>NC_135806.1:52541161-53825113 GCF_964213995.1 Mustelus asterias | reverse complement strand
AAAGGAAACCAGAGCACCCAGCATGCAAACATAGGGAGAACGTGCAAACGGCACAGACAGGGACCCAAAATTGGAATCGACCACGTGTCCCTGGCATTGTAAGGCAGCAGTGCTAACCACTGTGCCACCTTGCTGCCCAATATGACAATATTCTGACAATAATACTGAAGACTTGTGCTCCAGAACTTGCCGTGCCGCTAGCCAAGTTGTTCCAATACAGCCAACATTGTGGAAAATTGCCACGGTATGTCCTGTACCAAAAAGCAGGACAAATCCAACCTGGCCAATTACCACCCTATCAGTGTACTCCTGAGCATCAGTAAAGTGACGGAAGGGGTCATCAACAGTGCTATCAAGTGGCACTTGCTTAGCAATGATCTGCTCACTACCAGTCAATTTGGTTCCATGGGCCACTCAGTTTATTATAACCTTGGTTCAAAAATGGGACAAAAGAACTGAACTCCAGAAGTGAGGCGAGATTGCTGCCCTTGACATCAAGGCAGCATTTGACCAAGGAGCCCTAGCAGATCTGGAGTCAATGGGAATCGGGGGATGGGGGGGATGGGTCGGAAACTTCCACTTGTTGGAGTGATACCTGGCACAAAGGAAGATAGTTGCACTGGTTAGAGGTCAAACATCTCAGTTTCAGGACATCACTGCAGGAGTATTGTCCTAGGCCCAACCATCTTCAGCTGCTTCATAATTACCTTCCTTCCATCATAATAGGGGATATTAGCAGGTGAATGCATAATGTTCAGTACAATTTGCAACTCCTCAGATACTGCATTAGTCCATGTCCAAATGCAGCTGGACAATATCCAGGCTCAGGCTGACAAGTGGTCAGTAACATTCGCACCACACAAATACCAGGCAACGACTATCTCCGTTAAAAGGGAATCTAACCATCACCCCCTGACATTCAATGGCAAAAGCATTGATGAATCTTCCATTATCAACATCCTGGGAGTTACCATTGACCAGATATTGAACCCTATATAAATCCTATGGCTGCAAGAGCAGGTGAGGGGCTAGCAATCCTGTGATGAGTAATTCATCTCCTAACTCTCAAAATCCTGTTCACTATCTACAAGGCACAAGTCAGGAATGTGACACAATACTCTCCACTTCCTTGGATGAGTGCAGCTCCAACAACACACCAAACTTGACACCATCCAGGGCAAAGCTGCCCGCTTCATTATTTGCAGATGGGATACCAATCACACCCTCCAGCACTGACAAACCATGGCAGCTGTGTGCATCATCTACATACATGATGCACTGCAGGAACTCACCAAGGCAGTTTCGGCAATAGCTTCGAAGCCCACTGCCACAACAATCTAGAAAGACAAGGGCAGCTTGCATGGGAACACCACCACCTCAAAATTCCCCTCCCAAACTATATATTTCCAAGTTAGGATGATGTATCACTGTTCCTTCAGTGTCACAAAATATCAAAATCTTGGAACTCCCTCCTTCACAGGACTGTGAATGTACCTACACAACATGGACTGCAATGGTTCAAGAAGGTAGCTCACCTTTCAAGGGCAATTAGGGATGGGTAATTAATGCTAGCCTAGCCAGTGACGCCCACATCCCACAATAAAAAAACCCACAAAGCCAACAACACAAAAAATCCAGTAAAGTGATGCAGTAAAGTTGAACAAATCATCCTTCTAACTGTAATTTATTCATTGGAAGTGACTCAAGTACTCTCACATTCCGCTAACATTTGAATAACAAGAGATGGATCATAGACACCAAGAATAGGGTTTGTTGAAGCTGTTCTAACAAACCTTTGATTTGCAGCTCCTTGGACAAAAACTGAAGCATGAAATCCTTGCTAGTTCTTGTAGCATTGCAAAACCTAAACCAGCATCCATACTCAAAAAATCTGCATGTGCAATTTAGTCTACACTCAGAGCCTTCACTGTCATTGATACAGGGGTTTACTGAATATTTCTCGCCTGGACATGGGGTGTCAATTAACCTTTACCCCCAGAGATCCTATTAGAACCACATTTACTGGAGTTCAGGGCAGACAATTAGATGAAGATATAATGGCACTTGTCTGGCTTTTGTACTCTGCTGGCCGAACATTAGGAATGACAATATAAAACCTACATCATTCTGCCATGTGAGTTGATGATTGAATAAACAATTGGACTGGATTGCATTCATCACAAATGTACCACCATTAATTCTTAGCGATTTTAAACAAAACAAACCAAAGAAATGCAAATATTCTTCACCAGTTGAACAGATGCTTCAAGAATTCATAACATTTTGTCTTTGCACACAGCCCACAAATTATCACCTCTACTGTTTTCACTGAAACATCTGCTCAATGCCGGAGCTGACAGGGTCTCTTTAACACTCAACACTCCCCTAACTCTTCATCCCCATAAGATGGATGCTCTATCAAGCAATCCAGATAAGAGCTAATGAAACAGATCAGCATTTTATTTAACAGGTTTTGAAATATCAGCCACCTTTAGCTGGCACGGTGGCACAGTGGTTAGCACTGCTGCCTCACAGTGCCAGAGACCTGGGTTCGATTCCCAGCTTGGGTCGCTATCTGTGCGGAGTCTGAACATTCTCCCCGTGTCTGCGTGGGTTTCTCCGGGTGCTCCATTTCCTCCCACAGTCCAAAGATGTGCAGGTTAGGTTGATTGGCCATGCTAAATTGACCCTTCAGTGTCAGGGGGATTAGCGGGGTAAATACATGGGGTTATGGCGATAGGGTGGGATTGTTGTCGGTGCAGGCTCGATGGGCTGAACAGCCTTCTTCTGCACTGTAGGGATTCTATGATTTAGGACTATAATACAGCAGTCAGATGGACTCAAACCAAACGTTGACTCTACAGAAACGGGAAATACAAATAAATTCTGCAGCTAGTCAACAATGTGCAGCGTTCCCTATATTTACTATCAGCAATTTCATTAAACATTCATTTTAATAGCTCTTTCTAAACTAACAGGTGATGTGTTTCATACTGATTGTTTGAAAAGTCTAATTTTTATGTCAGTGTTGGAACTGATGAAGGAATAACTAGGATTAAGAGGTTAAGGTTGGGCCAATGATTTGTTCCCATCAAAGACCTTGACAATAATTGAAGGATTCAAGGACAACGTACATTTGCAAAAGCATAATCGGCAAGTCCATGTCCCCACAATTAAAATGAGTAAATGGTACAATGTATAAGCAAAGCTGTAAAACCCAGTGCTATGACATGCAGTGGGGATAAAAAGTGAAGACCATAAAATGCGTTAGATTATAAAATTAAATTGACAATATGAAGACACCGCTTTAAAAAGAAATTTGACATTAGAAATCACAATTTTCTGACATGTCCTAAGGTGACAGCTGTTGGTAAACCACAAAGTATAAATGAAAAGTATTTTTATTTTTCGAAGAATAATGACATGTCTGTCTGACAATATGAAATACTTGAGGGAAATACAAACACTGATAACCGAACTCATTTTGTTAATGTCCAAACCTTTCTGCCTGAACTGACAAGATACTGACCTGGCATATCATTCCCTGTTGGCAGCAAAGGATCTGTCAGTTCTTTACAATGCTTGCTCATCCGAGATACAACATGGCCCAAAAACTCTAATGACTGCCTGATCTGTATTGATTTTTCCTCCCGAGCTTAATAGTTTTCCTATTTTGTGAAATGGAATTTGCAAGCTATGGGATCCAAATCAATGAGCTTTATTTTAAGGGAAGTTAACATAGCATGGCAATTACTCAACGAATTTCCTCTTGCCTGGTCCTCTATGAGGAATAACCAAGATCGCAATAAAATCTCAAAATAAGTCTCTTGATTTAAATGGGTGTGACCCAAAAAAAAATGAGATTGATAATTATTGATAATGGGCCACTGATGTTAAATATCGCAGTCCCACTGGAAAGCATTTCTTTTACACAACTTGCGAATGAGGGAATAAATTAAGTAATCATGGTTACAACAGGAGATATGATAAATCAGCCACTGTCTTCCAAGATTCTTATTTTAATGTGCTATTACCTGGATCAGCCAAGGCCAGGCCCTTATTTACTAGAATCAATTTCCACCCTTCCTCTAATAAGGAACTTTAAAAATAGCTGCCTCGAGTGATCCCATAGGTTTATAAATGAGACTCTCCTAATTTTTACTCCCTCTCCCAGAGTGAAAGGTGCAAACTCAAGTTTGTAGCTATTACTGTGGTTGGTTGAATTGTAGCCATGATGTGGAGATGCCGGCGTTGGACTGGGGTGGGCACAGTAAGAAGTCTCACAACACCAGGTTAAAGTCCAACAGGTTTATTTGGAATCATGAGCTTTCGGAGCACTGCTCCTTCCTCAGGTGAGTGCTACTCCTTCCTCAGGTGAGGAAGGAGCAGTGCTCCGAAAGCTCGTGATTCCAAATAAACCTGTTGGACTTTAACCTGGTGTTGTGAGACTACTTACAGTGGAGTCGTAGGTTGCAACATAAAGTTAGACAGATTTAGAATTTCAAACCAAAGAAGAACGTACAGGGTAGGACTCTGAAGAGTGCAGTTGAACAGAGGGATCTGGGAATACAGGTACAGAATTCCCTAAAAGTGACGTCACAGGTGGATAGGGTCGTAAAGAGTGCCTTTGGTACATTGGCCTTTATAAATCGGAGTATCGAGTATAAAAGTTGGAGTGTTATGGTAAGGTTATATAAGGCATTAGTGAGGCCGAATTTGGAGTATTGTGTACAGTTTTGGTCACCTAGTTACAGGAAGGATGTAAATAAGGTTGAAAGAGTGCAGAGAAGGTTCACAAGGATGTTGCCGGGACTTGAGAAGCTGAGTTACAGAGAGAGATTGAATAGGTTGGGACTTTATTCCCTGGAGCGTAGAAGATTGAGGGGAGATTTGATAGAGGTGTATAAGATTTTGATGGGTATAGATAGAGTGAATGCAAGCAGGCTTTTTCCGCTGAGGCTAGGGGAGAAAAAAGCCAGAGGGCATGGGTTAAGGGTGAAAGGAGAAAAGTTTAAAGGGAATATTAGGGGGGGGCTTCTTCACGCAGAGAGTGGTGGGAGTGTGGAATGAGCTGCCAGATAAAGTGGTAAATGCGGGGTCACTTTTAACATTTAAGAAAAACTTGGACGGGTTCATGGATGAGAGGGGTGTGGAGGGATATGGTCCAAGTGCAGGTCAGTGGGACTAGGCAAAAAATGGTTTCGGCACAGACAAGAAGGGCCTAAAGGCCTGTTTCTGATTTTCTATGGTTCTATGGTTCAAAGCTTGGTCTGCTCTGTTCCTGTGGGGTTTTGACAAGATAAAATTGGCACTATTAAAAAGATTCAGAAAATTTGCATTTAGCACGGCACAAGCAGCGTGTTGCACTAAAGTTGATTTTCTTAGTATTTTTCAGTACTCAAGATGATTTTGCAACAGCATAACTGCTAAAGTCATATTTTCCAATCGGATGTTTTACATTCATCATATTCCTGAAGCCTATATTTATGACAAGATTGTGCAGTCATTTTCTGCTGCTCGTCCTCTTGAATGGATGTGAACAAAAAATAAAATGATATTGATAATTATTGATAATGGGCCATTGACGTTAAATATCGCAGTCCCACTGGAAAGCATTTCTTTTACTCAACTTGTGAATGAGGGAATAAATTAAGTAACCATGGTTTCAACAGGAGATACGATAAATCAGCCACTGTCTTCCAAAATTCTTTTTTTAATGTGCTATTACCTGGATCAGCCAATCCAGTAGTTTCCAGTAGAATATAGTCAAATTTGCCTTTTTTTTGCATGAGGTTTTCAATGGCTTTCAACCCATTGTCTCTGTGTGAAATAATATTTTAAAAATTAGCGACCATGTCTGATCAAGATTCTTCAAAGACTTGCAAATTTAGAAGAGGCAGAACTGAATTATTTCACATTAATATTTAGTAATAAAACTGCAAAAAACATACCTCGGATACTAAAACATAGCTCGGAAACTAAAACACCACGACGGAATGTTGCTTTGCATTTCAAGAGGTTTACACGAAACCTCCGCCCCAATTTTAACTGTCCCCACCTGATGAAAATTGGCCGAGTGGGTCTTTAAATTAGCGTGAGTCAGTTGCCCCGGTTGATTCTGCATGCCTCCCCATCGGAAGGAGAACACACACAGGAACGAAGCAGGGTCCAGTTTTAAATACGCAGATCAGATCTGACGATTCCAGGTCGGACACTATCCGACAATATTGCAGTGAGATGCCACTGGCCTCTATGTTCCCAACCCAGCTGTGTTTATCGGCCCATTACGTGCTTCCCCCACATCATCCCAAACTCCCCGTGAACATTATGGAAGGCTGCAGCACAGGAAGCGGCTATGCAGGTCATCCTGCCTCTGTCAGTAGAGCTATCCATTTAGTTCCACACAGTTTCTCCTTACTTATTCTAAAACCCTTCATCATTTTGAACACCTCTATCAATTATCCTGTTAACATTCTCTGCTCCAAGAAGAACTATCTCATTTCTCCAATCTCGCCACATTAATAAGGTGCCTCATTTATAGTAACGTTCTCTTTTTGCCACCTCGCTAAAATCTTGACATCCTTCCTGAAGTGTGCTGCCCAGAATTCCAGCTGAGGGCTAGCTAGCATTTGATAAAGATTTTATTTTGGTTATTCATGGGATGTGAGCATCGCTGGTGTTCCTGTGTTTTTGTATTTTTGTGACAGCATTTATTGCCCACTCCCAAATGTCCTTGAAAAGGTAGAGGTGAGCTGCCTTCTTCACCGACCTTGTGGTCGGTGCAGACTCGATGGGCCGAATGGCCTCCTTCTGCACTGTAGGGTTTCTATGATTTCTATGATTTCTATGAACTGCTGCGGTCTGTGTGATGTAGGTGCACCATGACGCTGATAGGAAGAGAGAGAACTCCAGGAGTTTGATCCAGCAGCAATGAGTTCCCAAACGAGCTCAGGACAGTTTGTGAATTGGAGGGGAACTTGTGGAGATGATGGTGTTCCAGAACGCCTGCTGTCTTTGTTCTTGTGGGCATCAGAGGTCGCAGGTTTGGAATAGAAGCTGCATATTTATGGTGCTGGATGGGATGCAATGCAAGCACACCTTGTCCTGGATGACACTGAGCTTCTTAAATTTTTTTTTTCATTCATGGGGTATGGGTTTCGCTGGCTGGCCAACATTTATTGCCCATCCCTAGTTGCCCTTGGAGGGCAGCTAAGAGTTAACCACATTGCTGTGACTCTACAATCACATGGAGGCCAGGCCAGGTAAGAACGGCAGATTTCCTTCCCTAAAGGACATTAGTACTTTAGTGAACCAGATGGGTTTTTCCAACAATCGACAATGTTTTATTGGTCATCAGTAGATCCTTAATTCCAGATATTTTTTATTGAACTCAAGTTCCACCATCTGCCGTGGCAGGATTGAAACACGGGTCCCCTGAACATTAGCTGAGTTGCTGGATTAATAGTCTAGCAATAATACCATTAGGCCATCGCCTCTCCTGATGAGTGCTAAGGAGCTGCACTCATCGACACAAGTAGAGAGTATTCTATCACACTTCTGATTATAGAAAGTCTTTGGGGAGTCAGGAGGTGAGTTGCTCACCACAGAAAAGCCTGTCTGTGACCTGCTTAAAGTCACAATATTTATATGACTCATACAGTTAAGTTTGAGGTCAATGGTGATGCCCTGAATGCTGATGATAGAGGAAAACTCAGTTTAAAGATATAAGAGGAATCCTTGAAAAGCAAGGAGCTTCAACACCATGGCTAAAAAGTATCCTGTGATGAATGTTTCTATCCTTGTGGCTCAAGGGATCAAGGGGTGTGGAGGGAAAGCGGGAGTGGTAAGTGCATAATCAGCCATGATCATATTGAATGGTGCTGCAGTCTCGAAGAACCGAATGGCCTACCCCTGCACCTATTTTCTATGTTTCTATGAAGTGGAAAGTCTCAGGCGTCTCAAACTTTTTCTTCAAACAATGGCATTATGCTTTTTGGATCTGGTAGTCAATGAACCTGACAAGCCGGTGGTTAAAATGAAAAGAGCAATTGACATAGAAGTAATCTATCACATTAATACATCAGCATTCTCTGATGAAGATCAGAAAGACCCTTTGAGACTCTGGACTAAGTTGGAAGATCCACTCCAAGTGGAATAGTACAGCACGGTAGCACAGTGGTTAGCACTCCTGCCTCACAGCACCAGGGACCCGGGTTCAATTCCCAGCTTGGGTCACTGTCTGTGCAGAGTCTGCATGTTTCCCTGTGTCTGCGTGGGTTTCCTCTATACGCTCTGGTTTCCTCCCACAGTCTGGAAGACGTGCTGGTTAGGTGCATTAGCCATGCTAAATTCTCCCTCAGTGTTCCTGAACAGGCGCTGGAGCGTGGCAACTAGGGGATTTTCACAGTACCTTCATTGCAGTGTTAATGTAAGCCGACTTGTGACACTGTTAATAAATAATGTGCATTTCAGGTTCCACTAACTACAGTTAACACCACTCAGGCAACAGACCAGAGCATCGATTAACCAATTTATAAGGCAGAGTTGTAAGAAAGAATCACGGACTTTGTTATTGCGTCAACCTCAATTGAAGGGTTCCAGAAAAGCTTGTTGGAGAGCAAAAGAAGTACACAACATCAACACCCTACTCAAGAATGGTGGGAAATAGGAAACCGTGGTTGTAGATTGGCAACGACTATTGGTGAAGTAGCCAAAGTGCAAAGACACGGCAAAACATGTGGAAATGCAATTTTAAACACCAGCCACAGAACTGTCCCGTGTTTCGAGACCACTGCAACACGGGCAGTCTGAAGGAACATTCTGCACTGTCATGCCCAAAGTCTGGCAATGAAGGTGGGGACCAAGCAAGCTATGGTCAAGCAGAAGCCGATGCTGCAAGGTGGCAGCAACAAGGAGGAGCATGTCAACAGTCAGTCTAAGCACAGGTATATACATGAAAGTGAGCAACAAACTGGATCACGCAGAAGATAGATGCCAAGAAATAAGTTTTTGAGTTCAAAAGTGAACAGGCCTTCCACACCATAACAGTAACACAGCGCATAGATGTGATCACTCAGTTGGAAGCTTATACCACAATTGAAACAGAATTCCCAGGATCCAGGGGAAAGGCAGACTGGCACCTGCTTATCTTGTGTACTGTGCCATGCCTCCATTAGTGAAATGTTAAATATCGATATCGGTGTTGCAGACTAGGCCAGCAATTGTTACCCATCCCAAACCGCACTAAAGAGGGTGGTGGCGAGCTGCCTTCTTGAACCGCTGCAATCCTGTGGTGTAGGTACACCCAGAGTGCTGTTAGGGAGGGAGTTCCAGGACTTTGACACAGCAACATTGAGGGAACGGTGATACATTTCCAAGTCAGGATGCTGAGTGACTTGGAGGGTAACTTCCTGGCGGTGGTGTTCCCATTTATCTGCTGAACACGTCCTTCAAGATGGCAGCAAGTATGCGTTTGAAAGATGAATCCACGGAGCTCTGGGGAATTTCTACAGTGCATCTTGTAGAATATACACACTGCTGCCACTGATCATCGGTGATGGAGGGAGTGAATGTTTGTGTGGGGGCTGTCAATCAAGCTGGCTGCTTTGCCCTGGATGATGTTTAGCTTCTGCAGTGTTGTTGGAGCTGCACTCATCCAGGCAAGTGAAGAGCACTGGATCACACTCTTGACTTGTGCCTTGTAAATGGTGGACAGGCTTTGGGGAGTCAGGAGGTGAGTCACTCACCACAGGATTGCTAAACTCTGACCTGCTCTTGCAGCCATTGTATTTATATGGCTAGTAAAGTGCTGCTTGATAGTGCTGTTGATGTCCACTTCCATCACCTTACTGATGATTGAGAGTAGAATGATCGTGTGGTAATTGGCCGGGTCGGATTTGTCCAGCATTCCATGCACAGGACACACCTGGACAATTTTCCATACTGCTGGGTAGATGCTTTTATTCCTGGACTTCACCTTCTTACAACACTGTTTGTGTTTATACACCACATAACTGCAGTGGTTCAAGAAGGCAGCTCATCACCAACTGTTCAAGGGCAAATAGAAATAGGCAATAAACGCTGACATACCAGCGCTACTCACACTTCACGAAGGAACAAAACATTTAGGGCATCATGAAAAACAATTAAACATGTCTGTTTTTTTTTGTAAAGATTAAACAGTGCACCATATAGATCTAAGCAAGTAAAATCTTACTTCACTGAACAGCAAAGGCATCCATTTCGCAGCTCCAACCATTCCTCATAAAGTTCTCCTGCATGGCTCACAGCCAGTGATTTCTCCAGTGCACTCCCTACAACAGAACATTTGAAGTTATTTGTAAGTACAACATTACAAAGTGCATATGATTAGAGAAGCTGCTAAAGCAATGAAAACTGTTTTAATAAAACTCAATGATTGAGTGACAAAATAAAAAATAATCTACTCTTTGCCATTATCCTGCTCAGGAATTGGGAGTTTCGAGTCATAATCAAAACTCACTATTTGCTTTCCTCCTCACAACATTTGTTTCTTTAATCCCAATCATATACTTCTTGTCAAAAGGCACATTGTTCACCCACTGTTTATTCCTTGCAAATGGCAGGCATAATGAAGCATAATAATGCTATTAAATAGTGATTTGGTAGCACAGAACAAGTAATGCTGAGGAAAGAGCCATATCAAAGCTTTTCATCTTGTACACTTGGCAAATATACCAACTTACGGGGAAACCACAATTTATATGTATGAGAAAATAGTGCTGACTGGGTGACAAGTGGACTCTGACTGGTAGAGGCATTGCCATGCAAAATACACCAGTTGATGATGACTGTTCGTTAACTGCCAAGCACTGTTTGAAATTTAAACCAGCCAGCTTGACCCTGATTAGTCAAATCATTGATGGATGAGTCAGCGAATGGCTGTCACTTATTTTGTTCAGCTGAAACAAGCGCTATGTGTGTACATGCTCTTTCTGTCTGCAAAGATCAAGGCCCTGTGTATTAATGTATGTAGCTTCCAATACACACAAGTGCCACATTGTGAGCATGACTGACAATTTTAAATTGGTTGCCAGTGTAATTTTTAGCATGCTGAGGATTATTTAGCAATCACCGAGTTACATCTGATGTTGGACACTGGGTTTTGAGTTTTGCAAGACAGCTGGTTGGCTATTTTCTGTATCTTGCCTGTTGTGAACAGTGACTGGGACATGTTGTTTGATGTGATTCACCAGTCTTTGGAACGTATGGCCCACATACCTAGCATCACACTGGCACTGAAATTCACATATTACATTACACATTTGTGTGATTGAGCATCTTCTCCCTTATATTGCTATTCTTCCCAAATGTCCTGATGAGTGCTTTGAAAAGCTTTGACATATCTCTTTTTCAATCAGCAATGCTCAATATGCTATTAGCTACACAAATGTACTCTCCATCTTCTATCCACAAATCTAAAATCCTACAATAGTTCCCACAGATGCCATCACGTCCAATTTTCAGAACATCTCTTACCTTCACCAAACTCATTCAGGATTACTGCAATTCTCTTATTGTGTTGTTCTGTTAGAATGTAATTCAGAAGAGTTGTTTTGCCAGCACCTGCCAAAAGATAAATACTGCATTAAAGATAGCTGGTCATAAAAGAACAAGAAATGTTTTAATGGGGAAGTCCCTCTCTTCTACAAGCCCATTTCTTAACCACATATACTACATCTAGCAATGTGAATGTCCCACTGCGATATAATGACAATGAATTCAGAAGATTAGAAGGACATTACTGCACAGCTGTAATTCCAGGTTAATCATTTATAAATGTAATTCATTTTTCGAATACCATTATTCGATCTGCTTTATCACTTCAAGTGGACACTCAGTGCTCCCTTGTTGACCTTTATTGCTAATATATTTATGCACTTTCAAGGCCCCAAGATATCAGGATAGAGAATGGAGATAAATGGTTAGCAGGAATATCTTGATAGAATGTGTGCAAAGGGCTATGTAATTTAGTGGCCTAAGGATTCCGACAGCAAGAAATGCTATGCAACAGTTGAAACTGTAGGTATAAGTTGGAAGACATCAGAAAGAGAGACAGTTCACTGAAATTGGCTACAACATGTTGTTCTTCTGCAGTAATATATTATATAGTCTTGGTGTTGTCAGAGTATGTCTGTCCATTTAACCTTGACTTGACAGGAATGCAGGCTTTATTATATTATTTCAAAAATACATTCCAAACAAAGGCAGTAAGTTGGTCTGAAGCTGTTTTTATTTTCCTTTTCAGTTGTACAGAATGCTCTCTATATTTCAGCAGAGAAAGATTATGTTGAACTGCCTGTTTCCTCCCCTATGTTATTTGAAACCTGCAATTTTATTTAATGTTTTTCGACTCGAATTAGTTTTGTAAAGGAGCTGTACTCATGGGGCAGTATAATTGAGGTAATCTACTGATTTACCTAAATAATACTTGCCTAAATATCCTGTTATGATTGTTACTGGAATCCGTGCACTCCTTATATTGGGGTCTGCTTCAATTGGAATCAGTTTCGGACATTCTTCTTCATCTTCTTCCCCCAAACATACATCTGCCATGTCCTCTACAGTAAACAGATAAAAGTCAATACAGAAGGCTACCCTGAGAAACTTCAGCACAATTGTGAAATACAAAAGATAACATAATTCAGATTTCTTATTAAAGATCAGAGTTCAAGTAATCACCAACAGGTGATGCCTAAAGGGTATGCCACCATTGGTGCAGCAACAAGAGGGCACACATTACTACAGAAGACCAAAGGTAGAAGAATACAGTGAAGGTTCTGGGTCAAAAGATAGGAGCAGACAGTACAGTAAGACTGCCGTGAGGCGATGGTGGGATCTGATGGTTTTGCAAGTGACCTTCTGACGGCCAGGCAGTGAGTAAAAGGATTGAAAGACAGGGATGATGGGTCTGTGATAGCAAGAACTATACGCCTGTTAACACAAGTTAGAATTTGTGTAACATGGAGCTGGAGAGAAAAACATTGAAAAAAAACTGTTGACCGCATAGGTCACAGGGCAAAGTGCATGTTGCTTTGAACTTGGGCATCTTGGTGTTACAAACTTTGTAACTCAGCTGGGCTTGCAGGAAGACATTCAGATTGTGTTCAGCATAGTACAAGAAATTAATTGGCATGAGAAGCGGAATTAAGAGCCTAAAATGTGAACTTTCTGTCGCGAGCTGAACTGAATAGATATGGTCTTGCCCATGTCAAACTGAACAAAGTTTATGACGCATTCAGGTTTCGACGTCTATCACACAGATGACAGAACCGGAGCAGTCACGAAATGAAGGGGTGGCAAAGAGGAGTGCTATTGACATGTACCTGGAAATTAACCCTATTATGGCACAAAATGTGTGTCCAGAGCCTTTCATAGCTAGCTGATAAGAACATAAGAACATAAGAAATAGGAGCAGGAGTAGGCCATCTGACCCCTCGAGCCTGCCCCGCCATTCAACAAGATCATGGCTGATCTGAAGCGAATCAGTTCCACTTACCCGCCTGCTCCCCATATCCGGGGTTCAAATGTTTTAGTCGAAGTAGGGAAGGAGGTAGAAGAGGGGGAGGGGTAGCATTATTGGTCAGAGATTGTATCACAGTGTCAGAGAGGAGGTTTGATGAGGACTTATCTGTTGAGGTAGTATGGGCGGAGATTAGAAATAGGAGAGGAGAGGTCACCCTGTTGGGAGTCTTTTATAGACCTCCTAAAAGTTCTAGAGAGGTTGAGGAAAGGATTGCGGAGTCAATCCTGCTTAGGAGTGAAAGTAATAGGGCAATTGTTATGGGGGATTTTAACTTGACTAATATTGACTGGAATTGTTATAGCTCTAGCTCGTTAGAGGGGTCAGTTTTTGTTCAAAGCGTGCAGGAAGGTTTTTTGACTCAGTATGTAGACAGGCCAACTAGAGGTGAGGCTATATTGGATCTGGTGCTGGGAAATGAGCCAGACCAGGTGCTAGACTTGGAAGTTGGTGTGCATTTTGGTGATAGTGACCACAATTCGGTTACGTTCACCTTAGTGATGGAAAGGGATAGGCATGAACCTCGGGCCAGTGGTTTTAGCTGGGGGAAGGGTAATTATGAGGCTATTAGGAGAGAATTAGGAAACATAGGTTGGACTAGGAGATTACAGGGACTGGGAACGTCCGACATGTGGAGTTTTTTCAAGGAGCAGCTACTGCGAGTCTGTGATAGGTATGTCCCTGTCAGGCAAGGAGGAATTGGTAGGGCTAGGGAACCGTGGTGCACCAAAAAAGTTTCTTTGTTGGTTAAAAAGAAAAAGGAGGCTTATGTTCGGATGAGACGTGAGCACTCGGGTAGTGCACTAGAAAGCTTTAGATTGGCTAAGAGGGAGTTGAAGAGCGAGCTTAGAAGGGCTAAAAGGGGACATGAGAAGACTTTGGCGGATAGGGTTAAAGAGAATCCTAAGGCGTTCTATAGGTATGTCAAGAACAGAAGGTTGGTTAGGGCAAGTTTAGGGCCAGTTATAGATGGCAGAGGGAAGTTATGTGTGGAACCGGAGGAGATTGGTGAAGCATTGAACCAATATTTCTCTTCGGTGTTCACGCAAGGGGACATGAATATAGCTGAGGAGGACACTGGGTTGCAAGGGAGTAGAATAGACAGTATTACAGTTGATAAGGAGGATGTGCAGGATATTCTGGAGGGTCTGAAAATAGATAAATCCCCTGGTCCGGATGGGATTTATCCAAGGATTCTCTGGGAGGCAAGAGAAGTGATTGCAGAGCCTCTGGCTCTGATCTTCAGGTCGTCGTTGGCCTCTGGTATAGTACCAGAAGATTGGAGGTTAGCGAATGTTGTCCCATTGTTTAAGAAGGGGAACAGAGACTTCCCCGGGAATTATAGACCGGTGAGTCTCACTTCTGTTGTCGGCAAGATGTTGGAAAAAATTATAAGGGATAGGATTTATAGTTATTTGGAGAGTAATGAATTGATAGGTGATAGTCAGCATGGTTTTGTGGCAGGTAGGTCGTGCCTTACTAACCTTATTGAGTTTTTTGAGAAAGTGACCAAGGAGGTGGATGGGGGCAAGGCAGTGGACGTGGTATATATGGATTTTAGTAAGGCGTTTGATAAGGTTCACCATGGTAGGCTTCTGCAGAAAATGCAGATGTATGGGATTGGGGGTGATCTAGGAAATTGGATCAGGAATTGGCTAGCGGATAGGAAACAGAGGGTGGTGGTTGATAGTAAATATTCATCATGGAGTGCGGTTACAAGTGGTGTACCTCAGGGATCTGTTTTGGGGCCACTGCTGTTTGTAATATTTATTAATGATCTGGATGAGGGTATAGTTGGGTGGATTAGCAAATTTGCTGATGACACCAAAGTCGGTGGTGTGGTAGACAGTGAGGAAGGGTGTCGTAGTTTGCAGGAAGACTTAGACAGGTTGCAAAGTTGGGCCGAGAGGTGGCGGATGGAGTTTAATGCGGAGAAGTGTGAGGTAATTCACTTTGGTAGGAATAACAGATGTGTTGAGTATAGGGCTAATGGGAGGACTTTGAATAGTGTGGAGGAGCAGAGGGATCTAGGTGTATGTGTGCATAGATCCCTGAAAGTTGGGAATCAAGTAGATAAGGTTGTTAAGAAGGCATATGGTGTCTTGGCGTTTATTGGTAGGGGGATTGAATTTAGGAGTCGTAGCGTTATGTTGCAACTGTACACAACTCTGGTGCGGCCGCACTTGGAGTACTGTGTGCAGTTCTGGTCCCCACATTACAGGAAGGATGTGGAGGCTTTGGAGAGGGTGCAGAGGAGGTTTACCAGGATGTAGCCTGGTATGGAGGGGAGATCCTATGAGGAGAGGCTGAGGGATTTGGGATTGTTTTCGCTGGAAAGGCGGCGGCTAAGAGGGGATCTTATTGAAACATATAAGATGATTAGAGGTTTAGATAGGGTGGATAGTGATAGCCTTTTTCCTCTGATGGAGAAATCCAGCACGAGGGGGCATGGCTTTAAATTGAGGGGGGGTAGTTATAGAACCGATGTCAGGGGTAGGTTCTTTACCCAGAGGGTGGTGAGGGATTGGAATGCCCTGCCAGCATCAGTAGTAAATGCGCCTAGTTTGGGGGCGTTTAAGAGATCCGTAGATAGGTTCATGGACGAAAAGAAATTGGTTTAGGTTGGAGGGTCACAGTTTTTTTTTTTTTTTTTAACTGGTCGGTGCAACATCGTGGGCCGAAGGGCCTGTTCTGCGCTGTAATGTTCTATGTTCTATGTTCTATCCCCTAATTCCCTTATCGATCAGAAAACTATCTACCCGTGATTTAAACATATTCAACGAGGAAGCCTCCACCACTTCAGTGGGCAGAGAATTCCAGAGATTCACTACCCTCTGAGAGAAGAAGTTCCCCCTCAACTCTGTTCTGAACCGCCCCCCCCCCTTATTTTGAGGCTGTGCCCTCTAGTTCTGGTTTCCTTTCTAAGTGGAAAGAATCTCTCCACCTCTACCCTATCCAGCCCCTTCATTATCTTATATGTCTCTATAAGATCACCCCTCATCCTTCTAAACTCCAACAAGTACAGACCCAATCTGTTTAATCTCTCCCCATAAGCTACACCCCTCATCTCCGGTATCAACCTGGTGAACCTTCTCTGCACTCCCTCCAAGGCCAATATATCCTTTCGCAAATAAGGGGACCAAAACTGCACACAGTACTCCAGTTGCGGCCTCACCAGTGCCTTGTACAGTTGCAGCAAGACCTCCCTGCTTTTATATTCTATCCCCCTCGCGATAAAGGCCAACATTCCATTCGCCTTCTTGATTACCTGCTGCACCTGCAGACTGAGTTTTTGCGATTCGTGCACAAGGACCCCCAGGTCCCTCTGCACAGTCGCACGATGTAATTTTTCTCCATTTAAATAATATTCCAATTTACTATTATTTCTTCCAAAGTGGATAACCTCACATTTGCTAACATTATATTCCATCTGCCAGATCCTCGCCCACTCGCTCAGCCTATCCAAATCTCTCTGCAGACTTTCCGCGTCCTCCACGCAATTCACTTTCCCACTCACCTTCGTGTCATCAGCAAACTTGAATACCCTACATTCAGTCCCCTCCTCCAGATCATCTATGTAAATGGTAAACAATTGAGGCCCCAGCACCGATCCCTGCGGCACGCCACTGGTCACCAACTGCCAACCAGAAAAGCACCCATTTATCCCAACTCTCTGCTTCCTGTTAGATAGCCAATCCCCAATCCACGCCAACACCTTACCCCTAACTCCGTGTACCCCAATCTTCTGCAGCAACCTTTTGTGAGGCACCTTATCGAACGCCTTCTGGAAATCTAAAAACACCACATCTACCGTTTCCCCTCTGTCAACCGCACTAGTGACATCTTCATAAAAGTCCAGTAGATTCGTCAAACACGACTTTCCCTTCATGAATCCATGCTGCGTCTGCTTGATCGAACCATTCTTATTCAGGTGCTCTGTTATTTCCTCTTTAATAATGGACTCTAGCATCTTCCCAACTACGGACGTTAAGCTAACCGGCCTGTAGTTACCCGCCTTTTGTCTACTTCCTTTTTAAACAGCGGCGTAACAGTAGCTGTTTTCCAGTCAGCCGGCACTACCCCAGAGTCCAGCGAATTTTGATAAATTACTACTAACGCATCTGCTATTACCTCAGCCATTTCTTTCAGTACCCTGGGATGCATTCCATCCGGGCCCGGGGACTTGTCTACCTTCAGTCCTATTAGTCTACCAAGCACCACCTCCTTAGTAACAGTAATTTTATTAAGGACCTCCCCTCCCACCAACTCTCGATCTCTAATATTCGGCAAACTATTTGTGTCTTCCACCGTGATGACCGACACAAAGAACTTATTTAAAGTCTCAGCCATTTCCTCGTTTTCCACTATTAAATCCCCCCTCTCATCTTCCAAGGGTCCAACATTCACTCTAGCCACTCTATTCCTTTTTATATGCTTGTAAAAACTTTTACTATCATTTTTTATATTTTGAGCTAGTTTAGTTTCATAATCTATCTTTCCTTTCTTAATCGCTTTCTTAGTCGTTCTTTGTTTTTCTTTAAAGCTTTCCCAATCCACTAATTCTCCACTATTTTTGGCCACTCTGTACGCATCTGATTTTATTTTAATACTCTCCTTTATTTCCTTCGTTATCCACGTCCGGTTATCCTTTTTCTTACAGTCCTTCTTTATCACCGGAATATATTTTTGCTGAGTACTTAAAAAAATCTCCTTAAAAATCCTCCACTGTTCCTCAGCTGTCCTACCTACCAGTCTGCTCGCCCAGTCTACATTAGCCAATTCCACCCTCATCCTATCGTACTCCCCTCTGTTCAAGCAGAGGGCACTGGTTTGGGACCCGACTTTCTCACCCTCCATCTGTATCAGAAATTCCACCATATTATGATCACTCATCCCAAGAGGATCCTTCACAAGAAGATCCTTAATCCTACCTGTCTCATTGCACAGAACCATATCCAAGATAGCTCGCTCTCTCGTAGGTTCTGTAACATACTGTTCAATGAAACAATCCCGACAGCATTCCAAGAACTCTTACTCAAGCCCTCCACGTCCAATTTGAGTCGACCAATCAATATGTAGGTTAAAATCCCCCATGATTATTGCCGTTCCACTTTTGCACGCATCCATTATTTGCTTGTTTATAGCCCTCCCCACCTCTAAGTTATTATCTGGGGGCCTATAGACCACGCCTACCAGTGTGGAGAGCCTTGCACTGTAATGTGGTACTAGGAATCACAAGTTAGAATCAAGAGCAGAACACTTGCCGATTTTTCTCTTCTTAGCCCAGGGTGACTCAAGCCAGATTTGGCTCCTGAGCATTAGCCCAATTGAAATAAGCTAACTCAGCACTGATCAGGGATTGAACCTGTTCCTGTATGGTGCATGGGCCAACTAAATCAAGTGCAATCTCAAAGCTTGCTTCACTCAAAAATGTAAACAAGATCAATCTTCACTCCAGTGCAATAAAGTATACACTTAGACGGAAGATAAACTAATGAAATCAGAAGAGTGGAAAGACAACAAACAAAATGGAAAATGACAGCATTTTTAGCTAACTGGTAGTTTTACCATTCTTAGACAGTACCAAAAGTATTGAAAAGTGACAATTTTCATAGTGTATTCCTTTTCTTCACATGGATTTTTAAAAAAAAACTATAAATTCTGATTGCAGTTGTCAAGTAATAAAAGAGTCAGGAGATTCTCTTCTGGGAAGTGTCATGTATTATTTGCAATTCATTCAAATAAATCTATCTATAAAAATTTCCCTTAGTGTGATTTTAATGTCATTTCACACTTACATCAACATTCTGCAATTTGTCCAAATAGATTTGTGTTACGTGTTATCAACTACTCATTCTAAGAGAGACCACATTGTAAGTTTAAGAAAAATTGTTCTGCAATATTATTCTCTAAAAAATATGAATAAACATGCGTTTAATCAGTTGAATATTATATTTACAGGGAAAGTGGGCCACTGACATCTTAAATAAGTGTCATTTTAAAATGAGACTTGGCAGAACTTTTGGACCCAGCTTTCCAATTTGTGGAAGAAATCTCCAACAGAGCCCAGGAGATCACCTACCCAAACCCACACATTTCTGATGCCACCGCAGTCTCCCTGATCCACCAGACCTGACAATGCTTCTGGCAGTAGTAACCGTTGCACAGGTAAGGTAGTGTCCCCAGCAGATGAGGGGTTGCCGCTCGGGTGAGTATCTGTGCATCATCATTCTTAGGGGCGGGGCAGGGCAAGGCAATGCTGTGAGTGACTGCACAGTTCCCATTCCAATAAAAACCTGCCAAGTCCTATCCACAAACATTCAAGCGCTAGATGCTGGGGAACATAGGGTGAAAAACATAGGCATAGTTCCAGCTCTACCCACCTTGGATCTGCTGGGAAGCCAGTGGAATGAGTCAGGATATTTAATGGAATTTGCAATGAGTTTATTCCAATGCAAAATAACTATAGGAAACAAAAGTGGCAAAATGTATTTAAACATCAAACAAAAATAGGAAATCAGTTATCTTTAGCTAACATAATTAATATTTTGAGTTTAAAGTGTAAAAATATCAAATTATTGTTAAATGAATCTCGCAAAATGAGAGGTTGCAAAGCTCAATAGGTCGACAACTTAACGAACAGAACTGTTAAAATCTCACAAATCCAGATGCCAAGCATACAATAAATTTAAATAATGTTTTAATCATGCATTTTGGAGAGCAGGATTTATAATTGGAATAAAAACAAAATACTGCGGATGCTGGAATATCTCAGCAAGTCTGACAGCATCTGTGGAGAGAGAATAGACCCAATTGTTTTCGTCTGGATTATCCTTCGTCAGAGCTCTATTGGCTCTATTCTCTCTCCACAGATGCTGTCAGAACTGCTGAGATTTTCCAGTATTATTTGTTTTTGTTATTTATCATTGGAATGCTGACTATATTGGGGGCATTTTCAAAATACTTATGATGACAATTTTGGAGCAGGGTTTTAGCCTTCTCACCTTGTCTCAAAACAGGTGTTGATCTGCGGAAAATGCAGGTAAGTTGTCAATGGTGTGTCCAATACTTAGTAGATCTGGCAAGAAATTTGAAAAATTGAAGTAGCTTAAAAATATAAAGCAAAAGCATTAATGCAATGCAGCAACATAGAACAGTTTTATGTAAGATTTTTTTTGCCTATTCTATATATATAAAACCACTGACAAATTGTTGCTACTTCCTCACTGATAACTTAAGTTAATGCAAGCAAAAACAGATGAATCAAATTACATTATACGTGTGTGGAGTTTGCAAGTTCTCCCTGTGTCTGCGTGGGTTTCCTTCAGTTTTCTCCCACAATCCAAAGATGTGTGAGTTAGGTTGATTGGCTATGCTAAATTGTCCCTTAGATGTCAGGGAGTTTAGCAGGGTAAATACGTGGGGTCATGGGTAGAGGGCCTAGGTGGGATTGCTGTCCTTCTGCACTGTAGGGATTCTAAAATTCTGTGATGCTACAATGGTGAGGCCAGTGTACCACAGGCAGGGATTCCATAATCACAATGTTAATTCACAGTGCTCTTATATTTAAAGGCAACACTCACTCATTAAAGGGAATGGAGTGAAAAAGATGGCAAACAGCGCCAGCAGAAATCTCTCACCGAATATTTAAAAAAACCTGAAGGGGAGAGTTTTGCAGCCATTTGGACTGAGCAGATTAGATGACCATGCAACCCAATTGGTACCATATTAATCATATCTTCACTGTTTTGCATCATGTTATTTGATTGTGCAGAGTTGCATTAAAGAAGTGCACGTGTTGACAATGCAGGACCAAAATGTGTTTATGTAGTCATAATAGTAAACAAGGCATAATAGAAGAGCACCAGACCACCATCAATGCCAATACCTGACACATGCACCAACATAAAACACATTTCAAAATTTACAGAGTGGCGTGATTGAACATCATAGAACATTGGTGGTGAATGAGTAGTGATGAAGGTGGTTAATTAGTTACTATGGCAGGGGTATGATATGCTGATTGAAAGCCCAGAATTAATTGGAATAGAGTTCTGAGTCTAATTTGCAATGGGGGATGTTACAAACCATGGTTTATGCTGACCAATTAGCTACATCCAAAGAAATGTAGGTGTTGTCATGAACCAATTTCTGGGCTGCCATTCAGCAAGAACAATGGTAACTTGCAACTCAGACGATGCACCGCTTTGGGTCAATACTTCGGTTTATAGTCATGCTGGCATCAACTCTTTAACTGTCACATTATTACATCCTGAGGCGGGGAATTTAAACACACCCCAATGCCCAATAATACACACACAATTTGAGCGATCACATGCAGTGAAACATGTAGTGGACATTGAGAGCAACTTAGTACTGAAAACCTGATTAAATCACCAAATATTCCTATCCAATTTGCATAGATATCGCGAGGAGACTGGTGGATCAAATTGTGTGCTTTGACTGAGAGCCTGTTTAAACTGAAGTGTTGATGAGTCTGCTTTTTAAAGGAACTAATCTCTGTAATCTGTAAACGGCCAGTGTCATGGATTCTTGAAGTTTATCCAACATAGAAATCATAGAAACCCTACAGTGCAGAAGGAGGCCATTCGGCCCATCGAGTCTGCACCGACCACAATCCCACCCAGGCCCCACATATTTACCCGCTAATCCCTCTAACCTACACATCTCAGGACTCTAAGGGGCAATTTTTAACCTGGCCAATCAACCTAACCCGCACACCTTTGGACTGTGGGAGGAAACCGGAGCACCCGGAGGAAACCCACGCAGACACGAGGAGAATGTGCAAACTCCACACAGGCAGTGACCCGAGCCGGGAATTGAACCCGGGACCCTGGAGCTGTGAAGCAGCAGTGCTAACCACTGTGCTACCGTGCCGCCCGGGAGAGACAATGTTTTCGCTGAAAGTGAACAGTTGGGCAGGAATATCCTTGGTGCATCATCAGAAATTATACCCTCCATATACCACCGTTCATTTATCGTTCACATAGTCAGCCGGGTTTTTCCTCAGTGACAGTTCATGTTCACGGTTGGCCCAGGTATAGATAAGATACGATAACACAAAGGGAGGAACAACCCGGAGCACTTGACCCCTGAATCGCCTCCACGTATTGGGAATGCCTTTGGAGAAATAATTTGCAAATGCCTTCTGTTCAAAGGGAGAGATGGTGTAGGTGACAATGTGTCGTAACCTGGTCAAGTTTCCAAAGTGGCGACCCATTTTGCAGCCACTAAATCCAAAGTTCTTGCCATATGTTGTGCTTTAACAATAGTGCATCGTAAAAAATGCCAGAGCAACATTGTAGAGAGCAGTGTTTTTAGAAGTGGAGTGTGAGCATCCGGAATCACCAGACCCTCGGTACACAAACCCAGCACAAATGTTGACCTATCAGCTTTCTAAAATCACAGGAACTCTCGTGCACCCGGGTCAATGTCACCGATAGAAACACAGAACCACATCTTCTTGTGCGCATTGTATTTACCTGCCTTTAAAATCCACACCGATAACGAACTTAGAATTAGAAAGGAATCTGCAATAACTTCAGCGGAGCTAAACCCCCCCCGAAGCTCCCCAACCCCCGCGTGTAAAACTCCAGCGACCGTTCCAGCTTTCCTTGAACTACCCCAATGTCAACATCAACAAAACCCCCGCAATTTAATTAATTAAAAAAAAACAATCCAGCGGGCACAAACTCACGGTCCCGGTGCAATGTGATTTGCTGGGGGTTCTCACTCACTCAGTGTGTGTACAGCTGCAGCAGCTTCCGGTGTCACACAGCTTCAGCTCGGGCACCGGGACGGGCTGCGCGCAACGTTCCACTCCCCGGCGCGCAGTGTTCCATTCCCAGGGCCAACGTTCCATCCCCCGGTGCAGAGCGTTCCATTCCCAGGGCCAACGTTCCATCCCCAGGTGCACAGCGTTCCATTCCCAGGGCCAACGTTCCATCCCCAGGTGCACAGCGTTCCATTCCCAGGGCCAACGTTCCATCCCCCGGCGCCCGCGAGCCCTCCCCAGCCCCGGCTCCAGTGTGTCCCTCCCTCTGTTGTTCTGGTCGCCCCCACCCCCACCCGGTCAGCCCGCAGTTCTCAGCAATGCGCCTCTGCGCTGACAATATCATTCCATTCACCCCCATCCCTCGACTTTCAAAACACAATTGATTTAATCTTGCCACAGTTTCTGTTTTGAATCGCAGGCTCCAGAGATTGCAACGCCTCAGTCGCAGCAGAATTCCTAGCACAATAACAGGCCCCAGTGCATTGATTCATCTCTTGGCTGCGATCGGGTCAGAGAGGGGGGAACGCGCTGCGCTTGAATATTTGGTTGCACATTTAAGCCCATTTAGGAATAGCGTAAATGCAGGAAACTTGTGGGGTATTTTTTGGCGTGTGGACGAGCTATTCTCAGTTACTCTTTCGCATTTCGCTGGGTGCAAATGGTAAGAGCAAATTCAGACATAGAAAGGTTCCTGTATAAAACTAGCCTAAGTCTCACGCAAATTTCCTGAAGGAAAATCTGCACAGTTCAGCTGTTAAACTGTTGCAATGAAAATTACTTTCGACCATAATGTTTTAGCGCCATCTGTTGATAATTTGTTGATATCTGTTGTCAGTGCCTGACAACTCAGCTCCTCAACACGTTGACAGCAGAAGTACCCTTAGCGAAGAACAACTGCTTTCCATGACAGGTCATGCAGTAGGCAGGTGCTCAGGGACATCATTGAGCAGAACCTAGAATATCAGATGCCACTTGTTGTAGAAACATAGAAACTAGAAGCAGGAGTAGGCCATTTGGCCCTTTGAGCCTGCTCCGCCATTCATCATGATCATGGCTGATCATCAAATTCAATATCCTGGTCCCCCCTTCCCCCCATATCCCTTGATAGGAATTGATTACAAGAAGGCTTTTAATAACATCCATTGGCAGCCATTTTGGAAAATTGCAAGACGATAAGGAGCAAAATATATTAACATCTTCAAAGCCTCCAAATCAAGATTCCAGCTACTGTGTCAAAACCTAAATGGGCACCATGGACTTCTTCAACATTATCGGAGAAGTACAGCCAGGCTACATGTTCTCCCCATTCAGTTTCCTTTGGTTATTGATTTCGCCATGAGGAATGGTGGGTGTGGACTTTGGCTTCCCATGGCAACACCACCAGTTGATGGACCTGGATTTCACAGATGACATCACCTTGCTGGCCAAAGAATTGCCAAACATGACCACCAGTGGGGAATAGCAATGCCAAGGTTGGTCAATATATGAGCTACAAGAGGACCAAGACAGTGACAGCTGGACAGCAACAAGGCCCTCCCATCACCATTGTGCAAAAGAACATCGAGGACATCAACTGCTTCCCCGACATAGAAAGCAACATCTCTAGGGAGGGTGATGTAGAGATTGACATCCACACAAAAATTGGCAGCGGAGTATTGGTCTTCCAGCAGCTCCACACAATCTCGGCATCTGACACCATCAACATGGCCATGAAGCCGTGACTCTACATGTTCATGGTAACACCAACTGATTGAGACATGGAAGAGAACAGCAAAGGTGTTACATAAGTTAGTAATTACTGTTTCACCAGCATTGCCTACGTAATATCCTGGGATCACATGGAGAGACAACATCATTAATGAAAAGAAGTTCTGCAGAGAACTGGTCAGAAATGTCCACGGGACATTGTGAAAGAGAGATGATTGAGACTGGTAAGACACATACTTTGCCTCCCAACATGCTTCCCACCAGTGTGGCAGTAGAATGGACACTGCAAGATGGAAAAGGAAGGTAGGGCCAGCCAATGAAAACCTGACAAAGTACATTTAAGAAGGGCCCTCAAGAGTGGAACACCACCTGTGCTGGAGCGAAAGAGATTGCAATGGACCAGGGTCGGTGGTGGAGTCTTGCTATCCGTTCTGCGCAGGACCAGAGGAACTAAATCTAAGTAAGTCTAAAGTTGATAGCCATATAAGATAATCCAACAAATACAAAACATAAAAATAAAAGACACCATGTAAACCATCCAAAAGGCATACTAAACAAGGCAAATTAACTGCACAAACCTAGATGTGCTGACTTTAACCTGGTGTTGTTAAACTTCTTACTGTGTTAATTTTCAACAGGCTTTGGCTCTTTATCTGGCTCTTTAGCACTCTTTTTCTGCAATTAGATGAAGAATGGGAGGGATGAGGAGAGGGTCCAGATGGGTACATACAGTAACCATCAAGATTCTCCCATTCTTCACTTTAACTGCCTCTCCCCTCGCCCGATCAAACCTCCTAACCATCACCACACCCTCTTCAACCCTCCCCTTTCATTCTCTTTCTCACCTACTTTCTTGCCACCTCCCCCACTCCTTTTTCATCCTTCCACTGCCATGTTGCAATGTTACCGTGTCCTCTAACTGTGGCAATCCTGAGGACACCACTTTAGCTTTGCAAGCACAGAGCTTAAATACTTTAAAGTTAGGAAATACATTTTCATAAAAGTTGCTTAAAATCCACATAATGGATTATAAATAGACTTGGACTTTATACAGTAGCAATTCAGTATGAATTTATATAAATACAAGATATATATTATGTATATGATAGGAAATATTGAAATTTGGAAGTCATTACCTAGAGAATAGTCAAGAGAGCTACATATATATTCAGGATTCACTGTTTATTTTTGATTATGTTGCAAAAGCTATTGATGAGATACCATGATGTGGAGATACTGGCGTTGGACTGGGGTGGACATAGTAAGAAGTCTCACAACACCAGGTTAAAGTCCAACAGGTTTATTTGGAATCACAAGCTTTCGGAGTGCTGCTCCTTCATCAGGTGAGTGGAGGAATCATGAGCTTTCGGAGCGCTGTTTGTCCACTCACTTGATGAAGGAGCAGCGCTCCGAAAGCTCGTGCTTCCAAATAAACCTATTGGACTTTAACCTGGTGTTGTGATCAGATGCCACACATTCAACCAGTGGGTGTTGTTACATGTCTATTCAGGAGGATGGTGACAATGCACTCACACATATTTTTACGTGAGTAAAAATGCAGGACTCAGGCACATTGAGTTTTCACTCAGAATCGCAATTCACTCAGGACCATCCAATTCACGTGGGTTACTTGGTCGAGTGGAACATCTTCTGCCCCAAACATGCCCTTCCTGCACCTCTTGACTAAGTAAGAAGTCTAACAACACCAGGTTAAAGTCCAACAGGTTTATTAACTTGGTGTTGTTAGACTTCGTACTGTGTTTACCCCAGTCCAACGCCGGCATCTCCACCTCTTGACTAAGCCAGACTTGTTGTCGGGCAGAATTCTGAATAATCACGTCACCACCTTCAATTTAACCTAACATAACATTCTATAAACTTTAACAACCAACTTACTACGTTGCTAATAGAGTAGCTCCTTTTCCTTGATTAAAGTTCACACCGTTTCTGCGTCCTCGGTTAAAATTTGCCACAACTGTTTCTGCCTGCAAAACTATGCTAAGAACAACATTGCTGACTTCTGATATTTCCTCTGGCTTTTGAATCCCAGCAAGTTTAAATTGTAGATTCAGAAGAAATTCCCTGCCATAATACTTTTTAACCTTCTGAATTCAGTATTTCCTTTTGTTTTCCTTTAGAATCAGCCTGAGAACCACTTGGTTCAAATTTGAATGTTGATTCTCATTCTCTTTCATGGCTGTATGCTCTTAAATGTCCATATTTGAAAAACATGTCTCAGCTAAGCAACCACCCAAGTCGTCTTCCTCCTGTTTAAACGTGGGTTATGTTTTTTTTATCATTCGTTCATGGAAAGTGGGCATTTTAAGAGTCAACCACATTGCTGTAGATCTGGAGTCACATGTAGGCCAGACCAGATAAGGGCAGCAGATATCCTTCCCTGAAGGACATTAATGAGCCAGTTGGGTTTTTACGACTATTAGCAATGGTTCCATAGTCACCATTAGACTTTTAATTCCAGATTTTTATTGAATTCAAACTTAATCATCTGCCACGGCAGGATTTGAACCCGGGTCCCCAGAGCATTACCCTGGGTTTCTGGACTACTAGTCCAGTGACAATCCCACTACGTAACCGCCTTGCCTGTAGGTTCTCTTACATTGCCTTAAAAATCTTGTTGAGGTTATGTTTGTGTTCCAATAAAAAATCTTTATATTCTTTTTTAATTAGCGCTTGCATTCTTTTACATTCATTCTGTTTTTTGGCTTCCCATCTGTCACAAGCTTTGTCCAATTGATTTTAAGCTCCAAAACTTTAATGTGTCCTTGATAGTCCTTGTCATTCCACAGTAACAGCATCAGTTAGAGCCAAGTCATTTTAGTTTAATGCTCTGTCTCTCTATGTTGTCCATTAGCCAGGAACACTTAGTCATACAGTGCAGAAGAGGCCCTTGGCCCATCGAGTCTGCACTGAAAAAGCTACACTAAATCTATACTAATTCCATTTTCCAGCACTTGGCCTTGAATGTTGTGACATTTCAAGTGTGCATCCACATACTTCTTGTTGTGGGAAAAATCCACTAGTAGTCAGACTTCGAGATTCAGAAAATACGATTTATTTAACGGAGCTCCGGGAGATAAGGCACAAGTGAATAGAAGACCTTTTCTCGGTAAAATGTCGGGAGCGGTCCATTTTTATACGCTTTACACAATGGATGGACCGGTGATTCGAACATTATCACATCGTTTTAGGTAGGTACAAACAGATATAGACATTTAACATAGTATTGTTCTTATGAATGGGTACATTTCCTGATGTCTGTATCTATCAGTGGTTGGTTTCGGCTCATACAGGTGTTAATTGGTTTCCTCGCATTCATATTTCCCGCTCTTCCTATGGCTAATCTGTTCCCTTTGTTTCTGGTTTTCCTTATCTTAAAAGATATCTCGACCCTGGGCTTGACTTCCTGAGGTGTTTGTTTACTATGAGTCACTGTCTGTGATTTAGAAATGGCTTGTCTGTTAGGTTTTGATTTAAAGTGATTTCTGATAAGTGGGAGCCGGTGTCTGCTTTTTTGGCTCCTTTCCCAGTTAACTCTTTATGTGCCAGGCAGCCATTTTAAAGTGTGTTCTCCTTGTATTTTCCCCTTACACTTCTTAAAGGTTGTGAGGTTACTCCCACCACCCTCTGGGTGAAAACATTATTCCTCAAACCCCCTCTGATTCTCCTGCCCCTCATCTTAAAATTATGCCAACTTGTTATTGACCTTTCAACGAAAGGGAACAGCTGCTTCCTATCCACCCTGTCCATACCCTTCATAATCTTATACATCTCAAGCTGGTCCTCCCTCGACCTTCTCTGCTCTAAAGAAAACAACTCGAGCCTATCTATCCTTTTTTCATAGCTCAAATGCTCCATCCCAGGCAGCATCCTGGTGAATTTCCTCAGCACCCTCTCCGGTGCAATCGCATCCTTCCTATAGTGAGGCAACCAGAACTACACTTAGCTGTGGCCTAACCAAAGTTTTGTACAGCTCCAACATTACCTCCCTACTCTCATAATCTATGTAAGAAGTCTCACAATGCCAGGTTAAAGTCCAACAGGTTTATTTGGTAGCAAAAGCCACTAGCTTTCGGAACGCTCGCTGCTCCTTCGTCAGGTGAGTGGGATTTCAGTTCACAAACAGGGCATATAAAGACACAAACTCAATTTACAAAATAATGGTTGGAATGCGAGTCTTTACAGGTAATCAAGTCTTAAAGGTACAGACAATGTGAGTGGAGAGAGCGTTAAGCACAGGTTAAAGAGATGTGTATTGTCTCCAGCCGGGACAGTTAGTGAGATTTTGCAAGCCCAGGCAAGTCGTGGAGGTTACAGATAGTGTGACATGAACCCAAGATCCCGGTTGAGGCCGTCCTCATGTGTGCGGAACTTGGCTATCAGTCTCTGCTCAGCGACTCTGCACTGTCGTGTGTCGTGATGCAATTTTACAACTCATCCGCTTCATCCTGGACCACAATGTCTTCACCTTCAACAACCAGTTCTTCATCCAGGCACACGAACAGCCATGGGGACAAAATTCGCACCTCAATATGCCAACATCTTCATGCACAGGTTCGAACAAGACCTCTTCACTGCACAGGACCTTCAACCGATGCTATACACTAGATACATCGATTACATTTTCTTCCTTTGGACTCATGGTGAACAATCACTGAAGCAACTATATGATGACATCAACAAGTTCAATCCCACCATCAGACTCACCATGGACTACTCTCCGGAATCGGTTGCATTCTTGGACACATGCATCTCCATCAAGGATGGTCACCTCAGCACTTCACTGTACCGCAAGCCCACGGATAACCTCACGATACTCCACTTCTCCAGCTTCCACCCTAAACACGTTAAAGAAGCCATTCCCTATGCTCAAGCCCCCCGTATACACAGGATCTGCTCAGATGAGGAGGATCGCAACAGACACCTCCAGACGCTGAAAGATGCCCTCATAAGAACAGGATATGGCGCTCAACTCATCAATCGACAGTTCCGACGCGCCACAGCGAAAAACCGCACCAACCTCCTCAGAAGACAAAGACGGGACACAGCGGACAGGGGACCCTTCGTCGTTCAATACTTCCCCGGAGTGGAGAAGCTACGTCATCTTCTCCGGAGCCTTCAACATGTCATTGATGAAGACGAACATCTCGCCAAGGGTATCCCCACACCCCCACTTCTTGCCTTCAAACAACCACACAACCTCAAACAGACCATTGTCCGCAGCAAACTACCCAGCCTTCAGGAGAACAGTGACCAGGACACCACACAACCCTGCCACAGCAACCTCTGCAAGACGTGCCGGATCATCGACACGGATGCCATCATCTCACGTGAGAACACCATCCACCAGGTACACAGTACATTCACTTGCAAATTCGGCCAACGTTGTCTACCTGATACGCTACAGGAAAGGATGTCCCGAGGCATGGCACATTGGGGAGACCATGCAGATGCTACGACAACGGATGAATGAATGCCGCTCAACAATCACCAGGCAAGAGTGTTCTCTTCCTGTTGCCTAACAAATTTGGAGATAGCAGCACTTGATCTCACATTGGGTCATTTTCTTGCATAAAATCGACAAATAATCTGCAATTTTGAGACCACTCCAACAATAACAGGCCAATTCAAGTTCAAGTTTAAAGTTTATTTATTTAGTCACATTAACACTGCAATGAAGTTACTGTGAAAATTGTCTGAAGCATGGTTTAAATCCATTCTACACAACAAAACAGGTAAACAATTTCCATCAATGCCCTTTATAATACACTTTATAATACAATAATGGATAGCACAGTGGTTAGCACTGCTGCCTCACAGCACCAGGGACCCAGGTTTGATTCTCGGCTTGGGTCAGATTCTCTGGAGAGAAATTGATGCTAACATCAAACTTTCAGTCGAACCTCTATCCCTAAGAATAACTATCTTTTTGGCTCTTTTATCAGACAAAAATAGAGTTACTTCACCCTCAAATCTAAAACTCCTATAATATTTTATGCTCTGATTTATATCCACTGTAAATATATTAGATGGTATTGGTTTGTCACAAGCTTCACTCACTAGTACAGCATTTTCTGGAGAGTTACTCGACACGTCCACTAAAGCTACTGGCTCAGCTTTTAACTACCAGTCATTGGCTTTTCACATGCTCTATTTTATAGCAAAAGTAATTTGGTCATATTTACATTCAAAAAAACATGTATTGAGCCTCCACACTGTAACTATTCTGAGAAGCATCTCATAGACTCCCAACAGTGCAGACGGAGGCCATTTGACCCATCGAGTCTGCACCAACTCTCCAACAGAGCATTTTACCCAGGCCCACCCCCCCACCCTATTCACTTAATCCCACGCGTTTACCCCGTTAATCCCCCTAATCTACACATCTCGGGGCACTAAGGGGCAATTTAGCTTCGCCAGCCCACCTAACCTGCACGTCTTTGAACTGTGGGAGGAAACTGGAGTACTTGGCGGAAACCCATGCAGACACGGGGAAAATGTGCAAACTCCACACAGACAGTCACCAAAGGCTGGAATTGAACCCAGGTCCCTGGAGCTGTGAGGCAGCAGTGCCAGCCACTGTGCCGCCCTATCTGTCTTTTCAGTTCTCCTGTCTCCCTAAAGGAAAGTAGTGTTCTGTTCATTATTACTTCTCTTCTCTCTCCAGTTTCTGTGTGGGGTTTGCAAACTAAGATTTGCTATCACCTATGTATTCGTGGGATAGTTCATAACCATCAGCCAGAACTGCAGCTTCCCTTATTTTGGAAACAGTGTTCTTCATTGGACTTAACTCCAAAAGGAATATTGTTTTTAAATTCCTCCATTAACAATTTCTCTCAAGATTTTAAAAATTTTGATTCAGCATTATCACTCTATACCATCTATATTATTTCTATTTACTGTTAACATCACTGTTCCTGCCCTTTGTTCCCAGGTGTGGGAACTTCGCACCTTGCTCAGCTGGTCTCTTGACTATACTAGGCTTGTTGTCAGATAGAATTCAGAATAGTCACATGACCCCTTCATTTTAACCTGAGTTTAAAGGGACAGTTCAATACATAATAATCCTCTAAACCTCATAATGGTAAGTAACAACTTGAAACATGCCAACACCAGGACTTTGCTCAATTACTGCAAACATTATAACAACTAAACATATAAAAAGGACAAGATTTACCTCTAATGATCTTACAAGTGGTCATAGTACCCTTTCACCAGGTTACTAACATGTCAAAATTATTTTTGTTTTTTTTTATATTTGCATTTTCTTATCTTTATCACCATGGGTATCAGCATAAAAAAGGCACATCTCGTAAACTGATGTTTTCTTCGTAATCTGAAGGGCACCTCCCAATGTGTCGTATCTTATCTTCCTAATTGATGCAGACTACTCGAGCACAAAACTTTCATACACTGTATATTGAAAAGAATTGGGATGTCTGGCAGCCAGCATCTAACATAACCAGTGACAGGGCATTAACCCTGCATCATGCTGATTACAACTCTAGGACAGCTACACTCATTTCATTGAGCTTCAAGAAGTAATGTCATGTGAATCACAGGCGCACATAAGGAGAAATAAATGGTGACTGCAATGGACGAACAGGAACTTTAATTTCAGAGGACTAGTTCACTTCCTTCCTCAGCTACATTGTTTGGGTATTTAGACCTCACAAGTTCTGCTTATAAAAGAAAATTGCTGTCCAATTGAGCTAACTCTATATGAGTCAGTTATGTCCCAGATTTTTTTTCCCCATATTGGCCCTGGGGTTTTCACTCTGGGTTTTCGCCTCTCCCTGGAGATCACATGGTCTGGAATGGGGGGGTGGGGGTGAGCTAATAGGTTGTGATGAACAAAGCATCGTAGCTGTGAGGGACAGCTCGGTGGATAGGATATTAGTATGTAGATAGGCTGGAAAATTGGGCAGGGATCCTGGATTCAGGATTCAATCCTGGACCGGGGAGCGGCGTGGGCTTGGAGGGCCGAAGGGCCTGTTCCTGTGCTGTTTTGTTCTTTGTTGTTTGTTGTCTGTCTAAGATATCTAGCAAGCCTGGCCAGAAATGTTGAGGAGTTAACTAGTTCCATTTATGCAGTCAAACAGGCATTTTTTTTGTCTGTAATCTACTATGGAGCATATGACAATTCCACTGGCATCACAGGAGTGCTATAAAGTAAAAGTAGGCACAAAATCATCAATTCTATGATTATATTTTATTCTATGCACCAAGCTACAAAAGGCAATATGAGGGCAGATGGCCTAGTAGTTTCAACACAGTAGAATACTGATTCATCAGCTAAGGGAGGACAATAGGAGGATGCTCAGGAATGGCACGGTGGTTAGCATTGCAGCCTCACAGCACCAGGGACCCGGGTTCAATTCTGGCCTCAGGTCACTGTCTGTGTGGAGTTTGCACATTCTCCCCATGTCTGCATGGGTTTCCTCCCACAGTCCAAAGATGTGCGGGTTAGGTTGATTGGCCATGGAAAATTGCCCCTTAATGTCAGGGAGACTAGCAGGGTAGATATGTGGGGTTACGAGGATAGGGTCTGGCTAGGATTGTGGTCAGTGCAGACTCGATGGGCCAAATGGCCTCCTTCTGCACTGTAGGGATTCTATGATAATAGGTGATAATCAGTAGGCCCATGTTTGACCTGATGCCATGAAACTTCATGAGGCCCAGAATCAATATTGAGGGCTTGCAGGTCCACTTCTTCCCCACTGCACTCTCACCTCAAATGATATCTGCTCTGGTGGTGAGACAAACTGTCATAGAGTAGTTTCGGATGTTCACTATAAGGTAAGATTTTACCAGTATTACTGACAGGCTGTTGCTTGACTAATCTTGTAGGATTGCTGTTCAAATTTTGATACAAGTCCATAGATGTCGGTGAGAACTTTGCATGGTTGACTGGGCTGAATGTGCCTTTGTCATTAGCAAGCTTTCAGCAAACTACCCGGACATTAAGTCCAAAGAAAGTGGTTTGCTGGACTTAATAAAATATTTTATGGTTTGTACTTATTGTGCACACCTCATAATAATTCATGCCCATTGAACTGGAGTTTGGTTCTTTATATTAACACCTGATATATAAATATATATATAGTTAGAAAGTTGGAATGGAATGAAAAATAAATAATTGGATAAGAAAGAAACTGATAGGGTTTTAGCTGCATTGAGGAATCGTGAGATGCAGATTCGCACAGTAGCAGGGTGAAACAGATACTTTGTTAAGCAAAGTGGAGACTAGCAGTTTAGAGAGCTAGATCATACCATGCCCAGTTGCAAGGTAGAGCTTTCTCCAAGAAAGAAACTTGTGCAGAAAAAAAACAGAAGTCTGTTTGCGAGAGCCCATAAATTGTACTCAACTATAGTTTCCCTAAAAGAAAGCTACTGGTTCTGCATGGTGATCATCGACACAGATGCCGTCATCTCACGTGAGAACACCATCCACCAGGTACACGGTACATACTCTTGCAACTCGGCCAACGTTGTCTACCTGATACGCTGCAGGAAAGGATGTCCCGAGGCATGGTACATTGGGGAAACCATGCAGACGCTGCGACAACGGATGAATGAACACCGCTCGACAATCACCAGGCAAGACTGTTCTCTTCCTGTTGGGGAGCACTTCAGCGGTCACGGGCATTCGGCCTCTGATATTCGGGTAAGCGTTCTCCAAGGCGGCCTTCACGACACACGACAGCGCAGAGTCGCTGAGCAGAAACTGATAGCCAAGTTCCGCACACATGAGGACGGCCTAAATCGGGATATTAGGTTCATGTCACACTATTTGTAATCCCCACAGCTTGCCTGGACATGCAGAGTCTCACTGGCTGGAGACAATACACATCTCTTTAGCCTGTCTTGATGCTCTCTCCACTCACATTGTTTGTATCTTAAAGACTTGATTAGCTGCAAGTATTCACATTCCAACCATTATTCATGTAAATTGAGTTTGTGTCTTTATATGCCCTGTTTGTGAACATAATTCCCACTCACCTGAAGAAGGGGCTTGGGGCTCTGAAAGCTTGTGTGGCTTTTGCTACCAAATAAACCTGTTGGACTTTAACCTGGTGTTGTTAAACTTCTTACTACGATCATTTGACTCACAGTGTTAAAACCTATGGGATATAGTTTTGGGGAAGGTGCATTCTCGGAGTTTAAGAATTTAGATAGATTTGGATTGGGGGTAATTTAAGTATACTGTGTGGGTAACCATGATCATAATTAATTGTAAATATTGTTCTTTACTGTTACCTTTCTTGTGTGTGTTTTAAAGTTTAATAAATGTTTTGTTATTCGAATAATTTACAAGACATTTCATTTCCTCACTGGATTTCATCTCTTTTCTCATTTAAAAAAAAATCGCTAACATAGTTAACATAGAATCGGCGTTCAAAGTTTCCCTCCTGGGATTTGGAGTGCCCTAGCATTGAGGCTCATAACAGAATATATTCTCAGAACCAGACTGAACACATCTTTACTAAACTAAATGATAGTAATATGTACGTTTCTTCATTATTTATAAATACAAATGCATGTTATCATCCTCATCAAAAGTTGTAGTTTTATCTTTTCCTTCAAATGCAGTTTTCATTTAACTGACGTAACTCGGTGGCAACTTTCCCAGACTGAAGCTCCAGCAGCTATCAGTTTATTGCAGGATCTTTAAGCACAGATAAAGTACTGTTAATATCACCCCGTGCGTGTGACTCTGAAAGCGGCCAGGAAGCAGATCTGACTATCACAGAGCAGAATGTATCCCCTGTGAAGTGTCTCGACCTGCTGGTAATTGCCCAGAACACCAGCCAGTCCCCCTCCTACACAATTGGCTCTCGGGTTGGAGAGAAAGGTGAAAATGCGGAAGTTTCCACCCCGGCTTGGAATTTTAATCATCAGATCACAACCTTGACATCTTTTCTCGACGGAATTCCCCGGATATAAACACAGGATCTATGGGCACTTTAAATTCGGAGCGGAGAGCGTTTGCTCAGAGAATCAACAGGTGAGATGCCGTTTGTGTGAATTATCCCTGGTTATCTGACCAAGTTGGTGCAGATTAACGTTCTTTCAGAAATGCAGAACTCTTTGCAGAAAGGCAGGATAGCGCACGCAGCCACCAGGGACTTTCATGCTGCAGTTGTGTTTGCAGTGGCTGCTCCTGTTCTTACGAAATGTGTAACGTCAAGCTACGCTTTTTGCCCGCCTGAAAATGCCACGACTTTTATAAAGAAAAGTTTTCGAACTCAGTTTTCAATGTGGTGTAGTTGTGTTATAAGCCATGTGAGGCGGGTGACAGTCATGTGTTTGGAGCAACGAGTTTGATTGAACTTGACTGGAAGTACTCCCCTTCGCTCGAAAGCATAGATCATTGATTTTAACAAAGTCCACAACTTTCAGGAAATTGGAGTGGGTTAATTAATTAACGAACAATAAAGACCGTCAATTTACTTAAATGAGTGGAATGCATTAATTTTAAGATGAGTGATTAATACCTATGCTTTGTGCATGGGATCAGACTATAGCTTGACTGGGTTGGTAGTCTTCTTGCTCCAGGATTAATACATTTCTGGGTTCAATCTTGACAATCAACAACAGTCATGATGTGGAGATGCCGGTGTTGGACTGGGGTAAACACTGAAGGGGCTTGGAGCGCCGAAAGCTTGTGTGGCTTTTGCTACCAAATAAACCTGTTGGACTTTAACCTGGTGTTGTTAAACTTCTCACTGAATCAACAACAGCACATTTGGTTGAGACTTTAGAGTGGAGTACTGAGGAAGTGTGGTGTTGTTGGAGTTGTTACTATATTAGCTAAGCCATTAACGAAGGCCTGATGAACTGGATGTAAGAAGTTTAACAACACCAGGTTAAAGTCCAACAGGTTTATTTGGTAGCAAAAGCCACACAAGCTTTCGAGGCTCTGAGCCCCTTCTTCAGGTGAGTGGGAATTCTGTTCACAAACAGAACTTATAAGACACAGACTCAATTTACATGAATAATGGTTGGAATGCGAATACTTACAACTAATCCAGTCTTTAAGAAACAAAACAATGGGAGTGGAGAGAGCATCAAGACAGGCTAAAAAGATGTGTATTGTCTCCAGACAAGACAGCCAGTGAAACTCCTGAGTCTTTATCATGCGATCCTAGAATCAGAATTTATGTCACACTATTTGTAACTCCCACAGTTGCGTGGACCTGCAGAGTTTCACTGGCTGTCTTGTCTGGAGACAATACACATCTTTTTAGCCTGTCTTGATGCTCTCTCCACTCCCATTGTTTTGTTTCTTAAAGACTGGATTAGTTGTAAGTATTCGCATTCCAACCATTATTCATGTAAATTGAGTCTGTGTCTTATAAGTTCTGTTTGTGAACAGAATTCCCACTCACCTGAAGAAGGGGCTCAGAGCCTCGAAAGCTTGTGTGGCTTTTGCTACCAAATAAACCTGTTGGACTTTAACCTGGTGTTGTTAAACTTCTTACTGTGTTTACCCCAGTCCAACGCCGGCATCTCCACATCAGAACTGGATGTACACAAACCCCTGACCAAGAAGAGCAAACTTTTTCTCTCTTTAACGCCAGCCACAAATAAATTATCCGATGAACAATTGCCATTTGTATGTACAAGATTTTATGTTTACCTAGATCTGACCGTGCCATAAGGCAATATAGAGACCAACTTCTTTCTTGCTTACTTATTGGTAACAATGCAATTTACCTCTGAACACTCATGGTATCACTGGTGCGAGACTTAATGTAAAACTCTAGTAGCAGTGTCTTGATATATTCAGTATTACAGAATGGATCCGTAAAAGGCTACTGTAACCTTTAAAATGGAAATCCGTTTCCTGAGTGACAATTTATTTCAAACTTCCCTTTTGAATCAGAGCATTTTAAACCTACGTTTCACAATCAACCATCTGCTTGTTACACTGGTGAACCGATTTAGTGGCATGAATAAACCCTTACGAAAATTTCCTAATACTTATCTGCTTGTTGAACACAATAAATTGGTAACAATTGATAATCACATAGTTTAGCTCTATGGCATTGGTTTGGATACTTACTTTGCTACGGTTGAATGGTATGATGTTACAATACTGGCCTGCTGTGCATTTTGTTTGCCATAGAAATGCAGGAATCAGAGTCAGCTATTTGGCTATTGCATGAATTTTTGTATAGTCAGGGTACAGATTGTTGAAGCTCTGACCAGAATCTTGGGATCCTTCTTGGATACTGCACTAATCCCAGAAGATGATAGAACTGAAGATTTGATTTATTATTGTCACATATATTAACATACAGTGAAAAGTATTGTTTCTTGTGTGCTATACAGACAAAACATACTGTTCACAGATAAGGAAACGAGTGCAGAATATAGTGTTACAGTCATAGCTAGGGTGTAGAGAAAGATCAACTTAATGCAAGGTAAGTCTGACAGCAGCAGGGAAGAAGCTGTTCTTGAGTCGGTTGGTATGTGACCTCAGACTTTTGTATCTTTTTCTCGAAGGTGGAAGAGAGAATGTACAGGGTGTGTGGAGTCCTTAATTATGCTGGCTGCTTTGCCAAGGCAGTGGGAAGTGTAGACCGAGTCAATGGATGGGAGGCTGGTTTGCGTGATGGATTGGGCTACATTCACAAACTTTTGTAGTTCCTTGCGGTCTTGGGCAGAGCAGTAGCCATACCAAGCTGTGATACAACCAGAAAGAATGTTTTCTATGGTGCATCAGTAAAAGTTGTGAAAAAAAATGTTACAACCTTGCTCAAAACAAAGGGAGGAGAGGGATAAACTTGATGATTGATCATTTGACTATCGGTAAAATTGAGACACTACTGTCAAGGGAAAAATGTAATTTTCATTTGGAGGAATCTAGATTAAAAATGGAGCAACAGTATGAATTTCTGATGAAGCTAATAAGAATTATTTGAAATAACAGCAAAAGTTAGTGAGGTTGGTGCAGTAATGAATTTTCACTTGGAGAGCATGGGTTTATAATGGATGACCATTATGAACTGCTGATGGAATTCATTGAAGTAACAGCAAAAGCTGATGGTAGTACTGTAGATACTTTAAGTGTAGACTTTCAAAATACATTTGATAAAGTACCACATACCAGACAGACCTCTTCTGAAAATAAAGCAGCAGCAATGTAGGTACAAAATTGACTAAGAGGTAGAGAGTAGTGGTGAGCAGATGTTTTACTGACACGAGACAAGTTTGCAGCTGGATCCCCCCAGGGATGGATACTGTGTTAGCACCTTTGCTTTTCTTGTTGCATCACGCAGTATTTACAACACAGAAACATTCAAACTGATCTTAATTCTCCAAAAGAGCATACTCTGGCTTTGGCAAAGGGTCATCTGGATTCGAAATGTCAGCTCTTTTCTCTCCTTACAGATGCTGCCAGACCTGCTGAGATTTTCCAGCATTTTCTCTTTTGGTTTCAGATTCCAGCATCCGCAGTAATTTTATACTCTGGCCCTTTTTCATCTAATCCTAGCCTTCTATTTCTTTCTACCTCCATGAGTTTGTTGAGCTTCACCTTAATGCATCTATGCTTGTTGTTCCTTCTATTTCTTGTGGTAACAAGTTTCATCCATTCCAATGGTAAGCAGCTTTTCCTGAATTCCTATTGGATTTATTAGTAATTCTCTGATATTCATGGTCCCTAGTTATAGTCTTTCTCAAGTGGAGACATTTTTATATCTACCCTATCAAATTTTTTTCATAATCTTTAAGTTCTCCAATTTTCTGTTAGAGTCTGACCCTGATCAATCTTTCTTGATGGTACAGCTTTTCCAGTCCAGTACCTTAGGGTGCAAATAAAACTTTCTGTAGTGCCTCTATATCCTTTTTTTATGAGCTGGAGATCAGCACTCCAAGTTTCTGTCTAACTAAGTATCTAGTATGACACAACTTCCTAGCTTTTGAACTCTTACCCACTACAAATGGACTCCTTGTTTTGTGCTTTTTATGGTCTTATTAACATGTGTCACAACCTATAGTGATTTGTGTGCCAGATCCCTGTGCTCCTCTACTCTGCTTATTTTCCAAGGACTATGTGGCTTCCCCAGCAATATACACCTCCTCACACATTTATGCTGAAGTTCCTTTGCTAGTTACATCACCATTCTGCAAGTTTATTAATGTCTTCCTGTATTTTGTCATCAACCTCCTGTGTATTATCTGTTGCATCCCCCCCCCCCCCCCAGTTCAGTTTGAAATTTTGAGATTCTACATCCAATGCCTGAGTCCAAATCATTTTGTAGCCAGCTTTTAATCCATGCTGCAACTCTGCCCCAAGTTCTAGATTCCAATCCAGGGGAATCATCCTCTTATTCCGACTCTGTCAAGTCACATCAGAAGTTGCATATCTTAATGAGATCGCCTCTTAAATCCAGAGAGTATGGTCCCAATTTATTTGACCATTCATTATAGGACAACCCTGTCATCCCAGAAATCAATCCAGTGAAGCTTTGCTGTACCACCTCTAATATAAGTATATTCTTCTTAGTGATGAGGACTAAAGCTATATGGCCTTTCATACTGCGATGTATTTTCTGCTTTGTACCTTATTGCTTATCTACTTCTCTCCTTTTAAGGCACACCTTAACTTAAGTCAAAAAAGTAAATTTTTTGGTCCTAATATCTCCTTGTATGGATTGGTGCCTGAGATGTTTGGCAATGTTGAGGATATTATATCAATGCAAGCTATTGTTCACAAACTCAATTGAAGTTCACCACAATACACAAAAAGGATGTCAAAGATTTTTTTTTCATCGATCAGACAGTACCACGGAGCATCAGTGCTTGGGGATGGGGGCACAACTAAGTCTTGAATCAATGTTGCTATCGATTTTCGTATCTCAGTTATATAATACAAACAGATCTCTGTTAAGCCCAATGAAGCAATCTTCACTCCCACATAATTCAAGGGGAACAAACCAGCATATAAAAAATACAGTCGCAGAGCTGTAAGTTGAATATGCATGTTCCATAAATGTATGCACCCCATATTTTGATAAAGATTTTAAGATTTTAGTTGAAATGAATAAGCAAGTGGGGATGAACAGTATGAAATATATTTCCATCAGTGATGTGTAAAGTCACAAGAACAGAATTGGAAAAATGTGATCTTAAATATTTTATCACATCTTCAGTTTTGGGCTGAAAACTTTGAAAATTTAACTTAATAATGGGAGTAGTCATTTAAGAGCTTGGAGACCACATTGAGATGTAAGTACTGAGTCTAAATCATCAAAATGATCTGACAGGGATTATTAACATGTATATCCCATTGATGTTCCCATTTCATGACAAAGTACCTATTACTTGAAATCTTTGAACAGCATTTTTTTCTGGCTCAGTACTTAGAAGCATATGCATTCTGATTGGTAGAAATCTTCAAAGGCTGAATATTTCAGGTCTGCAAGAAGCAGGAGAAAACAACCTTTAACAATTTTGAGGTAGCAAGTGTACATTTTGTATACTGTATTAACAGAAAATTTTCAATAGCTGAGCCAAAAGTGGTGTTCAACAGACTTCTCAAAGATTGATGTAAAGCGTTTGAATTATTATTCAGCATTTTAATAGAAATGGGTATAAAGTTTTTTGCGGATCGGTTGAGGCAAATACACCAGGGACTATTGTTTCTCCATGCTTTAGTTTAATTCAAAAAAATTGCACAATGCCTGAACATATTCCTTTGTCCTGCAGAGGAAAGCTCCCGACATGTAAATATGTGTCAATACCATTTTCTCATGCAATATGAATTGTTGCTCCCTTTGAATTTTGGTTTTATGCCTGTCCTGATGAGTGCAAGAGGCAAAGCTTCAACAGTTTGCCTTTTTTTTTCAGCAGTGCTCAAATTGTGTATCATTGACCGACCACTTAAAATAACTTGCCGAGCATAGTGCACAACGTCCTTTATTGCTGTGGCTTAAAGGGAAATAGCATCCGAGAGGAAGAGCTGACCAACATGCTTGCAGGTTTTTTAGTTCTAGCAGATATCTGCCATTCAAGGAGGAAGTGAGTTGCATGAAAAATGTTCACGTGTTTTTGGAGCTTTGTTTAAATTAAATTTGCACCTTGTTGCCACTCTTGTCTGTGCCTTGCCTACAAACAAGCATCAAGTGCAGCGAGAATCATATAACAGGGCTTCCTCATCGTTGTGAATGCTCATTTCCAGCAAGTATTTGATCTGAGGGAAAACAAGGTTGCAGGAAAACCTTGAGTGCAATGGGGAGATGGTAGTTTAGTGTTAATGTCATTAGATTAGTAATACAGGGACCCAGGCTAATGCTCTGGGGGCATGGGTTTGAATCCCATCAGCTAGAAGAATTTGACTTCAACTGATAAATTTGGAATTAGAAGCTAGTTTTGTAAAGTTGAGTTATCCATCTTGGTGTAGTCCTAAGGTCCCCAGCATCTCTCATGCCAGTCCACAGCCAATTCAGTTCACTTGCAGGATGTCAAGAAACAGGTCTGTGCTCCAGAACTAGCTGTGCTCCTAATCAAGCTGTTCCAGTACAGCTACAACACTGGGAACTGTTTTTAAAAAAAATTATCCAGGTATATCCTGTTCACAAAAAGCCGGACAAATATAAGCTGGTCAATTAGCGCCCATCAATCTACTCTCAAGCATCAGCAAAGTTATAAAAGGGCTCTGAAGAAGGGTCATTCAGACTCAATGTTGGCTCTGTTCTCCCTCCAAAGGTGCTGTCAGACCTGCTGAGATTTTCCAGTATTTTCTGTTTTTGTTATACAAGGGGGTCATTGACAGTGCAATGAAGCGGCACTTACTCAACAATAACTTGCCCAGTTTAGGTTCCACCCAAGCCACTTAGCTGCTGATCTCATGAAACCCTTGGCCCAGACATGGACAGAAGAGTTGAACTCTGAGAGATGAGAGTGACGTCCTTGGACATCAAGGCAGCATTTGATCAAGTGTGGCATCAAGGAGCCCGAGGAAAAATCAAAGCCAATGAAAATCATGGTGGGGTGGGTGGGGATAATCTCTATTGGTTAGAGTTGCACTTAGCACAAAGGAAGATGGCTGTGATTGTTGGTGAGTCAATCGCCTCCATTCTAGGATACTGCTGCATGATGAGTTTCTCAAGGTATTTCCTTGGTCCAACCATCTTCAGCTGCTTTATTCATGACCTTTCTTTTATCGTAAGGTCAGAACTGGGAATGTTTGCTGATTAGTGCCATTCACAATTCCTCAGATATTGAAATAGTCCGCGTCCAAATGCAGCAAAACTGGACAATATCCAGACTTGGGCTGATAAGTGGCAAGTAATATTTGTGCCTCACAAATCCAGGCTATCACCATCCCCAACAAGAGAGAATCTAACCATCTTCCCTTGACATTAATTGGCAATACTATCACTGAATCTCCACTATTGACATCCTGGAGGTTATCATTGACCAAAAACTGAACTGGACCAGCGACATAAATATTATGGCCACAAGAGTAGGTCAGAGACTGGGAGTTGTATGTAACTCACCTCTTAACTCCCCAAGTCTTTTCAACATCAACAACGCACAAGTCAGTTGTGTGATGGAACTGTCTAAATGCTTTCCTAGCACTGTCCTAGCCTTTAATGCCCATAACCTGTGGGAATAAAAGTAAAAGGTTTATTATTATTTAAAAGAGAATATGCATATATGTAAATGCGCAAATACATACACATCGTCAAGTATTTTATTGACATCAAAATTAGAAATAATTTGGGGGAGAGAATGAAATATTTTGGGGAAAAGAATATGAAGTAATGCCAGGATCATCAATAAAGTCATAGTCACTAAAATTACTCTCTCCTGCATCCCCCTCTTGTATTTGATAACAGCTTGTACAACATTCCCAATCATTGAGTCTTAGTGACCCAAGAAAATTATCAATGTTTGCCAACAATATCAAGAAGGGATGAAGCAAATGGAGGAAAATAATGCATGGCTAATTATCCGTGTAATGTCTCCCCCTGAGGCAGTCACTTGGGGTTGAGGATGTGCCCGGGTTGCCACATGCTCCTTTCACTGTTGATGCTTGGACTCAACTTGCTCTCAGTGATGAAACTTGGTGTTCAGCTCCTTCCTAGATGCTTTTTCTCCACTTTGGGTGGTCTTGGGCCAGGGATTCCCAGGTGTCAGAGGGGATGTTGTACTTTTTCAAGGAGGCTTTGAGGATATCATTGGTGTGTTTACTCTGCCCTGCTGGAGCTCACTTCCATGACAAAACTCTGAGAAGAGTGCTTATTTTGTCATGTCAGGCATGTGGGTGATGTGACCCGTCCAGCGGAGCTGATTGAGTGTGGCCAATGCTTCAGTGCTGGGGATGTTGGCCTGAGCGAGAACATTGACTTTGATGCACCTTTCCTGCCAATGGATTTCCAGGATCATGCGGAGGCAGTGCTGGTGGTACTTCTCCAGGATTTTGAGGTGCCTGCTGTACATAATCCACATCTCTAGTCATATAGGAGGGTGGATATCACTGCTGCTCTGTAGAACATGAGCTTGGTGCCAGGTCTTCAAACACTTTCTTCCTCGGGCCACTGGAGGCTGCGCTGGCACACTAAAGGCAATGTTGAATCTCGTTGTTGATGTTTGTTATGGCTCAGGTCAGAAACTCCAAAGTGTTTTATGAAGCCTGTCTGAATCATAAGTTTTGCATCTTGAATTTGCTAGGATAAGCATGATATGTTCCACCTCGGGTGTGATTCAAAATACCCACTAGGGAGCTTTTATCAAATAAAGTTTCAGAATATAGTTAACATGTATAGAAAGAAAATTAGCAGGAACTTTTATCAATTACAAACAAGAAACAAAACAACCACTATAATGTATAACCCTTAACAAATATATCTAATATGTTCCAATCAAAACAATCCCATAGACAAAAGACCCTTTTCACAGGTTTAACACAGCATAGACTAATGCAGGTGTGATACTGGACTTGGAACCTTTGGATGAAGTCTGCAGTTCTCTGGATTCACTCTGAACAGTTTGAAGACAAGGCAGTTTCCCAAAGCACCCGGAGAGATTTTGGTCCAGCCCCACCAATAACAAATTTTCACCCTTCAGGAAAACGAGAATTTCCAAAGGGGGACAAAAAACAGGGAGAGAGGGAAAACACTTTTTGACTTGCTGCCCCTTCTAAATCCAAAAACTCAAAACTGCAACTCCAAACTGAAAATGAATCCCTATTACCTGACCTGCCCAGTTTTTCTCCTCCCAACAATGACATCACCTAAAGCTGTGAGCATGAATTAAAAAAAAAACTCTTAAAGGTACACTAACAGCACATTGTAGTGCCCTGTTTGTAGTTTGGGGCGAATGGGATCAAAGATCGTGGAGGGGGGGGGGATTAGGCGGTTGAGTTGGACGATCAGCCATGATCGTAATGAATGGCAGAGCAGGCTCGAAGGGCCAAATAGCCGCCTCCTGCTCCTATCTTCTATGTTTCTAGTGTCACTGGAGTGAAATGCATTCCCTCAGGCTGAGTTGCACTCAAATCCAGGCCTGAGAATTGAAAGGGCATTATGCTGATTCACACTAGCCACCCAATCCTACAGATGCCCTGACATCTTCTTTAAATCTGAATTGGACTAAATTCACCTGCGCGTCTGTTCATGATTTTTATTTCTTTTTCCACAAAAGCTCTTGATGGAGCCACCGGAGTGAAGATAAATTATCCTGGTTCTCGACTATCCCATATAAAACAAAAAACAAGTCCTGGACCCTGGAAATTGTACTTGTGCCCTAATGCAGAGAGTTTGGAGTTATACGGGCATAGAGGTTTACAGCATGGAAACAGGCCCTTCGGTCGAACTTGTCCATACTGCTTTTTTTAACCCCTAAACTAGTCCCAATTGGCCCATATCCCTCTATACCCATGTAACTATCTAAACGCTTTTTAAAAAACAAAATTGTACCTGCCTCTACTACTACCTCTGGCAGCTTGTTCCAGACATTCACCGCCCTCTGTGTGGAAAGAAATTGCCCCACTGGACCCTTTTGTATCTCTCCCCTCTCACCTTAAACCTATGCCCTCTAGTTTTAGACTCCCCTACCTTTGGGAAAAGTTATTGACTATCTAGCTGATCTATGCCCCTCATTATTTTATAGATCTCTATAAGATCACCCCTAAGCCTCCTATGCTGCAGAGAAAAAAGTCCCAGTCTATCCAGCTTCTCCTTTATAACTCAAACCATCAATTCCCGGTAGCTTCCTAGTAAATCTTTTCTGCGCTCTTTCTAGTTTAATAATATCTTTTCTATAATATTTGCTGAGAAGAGCTGCTATTCTGCTGTAAAAATATTGTGAATCTGTCCTGAAGTAATGTTTTTGTTTGGTACACATTGCTTTATTAATACCTCATCTCAAGGTCTCAGCATTGTGTTTGAATTAAATCCGTGACCTTGGAGATAAACTGGATCCTTCAGTTTTTACAGAAAGCTGCATGCTGACATTTTAAGTGTTCTAAGTTTTTATAAATCCATATTTAGAACTAATTTTGGACCATCTTCAATTGAGAATGTGTTTAGCTGGATAAAATCTATGTTCCTCCCTCTCTTTACCGCATTCTTCTGCTGACAATCATAAGAATATATTTCCAGATTAAAGCTTTTTGTTGGCAGATATGATTTTGCAGTATTAATGTTGAGAGAAATTCAAGCTTTAACTCCAGTGATGGAATTCCCAAAATTTAGCAGAATAGTTTCACTCTGAAAACCGGTGTGTAACTCTCCAGCTGCGTAGCTGAGTTTTCTTTTCACCTTTTCTGGGACTCGGTGCACAGAGAATCTGGGGGCATTATTGCGGCGTCACTCTGACGGGGTAGGGCCTCCTAGACCGGCAAAGCTATCTCCACAGAGAAAGATGGCGCCCTGATCTGTGTAAAAAAATCAACACCCCCAAGGACACACAGGGAAGCCCCCCCCCCCGCCCCCACAAGCATCGGGGCAACCCCAATTCAAAAGCATAGGTGTACTCTTTCCTTCCCCCCCCCCCCACCACCGCCAGGTTGGCAATGCCAGCAAGCAGTACCCAGGCATGTCCCTTATCACCCAGGGACTATACTTAAATGTGCACCCATGGCATAGTCATCACAATTGATTTCCATTTTTGAAAACCAGCAGCAATTCACACCAGTGTGATGTTGGGGGGTATGATGCATTGAGGGTGGACGTAAAGATAATAACATGGGCAGCACGGTGGCACAGTGGTTAGCACTGCTGCCTCACAACGCCAGGGACCTGGGTTCGATTCCAAGCTCGGGTCACTGTGCGGAGTCTGCACCTTCTCCCAGTGTCTGAGTGGACTTCCTCCGGGTGCTTCGATTTCCTCCCACAGTCCGAAAGACGTACTGGTTAGGTGCATTGGCCATGCTAAATTCTCCCTCCGTGTACCCAAACAGGCGCTGGAGATTGGCGACTAGGGGATTTTCACAGTAACGTCATTGCAGTGTTAATGTAAGCCTACTTGTGACTGGGCGTTAACCTGATCACATTATCAGAGGAGCTGGGGAAGATCGGAAGCCGAAGCCTCGAAGGTGAAATCCCATTTTTGGCCTCGCAAGATTTAGCGGCCCCATGGGATTTGTGCACACAGCTAGCGCAGCCAGCATTTACTTTTCTCTGCCAGATTCTAACACTTTTCTTTGAACATAGAAATACTGAGCAGTCTGATGTCATCTGTCGAGGGGGAATTTGAGAGGGGAATTTGGCTACCACACCAGGAGAACTCCCTACTTTTCTTCAGATATTTTTATGTCATTCTGAGCAACCAGCTTTAGCCAAAAAAACGAGAAACTTAGTTCGACTCACTCTTATTGTAACTACCAAAAATGGAACAGGTTCCTATATGATTTGGTCCGATAGTGCATTTTCTGCCGACAGGAAAGTCTGATAAGAGTGGATCTTCTGCTGGTTGGGAGGTGGGGGAGTGTCGAGGTGTGGCTGATGTGGATGCTGAAGATTGCGCAATGCCAGAGGTTAACTCGGGGTCAGCTGAAAGATTATTGTCCAAAGAGAAAACAGAAGACTTTATGGCTGACAGTCAGCAAGACTTTCAATAGTTCTAGGGAAACACCGCCTGTAGAGTTCGAGGAGGATTTCCCTGCTGCTTCACAAACTCTAGCCAGTATGCACAGTGGAACCCACACCTGCTCTTGGGCACAGCATTCATTCACTTTCAGGGATCAATAATTGGTTCTATTTTTGCATTTCTTAGTGTCATAGAATCCCTACAGTGCAGAAGGAGGCCATTTGGCCCATCGAGCCTGCACCGACCACAATCCCACCCACACTCCATTCCTGTAACCCCTCATATTTACCCTGCTAATCCCCTGACGGGGTCAATTTAGCATGGCCAATCAACCTAACCTGCACATCTTTGGACAGTGGGAAGAAACCAGAGCACCCGGAGGAAACCCACGCAGGCATGGGGAGAATGTGCAAACTCCACATAGACAGTGACCGGAGACTGGAATTGAACCCTGGTCCCTGGTGCTGTGAGGCAGCAGTGCTAACCACTGTGCCACCATGCTGCTTCGAAGCAGACTTTTTAAAAATCACACTGGCTTCAACTGATAAGGGTCCCAGTCTTCTACATTTAGCAGCAGGGTGCCACTCCAGTTTTCCAGGTCTCCATCGGTTAATGGCATGTTAATTGTATTAACAAGGTAAAGGATACACAGTTGAGGGGCATTGATTAGTTAAGTGCATTGAGCATAACTTGAGGCTTTCCATGACCAGTGGGCACTACAGGGACTGGGTTACACCTCGGTTAATGACACTTTGGTTTAGTTAGTTAAATTTCCTTTCCCATTTTGTTTTGGCTGCAGTGCTCCACCAGAGCTGTCACCCCTCTTTAATTTGTTTATTTTACTGATTTATTTGTTTTGATCAAGAGCATAAAGAGAGCCTGCCGCTCTACCATGGCTATATTAGCAGCCAGGTGGACTTGGAGAGGGAGCATGCGGTGACAACAGATCGGTGGGGCTGGAGTGCATTATCACTCCCGGTAATGATATGTTGGTTTGGTTTGACTAGTCAAATGTACTTTTTATTTTTGTCACAGTGCTCCACCAGGGGCTCTCATCCCCTGTCTTTTTGTTTCATCTATTGATATTTTTGTTCTATTCAAGAGTATAAAGAAAGACTGCTGGGTGTTGGTTTGGGAGGAGGCAATGCTGCATTCTGTAAATTAAGCTAATAAGTAAAATGATCGGCATATGGCTTCCTGATTCACCATCTGGCTTCAGAAATAACATCTTAGAAACAATGATTGCCTATGCTGGGTTTGCAAATGAACCCCAAAATTTAAGACAGTATCTACATTTTTAAAGTCTTTTGACAGCCTCGAGGCCTGCTCTGTCCTATATCTGTTGGCCTACTGGGCTGATTGGAATTTCAGATCCAGTATCTTTGAATACTATGCTCTCTCGGTCCCAAACTATCAACCATAGATTGTATATTCAGACTGAAGTGGGCTTGAAAACCACAAACATTAAGACTTGGAGCATGCTGAGCCTAGCTGACATTCAATGGGGAAGGTGTTGTTGCATTGTTGATGACTCTTGTAGCTGATGTCTCCAACCAAGGTGCTGTAAAAGACGCAACCCTCAACTGCAAAAATACTTTGCAAATTGGAACTGGGTTCAGATGACCCCTTGGAACGAAATCCAGCAAGGAAAGTGTGATGGTATCAGCAGAACAAGGGTTAATGTGGAACTGGTTGGGTGGTACCACCCACGGTATAATGTATGTAGTCACACAGTCAAAGAACAGTCCAGAAACAATATTCTGTACAGCTAGCTTACATGGTGGAACTATTACCATGCAAGGCCACACTTGGAACTATAAATAGTTAAAACCTACCAATAATGGTGTTTATTTTTAATCACACAAGCCTCAAGATCCCGTCAATGAGCCACCACCACAGCAACATAAAGAACCCATATTATGACGCAAAGCTGTTTGAAATTTCAATCTCAAATTAGAAATCAATAGTTTTTGAAGGAATGTTGATCTAGCAGGAGGGGTCTGTGTGCATTATGTAATGTTATGCAAATATAGATAGCTACAAGATACATCTCAATGTATACATTGCAGGGAAATTTCATATTGTTCTGTATTCTAGATTAAATATGATCCTGCATGTTCTTGACCATGTAAACCAAGATGCCAGACTTGATCCATGGCCCAAAAGGGAGCAATTAAAGCAGAATTTGTTAGAGTGATGGAAACAATTATATTAACTGTAGAATGTGTGGGCTTATAAGGATATTTAACTTTTTAAGTTGTTTCCTGTAAACATCCCAGCTGTTCAGTTCAAAACCATGTCAGTGATTTTCTTTCTTGGTTTCAGAGCAAGGCCTGAAGTAAATATTTGAAAGAGTCCAAAATGTGCCTTTTAAAATTGCATGCCTTTGTTTTTTCTGTAACTGTGCATTACGGCTGTTTTATTCATTCACCTAGTTACAATAGTGGACTTTAACTATTGTACTTTCAGAGGAAATGAATTGCTTGTATAAAATTGCCTCGTGCGCAATTTCAAAGTAATTACTAACACCAATTTAATGGCTGTCTATTCCATTTTAAACAGCACATCGCAGTTTTGTATAGATATATGAGCTGTTGTACTTCAAAGCTAAATACAATCCTATTTTTTTTTCACCTGCAGATTTATGCTTGCAGTGCATTGATTCTATTTCAATGACTATTTACTTATCTGATGTAATCCAATATTGAGAACTGTTTTCTTCACATTTATTTGAAGCAGGTAGTCATTTGCACTGGTAATTACTGTTAAGCAAACATATGGCAAATCCCCAGCCAAAAGTGCAAAATCAGTAGCAGGAAGAATAGCTTTATTCAATTTTTATCTTTTTAAGGATAGGTTTTACAGTGAGCTTGTATTGTAGCTTTACCGTTTTTCTTTTTCTGTTTGCATCACTCCACGACAATTACCATGATGTGGAGATGCCGGTGTTGTACTGGGGTGGACAAGATAAGACGTCATAGAGGTTTATAGCTTGGAAACAGGCCCTTTGGCCCAACTTGTACATGCCGATCTTTTTATTTTAACCGCTAAGCTAGTCCCAATTGCCTGCATTTGGCCCATATCCCTCTATTCCCATCTTGCCCATGGAACTGTCTAAATGCTTTTTAAAAGACAAAATTGTACCTCCAGACACTCACCACACTCTGTGTGGAAAAAATTGCTCCTGTGGACCCTTTTGTATCTCTCCCCTCTCACCTTAAACCTATACCCTCTAGTTTTAGACTCCCCTATCTTTAGGAAAAGATGTTGACTATCTAGCTGATCTATGCCTCTCATTATTTTATAGACCTCTATAAGATCACCCCTAAGCCTCCTACGCTGCAGGGAAAAAAGTCCCAGTCTATCCAGCCTCTGCTTATAACTCAAACCAACAAGTCCCGGTAGCATCCTGGTGAATTTTTTCTGCACTCTTTCTAGTTTAATAACATCTTTTCTATAATAGGGTTACCAGAACTGTACTCAGTATTCCAAGTGTGGCCTTACCAATGTCTTGTACAACTTCAACAAGGTGTCCCAACTCCTGTATTCAAAGTTCTGACCAATGAAACCACATGACACCAGGTTGTAGTCCAACAAGTTTAGTTGAAATTACAAACTTTCGGAGCGCTGCTCCTTTGCCAGGTGAAATGGAGAGAGGCATGCAGGCACAGAATATATAGGTGGAGTGACGATAGCCTGACACTCGCAGGTAATCAAGAGTATCAATGGATTATGCTTTGCTGAATCCCCCACGATCAGCATCCTGGGGTTACCATTGACCAGAAACATACCTGGACTAGCCATATAAATACTGTGCCTACAAGAGCAGGTCAGAGGCTAAGAATCCTGTGGTGAGTAACTCGTCTCCTGACTCCCCGAAGCCTGCTCATCATCTGCAAGGCTGTTCCTTGGGTCATCCCAAAATACCTTGAGACTTTTACATTGCTCCAACATTTTACCTCCTGGAGAGCTTAGTAGCATTATCACTAGACTATTAATCCAGAAACTCGGCTAATGTTTTGGGGACCTGGGTTCGAATCCTGTCACGGCAGCTGGTGGAATTTCAATTCATATAAAAAATCTGGAATTAAGAATCTACCGATGGTTTCATGGTCATTGTCAATTGTGGGAAAAACCCATCTGGTTCACTAATGTCCTGTTTAGGGAAGGAAATCTGCTGTCCTTACCTGGTCTGGCCCTCGTGACTCCAGAGCCACAGCAATGTGGTTGACTCTCTCATGCCTTCAAGGGAAACTAGGGATGGGCAATAAATTCTGACCAGCTAGTGACACCCATGCCCCATGAATGAGTTAAAAAGAAAGCTGATTATCTTGGCTCTCCCCCTTGCTATTAAAACGTGGCAAATGGATTTTGCTGAATTATCGCCATTATGATAATTGTTGTAACTTCAGTTGTTGTATAATGATACTAATGGGTTCAATGTAGTTATTCAAATCACGTGTATTGTACTTTACTGCTTCAATTAAGAAATAACTTATTGCAAGATGCAGTTATGATGGTGTCTAAAGTTACTGGCGCAACCTACAAAACCACTTCTATAAGTCATATACATCTGGGGAAGCAGATTGCTAGTTCCTAACCTTACACTGAATATCTGAATGTTCCTTTTTAATATGTAACTCGGAATGATTAACCAGTGCATTATAAATGTGCTCACTGACTGACTGACTCCTTTATTAGGATACAAATAGTACAGGAATTACAGATTGCTTGAACAACTGAAGACTTGGAAGTCTTTTGTTTCCGTGTTGTTTGTACAATCTCAGTGAGATGCGGGTCACTATTTCATCTAAACAGACAAATATCTGGTTCAGCCTCAAACAATTTCCATGTCAAGTGACGAAGTCAATTGCTGGGAACAAAGTTTGTAGCAAGGACTGAAGTCAATGGCTTCGGTCTAAGGAAATTTCTGCTTAACCTGTATTGGATGTCAGACAGGCAAGACTGATCATTTAATGAGAGTGAGTGCTATCAACAACATGTGGAACCTGATGTTGTGTTTCCAACACTGTTGCCAAGAGGCAGAATATAAATGAAACACAGGAGGAGTCCAAGGATTCACTCTTGGGACACCAGACATAATGGTGGGAGAGTAAGAAATGCCTTTGCATATAATACACTGGCTACCACTGGATAGATAAATATGGAGCCAGGCAAGGATACTCTCTCCAGCTGCACAAAAGAGGCAAGGAATTGGTCTGGCAGTCACCTTAAAGGTTGCAGCCATTTTTCTTTGGACATTGGTAAGTTGCTTCTGATCTTTCACTATCATATTCTGATCAGTTTTTTTAGCAAAGCTTGAAGGATATTTGTCACCTGAAGTATTTAATTTGGACATTTGTAACCAATGAGGAGTGCAGGAGGGTATACCACAACCAGACCAAGCATACCTACAAATATGGTGTTAACCTGGTGAAACTACAACACATGACTGCTTGCATTCAAACAGCGGGAGCAACGTACACTAGACAGAGCTAAGCACCCCACAACTAACAGATCAGATCTAAGCTCTGCAGTCCTGCCACCTACAGACATGAATGGTGATGGACAACTAACAGGAGGAGGAAGCTCCACAAGTCTCTTCATCATCAATGATGATGGAGTCCAGCAAATCTGTTCAAAAGAGAAAGCTGAAGCATTTGCAACCATCTTCAGCCAAATAGATGATTCATCCTTCTGAGGTCCCCAGAATAGTGTAAGAATCTAGCATATACAGGGTACAGTATCACCCACATAGTGATTTAAGAAGGCGTAAGATTCAGACTCAGGGCTCAGTCTGGTGTTGAGCAGTGACTGGTAAAGACCGAAGTATGGAGATAGCCCCTAGCCAGTACCCATTACTGTACATGTGTAATTGTTCTGGTGTTAATCAAGACTTATAGTTAATCTACTGAAGACTACAAAGATCTCTTTAAGGGATACTGTTCTGTTAACAACACCTTCATCTGGTGGCAGCTCAGGATCAAAAATCCTCAACTTCACTAAAATGCAGAAACAAGCCGAGGGGAACGAATGGAACATCGAGCAGAAGCCAACCGTCAGTCTAACTTATCAGACCACAAAGATACCAGGTTAATGCAAGAAGGGAAAGCAATTCCTGAACTGGCCAGTAGAGCACCCTTGTCAGCACTGTAGTGCCAAGCACTCTCTCAGGAATGAGTAACATCCTGCAAGTACAGCATACCCAAATGCCTAGTCAACAGGAAGAACCAGAAATAACAGAGCCTATCACTCCCAACAGAATGATGATCAAGATAGGGAAGGGTCACAAGGCCTCCAGTCCAAGTGGCTCTTACTTCGTAATAAGCTGCTTATGGACAATCAATTTGGGTTCCACCAGGTGTATTCATCTCCTGTCCTCATTATAGTCTTGGTCCAAACATGGACAAAAGAGGTGAGATGGGAATGAGACTGCCCTGACCTCAAGAGCGCATAACCGAAGTCAGTAGGAATTGGAGGGAAATTCTCCATTGGTTGGAGTCCTATCTACCACAAAAGAAGATGGTTGTGGTGTTGGAGTCAAATCATTGAGCTCCCAGGATATTTCTGCAGGAATTCCTCATGATAAGTGTTCTAGGCCTACCATCTTCAGCGGTGTCATTAATGACTTGATGATGGAGGAACAGTCAGAAATTGGGATGTGCAATTAGCACCATTAACAACTCCTCAGATGCTGAGACCATGTCCAAATGCAGCAAAACCTGGACACCATTCGGGCTTGGGCTGATGTGTGACATAATAATGACTCCGTGTCGGGCAATGACCATTTCCAACAAAAGAGAACCTAACCATCTGACATTGGCATTTCCATTGCTGACTCCCCAAATGTCATCATCTGGGAGGCTACTATTGACAGAAACTGAACTGGACCAGCCGTATAAATATTGTGGGAATTCTGCAGTGAGTAACTCCTCACCTGACTTCCTAATGCATCGACAAAGCAGAAGTGAGGAGTTTGATGGAATAATCTCCATTTGCCTGGATGAACCTGAAGCTCCACACCATCCAGGGCACAGCAGCCTGGTTGACTGGCACTCTCCTCCACCAGCACACTGGCAGCAATGTGTACCATCTACAAGATGCACTACATCAAGGCTCCTTCGCCAGCACTTTTCAAATGCACAGTCTTTTGCCACCCTAGAAGGACAAGGGCAGTAGATACATGGGAACACCGCCACCTGCAAGTTCCCCTCTGACCCACTCGCCATCCTGACTTGGAACTACGTTGCAATTCCTTCACTGTCATTTGGATCAAAATCCTGGAAATCCCCTTACAGCCACAGTGCTGTCAGGATCTACTGCAGCAGTTTAAGGAAGCTGCTTACCAACACCTTCTCCAAAGGCAGTGAGGGATTGCCAATAAATGCAGGCCAAGCCAAAATGGCTGCATCCTGAGAGAATTTTTAAGAAGCCGCTGTGCAGCAAATTCCAAGTCCGGCAGTTCAATAATCGAAAGCAAAATACTGCAGGTGCCGAAACACTGAAATTAAAACAGGAAATCCGGAAGGTTAACCTGCAACATTGGGCAGGATTTTACAGCCTCACTTGTCCCGAGACCATAAAATCCCACCTGAGGTCAACGGACCGTTCCATGTTCCACCCCTCACCTGCTCCGATTCTCGTGGTGGGCGGGGTGGTAAAATTCCAGCCATTAACTCTGTTTTACTCTCCAAAGACACTGCTTGGTGTTTTCTGCTCAGCAATCTTAATTTTTAATTATATTACTTGGACAGGTACAAGGCACAAGCTGTCTGAGATATTAACTAATTCTGATCTTGTTTGACACTTTTAATACACCAGCAGTTAGCCAATGTCTTGTCCCTTTTCTAGCATTATCCATATACTGTACCTACAGAACTTTGAAACTAAAGGACAAACGCAATCCTGTTGAAAACAGTAGTGATACCCACTTTGTCATGTTTTGAAAATCCCAGCCAGCTGAGTAAGTTCCAGTTAGAAATATTTTATAACATGACAGAGAGCACAGAGCCGGTATCCATCACCGAAGGGTGTATCCCTTTATCTGTACTGGACAGGGGATGATCAGCGTGCCAGCACTTGTAGATTTAGTTTAGTTGGATGTAGTTAATCTGTCAGATATGCTATGCTTTCCTTGAAACTTGTGCTTTGTCTTTGTGACTGACCGTTGTGTTTTATATTGAATTACAAGAAATTTATGGTTATCATTCCAAAGTTCATTGCAGATGAAATTGCAGTTTGTTCTGTTACTAGATTACAACATGGCGTGGTTCAGGTTTGGCCTACTATTCCTAATATAAGTAACCATTGCTAATCAGGGGAAGTGAAAGTAAGATGCTTCCCTTAAGGAAGGTGTTGCTTTTAAATATGGCACTGTATTCTGATGAGCTCTTCAGAGTGGGATAGAGGCAATTTACCACTGGAGGATTGGAATGCGCACAGCCTGATTTACGGCATTTGTTGCTGATGCCAACATGCCACACATTTCAGTCATCAATATTAATTATTTTTATTACGTGGGTACTGTCCCAATAACGATGGAAAAGCACCAAATTAAGTCTGGAAATATTGGACTTTAAATAACACCTAAGTTTCTTTAAAAGAAAATAGTCACACAAGCCACTGGCTGAATTGTTGCAGGGTTCACCCTGTTACCAGACTGGATACTTCTAAAAGGCATCCAGAAGCTAACTGCCATCTCCAGTGGAGACAAAGCAGTATAGTGGCCATCTCATCAAGAGTATACTGCTGTAATGCCGGATTTTGTGGATTTGCCTTTCCACTTGGAATATGCAAAGAATGGTATTAAAAACCAGCTGAAAGATGCCCATGGTTGTCTGTTGGTGTGTGTTCTGTGAGAACTAGTGTGTAAGATTGACACAGAAACAACAGCCAGCTAATTTACTCAAAGTACCCCTGCAAATGGCCATTTGTAGGTATATCTCCAGCTCTCTCTCTCTCTCTCTCTGACTTTGGAAGTCAGTCAAGGTCCATAGCTGAAAAGAGATCTGGGAAGCTTCTCTGCCAAACTACAAGACATTAGAGTCACAAAACTGACTATTCGTCTACTGAAGTCAACTTTACTGGAATTTCAAGTTGCAACACGCAACCATTTACTCTTCCTGTGTCAAGGACTTTTCATACACCTGTTTTCTTTAATATTTACTTACTTGGAACTTGATCCTCCATTTCTAATCTGCGTGAATGCATATGCATGAGTTTTACCATTTAATTCAATATGACTGTGGGATCTGGGGGAAAAGGGATCTTTTCTAGATTAAATTTTGTTGCCAGCAACAGAGGGGGTTGAATAGAGACAGGGAGCCAGTTCATCCCTACTCTTCTGGGATTGTAACAATTTGAGGGCCTCCCAGTTGGATAGGGACAGGGTCTTGCCTGGATCAACAACTTTGAGGAACCTCACCTGGGATGGGTTGTACAGTATGAAGTAAGAACTATCTGATTGTGTTACCTAGTTCCAAATTGGCATGACTCCTCCTCTAATGGCTGTGGAATATACATTGTCAGCCCACATTTGTCCCTTTTTGAGCATTGTCCATATGCTGTACCTACAGGGTTCTCAAACTAAGGACAAAGGCAATCCAATTGGAAACAAAGCAATGACCCTCCTTGTTTTTATTTACAAGTCTCAGGACATTTGTGTAGTTACATCTCAAAATATTTCATAATATGACATAACGTGACTGAGCCCGTGTGGGTCCTAGAATAGAAACACACTCAAGTGTAATCAAAGATCAGCCAGAAGAGTTATTGCCTTGGGAAATATTGCAGGCTCTGTCTCGCCCGGTAGATCTTGTAGGTATTTTTCATTTACAAATTAACTCCCAAAAACAGTTTTTATAGTGCACTTCTATTCCTTAAGGCTGCTGCAGATGTTTAAACCCTGAAGGAATAGCAGCATTGCCATTCCATGCCTCATATGGGCAAGTTCCCAATGAGAGACTTTTCAATGCCTGGAGCTCACTTTTTAATATTATAATTATACTGACTCTGGAAACTTTGGCAGAATTACTGTTATTGTGGTCAGATGGACAAAAGCCTTGCCCATTGCATTTTCTACATTGTAGCCCATTAGAAAATCTCTGGAATCACAGATGAAAAATGATCATTTGGGAAAGATTGATGGGTGAATGGTGCCTTACCCCTGCAGAGTCAGTGCCTTCAGGTGGGGAGGAAAACTGGAATGGCTTGACCTCCTAAACATCAGAAAATTCCCAAAGAAGGTTGCATGGGAACTCTATTTACTATGGTTTATTTTCTACATTTCCAAGTACTGGAAAAGTCCACTTTAATATACAAACTTGACGATATAATCAATGTTTAACATGGCTTAATATTTTTGATATGTGATTTCAACAACAAATGATCCATTAGATCAAATCATCCACATTTTGTTTGTAGCCCTTTTTTAAGTGGTTAGCACTGCTACCTCACAGCGCCAGGAACCCAGGTTCAATTCCAGTCTTGGGTGACTGTGTGGTGTTTGCACGTTCACCCCATGTGGGTTTCCTCCGGGTGCTCCAGTTCTCTCTTTCTCTCTTCTCTCTCCCCTCCCCCCCCCCCCCCCCCCCCGCCAGTTCAAAGATGTGCCAGGTTAGGTGGATTACACAAGCTAACTTGCCCCTTTTTATGTGTAGGTGACGGCTTTAGCGGTGTAAATGAGTATCGTTATGCGGATGGTGAGGGTTGGGCCTGGACCTGTGTAAGACGGTCTGTCGGAGAGTTGATGTTGACTCGATGGACCAAATGGTTCCCCTCCTCACTGTAGGGATTCTGTCAAGGTCGATGAGAGCTATTTCTCCTGGGGTGATTTAGGACTGGGTCTCTGTGACTTAGGCCCCAAATGCACCATGATCCCAACTAATTTTCATCAATTGAAATTAGTTTTGAATGCAGGGGGTGAGCTCCTGGTAACAGAGCTAGACTGTCTTCAATTTCGCTCACTCTCACTCTCTTGCTCTCACTTTCTTGCTTACTCTGAACCTTTCTGCACCCGAATAGTGCATAGGTCAGACTTTCATCTGTTTCTGTGGTTAATTACCCCTGGAACAGGTCGCAAGTCTGTCACCAGGGGCTTATAGCTTGAGGGACATTACACCACATCAAGCATAGCCACACTCTCACACCCACACCAACTAAGGGGCAATTTAGCATGGCCAATCCATCCAACCTGCATGTCTTTGCACTGTGAGGGGAAATCTGAGCACCTGGTGAAAACCCACATCCACACTGGGAGAACATACAAACTCCACGCAGACAGTGCTAACCACCGCGTCACTGTGCCGTCCAGACTGTTACTTAGCAGGAAGTAAAACCCAGCAGGTGAGGAGTCTGGATTAAAGACGGTCAGTGCTGAAAATCTGAGAGTAATTATTAAAACTTGAACTGAAGTTTCTTAAGAGCCATAGCCTCCCCTGGGGAGGTGGCGGGGGCGGGGTCATCATTTACCATCATGCCTCTTTTCCGAATAGCTGAAACTATGCAGCTGATTTAAAACAATCAAAATGGCAATTAAGTACTATTTAATCCTCAGTTCTGAATTTAGCAAGCAGGACTAAATAGAAATGATTCTTACCTCCACTGTGAGCTAAGATACTGAATCTTGGTAAGCTATTAGCAAAGTACTATGCAACATTTTATTTTATTTGAAAAAAATTTGACTTTTTCTAAAATTTAATTATTCAGCGTGATTTTTCAACTCTGTCTCCAGGAAGGAGTGGACCAAAACATTTTTCACATTTTAAGTGCTGAAGCATTAATTTAAAACACCAATGATTTTGTCTGGGATTTTACGACCTCACTCGGGCGAGGCTCGTAAAATCCCACCTGCGGCCAATGGAGAATTCCGTTGTGCGAGCCTCGGGATGGACCCGACGACATTCAACTCTTTTTATCATTTAATCTCTCCTGCCTTCCACTCTATTACAAACCATCCCTATTGTTCTTTTCCCATCCTCCACACTTACTTATCTAAAGCCTATTACATGTGTAAACTATTCCCAGTTCTGATGAAAAGTTATTGTCCTGAAATGTTAGTGCTGCTGCTGTTTCCTGACAATCCTGAGCATTTTCTGCTTTCCGATTTTCAGCATCTGCAGTATTTTGCTTTTATATGAGCAGAAATATTTGGGTATTTACACACCACATGCTCAAGAAGCAGCTCAACATTGCCTTCTCGAGGGCAATTGTGGATTGGCACTAAATAATGGCTGTCCAATGATGCTCACATCCCCAGATCAAAAAACAATTAATCCCACACTAAACTGTTGTTGTGTTGGCTTCTTCACCTATTAGTTTCTTATTGATATTATATATCAGTTTACTCCTAACAATATACTGGACTCTTTGCTCTCACCACTTCTGCATTGCTTGATTTTTGTTTCAAGGTTTCACACCAAACTGATAACGTGTCCTGATGCATTTTATATCGTACATCAATCACTATTTACACCCCTGGTGTATTCATCTCCTCCTTTTGCTGACTAGATAGGAGTGGTTGCTGAATCACAATTACTAAATAATAAAACTGAGTTGAGCTCCATCTTTGTAGGAGTACTGATGATGACCGTGAACAGCTTTTGAGGAAATGGTAAAACACGATAAACCTAACAGTTTAACTTAATGCAAAACTTAATCAGTCTGAAAGACTCCGTTGTGAGGAAGGAAGTACTTTTCTATTTTTGCCATCCAATCGACATTCATCACATTAGGTTCTCCGTAAGGAAACAAAATTCACTTTTCCCTGACTGAACGGTTTTTTCCAACTAACTTCAGAAGAGCAACCCTGTGCATCAGTGTAACTTGTCTATTTCCCAAATCGGTCACTGTTGTAGCCTTCTGAGTAAGATTGCATAAATTAGAACTAAATTAGCCAAGCTATGACGAGTTTCAATGTTTTGGACTTGTGCCAATTACTAAACTCTCTTCATTCCATTTCCGTGTTAACATTTTTACAGTCAACAGAGTAGAGATTTATCTAATCACCCTAAACTATTTTCCATTCAAGTCCATGTCTTAAGAGGAGAAATTGTTAAGCCAGCTCGACAACCAAAACTCATTGCAGTAAATAACCACTTCTAGGTGATCAATTATCTATATTGGTAGATAATTGTAATAACAGCTAAATTTTAAGTTGAAAATTGGATCTCCTAGACCTGAGCCATTATAATTCAGACTTCCATTTGCACCACAGTCGCAGAATTTTCTTTAATCAAATGTATCAGCAAGATAATCTGTGTATGCAAAACACATTACTACTATTGGAGTAAATACAATTTTAAAATTGAGGTCTCTTTCTTTATTGGTATTAGAGGTTTCAAAACAACAGCATACTGCTGTTGTTTTAAGTTTAGATTTTATATTGTGACCAGGAGGAAATGTCTCGGGTCAGACAATTTCCTACATTTTACTAAAACATCATTCCAATGCGTTGAAAACCTATCCAGATGTGCACTTGAAAATTAATGATATTTTGCCCTATGATGCTGAACATGTTAAGTTGCATTGCTGTTATTACCAATGCATGGACACACAATGAATTCTATTCAATCCTAGATCTCAAAACAAAACTGATTTCTATCCTATTGCAAAAATTGTAAAAGAAAACAACACACAGCAATGGAAAAAATAGTTTGAAGAAGGAAATCCCCAGACATCCTCGCAAGTAATTTTATGTGGCCTTTGATATTAATATTTTTCATTTTCCATATTGATACAATCCCAATGGAGGAACTATGTATCAAATTTACTGAATGACCTTCAAATGAAGAAATTAGCAACAAGCTTCTACTTTTTGTAGCTTTCAATTTAACACACATCAGAATCCCTGTAAATCAAACATCAGTTAAAAGGTAAAGTACACCCAGTAAGAATGTAAAATTTCATATGGAATAGCAGATTAACTTGTGAGATTCCAAAACATTCATATCAGTCTCTGAACAAATGTGGCACCATGTGTTATCTTCATCATTCCAAATCTGCCTCCAGAATGTGGGATCTCTCACCATTTCTCACTCAATGAATTTAGTCCTCGGATCACCTGCAATGGTAGCTCTACTCCATCCATAGCCTCTGGAGACCATCATTACCCAAACAGTATATTCCTGCAGAACCTCCTGAGCTAAGTTGATGGCACAGATTCCCCAGGGACTCCTTTTATCTGATTCCTATATCATTAACTGCATTTGTGACACCACTGTTCCTTTAAGAAATGTTTCTTTTAATCATGTTCTCTGCAGTTACAAACAGGTACCAGGCTGCCTGATTAGATGTCCTTTTTATTGCTGCTTAAATGGCTTAAATGGGGTTTTGTTTATTTTTAACCTTGGCCTAATGCACTTTCTGGGAGTTTACGATGTTTTTGAAGTGTTGTGGGAAGATTGATTGACGGGTCAGGTGGGACAGTTTTTTTTTCTCCCTCACCAGAGTTCTTACTTTCAGTCTTGGTTGCTGGCTAGTTAGAATATATGGGGAATCCAGACTGAGAACAGTGTTTCTATATATCCTCCCTGGTGTTAGAAATCCTGCTGGCTAATTTGGAAGCAGTCTTTCTTTAATTTTCTGGAGTGAAAATCTTGCTGTTGATGGTTTGCAAGCTAGAGGCCAGCAGTGGCATTATCTCTACCTCGAGGTGCTGGAATTTCCAGAATGGAGAAGTCAGAGTTTGAATTTGCTATCCAAAGAAGTAATCACAGCAGGTATTGCTGAGCTGCAAAACCATGTGAGCATTCTTATTTTCTGTGCTAAACCTGTGGCAGGTGTATGTTTATAAAGAGGTTTGTTGTACTGGAACAGGGCATTTAGTTGTTAAGGTTCATGCAATATCATGGTTTTTTTTTTCTTGTTTATAATTAGTGAAAGCTATTGGTATTTTTTTCTGAGTTTATTTAAGAATACAGTTAACATTGTTTGATGAAAGCTCCCTAATGAGTCATTTGAATCATATCTGGAGTAAAATATCTTATGCTTACCTGCACCAAATTCAAAGTGCAAAACGTATGATCTAGGCTGACTTCATAAAACACCTTGGAGTTTCTGACCTGGATTTTAACACATTATACACAGCTCATTGTAAAGGTGCCTTCTCTATTATCCTCTGCTGCAGCTCTCCTTTTGTGTTTGCCAACCATGTCACTTTTACATAGAAACATAGAAAATAGGAGCAGCAGCATATTACTCATCCATCCCCATTGCAAGAGTTGGATACTAGCCAAACAGAGGTCTGCCCAATAGCAATCACATGCTATTGTTGAGTTAATCAAGCTAAAATGAGACTTGCACCCCTCAGTGAGAGGAATTCTTGTCCTTGAGGCAGCTCTAGCAGTTACAGCAATGCTAGGACTCCATAGTGGATACTGTAGGGACTGTAAGCAGACCCTGGGATGAAGACCGCCATGGCAGCTACACACAGGTAAATCTGGAGTTTTGAATAGGGAGGGATCGGGAACCTGGGGTGGATGAGTGAATGGAGTGGATGTGTCGGAGGCTAGGCAGGGAGGAACAATGAAGTCCCTCATCCCTTGTGACATCCTGGATAAGCCTCCTTTACATCCTCTTCATGGCTGTGACCGGCCTCCTAAATTGTGCTTCCCAGAAGTGAACACAGTGCTCCATTTGAGATCTAGCCAGTGACTTGGAAAAAATTACTCTGACATTCTTGTTTTTGTCTTTACAGCACCAGGCATCCCATATGCTTTCGTATCCATCTTATCAACTTGCCCTGGTCAATGGTGCCCCCTAAGATGAGAGTGGGAGATTTAACAATGTTAATGTCATTAAATGTGAAGATGGTTAGATTCTCTCTCTCTCTTTGGAAATGGTCATTGCCTGGCACTGGTGTGACATGAATACTTTCCACTTGTTAGACAAATCTTGGATATTGTCCCGGTCTTGCTGCATTTGGACATGGACTGCTTCAGTATCTAAGAGTCGTGAATGGTGCTGAACGTTGTGCAATCATCGGCGAACATCCCATCTCTGACCTTTAATGGATGGAATGTCATTGATGAAGCAGCTGAGGGCAGTATCCCAGAGGAACCCGTGCAATTATGTCCTTGAGCTGAGATGATTGATCTCCAACCGCCGCAACCATTTTCCTTCATGTTAGGTATCACTCCAACATTTGGAATTTTCCCCCTTATTCCCTTTGATTTCAGCTTTACTATGCCTTCTTGAATCCACACAATTTAATGCTGCCTTGATGTCAAAGGCTGTCACTCTTGCCCCACCTCTGAAGCTCAGGTCATTTGTCCATGTTTGTCCATGTCTGTCCATGTTTGAAACAAGGTTGTGATGAGGTCAGGAGCTTCGTGGCCCTGATAGAACACAAACTGAGTATTAGTGAGCAAGCTATACTTAAGCAAATGCTGCTTGATAACACTATTGCTGACATCTTCCATCAATTTACTACTGATTGAGTACAAATCTTCAGTACTATTGTCAAGGCCCCTAGCCTTTGCAGTATCCAGTCTTTTCAGCTATCCCCGGTAGCACAGTGGTTAGCACTGCTGCTTCACAGCTCCAGGGTCCCAGGTTCGATTCCTGGCTTGGGTCACTGTCTGTGTGGAGTTTGCACATTCTCCTCGTGTCTGCGTGGGTTTCCTCCGGGTGCTCCGGTTTCCTCCCACAGTCCAAAGATGTGCGGGTTAGGTTGATTGGCCAGGTTAAAAATTGCCCCTTAGAGTCCTGGGATGCGTAGGTTAGAGGGATTAGTGGGTAAATATGTGGGGGTAGGGCCTGGGTGGGATTGTGGTCGGTGCAGACTCGATGGGCCGAATGGCCTCCTTCTGCACTGTAGGGTTTCTATGATTTCTATGATTTCCTTTATCTCAGGGAGTGAAACAAATTGGTGAAGACTGGCATCTTGTGATGTTGGGAACCTCTGGAGGAGGACCAGATAGATCATCCACTCGGCACTTCTGGCTGAAGTTGTTGCAAATGCTTCAGCCTTGTCTTTGGCTCGCCCATCATTGAGGATGGGGAAATTTGAGGAGCCTCCTCCTCAACCATTTTCACTGCTTCATCAATGACCTTCCTTCCATCATTAGATCAGAAGTGGGAATATTCGCTGATGATTGCACAAAATGTTCAGCATCATTCGTGATTCCTCCGATACTAAAGCAGTCCATGTCCAAATGCAGCAAGACCTGGACAATATCCAGGCTTGGGTTGGTGTGGGCATGTAATACAAAAGGCAAGTGGAATGTTAGCATTTATTGCAAAAGGACTGAAGTATAAAAGTAGAGAAGTGTTGTTGCAATTGTAGAGGGTATTGGTGAGACCACATCTGGAATATGTGTTCAGTTTTGGCCGCCTTATTTGAAGAAGGATGTGGTGGCATTGGAGGCAGTTCAGAGGAGGCTCACCAGATTGATTCTGGGAATGAAAGGGTTTGACCTATGAGGAGAGATTAAACTGTTTGGGCTTATACTCGCTGGAGTTCAGAAGAGTGAGAGGGGATCTGATCAAGATATATAAAATACTAAAAGGGATAGATAAAGTAAACGTAGACCAAATGTTTCCCCTTGTGGGACAATCTAGAACAAGTGATCACAGGTGTAGGTTGAGAAGCAGTAAATTTAAAACTGAGACGCGGAGGAACAACTTCTCGCAGAGGGTGGTGGATTTGTGGAACTCACTGCCCCATAGCGCGGTGGAGTCTGAATCATTAAATGGTTTCAAGAAAGAGATAGATATATTTCTGATTTTAAAAATAAAATGGGTTAAAGGGAAATGGTAACAGGTAGGGAGGTGGATTTGAGACCAGGGAGAGATCAGCCATGATCTGATTGAATGACGGAACAGGCTCAAAGGGCTGAATTACCTACTTCTCCCAATTCCTATGACAAATGGTAAGTAACATTTGTGCAACACTTGTGCCAGACAATGACCATCTCCTGCAAGAGAGAATCTAACCATTGCTCCGTGGCATTACCATTGCTGAATTCCCCACTATCAAAGCCTGAGGGGTTACCATTGACCAGAAACTGAACTTAATTAGCAATATGTTTATTATCATTACAAAAGCATGTCAAAGGCTTGGAATTCTGCAGTGAGTAACTCGCCTCTTGACTCCCAAAAGTCGATCCATCATCTACAAGGTACAAGTCAGGAGTGTGATGCAACACTCTCCTCTTGGCTGGATGAATGCAGCTCCAACAACACTCAAGCAACCTGCTTGATTGACACCCCTTTCACAAACATTCAGTCCTTCCACCGGTGACATGTGGAGCGTCTTCAAAACAAATCTGGTTGTGGCAAATGGAGAGGAAGCAAAAACGAAGATGACTTCTTAAATTGCAAGTTGTGTGTGGGTGGGTGGGTGGGTATAGAGAGACCCACGCCAGGTTCTTGTTTCTCCAGCATCTCATTTATTTGTACTGCTCTATGGAGAAAGTGGGTGTTTAAACACACAAAAGGTTAACTGTCTTGTCACATGACACTCTCTCCAACTATCAAGTGAACCAAATAAGGTCATGGCTAATGGATTGTAGTTGTAACTTGATTAGATTATGGATGATGTGGAGATGCCGGAGTTGGACTGGGTTGGGCACGGTAAGAAGTCTCTCAACACCAGGTTAAAGTCCAACAGGTTTACTTGGAATCACAAGCTTTCGGAGCACTGCTCCTTCATCAGGTGAGTGGCAGATTATGGATGGGAATCCCTCTGTCAGCCAGGGTCCATTGTCTGAAGTGATGTCTAATGATAGTCCCCACCCAGTTGTGAATGGGGGCTGGAAAGGTGGTTGGTCTTTTAATGGGTACTTTGATAGGTAGTATCCATTTCAGTAGCTTTGGAATGTAGAAAGTACAGTGATACAAATTTGCAGCCATCTCTGTGATCTCAAGTGCTTGGAATGTAAAAAAACCCCTTGGTTTTTGTAAAGATTCAGGTTTGTAGTCTCCATCTACTAAATACATAAAATAGTTTTCTTTATGAAGTATGGCTTCATAACAATCTGCACACATGTCAGAAATACTCAGAAGTAAAAGAGCTGAGCGAGGGGGTGGGAGGTAGGGATTGGGAGGGTAATCATGGGGTGATGCGGGGGTTAGCGAAGGCAGTTAGGAGCAGTAGGGTAGAGTGGAAGGGTAGACCGGTGGTCCACAGAGCAGTTGGGTGGGTGGTGTGGAGGATGGAAGGGTAATTGGTGCTGCGGTTGAGTAGTCGGAGTGCTGTGAGAGTCGTTGGGGCAGTTGGCGAGGGATTGGGAGTGTGGTTGAAGGTGCAATTTGGGGGACCTGGGGAGGTTAAGTGTAGTTAGTCAGGAGTAACTTGTTTTAATTTTACTTCTAATTTTGCCTGGCTAACCATTGTGTTAAGAGTTGAGCCATCAAAGACCTCCAGGTGCAGGGTAAATGCCCAGCCCGGGGGGGGGGGGGGGGGGGGGAATCGGGATCCCACCACATCATCTGGGGTACCTCTAGGATCCGATTCCCTGAAGGTGTGCGTGACTAGAAAGAAACACCTTTTTGTTCATATATGATCTTTTAAGGGCCAAGTATAATGGGTAACTTGCAAATGGTAGGGCATGCATTTGTTTTTCTTTTTATGAAAAGAGGAATGTTTCAATAAATACCTTTGCACTCTGTGGCTTGTCAAACTTGTGACTTTTGATGTAATTTTAAATGAAGAAAGTCTTTGAGCAGTAATTATTTTACACATGTAATGCTGCTATCTACCTGCCTGGATTTAATATTGGGACTCGCATGTTTTATTCAACACTTTTTTTTACTGCCAAGTCCCATTGAGGTTGAAACAGGTACTTGGAAACCTAGTTTGAGCTGGTTATGAATGATAGGAATAGTTATGGAGTTCTCTTTGCCTGTCAACACATTTTAACAAAAAACCTAAGGAAAAATCAAGAGTTTTTTTAAGCTAGCAAAGACAGGACACACAGTCCTGAACCTGTCATTGATCTGTAACAGAAAATGAATTATTACTGAAACAAAATACTTTAATCATCTAAGAGTTCTGCCATTATCCACATCTTAAGTTTTAATGTAATGATTCTTTATTGTAGGTATTCCTCAGCTGAAATTAGGAGGCAATGTTTCCAACAAACAAATGCAGCAGCTGTTTGTCACCAACGCACTTTAAGTGCCTATGGCTCCACTTCACTGCAGATGGTAAGTAAAAGATTCAGTTTCACTTCTGTGAGAGACTGCAAGGCATATGATGGACCATTTCTGTTTAATTCAATGCAGAACACCAAAACATTGATTTAACTTGCACTTGGGGGCTAAGGGATTATTAGAAAATTTCCCACAAGGTCCTGAGTGATTCATGAGTGTTACGAGGAAGGCAAAGTAGAATGACCAAACAATGGAAAGAAAAACTAACGTAGATGAACTGGGAGAGCAACAGATGCATGATCATTGCATCAAAGATATTCAATCTTTCTAATTTTGATTCATTTTGGGGCTCTTTAAGGAGGTTAATGCTGAGGAATGGCTCCACCATCAAGCAGTCCCAGGTGAAATGTCCTAGCATCAGAGTGAAACTTACTATGCTCTGCCCAACAATAATATCTTAATCCCACTCTCAAAATCTACCACAGCAGTGTTCAATTTCCCTAACCATTATCCTTCTGACTTGTGTGACTGGCAACCTTCATCCAATAGTTTGAGAGAACATAAAACTGGAGAATGATTCTTGTAGCTGTTCTCACCAAAGAGCAGTATTGTTTTGCATTCTGTTGTGTGGACAATTAATGTTGATGTACCTACTAATGGCTTTCAGATGTTTTAATGTTGTACAAAAATGCTGTTAATGGAATGATTTGGTATTTGTAAATGGCAACATATCTGGAATGAAATTCTATCGAGTATATTTGTTTCAATTCTTATAGTTGCTTCTTAAAAAAAGGAAAGGCTTGTATTTATACAGCACTGCTCATAATCAGCAGACGTCTCGAAGTACTTCTCTGTCAATTAAGTACTTTAAGAAGTATTGTAATGTAGAAAAAAGAGCAGTCAGTTAATGCTCTGCAAACTCCCCACAAACAGCCAAGTGATTGTAACCACATGATCTATTTTGTGATATTGATGGAAGGATCAAAGATTGACCAGGACATAATGCCATAGGACCTTTGGCATCCACCCAAGTAGGAGGGCTATGCTTTAACAGCTCATCTAAGAGCTGGCGTTTCTGACAGTGCAGCACCCTTTGCATAATGCGCTGGAGCGTCACTCTTGATTTTTGTGCTTGTTCTCATGAGAGGGACGTGAACCAAAGTTTCGTTATAACAGCACTACCCCAATCCCCTTTTTTCCCCTAACGCCCCCACAAACTGAAGAGGCACGCGCACATTTCCTACAATCATTCTCGTTCACACTCAGTTCAAAATACCCAGAGATTTAGGTGCAGCAAAAAACAAACTTTTATTTCTGGTCTTTCGCAGCAGTTTTTCAAACATACTTTTTAAAGATATGGCTGCTGGAGAATATTTCACATTTAAGTAACTGTTGGGTGCATACAAAACAATTAAGCTAGAAATATCGTGCGGAGATGTAATCAGAAAGCTGCAGCTATCTCCAGGCCATTTTTGCTGACGTAGACATCAGTCAAGATTTCTGTTACTCTTATTAATTTGCATGGTACGGTAACAATTGTCAAAAAGCCAACAGGAAACATCAACAACTGGGAACCAAGGGAGAAGAGGAACCCCTACTGCATATTTCATCTTTAAGAATGAAAATTAAAGTTGGAAACCATCTAACCATCATTCATACAGTCATTTTGAGAAAATGCAAAGGCAAGCTTCACTCATATTTTCAAAGAAACAATTCATTACAGATCTTTCGGGATACATCTTTTAAAAATCTGTTTGGAAAAACTGACATGAAACACCAAAAATACAAATCTCTGGGAATTTTGAACTGAGTGTGAACCAGGCTAATTGCAGGAAACTGGTGTATGGCTCTTCAGCTTGTGGGAGTTCAGGGAAAAGAGATTGTTGTTATAAGGAACTGGGACGTGTTCAAGAGCACGGATTGGTGAATGGGTGTAAGAGATTGAGACACAATTATCTGCATGACTTGCAAGCGCCTAGACTTTTTCAACCTTTTACATGGGTATTCGTGATGCACCCTGACTGAGCATATCTCAATAACAACTTGCATTTATAGAGCACTTTTTTAACATAGCAAAACATTCCAAGGCATGACACAGGAATGCTATCGAATAACATTTGACACTTAGCCACATAAGATATTAGAACAGTTGAACAAAAGCCCAGTCAAAGAGGTAGAGTTTAAGGAGTGTCTTGGAGGAGGATGGTAGACGGTAGAAAGTATTATGGAGAGAATTCCAGACACTAGCACCTAGGCAGCTGAAAAAATGGACACCAATGGTGCACAGATTAAAATCTAGTGCAAGCAAGAGGTACCAAATCCAATGGCGCTTTGATTTTAACATTCTCATCCTTGTTTTCAACTCGATTCAATAACTTTTCTCCTCCCTGTATCAGTACCCTCTTCCTGCCTAGAAACAGAACTTATATTTATACAGTACTAAAACCTCCAATGGAGCATTCTGAAACAAAATATGCTAAAAAAACTACAGAAGCCTCTGAGATTTCTGTCCTCCCTCATTCTGCTCACTTGCGCATTCCCATTCTAGGATTCCCTCCTGGGTTCTATTCCTAGAGGTGGGTTGTGGGAGTCGGGAAATTTCCTGACTCGGTCTATCCACCTCGGGAGAAAGTGCCACTAAAATTAGGATTTTTGTTCTAATGTGGGGTTGGATGTTAAGTGGATTGGAAGCCACCGCTCCCTGGAAGTGTTTCCGAGGCAGCCACAGGAACAAGTGCCGAGGCAGACTGTTTAAAATGCCCTCCTTGGTGCTCTGGAACTTTATCCCAGCGAAACAAAGGATAGGCCTCTTCCCCTCTGACCTTCTTACATTCCTCCCTTCTACATTCCCCATGCCACCTCTTTCCACACCCAACCCTCATAGCTCCATGCCAAGCTCTGCCCATTGACCCAACACCTATGGCCTCTCGTAACCTCCATGCAGATCTATGGCACTTCCATGTCCAATATCCCATTATACACTCTGTATAAATCCAATAAACCCTATGCAGTAATAACAAGACATGTTTAACAAGCTTTAAAAAGTCAATCATTCATAACACTTTCATTACAGCCCAATAAAAGTGTCAATCATCCAAAATCTTTAAAGTATCAATGTCAGAAACTGTAAGTACTTAAAACTATCTTACCTTGTATGAATAAACATTGTACAATTGACACAGTCAATCACAGAGCAGGAGTTGTCAATTAAGCAATGTTTTGCCTGGGGATAGCTGTTTCAACAGTCTAATGAATGTCCAGGCTCTCAGCTAGGAATGGATAATAAGGCTTGGCTGCCAGTACAACCATCTATTAGTCTGTTGAACTGTCTGCACCCCAGGAAAAACATTGCTTGATTGATAGTTCTTGCACTGTGATCTAATTTGTCAATTGCACAATGATTATTTACACACGATCAAGAAGTTTCAAATGCTTCCAGTTTCTGCCACAGATATTTTATGGACCTGGATGATTGACACTCTCATAGAGCTGTTACTCGCAGGAGTTTTTTTTAAGAAAGCTACAAATGAATGGATCTTTTAAAAAGCTTTCTCAGATATCCTATTGTTAGAATAGCATTTGTTGTTTTTGCACAGTGTGTAAGTGGTGAATGGATATGGATGTACCACAGCCTGGCATGGATGGTATGAGGGACCAAGGTGGCAGAGGGGTGTAACTTAATATCCAGGATATGAGGAACCATGGGTGTGGGGGAAGTGTCACAGCTTGACATGGGGCACAGTGTCACACTTTTGATCTCATCTTGCAAAACATTCTCTCATCCAGACTGTGGTTAACAAAAGGTCTCTGGAGTCGTGAACCATGAGTCCTTTAAAAGCTGGCCCTGCTCGTGAAAATTACAGAGGTCCAGGTGATGCCTTTCCCATTATGGAGATGATGAGGTAGCGAGTGCAGGCTTGTGGCCCACACCCTTAACTCACACTGGTGAACATTAGGGCCACCAGAAATGTATTTGGGAAATCCCTCAATTGGTCCCAGCCATTTTTTTTCACTTCCATTGAATCTCCCCAACTCCATGAAAATTCAGCTCCCTATCTCTCCACCCCTCTCTGCTGTTGCAAGATATTCCTTCAAACCTGCCTCTTCATGTGCCTCGGTGTCAAATTTTGTTTGATAATTGCTCATGCGAAGTGACGTGGGACACTTTACTATGCAAAGGCATTACACAAACCCATTTTGCTGAAGCAAGCTACTCAACCTGCCTTTTGGAAAGAAAGATGAAGTGAGTTGAAGATTTTTATTTGTGTATGGTCCTTATAGGGAAACCATAAACCAAAATTTCCAAACTTACTTAATGACCCCTAATGAAAGAATTACTAGCAAGATTTCTATTCGTGTGTCTTTTACTTTACCAATCAGTACTAACACAAATTAAACCTGAATCAACAGGAAAATACTTCAAATAAAAATATAAATTTCACTTGAAATGGTTGATATAGCAAAGATGTGTCTTATAAGCTCCCATATTGCCCTCCACACAAATGTGGCCTTGCGTAGCTATACAGTTCCACAAAATACTGTTCTTTATTTATGCAGGGTAGGCCAGGGCTTCTCCTGACAACAGCTTTTACCTTCAGGTTTTACGAGTACAATCATTATCAGCAAGGTACACTTCTACACACCCTCTCCCTCCTGTCATGACAGTCCTGATGGTGTAACTTTTCAAATCACCATCGAATAATATCCCAGTTAAAGGTTTGGCCCTTTCTGGCAAAGGGCCCAGCTGCATCTCCAAGCCACTTACCCAGCTTCTTTTTTATTCATTCGTGGGACATGGGCATCACTGGCCAGCATTTATTGCCCATTCCTAGTTGCCCTTGAGAAGGTGGTGGTGAGCTGCCTTCTTGAATCGCTGCAGTCCATGTTCTGTGGGTTGACCACAATGCTGTTAGGAAAGGAATTCCAGGATTTTGACCCAGCGAAGGAATGGCAATATGTTTCCAAGTCAGGACGGTGAGTGGTTTGGAGAGGAACTTGCAGGTGGTGGTGTTCCCATTTACCTGCTGCCCTTGTCCTTCTAGATGGAAATGGTCGTGGGTTTGGAAGGTTCTGTCTAAGAATCTTTGGTGAATTGCTGCAGTGCATCTTGTGGATAGTACACACTGCTGCTACTGAGCGTTGGTGGTGGAGGGATTGAATGTTTGTAGATGTGGTGCCAATCCAGTCAGCTGCTTTGTCCTCGATGGTGTCAAGTTTCTTGAGTGTTGTTGGAGCTGCACCCATCCAAGCAAGTGGGGAGGAGTATTCCATTACACTCCTGACTTGTGCCTTGTAGATGGTGGATAGGCTCTGCGGAGTCAGGAGGTGAGTTACTCGCCGCAGTATTCCTAGCCTCTGACCTGCTCTTGTAGCCACTGTGTTTATGTGGTGAGTCCAGTTGAGTTTCTGGTCAATGGTAACCTCAAGGATGTTGACAGTGGGGGATTCGGTGATGGTTCCACCATTGAATGTTAAGGGGTGGTGGTTAGTGTGTCTCTTATTGGTGATGGTCATTGCCTGGCAATTGTGTGGCATGAATATTATTTGCCGCTTGTTAACCCAAAGCTGGATATTGTCCAGATCTTGTTGCATTTGAACATGTACTGCTTCAGTATCTGAGGAGTCACAAATGGTGCTGAACATTGTGCAATCATCAGTGAACATCCTCACTTCTAACCTTATGATGGAGGGAAGGTCATTGATAAAGCAGCTGAAGATTGTTGGGCCTAAAACACTACTCTGAGGGATTCCTGCAATGATGTCGTGGAGCTGAGATGACTGACCCTCCATAACCACCTTCCTATGTACCTATGACTCCAACCAGCGGAGAGTTTGCCCCCGATACCCATTGATTCCAGTTTCGCTAGGGCTCCTTGATGCCACACTCGGCCGAATGCGGCCTTGATGTCAAGGATTGTCAGACTGTCACTCTCACCTCACCTCTGGAATTCAGCTCTTTTGACCATGTTTGAACCAAGGCTGTAATGAAGTCAGAAACTGAGTGATCCTGGAGAAACGTTTTAGTCAGCTAGATGAGTACCTCCAAGAGCTCCTGTCATTTGCCAAACAAAACTCTTCCTAAGAGTGATTTGCTTCTTCTCCACACAAGAATTTTCTATGTTCCTCTTGCTTTCTCTTTCTGTCTGTATCTGTGCCTTTGCCCTTCAGGTCCTGAGCTCATAGTTCTCCTTACTTGCCAAGAAAATTAATTTACAATTGATGCAAATGCTTTAAAAGTACTTTTCAAACAATTACAGATTCTACAGACCTTTTAGATAAATTACAAATTTCCCTTACTCTACCACTGTCATTTGTACAGTTAGATGATTTTCAATACATGATTTAGGAATATATTATGGATACTCTAACCAGTTTCACTGGGTTTAACATCCAAGCTTAACAGCAGACAATCCGAAAAGCCCAATAGAAATTCCCCAATTTTGATTCAGAAATGAAGCTGAAAGGTGGCAAGTAACAAGTTAAATTTGCACCATATCAATATCAGACAATGACCTTCCCCAACAACAAACACTAACATGCTTACCTAGACCATCACCCAGCATCTCTTCCCTTTGATCAGAAGCCTACCTGGACCAGCTATGTAAATGTTATGACTACAAAGCAGTGCAGATGTTCAGTACTATGAGCTTTATCTCTGACTTTTCAAAGCCTTTCTATCTACTCGAGTCAAATCAAGACCATGATGAAATCCTAGTGCTCGCCTGGGCAGCTACATGTGGCATAACTTTTTAAGAACTTCAACATCGTCCAGGATGGAGCAATTTCCTTCTGAAGACAGGGTATCCAGTGTCCACTCCTGGGGACACCTGCACAATATGGCTGTGGAATGTATTAACTATTGAATGTGCTGTAGCAGCATATGAAGTTGGCAGAACTTCTCTTTTACCCTGGACTGTATTACTGGGAATGACAATAGAAGCAATGCTGTAGGAACAGCGTCATTTCCAAGTTTCACTTAAAGCCACAACTGTACTGACTTCATAGAATCACTACAGTAAAGGAAAGAGGCCAGTCAGCCCATCGAGTGTGCACCAACAACAATCCTATCCAGGCCATATCCCTGTAACCCTACATATTTACCCAGCTCACTCCCTGACACTAAGGGGCAATTTAGCATGGCCAATCAACCTGACCCACACACCTTTTGGACTGTGGGAGGAAACCAGAGCACCCGGAGGAAACCCACGCAGGCACTGGGAGAACGTGCAAACTCCACACAGACAGTCACTCAAGGCCGGAATTGAACTCCGGTCCTTGGCACTGAGAGGCAGCAGTGCTAACCACTGTGCTGCACCCTGACAGACTTGGACAGATATGATAATGATTTCATTGTTGCTGGATCAAAATGCTGGGATTTGTTGTCTAACACCACAGTGGGAGCAGCATCGTTATGCGGAAAACACCAACCACCCTTTTAAGACAAATGAAAGGGAAATAAAATGCAGCCTTTCAACCATGGTCAGTATTTTGGATATCTTTTAAATAAAGAAAGACTTGCATTCATATAGCACTTTTAAGGATGACCTAACATCTCAGAGCTTTACAGTTAATGAAGCACAAAATATGGCAGCCGATATGTGCATACGAGCTCCCACAAACAGCAATGTATTAATGACTAGATACTCCCTTTTTTTGTGTGTGATGTTAATTGAGGGATAAATGTTAACCGGCCACCAGGGATAACTCCCCTGCTTCTCTCTGAAAGTGTTAAGAATCGTCTGGTGAAGCCACACTCTGGCATGCCAGTCTCTGCCACATTTGCTGCTGGAGAGGTCAGTGGGCTGAGAACATGCCTGATTCACTGGCCCCTGTTCTGTCTGGGCCCTCCTCGGCCTGCTGAGCTTTTTGTTTCTGTTCTGCTCTCTTCCAATGCCCTACCTACAGTCAGCCTCCAAATGTCATGCCTGTCTCCAGAGATGAGGGGTTTGTCTTACGAAGAGAGATTGGGCAGTTTATGCCTATACTCCCCGGAGTTTAGAAGAATCATAGAATCCTGCAGTGCAGAAGGAGGCCATTTGGCCCATTGAGTCTGTACCGACCACAATCCCACCCAGGCCCTATGCCTATAATCCCATGCATTTACCCTAGTTAGTCCCCCTGACACTAATAGCAAATTTAGCATGGCCAATACGGCCAATCCACCTAACCCGCACATCTTTGGACTGTGGGAGGAAACCGGCGCACCCGGAGGAAACCCACGCAGACACGTGGGGAGAATGTGCAAACTCCACACACTGACGCAAGTCGGAATCGAACCTGGGTCCCTGGAGCTGTGCGACAGCAGCGCTAACCACTGTGCCACCATGCCGCCCAATGAGAAGAGATCTAATTGAGGTGTACAAGATGATAAGGAGGATTGACAAAGTCGCTGTGCAAGAGTAGCAATGTATGCTGGCTCCCTTGGTTATGAAGCAATAAGAATATAGCAGAACTTGACAGAACCTGAGCAATGATTTCTCATTTTAAATATGCAAGATCTCTGGCTTTGGTACGATTTACATGAGAGGAATTATAAATCAAAACAGGATGAATCCTTGTATCTGCTTGGATTTTTCTTTTAAACCTTGCAGTCAGTTTTAAGACAGTCTGGGGGAAGCCCAGAAGGTTGTTGATTTTGCCCTTGATCATAAATGGTACAAGTGGAAATACCCAATTGGAAAAAGAAGAGAAAATAACTTTTTGAAAGGGAGGATATTTGAGTTGAATCTGATCCAGGAGGCAGTGTGAATGCTTTAACTGTTGGTAGTCCCCAAGAGCCAGGGAAATTGGGCATGTCAGTGGACTCCAGATAAGCAGGTAAAGACTGGACTTTGCTTGGATTGTGATGCTGCCCATGTTCATGATGGGTAACCTAGTCAAGCTCAGACTCTGAGTTAAAGCCTCCAGGAAAGGAAGGGAGGAGAGGCTTGAAAGTTGGCTGAACAAATGCAAACACCATCACAGAAAAATAAATCAGCTCTGTTTGACCTTGTCCTTGATGTCATGTGTTTTTAAAAAAACCTCACATGTAAATAGATCAGATGGAGAAAATAGGAGTTAAAATGTATTCGGTAACTCTCTCAGTAATTTTGGCCTTTTTTTCTATAAAGGGAACTGAATGTGAGAGAGTTTTTTTTTAAACAAAGAACCTGAATGAGATCTGCTTGACGTATTAATTGTTGTGGCAACAGTTTGAAGGAAAACATTCAGCATATTCTAGATCACAGCTGCGTAGCTAAAGAGTCACTGAAATGTGTCATGAAATGTTTACATATGCAAAGGTTATTCGGGGTGTTGCTCTTGTGTTTGCTTATTGTTGCGAGTGGAATCAACCTCCATTCATTGAGATTGATAAGACGAAAAGATAAATATCACCTTTGGCACCTTTCCTTTATTGCAGCACAGCCAATGACAGACGTACAAGAGCAGACTTTCCACTTTTTAACTTGGCAGTAGATTGGTGGAGCACTCGTCAGTACATTGAGCAAAGAGGATTGGACCTGTCTGATTTTCCTCTCCATGGCCGACCAGGTTCTTCATGCCACCACTGCTTGCTCCTGAGCCCTGTGGGTGTACTTGCATCACATGGACTGCAGTAGTTCAAGTAGGCGGTAGCTCACCACCCCCTCTCTTGATGGTGGACATTGAAGGCCCCTTGCCCAGAGTACACCTTGTGGCCACATCACCTCGGTGCTTCTTCAAAATGGTGTCCAGCATGGAGGAGTATTGATTCTTCATCTGAGGGAGGGAGGGGAGGGAATGGTAGGTAGTAATCAGCAGGAGGTTTCCTTGCCCATGTTTGACCTGATGCCATGAGATCTCATGGGGTCCGTAGTCAATTTTGGTAACTCCTAGGGTAAATGCCTCCCAACTGTATACCACTGTGCCCCCACTTCTGGTGCTGATGGGACAGGACACACACATGGATGGTGATGGTGCTTTCTGGGGCATTGTCTGAGAGGTATGATTCAGTTATTTGGAACGAGGAACTTAAAAATCAAACTGAGGACAGATTTTGGAACATTCTTTTCTTAAATGGTGATGGATTAAAAGATATGAAGAATAATATTTTCAGTGTGTCAGTGGAACTAACTTAGTTCCTCATCATGATTAATACTGCAGACCTCTTAAAATGTTGACCTGTGATTCTGCCATTAACATAAAGTAGACAATAGTTGCGATGTGATTGGAAGAATCAATGCATAGTTTTGTTCCCTCATGATCTCCACTATAGATATTCATAACATTTGAGCAGTAGTTGAATGCTGTGACGGTGATAAGCTTGAGCAGTTCCAAATGAATGAACTAAGACTGGCAGAATGGCCTTCCTTATCTACATTTATCTTTGAAGATTAAGCTAGTTAATAAAGAAAGCAGTCATTCCTGCTTAAGCAGGAACCAAACATTGAAGTGCATGTTAAATAGCTCAAACATTACCTGTGAGAAAACAATTATAAAGATTATATTGGAATCAATAGAATCTGAAAAGGAAATAAGTCATGTGTGGTTAATATTTCAAATAAGAAATTTCCAAAGTCTAAAGGAATAGCTTGTTAGTGCAAATTGAACTGAACCTGATGCTTTTTTCCAAAGTATACTTGAGATCTTCCCTAAAGTCTTGAACAGTTCACCAGAAGGTGGTGGCTGGAATTCTCCAGCCATTCGCCCCTCGTCGCCATTGCCAGCGCGAAAGGGGAATTTGGCACTCAGCCAAATCGCCATTCACTGCGGCGAGACCAGAGAATTCCAACTCTGGGCGAGGTCGGAGAATCGGGCTTGATATCATAATATGGGAAAATTGCCATTTAAACAGTCAACTCAATGTAAGATTACCAAAAGAAAAAATTGGTTATTATTTTTATCCAACTCGGACAAAGAAAGGAACATAGCAGTTTGAAACAACTGAGTGGCTTGTGGGGTCATTTCAGAGGGTATTTAGGAACATTTGGAACTGCTTCAGTTTATCACCGTCACAGCATTCAACTATTGCTCAAATGTTATGAAAAGTAATACAACCGCATTGCCAAGAGTCTAGACACATGTAGACCAGACCAGATAAGGGTGACAGATTTTCTCCCCTAAAGGACAGTAGTGAACCTGATGGGTTTTTATGATAATTGACAATAGTTTCATAGCCACTATTACCAAAACTAACTTTTTAATTACAAATTTAACTTCGATGAGCTGCTATAGTGGTAATTGAATCTGTGTCTCCAGAGTTAGGAGCCTGGGTCCCTGGATTGCTAATCCTTTGACATTACCACTACTTGCCCTGGAGCACTGAGACTGTACTTGCATCACGTAGACTGCAATAGTTCAAGAAGGCGGCTCACCACCCCTTAGGGGCAACAGGGAATGGGCAACAAATGCTTCCCTAGCCGGCAATGCCCACATCCTGTGAAAGAATGAAAACATAGGTAATTGGTCAATTTCAAAGGCTTGAGTTAGTCATGCTTTGTGACCCAAGATAATTAACAATGAAGATTATTATTGAATGCAAGACTAGTATAAACATCATTGTCCAATCCTGATTAAGCTCTTATATTATTATCACATATTAGTATAAATGTCTGGCAGTAGTTCGCAAGACACTCTTTCATGACCATTTTTGGTGCAAATTATAAAATATGCAAATAATATGATGTGAATTTGACTTTCCTGGTAATGCATATCAGCATTTCTAATACTTATGTTTCAGACAACAAACTCGCTTAGGGCTGGGGGCCTGGACGGGGAAGAATTTATAAAATGCATACAGGAAGATTCTTAGAAACTTAGAAACCCTACAGCACAGAAAGAGGCCATTCGGCCCATCGAGTCTGCGCCGACCACAATCCCACCCAGGCCCTACCCCCATATCCTTCCATATTTACCCACTAATCCCTCTAACCTACGCATCCCAGGACACTAAGGGCAAACTTTTAGCATGGCCAATTAACCTAACCCGCACATCTTTGGACTGTGGGAGGAAACCGGAGCACCCGGAGGAAACCCATGCAGACACGAGGAGAATGTACAAACTCCACACAGACAGGGACCCAAGCCAGGAATCGAACCCAGGTCCCTGGAGCTGTGAAGCAGCAGTGCCGGCTGTAGTTGGCCTTCCCCCAATTCAGCACCTTTACCCATAGGACAACACTCATCTTTTTCCATTACTACCCTAAAATTTACAGAATTGTGGTCACTATTTGCCACATGTTCCCCTACTGAAACTTTGGGGAATGAGCCCGGTCAGGTCATCAAAGTTTCAGTAGGGGAACATGTGGCAAATAGTGACCACAATTCTGTAAACTTTAGGATAGTAATGGAAAAAGATGTGTGTTGTCCTATGAGTAAGGTGCTGAATTGGGGGAAGGCTAACTACAGCCGGATTAGGCAGGATTTGGTGGCTGTTGATTGGGAGAGGCTGTTCGAGGGTAAATCAACATCTGGCATGTGGGAGTCTTTTAAGGAGCAGTTGATAGGACTGCAGGACAGGCATGTGTCTCTAAAGAGGAAGGATAGGAAAGGTAGGATTCGGGAACCGTGGATAACCAGTGAAATTGTGGATCAAAGAAAAAAGAGGCATACATGAGGTCCAGGCAGCTAAAAACAGATGGAGCACTGGAGGAATACAGAGAAAGTAGAAAAGAACTCAAACAGGGAATTAGAAGGGCAAAAAGGGGTCACGAAATGTCTTTGGCAGACAGGATTAAGGAGAATCCTAAGGCATTTTATACATACATTAGGAACAAGAGGGTTGCTTGGGAAAGAATCGGACCTCTCGGGACAAAGGAGGGGAATTATGCTTGGAACCAAAGGAAGTAGGACAGATTCTAAACGAATACTTTGCATCAGTATTCACAAAGGAGAGGGACATATTGACTGGTAGTGTCTTGAAGAGATGTGTTGACCCGCTAGAAAAAATCTCAATTACAAGGGAGGAAGTGTTAGGTTTTTTAGGAAACATTAAGACAGACACATCCCCAGGGCCAGATGGCATCTATCCGAGACTCCTCAAGGAGGCAAGAGATGAAATTGCTGGGCCTCTAACAGAAATCTTTGTCTCTTCACTGGACACAGGTGAGGTCTCAGAGGATTGGAGGATAGCAAATGTGGTCCCGTTATTTAAGAAGGGTGGCAAGGATAACCCGGGTAATTATAGGCCAGTGAGCTTGACGTCCGTGGTAGGGAAGTTGTTGGAGAAGATTCTTAGAGATAGGATATATGCGCATTTAGAACTGAATAATTTCATTAGCGATACACAGCATGGTTTTGTACGAGGGAGGTCATGCCTCATAAATTTGGTTGAATTTTTTGAGGAGGTGACAAAAACAATTGACGAAGGAAGGGCCGTGGATGTCGTCTATATGGATTTTAGTAAAGTGTTTGACAAGGTCCCTCATGGCAGGCTGGTGCAAAAGGTTAAATATCACGGGATAAAAGGTGAGCTAGCTAGATGGATGGAGAACTGGCTTAGCCATAGAAGACAGGGGGTAACAGTGGAGGGGTCTTTTTCCGGTTGGAGGTCTGTGACTGGTGGTGTTCCGCAGGGCTCTGTACTGGGACCTCTGCTGTTTGTGATATATATAAATGATTTGGAGGAAGATGTAGCTGGTGTGATAAGTAAGTTTGCGGACGACACAAAGATTGCTGGAGTTGCGGATAGTGATGAACGTTGTCAGAGAATACAGCAGGCTATAGACAGGCTGGAACATTGGGCGGAGAAATGGCAGATGGAATTTAATCCAGATAAATGCGAAGTGATGCATTTCGGTCGATCTAATGTAAGGGGGAGCTATACAATAAATGGCAGAACCATTAGGAGTATAGACACACAGAGGGACCTGGGTGTACAAGTCCACAGATCCTTAAAGGTGGCAGCACAGGTGGAGAGGATGGTCAAGCAGGCATATAGCATGCTTGCCTTTATTGGATGGGGCATAGAATATAAAAGTTGGCATATGATGTTGCAGCTGTATGGAACGTTGGTTAGGCCACATTTGGAATACTGCGTCCAGTTCTGGCCGCCACACTACCAGAAGGACGTGGAGGCTTTGGAGAGAGTGCAGAGAAGGTTTACCAGGATGTTGCCTAGTATGGAGGGTCTTAGCTATGAGGAGAGATTGGGTAAACTGGGGTTGTTGTCCCTGGAAAGACGGAGGGTGAGGGGCGACCTAATAGAGGTGTACAAAATTATGAAGGGCATAGATAGGGTGAACAGTGGGAAGCTTTTTCCCAGGTCGGAGGTGACGAACACAAGGGGTCACGGGTTCAAGGTGAGGGGGGCAAGGTTCAACACAGATGTCAGGGGGACATATTTTACACAGAGGGTGGTGGGGGCCTGGAATGCACTGCCAAGCAAGGTGATTGAGGCGGACACACTGGGATCGTTTAAGACTTATCTAGATAGCCCATGAACAGACTGGGAATAGAGGGATACAAACGAATGGTCTAGTTGGGCACATGAGCGGCGCAGGCTTGGAGGGCCGAAGGGCCTGTTCCTGTGCTGTATTGTTCTTTGTTCTTTGGTGGGCTTGTGGGTGGTTGGATTGTAATCCAAAATAACTAAATTTAGTGTGTGGCCCCAGTGGGGAAATTACCGAGAAGATTTAATTTTTTACAACTCGGGCAAATGATATTTCAACTAAGAATTGATTTGATTTATTATTGTCACATGTATCAGGATAAAGTAAAAGTATTGTTTCTTGCGAGCTGTGCAGACAAAACATACCGTTCATAGAGTACATAGGGAGAAGGAAAGGGTGCAGAATATGGTGTTGCAGTTCCCAATAGGATAAAGAGAAAGATCAGAGGAGGACCATTCAGAAGTCTGACAGCAAAAATGTCAATTTTATTTGAAATAAGCCATGCAACAAAAATGTATCTTAATTGTCTTGCAAATTTCCTCTACTTTCTGAAAAAGGAATAGGATTTCTGGTCTTTTTTGGTTAGGCTGCATTTAGTGTTTCCTTTCAGCATTTACATCAGGTTTTGCTGTCCAGCATGTTCTGTGTTAATTGGGATTAACTGTTCAGACTTTCGTGGTCACATATTGGATTTTTCAGTGTTCTGAAATCTGGCTGCGTCTACATTTTTGTGAAGTTATTTTATTGTCTGAAACTTTGGTGTTCCTTGATTTTGAATTAGCAATGAAAATATGTTAGCAAGCAGAGCACCTAGGAAAGCCTAATCTGCATTGTATTATTGAATTTGGATCAGACTTCCACTGCCATCTAACAGCAACTTTATGATGTGGATTACACCAGTTCCAAAATATAGCTCAGCACCACCTTACCATAGAACCATAGAATCCCCACAGTGCAGGACCTTAGAGGAAAAATAGGGTTGAAGAATAAATGCTGCAGTTGCTAGCAATGACCATATCTTGACAATTATATATATTTTTAAAATTCCCATCTCTTGCCTCAGCCTACATCCATTGTCTGAATGTGCAGGATATTGATGGTTGCTACAAAATCACAGCTATGTATTATTGGGGCAGCACGGTGGCACAGTGGTTAGCACTGCTCCCTCACAGCGCTAGGGACCCAGGTTCGATTCCCGGCTTGGGTCACTGTCTGTGTGGAGCTTGCACGTTCTCCCCGTTTCTGCTTGGGTTTCCTCCGGATGCTCCGGTTTCCTCCCACAGTCCAAAGATGTGCAGGTTAGGTGGATTGGCCATGCAAAATTGCCAAGTGTCAGGGGGACTAGCTAGCGCAAAATGCATGGGGTTATGGAGAAAAGTGCTTGGGTGAGATTGGGGTCGGTGCAGACTCGATGGGATGAATGGCCTCCTTCTGCACTGTATGATTCTATGATCCTATTAGACTGACAGAGAAGCAGGTTGGCCACCTTCAGTCAACCTTCAGGTAATGCTACAAAAATGTTTTCAAAGCAAAAAAATAAAATTTATGATAGTAGTTCACCTCGTTGGCATCACATGAGTATAAATGATGGTGAGACAGAAAGACTTCCATTTATATAGTTCCTTTGACGACCTGAGGCCATGTAGTGTGGATTAGGCTGTCTTGAGAACCACAATAGAGAAGATCATTGAGGCATTGAAGTAACGGTTTGATACCCTGACTGCCCTAGAGTAGCCCTTCCAGTGCTTAGTGGAGCATGTGTTCCAATTCATGGTATTCTGCGATAGGCTCCATAATGTGGACATCACATGCTCTGTCACCAGAGAGATAATGTACATCTCAGGAAGAGAAGGAAGGAATGAGGCAGCTGGCAGATCCATTGTGATTGTCTCAATTAACTCTGGTTCCTGTGAACATAATCACAGTCCACATGCTATGATCCCTCTTGAACAGTGTAAGTTCTGAGATTTTAACCATATAGGCAACAAGGGACAATTTGGTGAAGTGTAGATTAATACTGATCAAAGACAGGGTGGGACGTGAGTAGTGGACTGCATCTCTTGCTCTATGGTTCAGCCTTGGGGCAGGTTGACACTTCGTCTCTATTCCCTCCCCATAGCTTCTACTTCCCCGTGGACAGCAGGCACTTGGTCAGTGAAAGCTGCTGTTTATTAACTCTTTCCAAGCCACAACCATGTTATTGCATTCTGATAAATGAAGCAAGGCTATTTAATTGGCTTAAGGGGTGCGTGATTGGTCTGGGTGGTGCATGATCAGTTTCTGATTGCTTTCTTGAGGGTGATGGTTGGATTGAGGAATAAATGCCCATCAAAGTTTCATCTGAGTCCTCTGCAGCAGAATGTGTAAGTAACGCTGCCCTCCAACAAATTTCCACCTCCACTGTCCTCACTCCTGCCCAGGCTGCAAACCATTGGCCATTTGCAGATTGGCCATTAGCAGATCCCACTTCTGTGTAACAATTGAAAGTCAGCACAGTGCCAGTATCTGAGCTGGTGGCAGTGAGATTGAGTGACAATGGTTATAATATGTTCAGAAGGCAATAATACACCTTCAGGGTGAGAATCACAACTGGTAGGGAATGCATTTTTTTAATAGGAAAACATGTTTGGATGGGTTTTAAAGCTCTGGCCGAGACCAGAATCTCCACTTTGTAGTTAAAACTTCATTGACGATGGGGACTGCTGATGTGAATGAGGACAGGAATGTTTAGGATATGGTTTCATCAGGAGGGCTCTTCTCTGATTCAGAGGGCCCTGCTGATTTGATTATTTTCAATTACCCAGCAGTGTAAAGTCTCTGAGGCAGATGGACATTGCGTTCTCAGCTAGAGACACAACCTCCAGTGAGGAAGAGAGAGGGTTAAGAGGAGAAGGGAACACAGGGGGACTCAGGATACAGTGGCTTTTCTGGGAAGGGGACAGAGCACTGCTAGATCCCGAGGGTCAGGAGGAACTCTGAGACCCTCAGCAGAGGTGCAGACAATCCATTGCTGCCCTATGAGTATACAGGTGGTGATTTAGCTCCCTGCAACTGAGCGAGACTCAACGCAGGAGAAGAATCAACTTTTCAGAGCCACTGTGATATCACTTTGGGAGACGCTTACAGGGGAGATCGCATCCAACTGCACTGAGGAGCCGATGCCTGTTACAGTAGCATTGAACCTCTTTGCAACAGGTTCATTCCAGGCAAGTCATGGAGATCTCATTGAGATAATGCAGCATGCTACACAAAGTTTTTCACAGATGCAATATTCTGAAGGGCTGGGAATTACATTTCATTTACTCAGGATATCCATATACACATGGATAGAGTTTGAGAATTTGCAGCTATTGCAGATTGCGGGGAACCATTGCCTCCACGCACAAAGCCATTAAGGTTCCTGCTGGACTGCCAGGAACCTGCATAAAAAGGAAGGGATTCCACTTGATCAATGTCCAGTTCTCGTGTGACCATAATTCGTGGGTTATGCAGGTGTGTACCAGGTGCCTGAGCAACTGTCACAACTCATCTATCCTTAGGAACTCGAGTTCCAGATCTTTTAACCAGCCCAGATTCACTGGAGGAGTGGCTACTAGGTGCGAAGGACTATCCACTGAAAAGGTGGCTAATGCCGTTTGTGAGGGTGCCCAGATCTGTTGCAGAGTGTCACACCGGCACCCGGGCCAAAATGGAGCAGACCACCCATTTCCTAAAGCTGCAGTTCTGATGCCTGGGCAGATGGGGAGGTGCATTACAGTGCTTCCCCCTCACATGTGTCTCCTGAAGGTTGTGGTTTGCTGTGCACTCCATAATTGCCTCGCGTAGAGGAAATGCCCTGAAGGATGCAAACTTGCTAAATGGGGCCAATGCTCTGATAAGAAGAGTGATGATGAGTTGAGGGATCACAGCGATGCTCCTGCTGATGGTCCAGACCATGATTGAATGGATGGGTGTGACTTTAGGGCTGCCTTAATATAGCAAAGATTTCTGTAGCAGTGGCGAGGCTCACTATAGAAGAGGTCTGGTCTTCCTTTACCCCTGTTGTTATGAGCGAGTCCTGTAGCCCTATTAACGAAATGTTCACCATCACCCCACACAAGAACACCCAATTCCTCCTGCTCTCCCTCAAACTTCTATTTCTTCCCTAAACCTCCAGACATCAGCCACACAGCCACCAAGAAGAACATCAACATGAGGGAAAGCGAGAGTTTTTCCACAAGTTTGAAAGGTCGAACAACATCAATGAATAATCAATCACGTCGTCCTTTCCATGATAAATGTGGGTATTTACTAACCTGTTTCCAAGTGCTATTGCGCAATGCTCCTCCTCACACCCACCTTGCTGCTGCCACTCCGAGACTCTTGCTGAGACGTATGTGAGTCTTCAGTCGCCATGGCAATGTTCAAGGCCTGTGTCAATGGCTGATGGAAGGAGGAGATACTGCCCTCATCAGAAGGGCCATGAGAGGAACTTGTAGCTGCTGCTCACCCCCTGCCATGGTGACTAGTTGGTTATCCTTGCTAGCCAGTGAGGTGCCAGGAGATGCTTGAGTGACAATCCCCTCTTGCCCTGGGTTTGAACCTCTGAACTCACAGCCAGGGTGATGATGTGCAGGCCAGAATGCATCCCACGATTGGATGTGCTGTGCACTCGGTTATTCCCTCCAGCACGGTTGCCAGTCTGCCTATGGAGGCACTGCCTATGGAGGCACTGCCTATGGAGACTGTGCCACCGTGGGCGGCACGGTAGCACAGTGGTTAGCACTGCTGCTTCACAGCTCCAGGGACCTGGGTTCGATTCCCGGCTTGGGTCACTGTCTGTGTGGAGTTTGCACATTCTCCTCGTGTCTGCGTGGGTTTCCTCCAGGTGCTCCGGTTTCCTCCCACAGTCCAAAGATGTGCGGGTTAGGTTGATTGGCCACACTAAAAAATTGCCCCTTAGTGTCCTGGGATGCGTGGATTCGCGGGTAAAATACGTAGGGATATGGGGGAAGGACTTGGGTGGGATTGTGGTCGGTGCAGACTCGATGGGCCGAATGGCCTCTTTCTGTATTGTAGGGTTTCTATGATTTCTATGAAACTTGGCACTCTGAAAGTGGCTGATTGCAGTCCTCATGGCCTAGATGAACACCTCCAGAGTCTGGGCCAGAGAAGGTAACCTCTCTGTTACACCTACCAAACCTTCACAGAGCTCGTACTGGACACCCAGCATCTGCTGTCTTACGGACAACTCCTAAGGTTCATTATCCAACTCCGAATCAGTGTCTGGGACATCCTAGACTATCCTTCAACTGCCCAAGACCTGCGTCATCACACTCCCCAGCAGCTGCCCATGCGAATGCCAGTGTGTGCGTGACCCCTGCCCAAAGCACAAAACATTGCCGTGGTGCTGGATGCAGAGAGAGCATGTGACGTTGCATCCTGTTAGATTTAGCCTTGATATGGCACAGTGGCTGAACAGGCACAATGGGCTGAATAGTCTACTTCCTGCTCTTTTGACCCTCTTTCTCCCCCTCCTTATAATTCTCTGCTCCCTATTGTCTGTCTGTCTCATTTTGTTCTCTCTCTCTCTCATTGTGTTCTCGTTTTCATTCACTGGTCACAGTCACTACCCCCTTTCTTTTCTGTTCACTCTGTGTCAACTCCTCTAACTATCTGTATTGGCCTGTGTTGTCCCCACACAGGTGTCTATTGATATGCAGAGTGAATAAAGTTCTAGGAGAGATTTTTTAAAAGCTGGATGCTGCAAATCTGAAATAAAACAGGAAATAGTGACATTGCACAGCAGATTCAGCAGCATCTGAAACGTTGGTTCATATTTTGCATTAGAATTAAAGTGGGGAATACTCTATCTGACCAACAGAATCTTTACACATCCTTTCTGGAATTTTCTGGAAACATATTTTTTTTCAGCGGTGTTTGAAAGAATAAACTTTCATGCCTCTACTTTATAGATCTTTTGATAAATTCCAATGAATAGTTCAGCTGGTGGGAGTGCAGAATAATTGAGTAATATGTAGAAAGTGAGTGAATTGTAAGGATAATAGCAGACCTCTATTTTGTTTTGTGTATGTTGCTTAGCAAATTTTATTCTTTCAGTAGTGGTTGGGAAATGTTTCAGTAAGTGACACATGGTGGCACACAGTGGTTAGCACTGGCGCCTCACAGCACCAGGGACCTGGGGTTTGATTCCCAGCTTGGGTCACTGTGCTTGTGGAGTTTGCACGTTCTCCTCGTGTCTACGTGGGTTTCCTCCGGGTGCTCTGTTTTCCTCCCACAGTCCAAAAATGTGCGGGTTAGGTTGATTGGCCATGCTAAATTAGCACTTAGTGTCAGGGGGACTAGGAGGCTAAGTACCTGGGGTGAAGGGGATAGGGGCTGGGTTGGATTGTGGTTGGTGCAGACTCGATGGGCCAAATGGTGGCCTCCTGCACTGTAGGGATTCTATGAATACATTTTTAAAAAAGTATCATGTCCTTACACAGAGTATGGATGTGAATGATGGCTGTATGAGGAACTGGCATGCACAGCATTGCAGAAAGCAACTAACCAAACTCTTGAGACATACACACTAAAGTCACAAGGTTCAACACACGGTAGCTTGGTCACATGTAAAACAGTAAAACATAATCTCAGTTCTGAACCATCTGCCCAGAAAAGGATAAGCTGACTTATTTTAACACTTTATAGTGCTCCTCCAAAGCATATCTGCTGCTACATGTTCACTATATAATTTAGATACTGAATCAACAGTCTCGGCAGGCCAATAAAAACACAGAATCTATCACAAATTTGTAGAATTGGGAGATTTAAGGTGGAAATAATATTGGCTTCCGATATTTTGTCAAACTATCAGTGACGTCACTTCCTGAGAGTGCAGCTGCCTATCTAAGATACATGTCAATGTGTTTGCAGGGTTGTGTGGTTTTGCATGAGGCAGGAAGGAGAGTGGTTTTGTAACCACCACTTCTCCTCTTGGAGACTTCACTGTGTAGATTTGTTCTTTTTTTGTTAGCTCGGAGGCGCCATTTTAAGAAGGTAGATTTTGCCACTCGTCCTTATCAGGTAAGAAACATTTTTTGCAATTCTAGTCCGTTAACGCAGAGCTGATTTTAGCAAGAACTTTGAATGTGACCAGCAGATGTGCTCAGTGTTATCATTCCATGCTTTGATGCCATCCTGGGCAATATGCAAACTTATGTATTTCACATTCAAGTGACAAGTCTGGTTTCATCTCGTGTGATGGTGATTCTTTGCAATGTGTAATCAATGCTGAAAACGTTCACATGAGACTTGATCTCCCAGCATTCTGATGAACTGATTGATCTACTTAAACAGATTGCATTTTGGAATTCACCATTTTGTTCTTTGTGGTAAAGTGAGCAGCTGTTGGTGGATATCTGTGGACTGGCTTGTGTCTCATGCAATTATATATTTAAAAAATGTTTCATAGACTTCTTTTAAATTATATAGATGAACTGTGATAATGGCCATCAGTGCATTTTGCTTGAAACTTCTAGTGCCGTTTTGTGCCTTAATTAGTGTATCATGAAAGGCCTAATATTAGATTAATAATATTTCCACTAGCTTCATTAACTTGCTGCTAAGTAGAAAATTGGATTCCCATATTCTTTAAGATTAACTTTGAATGATCCTGATTACATTTAGTGAGAATGCAAAGTTTAAAATTATTGAAACAGAGATTGTAGCAGCGTAAAGAACATTGTTGTTGGCATGTGACATCTCACAGCACTTGTGTTGCTTGAGGCCTGTAGATCATTTGCCCATGAAATGGTCTGGCCTAGGGAGTGTGGTTAGGCAGAGCACATCTACAGGAGGGGAAAAAAATGCCCATAAAAGTAGACCTCACTAAATTGAGTCCACCTAATTTTATCCCCTCATTTTAGTTGAATATTTATAAGTTTACCCCACTATGCAACTGATGAAAGACACTTCTCTATTAACAGGGGGCAGGCAGTAGCTTAAACTGGTGTGATAAAAGTACTGTATTAAATTTTTAGCCTGCTTAATTAAACTATGATGTAACAACAGATAATCAATCGTTCAACGATACTTCTAAACCTAATTGGTTACAATGATGGCTGTATGAGGAACTGGCATACACAGCATTGCAAAAAGCAATTAACCAAATTCTTGGGACATGCACACTAAAGTCACAAGGTTCAACGCAGGGTAGCCTCATCATATGGAAAACAGTAAAATATAATCTCCGCTCTGAACGATCTGCCCAGAAAAGGATAAGCTGACTTATTTCAACACTTTCTAGTGCTCCTCCAACGCATATCTGTGGCTATGTGTTCACAGTAAAGATGGTAGGGCAGGTGAGGTGTAGCAGCGGTCATACATATGAGGTGGAGGACACCTGTGTGACCCACAACAACCACATCTGCAGTAAGTGTCTGGAGTTTGAGGAACTTGGGCTCAGAATTGATCAGCTGGAGTCTTAACTTCGGACACTGATGCATCAGGGAGGGGACAAATTACCTGGACATTTTGCTCCAGGAGGCAGTCACATTAGACTATACATAAATCAGATTTGGTCCATGGTCAGGGACTGCGAGTGAGGCACTTATGAGAATTTGGAGGGTAGCACTGGAGGACCCCCAGCCCTTTCAATTAACTATTAGGTTCAAGGTTGTTGCAGCTTGTGCAAGTGAAAGCAGGAATTGCAGGGAGGATGAGAAAACTTGCAGGGGGTGAGGGGGTTAAAAGGAATGTAGTTGTAGTAAGGAACAGTATGGTTAGACAGATGGATATGGTTCTCTGCAACTCAGAGCATCAGATCCAAAGGTTGTGTTTCTTGCCTGGTGCCAGTGTTAAGGACACTTTCTCAGGCTGGAAAGGAACTTGAGAGTGGGAGGAGAAAGAACCAGTTGTTGTGGTCCACATCAGCACCAACAGCTTGGGTAGGGCTAAGAAAGAGTTACTGCTGACGGAGTGTGAATATCAGGGATCTAAATTTAAAAACTGATCCACACAGATGGATTAGTACCTGAGCCATGAGAAAATTGGCCTGGGGTAAATCAGATCAAGGAATTGAATACATGGCTCAAAGATTGGTATGAGATCAATGGGCCTTGATTCTGGGAGTGTTAGCACCAGTACTCGGGAAAGACGGTGTTGTCCCGTTGGGTTAGCCTTCACCTAAACAGTGCTGGGACCAGAGTACTCATTGCATAATTAGGGCTGTAGGGAGGACTTTAAGCTAAATAATGGGGAAGGGTAGTGTTCACATGAGGGGAGTTAAACAAGTTAGAGGGAATGAACAAGGTAATAATACTTTGATATGGGTTGTGACAACCAGTGTGACAGAAAAGGACAGAGCAGGGACATAAGAGTGCACCAGCAGAATGGATTAGACAAGAATAGAATAAAGACCGATTGAAGTCTCTTTATCTGAATACTTGCAGCATCCATAACAAGGTTATGAATTAATAGCACAGATAGAAACAAGTGGGTATGAAACGGCAGCCATTACAGAGACTTGGTTCCATGGTGACCAAGGGTGGGACTTGAATATTCAAGGAATTTGACATTTCTGAAGATCAGAAGGAAAGAAAAAGTTGGGGTAGCTCTGTTAATAAAGAATGAGGTCAGTACAATAATGAGAAATGATCTTGGTTCAGAAGATCAAGTCGTAAGAACAGTTTGTATGGAGATAAGAAATAGCAATAGAAGGAAGTCCTGGTGATGGTAGCTATACAGGGCAGAGTCCACACCAAGAAATAATGGGGGCTTGCCAGACAGGTACAGCAATAATCATGGGTGACTTTCATCTTAACACTGAACAACTTGATCTCATTGGTGGTGCACACTTGATGGGCTGAAAAGTTCTGCTCCTATGTCTTATGGTCTGGAATCCATTAGATTGTGATACTGGGGAATTCATAATGGAAAACGAGGAAATGGCAGTGGCTTTGAGCAGGTAGTTTTTGTTCACCTTCACAGTGGAAGTGACAAAAAGTATCTCGAGAATGGTAAAAGAAACAAGAGGCAAAAGAGAGGGTGTAGCTTAAAACGATCATTATCACCAGAGAAATAGTAATGGGAAAACTATTGGAACTTGAGGCTGACAAGTTCCTTGGACCTGATGGCCTGCATGTACGTTCTAAAAGAGGTGGCTGCAGAGTTAGTGGATGCATTGGTTGTAATCTTCCAAAATTCCCTAGACTCTGGAAAGGTCCCAACAGATTGGAAACACCAAATGTAGCGTCTCCATTCAAGAAATGAGGGAGACAGAAAGCTGGAAACTGTAGGTGAGTTAGCCTAACAACTGCAATTGGGAAAATGCTGGAATCAGTTGTTAAAGAACAGGTAGCAGGAGATTTAGAAAATCATAATACATCAGGGATATCATGTTTGACAACTTTATTATAGTTCTTCGAGGATGTAACAAGCAGGGTGAATAAAAGGGAACCAGTAGATATTTGGATTTCCAAAAGGCTGCTAATAAGATGCTATATAAAAGGTTATTATACAAGATAAGGGAGGTCTTATGACGCAGTGGGTCACATCCCTGTCTCTGAGGCAGCAGCTCCCGCTTCAAGCCCCACCCCTAAACTTGATGGCCAAGGAAGATCTGTTCATAATCTAGCCAACAGATTGAAATCATCGTAGAAACCCTACAGTACAGAAAGAGGCCATTTGGCCCATCGAGTCTGCACCAACCACAATGCCACCCAGGCCCTACTCCCATATCCACCTACTAATCCCTCTAACCTATGCATCTCAGGACACTAAGGGCAATTTTTAGCATGGCCAATCAACCTAACCCGCACATCTTTGGACTGTGGGAGGAAACCGGAGCACCTGGAGGAAACCCACGCAGACACGAGGAGAATGTGCAAACTCCACACAGACAGTGACCCAAGCCGGGAATCGAACCCAGGTCCCTGGAGCTGTGAAGCAGCAGTGCTAACCACTGTGCTACCATGCCGCCCAGGTTGAGTAACAACTTGCAAAACCCTTCCAACATGCAGATGGTAAGAGCCTCCTGAAGAAACTCCTGGTCAGCCATACTTGATGTGGATTGACATCCCTCAAGCTATAAGCCTGTGTATGTGTTCTAGGATAAACCTCGCTCATAGAGTCATAGAGGTTTACGGCATGGAAACAGGCCCTTCGGCCCAATTTGTCCATGCCGCCCTTTTTTATTAAAACCGCTAAGCTAATCCCAATTGCCTGCATTTGGCCCATATCCCTCTATACCCATCGTACCCATGTAACTATCTAAATGCTTTTTAAAAGACAAAATTTTACCCGCCTCTACTACTATCTCTGGCAGCTTGTTCCAGACACTCACCACCCTCTGTGTGAAAAAATTGCCCCTCTGGACACTTTTGTATCTCTCCCCTCTCACCTTAAACCTATGCCCTCTAGTTTTAGACTCCCCTACCTTTGGGAAAAGATATTGACTATCTACCTTGTCTATGCCCCTCATTATTTTATAGATCTCTATAAGGTCACCCCTCAACCTCCTATGCTCCAGAGAAAAAAAGTCCCCGTCTATTCAGCCTCTCCTTATAACTCAATCCATCAAGTCCCGGTAGCATCCTAGTAAATCTTTTCTGCACTCTTTCTAGTTTAATAATATCCTTTCTATAATAGGGTGACCAGAATTGCACACAGTATTCCAAGTGTGGCCTTACCAATGTCTTGTACAACTTCAACAAGACGTCCCAACTCCTGTAGTCAATGTTCTGACCAATGAAACCAAGCATGCCGAATGCCTTCTTCACCATTCTGTCCACCTGTGACTCCACTTTCAAGGAGCTATGAACATGTACCCCTAGATCTCTTTGTTCTGTAACTCTCCCGAATGCCCTACCATTAACTGAGTAAGTCCTGCCCTGGTTCAATCTATCAAAATGCATCACTTCGCATTTGTCTAAATTAAACTCCATCTGCCATTCGTCAGCCCACTGGCCCAATTGATCTAAGATCCCGTTGCAATTGGAGATAACTTTCTTCACTGTCCACTATGCCACCAATCTTGATGTCATCTGCAAAATTACTAACCATGCCCCCTATATTCTCATCCAAATCATTAATATAAATAACAAATAACAGTGGGCCCAGCACTGATCCCTGAGGCACACCGCTGGTCACAGGCCTCCAGTTTGAAAAACAACTCTCTACAACCACCCTCTGGCTTCTGTCAAGAAACCAATTTTGTATCCATTTAGATAGCTCACCCTGGATCCCGTGAGATTTAACTTTATGCAACAATCTACCATGCGGTACCTTGTCAAAGGGGAACAGATGAAAGGCTGCCTTGCACACCACTAGGTACGGGAAGAGAAACAACAACACAGAATAAGAGTTTATGGTGTTGGGGGTGATGTATTAGCAGAGACAGACTAACAGGAAACAGTAAGTTGGGATCAATGGGTCATTTTCAGGTTGGCAAACTATAACTTGCTCCATGCCACATGAATCATCACTGAGTTCACAACTTTTAGAATCTATCTGAGATGTCTTGCATCTAAATTTGCTGATGATACAAAGATGGGTAGGAAAGCAAATTATGAGGAGGATATAGAGAATCTGCAAAGTGATATAAATAGGTTAGGTGAATGGTCAAAAATTTGGCAGATGAAGTATGTAGTGGGGCCATGTGACATTGTCCACTTCAACACGAAGAATATCAAAGCAGAATGTTAATTAAATGGAGAGAAACTATATAATGCTGCAGTACAGAAGGATCTGGGTGTCCTTGTACATGAATTACAAAACGTTAGCATGCAGGGGCAACAAGTAATTAGGAGTGCAAATTGAATGTTGGCCTTGATCGCAAGAGAGATGGAGTATAAAGTAAGGAAATCTTGATAGAGCTGTAGTGAGCATTGATGAGACCGCACCGAGATTACTGAGTACAGGTTTGGTCACCTAACCAAAGGAGGGACATACTTGCATTGGAAGCAATTCCGAGAAGCTTAACTAGGCTGATTCCTGGGATGAAGGATTTGTGTCTTATGAGAAAAGGTTGAGCAGGTTGGGTCTATACACAGAGTTTAGAAGAATGAGAGATGATCTTATTGAAATATATTAACGTTCTGAGGGGGGTTGACAGGGTAGATGCTGAGTGGATGTTTCCTCTCGTGGGGAAATCTACAACTCGGAACACAATTTGAATATAAGGAGTCTCCCTATAAGATAGAGATGAGAAGGAGTTTCCGTGCTCACTGGGTTGTTAGCGTTTGGGGTTCTCTTCCACAGAAAACTAGGTCATTGACTACTTAAGGCAGAGTTAGAGAGATTTTTGATAAGGCAGTCGAAGGTTATGGGGGCAGGCAGCAATGTGGAGTTAAGGCAAATTTAAGGCAATTAATGGATTATCTGTGATCTACTTGAATGGCAGGGCTGACTTGAGGAGCCAAATAGCCTTCTCCTTCTCCTGTTTCTTCTGTTGTTTTTGTCACAGGAGGGCAGTGAGGGGTGGAACTAATCTGTCCAATCAGTGCAAAATGGAATCCTAGTCAATCAGCAGCCCATTTTTCACTGCTCTAGTGTTTAATTTCTATTGATTTGGAAAATATTGCCAACATTTGAATTTAAAACCAGGCAAAAGCAAAGGTGAGAATTGGAAATGAGTTTCCAAAAAGAGTTTGAACCATCATTCTGTGAACTGATCAGACATGGCAAGGAATTGACTGCTGATTCAGTTCAAGCCCGTTTCATGCAGCTGGGTGTGTACCAATTCCACCCGCAGTGAGTGAAATTGTCCTTTAAGATGTTATCTCGCATTTGAATTCAATAGGCTGCATTGCCAACTTCAGTCAGGCTTTTGGAAACCAGAACTGTGCACAGGCAGGCACAGAGCAAAAAGTTGTAAAAGACTTGGTTCTGTAAGAAGAATGGCTACAGAAAGAATCCCTGAGATCCAGGACAAGATCTAGAGAGTGATTATTCTGTTTAAATTAATCTGGATGAACCATTGAATTGGAAATGATGAATATTCTTTATTTTGTATAGTTACACAAATGTAAGTTGCAAGGATTGAATTAAGCAATTCTTATACCTAAGATTCTACATTTTGCCTAACTGTGGAATAAAAAAGCTTGTGTTTCAAATCAAGCTTAACTTTGGAGCAATAAAACAAGTGCATATGCAAAAAGATATGAATCATTCAGACTATAGATCAGAAGAAGATGCTTTCGTTGCATCCATATGATGCAACATTTTAAAGAGCAGCAGAGGTCAACTCCCCAAAAAATATGGGAGACTTCTGGAGAAGGTGGTTATATTTTCTTTATTTGTTTAATGGGATCGGAATGTCGCTGAGAAGGCCTGCATTAATTTTCATTCCTAATTGTGGTGGTAGCTGCTGTTGTCAACTATTCCAGTCCATGTGGTGTAGGTATGACCACAGTTAGGTTGAGAGTTCAAGGGTTTTGATCCTGCAATGAAGAAGGAGTCATGATATAGTTCTAAGTCAGGCTGGTGTGTGACTTGGAGGGTAATTTGGAGATGGTGGTGTTCCTGTACTTCTGTTGCCCTTGTTGTGAATTTGGAAGGTGCTGTCAAAGAAGCCTTGGCAAGTTGTTGCAGTGCATCTAGTGGACATTGCAGCTACCGTGCATTGGTGGTAGAGGGACTGAATGTATGGGGTGTTAGTCAAGTGGGTTCCTTAACCCTGCATATTGAGTTTTGTTGAAGCTGTATTTATCCAGGCAAATGAAATATAGACCAACAAGTCTTGACACGCGTCTTATAGATAGTGAAATGGAGTTGGGGGGTGTGATGAAATATTTATGTTGCTGATCCTGTTAGCTTATGGCCAGTGGTGACCTTCTGACCTAATGATGGAGGAAGGTCATTAATGCAACTGAACCCGAAAGGTTAACTACGATAAATCCTTGTTTGTAACACCCTTTAGAGGCAACGGGTAAATGGTGTGCATGTATCTTCCCACTGGGTTCACGGTGAGCAGTGGTTAGCATTGCTGCCTCATAGTGCCAGGGACCCGGGTTTGATTCCAGCCTTGGGTGACCAGCTGTGTGGAGTTTGCATGTTCTCCCCATGTCTATATGGGTTTCCTCCAGGTGCTCCAGTTTCCTCCCACCGTCCAAAGATGTGCAGGTCAGGTGGATTGGCTGTGGTAAGTAGGGTTACAGGGATAAGGTAGTGGGGTTGGGCATGGGTAAGATGTTCGTTTGGAGAGTTGGTGCAGACTTGTTGGGCCAAATGGCCTCCTTCTGCACTACAGGGATTCTCTGGTAATTGCTTTAATCATTGTGGTTTTGTGTGATTCAGGACTGGCAACAATAATTGCTGTTTTCTCATGATAACAGCTGTGTTAAGCTATTTGCACTGACATTATTTTGCAATTAAATGTCCACAATTTGCACAAGTTTCACTAATTTCGGGTGAAGTGCTTTGAAAAATGCAGCAGAACCTAACGGAAACTCGTGCTGCGGATTCCTTCCATCAGTGACAATAAGTATTTATGCAAATACAGCTCAAACTGGTGGAGACCTCGGACTTATTTCTTTGCTGATGGAAATACCTTGTTTGTGTGATCAGTGCACTGGCTCCCACTTCTTTCTCATTTCTGTAGGACATCACAGCTTTAGCATCAATTGAACAAGGCAAAATCAGGGAATGAATTATTGACATTTTTGTGCAACAAAATTAGTGTGCACTCATACAATTCAACACAAAAAGGTTCTGATGATATCTCAGCCGAAGCATAAACCACAAAGTATAAAACCACCAAAGATGCATGTTATAAAATAACACATTAGATGGTTTGTGTAGACTGAGTAACAGAACAGCCTACTAAGTAATGCTGAAATAAACTAATCAACTTGAATAAAAATTTCAGTGAACATGCATGCATCAAACACAAAACTAACAGGGACTGTCCTGCCCACTACAATGTGCCATATTTGAGTGTAGCACTCGAGTGCTGGAGGTATCAATTTTCAGATGCGATGTTAAATCGAGGCATTATCTGTCTTTGCTGATGGACATCATCGATTCCATGGCACTATTCAAAGAAGAGCAGGGGAGTTCTCCCCAGCAGGCTGACCAATGTATGTCCCTCAACCAACAACCCCAAAACGGATTTTCTCGACGTTTACCAGGGTTCAGACAAAAGTGTAGCATCATCCTCAGAAAATTGCTCTACACCGATGATGCCTGACAAGCATTCCATACTAAAGAACATCTTCAGCATCAAATGCCTGTAAAGAGTTTGGTTTCACCATCAGCATCATGAATATAAATGTCATGGTCCAGGATGTCGCTATGCAGCCATCAATCAGCATTGGCAATATGATGCTGGAGGTTATGCCCAAGCTGAGTAAGAATATATGGAACAACAGCATCTGGCTGAGAACACTAAACTGCGAGTCTACCAAGCCTGTGTTCTCAGAGCACTCTTCTGTGGTAGTATTGGATTTATTATCATCATGTATATTGGGATACAGTGAAAAGTATTGCTTCTTGCATGCTATTAAGACAAAACATACTGTTCATAGAGTATATAGGGGAGAAGGAAAGGAGAGGGTGTAGAATATAGTATCACAGCCATAGCTAGGATGTGGAGAGAGATCAACTTAATATGTGGTAGATCCATTCAGAAGTCTGATGGCAACAAAGAAGAAGCTGTTCTTGATTCGGTTGGTACGTGACCTCAGACTTTTGTATCTTTTTCCAAATGGAAGAAGGTGGAAGAGAGAATGTCTGGGGTCGTTGGCATCTCTTGGCAGGACAAGGTCATCAACTCAGAGGTGCTAAAGCATGTTAATTCCAACAGCATTTCGAAACAATGACATCTATGCTTGCTTGTCCACATTCATTGGCTGGTTGTCGGCTGTATATCCAAAGACAGGGAATGAATTATTGACATTTTTGTGCAACAAAATTAGTGTGCACTCATACAATTCAACACAAAAAGGTTCTGATGATATCTCAGTCGAAGCATAAACCACAAAGTATAAAACCACCAAAGATGCATGTTATAAAATAACACATTAGATGGTTTGTGTAGACTGAGTAACAGAACAGTCTACTAAGTAATGCTGAAATAAACTAATCAACTTGAATAAAAATTTCAGTGAACATGCATGCATCAAACACAAAACTAACAGGGACTGACCTGCCCACTACAATGTGCCATATTTGAGTGTAGCACTCGAGTGCTGGAGGTATCAATTTTCAGATGCGATGTTAAATCGAGGCATTATCTGTCTTTGCTGATGGACATCATCGATTCCATGGCACTATTCAAAGAAGAGCAGGGGAGTGATCTGGCCATTGGGTTATATTGGCTGGGCATCCATACCTCCCCACCAGGGGCACTTGCAAGCAAAATTTGTGGATGGTGGACATTGCCACAGACAACTAGCATTTAGTCACCGATGGCAATGACCCCAGAGGCTGAGTGTTTGGAGGTGCATTAGAAGAGACGAGGTGAAGTAGAAATCTCAACTGACTGAGAAACGTGCTTTGAGAAAAAGGAGATCAGTGAATCATGCACCTTCTCAGCCCACTGTCATTCTGTGGAAAATGCAGCAGATACTGCCATGCTAGAGTGGGGCTCCTGAGCCACACCCAGCGATGTTTAGATACAAACCATCATCTCATGAGATGGAAGCCTGCTGAAGTTCAGTGTTAATTTAAACGTTAGCATATCTTGCTAAGTGTTTTATAGGTTCCTCAGTCGTAGCAGCTTGATGGAAATTCACATAGCTCAGACGCTTATCTTCTCTTTGGCCTGTTACTATCAATGGTACCTTTAAACTCGCCTGCTTTACGGCGGCTATTCCGCTGTCTCGCCTGAAGCATTATTTTCAGTGTTCCAAATGTATAATGTCTGGAGCTGAAACAAAAAGTGGAACCAATAACATAGGCATGTTCCCTCAGGCACTGGAGTGGTGCTTTGTATCACCATACATTGAGGTCCAAAGTCCCCACAGCACCAAAATTATACAGCATGTTCTAAGCTGGCAACACAAATGTCTGCCCTTTTATTATTCCTAAAGGCCCCAGTTTCCATGTAGATTGCAGGCAAGCTCTATATTGCAGAATGTTGTGCTATTACACCCCTTAAAGGTTCATCCATGTATCGTAAATGAATGTAAGAAGTTTAACAACACCCTTCAAGAAGGGGCTTAAGGCTCCAAAAGCTTGTGTGGCTTTTGCTACCAAATAAACCTGTTGGGCTTTAACCTGGTGTTGTTAAACTTCTTACTGTGTTTACCCCAGTCCAACACCGGCATCTCCACATCGTAAATGAATGTCAGTAATTACACACCTCAGCAGGGTGTAACATATTCACCCCTCAACTCCTTTCAAGCAGCAGCACTTGGAGTAGGATACGTGTATAATAGTCTCCTATCTGTATATAGTCTGTACACTATCTGTATACAGTCCGATCTTCAAATAAAGAACCCGCATTATTGTTTCACTTTTTGAGCTTTGGAGACTATGTACGATGGATATGTTTGCATCAAAGAAGAATGGAACAAATAATGCCTTAGTAACATTCCTGATCCAACTTCAAAGGGCACTTCAAAGTGGGAGCTCAATAAAACGGATGGTTTGCACTACTGGGTGGCTCTGTCCTCCATGTAGGCCCATTGGGGTTCTGGGTTTCCTGCTCCATAGCCTCCGAATCCCAACTGCTGCATCAGAGATTTTTATGAAGTTCTGGTACTCAAAAATAGGCACACATTTTAGGGGAGTCAACAGCTGCTAATGTCTCAACATGCCAACACAACCTCGACATTATTAAAATGTGCGTGTGTTAGAATTGTCTTTGAAACATTTAAAAATAGCTAACTTTGCACTCAAATGCCTAACCAGCTTGAAGTCCCACAGGCATGGCATTGTCTAGGATGAAGTGTTACCATGTTACATTACTGGACTAGTGATTCAGAGGTCTGGTCTAATGATCAGTCACATGGGTTACAATCCAGCTCCAACACTTGAGGAATTAAAATTCAGTTAAATAAATCAAGACCAGAAAGCGAGTATCAGTAATGGTGACCATGAAGATGTTGATGGTTGTAAAAGCCCTTGTGGTTCACTAATGTCTTTTTGGGAAGAAAAATTGTTGTCTTTACCTGGCCTGGTCTTTGTGTGATTCCAGACCCAGAGGCCCAGATTTTTGCCCCAACTGGAGTTCAGTGAGTCAGGCAATTTTTTGGCTCAGCGAACCTGACCTTTTTAAAAAAAAAAAAAATGTGCCCACAGGTCGATTTTTGGTCACATGAGTTGGGCAAGTGATCCCGAAATGAATACGCAGGCCGTCAGTTGGGGAGGTGGGCTGGGCCCAAAGCCTGCCTCTGTGCTCTGTCACTATGTTGAAATTTTGAAGAAAATTCCTCTAGCCCGCACAACACACCCCTGACCTCGCACAAACCATGCTAACTGATGCCCCACCCAACCTCACATGGCCCCCATAGCGCCTATGTCAATTTAGTGCACACTCAAGCCAACCCTTGCACTCCACACATCAATTTTTGCCCTTACTCCCTCCATGCCAAATCATCTGGTATCCTTCAACAATTCCTTGACAGCTTTGATACTTCATGAACAGGCCTGACAGCTGGAGTGCTCTTTACAGTTCTGTGCCAGCTGGACAGTTCCTTGACAGCTTGTTGACGGTTCCAATGAATTTATGCATAAAAGTGCTCAAGCATGTTCACTTTCACCAATCCCAAAAGGATGCCTTGTCTCTCTCAAAGGATGCCTTATCTTACCCAAAGATGTCTTGGGACCCTATCCAAAGGGTTACCTTACCTCTCCAAAGAGTTGCCCTGGCCATCCAAATGCATCCAGTAAGTTTAAACATCCTCTTACCTGTTCTAATCTGCACCTACACCTCAGACTGCTGTGGTTTCCAAACTCCTGTTTGCACACTCCTGTTCTTTCAAAGTCCCACTTACAGAGGAGGCAGGTAATGACTTAAATGGCCAGCTGCCTCTGTGAATCACGCATGCATGAATTCTGACCCAACTCCACACTCACCCTCGCAAAAATGGGAAATGCCAGTTTGGGGTCAGAACTAAGAAATTGTGGCCATTTCTAGGATTTTTTGCCACTATGGAAAGCCTCTCTGTCATGGCAAATACCTGGGCCACAGTTTTATGTTTAACTCTTAACTGTCTGGATTTCTTTTTTGATATTCATTTACAGGATGTGGGTACTACTGGCTAGGCCAGCATTTATTGCCCATCCCTTCAGAATGCGGTGGTGAGCTGCCGCCTTGAACGGCTGCCGACCGTGAGGTATAGGTACACCAACAGTGCTGTTAGGGAGGGAGTTCCAGGATTTTGACCCTGAAACAGTAAAGGAAAAGTGATGTGTTTCCAAGTCAGAATAGTGAGTGATTTGGAGGGGTACCTCCAGGTGGTGATGTTCCCAGGTATCTGCTGCTCTTGTCCTCCTAGATGGTAGTGGTCGTGGGTTTGGAAGGTACTGTATAAGCAATCTTGGTAGTTTTTGCAGTGTATCTTGTAGATGGTACGCACTGCTGTCATTGTTGGAAGGAGTGAATTTTTGCAGAAGAGTACCAATCAAGTGGGCTGCTTTGTCCTGGATGGTGTCAAGCTTCTTTGAGTATTGTTGGAGTGCCACACATGCAGGCAAGTGGAGAGTATTCCATTACACTCCTGACTTGCAACTTGTAGATGATGGACAGGCTTTGGGGAGTCAGGAAATGAGTTACTCCCCACAGGATTCCTAGCCTTTGACCTGCTCTGGTAGCCACAATATTTGCATGGCTAGTCCAGTTCAATTTTTGCTCAGTGTGGTAACCCCAGGATGTTGATCGTGGGGGATTTAGCAACAATAATGCCATTGAATGTCATGGGGCAATGGTTAGATCCTCTCTTGTCAGTGCCTGGATTGGCCTAGCAAGCTACTCAGTGCATTCAAGAAAGCGGCTGACTACCATTTTCTCAAGTGCAAAGGGACATGCAATAAATGTTGGTTTGCCAGCATGCTTGCTTCTCTGAATTAAAGATTTTAAAAAACGCATTGAACAGCCCCACATGACCGTACATTGATTAACTTGAACGCTGTAGGAAAAATCAGTTCCTGATGCCAGTTCAGAACTGGTTTTATTGGTTATGAAGCTGAATGATGTATACGTAAGCAGTCCAATCAATTGACACTTTGTCTCCAGTTTTACTGACATGTTGGCACAAGCCGCAGGCAGGTGCAGTATTGACTGAGGTTAAGGTGACAAATCATTCGCTATTGTTGTATCGTTCTTATAGGGAATGTTTACCAGGCACATTAAATTGGGTAAGTTGCATACTTAAACCAATGTAAAGTAGCTGGTATTTAAAAGCAAATTTAAAACGTACTTATTTTGACGGAAAATGCATTCATGTGTTTTGCATCTCTAACAGGTGCAGCTTCTGTACAGGCTCTGTATGCTGTAGTTCAAATGACGTACTGTCATAATGAATGCCCTGATGCCTGTCTCTACATGTACTAGATAGCATTGAATTGCATTTTTTAACACAGGCCAGAGATGTGTGTAAATAACAGGGATAGGTTGGGGGGAATCAATTTAGTTCGGACTGAAATGATTGAATTCAGATTTGATTTTCTGGCATAGAGTGGCTGATCTGTAAAAGCAGGATGCTGCTCAACAAGAACTGTGCCCTGATGTAGCAAATAGGGCCCAATACAACATTCATTACAAGAGAAGGCTGATCTTGGCTACATGTCAATAGGCATTGAGCCACCAAGGCAAGGCTTTGCTCCATCCTGTTCAGTGGCAGAGTATTTAGGCCATTGGTCCAGGCTAGAATGTTTCCTCCGGGTGCTCTGGTTTCCTACCACAGTCCAATCAGCGTGCTGGTTAGGTGCATTGGCCATGCTAAATTCTCCCTCACACTACCCGAACAGGCATCGGAGTATGGAAACTAGGGGATTTTTACAGTAACTTCATTGCAGTGGGAATATAAGCCTACTTGTGACTAATAAATAAACTTAAAAAAATTGCAAGTAGCTTGTGCTCTGCCCAATATAATTTTCCATACACCCGGTTACTGTATGGAGGGCGCTCTCCCTAACAGCGCTGTGGATGTACCTACACCCACCACATGGACTTCAGCGGTTCAAGGCAGCAGCTCACCACCATTTTCTCAAGGGCAATTAGGATGGGCAACAAACGCTGGCCTAGCCAGTGACCCATATCGAATTTAAAGAAGTATCTGATTAGTTAAGAAACCAGGAATCAGATACAAAGGCTGTGGCTCCTTCCAACCCTGCCAGACCTTTGCACTTCTCCAATTGTGCCTCTTGTGCATCCTTGATTTTTGTCAGTTCATCATCAGTGACCGTGCCTTCAACTGTCTAGTCCCTAAGCTCTGTAATTCTCTCGCTAGACTTCTCTGCCTCTCTCTCCCTCCTTAATTACATTTTTAAAAAATCTGTTTTTGACCAAGTATTTGGCCACTTTGGGCTAATATTTCCTTATGTAGCTCAGTATCAAATTTGATTTGACAATGTATCTTTGGACATTTCCTACATGAAAGGTACTGTACAGTGGGGTGGCAGAGTGGTTGGCACTGCTGCCTCACAGCGCCAGGGACCCGAGCTCCATTCCCGGCTTGGGGGTCATTGTCTGTGCGGAGTCTGCACATTCTCCTCAAGTCTATGTGGGTCTCCTCTGGGTGCTCCGGTTTCCTCCCACAGTCTGAAAGACGTGCTGGTTAGGCCACGCTAAATTCTCCCTCACTGTTCTCGAATAGGTGCTGGAGTATGGAAACTAGGGGATTTTCACAGTAACTTCATTGCAGTGGGAATATAAACCTACTTGTGACTAATAGATAAACTTACATTTTTTTTAAGTAGTTGTTGTTTTGAGCAGATAACTTTATGCTGATGTTACACTGGTTGCTCACATGGAAATGGCTACAAAGACTCATGGATTGCCAGTCGCATACCTGTAACATCCTTGACCATAAGGGTCAAGAAAATCTTGGGCATGGGAAAGGGTGTCACATCTCCGTGACGATCAGGCTAAATAACACCCCGCTGGAACTGTTAGCAAATTTTGCGATCTTGGGTTCACAATGAAAAACAATCTGTCTCTTGATGAACTCAATACAAGCATTGAGAAAGCAGCTATCACCTTTTGGACAGCTCACAAATGTGCCTGGTATAAGATCAAGTTAACTTTTAGGACCAGCATATGGGTTGATGGGGCCTGTGCTCTCCGCATGTTGTTGTATGCTGTGAAAAGTGGGCAACTTGCATCTCGGGAAAAGATCTGTCATCTTTGCTGTTGGCTGTACGTTCAGGGCACCTGGAGAAACAAAATCCTGAATACTGCGGTCCTCGCAAAGGAAAAGCTCCGAAATATGTTGGTCTCCATCGAGCAGAGGTGACTTCACTGGCTCAGGCATATTCTAAGGATGGAAGATGGTCACCATATCTAAGGATTTTCTGTGTGGCAAGGTAGCCAGTGCAAAATGGCCAGCAGGATGCTCCAAATTGTTTTCCTTTAGCTTTCATGGGAGGTGTGCATCACCGGCAAGGCCAACATTTGCTGCCCATTCCTAATTGCCCTCGAAGCTGGTGGTGGGCTGCCTTCTTAAGCCACTGCAGTCCATCCGGCCTAGGAACACCCACGGTACTGTTATAAAGGGAGTTCCAGGATCTTGATTCTGGGACGGTGGATAGTCTGTGACTTGGAAGGGAACTTGCAGGGAAGGTACTGTTGAACGAGACTTGGTATGGTGCTACAGTGCATCATGTATATAATACACACTGCTGCCACTGTGTACCAATGGTGGACAGAGTGAAAATTTAAGGTGCTGAATGGGGTACTGCTTAAGTAGGCTGCTTTGTCTTGGATGGTGTCGAGCTTCAAGTGTGATTGGATCTGCACTCCAGTCAAGCAGAGATTCTTCCTTCACACTCCTGACTTGTGCCTTATGGATGTTGGACAAACTTTGAACAGACAGGTGAGTTACTTGCTGCAGAATTCCCAGCCTCTGGTGTGTTGGTGTAGCCACAGTATTTATATGGTTTTTCCAGTTAATGGTCAATGTTAACCCTCAGGGTGATGTTGATGGGGGAGATTCAGCACTGATAATGCCACTGAATACCAAGGGGAGATTCTCTTTTGTTGGAGATGGTCATTTCCATTGCCTGGCACATGTCTGGCATGCATATTACTTCATATTTATCAGCTCAAGCCTGCATATTGTCACAGTCTTGCTGTTTATGGACACGGACTGCTTCAGTCGCTTGGAAGTTGTCAATAGTGCTGAACTTGTACAATCATCAGCGAACATCCCCACTTCTGACATGATGGAGAGAAGGTGAAGTTGGAGATGGTTGGGCCTAGGACACTGCGCTGGACTTCTACAGGAGCTGAGATGAATAGTCTCCAACAACCACAGCCATCTTCGTGCTAGGTACGAGTTCAACCAGTGGAGAGTTTTCTCCCAGATTCTCATTGACTTAAATTTCACTAGGGCTCCTTGGTACCGCAGTTGGTCAAATGCTACTTAATGTCCAGGGCAGTCACTCTCCGTTCACTTATTGAATTCAGCTCTTTTGTCTATGCTTGGACCAAGGGTGTAATAAAGCCAAGAGCTGAGTGATCCTGGCAGAACCCAAACTGAGCATCAGTTGTTGCTTTGAAATGGTGCTTGATAGCACTGTCGACGACACCTTCCATCTGTTTGCTGTTGACGAGGTGGTAATTGGCCGGATTGGATTTTTTGTGGTTGGGACACAACTGGGTAATTTCCATGTTGTTGAATTGATGCCAATGCTGTAGCCATACAGGAACAACTTGGCTTGGGGCATGGCTGATTCAATGGCAAAGGTATTCCGTACTACAGCTGGAATGTTATCAGGGCCTATTGCCTTTGCAGTATCAGTGCTTTGACCGTTTCTTAATATCACACAGAGTGAATTGAAATGGCTGAAGACTGGCACCTGTGATTCTGGAAACCACCGAAGAATGCTGAGACAGATCATCCACTTGGCACTTTCTGGCTGAAGATGTTTGCAAATACTTCGGTCTTGTCTTTTGCGCTGATGTGCTGGGCAACACCTCCTCCTCCAACCCCCAATTATAGAGGATGGGATATTTTTGGAGCTGCCTCCTCCGGTTAGTTGTTTAAATGTCCATCACCTTAGAGGTGGCAAAAGTGCAGAGCTTTGATCTTATCTGTCAGTTGTGGGATCACTTCGCTCTATCGCATGCTGTTTCCGCTGTTTGGCATGCAAGTCCCATAGCTTAACCAGGTTGACGCCTCATTTTTAGGAATGCCTGGTGCTCCTTCTGGTATACTCTCCCACGTTTTTCATTGCATCATTGATGATAATGGTAGATTGGGCGATATGTCAGCCATGAGGTTACAGATGATGCTTGAATTCAGTTCACCTGCTGCTGGCCCACAGTACCTCAAGGATGCCCAGTTTTGAGTTGCCCACTTAGAACGGTTGTAGTGCCATTCAACACGAAGAGTGCGAGGGTGGGTGATGGATAATGAAGTACTGCAACCAGAGAACATTGTGCCCGTGTTACCCTCCATGCTTCTGTGAAGTGATGTTCAACATGGTGATTAGTCAGCAGAGGGAGGGTGGTAGGTGGTAATCAACAGGAGCTTTCTTTGCCCATGATGCTATAAGACTTTCTTGGGATCTGGAGTCAATGTTGAAAACGCCTTGGTCAACTCCTTTCTGGCTGTTTACCACTGTGCTGCTACCTCTGGGTGCTTGCCTGGGTGACACGAAAGCCCTAAATATCTGTTCTTGCACTTTTGGGGACGCTGGCTGATGATAAAGGAAAGCAGTAACATTACCTGTGAACCCACCTATGCCACTATGACAATTGGGTGGTGTGGTGAACCATAGATGGTTACCACTATGGGTACTTGTACATATGTTACTCTTGTTGCTGTTGGGGTTAGGGTTGGGGTGTTCCACCTGTTAGCATTGTTCTGTGGTACACTCTGTTTGGCTCCGCCTTCTTACAGGGGTATAAAGGTCACTGCTACTTCCTAGTAGCCCTTAGTCTGGGATAGTATTGTTAAGCAGTGTGCTCTATTCTTGTTGTGAATAAAAGCCTCTATTCCCGGGTACGACCTTGTCTCCCGTGTGAATCAATCGCGCATCAGGTGGCAACCCTGGAAACAACAACCTGCAATGCTACCCGATAACAGTTTTGTGTGTGGTACATGTGCCAGAACCTGCCTCTCACAGATTAGTCTCTTCAGCCATCAGCAAAAGAGTATTATATCCTCAATGGATTTGATTCTGTGCGGCACAGCGGTTAGCACTGCGCTAGGGACCCGGGTTCAATTCCTGCCTCGGGTGACTGTCTGTGTGGAGTTTGCACATTCTCCCTGTGTCTGCATGAGTTTCCTCCGGGTGCTCCGGTTTCCTCCCACAGTCCAAAGATGTGTGGGTTAGATTGATTGGCCAGGCTAAATTGGCACTTAGTGTCAGGGGGATTAGGAGGGTAAATATGTGGGATTATGGGGATAGGACAGGACCTGGGTGGGATTGTTGTTGCAGGCTCGATGGGCCAAATAGCCTCCTCTGCATTGTAGATTCTATGATTTGCTTCATGTACATTGTCATACGTAGATTGGAGGATGCTGCAATAATAACAAGTTGGGTTTTTTTTTGAAGATTCCTATCACTGCAGACTTTTCAGGGTTGGAAATTTGCATAACAAGTGAGTGTGTCACATTTCTGGATTTTTCCTTAAAAAGCTCCTGACAAGTTGTTTTAAAATGGAATGCTGAGCTGAAGCATACTCTAGAGAAATTCAGTTCACAAAAGAGCAATATTCTGAAGCGTGTGTTGGGTTTCGGATGCAGCATTTGAGCCACCAAGACAATGAAAGATAGTTTCGTATTCCAGCAACATTTCACATCCATTGCACTGTGACAATAGGATTCATTGCTAAGTTAGACCACTGAAATCTGACCTTGTGTCCTTAGGGTGTGGACTTATTGCTGAAGTTCCAGGAGATCGTGTATCAGTGAGATCTCAGTCTGTTGTTAAACGGATTGAATAGTGTGAATGTCAACAATATCCAGTCCTGATCTCAAGGGGATGCTATTGGTTACATGCCTGGTTAAACTCCTGTACAAGCATAACTTTTTTAAAATGTGTACTGTATGTATATCTAATAGTTGCAGGTTAAAAGAACACTGATGCTGTTTTACAAATTATTTTAAAATTTAGATTGGGAAACAACTTTAAATTAGCATAACAAAAACCTCCTCCTTCAGTATTTAATCTCTGATCTTTTTTTCTTTTGTTTATTGTGCAATCTTTTGAGCATCTCAACTATCTGTCACTTGACCCTCTTCTCTCAGAGGAATGACACCGTTCCGTGTAGCAAGGTCATAGACCTGTTTTTAATACAAAGCACAATGAGGAAATCAATCACTTCAATTTCAATCCATGTGCATCTTAATCTTGTATCTAGAAGTTTAAGGTTTAAGTTTATTTATTAGTGTCACAAGTAGGCTTACATTAACACTGCAATGAAGTTACTGTGAAAATCCCCTAGTCGCCACCTGTTCAGGTACACCTGAGGGAGAATTTAGCATGGCCAAGCATCTAAACAACACGTCTTTCAGACTGTGGGAGGAAACTGGAGCACTCGGAGGAAACCCACACGGGGAGAAAGTGCAAACTCCACACAGTCACCCAAGCCAGGAATTGAACCTGGGTCCTGGTGCTGTGAGGCAGCAGTGCTAAAGTTTTGAATCAAACATGACTCCTTCTGCACTCTGTTTAATCTTTTGGGGGGGGGGGGGGGGGGGGGAGGGAGTGGGAGGTGGGATGATCAGCCGTGATCAAAATGTATGGCGGAGCAGGCTTGAAGGATGACTGGCCTACTCCTGCTTCTATTGTCTAGGTTTCAGATTTCCAGCATTGTATTTAGTTTTCACTCTTCTAATTTATTTCTTTTCCCTTTTAATTTCATGTGGCCATGCCAATTGGGGGAAAAAATGCTTGCGTTTATAGGAAATTGACCACAGGACATCTCAAAGCGCTTGACTGCCAGTGAAGTGCTTTTGAAGTATAGTCGCTGTTGAAATGTAGGAAATGAAATTAGTGAATCAGAAAACAATGCGTTGAGCATATATCCACTGTAATGTACTGCAGATCTTGCATATACTATGCACTTCCTGCTCGCGTAATGCTTACTTCCTGTAACACTTAACAGTCCATTTTTTTTTCACCTTTTTGTCATAATGTCGTCGAGCCTTTACCATTCACCTGAATTCTCAGCAGAAAACCAACCACCAAGTAAAAATCTATGCAAAAATACAGACAAAATCGAAGGAATTGTCCTCAAGTTTTTTTCTGTACATTATCAAAATCAGTAGCAAATTAATGCACATTTTTATTGAAAAAGAATAACCTAACTTATTCCTATTAAATAATGCAATTACAATTTTTATATTTATTTCAAAGATGTTGCTGCAGGACAAATACTTCAAGATTTCATTGTGTACACAGCGTTAAAACTCTTTAATGAACCAGAAACTTGTATTGATTTGATGGAGTTTTTTTCAGTAGTTTGTGACTAATACTCTAAAATGGGGCAGTTTTTTGATGGCGTTGGATTATTGGCCTTAAGGGAACCACCGCATGCTCAGAGGATGAACTACAAGGAGCACGATCTTTTGTTTCTCTAAGTTACCTCTTTTTCTGCCATTTAACAATTTCCGAGTTCTGTCCCCTGACAATGGTATTTGTTGCTGAGTCCAGAATAACATGTACAGACAGAGCAGTGTCAAATATTACTATTTAGTTGTGCTCTCTCTCTCTAATTGCTATTGGCCCAGATAGGACAGGACTGGTATTCGGGCATCACTAACCCCACTTTTGGGTAATGGTCAGGGCGGATACACATCCTGAAGACCCACTGTTACTGGTAGTGTCAGATATTTCTGTCTTCAGTGGAAGTAGGGGTGGAGTGGAAGCGGGAGCAAGTTCAGCTGACTTGAGTTTCAAATTTGGATAGTTGATGTGGCTTCCTGCTTTGAACTGTGTTAAGGACGTCTCTCATTTTGTCTATTGAGAATGATAATATAATAAGAATATTTGAGTTGTGCTGTGCGGGAGCCGTAGCACAATCATAGGACAAGCCACAAAACACTGCTCACCTCTTTCCTCACCCGACTCCCATCACACTGAAACCCTTGTTTAAGTTTTCACGCCCAAACTCAACCCCTCTAATGTTTTTGTCAAACCCTCAAGCTCGACCTTAATGAAACATTTATTCCAGGAGTTCTGCCGAATATTTGCTGAAGACAGAACAATTTATTCTACTTTCAGCAAAATAGCTTGCCAGTCTTGGTGCTGACCTGTTATATTACTATAGTATGTCAGCTCAACATTTTCCATTTCCAAATGTTAACGTTGCCTGAAAGATTAAGAAGCTTACCTTACCAGAATTCTGGCTGTAACCCAACTCCCAGTTGGCACACAATTGCCATGTTTGCTATCACAGTAAGAAGTCTCATAACACCAGGTTAAAGTCCAACAGGTCTATTTGGTAGCACAAGCCATTAGCTTTCAGAGCGCTGCCCCTTCATCAGATGAGTGGGAGGTCTGTTCACAAACAGGGCATATAAAGACATAAACTCAATTTACAAAATAATTTCTTGGACACATGCATCTCCATCAAGGACGGTCACCTCAGCACTTCACTGTACCGCAAGCCCACGGATAACCTCACGATGCTCCACTTCTCCAGTTTCCACCCTAAACACGTAAAAGAAACCATCCGCTACGGACAAGCTCTCCGTATACACAGGATCTGTTCAGATGAGGGGAATCGCAACAGACCCCTCCAGACGCTAAAAGATGCCCTCATAAGAATAGGATATCACGCTCGACTCATCGATCGACAGTTCTGACGCTCCACAGCGAAAAACCGCACCGACCTCCTCAGAAGACAAACACGGGACACGTCGTCCAGTACTTCCCCGGACCGGAGAAACGACGACATCTTCTCCGGAGCCTTCAACATGTCATTGATGAAGACTAACATCTCGCCAAGGCCATCCCCACACCCCCACTTCTTGCCTTCCATCAACCGCACAACCTCAAACAGACCATTGTCCGCAGCAAACTACCCAGCCTTCAGGAGAACAGTGACCATGACACAACAGAACCCTGCCACAGCAAGACGTGCCGGATCTTCGACATGGATGCCATCATCTCACGTGAGAACACCATCCACCAGGTACACAGTACATACACTTGCAACTCGGCCAATGTTGTCTACCTGATACGCTGCAGGAAAGGATGTCCCGAGGCATGGTACATTGGGGAGACCATGCAGATGCTACAATGACGGATGAATGAACACCGCTCGACAATCACCAGGCAAGACTGTTCTCTTCCTGTTGCAGATAACTTCAGCAGTCACGGGCATTCGGCCTCTGATCTTCGGGTAAGCGTTCTCCAAGGCGGCCTTCACAACAACGCAGAGTCGCTGAGCAGAGACTGATGGCCAAGTTCCACACACATGAGGACAGCCTCAACCGGGATCTTGGGTTCATGTCACACTATCTGTAACCCCCACGATTTGCCTGGGCTTGCAAAATCTCACTAACTGTCCTGGCTGGAGACAATACACATCTCTTTAACCTGTACTTAACCCTCTCTCCACTCACATTGTCGGTACCTTTAAGACTTGATTACCTGTAAAGACTCGCATTCCAACCTTTATTTTGTAAATTGAGTTTGTGTCTTTATATGTTCTGTTTGTGAACAGAACTCCCACTCACCTGATGAAGGGGCAGCGCTCCGAAAGCTAATGGCTTTTGCTACCAAATAAACCTGTTAGACTTCAACCTGGTGTTGTGAGACTTCTTACTGTGTTTACCCCAGTCCAATGCCAGCATCTCCATATCTTGTTTGCTATCAGTCAGAGTATTTGGTTTGCACACTGGCTATCTGATCTTTGGACTGATTTCATATACCCAGAATATATTCTGAAAGTCCTGACTTGCATTAACCTGTTATCTCCCCCGGTACCCTTTTTAAACCTGTGAACCAAAACAGTGAAATTCAGCTATCAAAACTGAATATCTTTGGCAATTTGAATTTTAAAGGCATTAGGAAGGAATGTTAGTACCAATTCCCATAGCAGGTTTTTAAGTGTTTGAATTTGCTAACAACCCCCCATTTTGTACAATGGTTGGCATTAAAAGTAAGATGTAGGGAGAGACGGTAGCACAGTCGGGCGGCACGGTAGCACAGTGGTTAGCATTGCTGCTTCACAGCTCCAGGATCCCCGGTTCGATTCCCGGCTCGGGTCACTGTCTGTGTGGAGTTTGCACATTCTCCTTGTGTCTGCGTGGGTTTCCTCCGGGAGCTCCGGTTTCCTCCCACAGTCCAAAGATGTGCGTTTTAGGTTGATTGGCCAGGTTAAAAAAAATGCCCCTTAGAGTCCTGGGATGTGTAGGTTAGAGGGATTAGCGGGTAAAATATGTGGGGGTAGGGCCTGGGTGGGATTGTGGTCGGTGCAGACTCGATGGGCTGAATGGCCTCCTTCTGCACTGTAGGGTTTCTATGATTCTATGAGATGACGTATTGAAGAGTTATAAACATTTCAGTTTTAAATTGGAGGTACTGGAGAATCAGAGCCAATAAATGTCAGCAAGGACAGGGTGATGTAGGAGTGTTGGGAGAAATGATTTAGACAGCAGAGTTTTGGATATGCTCAAACCTATGAAGGGTGGATAACCAGACAGAAGCAAAGAGCCCATCAATATAACACAGTGCTCCAAATCTCATGACGCGACAGGGGTCTTGGCTGCCAGCTAGAGAGCTGGCGAGAGCCGCACCTCACCTCTTTCTGGGAAGGCCCTCTGCATCTTGTTCCCCTCAAGGCCAATAGTGGGCCTTTCCCCAAGATCAAGGACTCCAGGGGCAGAGGTCCCGCCCATTGAGAGCTACTAGCCAATCGGAGAGCAGCAGCTACATTAAACGGCAGCAGTGCCAGGGAGATGGATGGCAGAGTGGCAGGTAACGAAGAAGCAGGTTGGCAGCAAGGGAGGTGTTTCACTTTCAGCGGGAAACCTCCTTGCCAATGCGAGGTCTGTCAATCCATCTCTGTGCCCTTAAACAAGGGGCCCCCTCCCCGAGGAGACTGTAAGCAACGTTGCACAAGTTTCTTTGTTGTGCTCCCCTCATGGCGATCCATCCATGACCTTTAAGGGACATCTTGACAAATACATGAATAGGATGGGAATAGAGGGATATGGTCCCCGGAAGGGTAAGGGGTTTTAGTTGGGACGGGGTAGCATGGTTGGTGCAGGTTTGGAGGGCCAAAGGGCCTGTTCCTGTGCTGTAATTTTCTTTGTTCTTTGATCCATCACTAGGTTAATCCCATGGCGGCAGGATGTGGCTCTTAACTGGGCATTAATTGGCCAGTTAAGGGCCTCAGTTGGTGGCAGAGTGGAAAGCTTGTCCAGCTGCCTTGCTGCTGCAGACTCACTCAGGACGGAGGGGAGAAGGTGGCAAGGTCTCTCCCCTATCCTCCTGGCTCATTAAATGGTTTGTAATCAGAACTCCCACCCACCTGACGAAGGGACAGCCTGTTCCGAAAGCTCGTGGCTTTTGCTACCAAATAAACCTGTTGGACTTTAACCTGGTGTTGTGAGACTTCTTACTGTAATTAAATACTGCCAAACACGCCAGCCACAGGAAAGGCAGAAGATTCCACCAGGTCACTAATAAATCAAATAGCATTATATTCAAGTAAAGTATTTGATTCTGAATAGTATTTATTTGTATTCTCATATGTTAACCCTTAGCTTTACTCTGCTTCCATTCAGCCTTCATTTTATGACCCTGTGGTGCCAGTGGACTTTGAAGAGTTCCTGATGTCGCAGTTCACCATCGCAGATCCTGACCTTCAGCAAGACCTGGGTGACTTTCCCGATGACGACCTAGAGATTACGTTTGTTCCCAGAGAATGCAGGACCGTGCAGCCTTCAGTTCCTGAAGAAGGGTAATCCATCCATATACCTTGTTGTTCTAACTGTAGTAAACAAGGGCCGGATTTTCTGGCCCTTGCTGCCGGCAGGATCTTCTGATCCCGCCAAAGTTGATCCCTGCCGTGGGTTCCCGGATGATGGCGGCACGGGCAAACTGTGCAAATTGCCATTGACTTCAGTGGGACCAGCTAAATCTGCCGGAGGTCAGTGATGAGCTGTCTCCGCCGCTAGGAAAAACTTCCGGCCTGTGTTTATGCATTGGAAAACATACAATATCAAAATGGCAGTATATCACGGGCATAAAGGCTATTCTATGGTTTTAAGACGTCTAAACCTTGGAAAGGGCACACAGAAGGTTTATTAGAATGGTATCAGGAAAGAGGAACTTCAGATACATTGAAAGACTTGAAAAGCTGGGATTTTTCTTCCTCGAGCCAAGAAGAATAAGGACAGATTCAGCAGTGGTGTTTGAAATTGTGAAACGTTTAGATTGGAGTAAATAACTGGAGAACACAGATTTAAAGGGGGTGAGGAGAATTTTTTTTGATGCAGCAAGTTGCAATGATTTGAATATGCTGCCTGAAAGGGTAGTGGAAGCAGATCCAACAGTAACTTTCAAAAGGAAAGTTGAATATACCAAAAAAAAGTGGGGCTTTGGAGGCAGAATAAGGGAATGGGGCTAATTAAGTAATTCTTTCATAGAACCAGCAAAGGGTTAAATGGCTCTTTCTGTGACTGAGATATCTTGATTTTTATATTGTGGCAATTATCAGCATAGTCATAATAAAGATATAAATAATATATACAAATGCACAAGCGTGTTAATTTTTAAGTCTTCAAAGGCTTGAAATGGAAAATTTGAGATAGGTTTGGAGCATTTTTCTTTACATTTGGGTTCCCCTGTGTGACATGCATAACTGAAGTCAATGAAACTGCTTCTTAGCCATTGCCAGTGCTGCCCTTAGGATGGCAGCACCAAAACATTACATTGCCATGGAATAATGTGTCATGTTAAAGGAAGAACATGAAGCTAGAATGGCTCTGCAGCTACATGTTAATTTACCAAAGGCAGGCATCTGAGTTAATTCCCAAATATTTATTCAGATGTTAAAACTAACTTGGCCTTGGGTTTCTTTACTTTTTTTCTTTCATTGAATGTGGGCGTCACTGGCATTTGTTGCCCATCCCTACTTGCCCTTGAACTGAGTGCCCAAAAAAACAACTAACCCAAAATGATATTCCACTCTCCCAATGGTTCAGTTGGTAAAAACTTAAGTGGCTGAGAATTTCTTGGAATGATTTATCATAACTATAATGTAAGAGTGACATAGTGCTACTTTTTCTGAGAAATTTCTAATTCATAGAAATGGAATCATAGAAACCCTACAGTACAGAAAGAGGCCATTTGGCCCATCGAGTCTGCACCAACCACAATCCCACCCAGGCCCTACCCCCGTATCCCTACATATTTTACTCACTAACAACACTAACCTCCACATCTCAGGACACTAAGGGGCAATTTTAGCATGGCCAATCAACCTAACCTGCACATCTTTGGGAGGAAACCGGAGCACCCGGAGGAAACCCATGCAGACATGAGGGGAATGTGCAAACTCCACACAGACAGTGACCCAAGCCGGGAATCGAACCCAGGTTCCTGGAGCTGTGAAGCAGCAGTGCTAACCACTGTGCTACCGTGCCGCTCAATTGACACTGGATTTATTTCAGAGGGCAGTCAAGAGTCAGCCACGTTACTGTAGATCTGGACTGTGGATCTGGAGTCACATGCAAGCCAAATAAGGGCTGGAATTCCCAAATCTCGTACTCCATGCTACCCCGGCCAGAGAGAAATTCCACTCACTGCAGCGAAACCAAAGAATCTCAACCGCGGAGAATTCTGACCAAGATATAATTTTGTGATGCCAGTATTGGGTCTAGCTTTCCAAATTTTATTAATGAATTGAATGTATTAATTAATTGAATTTAGTTTCCACCACCTGTGGTGGTGGCCTTTGAATCCCTATTCCCAGAGCTTCAGAGTGGACCTCTAAATCACTAGTCCAGTGAAATTACCACCACGCCACCATCTCTCACTCTGCTGCTGTTATTACTTTGAGAAATGCAGCAGAAACATCCTGCAAAATTACTGAGACCAAGCAGAAGTCCAAGTCAAGAAACTTAGGAAAAACTGATGGGAGAAGTGACAGGAATTGACTCAGGTCATGTATCCACCACCCTTTCGTTCTATAACCATTCTATGAATCTATACCACCATCAATGAAAACACTAAAATAATGAACTTCCTGCCAAAGGTGCAAAGTAGTTGCGGTGAGGCAAGTGCACCTTGTTTTCTATTGATTGCACAGCCCAGAAATAGAACTCCTCACCCAAAATGCTATTTAGCTCTCCCACTGGCTCAGATAGAAAAAGGGTAAGCGGCCTAGAGTTTCTTGGAATGATTCAGCAGAACTATGGTGCAGCAGTGACACATTTTTCTGAAAAATTTCACAAGCGTCTAAATTACACTGGGTTTGTGCTAAAATATTGATCCAGGCAAGTTTCCTTGATTGTTTTGTCCAGTTTCTGAAGTGTGTCCGTCAAAACTCTCTAAGCTCTGACGATGCTGTGCTTCCTCACTGTTACACTACAGTGTGAGCCAAGGTTGAATCCCCAAAGCTGGCAAAAGGGCTTGAGGCACCACATTTTGACTTGGAGAAAAGAAGACAGAGTCAAGCTTACACTTCAAACATAGCACATAGAAGAAACCTTTCTCTTGTGACCAAATTCAATAAGTGCCTTTTGTACCCAGTTTCTTCAGTTATTTTCTTATCATCACTTAAGTTCACATATAATGGGAATGGTTTGTTCAAATATATATTTTTCAAATTTCTAGGGTTAGTTTAGATCCCCTTGTACGTGACTGTGTCCAGACCTACACTCAAGATTGGCTCATCGTCAACAAATGGTAAGTTAACAATTCTAACTTGACCGAAGTAAAATCAAGGATAACACTTCGATTGGAAGATTGTCAAGTTAAACATCATTCAATTCAAATTGTTACAATTTTTTTGTCTGATAGGAAGTATGAATATACTTTGAGCTTTGAAATTGTGCTATTTTGTGAACCAGACCAATACTACATATTTGCGAACTTGTTGAGATTTTCCAGCATATTCTGCTTTAATTTCAGATTCTAAGCTGGAATTTTATGTCCGTACCCACCGGTCCCACCAACGGCGAACATCCGCTGCAGGTATCCCGATGGCAGGGGATCCACACACTGGGAAACCCCATTAACAACTGCGGGACCAGAATATCCTGCTGCTGGTTAATGGTGGGCTGCCTCCACCACTGTGAAACACGCTATGGGGGTGCAGAATATCCCACCCCTAGCATGTTTAATATGTTGCTTTTTGTACTATGTATGTAAAATGTTAGAACATACAAAAATATCAACAAGAGCACTAAGCCTATCATTGCTCCGTGTTCTGCAAACACCCTCGGGAGTGGGGAAGTACATCCTGCCCTAAGTGCCAAGATGTGCCCACATGGGACTCCCACAGCCAATACCATCAAAGTTCATGGGAAGTCAGTGGGAGGTCACTTCATTAACTTGGTAATAGTGGACCCTCAGTGTTGTGCAGCACCAAGCCACTATAGACAACAGAGTTACCAGGTGATAAAGTTGGACGGAGTGGGATTACCCCACATTTTCTTCAGGGTCCAGCTCTGATTCTCCTCTGGACTCCTTGATGTGCCCATTTCTACCATTTAGCTGATAGGGTTGCTTCTGTCAATGCAATGCCCACTCCCAATGAGGGCTGAATAAGATTAGCTGCTAACCTTAAGGATTTTTTGTCCTTGGCCTTTGTCCCCTCTTTTACCGATGGCTTTGTTCAATGTGATTCCAGAATCCTGGAACCAAGTTCCGAACCTGGAGTATCTAGTTCCTGGTTTCATCTGCATTTTTTTAAAATCATGCTCCCACTGAAATGACAGCTGCATTTTACTGAAAGGGCCCACACGTTGTCCTCTTTTTAAACAGCTGCTATTGTCTCATGCAATTGTTTCTTTTGTGCTTTAAGGTTATTAGTAGAAACATTGAAATGTTATTGACTCCTGTCATAGCTTAATGTTCATTTTAATGTCTGGTGTTCAGGAACCAAGGAGAAACTGGGCCTTTAAGTTCAAACAGACTCGAATTGAGAAGAGATTTGTACAAGACCCTTCCAAAGCAGTTGTTTGAATCAGAAGACAGTGGTGATACCGTCAGTCAAGAGTTTCAGGTATCTGTTCATTTATTTTGCTCTGACAGTCCTTTTTCTTTCCTCCGTTACTTTATATTTTTATTCTTTTTATCTTGGGGTGATACGGTGACACAGTGGTTAGCACTGCTGCCTCACAGTGCCAGGGAACTGGGTTCGATTCTCGGCTTGTGTGGATTCTGCACGTTCTCCCCGTGTCTGAGTGGGTTTCCTCTGGGTGCTCCGGCTTCCTCCCACTGTCCGAAAAACATGCTGGTTAGGTGCATTGGCCATGCTAAATTCTCCCTCTGTATACCTGAACAGGCGCCAGAGTGTGGTGACTCGGGGATTTTCACATTAACTTCATTGCAGTGTTAATGTAAGCCTACTTGTGACTAATAAATAAACTTAAACTAAATAAACTTTTAGAATTTTGTTGCCAATGAAGATTTGTAAAGGTAATTATATGTTTGAGCAATTAAGCCAATTCACGCGGTTCATGGCCAGGACATTGGGAACCTCATTTAAAAACATTTCAACATCATTAGTAGTCGTCTCCACTGTATCATTCACCCCCTTCAAATTCTGTGCCAGAAATGTAAAGTTCAGCACATTAGGGTAGGGCATCAGTGCCTTCAGTGTTTTTTTTTTTAAGTGGTGGAAAATATGGCAAGAAAGGCTGTGTGCAGCCGATGTGCTGCACACTGCTTTTCTTGCCTGAGCCAGCACTTGGTCAGAAAATTCCACCCAAAAAGTAGTCACTCGGGCAAGAAACTGGTGGTGCCTTTACCACTTAGATAACCATTCCAAAGTTCAATACTTGTCATCAGGAAAGGTGGACAGAAATGTAGGGGGAAAAACATGAGGAGAAGGAAGTCAGTCAGTTGACCTTCTCCCAGTTGTACACTAATATTGTTCTGACCCGACAGCTAAGCAATGTATCCATCATTTGAAGCAATTTTCACTCTAATTATCCTTTCTTATGCTTCCGATGGCTTGCTTTCCCTTTTCTAATCTCTTCTTTCACGTGCAGTTCATTAGTGGCTATCGTCTATCGATATGGTGACTGTTCATTTATTTAGATGGAATGGTAATTATTTCTGAATAGTTAATGTGTTCTTCCTGTCAAGTTCTATAATTATTGCAATATTTGCGTGGAAGGTGCTCAAGTTGCTGTGAGTTGAAAGAGCTGCTATATTTATGTGTAAATAAACAACTGTGCAGTAAGAATGATGCCCTACCCTAATGTTCTGTACTTTACATTTTTGCCACTACCATTCAATAAACTTCTGTACTGATGCACGATGCCTCAGAATACTTCAGTATAAGAATGTGTGAACAGTTTTAATGATATATACAGAATTTTATCTGCTAACAAATGAGAAGGCGGCCATTCAGCCCATCGAGTCTGCACCGACTCTCCAAAAGAGCATCTTACTCAAAGCCTTCCCTCCCTCCCTTCCTCCCTCATCTTCTTAGGCAGTTTCTCAGGATCGAGGACAATTTAATTTTGCCAAGGCCTTCAAGGCAGGAGGGCAGTGGGAAGTCACAGAGCACTGAAATAGGCATGCTTGTACTCAGCACTAGTTATTGAGTGCGATTTTTCTTTTTCCCAATTTACAGGACAATAGTAACTTTGGAGAGGTAATGTTCCTTACTCACTTTAGTCTGAACACTTTAGGCTGTTTGTCAGCCTTTACTGCAGCCTGGGAGCAGCTTGTGCAGTTAATAGATTTGTGCTGGTGCCAGCCCAAAACAAAACTACTCTGATTTTTGCAAGCATGCAAGTTATATGTTGTATGCCTTTTATCTGGCCTTGTACTCAGTAGTGGTCTTTTACCTATAGGATGATACAAGATCTCATCCGGTTGTATGTGAACAGTCTGGGAGGGCAACATTAACGTCGTGTGACTTTGACCTTCGAAGCCTACAGCCAGAAAGCCGCTTGGAAAATATACTTCAGCCCATCACTCCAGAGGAGCTTGACAAACAAAATGAAGAAACACGGAGAGCCAACAGACAGACCGAACTATTTGCTCTCTATCCAGCAACAGATGAGGTTATGAATATTTTACACATTGTTTAAACCATAGAAAATGGATGGTAAATGATTTTGTTCATTTGAATATTTTACAAAACATGCACACCCTCTCTTGAGCAAAGCAAAAAAAGTTGTTTTCTGAAAATTTCAGAATTCTCTTTCAAGAAAATATGCCCTATTTCATTAACAATTACAGTTTCTCCAATCATAGAATAAGTGTGCAAAAATTGTTAACTGATGCGATGTTTTATTTGGATTCGAACCATGAATATCTCAGAGCAAGTAACAATTTATCTCAAATGTTTTTAATGTGTTTTTAACATTTTCCTTTCTGTTGCTAGGAGGATGCCGTGGAAATCCGCCCAATTCCCGACTGTCCGAAAGAACACATGGGCCACAGGATCCATGTAAAGTGCCAAATCCTAAAGTAATTTTCACATTTTAACACACTGTCCGTAAATCAACCTGATGTATTGATTGCAAAACATAATTGTGTTATTATACCAGGAGTCAAAAGCAACGTTCTAATTCAAGAAAACACCAACACCATTTTGAAGTAATGTTGAGGACAAACTGCTAGTGTTAGTAACAGAAGGCAATAACTGATGGAAAAAAAGTAAAATGCTACAATGCTCTGAAATAAAAACAGAACATTCTAGAAATTTTCAGCTGGTCAGTAGGTACTTTACAGCCTTCCAGACTCAACATTGAGTTGAACAATTTCTGATTATAACCTCTGCTCACATCTTGGCAGTCAGAGGTTGTTGGTGATCGTTCTGGTTTTCCCATTTATAGTATCTCTGGAGCCATCTTTTGGTTCTTTACTTTTGTCCCATTACCATTTCCTTTCACATTGCACCATCATCCCATCCCTTTTGTCATTTAATCTTTTCTACCTTCCACCCTATCACAGACCATTCCTTTGTTCTTTCCCCTGCCCCCTTTTCCTGCCACTGTACTTGCTTAAAAATTGTAACATCTCTAACTTTAACTAGCTCAGATGAAAGGCCAGTGATCTGAAATATTGCCCAGAACTCTACCACCTTGCCCGCATGAAATCGATGTGGGCAAGGGTCTGACAACGGAATTTCCGGTCTCGGCCGAGCGAGGTTGTAAACTCCCGCCCATTAACTCTGTTTCTCTCTCAATAACAGTAAGCTGTCTCACAATACCAGGTTAAAGTCCAACAGGTTTATTTGGTAGCACAAGCTTTCGGAGCACTGCACAAGATAATTATCTTGTAAATTGAGTTTGTGTCTACATATGCCCTGTTTGTGAACACAACTCCACTCGCCTGATGAAAGGGCAGTGCTCCGAAAGCTTGTGCTACCAAATAAACCCGTTGGACTTTAACCTGGTGTTGTGAGACTTCTAACTGTGTTTACCCTAGTCCAATGCTGGCATCGTCACATCATCTCTCTCAGTTGCCTGACCCACTAAGCATTTCTAGCATTTCCTCTTTTTAACTGCAAATGAATTGTATTGTGATTTGAACATTAAGGTGTTTAAATGGCGCAGCTTTGGTATTTTTGATGCTATTATGTCAATGAGTAAGACCATCCTTCATAATTTTTATCATCATACTTTCCTTTCAAGTTCATTGTGGTATTCATAGTATTTCGTATAAGATCTTATATGATCTTATATGATTATATGATTCGTGTAGTATTTCTGACTAATTTGCAGTTTCAGATGGTCTATGATTAGTCTTGTTGCAGTTAGATATAAAGGTTTTTTAATTTAATATTTGTAATGCGATGTGACTGCAAAGTGTGTCTTAACTTCAAAATTAAACTGTATACTTAAAAGCAGCAGCTGCAAAAGTCCATGGTGGAGTTCTGTTTTTATGATAGTCAGGTTTTGTCTTAACAAGTAGAAGGAATGTTTCTTAAACATAGCTTCTTTGAAACCCTTGTTCTAAATTGCTGTTGTCAGATTTCTCATGCATTTTCTTATCTGTTCACTGACAGGTTTGAGATTGAAGTAGAGCCACTGTTTGCCAGTTTAGCCTTGTACGACTTAAAAGAGAAGAAAAAGGTAATTTCTAAGATGTATATGTATTGCTATTTACAAAGGATATTTTTACACACTCGCCTGTGTAAATCACTTTGTGCCTGTAATCTGTTGCCTAAACTGATCTATTTGAAATAAAAACATGTTAATTTTTCTGTCTTTCCATCAACCTCCCTCCACTGCCGATACACAACTGTATAATTTATAGGAACAGGAGGAGGCCGTTCGGCCCTTCAGGCCTGCTCCGCCATTCATCACGATCATGGCTGATCGTCCAACTCAGTAGCCTAATCCTGCATTCTTCCCATAACCTTTGATCCCACTCGGCCCAAGTGCTATATCTAGCTGCCTCTTGAATACATTCAATGTTTTGGCATCAACTACTTCCCGTGGTAATGAATTCCACAGGCTCACCACTCTTTGGGTGAAGAAATGTCTCCTCATCTCCGTCCTAAATGGTCTACCCTGTATTCTCAGACTGGGACCCCTGGTTCTGGACACACCCACCATCAGGAATATCCTTCCTGCATCTGCCCTGTCTAATCCCGTTAGAATTTTCATAGAATCATAGAAACCCTACAGTGCAGAAGGAGGCCATTCGGCCCATCGAGTCTGCACCGACCACAATCCCACCCAGGCCCTACCCCCACATATTTTACCCACTAATCCCTCTAACGTACGCATCCCAGGACTCTAAGGGGCAATTTTTTTTAACCTGGCCAATCAACCTAACCCGCACATCTTTGGACTGTGGGAGGAAACCGGAGCACCCGGAGGAAACCCACGCAGACACGAGGAGAATGTGCAAACTCCACACAGACAGTGACCCGAGCCGGGAATCGAACCCGGGACCCTGGAGCTGTGAAGCAGCAGTGCTAGCCATTTGCTACCATGCCGCCTCTATGATAAGCCTCTATGAGATCCCCCCACATTCGTCTGAACTCCAGCAAAAACGATCCTAACCTAGTCAATCTCTCCTCATACATCAGCCCTGGAATCAGCCTGGTAAACCTTCACTGCACTCCCTTGAGAGCAAGAATGTCCTTCCTCAGAAAAGGAGATCAATATATATATTATTCTACTTAATGAAACTTTGAAAGGAAATGAATCTAGTTTTATTTGTAGGGAATTGAATGTGAAGTAATGAAAAACACAGGACCAGCAAATATTTGAAAACCCATGTCAAATACCAAAACCTATTTACTATTAAGCAATGGCTATATTTGGTATTTTCATCTTTACTTTGATTTTAAAAAAGGTTGCTAAAGAAAGTGTTTGCACTCAGATGTACTAGAAGCTGCTGTAGCTCCCCCTGATAGAACGGTGGATGTACATATTCCACACGGACTGCAACTCCCCAACATCTTCTCGAGGACAACTTGAGATGGGCACTAAATGTTGGTCTTGTCAGCAATACGTCCCACAAGTGAATTTAAAAACCTATGTAACACCATTAATGTTCTAAAACACCCGGAGGTGCTTCATAGGAGCATTATCAAACAAAGCCTGATACTGAGACATATAGGCAGATATTAGGGCAGATGACCAAAAGCTGGGCCAAAGAGGGAGGTTTAGGAAATTTCTTAAAGGTGAAAAGATAGAGAGGCAGTAAGTGTTCAGAAAGGAATTCGGAGCCCAGGGCCTTGACATCTAATGGCACAATTGCCAACGGTGGAACAATTAAAATCAGGGATGCTCACGAGGTTACCATTGGCGGAGTGCCATTTCACAGGGTTGCAGGGCTGAAGGAGATTAAACAAACTCAGTGGTGACTGGATTAGGATACGGTCCACAGAGTTTTGGATGCGCTTAAGTTTATGGACAGTGGAAGATAGGAAACCAGCTAGGAGAGCATTGGCATGGTCAAGTCTCAAGGCATGAATGAAGGTTTCAGCTGCTATTGGACTAAGGGACGGGTGGAGTTAGGCAATATTACTGAGGTGAAAGATGCTCATGGTTATGGTATGGATGTGTAATTGAAATCTCATCTCGGGGTCAACATAACACAAAGCTTGTGAAGTCTGGTTCAGGCTCAAACAGTTGCTAGGGAGAGGGATAGCCTGGGCATGAAGAATTAGTAACATGTTTGTCTTTAATTTGAAAATAATCCAGTCAAAACAGATGATTCTGTCCTAAACATTTCTCCAAAGGTGTTTCTCTTTAACATGATCAACTTCCCAAAGTAGATACCCCCTCAGATAAGCTAGCCTGGAGGTAGTCAAAAAATATCCAACAATTAAAGACTGCTGTGGAGCCCTCTTCTTTTCAGTTATCGCTGTGACAGATCTACTTCTCTTAATTAACTTATTCCTTAATCACTTCTAGTGGGGAGCTATTTTTCCATTTTCCTCTTGTCCGGATTACCTAGAATTAAACCAGGAAGGCCTAAGCCAACACCTATGCTTCCATGCGTCTGAAATAGCTCTACAGAACAAAACTATTTATTGATGCTGTGTCTTACCTGCCAGCAATGTGTCATACTGTATATAATTATTTGAAAATCTATAGATGATTAAAAATAGCACTCCCTTCAGGCTGAACGTGTTGTAACCAGTCATTTAGCTAGACAGTAAATACATTTTCAGAGCAGATTGAGGCTGAACTCCCAATTACTGATAGCTAGATAATGCTATGATGTGTCAGTATTGGTGACTTTGTTACGAAAAACAACTAATGCCCTTTGGGAATGAAATCTGCTCCCTTTTACCTTATCCAGCCTACATGTGACTCCAGATCTACAGCAGTGTGTTTGACGCTTAACTGTTCATTGTTAAGGCCGAGCAAGCCATTTGGCTCTATATGGATGTACGTTCATCACATGAACTGCAGCGGTTCATGAAGGTAGCACTCACCACATGGGCAATTAGGGATGGACAATAAATGGCTACAGCACCCACATCCTGTGAACAAATAAAAAGAAGCATTGAATTGAAATGCCCGCTTAAATTACATACTCAAGTACCAGAGCAAGGTTTGCCCTTCTGGATCAGAGGTGAGAATTGTAGTAACTGAGAAAAGTTGGCTCAACTCTGGCATTTATTTCTGGTTGAATACCGTGCAAGTACTCACTGGTCAGGCTCACGCCTCCATATTAGGAATGGTATTTGGCTAAAGAAATAGAGGACTGCTGATAACTGTGGAACCATTCCTCAGAGACTTTGGAAGGCAGAACAAAATTGGGGTAGGAGAAAGTAAGAGCCAATGCCACCTTAGTTTTCTAATCAAGTCTGAGAAAATGGGAGATATTTTTGCTGGAGCATTGGAATAAGAGACAGCCATCCAGCCCCACAAACCTTTTTGCATTCCGTTACACTATGGCTATATACTATGGGCAGCACAGTGGTTAGCACTGCTGCCTCACAGCGCCAGAGACCTGGGTTTGATTCCAGCCTTGGGTGATTGTGTGGAATTTGCACTTTCTCTCCGTGTCTGCATGGGTTTCCTCTGGGTGCTCAGGTTTCCTCCCACAGTCCAAAGATGGTCAGGTTAGGCTGATTGGCCATGCTAAATTGCCCCTTAGTATCCAAAGATGTGTAGGTTAGATAAGTACGTAGGGTTACAGGGATAGGGAGGTTGGGGGGTGGAGGGTGTGGGCCTGGGTAAGGTGCTCTTTTGGTGCAGACTGAATGGGCCAAATGGCCTTCTGCACTTTAGAGATTCTAATCTTGCCTTAATTGCTTCATCTTGGTTCCGTAACCCCGAATAAAAAAGAAGTTGGGTTGGCACTGCTGCCTCACCGCGCCAGGGACCCGGGTTCAATTCCGGCCTCGGTTCACTGTCTGTGTGGAGTTTGCACATTCTCCCTGTGTCTGCGTGGGTTTCCTCCGGGTGCTCTGACTTCCTCCCACACTCCAAAGATGTGTGGGTTAGGTTGATTGGCCATGCTGCAATAACCCTCGTGTCGGAGCGATTAGCAGGGTAAATATGAGAGTTTATGGGAATGGGGCCTGGATGGGATTGTGGTCGGTGCAGAATTGATGGACCGAATGGCCTCCTTCTGCACTGTAGGGTTTCTATGATTTAATAGTCTACATTACGTGGAATAGTGTGGGGTATATTTGGTTTCCTACACAAAAAGCTGAATGTCATTTTTCTTTCAGATTTCAGAAAATTTTTACTGTGATTTGAACAGTGACCAAATAAAGGCCTTTCTTCGTCCACACACATGTCAAATGGCGCCATCCAGTCTGAGTAGATCTGCCATCTTCCCCATTACTTATCCTTCTCCAGACATCTACCTGGTCATTAAGGTAAAATGTTTCATTCATTTGAGTGTCCTGTGCTTGGAGGTTACTTGATCACACTGACAATTGGGACCAGGATCTCTTGCTGGAATTATTCACCACTTCAGCAGAGTGTGGCAGAACTTTCTTTATGGGCTCCTGGAAAGTCTAGGAAGATGTACGTTAAATCCACCCAAATATGAGTATACATATATATTGCAATAGCATTGAGATTGTGCATCTCCTCTCATTTGTACTGTTAATAGCACTCAGTAGATTGCTATGACACCGGAGCAGGTCTGTGGAATTCGCTACCACAAAGTGTGGTGGATGCTGGGACAGTGAGTAAATTTTAAGGAGGAGTTGGACAGATTTTTAATTGGTAATGGGTTGAAGGGTTATAGGGAGCAGACAGGAAAATGGGGATGAGGAGCATATCAGCCATGATCGAATGGCGAAGTGGACTCGATGAGCTGAATGGCCTAATTCTGCTATATCTTGTGAACTTACGCACTATATCTTATCATAGGGAGAGGTTTAAACATTAAACACCCACCTTAACCTGTGACATCAATTAATTCTACCAGCATGTTGCACCATTGGACATGATCATTTTCAACACAGTGCTGTATAAATTGAGTGCTCTATTTCTTCTCACCCTGACCAAAATGTGTTATTGTTAGAATGCAGCTGTCTAAAGTTTGATTTGAAATGTGTTGCATTGGGTTTTTCTGAAATTTAACAAGAAACAATATGGGATTTTGCAGTTAGGAGCAAACTGGATCTGTGCTGCTGTTCCAGTAACCATAAATATCCAGTGCCTCAGTTAATGTAGAAGCTTGGCTTTAATTAGACTTGAAGTTTAAAAGTAAAAGAAAATCATGTGAAGAGCTGATTGGCAAGGAGGGGGCTAAAGCAAAGCGTGACAATGTTGGGTTTGGGACAAGGATGTCAACATCAGGTTTAAATCAAAAGCAATCCTTTGAGATGGAACTGCCAGGGGAGGTAGTGGAAGCAGATGCAATAGTGACTTTTAAGGGGCATCTTGACAAATACATGAGTAAAATGGGAATAGAGGGAAATGGTTCCCGGAAGAGTAGGGGGTTTTAGTTCAGTCGGGCAGCATGATCAGTACAGGCTTGAAAGGCCGAAGGGCCTGTTCCTGTGCTGTAATTTTCTTTGTTCTTGGAGATTAAACAGAAAATGTTGCAAACACTCCAAAAGGAATGCAATCCCTGTGGAGAGAGAAACCAAGTTAGCGTTTCACGTTGGAGCGTTTCATCAGAACTTATGATTTTGTTCTTTTGAACGATCTATTGAAAATAGTCAGTGCTTAACTTGAACACAAGGATAAAGATATGGGCTAAAAATTTCCCATTTCGCCCACCGTGGGAATCATAGCGGATGAGACAGAAAATTTGATAGATCTTTTAAAGATCCATTGAGCTCAAGTGGGAATTTCCAGTCTTGGGGCGCACGCGGCCAAAAAGTCACACCCCAAGGTCACAAGGGAGACGTGTTTGTTATTTAAGTGGGTACCTTCAGATTAATCCAGCTAAATAATCTCTTGCGCCCCAGTTATTCACTGATCATGTGTTTTTGATGTTTGTAGATTGAAAAAGTCCTTCAGCAGGGAGAAATTGGAGAATGTGCTGAACCATATACTGTAATGAAAGAATCTGAGTCAACAAAGGTATCTGATATTTTCTTTTGCACTAATATCTTCTTGATCCTGAACAATTTTCGTGGAGTTCCACAGGTTTACTGCTACCAATACCCGTCACCCAAATGCTTGAATGCAAATTTTAACCCTTTTGTTGCATATGGGAAGCATTCAATGGCCATGGCACATAGAAAAATGAGGATGCAGGGGAACTGGGGAGGGGCTTTTGCTGCTGTGCGGCATCACTTTTTGCCATGTGCATGCGTGTTTGCAGGGCCAGGGAGAGAAATCATGGGCTCTGGTGCTAATCCCATTTCTGGCCCCGTTATTCCCCCACCCCCAACTTTAACCCTCCCCCATCATCCCAATTCTAGTATAATCAAACAATAATGGTGAGACACACAACTTTACACCACTACTTTATACTCAGAATAAGTCCCTATTTACCCCAACACTCAGGCATTCAGACAAACTCTGAAATGCTATCTTTAATTTTGAAAAAGAGGTAAATTAACCTGCACGTCACTATTAAAGGGGCGAACCTCACTTTGCTGTAGATGTTTCCAACATTAATGTTGATGGATGGTATATGGACTGATCCAGTCATTAGACCCCACATCTGTCTCTAATGTCCTCAGTTGCAGAGGCTGGGGGAATGAAGGGTTTTTTTAGGATCCCGATCAGTGGCAAGCAGAAATTTTTTATTAGGTTCTTTAGTAATTATTCTATCCTAATTTTCTTAATCCCTCCCGCACCGACAATGAGCTACTCCGCACAAACCTCCCCCTACCACCAAACCTCCCCTCCCAACACAATCTTGGGGTCCTCTGCTTGGTGCTTTCTATGATGCTGACAGCCAGAAGTACGTGCTCTGTTATTTCTATAATGAGTTGACCTAAAATGCACATCTTACTCCAACTGTGACCTATCCACTGTCTTGTACAAAAGGCGCCTTTACTTTTATATTCAACAACACTATATTTAAAATCCAGAATCTTCCTTTTGAGGCAGTAAGGAAATTGTGTCCAAAAAGTGCTTGAAATTGTATGGGTGAGGTTAAAGTCTATGTTTGTGCGAAAAGAAATTTACTGAGGTAAACCATGCAATTGGGCAGCATAATGGAACATTATTGTTTCTTCTGCTTTCTTTCAATTAAAAAAGCATTTCTTAATGTATTTAAGAATGGTAACCTAATGCAATCTTATTAGTACTGATAAAAATAGCTTTATCATCAAAATTAATCATTTTTAATTTGGGTATTTGGTCCTTAACTGAGGAATTGGATGAAAAAAATCATTGAGGATGTCTTTAAAAAAAACACAACTGAACCATTTAATAGTTTCATTAGTGTATTCAAATGCATTTTTTAGTAAATTTAATGTTTTTTGATACGAAAAATCTTTTAAAACATGTGTATTAGGACCTGTGAGTGCAAAATAATGAACAGAATTTGATGCGTCTTCTCAAACCAGCACACTGAACGGAATCTCACAATGTCGACCTGGAGTTGTGGGCAGTGCCTGTTCCGTTCAATTAAAACTTGAACCAGCATTAATTAACTTAGTTACATTTAAAATCCCCCAATCATTTATGCTGATTCCGTATGCACTGAGCTTATATTAATAGTGTAAAGAAACAGAACTTTGCTGCATATAGTATCAAGTCCATTTCCTTTTGTCTAAATTCAATTACTTCCCATCTCTCTATGTTTAGCAGCATTTTCTTTCTGACTGCTGTAGAGAGGTTTGTCTTCGACCGTTTCCCCATCCTTTCACACCAAGTCCATGACGCTAGAATTGTTGTGAATATGCGTCTGAACAATACAAGGAACTGCTCAACACACTGACTGTGGTTAACTCACAGTAGTATTTATTAAGCATTAATGTAAAACTTACGGTAACCCATGAATTCCCCTCAAGTCACTGTTTCTATCCAACTTTCCTTTCTGGTTACTAGAGAGTATAACTGCCACAGCACCCGGGCAGTTTCTCCATCAGAGATGTCGGTCTGAATTGGCTGACTAGGATCTGTTCACTTCTGTGTTCGTCTGCAGATCTTTGGCCCCAAACCCAATGCCAAGCTGATCTTTATACTACCTTCGTCACATTACATCTCTACCAATTTTGATAGCACCTGCTTGATCTCATTTACTCTACTTTCTCAGAAGACTAAGGAAATTTGGCATATCAGCTACGTCTCTCACCAACTTTCACAGATGCACCATAGGAAGCATTCTTTCTGGTTGTATCACAGCTTGGTATGGCTCCTGCTCTGCCCAAGACCGCAAGAAACTACAAAGGGTTGTGAATGTAGCCCAAACCAGCCTCCCAACCATTGACTCTGTCTACACTTCCCGCTGCCTTGGCAAAACAGCCAGCATAATTAAGGACCCCACGCACCCCAGACATTCTCTCTTCCACCTTCTTCTGTTGGGAAAAAGAAATAAAATTCTGAGGTCACGTACCAACCGACTCAAGAACAGCTTCTTCCCTGCTGCTGTCAGACTTTTGAATGGACTTACCTTGCATTAAGTTGATCTTTACACCCTGAGCTAAGACTGCACTCTCTCATTTCTTTCTCTATGAATGATATGCTTTATCTGGATAGCGCGCAAGAAACAATACTTTTCATTGTATGTTAATACATGTGTCAATAATAAATCAAATCATTTGTGACTTAATGACTTTAGCACTCTGCCATGGAGGTCTGATCAACATGGATCAATACAATTTGCTGCCATGTAGGACCAGCTCAACCAATAGTCGTTAACCCATTGTCTTCCTTCACTGCCTAATTACTAATCCCTTGGCCATTCTAAACCCTCCCACAACCTCCTGCATCCTGCCTTTTCAGTTTGCCATGCCTTCAAATCTGGTATCAATAACAAACTTTTTATCATTCGTCTTGGTATCTGCATCCACATTTTTATATAAATTGAAAAATACAAGCGGTCCTGGGAATAACATTATCCACATCCTGCTAACCCAAAAAAATCTGTTTATATTCTTATTCTCTCACTTTTGTCCCTCAGCCATCCTTGTATCTATCTATGTAGATGCATTCCCTTTAATAGCATACACCTTAATCAAATTTGCCTCCAAATATTATGGACGTTGGATTAGTTGGAGCTTTCAAGACTGAAACCAATAGGTTTTTGCTATGTGTATCAGTGCATATGGATCAATGGTGTTAAGGTACAAGTTAGCCAAGATCTAAGAAAGAAAGACTTGCAGTTTATAAATGCCTTTGACTTCAGAACACCCTAAAGTGAGAACAAAGAACAGTACAGCACAGGAACAGGCCCTTCGGCCCACCAATGTGCCGAACATGACCCCTTTCTAAACTAAAAACCTTTTGCCTCTACATGGTATATATCCCTCTATTCCCTACCTATTCATGTATCTGTCAAGATGCCTCATAAATGTTGCTATTGTATCTGCTTCTGGCAACATATTCCAGTCACTTGCCATCCTCTGTGTAAAAAAAAAACTTGCCCCTTATATCTCCTTTAAACTCCCTCCTTTTACCTTAAACCTATGTCCCCTAGTAACTGATATTTCTACCCTGGGAAAAAGACTCTGACTATCCATTCTATCCATGCCTCTCATAATTTTATAAACTTCTATCAGGTTGTCTCTCAGCCTTCGACATTCAAGTGACAACAAACTGGGGTTGTCCAATCTCTCCTCCATAGCTAATAACCTCCAGGCCAGGCAGCATCCTGGTAAACCTTTTCTGAGCCTTCTCCAAAGCTGGTAGTGTGGCCACCAGAACTGTGCGCAATATTCCGAATGTGGCCGAATTAAAGTTCTATGCAGCTGCAACATGAGTTACCAATTTTTATACCCAAGTACTTTAAGCAAATGAAGTGCTTTTTAAGTGAAGTCACCAATGTCATAGGAAATTGAATAATGGAACAAGCTTGAAAAGAGGTGACTGGGCCTGTTCGTTTCTTATGTTCCTGTGCTCCATGTAAGTTTTTAATTTTTTTCCCCCAGAATAAAGATAAAATTGAGAAGCTTAAATCTCAAGCAGAGTCGTTTTGTCAGCGACTTGGGAAGTACCGTATGCCATTTGCCTGGGCTAACATAAACATCATGAATGTGGTCTCCACAGCATCGGACAGAGATTCAATGGAGGTTGAAAACGTCAATGGTAATATAGTAAACACATTCTCACTGCAGATGAATTTAAACATTTTCTTGTGTGTTGTAAACGATATTAAACTACTTTTATTTTTCTGTTATACCCTAACAAGGTAAAGGAAACAGTGGAGACAAGAAAGCTTTCACACATCAGAGACGACTTTCTGAAAGGTCAACTCTTCTGGAGGATCAGTATAATCTGTCCAATTTCAAACCAGCCACAATTACCATCAATAACTTCTTTCGACAGGTATTTTTCAGTCTTGTTTAGCTGTATGGTGTTTTTCACTTCATACAGGGTTACAGCTAAAAAGGGCAATTTTGAAGGTTTTTTTGAGCTACACATCATGGCACCTCCACAGTTTATGGGGGTGATTCAGTGCAGTGAGCCAGGAGACTTCAGCAGAGGCTTTTTCGCAAGCTTCCTGCTGGGTGCCCAGGCCTCCCCGTGTCTCCGTGGCAACGTTTTTGAGCATCATCAGCTAATTTCAATATTTTAATCCCAATTTGCATTGATTTAGCAGGCCTGGGACTGCTCTGGGCCTGCTAGCACTCCCTCCCCCACAACGGTCAGGAGTGGTTCATTCCAACTGTGTTTACTACTGCTCCCCACTAACAGGGAACAGGCGGCCCAACCCCGCTGGAGGGAATAGAGGCCATTGAGACTGGCCCCCTGGCCCTACCTAAGGGGCAAACTGGTAATGCCCAAGGGGTACTGGCACCGCCCACTGGGCATCAGGCAGTGCCAAGAGGGCAAGGCCAGAGGGGGTGGGGCCTATTGGGAGTCAGGGCCTATAGGAGGCGATCGGTGGGGGTGCGGGGTCCCTCTGCACAGGGATCGGTGGCAGAGGGAGGATGGGTGGCAATTGGGGCTGGCGATCCGAGTTGGCTGGGGGTGTGGGGAGGTTGGGGCTGCTGGCCAGGGATGGGGGTTGGGACTGCATTTGGCGGGTGTCAGGGTGATTGGGTCTGGCCTGGGGATTGGGAGGTGGGAACACACACACACACACACACACACACACACACACACACACACACACACACACACATACACTCACACCATGCTGGCCTGGAGCGTTCTGGGAGGCCAGCGATCAGGGGTTGGGGGGATTGGCAAGAGCAGCAATGGGGGGTTGCGGCTCTGGCCAGCGATCGAGAGGCCACCAATGCGGGGCCAGTGTGCATGTGCTGATCTCAGTGCTGACAGGTCGGCGCATGCGCAGTGGCCCACTCAGTGCTATGCTGTCAGACTCTAGGGCAGGAATAAGCCCACGGATTTTCAGAATAAATCACGCTAGGGCACTCTGCAGTGCTCAGAGTGTCAGAGATTCAATCTGAAAATCATGCTAAAAATCCAGCGGGAGTTATTCCTGTTTTCATGTGAATGGGGGACTTAGAATCTTTTTTGGGAGAATCCCAGCCTATATGTAAAGGTGAAATCCATCATGCCATTAATTTCCATATATATCAGGTTCTGCTCTGATTTAGAATTTATCCCCCAGTGAGGCTTCATTGCTTTACTGTAGCCTCCAGGCCCACAAAACATAGCCAAGACAAGCCAACAAGAGTAAAAGTTAGCACAAAGTAGACGGAGGTGCATGGGCTGAGGCATGGATTTCCAGGAATTGGACTGCCCACTAGGTGTCTCTCTTTGCCTTGATATCTTGTGAACCCTTTAATAAGCCTGGAAAATGAATGCAAACGCTATTAAGTAGTTGCTTTTAGTTACTGGACTTATTCAATGCCTCCAAAAGATTCCACTTTGCCTTTGAAAGTGGTTGAACACAACAAAGAACTTGTTTTAAGTTTGAAATATGAAGCACATTTACTTGATGTACTTTACAAATACGTAAATAACAGACATGTAACATAGTTACTTACAGTAGACATCTTTTCACTTAGTTACTCTGAACTATGCTGACCTTGTGTAAATAATCTAGTGATTCTTTTCCTCAGCCTGGAAAAGAGTTGCCTTGAATTTGACTAGTCAAATTTAACAAGGAACTGTTAGTCATGTACAAATGGAGCCAATGACATTATGAATTAATTCTCTTCAACAACTGATGCAACAAACAAAATCATATTGTCAATGAGATGCAAGAAGATGCTGATTTCGCTAGCTGTTAAAATCCTATGGAAGCTATTTATACTGTTTGTGTTTTATCAGTCTTATGATATGGTGGGGGACTGAGGAACCACAGTGGAAATTCTCATGTATTATGACTGGATTCAAAGAGACATCCACCTAATCAAAACTGGACACATATATAACATAGAATCCCTACAGTACAGAATGAGGCCATTCGGCCCATCAAGTCTGCACCGACAACAATCCACCCAGGCCCTATCCCCGTAACCCCAAGTATTTAACTTGCTAGTCCCTTTGACACTAAGGGACAATTTAGCATGGCCAATCAATCTAACTCGCTTTGAATGTCAGTTTTTTTTAAAAAAGTGCAGCTGGTCCCTGGAACAAGCAGTTCTACTATTGAAACAGCAATTTAGTTGAAGTCTTTGGAGTGTGGGAGCAAACCAGAGCACCCAGAGGAAACCTACAGGGAGAACGTGCAAGCTCCACACAGACAGTGACCCGAGGCCAGAATTGAACCCGGGTCCCTGACGTTGTGAGGCAGCAGTGCTAACCATTGTGCTACCGTATCGATCTGATCATGTGATTATTTGATCACATTCCCATTTCTTGCTTTTCCTGAAAGCATTGACGTTTTCACAGTTACAGTTTCACATTCGCCAGGAAATCTTTGGTCATTATGTCGCAAGAATTTCTTGAATTCATGTCCATCCCCCAATGTTTTGCAATGTGGCATTACAAGCAAGATTAAGCAATAGCATGTAGAGAGGCAGGAACAAAATGTGATGACAATCACAAAATAGGCATTGCTGTAAAACTGAAAACACCAGAAATATAGGGGAAATGCTTTCAAAGATAAAGTTATACCCTCAATCTAATATATTTGAAAAAAGAAGTCATCAGTTCTTTCTCTGAATCCTCTTCAGAGTGAGTGAACAGGCTGGGAAAGATTAAACAAATACAAGAAATGTGTGTTTGTCAACATTTAAACCAGGTTAGGTTAAATACTTTCATTACGTAAACACTTTGGAATTAAAATCTTTTAACCTTTTTTCATTCAACCATCCTCCAATGGACCCAGAAGTGTTGAGCTTTCTTTGTGCTTTTTACAGGAAGGTGATAGGCTAAGTGACGAAGATTTGCTCAAGTTTTTAGCTGAATTAAAAAGGTCGTCTGCATCCCTAAGAAGATTGCGGCCAATATCAGGTATCCGTTCTACTTCATTCAAATTGTAAACTACATCAAGCCTCATTCAAAGTTGATGTTTAAATAAGAAATTAAAGAGGAATCGCCCATTGGACTTATTTTGATTCATTTCCTGAATATCCAAATTTAATCTAATCCAGTTATTTTGGGAAGGCCTATGCACGTCTCAGCAAAGGAAACAAGGGGCCAGATACTTGTCTTTGAAACAGGAATTGGGAATAGGAAATATGGTTTTGCCTCTGTCGTATTTTCATCTCAAGGAGAGGGGCACAGACCTGAGACTGGCCCACTGGAGATAGACCCACTGCCTCCTGAAGTAGGCCCGAGGCAACAACAGCGCTGGGCAAATGCCACGATAGACAGGTTAGAAAGGCCGTCTCTGTCAGCTGGGACATTGTCTCAGTTCTGATCTCTCACCCCACCCAACCCAACCCACCATGCTCTCTCCATACACTCCATATCTCCTCCTCATGCTCCTCCCAAACCCCCCTGTATCCCCCATAACTACTCCAGCAGTATCCATCAGGTCCAGAACAAATGAGCCCCATAATAACAGTTGAATTGCTGATAAAATATGAAAAAAGGGATTCAATATAACCTTTGGAGAAAAAAATCAAACACAGGCAGTTAAGGTCCGATTGAAGAAACCTCCAATCAAATCTTTAAATCTTGTCCAAATAAACATAGGCATTGAAAAACCACTTCAAAGAGAGATAAGTTACTTGTAATAGAACAAAGTTAGCAGTGCCCTTCATAGTTGTGTATCTAACAGTGATTGTTAGATATGTCAACGTTCATAATGAGGCCATTTGGCAAAGCAGATGCCTGACCATCTTTTCAGCCTGCTTGTGTTGATAATATTGCCTCATTAGGAATGATTGGCTGAATTCCAAGAATGACTGATGGACTCAGCTCTTTGAAGGTTGCTTACATTTCTGCAAAGGGGAACTGCTGGCTTTGTTTGACAGTTTTATGAGATTGTAATAACATTATCTTCCATTGCAGTGATTTTTTAAAAATCTGTTAATTATATTAAAGGTTGCTTCAATGGAACTTTCACTGGCTGTGTTTGGTTGACAGTTTATGAGAATATAATGGGGTAATTTCTATAATGCCTGTTGTGTTTTTCATTTAATGAGCATTTCAAAGGCTTGCCAGTGTTATTGTAGGGCTTATTGGTTCTGCAACTAATGTATACTACTGGAGTGCTTCAAATGCAGGACATGAAATCAATCTGAAAATGAAACCACAGGGCCCTACATATTTTAATATCTTGTATTATATACTGTAGAATACAAAAGAGAACTTTAGCCACTGTACTGCATCTGAACCCTTAAACAGTGCTGGTCAATTTACTGCTCTCTTACGTTTTAAGAACAGACCCCCATGAGCAACTGCTGCATTGAAAACATGGTTAAAGCCATACAAAAACCTTAAACACAAACTTAAATGCTTAGAAATTATCATACACCCGTCAAAAAATTCTCAACTCCAGATTAGGGACTCCCTCTGGTTCATGGCATCGCTAAAGAACCGTGAACTTTTCTCCTGCAAATGCTTGCCATCGTTTTGACTCCATCTAGACTGTGGGGGCTCTGAAATGCCACTCTCTCAATGGAGCCAGCAAGGTTGGGAATGCTGTGTGTGGTCTCATTACCAACACCCTTATCATGCACTAGCAAAAACTGCCAGAACCAGGACTGTGGTGGGATTCCCAGAAATTGGGCCTGCCTGCCATTTTTAAAGCCCTTTAAACTCCATTCCAACATAAAAACCCAGACCAAGGTGACAGCTCTGTGCAAATGGATAAAATCTCTCATTGCACGTGATCAACTCTATTCTGCTGCTGTATTGAAAATTTGGCAAACATTTACCAGTTTGTGGTTTGGAATCACAACAGTAAAGGTAAATACCTTTATTAATTTAATTTGTATCTTCACCGCTGTTGAGGTTTCCTGCTGGCAACACAGACTTGTAGACTTACCCCTTCAGTTTTAACTCCAATTACATTGTGGAGAGAGATATCTTGTCTGCTTGATAGCTGGACTTATGGAGCCTCATAGAATTATAGAATCCTACAATGCAGAAAGAAACCATTCAACCCGTCAAGCCTGAACCAACAATTCCACCCAGGCCCTATCCCCGTAACCCTACACGTTGACCCTGCTAGTCTCTCTGGCACTAAGGGGCAATTAGGCATTTGAGCATGATCAATCAACTTAACCCACACATCTTTGGACTGTGGGAGAAAACTGGAGCACCTGGAGGAAACCCATGCAGACACGGGGAGAATGTGCAAACCCCACAAAGACAGTCACCCAAGGCCGAGTCTCTGGCGTTATGAGGCAGCAGTGCTAATCACTGCACCACCATGCTTCTCATGATGAGTGGCTATATGTTGAGCTCTAAGTATCTACTGTAAAGAGAGATATACAGCTTTGTTATAGGTAGGCTCTGGTCAATCATGCAGAGACTAGTGGGCAGAGGCTGCAGCCTCGTGGTACATTCCCAGTTGCCCAAGTGGGCTGTAATGTAAATATGCAGTCTTATGATGCTATTGGTGACATATCCACCCAATTCCCAAAGAGCCTCATTAATGCAACCAGTTCTGCCACCCAATGCAAGAAAGCATGAACGGCAAAGGTAACAACTGCTTGGACTTGTGTAACACTTTGAGGTGTGAGGAGATTAAGTTAGTGAGCCAGGACAAGAGATTTGGGAAGTGACCAGTCAAATAAATAGGATTTGAGGAGTTCTTCATTTTTAAAGCAAAAGTGAAAGCTAGAAATGCTAGAATATTTAAGGAGGGAATTTCAGTCAGTAGGACCTACTTGGCTGACGGAAGTAGCATGTAGAACATTGCAGTAGTTGAGTCTAAATGTAACAAAGAAATGGAAAATGGTATAATCTTAGGAGGAACTGAGAATCAGAGTGGAAGATGTGTTTAAGAACAGAAGCTAGTAGATTTTTTGATGGAGAAAATGAGCCCCAAAGATAAACCCAATTAACAGGATGCCAAGACTGAAACAGTGGCCAAGGAGGGATATGGAGTCAATGGCAAGGTGGCAGAATTTGCACTGCTTTCGAGAACAATAGCATAGCCCTTCCCCATGTGAGTCAGAAAGAAATGTGACTCGGCCAAGACTGGGACAGCACAGTGGTTAGCACTGCTGCCTAACAGCGCCAGGGACCCGGGTTTGATTCCCGGCTTGGATCACTGTCTGTGTGGAGTCTGCACATTCTCCCCGTGTCTGCCTGGGTTTCCTCCAGGTGCTCCGGTTTCCTCCCACAGTCCGAAAGACGTACTGGTTAGGTGCATTGGCCATGCTAAATTCTCCCTCGGTGTACCCGAACAGGTGCCGGAGTTTGGCAACTAGGGGATTTTCACAGTAACTTTATTGCAGTGTTAATGTAGCCTACTTGTGACACTAATCAATAAACTTTAAAGGATGTCATAAAGTTCAAATATGCTAGGATGAAACCATTCAAGTGCAGTCTCATGGAGTTGAAACCTGGAGAAGAAGCATTGAAAGAGGATTACCTGCTCCATTGTATTGAAATTTGCAGAGAGGCCAAGGGAGATGAGAAGAAACAGCGCACCATGGTCATAGATGTTTGTAATTTTGGTTTGGGCAATTTTAGCACTACCCAGATTGCTGGGTTTCTAACAGTGGGCTTTGGGAAAGATGATGTTGGAGCTGGAAGCACATTCATGAGGAAAGAGAATAAAGCAGTGACTAACATTCTGATTTTTGTGCTATGAGGACAGCTACATAACTTCCATCCGATGCGTCTTCACAACATTGACTGAAATCAGATATTCAGTGGAATCAAGTAAACAAGTAGAATTGTCTGTGACACAAGCTGAAGTTCCTGATCACTACTGTATATTGTATAATGCACATCCTCCGTCTCTATGTAGACCAAAGCTGCACACAGGTGAGGCTACACCTGGAGCACTAAGTCCAGTACAAATGTAATCAGTCTTCCTTGTTCTTGTATTCCAGTATTTGCTTGCTGGACCTACATGCTAACTTTGTGTTCTTTGTATGAAAACTATCTGAATTCTGTCTGAATGTCAACATTTAAAAGTTTAATGTCTTTTTTAAAAATGTTCTTTTTTTAATTCTTACTTACAAAATACATACTTTGGCCCCACACTTCACCACCTCTGTCACCTTGTTGTCCACTCATCTAACCTGTCTTTGCATTCTACTCACACTTTACGTTTCCACCTAGCTATATATTGAAAACATTACTCTGGGTCTCTTCATCAAAGTCATTAAGGTAGATTGTTAATAGTTGAGGTCCCAGCACTGATCCTTGTGGCTCTTCAATACTCAAAGCCTGCCAACTTGAAGGTTATCCTTGCACCCTACCAGTTTCAGCCAGCCATTCAAATGGATGCAGAAAAGTGAGACTGGTACTCCCACAAAAATCAAAACACAGTTCCTGATGTGCCATTTTCCAACATCTCAGAACAGTTCACTCACTATCTATCATATTCCAGCATCTCCTTATGGAAGCTTTAGAGCAGAGGTCTCATACTGGGGTATGCAGACCCCTATGGATCCATAGTGATTTTCCAGAAAGCTCAGGAAATAATGTGAAAGTGTTTGTTGAGCATGGGTCAGTCTTACAGGTGAGCAATGTTGGCATCTGCTCAGGGTCCCATGGTCAGGACTAAATGAATATCTAAAATCTGTGCAAATACTTGTTTTCCTAAAAGCATTATTAAAATCATTTTTTGTAGTACTTTCAGATGAGTATTCTAAAGTATTATCATTTAGATGGAGTGGGGACTTTGTCCAAAACTATTAATCTATTTGAAAAGGTGCCCTTCAACCAAATCTATTTGAGATCTACGCTATAGGGCACCCTTGACAAAGCAAATGCTCTGAATTCAGTTCAGGAAAGTGTGTGACATGAATCGCCAGCATCCATTAAATAACTTGATTAAAGCTATTATAAAATGGTATAGCCATATTATTGGAAGTCATCATGACTGAATTTATTATTATTTGGTTCACAGGTTGAGAGTTCTTCAATCTGTAGCCATTCATGCTTGAAGTATTAGCTTGGCTCAGTCTGTTACAGTATCACCTATTGAAGGTTGTGGGATCAAATCCCAGTATAGTTCTGTGGGCTGAAGTTCCAGTGCAGCACTGATGGAGTGCTGCAATGTTTAAAATGCTATCTTTCCAATGGCCCAATAAACTCAGGATCTGTTGGCCTGTTGAATACATATTGAAGACCCAGTTGGCACTTATCAAAGAAGTACCCAGAGTTCTCCCACAGCTGTGGCCAACATTTCTTCCTTAACCAATACTAACAGGAATGAAATTTATTTGTGCTCTGCCTGAAGGGAGGTCCTTGGCTCATTCTAGTTGATGCTTCACCCGGAGCCACATTCCTGGCAGTTTCGCTTTGCTAGTGTTACTTTGCCATTCCTTCACTCTCAGGCAAGTCCCAAACTTACATCAGCCAGAACCAGAATCAAACCCATGCTGTTGGTGTTCTTCTGAACTACATACAGCCATCTAGAGCCAACCGAGCTAAACGGCTCCCAAGATTGAAATAACTGATCATTAATCGCATTTGTATCATAGGAACATAGGACTTAGGAGTAAGAGTAGGTAATTCAACCTTTTGGACAGTTCCGCCATTCTATACGATCATGGCTGATCTCCATCTCATCCTAACTCCACTTCCCTACCTTTTCCCCATAGCCCATTATCCCACTTTTGATCAAATATTTACCTCTTTCTGGAATCCCTTGATTGATTCTGCATCCACTGCACTCTGGGGCAGTGAGTTCCATAGATTCACAACCCTCTGTGAGAAGTAACTTCTCCTTATCTCTGTCTTGAACCTTCCCCCTCTTACTCTACAACTATGACCTCTTGTCCTAGACTGTTCTAGAAGGGGGAACATTTGCTTAACATTTACTTTATCAATCCCATTGAATATTTTAAATACCTCAATCGAATCCCTCCTCATTCTTCTGTGCTCCAGCGAGTACAAGCCCAAGCTACTCAACCGCTCCTCATTCAACGGTCCCTTCAAACCTGGAATCAATCTAGTTGAACCTCTTCTGAATCGCCTCCAGTGCCACCACATCCTTCCTCAAAGAAGGTGACCAGAATCTGAACACAATACTCCGAGTGTGGTCTCACCAATGCCTTGTACAATTGTAACAACACTTCTCTACTTTTATACTCCAGACCCTTTGCAATAAACGCCAAGATTCCATTTGCCTTCCTTATAACATTCTGCACCTGCATACCCACTTTCTGAGACTCCTGCACAAGGACACCTCTGCACAGTGATCACAATTCTGTAAGTTTCAAGATACTTGCAGAAAAGGATAGAAGTAGTCCCAGAGTGAAAGTACTAAACTGGGGGAAGGTTAACTACGACAGTATTAGGCAGGAACTAGGGAATGTAGACTGGGATCGGCTGTTTGAGGGTAAATCCACATTCAATATGTGGGAGTCTTTTAAAAGTCAGTTGTTAACAATTCCGGACCAGTATATTCCTGTAAAAATGAAGTACAAAGATGGCAAGTTTCGGGAACCCTGGATGACGAGAGAAATTGTGAGCTTAGTTAAAAAGAAGAAGGAGGCATGCATAAATTTCAGGAAATTGAGAACGGATAAGGCTCTTGAGGAATACAAAGATAGCAGGAAAAAGCTTAAACAGGGCAAAAAGGGGCCATGAAATGTCCTTGGCAGGCAAGATTAACGACAGGCCCAAGGCTTTTTATGTGTATATAAGAAGGAAGAGGGTAGCTAAGGAAAGGGTAGGTCCACTCAAGACCAGTGGAAGGAATTTGTGTGTGGAGCCAGATGAGATGGGTGAAATCCTTAACGAGTTCTTTGCATTAGTATTCACAAATGAGAAGGATGTGGTGGATGGTGAGTGTAAAAAGGAGGATATTGACATTCTAAGACATGTTGAGATAAAAAGGGAGGAGGTATTGGAGGTTTTGAAAAGCATTAAGATGGACAAGTCTCCAGGGCCAGATGGCGTCTATCCCAGAATACTGAGAGAGACAAGGGAAGAAATTGCTGAGGCCTTGGCCAAAATCTTTGTATCCTCTTTGTATCCCCTTTGTATCCCCCAGGTGAGGTATCAGAGAATTGGAGAGTAGCTAACATTGTCCCTCTGTTTAAGAAGGGCAGAAGAGACAATCCGGGAAATTACAGGTCTGCAAGCCTTACATCAGCGGTGGGGAAATTATTGCAGAAGATTCTTAGGGACAGAATGTACTCACATCTGGAAGAGTATAGGCTTATAAACGATAGGCAGCGTGGCCTTGTGAAGGGAAGGTCGTGTCTCACAAACTTGATTTACTACTTTGAGGAAGTGACAAGGAACATTGGGCAGGGCAGCGGATGTTGTTTACATGGACTTTAGTAAAACCTTCAATAAGGTTCCTCATGGCAGGCTGAAGCAGAAGGTGAAGTCATATGGGGTCCAAGGTGAGCTGGTAAAATGGATGCAAAACTGACTGGGTATAGAAAGCAGAGAGTAGCAATGGAAGGGTACTTTTCTAGCTGGAGGTCTGTGACAAGCAGTGTTCCACAAGGGTCAGTGCTGGGGCGTTTGTTGATTGTAATATATATAAATGATTTGGAGGAAAATGTAGGCAGTCTGATTAGTAAATTTGCAGATGATACAAAAATTGGGGGAGTAGCGGATAGTGAGGACGGTTGTCAGAGGATACAGCAGGATATAAATCAGTTGGAGACCTGGGCCAAAATATGGCAGGTGGAATTTAAATGTGAGGTGATGCAGTTTGGAAGGTCTACTGCAGAAGGAAAGTACACAATAAATGGTAGAGCCCTTAGGAATATCAGCATACAGAGGGATCTAGATGTGCAGATCCACAGCTCCCTGAAGGCGGCAACTCAGGTGGACAAGATGGTCAAGAAGGTGTATGGCATGCTGGCCTTCATCGGTCGGGGCATTGAGTATAGGAATTGGAAAATCACATTACAGCTGTATAAGACTTTTTGTTTCGGCCGCATTTGTGTACAATTCTGGTTGCCACACTACCGGAAGGATGTTGATGCATTGGAAAGGGTGCAGAAGAGATTTACCAGGATGTTGCCTGGTTTGGAGGATATGGACTATGAAGAAAGCTTGAACACACTTGGATTGTTTTCATTGGAGCGTGTGAGGATGAGGGGACCCTGATAGAGGTTTACAAGATTATGACAGGCTTGGATAGAGTGGATAGTCCGAGTCTTTTTCCCAGGGTTGAAGGGTCAATTACTCAGGAGCATAGATTGTGGGTGAGAGGAGGAAACTTTCAAAGAGATGTAAGGGGCAAGTTTTTCACAGAGGGTGGTGAATGCCTGGAATGCGCTGCCGGAGGGGGTGATGGAAGAAAATTCGATAGCAACGTTTTAGAGGCATCTACATGAATAGGCAGGGAATAGAGGGATATGGACCAAGTAGAGACAAGAAAATATTAGATTAGAGAGGTATCTGTGTCAGCACAGACTCGGTGGGCCGAAGGGCCTGTTCCTGTTCTTTGTTATTTGTTCAGATGCCTTTTGAATCTGTTTCCCATTTAAATAGTAATTTGCCCTTTTATTTTTCTAACCAAAATGGATAACCTCACATTTATCCATAGGCTCTTGCTTGTAACAAAATGGCAGAAGTATTTATCTCCATAACAACAGTTGTATAAGTGAGGTACATTGAGACATTTTTAAAAGGTGTGTAAAGGTGCTGCAAGATCTTTCTAATTCATGTTTGTTGATATGTTTCAGGACTGATAAAACTCGAAATTTTACCAGCCGCAGAGAATCCCACATTCTGCATTACACCTGAACTTCTACCAGTGAAACCATATCCTGAAAACCGTAGCCGACCAATCAAAGAAATTCTAGAGTTCCCCTCTCGAGAAGTCTATGTTCCACATACATCTTACAGGTGAGTGACCTACATGCCCATGTAAAATGCACATCTGCTGAGCTTTTACATAAAGCTGGCAATTTTAAAATTATTTCTAAAATGTCCTTATATTTTCTGTCACTCTCTTCATTTTACTAATTGTACTTTGATGATGAAGGTCATTGGAAAGCTTTATTACGGTAACAGTTCAGCTGATTCTAAACCATTAATGACATTACCCAGGGCAGTGTTGCCCAAGAACTTTTAATAATAGATTACGAGCTTGGCTATATCTCACAGTCCTTGTATTACAAGAATCCAAGAATGGTTCAATATGAATGTCTGAAAAGCCTTGACTCCAGAAGAATTATTTTTGCTTGGTCCTCTGCTCTTTGTGATTTTTATTAATGACTTAGAGGAGGGGGCTGAAGGGTGGATCAGTAAATTTGCTGATGACACCAAGATTGGTGGAGTAGTGGATGAGGTGGAGGGCTGTTGTAGGCTGCAAAGAGACATAGATAGGATGCAAAGCTGGGCTGAAAAATGGCAAATGGAGTTTAACCCTGATAAATGTGAGGTGATTCATTTTGGTAGGACTAATTTAAATGTGGATTACAGGGTCAAAGGTAGGGTTCTGAAGACTGTGGAGGAACAGAGAGATCTTGGGGTTCATATCCACAGATCTCTAAAGGTTGCCACTCAAGTGGATAGAGCTGTGAAGAAGGCCTATAGTGTGTTAGCCTTTATTAACAGGGGGTTGGAGTTTAAGAGCCGTGGGGTTATGCTGCAACTGTACAGGACCTTGGTGAGACCACATTTGGAATATTGTGTGCAGTTCTAGTCACCTCACTATAAGAAGGATGTGGAAGCGCTGGAAAGAGTGCAGAGGAGATTTACCAGGATGCTACCTGGTTTGGAGGGTAGGTCTTATGAGGAAAGGTTGAGGGAGCTAGGGCTGTTCTCTCTGGAGCGGAGGAGGCTGAGGGGAGACTTCATAGAGGTTTATAAAATGATGAAGGGGATAGATAGAGTGAATGTTCAAAGACTATTTCCTCGGGTGGATGGAGCTATTACAAGGGGGCATAACTATAGGGTTCGTGGTGGGAGATACAGGAAGGATATCAGAGGTAGGTTCTTTACGCAGAGAGTGGTTGGGGTGTGGAATGGACTGCCTGCAGTGATAGTGGAGTCAGACACTTTAGGAACATTTAAGCGGTTATTGGATAGGCACATGGAGCACACCAGGATGATAGGGAGTGGGATAGCTTGATCTTGGTTTCAAATAAAGCTCGGCACAACATCATGGGCCGAAGGGCCTGTTCTGTGCTGTACTGTTCTATGTTCTATGCTCTCCTTTTTCAAATTCCCATTCTAATCAATATATGCAGATAAAGGTTTTGGCCTGAAGAGGGAGCATTTGCTTTCATTTTGCCATTGGACTTTAGGATTAATGTTTAACATTGTTGTAGCAATTTACTCCGCAACACAAATGAAGAACGCCAAAAAGGTTGAACAAAAAAAAAGTAATTCAAATAATTAACCCACTCATAATCCACCTTTGTTGTTGAATGAGTCCAGCAACAAGGATATAGACCTACCCTTGTTCAAGCAGACTAATAAAATATAAGGAAAGCTACGATGTTGAAATATAAATAATGCTTTGCATGCATTAATATACTTAATTTTGAATGTGTTTATTGATTTGCTGGCTATTTAATGCACACATTACACTTCATTTAAATAACTTAACACTTGTATTTGTTTCAAGAGCTTTACCGTTGAGTCTCTGGATCCAACTTTAACTGTGTAAATGGTGTTTTGAGTGGATTAAAATCTCACTGCTATGTCCATCAACATCATAATTATAAGAAAACCTGCTTTTTAGTGTGATGCTGCATATCATATAGCCGTCATAGAGCTTTACAGCATGGAAACAGGCCCTTCGGCCCAACTTGTCCATGCCACCCTTTTTTTTAAAACCCCTAAGCTAATCCCAATTGCCCACATTTGAATCATATCCCTCTATACCCATCGTATCCCTCTATGGCCCATATCCCTCTATACTCATCGTACCCATGTAACTATCTAAATGCTTTTTAAAAGATAAAATTGTACCCGCCTCTACTACTACCTCTGGCAGCTTGTTCCAGACACTCACCACCCTCTGTGTGAAAAAATTGCCTCTCTGGAAACTTTTGTGTATCTCCCTTCTCACCTTAAACCTATGCCCTCTAGTTTTAGACTCCCCTACCTTTGGGAAAAGATATTGACTATCTACCTTGTCTTTGCCCCTCATTATTTTATAGACTTCTATAAGGTCACCCCTCAGCCTCCTACGCTCCAGAGAAAAAAGTCCCAGTCTATTCAGCCTCTCCTTATAACTCAATCCACCATCCTAGTAAATCTTTTCTGCACTCTTTCTAGTTTAATAATATCCTTTCTATAATAGGGTGATCAGAATTGCACACAGTATTCTAAGTGTGGCCTTACCAATGTCTTGTACAACTTCAACAAGACATCCCAACTCCTGTATTCAATGTTGTTGGATAGGTTCTTTTATAACAGTTTCAGGACTACAGCAGGATAATAAAGGAGTCAGCTGTTAGATCTTTAGAAAGAGACAATGCTGTTTGCTGTATAGAGTTACAACACTTTTTCGTAAGTTTTAAATCAGGTAACACAATTACATCACTTTTTGAGCTGTATCGTTGTGAAGCTTTAATCTCAACATGGAGCTTTCTTAAAATTTCAGGTGAAATATATCAGTGTTACATATCAGAGGTTTTTGTCTCTTAACACGACCGCCCTCAAAAAGACTACTGAAGCGAGGCAAACAAATCCGTCAATAATAAGTGTTACTATCTATTATAGACTCAGATGTTCATTATTAGAAATGTGTATATATATCTTCATTAGCCGATCACAGCCCCATCACCATCCTGTGTGAGATTGGATATCTTCGGGATCAAATGCAGAACCTTCTTGGTCCATGTAGTTGCCATCAGGGGACTGCTACTTTTTAAAAATTGCCCACAAAACGATTTCTGTCAAATAGGCACTTTGAACATTAGAATAACTTTGGGGGGTTGATTTGAAGTTGTGAAATTGGCAGTGATGGCTTCAAAATGAGGTCAGTAAACTTACCAGCCCGTTGAGACCAATGATCTGCCCTCAGAGAGCCTTCTCACTGAACGAGTGAAACACATGCCAATGGGGCTCCAATTGCCATTGTAGGACAGAATTCACTGTAGCATGTGCCATGCATTCTGGATGTTACTGCTTGCAGGGATGTTCTTTCCTCTGGATGGGGTGGGATGTTCAAGAACAAGGGTCACTGTCTTAGGATACGGGTAGGCCATTTGGGACTATGATGAGGAGCAATGAGTTCACTCGAGGGTGGTGAACCGGGAAATTCTCTACCACAGAAGATTTCTAGACTCTAAAGGGGTATGAGGAGAACATTGGAGTATGACACTGAGATAGAGGGTCAGCCATAATCATATTGAATGGTAGAGCAGGTTCGAATGACTTATCCCTGCTCCTATTTTCTATGTTTCTATATCAGTTTTATTGGCAATTAAAGGTGAAGAGATCCCAGAAAGATAAGTTTCAAATTATTTTTGTGGAGCAAATAGGAATTGGACTCCACGTTCCTGGTCCCACAAAAGCAATCTGACCACTGTCCAGGACGGGCTACCCCCACAATCACGATGCTTCTCCTGGACCGATGGTTTTTGGGCTGGCTGGCCTGAATGTAGCAAACTAAATGAGCCTATTTGTCATGCGCAACTCACCATTGCTATTTAATTGAAGCCTTAAAATGACTTCAGTCTCTTTATCCCCAGAATGGGTTCACCTGCTGCCCCAAAATTCTGATCAGTGTCTTTGTAATTCAGTTATGGGAAATGTTTTCCCCTCCGCATCAGGGACTTAAGTGGCAACTTTGGTTTTGCAATACACTGGGTGCTGTTTTGTACAACTGTACAGACAAGAGACACAAATGTATGATGTGAAACTCTGGCTTTCCGGTTCTAATGCCGTATCATCATGTGCTGATAGCTGTAATAAAATAAATCTCTGGGAATGTAAACTTTGGTACAGCTGCTTGAACTCCTCATTCTCAAGTTCACATATGTTCAGGATGCTTTCTTAGTTCATAATCTTCATGGGTCTGACCATTAGTTGTGTAGATTTAAAAGAGTAGTAGTTGCCTTTCCAAGTCTTCCAGAAAATACCTTTCTTCCGATCTGGCCTTCTACTGATTCTAGATTGAAGATATTTCCCATTCAAATTTGCTTCTCCGCACGCACTAAACCACCAGCCACCTATAATGAGAAAAATCACATTCTAACTTCAGTTTGCAAGGAAATTTTGTTAAGTAACAATAGGACAAATATCTATCCATCCAAATATTCACAAACAAGTTCGGTGTTTTTGAGTTGGGTGCTTGTCATTCTCATCCAAATCAGATAGCCAGAAGCTAAAATTTTTAGAAATCTCTCTCGCTCCATCAGGTTGTCAGGGAACCCTTAACCCTTTATCCCTCCTCCACATTACTTCATTTCCAAATCAACAAGGAACATTTTCAAAAGTCACACTTGTATTTTGGAAATTAATTTGATTTATGTTTCCTTCCCATTCATTCTCTAGCAGTTGGGGCAGTTAAGAAACTTGCCGCTCAGCCATTCAGGTGTTGCAGGAGTGTCCTGGATAATTTAATTTGTAACTTATAATAAAATAAATGAATGAAACACTCAGGAAGATTATAAATAAGGATAGCTGTAAGAGCATGAGGAGCATTGAGAGTTCACTATCTTTTAATGTGTAGAAATTAATAAGTAAAATTCATGAAGGTTGTTAATGTAATCCTGCCTATGTGGTGGCAGATGTTCTGGAGATAGTGCCACTTAATATGAAGTTGAAGACCATGAGAAAGCATTAACTGGAATTTCATTTTTATGAACCATTCTTGGCTCTGAATAATCAATTCACTCCACTGTTAACCAGTCGATTTAATCTGCAACAGCTTGCTGATTCACTAAAGCAGTCAGAATTGTGATTGTTGCAGTTTATATTATTCCCCAAGTGCACACTAAAGGAGAGTGTCAAACTAGAAAACTGCTAAAACAGTTTAGCTAACTGCCTTGAACAATAGCTACTGCAAGCGTTCATACTTGCAAAATTATAGCCTCCTGGGACAATGTTCAAATTTTATGAAATGAATTGGCTGAAAGAGCATTTTGAGTTGCTGATGAAAAGCTATAGCTATCTGGCTTCTGAATTACTCTGCAGTATTTATAGAATTGTGTGCCACTCACAATAGAGGAATGGAATCTTTGTAAGTCGGGGGGTCTCTGGTAGATGCACAATTACAACACTGCAGAGTAATGTGAGGTGGGAAGACCTAAAATTCAGCTTCATTAACATTTATTGCATTACTCAACAAGACGCTTTGAAACACCCACAATAAATATTCCCGTTACTTTTTCCCAATTACTCTGTATTTTCTTTAACAAATACGGCAAGTTACCAATTCAACCCGGTGGAACACGAAACAAAGAAACTGCTCCCATTTCCTGATGATATGACGGGTTTGTTTGTCAGTACTCATCACTTGGAGGCAGATTTTGTTTTGTTCTCCTATTCAAAAACTCTACCACTTTTCTCCTTCTGATGGTACAAGTGCTAGTATGTACATTCCATATAAAGAAAGATTTACACATATGTTGCCTTTCACAACCTCAAGATGTGGCAAAGAACTTTTGTTGTGGTGCACAAGGCGGATGTTCATCTGTTCCACAGTGAGTTTAAGCTGGAACAGATTGTTAGTTTATAGCTTAGGGGCCCCACTCCACAGCGAGCATGGCTGACCAGGAGTCTCTTTCGCTCTTACTGCCTGCCATTGGTGTGTATTGGAAGGATTTTGCAGGTTGCTACTCAGTCTGTTGGCTGTGTTTTGAATACACCTTCCTTGGCCATCAAGTCTTGGGATGTGACTCGAGCCCGGAGCTTCTGGCTCAGAGATAGGGACACTACCCACTGCGCCACAAGACGTCCAAAAAGAATTTAGACAGTTAATACTTCTGAACTGTAGTCACTGTTATAACTTGGGAATTTTTTTTTAGTAGCTGTTTGGTACAACCGAGTGATTTGCTTGGCCATTTTCAGAGGACAGAGTCAACCACATTGCTGTGGGTCTGGACTCGCATGTAAGCCACTGGGTAAGCATGGTAAATTCCCTCCCTGAAAGGACATTCGTGAACCAGGTGGATTTTTATTTACAACAATCCAATAGTTTCATGATCACCATTACAGAGAACTACTGTTTGTTCCAGATTTACTCATTCATTGAATATAAATTCTACCAGCTGTCCGCAGAGCATTAGCCTGAGCCTCCAGATAAATAGTCCAGTAACATTACCACCATGTCACAGTCCCCTCAGAAGTGCCAAGTATCATTCATGCCATACAAGTGTCAGGCAATGATCATTCCCAGCAAGGGAATCTTCACCATCTCTCCTTGACATTCAACAGTACACCATCTCTTAATCCCTTCCCATCAACATCCTGGGGTTACCATTGAGCAAAAACTGAACTGGACTCGTCATATAAATACTGTGACTACATCAGCAAGTCAGTGGCTGGGAATTCTGTGGCGGGTAACTCACCTGCTGAATCCCCAAAGCCAGTTCACCATGTAAAAGACACAAAGTCAGGAGTGTAGTGAAAAGCTGCCCCCCCCCCCCCGCACACTCTCACTCACACATGCACTCACTCACTCACTCACTCACTTCAGCACTCACTCACTCCACCACCTTCAGGACTCACTCACTCACTCCACCACCTTCAGCACTCACTCACTCCACCACCTTCAGCACTCACTCACTCCACTACCTTCAGCACTCACTCACTCCACCACCTTCAGCACTCACTCCCTTCACCACTAACACACAGTGGCAGCAGGTAACATCCACCGGATGAACTGCAGCACCTCACTAAGGCCCCTGGGATAGCACTTTCCAAATTTGTGGCCTCTATTACCTGGAATGACAAGGGCAGCAGATGCATGGGAACACCAGACTGAGATTGCTCCACCGCAAATCCCATTAATGCCTTCTCCTAAGAGTTTCTGGCTATAACGGGATTTGCACCCCTGACGAACAGACCCTGAAAACACCACCTCAGCAAGAGGCCCTTCGGCCCATCGTGTATGCACCGGATATCAAGCACCTCTCTATTCTAATCCCATTTTCCAGCAGTTGGTCCGTAGCCTTTTATGCCATGGTGTTTCAAGTGCTCATCTAAGTGCTTCTCAAATGCTGAGCTTTCCCACGGTTACCACCCTTTCAAATAATGAGTTCCAGATTTCTATCTACCCTATGTATGTCCTTCATAATTTTGTACACCTCAATTGGTCCTCCTCTGCTCCAAGGAAAATAACCCCAGCCTAACCAGCCTCTCTTCATAGCTGGAATGCCCCAGCACAGGGTGTCCTGGTGAATCTAGTGTAATCACATCCTATACTGTGGCGACCAGAACTGCACACAATACGCCATTGAACCTGTGAACCTTCTGAGACAAATGAGACCATGGATTTGCCGATTGTAATGAACAGAATCATACCTGAATGTTGCCCCGCACAGTTTATATCAGTGTGAAGATCATTGTCTCGATCGCTGGTGGAAAAAGGAAGTGCTTTACAGTCACTAATGGCTGATGAGAGGTCTCCAGTCAAAACCTGTCCGATTTGCAGAGTATAATTGTTGTCCTTGCTGCCTATCTTAAATGTATATTCAATATATCGTGTCTCATTCTTCCAATCCGCCAGCTCAATTCGCAAAATGTGTTTGGCCTGATGCACAATTTGATAGAAGTTTTCTAAACCTAACCAGAATTCACCTGAACAGAAAAGAAGATTAGTTGATTTGAAGGGTGGAGGAAAAGTAAGGTTTTGTTTTAATACTTGATTTACTTTAAATACATATAGGACAAATTTTAAAGAAGGAACAAACCACTCTGGAAACACACATGAAATCAGTCCTGTTGGAAAAGTCAATGCTTGCAATATTAACTTTATTTGCAATTAACTTTAATTGCAATAAAGTGCAAACTTTTTCAATATGACCTTGATGTGTTGCTAAAACTGAGATAAAATAACAAAAGACAATTTTCTGACATTTGGAACTTGCTTCTGTGGATACCAAGAACTGCTCATGATATTGCAGATGATGACGATTTATTATATTCATTAATATTGAACAATATCAGAAACAACAAACACAATTAATTGGGACCAAAGCAAAATGCTGCAGATGCTGAAAATCTGAAATAAAAACAAGATGCTGGAAATACTCAGCAAGATGTGTGGAGAGAATCAGTTGACGTTTCCGGTTAATAACCTTTTTAATTAATTGGGATTCGCTTTATTTTGGCTCAATTTACAATATCTCATACAATTTAATAGTAAAAAGAAATCAAGTTTAGTTTTCGTTCCTGACCTATTGATTGATGATTCAATGTAGTGCGGATGGTGTAACCTTATCCAATACATCCTGTGTCAGATTCTTACCATGGAGGTCCCCAAATCCAGTTTTATAATCTAACCAGGACCGATCAAAATCCAAGGAGCCATTAAATCGCCGCTGAATCACAGTCCAACCGAATTCTGTTTGAGGGCACAGGAGAGAGTGAAAGTGGATTAATCTGAAACATGACAGGATAATTGTTCACAACAGCTCTTTGAAGATAATGCTCATTAATATAGGTTTAGAAGGAGCTGACAACTAAATGTTCTGCATATTTTACTTGTTGAAGGGCAACTAATCCCCACTGGTGATTCTAATTTCCATAATTACATTGACGTTCTTTTCTTCAGTTGTTACATTTAAGAATTGTAACATGATGCAATCAGGTACAGGACTCCGAGTTCTCTTGCACAGAAACTTAACAGACTCGGAATAAAACTGTTCAAACTGACCTGCAGTCATCTGGCAATATGCTTGCAATAGCTGGGATCCTTTCGGCTGAATGCTATAAATTCCACTAGTTCTTTTGCCCCTCTTGAAAATCTGATAACAGTCAGCTGGAAGATATGAGGAGTCAACTTCAGTTGTTATAGTTAAATCGCATCTGTTAAAGAACATTTAAACTGATCAACTAAAACCTTTTAGTTGAATTAGAATACTCCCCAAAGACAAATTAAGTAAAAATTATTGCGAATGGTTTAAAGATTTTTCCTGCCATTTTTTCATTTCTTGTGGCAAGCACATAAATGACAACACTCTTCAACATGTATCAGACTATACTGAAACATCACCCACACCAGCCTAGCAGTACAATCTGCATGGTGACACAGAGGTTCGCACTGGTGCCTCACAGCACAAGGGACCCGGTTTTGATTCCCAGCTTGGGTCATCTGCAGAGTCTGCATGTTCTCCCCATGTCTGCTGTGTTTCCTCTGGGTGCTCCAGTTTCCTCCCACAGTCTGAAAGAGGTGCTAGTTAGGTGCATCAGCCATGTCAAATTCTCCCTCAGTGTACCCAAACAGGTGCCGGAGTGTGGCGACTAGGGGATTTTCACAGTAACTTCAATGCAGTGTTAATGTAAGCCTACTTGTGACACTAATAAATAAACTTAAATAATTATCGGATGAGGTAGCAAAGAGCATCCTCATTTAAAAGCTTAGAGATAAAATGAACACACAGTTCATATTATCAGGGACAGTAAAATTCTGGATTGTCTCACGATCCCAGGAGACTAATATAGAGATCTGTGTAGTCCAAGCACTATTCTTTTACATTCGATTGGACTAATGCTGTTACCTTGTCCGCTGTGCCTAGTCACCCCAAAATCATGAACTGTGGGAATTGAAACATCAGATGATAAAGTACATCCTTTTTTCATTCCTGCTTTCTTATCTCTGCTGCATGTTGACGCAATAGAGCTTCTAAAGTTTAATCGCACTATAGTAATTCCTTCAATTGTCATGGCTTACCTCACCAAAATTATCTCTGCATTCAAATTATATTCCAGTGAAATAAGGGTATGATTCCCACAATACAATTTTATGACATCATATAAGGAAGGTTGCATATAAAATATCCTGTTTAATTTTGCCTTTATCCAGTAGTTTTGAAATGTAAATGTAGAAAGTGTCTTTTTAAAATCAGACCAACAACAAAGATGTACAATTAATTATATGCCCCATACGACACCATTGCAGGATTTTTGCTACACAGAACGTTACCTTTGGTCATGCTAGTCCCCATCATCCAAAACCTTGTTCAGCACATCCTACGCCATATCTCCTTGAACCAGCCATATCACAACCACTTTTCAATCCCTGCAATTCTCAGATATCAAGCCACCTGTGGTTTCCCATTTTACAATGCAATGGTTCTTTGTCACTATACATAGCGCCATGCCAACCTGGCAGTGCCAACCTGTGCCTAGGGGTGGACCCCAGTGGGGGCCTCATGGTGGGGGATGAGAGGGGGGGTGGACTCATTCGTATATGGTGGTGGTCCAGAATGGTCGGGGGAGCAGGGGACAATGCCCGTTTGGTGGGGGTGGGGGGGGAAGGGGATGATGACCGGGGGGGGGAGGGGCTGATGATCGGGGGGTGGGGTCAGAGTGAATGACGGCTCCGATTTTGAGTGGGGGGGGGGTTATTGCTGATCTCATCTCTGAGCAGCCAGGTTTTGCTGGCATGCTGAGCGCCCTGCCCCCCTCCTTCTCCCCATTTGCCCTCTATTTCTGAATTTCTCAGAATATTCATACATTTCATTTTCTTGTAATTAGCTGCTAAGGAATGTTTCCCACGAGAAATTTATAATAAGGCTATTGCAGGCCTTAATCTAGAATACCTCTTTAACCTTTCAGCTAATCCTCTTAATCCTTCTAAACTTCTTTCCATTTCAAGTGCTTTTGGACCTGTTTATGTAATAAAGAATTTTTACATCACTGCAGATCAATCCAATATTGAGTATAAATTTAATTCCAGGTACAATAGTGATCAAAATTCTGAGATTTTCATTGCAAATTGTTTTTTCGTCCAAGCAAATTACTATTTTGGATAAATGTAGCCATTACTTTGTTCGAGCATCTTCCATTGAGTTGACAGATAATTTGGATATCGCGATAATTCAGATATCGCGATTATACAGATAAAGACAGCAGCATTATGCTATTATATTGTGTTATGCACAATATGTTATTCTACTGCTATGGTGAGGTTTTGTGCAGCCTAACTAGCCTTTTTAAGGTCATTACTGAGGACAATAAAGGAGAGACTGAATGTATTTCTAAATTGAGCAAATGATTGTTGTTTCCCTGTGAATTGACAGTTGCTCATAAATCCTCAGCAGCTCCCCAACACAAAAAGATAGAAAATTACTAGCTTGCGATTTGACACATGGATAATGTGTAAAATCCAAGACTTTTAAATGTTTATAATAGACAAATGAATAACTGCTCTGCAAAGTTTTATTTATTTCTCAATAATCTTCCATATCTTGGAGTATATCTTAATTTGTTGTAAGCTACAAGATAGAAGGACAGATAATGATTAGAGTTAAATTTACAACGTCAGTATGAAAGGTTTGAATGGTAGGATGACATGTTTGTTACCTCTGTGTTAAAATATGTAACATTACTGGTGCAATCACATATGAAACCATAGAAAAGCATTATGGACGGAACTTTGCTAGCATGAAAACAGGAGAGTTCCTGATCCGTGTTTTTGGGTGAGTTTTCACTCCCGATCATATGGACTTAGACATTGAAAATATGGGCTAGACCATTTCTAGCTGCTGCTGGCAGTGGGTGGGGCTTAACTCACCAGCCAGCCTGCAGAGGGAGCTATTGCGCATGCACTACCCTTTGATTCTGCACATGCTCAATTCCAACATGCTCAATTTTGACAGACTGAGAGAGACATGTCAGGCAGCCTGGTCAAACCCCACCCACCCCCAAAATCACAAAGGCCCGCGGCCATTTGCGAGCCCCACACCGCCTGAAATGCCGCCCCCACAGCCGCCCAGGCTGATTGCACCCTTCCTGCAACGTTACGATGCAGAGTGGGCCCCTGGCCCCCGCATCACTGATCACATCTGCAGAGTGGCAGCGGGCTCCCCCCCCCCGATCTGATTGCTGGCAGAGTGCGCAGTGGCCCCCCTCCCTGCCCCACATAGCCTGGTGGGATGGCAGTGCCATGGTGCTAGGCTCTTGCCCTTGGCCTCCCTGGGTGGATTCCGGTTCTACTGGCAAGGTTAACACGACTGTTCCCTATTCTGACCTCGCTGGAAATCCAGCTCTCATAAAATCGCAAGAGCTGAGAAATCGGGCATGATCCTGATTTCTCAGCTCTCGTGCGATTTTACCAACTCGCTCTGCCCAGGACAGGGCAAGCCGGTAAATTCCAGCCTATAATGTGTCATCAAGCTGCGCTATTCTGAATTCCTTTACCATGAACAACATGATTATGTGCCATGTGTCATATATTGTAGGTGACGAGACAAATGACTCCAACAACATGAAATGTCTCCAAATGTTATAACAAAAGGCAGTGTTTTTCAGACATCCAGGGGGGTTGTACCTGTTTTATCCAAGGTGAAAATCAACTTTGATGTTAACAAATTGAAACTTATTTATTTTCCAGGGTTGCATTACATTGCTTGAACTTTGAAACTGTTTCTTGTGCATAACAATTTGTATTTATTTTCTATTGCATCTTTAAAATGTTCTCTATTGCACCATGATGACCATGAGGTCCCCTGTGTAATGGTGCATGATGCAACAGGAAGCGAAAGCAGGAAGTGCACAAGAACATATGTCCAGCTTCCTTGTGATGGGTAGGAACAGTTATTCCATGGGGAGATGGCAGTGGTATTGTCACTGAGCTAGTAATCGAAACGCCCTGGGGACATGGGTTCAATTCCACCATGGCAGCTGGCGGAATGCAAATTCAATTAATTTATCTGGAACCATGAAACTCACCAGCTGTTGTAAAAACCCATCTGGTTCACTAATGTCACCTTTACCTGGTTTAGCCTACACATGATTCCAGACCCTCAGCAACGTGGTTGACTCTTAAACTGCCCTCTGAGATGACCCTGGCAAGCCACTCAATTCAAAGGCAAGCAGGGATGGGTAGCAAATGATGGCTTTACCAGTGATGCCCACAACCCATTGAGGAACATAGAACATATAGAACATTACAGCGCAGTACAGGCCCTTCAGACCTCTATGTTGCGCCGACCAGTGAAACCAATCTAAAGCCCATCTAAACTACACTATTCCAATATCATCCATATGTTTATCCAATGACCATTTAAATGCCCTTAATGTTGGCGAGTCCACTACTGCTGCAGGCAGGGCATTCCACGCCCTTACTACTCTCTGAGTAAAGAACCTACCTCTGACATCTGTCCTGTATCTATCACCCCTCAATTTAAAGCTATGTCTCCTCGTGCTAGCTATCACCATCCGAGGAAAAAGGCTCTCACTATCCCCCAGATATTGGATCACTTAATAGAAAGTATAGAACATTTTTAATTATCACCAGGTTTCAACATGTTGCAAAATTTATTTCATTGCTTGAAAACTTTGCGGATTGTGGATTGTTATAAAAGATTATGACCACATGATATAGAATATAGTGTATGGTCAACAGTACTAAAGCAAAGGTGTCCGGCTCCCACTATTTTCCCCGTTGTTTGGAACTTTTCAGATACAGGCATCTCTCGGTCATTTCTGTGGTTAGCTACAGACTTAGAGGAAAATGAGATTGGTCTGTACCAAGTTCTACTTCTTCTTGAAATATTGGTAGCAGAGTGTGCACAATCCATTCTGGGACATGTACCTTTATCAGTACTTAAGAGGAAGGTTTTGGTAACCTGAATTCTATAATTTATTTCTCTTTGGTTGCATTGTTTTAGCATTGTAGGCTAAGATTTCTGTCATGGTAGAGAGCCTCTCCATTGAGGTGAAAATGGCAGCTAAACTCAAAACTCCTAAGTCCGACCCACAAGTGCTGCATTTCCAATTTCACAGGGGCGGGACTGGAGTCAGAACAGGGTTTGCGCATGCACGGTTTACAGAGGCAGCTGGCCATTTAATTAATCAGCTGCCTTGACGGAAGTGGGATTTTGGTGGGCCAAGAGTGTGAAACCCAGAATAGCAGATCAAACCAGATAATAGCTGGTCTGACCTTGGTGGTTTCATTTGGAAATCCAGAATATCCTTTTGAAGAGAGAGGTACTGCTTTGGATATGGTCCCAGGACACCTTTGAGAGAGATATGGCACTTCTTGAAATTGTTAAAAATAAACATAAAAAATAATCTGTGTGCAAAACATGCATAAACTTATTGGAACTGTCAAAGAATACTAGGTGAGTTGGCATGGAGGGAGTAAGGGCAAAGGATGGTGAGTGGAGAATATGGGTTGGCATGAGTTGACAAGTTGCCATTGGGGCTATGAAGAGCCATGTAGGCGGTGTAGAGGGTATGGGTGATCCTGGGGGTGGGTGGGGGGAATAAGGTGGCATAGGTTGGCGTGGATGGGGCATGGTGTGTTGCGGGAGGGGGATTGGTGGGGAGTGTGGGCTGGAGGGCTGTTTTTGTTTCAATCTTTTAATTTAATTCAACAAAGTGCCGGAGCACAGAGGCAGGCCCTCTGTCCAGCTCGCCTCAGCACCCGACAGACTCTGCACTCATTCAGAGTGCCAGCAGACCCAACTTCTAATCCAACCTTCACTCCCCACTATCCTCAGAATGCAGATCAAAACGGCAGGCTGCTATTTTTAAAATCAGTTTCCATGCACCTGACTCAGAAGTGGAAATCTGAGCCATAGTATTTGGATTTTTCCAGTGCCTGGAATCGCCATTTTTTTGAAGCTTGTTACCATAGAACAATTCCATTTTAATATGTCGCAAGGTAAAAGCACTAAAAGTTCTTTGTCTAGTCTGTAGTGGGCAGCACAGTGGTTAGCAATGCTGCCTCACAGCGCCAGGGATTCGGGTTCGATTCCGGCCTTGGGTGACTGTCTGTGTGGAGGTGGCACATTCTCCCCATGCCTGCATGGGTTTCCTCCCAAGCCCAAAGATGTGCGGGTTAGGTTGACCATGCTAAATCGCCCTCAAGTGTCTGGGGGATTAGGAGGGTAAATATGTGGGATTACGGGAATAGAGCCTGGGTGGGATTGCCGGTACAGGCCGAATGACCTCCCTCTGCACTATAGGAATTCTATGATTCTAATAAAAAGCAGGTTAATTAATCAGTAGCTGAGTGTATAATGTTGAGTTGGTGAAATATTACTGGAATGAGATTGGGAAATATCACCGCTGTTACTTCTTGTAAAGATAGACAGTGGTTGGGTTGAAATTTTTGCAAATTTGTTGGTGTTCATTCTGGTGCATTAAAGCCCTGGATTGTCTATCAGAAACTTTAAATCACTGAAACTTTAACATACACTGACCAACTGTGTTCACTTACCAATAAAACTATTGGAATTAAACTACCAAAGGAAATGCTTCTTTCTCCATCATACAACAGAGCAATACCTATTTCTTACGGGTGTGTTGTTCACCTTGCCCTGCAACAACCATTTGCATTTATATAGCACCTTTAACATTATAAAAGGTCTCTCGGCACTTCACAGGAATATTATCAAACAAAATTTGGCACCAGCTGCTAAAGGAGAAATTTAGACAGATGACCAAAAACCTGGGAAAAGGTAGGTTTTAAAGGAGGAGAGAGTGGCAGAGAGTTTGGCGAGAAAATTCCAGAGTTTAGCACCTAGGCAGCTGATGGCACAGCCAACGATGACAAAGTGATTCAAATTGGGGATGTGTAAGAGTCCAGAATTGGAGATCTGCTAAGACCTCATTAGATTGTGGGATGTTACAGAGCTAGGGAGGCAGGTGAACATGATTTGCTGCGAGTTAGGATATGGACAGCAGCGTTTTGGATGAGCTAAAGTTTATGGTTGGTGGAAGATGGATAGGCAGCCAGGAGAGCAGGGGAATAGTTGAGACGAGCAGTAACCATGACGTGAATAAGTTGGATTGGCAGGATATAGGCTGAGGCAGGGGTGTAGTCGGACACTGTTATGGAGGTAGAAGTAAGTGGTCATGCTGTTGTCGAAAGCCCCTCTTGAGATTAAATGTTCACCAAGTTGCGAATATTCTCCTTCAGGCTCAGACAGTTGTCGAGGAGAGGGATGGAGTCAGTGGTTAGGGGAAGTAGTTTATGGTGGGGTCCAAAAAGCAGTGGCTTTTGTTTTTGCAATATTGAGTTGGAGGAGATCCCTGCACGTCCAGAACTGTATTTCAGACAAATGATGGCACAATGGTTAGCACTGCTGCCTCACAGTGCCAGGGACCCGGGTTCAATTCCCAGCTTGGGTCCCTGTGTGTGGAGTTTGCACATTCTCCCCGTGTCTGCATGGGTTTCCTCTGGGTGCTCCGGTTTCCTCCCACAGTCCAAAGATGTGCGGGTTAGGTGGATTGGCCATGCAAAATTGTTCCTTGGTGTCAGGGGGACTAGATAGGGTAAATGCATAGGGCTGTGGGGATAGGACCTGGGTGGGATTGTGGTTGGTGCGGACTCGATGGGCCGAGTGGCCTCCTTTTGCACTGTAGGATTCTATGATTGTATGAAATCAGAGATAGTTGAGGGGTGCAGAGAGTGGATGGTGAGATACAGCTAGGTTTGTCAGTATTGATTTAGAACGTGGCTTGTTTTTGGATGATGTCGCTGAGGAGCAGCATGTAAATGAAAAATAGGAGCAGGTCAAGCACAGGTCCTTCCAGAGTTGTGGTGTGGGAGTGGGAAGAGTAGCCATCACAGGTGATTCTGTGGTTACAACTGGATAGATAAAAATGGGACTAGGTGAGAGCATTCCCATCCAGCTGGAGAGAGCTGTTGGAGGAGGATGGTATAATCAACCATGCCAAAGGCTGCAGACAGGTTGATTAGTGCAAGAATAAATAATTTACCTTAGTCACAGTCACAGAGTATTATTTGATTAGGGCTGCTACAGTACTCTGGGATGGGCATAAACCTGATTGGAGGGATTCGTACTTGAAGTTGCTGGAAAGATGGACGCTCATGTACTTTGTAGAGGGAAAGGAGATTGGAGATGAGGCGGTAGTTTACAAGGACAGAGCAGTCAAGTGTTTTTCTTTAGGAGAGGGGTGATGCTGGCAGATTTGAAGACATGGGGAACAATACCTGAGGGGAGAGACAGTTAACAATATCAGCCAACATGGAGGCCAGGAAAGGAAGTTGGTTAGTCAGTAATTTATGGTACTTGGTACCGTTTTGTGGTCAAAGACCACATTTTAGTTAAATATGCTTTGCCATTATTCTATTTATGCCATATAGAATATTTATATATTGTATTTGATTTATTATTATCACATGTATTAACATAATGAAAAGTATTGTTTCTTGTGTGCTATACAGACAAAGCATACTGTTCATAGAGAAGGAAATGAGAGAGTGCAGAATATAGTGTTATAGTCATAGCTAGGGAGTAGAGAAAGATCAACTTAATGCAAGGTAAGTCCATTCAAAAGTCTGACAACAGCAGGGAAGCAGCTGTTCTTGAGTCGGTTGGTATGTGACCTCAGACTTTTATATGTTTTTCCTGAAGGAAGAAGGTGGAAGAGAGTATGTCCAGGATACGTGGGGTCCTTAATTATGCTGGCTGCTTCGCTGAGGTAGCGGGAAGTGTAGACAGAATCAATGGATGGGAGGCTGATTTGCGTGATGGATTGGGCTACATTCACGACCTTTTGTAGTTCCTTGCGGTCTTGGGCAGAGCAGGAGCCATACCAAGCTGTGATACAACCAGAAAGAATGCTTTCTATGGTGCATCAGTAAAAGTTGGAGAGAGTCGTAGCTGACATGCCAAATTTCCTTAATCTTCTGAGAAAGTTGAGGTAACTATAGTGTTGGCTTGGGGGGAGCCAGGACAGGTTGTTGGTGATCTGGACACATAAAAACTTGAAGCTCTCAACCCTTTCTACTTCGTCCCTGTTGATGTCGACAGGGGAAAGTTCTCCTTTATGCTTCCTGAAGTTGATGACAATCTCCTTTGTTTTGTTGACATTGAGGAAGAGATTGCTGTCAACAGAAGTCTGTTATGCAAGGGAATTGAAGATTTTATGGTCTGTTTGTTGACCAATTTCTGAGACGAAAGCAATGTATTGTGGAAACTGGATTGCTTTAAGCCTTCAATCCCTGGTTAGGTTAATGCTCTCAGATGCTGTCAATTTATTCACCCTTGAGCTTTTCAACTATTTGGCGCTTAGCCAGTAATATTATTCCCACAGTGGACTATCTGGGTTGTACTTTTATACAAGTTACCGAATGAAGAGCCCAAATGCCTCAAGTTCTATTTCTAATGAGGATAAAGTATCTGTTTTTCTCTCTAAGTAACAAACCGGCAACTAACTCATGAAAGCCACAGCTTTAGGACATATGATTGCTAGAAGTGCAATTTCTGTAGCATGTTATTAGTTATGCAGAAAAATAATTATCCCCTCAGTTTTTGTGAAATGACATTCTAAGTTTCTATCCTCTTGTTATCTGAATGCTGGTTCTGGTATCTGTTCCAATCAGGATTCTTTGACAGGGTAATTTGAATTGATGAGAGTTGTATTTTACCCAGTCCACCATTTATTTAAGGAATTCTGCTGGGAGAAGCTTTTTGCAATATGTATGACCTGTCCAAGTTCTCTAGACTGCGCTCTTATCAGAGCTACATGTCTGCATATTTGTTACATTGTGTGATATCCATCATCTTTTGGAATATTGCTTTAGAGAAACGGACATTGATTGAAAATATTCTTTTCACAAAAAATGTGAACATTTTATTTCTGGCCATGTTTATTTTAGTCGCCTTCATGCCCAACTCGAGTCACGTGACAAAACTTTGGACTGCTCCCAGACCAATTACCACTCTGACTTTGATGTAGGGGTTGCATGAAAAAGGCACAGATTGACTCTTGTGCATTTTTGTTTTACTGATGGGTCACCAATTTGTGGAAAGTACCAAGGACATTCTTTCTACAATGGTATTTCTGTGATCAAGAGTTCCGTTGAAGCACCAATGAATTGTTAAAAATGGCTTTCTCAATTTTTCTTTTTCACACACAGCTGAACAAAACCCTATTTCAACCACTATCCACAATATATTCAGGACAGCTCTTATTTCATAAATTTCAGGTGGACTAAGAAGTGTGTACTCACAGTCAGATAAAGCTGCATTTTGGACATTCCATTGGTCACCAAGGCTGTTGCTTTCTTTCATATCCTCCTTGAAGTTGAAGTGTTTTCTGGGGTCTAAGTCTGCATTTGAAATCTTCACACAGGAAAATAATATCTCCTTTTGAATCAATTGTATTCAAGCCAACAATTACAGCATGTGAATTAAACACTATCACTTGCCTTGCGAGAGGTGGAGAAAAAGACTTGTTTACCACAGTTACCGGGACTATTAGGCAGAAGTGTTTTCAGGTAAACTTGTCAAGTTTATAGAATTGAATTGATTAAATTTAATTGACGAAGAGAATAATAGCAAATGCACAGCGTATTCAGACATGAATAATAGTGATGTGTACTTCCCCCAGAGTGATATCTTTTAAGTACAGTTGAACTTTGCATTGTCAATCCAATTCTATGTTATAGACTGAATTTGGGAACATTTCCAGTACCAAAATGCACACAAGACTGCTTTCAACATAATGTTTCAGTGTGATAATGTTGTGACTTGGACAGTTGCACTATTTCCCACAATGGGATGTCCCACATACTCAGTAATTTGACCTGAACACACACCTCCCTATATGTTTGTAGGTATGGCATTTCATTAATTTGACATGCAGCGTTATTCTTCTATTGGAATAAGTTGAAACAATATTTCATCATTAAAGTAAATGGAAAACATTCCATATGTATTTATTTTGGATGCCCAGTTGACATAATGCTACAATAATATTTAGAAAATGTAGTGAACATTCAACTGTATGCTGTTTAAGATTACTGAACAAAATAGAATCATAGAAACCCTACAGTGCAGAAGGAGGCCATTCGGCCCATCGAGTCTGCACCGACCACAATCCCACCCAGGCCCTACCCCCACACATCTACCCGCTAATCCCTCCAACCTATGCATCCCAGGACTCTAAGGGGCAATTTTTAACCTGGCCAATCAACCTAACCCGCACATCTTTGGACTGTGGGAGGAAACCGGAGGAAACCCACACAGACACGAGGAGAATGTACAAACTCCACACAGACAGTGACCCGAGCCAGGAATTGAACCGGGGACCCTGGAGCTGTGAAGCAGCAGTGCTAACCAACCTCCAAACTAATAAAGTTAGTGGTTGAATTTAATTCTCAGATCTATTCTCAACAATGCGGGTGCTAAATATTTTACACATAACAAAAGATACCATTTAAAAGTCTGTATTACTTTGTTAGCATTTCAAAGGACATTGTTCCTGTAAATGGGTATTTGGTGAGTCTTTTCTTGTTTCTTGTGATCTTGTCCACTCTTAGTGATGGCCCTGAACTGCATGTTCTTGTCCACTGCTTAGTCTTGCAACTCATTCTTCAACCCCTCCCTTCTATCATCAGAAACCATTTGTACATTCACTATTCTTCTGCTTCTTGAAGTCCTTTGCTCAAACCACCTTTCTCTGCTGCTACTTCCTTTTCCTTTAAAAATCTCTATCTATCAGTGTTTTCAGTCTCGGCCTGTGCCTTCCCTCCTAGTTTTTTTTCTTGCTCCATACACCCTCCTAAAGCATTCAGGAACATTCCTTATGTGATAAACAATAAAAGTGCAAGTTCCTCAAACCGAGACAGAGCAAAATTAGTACCAGGTGGCACAGTGGTTAGCACTGTTGCCTCACAGCGCCAGGGACCCGGGTTCGATTTCTGGCTTGGGTCAATGTCTGTGCGGAGTCTGCACGGTTTCCCCATGTCTTCGTGGGTTTCCTTCAGGTGCTCTGGTTTTCTCCCACAAGATGTGCTGCTTAGGTGCGTCAGCTAAATTCTCCCTCGGTGTACCCAAACAGGCACCGGAGTGTGGCGACTTGGGGATTTTCACAGTAACTTCATTGCAGTATTAATGTCAGCCCACTTGTGACAATAAATAAGCTTTAAAAACTGCAGCAGAATGCACCATTGTGCCACTTGCCTATGACATTTTTAGAATCAAAATGAGAAAACTCGAGAATTTCTTTCATGAGGTCTTTGAGTATCTATTCCCTTCAGTTATGCACTGCAGAGTACCACAGTAAATAGGAGCACAAGAGCCTGGATAAAATGTTTGCATCATGAAAAAATGTCACCATAATACGTGACACAAATTATTTTTGCTGCAAACTCAAATATAACCAGACATAGCAATTTCATTAATTCAAAGCTCAGCTAAATTAGTGTTGAAAGTTTACGCAAATGCAAGTTTTAATCCTAAAATAATTCATAATCATTATAGCGGGACTGCATATGGCTAAAAATATACTGAAAACATCAGCCTGGAATCTTCTGCTCACGTTGTGCTGAACATATGAAAATGTGATATAAACAGCCTCTCAAGTTCATTTCCCTTTTCCCTTCCACAAATATTTACAGTTATGATTACGTGAAATGTTTCTTGTGGGAATTACCTCTTGTACCAAGCACAGTACTCTCAGAAACTAGCCATCAAGGGTACAAGAATGCACTGAATTGTAAGTCAGAGGAAGGGTGGTGCACAGACCTTGTTCACCAGCAGTTGAATCTGTTGGTTCTGTCCATCAATTTGTTGCTGTTGGGCGGTCAGCAATGCTAGAACTTCATCTACGCGCTGGTTTTGAAACTCGGTTACAGACTGAAAAGCAAAATTAATTTGTTGATGTAACCATGTCCAACATTCATTCAAACAAAGTGCAGGCAGTTTTCTGTGATGACAGAAGAGGTTTATGTTTTCAAAATTTCAATGTATATATATTTTTTTATTCACCTCAGTAAGATGCTAGAACACACTATCAAGCTGCAACAACAGAGCTACGGTTGTGTAAGGGCTTGATGTGGTCAAGTAGCAGATATGAAACCACAGCAACACTAATGAAAATCAATACCATCCTGGACAAAGCAGTCCACTTGATTGGCAACCTATACATCACCTTAAGAATTCACTTCTCAACCAGTGGACTATGACTACAGTATGTACAAGATGCACTGAAGCAACTCCCCAAGGCTTTTTTGACCATACCTCCCAAGCCAGCCTAGAAGGGCAAGGGCAGGTGCTTGGGAATAACATCACCTGCAAATTTCCTTCCAAATCATACACCACCCTGACTTAGAAATGTATCACCCACCATTCCTTCACTGTTCCTGGGTCAGAATCTTAGAACACCTTCTCTAGCTGCACTGTCACAGCTCGGACTGCAGTGACTTGAGAAAGCTGCTGACCCATCACCATCACCTCAAAGGTAATTAGTGATGGATAATAAATGTTGGCCTTGCCAGCAATGTTCATATCCTATGACTGAATTTAAAAAATAAGCAACACTTTGTGACATGGGATCATGTACCATCTACCTGAAACATCATTATGTTGGGTAGCTGTAGCTTGAGTGCACTCCGTGCAGACATCTTTAACCTCTCTTTACACCAATCTGAGATCTCTACCTGCTTCAAGAAGATGACCATCATCCCGGTACCAAAGAATAGCCAGGCTGTGTGTCTTAAGGACTATCGTCTAGGGCTCTGACATCCATCATTATGAAGTGCTTCAAAAGGTTACTCATGGCACGAATCAATTCCGGCCTCCCAGGTTGCCTGGATCCACTGCAGTTTGTCTATCGCCGCAACAGGTCCACAGCAGATGCCATCCCCCTGGCCTTGCACTCAACCCTGGAATACCTGGATGACAAGGCCACCTATGTCAGACTCCTATTTATTGACTACAGCTCAGCCTTCAACAACATTATTCCTACAAAGCTCATCTCCAAACTCCATGGCCTGGGGTTCGGCTCCTCCCTCTGCAACTGGATCCTAGACTTTCTAACTCGCAGACCGCAATCAGTAAGATTAGGTGACAATGCCCCATCTATAATCACCCTCAACAACGGTGCCCCACAAGGCTGTGTCCTCAACCCTTTACTATACTTCTTAAACACCTATGACTGTGTGGCCAGATTCCCCTCCAACTCAATTTTCAAGTTTACTGATGACACCACTATGGTGTGTTGGATCTCAAACAATGATGAGACAGAGTACAGGAAAGAGATAGAGAATCTGGTGAATTGGTGCGACAACAATAATCTCTCCCTCAATGTCAACAAAACGAAGGAGATAGTCATTGACTTCAGGAAGCATAATGGAGGGCATGCCCCTGTCTACATCAATGGGGATGAAGTAGAACGGGTCGAGAGCTTCATGTTTCTAGGTGTTCAGGTCAACAACCTGACCTGGTCCCTCCATGCCGAAGCTATAGTTAAGAAAGCCCACCAACGCATCTACTTTCTCAAGAAACTAAGGAAGTTTGGCATGCCTGCTACGACCCTCACCAACGTTTTTAGATGCACCATAGAAAACATTCTTTCTGGTTGTATTACAGCTTGGTATGTCTCCTGCTCTGTCCAAAACCGTAAAAGCTACAAAGGGTCGTGAACGAAGCTCAATCCATCAATCAAACCAGCCTCCCATCCATTGACTGTGTCTATACTTCCTGCTGCCTCAGAAAAGCAGCCAGCATAATCAAGGACCCCACACACCCTGGATATGCTCTCTTCCACCTTCTTCTGTCGGGAAAAAGATGCAGAAGTCTGAGGACACGTACCAACCAACTCGAGAACAGCTTCTTCCCTGCTGCCATCAGACTTTTGAACGGACCAACCTCGCATTAAGTTGATCTTTCTCTACACCCTAGCTATAACACTACATTCTGCACTCTCTCCTTCTCCAAGTACAGTATGCTTTGTCTGTATAGCATGCAAGAAACAATACTTTTCATTATATACTAATACATGTGACAATAAATGAAATCAAAATAATGTCTGCTTTGCTCCCCTCTCTGTTCCTATGTCCTCTTAGTACTGTAGACAACGTTGAGCTTGAATACCATCACCTTCCAGATATAATGCATTGCTTGCTGTAATCTGGAGCTCTTGCCTTAAAAGTTCTAAAAAGGACACTTTCTTTCTCTTCCACCTGAGCAAACCTGCCTTATCACTGTTTCAGATACTTCTGCTTTCTGCTCCCACACGAGTTTTTAAAAACTTATTGCTGGCCATCGCCTCTTCCCAGACAAAAGCTAAACCCTTCAAGGTGATCTCTCAGCCTTTTAATAGCTTTCCTATATGTCGCTACTTAACTGTATGTGATGGTGCCCTTTTAAATTTGAGGAGTAACCCTTTAAGAGCACTCCGTGCAAGACTCAAGTTGGCTTTACAGTTTCCACCAAGGACAGCTCGTCATTTTCTGGCACGCTTTTTGTGCCTCATACAGCTTTTCAGCTGGATTCAGTGAAGCAGCCCTTTAATTCCTAATTCTCAGCCTTGAATTGAAGCTAAATAATTACAGGAGGATTGAAAATAAATTATGGCGAACAGACAACAGATACAATTAGAACAACACAGACATTCAGACAATGGCAATTTAACAAGGAAAAAATGTAAAATAGTAAGGATCGTTTAATTACAAAAACCTGAATGGTTTTATTCATTCTATTACAGCTGAGTGTGTGATTTATGAAAACCACTACTCTGTAGACAAATAAAGTAATTCCCATTGGAATTAATCCAAGGAATATTTTGTATACAATTTTTAACAAATGCTTGGTAACAAACTGACAAAATAATGGAATAATGGGTCTTTGGTATTAGGCAACTTCAGAAACCAATAGATCAACCATCATCTGAACTTAAGGGTTCATTATTACACTCAAATCACACCAGGCAGCTATTATTTAACACTGCACACAGTGACTGTATTCAATTCTGTGTTGCTCTTTTTAGCCAACCAAGGTCGCAAGTGCAGATACAAACATCATGGCCAGGATTTTACGACCTCGCTCGGGCGAGGTTCGTAAAATCCCGCCCGAGGCCAACCAGAGAGATCCGTTCTTCGAGCCTCGCCCGCCCCGATTCCAGAGCAGGTGTGGCAATAAAATTCCAGCACATGTTGTGGCACTATCCACAACCAATAATATTTTCACTTCATTGTGTGGGTCTTGCATGTCATGTCAATATTACTCATACAGATAATCCCTTTGTCTTGCCTGCAGTACCAGTTATTTAATGGCACTGTTATGAGTTATCATGCCAATGTGTGACAACCAAGCTATGATATCAATCATCCAACATGACTCAAATTGAAATGGAGAAGATTCTAAATAGTATTTCCTTCGCCAAAATGAAAAACTAATTCAAAGTAATGAAAAGAGTTAAGAAATTATTCTGTATTTGCTGGTGGAATCTGAACTGCCATCCTCGAATCCCTTGAAGTCTGTCGATTCTTTGCATCCTGTGCAATGGGCTGGGAGTGTTTTCGGCAGGGGGATTTAAATATAACAGCCCACTGCCTTCCTGTCCACCACAGTCCCTATAATGCCCTCATTTTACAAAAAATCATTAATGGGCAACTGAGCCTGTTAACAAGCCAATTACCCGAATATTATGCTGTCTGCACCATAATGCAATTGACATGGACAGGCAAGCAAGAGCAGGGAGTCTGCTTTTACACAATCTGGGGTGAAAAGGCAGGAAGGATGAGTGGAGTTTTGGGGGGTGCTCCATGTGCATCGGGGGCGTGCCCCTAGCATGGTACCTTTGTGCCTTCCCGCTTGGCTTACAAAACCACACCCCCCTCCATTCCCCTCGTGCCCCCTTCTCCCTAGGGTGCTTGATTCCTTCCCCTCCCCCAAAAACTAGAATGAACCTTAGGCCAGGATACATTACTCTTTACATAGGCCTGCTTGCAGCTCCAGCTGTGCTCACTACTGAGTTCTGGTGCTGCTGGGATTACTACAACTGTCGACCAATCTGATGTCTTCCTACTGAGGGAGAAGAAAAAGGCCTGTTCTCCCCCACTCCCCCTCACTGCTCCCCTTATCGCTGCAAGGTGGCCCTTATTTTAAGTCGATCGGTTTGAAAACTACTTTTGTGACGGGGTGTCAAGCAATACACTACCCCCTTTCCCTGTAAAAGTCATCCCAGCGTTACCGTCTCATCTTTTCCACAAACCAAAGTAATAACTTTGCTGCAGCAATTGTCAATCCAATTCAAACTCTAAGCTAAAATCAGTCAAATACATGAAACCAAAAGAGAAAATGCTGGAAAGTCTAAGCAGGTCTGGCAGCATCTGTAAGGAGAGAAAAGAGCTGACGTTTTGAGTCCAGATGACCCTTTGTCAAAGCCCAGTCAAATGCATGTTGTATCACTCAACAGAAAACTTTTTTTCGCTTTTCTCCAACTCCACTAAAGACAATCCTGTAACAATGCTTCTTACAAATTGCACCATTATACCCTTCCCCCACCACAAATGAGATCATAATATAGTAAGAGTAAGCCATACATCCCTTCAAACCTTCTCCGTAATTCAATAACATCAAGGCTGATCTGCCTGTAGCCTAAATTCCATTTTCCTAACCCTTGAATTCCTTGTTAATCAAAAATCTGTCAGACTCTGTCTTGATGATGTTCAATTAGCAGCCTCCACTGCTCTCTGTGGAAGAATTCCAAAGACTTGCAGAGAAAAATTCTTCCTCATTTTCACCTTCAATGGGAGACACTTATTTTTAAACTGTTACCCTGGCTCTTTACTTCTCGACTGGTATCTATCCTTTCAAGCCCCCTCAGAATCTTATGCTTTTCAATAGATCACCTCTCATTCTTCTGAACTCCAATGAGTAAAGGTCCAACCTACTCAGTATTTCCTCTCAATACAGCCCCTTCACCCTAGGAATTGATCTGGTGAAACTTCTCTGAACTGCTTCCAATACAAGTAAATCCCTCACTAAGTAAGGAGACCAAAACTGTACAAAGTACTCCAGGCGGGGTCCCACCAATGCCCAGGACATTTGTAGCAAGACTTTACTACTTTTACACTTCAACCCCCTTGCAATAAAAACCAACATTCCATTTGCTTTCTAACTACCTGCTGTACTTGCATGCTGACTTTTTTTGTGACTCATGTACAACGGCACTTGGATCCCTCTGTACTGCAGCATTCTGCAGTCTTTCTCCATTTAAATAACATTCTTTTTTTTCTATTCTTCCTGCCAAAGTGGTCAACCGCACATTTTTTCCCACAATTATTTTGGCCACTCACTTAACCTATCCATATCCTGGGTTAACACAGTGGTTAGCACTGCTGCCTCACAGCACCAGGGACCCAGGTTCAATTCCAGCCTTGGGTGACTGCCTGTGTGGAGTTTGCACATTCTCCCCATGTCTGCATGGGTTTCCTCCAGATGCTCCAGTTTCTTCACTCAGTCCAAAAGATATGCAGGTTCGGTGGATTGGCCATGCTGAATTGCTCCTTAGTGTCTCAAGGTGTGTAAGTTAGATGGATTAGCCATGGTAAATGTGTGGGGTACATAGATAGGGTGGAGAAGAAAGCCTGGCTAAGATACTCTGTCAAAGAGCTTGTGCAGACTCAGTGGTCCGAATGGCCTCCTTCTGTAGGGATTCTATGATTCTATATCTCTTTGCAAACTCTCTGTATCCTCCTTACAATTCCCTTCCTACCCATCTTCATGTCACCAGCAGATTTGGCTACAATACAGTTGGTCCCTTTAGACAATTCATTAATGTAGATTGTAAATAGTTGAGGTCCCAGGTCTGATTCCTGCAGTACCCCACTGGTTATAGTTCACTTACCTGAGAATTATCCATTTACCCTGACTCCTTTTCTGTATGTCAGTCCTCTATCCATGCTAATATATCACCTCCAAAACTATGTTTTGTTCAGTAACTAATTATGCGGCGCCTTTTCAAACGCCTTCTGGAAATCCAAATGCACTACATCGAATGGTTCCCCTTTATCCTGCTTGTAACAAAGATCTCTGTTTGGAGTTTGGAAGAACGAGAGGTGATCTTATCAAAAACAAAGTTGGCTCTGCCCGATGTATTTATAATTTTCTAAATGTCCTGCTACCACCTCCTTAATAATGGATTCTAATGGCAGATGTTAAACAAACTGACCTATAGTTTCTTGCTTTCTTTCTCACTCCTTCCTTGTTTAGTGGTGTTACATTTGTTGCTTATCAGAATCTAGGGAATTTTGGAAGATTACAGCCAATGCATTTAAATCTCTGCAGCCACTTAAGGCTCTAAAATACAAGCCACCAGGTCTAGGAGACTTGTCAGCATTTAGTTCCATTAGGTTTCCTGGTACTTTTTCTCTCGTGGTAGTGATTGTTTTAAGTTTCTCTCTCCCTTTCACCCCTTGATTTTCACTATTCTCTGGATGTTTTTTGTATCTTCTACTGTGAAGACCGATACAATAATCTTGTTCAACGTCCCTGACATTTCCTTGTTTCCCATTATTAATTCCCCATCTTACCCTCTAATGGAGCAGTGCTCGCTTTTGTTACTCTTTTTCCTTTTAATGTATGTGTAGATGGTTTTACTGCCTATTTTTATATTTCTTGCCAGTTTTCTCTCGTACTCCAATTTTTCCCTCTTTGTTTTGACCTGCAACTAATCTTTGCAGCATTGTGCACCTTTTCCTCAATTTGATACCATCCTTACCTTCCTTAATTAGGCATTGATGGTGCATCCTATTCGGAGTCTTTTTGCTGAATGAAATGTGGAGAGTTAAGAAATATCTCCTTAACTGTCTGTCACTGTTTTTTTATCTTTTAACCTATTTTCCCATTTCACTTTAGCCAACCTGACTTTATACTCTTAAGTTTAAGACACTAATTTCAGACCCATGCTTTTCACTCTAAAATGGAATGTGAAATTCTATCATGTCATGAACCAAGCTGATATTCTTTCCCCTCCATCCACATCATCCTCCTCTCCTGCCTCTCTTTATTTCCCTCCCCTTTCCCTTTCCTATTCATTATCTCTCCATCCATTCACTTGCTTCTTCCCCCTTCCTTTCCACTCTCCTCATTCTCTCCCCCTTCCATTATCTCTCGGTCCACAGTCTGGATTCAATTAGTCTCACAGCCTTTTATCCTGCTTGTTTTTATGAAGTGTTTTTTTTTCTTCATTCTTCAAGTACAATGTCAGAGAAAATCGACCAGTGAAGACTTGATAACGGTAAAGCAATTTGTACATTTAACAAAAGAGCAGTAATAGCCAGCTGAGAAAAATATAGAACTCCTCGAGAGCCATATAAGTACCATGCATTTTAATTTAGTGGATGTGGGCATTATTGGCGAGGCTGGCATTTATTGCCCATCAAATTCTCTTAAATAAGTGGTTCGCTAGGGCATTTCAGAGGGCAATTTAGGGTCAATGGTATTGCGCATATAGACCAAACTGGATAAGGATGGCAGATTTCCTTCCCAAAAGGATTTTAATGGACCATTTTGGTTTTTACAATGATCCGAAATTGATGTGGCCACTATTACTGGTACTAGCTTTTTATCCCGGATTTACTTTTTAACTGAGACTGGTGTGGTGGGATTTGGTTGTGTGTTCAGATCATTAGTCCAGGCCTCTGTATACTACGTTAGAAACATGACCACTGTGCTAACATTCCTCATTGTAAAATGGTTAGAGAAAGAGAGAGGGAAAGTGCATGTGTATATCCACATTGTTCATAGATGCCTGGAATATTTGCAATAGATACTGATTAGATTATTCAACAACATCTGTAAGTCGTGTGAAAATTGCCATTGTTTCTTTCAGTGGACAAACACATTACAGGCTCCGATGTCATTTAATTTTCTCTTATTTCAGCAAAAATCTTTAATACTTTAAAAAATGGATTAATACCTGTTTCAGTATACAGCTTTTTCCCACTAACATAGAAACATAGAAAAACTACAGCACAAAACAGGCCCTTCGGCCCCACAAGTTGTGCCGAACATATCCCTACCTTTTAGGCCTACCTATAACCCTCCATCCTATTAAGTCCCATGTACTCATCCAGGAGTCTCTTAAAAGACCCTATTGAGTTTGCCTCCACCACCACTGACGGCAGCCGATTCCACTCGCCCACTCGCCCTCTGTGTGAAAAACTTCCCCCTAACATTTCCCCTGTACCTACCCCCCAGCACCTTAAACCTGTGTCCTCTCGTAGCAGCCATTTCCACCCTGGGAAAAAGCCTCTGAGAGTCCACCCAATCTATGCCTCTCAACATCTTATATACCTCTATTAGGTCTCCTCTCATCCTACATCTCTCCAAGGAGAAAAGACCGAGCTCCCTCAGCCTATCCTCATAAGGCATGCCACTCAATCCAGGCAACATCCTTGTAAATCGCCTCTGCACCCTTTCAATCTTTTCCACATCCTTCCTGTAATGAGGTGACCAGAACTGAGCACAGTTCTCCAAGTGGGGTCTGACGAGGGTCTTGTATAGCTGCATCATTATCCCCGGACTCCTAAACTCAATCCCTTGATTGATAAAGGCCAGCACACCATACGCCTTCTTAACCACCTCCTCCACCTGCGGGGCCAATTTTAGAGTCCTATGGACCCGGACCCCAAGGTCCTTCTGATCCTCTACAGTACTAAGAGTCTTTCCCTTTACATTGTACTCCTTCATCCCATTTGACCTGCTAAAATGGACCACTACGCATTTATCTGGGTTGAAGTCCATCTGCCACTTCTCCGCCCAGTCTTGCATCCTATCTATGTCCCTCTGTAACTTCTGACATCCCTCCAGACTATCCACAACCCCACCAACCTTCGAGTCGTCGGCAAACTTACCAACCCATCCCTCCACTTCCTCATCCAGGTCATTTATGAAAATGACAAAACAGCAAGGGTCCCAGAACAGATCCCTGGAGCACACCACTGGTGACCGACCTCCATTTAGAAAAAGACCCATCTATACACACACTCTGCCTCCTTTGGGCAAGCCAGTTCTGGATCCACAGGGCAGCAGCCCCTTGGATCCCATGCCCTCTCACTTTTTCTAGAAGCCTTGCATGGGGGACCTTATCGAACGCCTTGCTAAAATCCATATAAACCACATCCACCGCTTTCCCTTCGTCAATGTGTTTAGTCACATTTTCGAAGAACTCCACCAGGCTCGTAAGGCACGATCTGCCTTTGACAAAGCCATGCTGAGTATTCTTGAGCATACTAAACCTCTCTAAATGCTCATAAATCCTGTCCCTCAGGATCTTCTCCATCAGCTTACCAACCACTGAGGTTAGATTCACCGGTTGGTAATTTCCTGGGCTATCCCTATTCCCCTTCTTGAAAATAGGAACCACATCCGCAATCCTCCGGCACCTCTCCCGTCTCCATCGACGACGCAAAGATCATCGCCAGAGGCTCTGCAATCTCTTCCCTTGTCTCCCACAGTAACCTGGGGTACATCCCATCCGGACCCGGTGACTTATCTATCTTGATGCCATTCAAAGATTCCAGCACAACCTCTTTGTTAAAATCCACATACTCAATCTTTTCAGTCCACCGCAAGCCCGCAGTACATCCACCCAGGTCCTTCTCCTCTGTGAAAACCGAGGCAAAATACTCATTAAGCACCTCTGCCATTTCTACTGGTTCCGTACAGATTTTCCCACCTTCACCTTTTATAGGCCCTATTCCTTCACGTCTCATCCTTTTACTCTTCACATATTTATAGAACACCTTAGGGTTTTCCTTAATCCTACTTGTCAGGGCCTTCTCGTGACCCCTTCTGGCTCTCCTAATTTCCTAATATTCACAAGGATGTTGCCGGGACTTGAGAAGCTGAGTTACAGAGAGAGATTGAATAGGTTGGGACTTTATTCCCTGGAGCGTAGAAGATTGAGGGGAGATTGGATAGAGGTGTATATGATTTTGATGGGTATAGATAGAGTGAATGCAAGCAGGCTTTTTCCGCTGAGGCTAGGGGAGAAAAAAACCAGAGGGCATGGGTTAAGGGTGAAAGGAGAAAAGTTTAAAGGGAATATTAGGGGGGGCTTCTTCACGCAGAGAGTGGTGGGAGTGTGGAATGAGCTGCCGGATAAAGTGGTAACATTTAAGAAAAACTTGGACGGGTTCATGGATGAGAGGGGTGTGGAGGGATATGGTCCAAGTGCAGGTCAGTGGGACTAGGCATAAAATGGTTCAGCACAGACAAGAAGGGCCAAAAGGCCTGTTTCTGAGCTGTAATTATCTATGGTTCTATGGTTTTTTAGTCCCTTCCTACAAGCCGTATACTCATCTAGATCCCTATCTTCGCCAAGCTCTCTGAACCTTTTGTACGCTTTCCTTTTCTTCTCGACTCGGTCCTGCACAGCTTTCGTGCACCACGGTTCCTTTAACTTACTAACTCCTCCCTGTCTGCTCGGAACGTTGGCCTGTAGAACTCCAGACAGACATTCCTTGAAAAACTGCCACCTCTCTTCAGTAGATTTCCCTGAGAATACCTCCTTCCAATTTACTCCTCTAATTTGCTGCCTTATGTCTTCATATTTCCCCTTACTCCATTTTAACGCTTTCCTAGCTTGCCTGATCCTCTCTTTTTCCAATGCAAGCATAAAGGAGATAGAGTTATGATCGCTATCCCCAAGATGCTCTCCCACTGAGAGATCTGACACCTGTCCAGGCTCATTGGTCAGTATCAGGTCAAGTACAGCATCTCCTCTTGTAGGCTTGTCCACATGCTGTGTCAGGAAACCCTCCTGAACACACCTAACGAACTCCTCCCCATCCAATCCCCTTACCCTAGGGATATTCCAATCCATGTTTGGGAAATTAAAGTCTCCTATCACAACAACTCTGCTATTATTGCAACTCTCCAGATCTGTTTCCCTATCTGCTCCTCCACCTCCCTGTCACTTTTGGGCGGCCTATAGAAAACTCCCAGCAAAGTGATCGACCCCTTCCCGCTCCGAACTTCCACCCACAGAGACTCTGTAGACAATCCCTCCACAGCATACACCTTCTCTACAGCTGTGACACTATCCCTGATCAGCAGTGCCACTCCACCCCCTCTCTTGCCTCCTTCCCTGTCCTTCCTGAAACATCTGAATCCCGGCACCTGGAGTATCCAATCCTGTCCCTGAGACATCCAAGTCTCCGTAATGGCCACCACATCACACTTCCAGGCATCAATCCACGCTCTGAGCTCATCCCCGTTATTCACTATACTCCTGGCATTAAAGTAAACACATCTCAATCCTTTGGTCTGAGCTCTCCCCTTCTCTATCCCCCGTCCATCCTCCCTCATTACATCATTAATAAACTTCTAGACTTGCATCTACATCATTAATATGGTCATTTTGTACTTTAAATAATGTGGGTTGACTTTTTTGTAAATACACTCAATGGCTGCAGTTAACACTAGAGATAATTCTGGGTCTATACACGGGTGGATTGAGGTGTCTGGGCACAATGAATATTGTAAAGCTGGATGTGTCTGAGCACGTGCCAGTAAAAGAATGCACCTCAATTTCCTTCCATTATTTAAATTTAAACAGAAGGAAAGTTTAGTTGGGTTCTTTTACAGCATGCGCCCCCAACCCACCAAATTTTCTGCTATTTACTTGCCTAATCTAGCACGCCTATGTGCTATATATTATCATATATAAATCTAATTAATACCTGAAAAGTACCAAGATCTTATTTTCTTCTTTATTCAAGAAGCGGCACATCTGCAGTGATATTTTGTAGCTCTAGACAGTTCACGCAAATAATTCCTATGGGAAAGTTATCCAATCCTACAACAGCTTACTGTAAGATCCAAGAGGTTTATATTGAGTATAGTCACATAATATCACCATAAATCAACAAAGTCATTAAACTGTATATAAAACTTTTATTTTTCCAACATTTTTGGTACTTCAGGATGTGTTGACTTACCCTGTAGAAGGAGACATCGGCAGATTTGTTTTTCCCCTTGTCGTTCTCCAGAATCCTTTCCAGCTTTCCTTCCAGGGAATTTACCTTGTTGACAACTGACTGCTGGTCCTGCAGTACTTTAATTAGCTTATTACTGAGCTCCATGAATCCGTTATGAAGCTCCTCATCCTCAATTTCCAGCTCCTGAGCTTTGTCTTTCAGATCCTTTCCGTCACTGCCTATAAGCTTGACTTGGCTGCCCAGGTTGTTGATGGAGCTATTGTAAACACTCAGTTGTTCCAAAACAGCATTCATCTCTCCCTTCATCTTGTCTGTGTGCTCCTTCAGCCCTTTCCCGAGCAGGTAAAGACCATGGGCGAGTAGGCGAATGTCCTCTGACGAGGCAAATTGAGTTCTCTCTCCTCTGCGAGTGTTCCCAGGAAGGCCCAACGTGGAGCAAATAAGACACATTATTACAATAAAATGAACTGTCTTCATTATTTACCGACAGGCAGTTCAATCTTATCAGTTCTTTTCCCCACTGCTGGTACAGAAACCGTATCACTTCTGATGTGCCAGAACAGACACTTCGCTCCCTTATGTACTGCTGCAGGGTCCTCCCAGTTCCACTTATTTGAATAATAAATACTTAAACTCGTTGGGAACCAAAGTGGCATTGTAAAAACCACAGCTATGCAGTAGCTGCTCTTAAGAGACTGTCTCCAAAATATGTCCCTGTTTAGCTTATTAAAAGTATTTTTCTCTTTTTTATAAACCCAGAATGTGCTTGTCTTACTAACTATACATGTTGAATATATTTCTCATGTTTCTTTTTAATCCAATGCACTTGTGGTTTAATGATGGTGAGAAAAAGGATGCTGAGAACTGTTGTAACCAGGGTTTGCAGCGAACACTCACAGGCTAGGCGTAAGACAAGTAGGTGCACAAGGGGGAAAAGGAACCTCAGCTCTGCCTCAATATTGTGCTTCTTTTGCAGCTTCTGAGAGCACCCTTACTGTATACTGACAATTCTAACACCCACCTCACTCTATGGTTTCACTGAATGAGAATGTTATGCACAATAATGTTAAATTAGGGACTGGTTTTTGCTAATGATGCACGCTAATTGGCAAGTGAATTGATATTAGTTTGTTTTACATAGGATTTTACTGGAAATATAGAAAAGGGCTTTAATTGTGTTGATCAGCGGTAGATTTAAATTGAATGGTGATTTAAACTCATGGTCATGATGCTATGCAATCCCCCCCACTGGAGATATATTTGAAACAATATTGTTTATTAACAGAGCAGCTATTTTTTTAACACACTTGTCAGGTTAATCACCCCAGACATCATATTGGTGAGGGTGTTAGCATGTGGAAAGTGAATGTCCTGCAGAAGTATGCAAAGCAAACAGATCTTGACATCAGTGGGCCGTACAATTTAATACCATTGGTGCCATTTGAAGGTCAGCACGCCTATTAATATCCTCTGTTAATCTATGGAGCTGAACACAGTTCCAGCATCAGAAGGGATTTCCCTCATCAGGCCAATTTAAAGGGATTATCAATGACCAATGGGTTCGTTGGTTCATTTCTTCTGTCTGCCGCAAGTGTTTGATGTTTTCTACCATTGTTTCAAGTTCAAAGGTCAACAGGGAATGGCGTGCTGAAGTTCATTTTGCTTGCTTTACGCTAAGGATATCATCACGGAAATTTTCCTTCTGCTGCAGCCACAACCTCTGAGCAGGGAAAGGTGACTGTGGCAAAGAACCTTTTATATGCCTTACTCCTTTCAGGCTGGAGCTGGAGATAGTTGCAGCATCTTGTAGTTTGATGTTTTATATCAAATGGTTACATTAATAAATAAACTTTTAAAAGTTGGTGTGTGACCACGTACAGATATGCCCAATATCCTAGTATCATAATCCCCACATTCCATGGCAGTCCAATGGATACTGGGGGACAGTATCATATGTAGACAATATGCACACAACGAAAGTACTACTGCAGGTAAAATGTGATTATTTCCAATGCCAATGCATCCACTTCCTGGACCCCTCTGAAGAAACCCTGCACTACTCTGCAAAGCAGGTATCAAGAATCGTGGTGGTCTGTTCCATGCTGCATAACCTGCTAATCAAGAGACGACAGTCTTTCTATCAATTATACAACTAGCAAAATGAAGAGCAATAGGAGAATGAGGACGAGGAAGAAGAATGAAGGAGGAAATCTAGACAACCCCTTTCTGTTCGAGCTGTCCATGAAGAACCAGTTGTATCAGTAGATGCAACCTTAATTCCCCATTCACCAATAATCCCACACCTTCTCTTACTTCATCACTGACTATCACAACATCGGCTTGACTGCAATGCATACAAAATAAGTATTCCAAACTAAATTTATCATTGCATACAAAAGTCAACTAATGACCCTTGTGCGCTCTCTTTGTGCCAGTCTTCTATGCGCCTTTGCCAGCATTACTATGCAGTGCTACCGCTGCTGACTTTGTGGAGGAGACTTGAACAGCTCCTAGCTTAAACGTTGAGGAGAGTTCCAGAACAAAGAGATCTAGGGGTACATGTTCATAGCTCCTTAAAAGTGGAGTTACAGGAAGACAGAGTGGTGAAGAAGGCATTCGGCATGCTTGGTTTCATCGGTCAGAACACTGAATATAGGAGTTGGGACGTCTTGTTGAAGTTGTACAAGACATTGGTAAGGCCACACTTGGAATACTGTGTGCAATTCTGGTCACCCTATTATAGAAAGGATATTATTAAACTAGAAAGAGTGCAGAAAAGATTTACTAGGATGCTACCAGGACTTGATGGATTGAGTTATAAGGAGAGGCTGAATAGAGTGGGACTTTTTTCTCTGGAGCGTAGGAGGCTGAGGGGTGACCAAAAGAGGTGGATGAGGGTAAAGCAGTTGATGTGGTGTATATGGATTTCAGTAAAGCGTTTGATAAGGTTCCCCACGGTAAGCTATTGCAGAAGATACGGAGGCATGGGATTGAGGGTGATTTAGCGGTTTGGATCAGGAATTGGCTAGCTGTAAGAAAACAGAGGGTGGTGGTTGATGGGAAATGTTCATCCTGGAGTTCAGTTACTAGTGGTGTACCACAAGGATCTGTTTTGGGGCCACTGCTGTTTGTCATTTTTATAAATGACCTGGATGAGGGCGTAGAAGGATGGGTTAGTAAATTTGCGGATGACACTAAAGTCGATATTGTTGCAGGTTACAGAGGGACATAGATGAGCTGCAGAGCTGGGCTGAGAGGTGGCAAATGGAGTTCAATGCGGAAAAGTGTGAGGTGATTCACTTTGGAAGGGGTAACAGGATTACAGAGTACTGGGCTAATGGTAAGATACGTGGTAGTGTGGATGAACAGAGAGATCTCGGTGTGCATAGATCCCTGAAAGTTGGCACCCAGGTTGATAGGGTTGTTAAGAAGGCGTACGATGTGTTAGCTTTTATTGGTAGAGGGATTGAGTTTCAGAGCCAGGAGTCGTCATGTTGCAGCTGTACAAAACTCTGGTGCGGCCGCACTTGGAGTATTGCGTACAGTTCTGGTCGCCGCATTATAGGAAGGATGTGGAAGCATTGGAAAGGGTGCAGAGGAGATTTACCAGGATGTTGCCTGGTATGGTGGGAAGGTCTTATGGGGAAAGGCTGAGGGACTTGAGGTTGTTTTCATTAGAGAAAAGGTTAAGAGGTGACTTAAAAGAGGCATACAAGATGATCAGAGGATTAGACGGGGTGGATAGTGAGAGCCTTTTTCCTCGGATGGTGATCGCTAGCACGAGGGCTCATAGCTTTAAATTGAGGGGTGATAGATACAGGACAGATGTCAGAGGTAGATTCTTCACTCAGAGAGTAGTAAGGGCGTGGAATGCCCTGCCTGCAGCAGTAGTGGACTTGCCAACATTAAGGGCATTTAAATGGTCATTGGATAAACATATGGATGATATTGGAATAGTGTAGGTTAGATGGGCTTTAGATTGGTTTCACTGGTCGGCGCAGCATCGAGGGCCGAAGGGCCTGTACTGCGCTGTAATGTTCTATGTATGTTCTATGTAAAGACCCAACTGTGGGCACCTTCATCATGGCATGGACAGCAGCAGTGTGGATAAGCTAATGGGCAGATAAGGGAAGTGGCAACATGGCAGGGCTGGGAGGATGATTGCTGTCTTCCTGAAAGAGGACAGATTTGTGCTCCGCAACCACTGCAATTTTCCTCACAAGAGTGCCTCAGTAATCCTAGTACTTTGATGGAAGACTGATTGCTGGATAACTCTGATACCCTAAAAGCTCTTTTACACACTAATCCACTGTGATGATGGAAGCAGTCTGAGCTGAGTTAACATTACAGCAATCTAAGCTTCCATTGCAGCACTCAGATTCTGGATGCCTGCTGCTTGTACTGCCATGGACGTTGTAACATTGGCCACCAGGCATTGCACCATAGTTGGATCTACAAGTCTTCTCTTGGAGTTGGCCATCACTTCTACTCTGAAGAGGATGTGTTCCAAACTGGCCTCCTCACTGACACCCACGAACCATGAATGAATAAAAATTATTTTGATTGAGTTGACACATGCTGATATCCAGTTCAGCCGATCTAACACTTGGGCACTTTCATTTTTTTCATTTTTTTTCCCCTGCCGCCATCTTCCTTGTCTAAAAGCATTGACTCCTGGTTGGGGTATAATTATACAAACTCCAGATCTCATCAGGTGCTCTATCCAAGTGTCCTCGGTTCATTTGGAAACCCAGATTGTGACTCGAGGCTATTTGCCCCTCGGGGCCACTTCAATCATGTCGTCATCTGAAGTGCATTTGCAGCAGAAATCACTGACCAGTGATTAGAGTGCGTCCTGGGGGACATCTTTCTCTCTGTCTCAGGGGCGATGCAGTCAATTCCTGCACCACCACATCTGTGATTGTCTAATTCTGATGTGGAGATGCTGATGTTGGACTGGGGTAAACACAGTAAGAGTTTTAACAACAGGTTAAAGTCCAACAGGTTTATTTGGTAGCAAATGCCATTAGCTTTCGGAGCGCTGCTCCTTCGTCAGATGGAGTGGATATTCACAGCAACCTCTGCAAGATGTGCCGGACCATCGACACGGACGCCACCATCCCACACGAGAACACCATCTACCAGGCACACAGTACCCACTCTTGCAACTCGGCCAACGCTGTTCACCTGATACGCTGCAGGAAAGGATGTCCCGAGGCATGGTACACTGGGGAAACTGAGTTGCAAGAGTGGGTACCGTGTGCCTGGTTCTCGCGTGGGATGGTGGCATCCGTGTCGATGGTCCGGCACGTCTTGCAGAGGTTGGTGCGGATATCCACTCCATCTGACGAAGGAGCAGCGCTCCAAAAGCTAATGGCATTTGCTACCAAATAAACCTGTTGGACTTTAACCTGGTGTTGCTAAAACTCTTATTGTCTAATTCAACATAACCTGCAATTGAACCTTGCCGTTTTGTGTGGCTCAGCAGTTAACTTGATCAATCAGCTGAAACATTGGGAAGAATGCGTGTTGTTTGTAATGCATCTCACAAGGGTAATATTTATGGATTATCTTCTGTTCATTGTGTTTTTGTTCTGATTTCCATACATGTGCCTGGTTCTGTCCTCTCATGGCAACATTGGCATCACCACCACTACTGAGTGATGTGCTCTTAGTAAAGTTACATTTAAAAATTTGTGGTTAATTCATTCAATAAAATGTAATATTGATTACCAGTGTTATGGTCTTTCATGTTTTAAAATGGCGACCACCTATACCAACACAGGCAGCTCACAATTTATCGGCATATAAGAAAAACCTCCATTTTTGGAAGGATTCTTAGAGGCTTCAAAGATCAACTTGTATGCCACAATTCACAGTATTTTATATTATAGGCCTTAAGGTGTTGTGGAGGAAATACAGCACCTCAGCAATTCACTGTAAGGAATAAGGCTCAATTATTCAGATTGTTCTTTCCCTCTTCTGAAGTAAGATAGCAAAGAACAGACATTATCACAAGTTCCCTGCCTTCACCAATGTTTTAGGCATTCCCTGCACTTGCCACTCACATCAAGGTGAGTGCGCGCCATCAATCCCATTTAGCCCTACCCTGGAGGACTAGAATAATGGTGCATACATGGCAATCCATTACTTATCCTACACCAGTATTCCCTGTAAAACAATACAGCTATGCAGTGGCAGTGAACACACCAGCACAGATGCCCTGGATGGTTTAAATGTGATAAATGTGTTCTCCAATCATTTTGCTTATTTCTACAGTTACTCAGTAACATTCTAACCTTGTTACCAGGTGGCAAATTATTTATTTCTGGTGAATGCTTGCTTCCTTTACAAACTCTGGATTCATGAACCATCCTGGCATAGAAAATTATAAATATTATGCTTTTAATAACATAGTTAGTGCATTGTAGCCATGAAATCTGTGGGTGTGAGTTCCAGACAGGAACATGTACATGCAATGATCAAAATTATTGCTCTCAAAATAGTTGCTGCAATTTGTTTTTCGTCATTTAAAAAAAAAAATAAACTCCCACCAGACCGTGTTTCAGGGAACATAGCAAACAGGTTCTCAAGGATCTGTCTAAAGGGTGACTTCTACCAATATAATTAAACCTTTCAACACTTCAGTGAAGCTCCAGTCTATATTTTCTTTGAGAAATGGGGTTGGAAGAATGATTTACACTGGTTAAGTCTTGAAATAATATAGTAGAGCACTGACTTTAGGATAAGTGTTAATCATTCTCTGCCTTCACTGTGCTCTAACGGTCCAGCTTTGAAGGTGTACATAGTAATGGGTAAGTGTAGGGAATGCTAAGTAACTGACATCAAGGTGAGGCCACATCATCCACTTGCCTTACACTGCAGGACTAGCATTTATTCCTCCCATTCTTTTTTTTTAGAAGGATTTAATTCCCTACAAGTGACTGCTGGCCAGGTGATCATTATTGACAAATGAGTCTTGGTAATGTATCTGCATGCTGTTCAACTGCATGGGGTATCACTGTCAAATCTGATTCTGTCCTCGCCCAACATCCAGCCATACAGGATATCCAGACTGATCAGCTGTTGGAAGCAGGCGAGATATCTGATTTTGTCCTTTCAATCCAGGGACACTAAAACTAACTGTGTAGTACCCTAATTACTGCCTTCATTAAACTCTGTTAACTCAAAACAGACAATTGTTTGAAACTAGAATTACATAGAACACCCGAAGAAGATCCTTGGGAATTTCCACACATACCGAGCAGTCCTGAAGTGCATTTACCCAAGCTAAGGAAGTAAATACTTAATGAAAAGTTGAATCACACTCATGTATTAGTTGCCTTTCATTAACACTGTTACGATGCGGAGATTGACCCCCTTTTGGGAAGTAATGCTGAATCCCCCAAAGAGGAATACTTCATCTCATAATCTGTTAAAAGTGTGAACTGTTCTTCAGTAACATTTAGTGGTTACCTAACAAAGAACAAAGAAAATTACAGCACAGGAACAGGCCCTTTGGCCCTCCAAACCTGCACTGACCATGCTGCCTGACTTAACTAAAACCCCCTACCCTTCCGGGGACCATATACCTCTATTCCCATCCTATTCATGTATTTGTCAAGACGCCCCTTAAAAATCACTACCATATCTGCTTCCACTACCTCCCCCGGCAACGAGTTCCAGGCACCCACTACTCTCTTTGTAAAAAATTTGACTCGTACATCTCCTTTGAACCTTGCCTCTTGCACCTTAAACCTATGCCCCCTAGTAATTGATTCTTCCATCCTGGGAAAAAGCTTCTGACTATCCACTCTGTCCATGCCTCTCATAATCTTGTAGACTTCTATCAGGTCTCCCCTCAACCTCCGTCGCTCCAGTGAGAACAAACCAAGTTTCTCCAACCTCTCCTCATAGCTAATGCCCTCCATACCAGGCAACATCCTGGTAAATCTTTTCTGTACCCTCTCCAAAGCCTCCACATCCTTCTGGTAGTGTGGTGACCAGAATTGAACACTCTATTCCAAGTGCGGCCTCACTAAGGTTCTATAAAGCTGCAACATGACTTGCCAATTTTTAAACTCAATACCCCGGCCGATGAAGGCAAGCATGCCGTATGTCTTCTTGACTACCTTCTCCACCTGTATTGCCACTTTCAGTGACCTGTGTACCTGTACACCCAGATCCCTTTGCCGATCAATACTCTTAAGGGTTCTGCCATTTACTGTATATTTCCTATCTGTATTAGACCTTCCAAGATGCATTACCTCTCATTTGTCCGGATTAAACTCCATCTGCCATCTCTCCGCCCATGTCTCCAATTGATCTATATCCTGCTGTATCCTCTGATGGTCCTCATCGCTATTCGCAAATCCACCAACCTTTGTGTCGTCCGCAAACTTAGTAATCAATCCAGTTACATTTTCCTCCAAATCATTTATATATATATATAATATATATATATATTATTTATATATATATATTACAAACAGCAAAGGTCCCAGCACTGATACCTGAGGAACACCACTTGTCACAGCCCTCCATTCAGAAACACACCCTTCCACTGCTACCCTCTGTCTTCTTTGACCGAGCCAGTTTTGTATCCACCTTGCTAGCTCACCTCTGATCCCATGCGACTTCACTTTCTGCACCAGTCTGCCATGAGGGACCTTGTCAAAGGCCTCCCTGAAGTCCGTGTAGACAACATCTACTGCCCTACCCTCATCACTCATCTTCATCACTTCCTCGAAAAACTCGACCAAGTTCATGAGACACGATCTCCCCGTCACAAAACCATGTTGCCTCTCACTAATACATCCACTTATTTCCAAGTGGGAATAAATCCTGTCTCAAAGAATCTTCTCCAATAATTTCCCTACCACTGATGTAAGGCTCACCGGCCTGGAATTACCTAGATTATTCTTGCTACCCTTCTTAAACAAAGGAACAACATTGGCTATTCTCCAGTCGTCTGGGACCTCCCCTGTAGCCAGTGAGGATACAAAGATTTCTCTCAAGGCCCCAGCAAATCCTTCCCTTGCCCCTCTCAGTATCCTGGAGTATATCCCATCAGGCCCTGGGGACTTGTCTACCTTAATGTTTCTCAAGAACCCCAATGCCTCCTCCTTTTTGATCTCAATCTGACTCAAACTATCTACACACCCTTTCCCAGGCTCATCATCCACCAAGTCCTTCGTTTTGGTGAATACTGACGCAAAGCACTCATTTCATACCACACCCATTTTCTCTGGCTCCATGCATAGAATCCCTCTCCCCCCTCCCCCCCCCCCCCCCCAACACGGCAGCAGATGCCCACCCCACAACAGGCAGAACCCCCCCACCAGCCCCCCCCCCCCCCCCCCCCCCCCCACCCTGGGAGGCAGATCCTCCCAGCCCGCCTTGGTCGCTAACCTCCCTCCAGCCCCGAATAATCCCCATGCAGAGTGGCAGTGGGAAACCCCCACCCTCACCGATCACCCTTATGCCCCACCCCCCTGGCATTTACTGATGCCCAGTGGGCAGTGCCAATGTGCCCCCTGGGCATGGGCATTTTGCCCCTTGGGCAGTGCAAAGGGGCACAGGCTGGCACTGCCAGGGTGCCCATGTCTAAGGGGCACCGGCACCGCCCCCCCCCCCCCCACTCAACCCCCTGGAGGGCCCCAATTGCCCCTGTTCATTCCAGTGGGGTGTCCCGCTAGTTCCCCGAACGTGGGGAGCTACTCTAAACCCCGCCGGAATGATGTAATCCTGGCGGAGTGGGAGATGCTGTCGGAACTGGAGAATTCAGTCCCGGGCCCGATAACGACATTTAAATTACAAGAAAGATAGATTAAAACCATTTATCTGGTCTCCCCACCAGTTTCCAGTGTGGTCTTGACCGCGCCTGCTCTCCGGCCGTGGAAGATACACATGCTTCGGGAACACATGAGCGAAACCCGCGAAATGGCCAATACGTGCATCTCCCAACTCCACGCGGCAAAAAATTAGCACATCGCGATGGGAGAATCGGGCCCAATCTCTCGACTTTAGAAATAATCTTTAGTTTTCATAAGCATGAGTCTGTCACAAATTCTAGTAGCTGATGTCTGTACTTCAAATGATGTTAGGATCTATTTTGTATTAAGTATTTCGTTTTGGTGTTCAGAGTGGTGAAGAAGGCATTCACCATGCTTGGTTTCATTGGTCAGAACATTGAATACAGGAGTTGGGACAGCTTGTTGAAGTTGTACAAGACATTGGTAAGGCCACACTTGGAACACTGTGTCCAGTTCTGGTCATCCTATTATCGAAAGGATATTATTAAACTAGAAAGAGTGCAGAAAAGATTTACTGGGATGCTACCAGGATTTGATGGTTTGAGTTATAAGGAGAGGTTGGATAGACTGGGACTTTTTTCCCTGGAGCGTAGGAGCTTAGGGATGATCTTATAGAGGTCTATAAAATGATGAGGGGCAGAGATCAGCTAGATAGTCAACATCTTTTCCCAAAGGTAGGGGAGTCTAAAACTAGAGGGCATAGGTTTAAGGTAAGAGGGGAGAGATACAAAAGGGTCCAGAGGGGCAGTTTCTTCACACAGAGAGTGGTGAGTGTCTGGAACAAGCTGCCAGAGGTAGTAGTCGAGGCGGGCACAATTTTTTTTTTTATAAAGCATTTATGGAGTTACTTGGGTAAGATGGGTATCGAGGGATATGGGCCAAACATGGGCAATTGGGACTAGCTTAGGGGTTTAAAAAAAAGGGGCGGAATGGATAAGTTGGGCCGAAGGGCCTGTTTCCATGCTGTAAACCTCTATCACTTTATAACTATGACTCTATCGATATTATCAAACCTCAGTTTCCCTGGGTCAAGTAGAAGATAAATTAACTAGGCTTCCTGAAATTTATCAGCAGGCTTTTCTTGCTGGGAAATTCATGTGTCTGTATATTCCAGGGGACCACTGGCTGCCATTTGTGTGTATTGGGTCTGCATTACAACTAATGAGGATACATGTCAGGACTCGGCCTTCCTTTTCCATGCCTCAATTGATCAGAACAGGGTTGTTTTAATTTATAAGGATTAAGGTATTAATTTAATGTCTGCACTAAATTCACAATCAGCGTGCAAACGGTGTAAAGACAAAGGCGTTAGTTTTTATTGTGCTAAAAATCCACCCAGGTAAAAATATAAAGATATTATAGAAGATAAACACATATTCTTTTTTGTAATTTTGTAATTGCTTCCTCAATTGGCGGCACGGTAGCACGGTGGTTAGCACTGCTGCTTCACAGCTCCAGGGACCTGGGTTCGATTCTCGGCTTGGGTCACTGTCTGTGTGGAGTTTGCACATTCTCCTCGTGTCTGCGTGGGTTTCCTCCGGGTGCTCCGGTTTCCTCCCACAGTCCAGGGATGTGTGGGCTAGGTTGATTGGCCATACTAAAAAAGGTTGCCCCTTGATGTCCTGGGATGTGTGGATTAGTGGGTAGGATGTGGGGGTGGGGCCTGGGTGGGATTGTGGTCGGTGCAGACTTGATGGGCCGAATGGCCTCTTTCTGTACTGGAGGGTTTCTATGATTCTATGATTCTCAGTACCGTGCTATGGCGCTATCAACACATTGACCACGATCGAGCCAATAAGATCATGAGAGAGCCGAGAAATCAGGCTCACGCCCGATTTCTCGCCTCTCGTGACTTGACCGGCACCTGATATCCAGTGAGATCGAAAAGGGTGCGTGAGGCTGAATGTAATATTCAAATTATATTTAGATTAGAATTTAAATATTACAAGTGAGCTCAGGACACAATCACCCAGGTTCACTTGTCTCTGCGGCCTCGCCGGTCAAGGTTCTCTGTGGTGAGGTTCACGTATGGTCCCACCAATGGGGACCAGACATGATGGCCTCGCTGGTAAGACTGAAGGCCATTGAGACCCCGCTGGGAGGTTGGGGGCAGGGGGAGTGCCCCTTGTGCAGTGCCAGCTTGGCACCCTGGCACTGTCCACCGGGCACTCTGGCACTGTCCAGTAGTTTATCCAAAATGGTCCTAAATTTTGATGTGCTGCTTAATAGTTTTATTTCCATTTTGGCTGATCTTGTTTTGTTGGTAATGATTTGGGGGATTTTTTGACTTTATTTGCAGGAATCTACTTTATGTCTACCCACAAAGACTTAATTTTGCCAACCGGTTGGCTTCTGCGAGAAACATCACAATTAAAATCCAGTTCTTGGCAGATGAGGATCAGAGCAATGCCATGCAGGTAATTGGTCAAAATAACCACTTTTCATTTTGTGTGAGTATTGTAGAAGTGTACTGCCTGTTGCAACCTTGGATCTACCATTATTGACATAAAGCAAGATCCAGTCTAAAAGGTTGGACCTTCATATGGTCTTTCATGTCCTGGAAACCTATGGTCCCATTATGCTGGAGCTTGCACATTGTTGCAAAATGACTTAGATGCACATTCATGGAAAAGCAATGTAATAACTGAGGAGTCAGAGGTCAGGCTCTCAAGTTGGGCACCAAAGCTAAAAGGTGTATAACCTTCTCATATTCGGTAGTCGCTAGGGTTACATACCTTCATCTCAGTTCAAATCTACATTTAAAAAGGTCCCAGGTAGCTCAATGAACTAGCTTGGAACTTTTTAAATGTGTTATTATATTATTTTAGCTTTAGAAAAGAGTGCACACTCTTACCGGCTCTCATTTAACAATAAAATTGACTGGCTAGAATTATATAGAAGCAATGGAGAAGGTGCAAAACAAGCAGGTTATGAGAATTGAGGGGATGAAATTATCTGGTAAAATTGAACAAATTGGGACTCTTCTAGGTGGTAAAGGAACAACTAAGGGAGACTTGATATGTACACGAGAGAATAGAGAGACTAAGAAACAGAGTGGAAAGAGGTACTTTTAGAGGCTCGCATGGAATAGAATTGACATTTAGGCTGAATGAAATTTCCTGTAATGAAATTTCTGTGTAATTCTATGTAATACCAGCAGTGTAATTTACATAGAGATGAAATTATATACTCAATGTAAGTTGGGGTTCTTTTCTCTGATAAAGAAAGACTAAGAGGAAACCTTGGATCTACCATTATTGACATAAAGCAAGATCCAGCCTATATGGTCTTTCATGTCCTGGAAACCTATGGTCCCATAATGCTGGAGCTTGCACGTTGTTGCAAAATGACTTAGATGCACATTCATGGAAAAGCAATGTAATAACTGAGGAGTCAGAGTCAAAATTATGAATAGGGTCGATATGGTTTATGTGGAGAAATTGTTTCCACTTGTGAATGAATCCAGACGAATGGGTCATGGATACAGGGTAAGAGTAGTGTAATTTGAACCTTCTGGCTGTGTAGAGTGCTCTTAATTCCAGTATAAAAACATCCTTGTGCGTGTTTTTTATTCCAGAGAATTTATGACAGTTGCTTATTCAGATAGTTTTATTTTGCATATTTGCCATCATTTATAATTGACAAACTAAGTTGAAATTAATTTTCCACTGGAAATTGTAAGTTCAATTAGATAAAATCTCATGGGAGATGTTTTCTTTCTCTGGTGACTATTAGTTGAAAAATCAAAAACATGTTTTATTTTATGCTGACCTTTATGATTTTCCTGCAACGAGAGAGAATTCTGCTCATCCTCAAATGTTTTAATGGGGATAATACAAAAGTAAGTCCAAATCAGATTAAAGTGAGCATGTCAATGGGGTATTCTCACATTAGTGGCAAATTTTTGACAGAAGCAGAATCTGTAACAACCACTCCATATCTATGGATATTATCACTTAAAAATGTGTGATCCTGGCACAGAATCTCACTTGCTGAGAAAGCACACCAGAAAACTGGCTTGTATAACAACTGCAGAACAAATGTGTAGTAATTTTGTTTTCTTTTAAAACCATACATTTGCCCACCTTCCAACAGAAGCAAAAGAAGAGGGAAAGCACTTCAGGCAAGTGCACGTTCCAGGAGTGTCCAGCCCAAGAGTGTTATACTGCATGTCTATGCAGTTGGCATGCACTCGGGACGTGACCAGCCTATTAAAATAACCCAGCCCACCAGTGAACTGACACAAATGGCTGTGGCATCTGGGCAGAAGGGACCTGGAGAATGGGCTCTGTATCTTTTTGCCTCTTGTAGCACAGGTCTAAAAATGTCCTGTCTAACATATGAAATAAGTAAAGCAATAAGTTCTTGCATCCGGAACACTTTGGTAGTTCAGAGGGTTTCAATACTAACATATAGAGACACAAAGGTAGGCTTCATCATTTTTACTCACTTCCCAGCTTAAAGCCATGACGATATCAATAATAATGAACAAAGGTTGTGGCAACGCCTGACTTGAAGAAGGAATAATAGGCAGATGATTCGTGAAAAGAGCATCAAGGATTTTAAGAACTCCCTGCATCCCAATTAGGAGATGACCTTTAAGTACAAACAGAAATTAGTGAAATAAGTTTAAACAATTTAGATTCTATTATTTCCACTATTTTTGAGAACAGAAACAACTAAAGGCTTTCGAGTATTTTTATCAGAATGCCAATTGCCCTGACTTTAAATATGATTTTTTTAATTTACAGGTTATCTTTGGAAAATCAAGCAATGCAGAGTTTGTTTCAGAAACATATACTGCGGTTACTTACCATAACAAGTAAGCATTATATATATAATTGGGGTCATGGTGCAACAAATTCTGCAATGTATTTTGCAAATAACAAACACACAATATAGGTATGCATAACTTCTGAAATGTTTTTTTTGTCCTCTTCTTAATGCCTCCCTGTGCATTTTCCTAATTGCTGTTCATATAATGGGCAATGTGTTATTTTCCTAAGTCAGTGCTCAATTCAGCCCTGTTACGGCATGCACAAAAGAAGCCTGGTGTGATTCACCCAGCCTGACCCAATCTCTCAAATGGGAAGTGGACATGTAGGGGTAGAAGGCAACCGCGTAGAAAGGACTGTATAAACAATTTGAAAAGAAGGTGGCTGAAATTAAATTCTCAGAAATAAGCAAAAGGACCTCATTTGATAAATATTGTGGACTGGATTTTCTTATGGGCAGAAGCAACAGACATACCTCCCCTGACCTTGCACTGTTGTTAGTAACCGCCAAATACAAACAACATGGGGACTATATGACAGCAGTCTGGCCGCAGCACAGTTACTATCGGCTATTAGGCGACGGCGAGAAGTCAAGTTTGATCCCAGTGTGAATTGCATTTTCTTACCAAAGGGAATTGCAGACCGAATCAGTTTGCACTCTAATCTTGCCTGTTTATATGCCATCACTTTAGCCAGAAATAGTTGGACGTATATGTAGCATCATTTAAATTTAACTTTGTCAGCCAACTAAACCTGCCATTGATAATAAGTATATAGGGAAATATGAGAAACTGCCCTTGCTTTTTATTCTAATTTTACAGCTTGGCTTGTACATTTCCTAAATAGACTAGACGAACTAAGGAATAGAAATCTTCTCTACACAGAAACACTGACTCAACAATGTTGAACTGCCATTATGTCATATTTCAGCAGGATTTCTTTGTGACTTATTGGCCGTTCACGCCCCAATGCCACTGACAGAGAGGACAGAGAATTTGGTGTTCAGACAAATCTCTGTTCGCAGCAGCAGGATGGAAGAATCCTGCTGGTGTGAATGGTCGAAGAATCCCATCCAACGTGTTTATATTCTTGATCTGTTTTAGAGGCAAGATTAGATTCTGGTTTAGAGATGTTTTCATGGCTCATTGGAGGTCTGTATGTGCATAAATCTCTATTCAGGTGCAAATAACACCCAAAATCACACTAGTTTTCTGAAGTGTATTTTTTTCCCCAACGTTCTGCTTAGTTCATTTGCATATCATCATATGCAAAATCTGTCGTGAACCATCACAATCAAATGATATTTTAGAATTTTTTTTAAAGTTTGCAAACCAACGGAACCCTGAGGAGACAAATGTTTCCTTGTTGCTCTCTGTTCATCCTCACTAAGCACATAAAACAACTTGTATTTATATAACACCTTTAACATAATGAAATATTACAAGGCTGTTCACAGGAAGATTATAAAGCAAAATTAGACACCAAATAGAGCAATGTAAGCTCAGAGAGCCAAAAATTTGACCGAAGAGGTGGGTTTTAGGAAGCACTTTAAAAGAAGAAAGAAATGTAGATGAGTTTAGGGAAGGAATGTCAGAGTTTAGGATCTGTGCAACTGATGGTATGGCCAGCAATGGTGGAGCAATTAAGATCAGGAATGCTCAAAGGGCCAGAGTTATCAGAAAAAGACAGGACAAGAACTCACGAAGCCAGGAATTCCAACTACTCCGTGAAGAAAAGGACATGGCACAGTAATGGTAGTTCATTGGCAAATTTTAGAGCCAGTGTGAGTCTACCAAAACTTATAACAAAGAAAAGGTCGTGGACCAACTTTCAGCAAAAAAAAACATTAAAGCCTGGGTATTTCCTCAGAATTGCTTTTGTACCAATCCCATAACTTTGCTGGAAAGCACAGAAAAACTCTTCTTTGTTCAAGTCAGCGAGGTATCCACTGTACATGTGACAAAGTCAGTAAGAGTTTTAACAACACCAGGTTAAGTCCAACAGGTTTATTTGGTAGCAAATGCCATTAGCTTTTGGAGCCCTGCTCCTTCATCAGATGGAGTGGATATCTGCTCCCAAGCAAGGCACACAGAGACACAAAATCAATTTACAGAATACTGATTAGAATGCGAATCTTTACATATAATCAAGTCTTAAAGATACAGACAATGTGAGTGGAGGGAGCATGAGGCACAGGTTAATGAAATGTGTATGTCTCCAGACAGGACAGCCAGTGAGATTCTGCAAGTCCAGGAGGCAAGCTGTGGGGGTTACCGATAATGTGACATGAACCCAAGAACCCAAGATTGGGTTCATGTCACACTATCAATGTTAAGGTCTTGCATTGTGAAAATATTGAGTTGGGCTATAAAGGAACTATCTAAATAATAATACACAATGGCAATTGATTGTTGACCTTTTCTTGTTCTGCAGGTCACCTGATTTTTATGAGGAAGTAAAACTTAAACTTCCTGCCAAGATTACAGGAAAACACCATTTGTTGTTTACTTTCTATCACATCAGTTGCCAACAGAAACAGAACCAAGCAGGCTCACCAGAGACTCTGATTGGCTACTCGGTAAGTTATGTCAGTTCGCAGAGCACCTTCTGTTAACATCAGTGAACTAACATGATCCAGAGGTCCCAGCAGTGGTGTACATTTGTCACCAAAATAGGATTCCCCTGATAGCTCAATGGATAAAGTTACATGTTCATCTCTTGTTCGTTCTATGTAACCTGATCGCCCAGTCAAGTTAAGCTGTTGAGGGAATATACGTGGTCTCAGTGCCCCTGGACTAGGAACGTAGGACCTATGAGCACAACTAGGAAATTGAGCCCTTCAAGCTTGCTCCACCATTCAATAAGATCATCGCTTTCTGGTTGTGTTCTCAATTCCACTTTCCTGCCTGCCCCCATGACCCTTGATTCCCTTGTCTATCAAAAATCTAACTCAGCATGGAATAAATTCAATGACCCAGCCTCCAGTGCTTTCTGGGAAAGAGAATCTTGGCAGGAATTCTCAGGAATGGGGGCAGGCAGGAAAGTGGAATTGAGAGAAAATAAATTCTCCCCCTCTCTGTCTTAAATGGTAGACCTCTAATTTTTAAACTGTGCCCTCGGTCTAGTCTCACAAGCAAGAGGAAACACCCTCCTGGCATCCACCCTATCAAGTCCCCCTAAGATCTCAACATTCCTCATTCTTCTAAACTCTAACGGGAAACCTGTTTGAATTTTCTTCATAAGATAAGCCCTTCATCCCAGGAATGAGTCGAGTGAATCTTCTCTGAACTGCTTCTGATGCATTTACACCCTTTTGCAAACAAGACGACCAAAACTGTACATTGTACTCCAGATGCGGTCTCACCAAGGCCCAGTACAGCTGCAGTAAAATTTCCCTACTTTTATATTCCATTCCCCTTGCAATAAACACTAACATTCCATTTGCCTTCTAATCGCTTGCATCATTTTTTTGTATTTCATGTCCCAGAACACCCAGATTCCATTATACCACCAAAATTCTGCAACCTCTCTCCATTTAAATAGCTCATTTTTGATCCTGATCACATGCAATAACTGGAAGCAATGAAATCATTCCAGAAGTATGGCTAGAATTTAATATAAAACAATTCGGCTTTGGACTGTCAGACTTCACGCATCATGCATGCCAATATGCATCCTTCTATGTGACATTTAGACCTGATCAAGTCTTGTGTTTTTAAAACAGTAAATCACATGACTGAATAGGTTGGGAAAATACCAAACAGCAAATAGCAAGCAGAAATAAATGCCACCTATCAGAAAGTTCAAACATCTGCAAATGAGAAGTGGGCAGTCTGCAAAGGCCAGCAAGAAAACAAGAATTCGATGACTTGAAATATGTTTGAAAATCTTTTCTGTGTCACCTTGCTTCCTTTGTTCCATTTGCAAATAAAAATAAGGTCGTCACGTAATAAAGACAATAATAAAAGTTATAATGTTTACAAGAAAATTAAAACAGTACAACTGGGTGAACAATCCATGGCCCTTGTTGTGGCAAAAGATTGAAACCACTCAAGTCTGTACGCTGTAGTAACAGAGACTTGAATTCACAAAATGCTTGGGAGACACAGCCTGCTCCTTCCGAGTGTCGCCTGATATAAAGGCTGTGTAATGTATTTTTGGTAAAACACTTGCAGTATAAAATCTGAATAAGCAGCATTATATAGGCTGCAGATGTAATTTAACTAACTGAAGTCAGTGCTTCTTATCACACTTTTGCTTACCCATCCTTGAAGGTCATTATGTTTGTGATTGTTATTTTCCCACACCATCATGCTGAGAAAGGACACTAATAACTATTCTTTAAAGCTGTTAGTGCTCATAACTACATTTGCCTACCTGAAAGCTATTACTGTTTAATGTGGAATTGTTTCAGTTACCCCACCTCAACCCTTCCAGCCAATTCCAACCACAAATGTGGCAGCGGTCTGCCGGTTAAGGCAGAACTTACATACACCAGATATCAGTCTTTCCCAGCAATTTCTACAGGGCCTAGTCTGGGATAGAACTCTTGTCCACTTCAAACTTAGGCCGGACTTTTATCGCCTCGCCCACCCTGGAATCAGGATAGGTGCGGCTCGCAGAACGGAATTTTCCGTTGGCCTCGGGTGGGATTTTACAAGCCTCGCCTGAGCGAGGTCGTAAAATTCTGGCCTTGGTCTCTTGCATCACTGGGATGCAGCCAGTGAAGGGGAATCAAGTGGGGAGTTCTGCCATCCCCAGTCTGTTTACACAGAACAGGCTGTAATTTGAATTTTCATAATAGTCATGGTAATAATACGTCAGATTGTGATTGCTACACCAGATTTGGTTATGCTCATTTATATATGGGTCCTGGCTTTGTGGAAATAACTTTGGTGTGCCCAGCACTGTTCAATAAATTGATGGATTGTGCCATCTTTATTTTCTAGTGGTTACCAATTCTTATGAATGAGCGTCTTCAAACAGGTCATTACTGTTTGCCCGTGGCCTTGGAAAGACTCCCCAACAAATACTCCATGCATTCTCCTGAGGTAAGTGTTTCTTCCATACACCATTCTTGTCATTGATTTTATGATCGCACATCTGAACTTAGCAGAATCAAATTATGGGCAGTTATGCAATTTGGATGGTATAAAATTGCACTTAACTGCATGGCCAACCTCCTGTTCATGTAATCATTTGAAATCACTGATGTTTTTTGATTTGATTTATTATTGTCACATGTATTGGTATACAGTAAAAGGATTGTTTTTTGCGCACTATACAGACAAAGCACACTGTTCATAGGGAGAAGGAAAGGAGAGGGTGCAGAATATAGTGTTATAGTCATAGAAAGATGAACTTAATATAAGGTAGGTCCATTCAAAAGTCTGATGGCAGCAGGGAAGAAGCTGTTCTTGAGTCAGTTGGTTTGTAATCTGAGTTTTTCTCCACCTTACTTCATCAAAACTGATGAACACATCATTATTTTTTTCCTCATGTACTTATTTAGCTTGCCCTTAAATGCATCTATGCTACTCACCACAACTGCTCCATGTGGCAGTGCATTCCACACTCTCCCCACTCTGACTAGTGATTTACTTAGAAGAAGCAATCAATTACATCAATTTAAGAAGCAGATTTTTTTTGTTTGTTTGTTTTTATCTCAGTGAGTTCCTTCTTCCCTCCCTTCTCCTCCTAAAGGCATTGACATTCTAACGGATGTCAGCTCCATAGCTTTGACAGTGAGTTCTGATAGCTCATTTGAAAGCTAATTCTATCTCTATATTTCAGCCACTCGCATGTGCTTGCAGTAGGAGTTACTTATCATGATCGAGAGTAGTAGGCTGTGGTTCTGTGGGGCCACTGAAGTCAGCAATGAAGCTGCAACTATTGCCCTGGCTATAACTGACTGACTAGGTACAGACTGTAGTATGTATGGCTCAGATGCTCCTTACAAAAAGCTGTAAATTGACAGGTGAGAATGCAGTGAAGATATATCAACAGAGAAAGATAATTTTTTTTCATAGGAACAGGAGTAGGACATTCAGCCCATCAAGCCTACTGCACCATTCAGTTAGATCATGGCTTATCATCTACCTCAACGTCACTTCCCCCCTGCTATCCCCCTATCCCTTAATGTCATTAGTATCCAGAACTCTATTGACTTCTGTCTTAAACATGCTCGATGATTGAGGAACCAAAGCCCTCTGGGGAAGATGATTCTAAAGATTCACCACCCTCTGATTGAAGAAATTGCTCACCAACTCAGTCTTAAGTGGCCTGCCCCTTATTCTGAGGCTATGTCCACTGGTTCTAGACTAGTTCAGGGGAAACATCCTATCTACTCTGTCGTGCCCTGTAAGAATTTTGTAAGCTTCAATAAGATTACCTCTCATTTTTCGAAACTCTAGTGAATACAGGCCCAGTTTCCTCAGTCTCTGCTCATAAGACAATCCCTCCATCCCCCACTCCAGCATTAAACCACCTTGTTTAAAACTTTCCTCAGCTGATACAATATTGCAGCTCCAAAGGTTGAAGCAGCAATGTTTTAGGGCCATTCTGCTGGCTCCTGTCCCACTCTAGTGACAGACAATATTTCCATCATTAGCTGATAGACATACTAGGCTAAGATTTTGCTACCAAAGCTTTCCAACTCAGACCCACCTCGGTTTAAAGAGCCTCATTAGACCCAATGTTTGCTCATGCGAGGTGGTGTGGGGGTGGGTGGGGCAGGATTGAGTTGGATCCGCTGACCCCAGAAGCAGAACGGAGGTGGCCACAAGGGTGAGCGAGTGCTGAGGTAGGCTAATTAACAGGGCTAACTTGGTTCCCTGAGACTTTGACCCAGTTATGTTCAAAGCTGTTAGGCCTTTCAGCTCTCATCCCTCAAGTCCCCTTTCCCCCATCTCTTTGCAACTTCCATGCCAACTCAAACTCCTCACTCACTCCCCATGTCCTCATATTCTCCAAGCCTCTTCCATAGCCAATCACCCAGTATCCACGATGGACAGAACTCAAGAGCTGGTTGGAAATTAAGGAAAATACATTTATAACAATTTAATACAGCACCCAGTCCTACACACTTGATAGTGAAAAATGCTCCCATTCACAAAACCCATTCAAATCTTTTTAATTTCCTCAAGTTGTTAATCTCTTATTAAAAAAACAAATTTCTATTCAAACTCCACATCAAAGAAAGTTAATCCTTTATTATCCTCTTTAAACTGTCAAACTGTATAAGATGTAGCTTTTGAAACATATCCAAGCATTCATAATGGCATAATAATGGCCCTTGGATAATGTCAACTAAAAATGCTAATGAAACTGCATGAACAGATGGTATTTTTTCAAAACTATACCAAATGGCCTATTAATCAAAGCCATCCAACAGAAGTTTTTCTTTAAATTCTCATGACAACTTAAGCATGCTTTTTCATTTTTAGCTAGTGGGGTGTTTAAAAAACTTCAGATCATGATGAGATGTTTCAGTGTGATTTGGACAGGCTGAATAAGTGGGCATATGCAGGGCACATGCAGTATAATGTGGATAAATGTGAGGTTATCTATTTTGGTGACAATAATAGGAAGGTAGATTTGAATGGGTGTAAATTGAGAGAGGTGGATGCTCAGTGGGACCTTGGTGTCCTCGTGCATCAGTCACTGAAAGTAAGCACTCAGCACAGCAGGCAGTAAAGAAGGCAAATGGTATATTGGCCTTCAAAGCGAGAGAATTTGAGTATAGGAATAGGGATGTTTTACTGCAGTTGTATAGAGCATTGGTGAGACCCCATCTGGAGTATTGTGTGCAGTTTTGGTGTCTTTTTCTGAGGAAAGATGTTCTTGCTATAGAGGGAGTGCAGCGAAGGTTTACCAGGCTAATTCCTGGGATGGCAAGTCTGACATATGAGGGGAGACTAAGTCGGTTAGGATTATATTCATAGGAGTTTAGAAGAGTGAAAGGGGATCTCATAGAAACTTATAACATTCTAAGAGGATTGGACAGAGTAGATTCAGAAAGAATGTTCCCGATGGTGGGGAGAGTCCAGAACTAGGGGTCATAGTTTGAGGATAAGGGGTAAATCTTTTAGGACTGAGGTGAGGAGAAATTTCTTCACCCAGAGGGTGGTGAATGTGATTTGAGGTCAAAACGTTGTGGGCTTTCAAGAAGAAACTAGATATAGCTCTTGGGGCTAAAAGGATCAACGAATATGGGGGGAAAGGCAGGATCAGGATATTGAATTTGATGAAAATGAACCGTGGGCAGGCTCAAAGGGCCGAATGACCTACTCCTGCTTCTAGTTTCTACGTTTCTATGACACTTAAACAAACTTTATCCGCTCTTCAAGAGCACTTACGTCAACTTCATCAATTCAGATTAAGACCCTTTATCAGCCAAAATAGAACCTGTTAAAACTCAGCAATAAGTTTAAATGGCCCTTCTGCTTTTGGATTTCCTGGCTGTGTGAATCACACCCTTCTCTCTTCCCCCTGCTTTCAAAAATTGGATCTGTTGGAAATGGGGGCAAGACTTCTACATCTGGGTCCTACCTGCCATTGTTAAAGGTCGTAGCAAAAGCCACTAGCTTTCGGAACAGGCTGTTCCTTCATCAGGTGGGTGGGAGTTCTGATCACAAACAGGGCACAAAGGCACAAACTCAATTTACATGAATAATGATTGGAATGTGAGTCTTTACAGCTAATCAAGTCTTAAGACTTTAAAGTCATAAGACTTGATTAGCTGTAAAGACTCACATTCCAATCATTATTCATGTAAATTGAGTTTGTGTCTTTGTGCCCTGTTTGTGATCAGAACTCCCACCCACCTGAAGAAGGGAACAGCCTTTTCTGAAAGCTAGTGGCTTTTGCTACCAAATAATTGGACTTTAACCTGGTGTTGTTCGACTTCTTACTGTGTTTACCCCAGTCCCAACGCCGGCATCTCCACATCATTGTTAAAGGTCTACAGAGCCGTTAGTGCTACAGAAACACTGAACACAAGGGGAACACAATTGCCAGCTCTGGGAAAGAGGTAGGGGTGTTTGGGATAGGAGGCAAGATTCAAAAGGTTATAAAGAAGGAGAGAGTTGAGGGCAGAAAGCAAAATGCCATAGCCAGTTGATCTGTATTATAAATTATTGGCAATTATCAAATTCATTCTAATGAATATACATAACTGTTTTGGAGTTTTGCCAGAAGATGTTGGAATCCCTGTAAACCAATGGTCGCCTGGATCTTTACAGCAAGCAGGCTGATGAGATACAAGAACATAAATCCCAGCAGATTTTGTAGCACGAGTTCCTTAATTATATTCCAACTCAGGATTGGTTTTAACCTTCACTAGTTTTCATTACTTTATTTGTCGACACAAAAATCCACCTGTAACCTGAAACCATGATGGTACTGAATCGACCAAAGATTCAATTAAAGTGAGGCATTCTTCCTTGTGATAATCTTGTCTACATAAGTTCATCTCTCTCATGTGCAACAGTTAAAATGCTCTACAATGCAGGGCAAATACGTTTACAGACTTTTTGTTTTAAACAAATTCCCAGTTTATAGTTTTTTTTTGTTCAAAGCAGAAGATTCCAAACCAGAATCCACCAGTCAAATGGGTAGATGGCCACAAAGGTGTATTCAATGTTGAGATCCAAGCAGTTTCATCTGTTCATACTCAGGTAAGTCTTGTGACTAATTTCATTTTTCTGCAGTGCTGCACGGCACTATTTTGTTCAGAATTTATTGTTATTGAGATCGCATAAGGAGTGGAGCAGGCTCGAAGGGCCTACTCCTGTTCCTAGTTCTTATGTTCTAGGAGTGGCGAAGTGACTCCTCTCCTTGTTCCACTTCTTGGTTGGTTTTAACAGAGTTTGAATTTGCCATCCACCTAAGCTACCTAACCCATACATCTTTGGACACGAAGGGGCAATTTAGCATGGCCAATCCACCTAAACCTGCGCATCTTTGCTAGTGCTGTTAAAAGGGGGTGTGTCCTCTTTTGCTCTATTTCTTTTGGACTCCAAAATTGGATGCAGGCACCGGCTGCACTGTCTGAAAGTTACCCAGCCTGAGTCAGGAAGGTCGGGCAAAACAGGCACTTAAGATATTTAGTGCAGGTAAATAGGTATGGAGTGGCAACACAAGACTAGTTGCAGACATAGTGGTTGAGTTTAATTGCCCCAGATTCTGGAAAGGTCTCAGTAGATTTGAAATCTGCAAAGGTACCACCACTTAGTCCAACGTCTATCATTGGGAAGATGCTAGAATCCATTATTAAGGGGATAGTGGCAGGATATTTAGAAAAACATTATTCTATCAGGCAAAGTCAGTATGGTTTTGTGAAGGGGAAATCGTGTTTGACACATTTATTAGAATTATTTGTAGCTATACCAAACAGTGTAGATAAAGGGGAAACAGTAAATGTAGTGTATTTGGATTTCCAAAAGGCATTTAATAAGATTCCACATAAAAGATGACTACAAAGGATACAAGCTCATATATTATATATTAGCAATAAATAGCGGATTAGCTAACAGGAAACAGAGTGTCAGGGTAAATAGGTCATTTTCAGCTTGGCAAAGTATAACTAGTGACGTTTTGCAGGGATCAGTGCTTGGGCCTCAACTATTCACAATCTATATTAATGACTTTGATTAAGGGACCAACTATATTGTAGCCAAATCTGCTGACGACACGAAGATAGCCAGGCAAGCAAATAGTGAGGAGGATGCAAAGGATCTGCAAAAGGATTTAGATAGGTTAAGCAAGTGTGCAAAAAATGGAATATAATTTTTTTTAAATGTGACATCCACTTTGGCAGGAAGAATAGAAAAGCAGAATATTATTTAAAAGGAGAGAAACTGCAGAATGTTGCGCTTGTACATAAATCACAAAACATTAGCATCCAGATACAGTGAGTAATTAGGAAGGCAAATGACCTTTATTGCAAGAGAGCAAGGAAGTAGGGAAGTCTTGATACAACTGTACAGAGCTTTGGAAAGACTGCACCTAGAGTACTGTGTACAGTTTGGCCTCCTTACATAAGGAGGGATGAACTTGCATTGGAAGCAGTCCAGAGAAGGTTCACTAGGCTGATTTCTTGGTTTGAATGGTTGTCTTATGAGGGAATGTTGAATCTCTACTCATTGGAATTCATAAATGAGAGGTAACCTTATCGAAACATGCAAGATTCTGAGGGGGCTTGACAAGGTGGATGTTAGGAGGATAGTTTCTCTTATAGGGGAATGTAGAACTAGGGGACACAGTTTGGAAATATAGGGTCTCCCATTTAAGATGGGGATGAGAAGGAATTTCTACTCTCAGAAAGTGGTTAATGTTTGGAATTCCTTATTGAACAGAACAGCAGAGGATGGGTCATTTGACTATATTCAAGAGTGAGTTTTGATCAACAAGGGAGTTAAGAATTACGGGGGATAGACAGGAACTTGGAGTTAAGCCCACAATCAGATCTGCCATGATCTTATCAAATGATGGAGCAGGCTCAATGGGCCAAATGACCGACTCATGCTCCGATTTCTTTTGCTTTTATAATGTTTCATCAACTATATAGAAGTGATATTAGATTAGCAAGATGCAGCACAGATTCCAAATTGAGAAGAACATGTCTGTGATTGTTTAAGACGAATATCCTTACCCTGACCTGTCATTCACTAATGGTCCAAAGATGTGTAGATTAGGTTGATTGGCCACATTCAATTGCCCATTAGTGTCAGGGAGATTAGGAGGGTAAGTGTGTGGGGTTAAGCGGATAGGACCAAGGTGGGATTGTTGTCGGTGCAGGCTCAATGGGCCGAATGGCCTCCTTCTGCACTGTAGATTCTATGCTTCTAATTTTGTGTTTGTGCGGTCCAGTTACACATCAACATTTGACTTGTTTTATATTTGTTGACTTATTTCTTATAAAGTGCCTGTTACTTTAAATTATGAATTACAATTGTTTTAGTGCAGATGTTTTTTTTTCTGTCCAGTATTTGTTGTTAACTGGATGAGGGTGTAACATTGAAGTGTCTGAAAAGAATGTAGGATAATGTAGAATGATTTGTGTGAGTGGTTAATATACTTGTATTTTTCACACCAACTATACGGAGTTAATGAAAATTTTACATCAATGTGATATGTTACTCTACAATAAATATACACCGATAGGGATATCTTGGATTTCCATGTCTATAAAACCTGCATTGGGAGGTGTAAAATTCCACTGAGCATGTTTGATGGTGCAGTTGTTAACAGGTTCATGGAACTTTCTGTTGTGGTATTTTAACAAAATCGTTAACCAATTGACCATATCAATAGGTTTGTTAAGGTAAAAGCCAGAGGAATATCACATGAACACAACAATATTGTCATACTCTGCAGAATTTGATTTCTTGTGATGATCTATGTCACAAATTCATATTTACACAATTTCAACAGAAGATTGGCAGAAAGCAGCAGAAATGGTGAAAATGATTGGTTTTAGCTAACTACATAATTTATTCAGGGGTTCGACTACTCCTCTCTGGGGGAATGCCATAGAAAATCCAGGCACTGATGGTTAGCTAAGCAACCAGGACCTTAAAACTAAAGCCAGGGAGTGTGCAGGAGAGACTGAAAACAACTGAAGAACTATGCTAACGCGTTGACAAAGGTGTCCGACTGAACTTAACAACTACATTTTCAGAGGCTGATTCCCACCTGGCATTCAGCCAAACTGCCAAGTTGCCTTGTGGCCAGGAAGGAAACCAGAAGCAGGGGGCTGCAGTTGAGGACCCTTTGGGCCGGTCCCCCTCAATTGGAAGGGGAAAGGTTGCAGCAATGAGAAGAGAGAGAGTGAGAGAATGAGAGGATATTGGGCTGGGGATAGAGAGGTTGCTGATTAGAAGGCGAAAACTGAGGTTACAATCAGGACGAATGAGACCGAAGGCTTCCTTTAGAGCTTCTTGCAACACATAAGGATTGCTGGTAAGGACACTTGGCTTGTGAAATCAGCAGTTATCTCCTCCCTTTCACAGCCGAATTCCACAACCCTGCACCGCACAGTGAAGTTTAAATCCTAATTGTACTCTGGGAGCCCTAGGAGATATATTGGTGACGGGTTCCAACTCTCAACAGGAATGGGTGCATTTGCAGCAATTGGGCGTCAGGATTTGTGCATTTGACTGACAAACCACCACCTTCCTGCTCCTCCCCCAGGACCCTTTCACATCCATCATTAGTGGGCAGGACAGAGAATTAATACCAAGGCCCAGGTGTACAAACTGTCAACGGTTGTTTGACAATCAACCCATGGACCAGTTTCCAGAACTAATGACTAAATGGCCCCATATTGCCCGATCGTGAATCATACAGCTAATTCTGCCATTATGTCATGTATTTTTCCATAGAATTGAACATTAGAATCAAAATGGGACAATTTAGATATGAATAGTTATTTTTGAACAATTCTACTTCACAAAGATGGACAGCAATATGAGCCAATTAAAAGGATTAATTATAGCACTTAAAAGAGTTCTATTTCTTTGACACAGGACAATCACCTGGATAAGTTCTTCGCTTTGTGCCACTCTCTGGAAGGTCAGGTGACATTTCCATTTTGGATTCTAGACCAGAAGATAACAGAAAATGATCTGGAGCATGAGCTGAAGTTGAGTATCATCTCACTGCCTTCAGCTCGGCTTGAGCCATTGGTACTGTTTCTGCACCAGGTCATGGATAAGCTCTTTCAACTGACGATACAGCCTATTGTCGTCGCTGGCCAGACAGGTAAGTTTACAAGGGAAACACCACGGATTTTATCAATTCTAATCTAGGTGATTGACACTTGCCTTTGGTTATAATAGCCCTGAGGCATAAAATGAACATTCTGAGAGCAAACAATCATATTGTTTTCTGAATTCTCACCCTCGTTTGTGAATTCTACCATAATTCTTAATTCCTCCAAATTCTTCCCTATCTCTGCTACCTTCTCCAGTCGTTCAATTCTCTTAAGACTATCTGCATTCCTCCAATTCTGGCCTCTTGCATATCCCCTACTTTGATTGCTTCACCAGTGCTTTCAGCTGCCCGCCAACATACACTTTTTTAGGCCTCCTTGACCTCTGTGCCTAAGCAGTTCAATTGCTCTCAGAATTACCCAGCAAGGTCATCAGGATTCAACCAGGATTCTATTCTAACTTCTAATTCTGGACATTGTTAATAATGGACTGGATTTTCCATTCTGAAATTGAGCACGCTGGCTCCCTCATGCTGACAAAACGTTTGGCATGATGGCATTGTGCAACTTCACCACACCAATCTAACAATTATGAAGGACCAGCAGGCGCCAGAATGGGAAGCCCACTTGCCTGCTACAATTTTTGGGCATCAGATAAGAAAATGTTTGGGAGTCTTTTATGCCAAATATAACAAGGCATTAATAAGGGCAATAGGAAAGGTATGCCACTGGGACCATGATTGAATGTACCAGCAAGTTCTGCTGAAGAAGGTGGCAGCATCTCAATGTTTTTAATGACTTTTTAAAAATCCTTTTTATGCCTTCAGTACAAACTAAAGATAGATTTTGAAAGCAGGAGGCCTGATTAAACAAGCAAGGATGTAAGGTTGAGAGGGACTGCAGCACTCGTTTCTGTTCTGTCACCCTCACTCCACTGAGAAAATAAAATCTGATACGATGATTCTTGTCACAGTCTTACCCTGAAGTCCACTGGCACAGGGCAGCATGGTGGCACAGTGGTTAGCACTGATGTCCCACAGCACCAGGGACCCAGGTTCAATTCCAGCCTTGGGTGACTGCGGAGTTTGCACGTTCTCCCCGTGTCTGCATGGGTTTCCGCTGGGTGCTCCAGTTTTCTCCCACAGTCCAAAGATGCACATGTAAGGTCGATTGGCCATGCTAAATTGCCCCTTAGTGTCCAAAAATGTGTAGGTTAGGGGGATTAGCGGGGTAAATAGGGATAGGGCAAGGATGGGCCTGGGGTAAGATGATGTATTGGAGAGTCAGTGCAGACTCAATGGGCCAAATAGCCTCCTTCTGCACTGTAGGGATTCTATGATTTTCCTGTCAAAGTAAGTTGAGGCTGATAGTGCTCACCGTTATTTATGTGCAAATGGTATAGCAACTTTAGGTGAAGGGCAGATGTGAGGTTAAAGTAAAAATCCAAATATTTCTGTCTGAGATTCGCCACTACACCATTAGCTTTGTGAAACTCACTGCCTGACTCAGCATTGAAATGCATTGAGCAGTGTGCAGTTGTGAATTTGTGTGGTAAATACAAACTAAACTTGCCATGGAAAGTTAAATCTTGTCCCTCAAGTCTAAATATGCTCTTAATGACATGGGAAGTCTCAATTACACTGAAAATTAACTACTACGAGTATGGAGTCTCCTTCATGTTTTAATATTTAAGACATAAAACTTTAATTTTTGTTTGCATTTCTTCTCTATCTCTTTCTTCTCCTTGGTCCAGCCTTTATTCATCAAATCCTTCCTTCCCTCTTTAGTTCTCTTCCTATCCTGAGTTGATATTGAATTTGCCCACTCTAATTGACAATTCCTTCCCTGTCCTTGCACTGTTAATTTTATAATCTGTCCAACTGATTGGTTAAGAAGATGGACGGTTGCTTGCCTTGTTCACTCATGTTCCAGATTTCCCTCTTTGCAATTTTATTAGCTTGCATTTCAGCAATTTGCCACACATCTAAACATGCACGAACAAATGTAACTAATGACAGGCACCATTGGCTGCAGGAAGGAAAGTCAACCGGAAACCAACACACTAGAAGATGCCTGCCCCAAAGCTGCCCCACATGCTGAGAATGGGCCAGAATGGATGAGAGTGAGACTTCAGCCCCTCAATGAGAGGAAGTCCTGCCCTCTGGAGCTGCCAGCCAATCTGGCCAGCAGTTCCTTCAATCCCTGCAGCCATTTCGACCTTAAAGAACAGAATGCCCACTCCTGCCTGCCCATGCCAGCTGTATTATGGAGTGAACAGCATATTATGCTGTTCAATAATCTTGCTAATGAGCTGATCTTCTATTATTTATTTACATATGGCAGGCAGCCTACTGGGCAGTCTGCTGATTTCAGCACCCACCCACCTAGCGTATTATTGGGATCAGCTTGAGATTGGGCATGAAGGTGGAGGGCTAGCCACCTGACTTATTTTATATGTCCTCCTGCCGAAAGCACACCTGGCAGGGACATATAAAATCCAGCTCCATTAGATAACCTGCCACGTCAAATTGTGGCCCAATATTAAAGCTGTTTGGATCTTGAATTTGCGGAACCCCTTCGCTCAGTCCACAAGCATAACCCGGACCGTCCTGTCGCTTGCCATTTCAACTCGCTAGCTTGTTCTCATGCCCACATGGCCATCCTTGGCCTGCTGCAATGCTTCAGCGAAGCCCAACACAAACTGGAGGAGCAGCACCTCATTTTCTGATTAGGCACTTTACAGCCTTCTGGACTTAAAAACTTCAGACCGTGAAGTCTCTCCTCCACCTTGATCCCTATTTTAAATCCCAATTTTTTTTTTGTCCCACCCCACTGCTCACAGGGCCATCTGTCACTTGTTCATAAATTTTGCTTTTACAGAGTACTGTCCCTTGTTCTGCTTTTAGCATATTTTGCTGTGCTATTATCAGCATCTTCTTTAATTTTTAGCACTATCATTAACACTCCCTTTGTCTAGTATGCGTTTGTTAGATCTCTCCTAAGCTGTCGCCTGTCTCTGAACTATTTTGCTCCAACCCCCTCTGATCCATTATATAATCCCCCTCCCTCTCTTTCTCCCTCCTTAGCTCTGAAGAAGTCATGCTGACTCAAAATGTTAACTCTGTTTCTCTCTCCACGGATGCTGCCAGACCTGCTAAGTTTTTCTTGAACTTTTTGTTTTTATTTCCAATTTTCAGCATCTGCAGTATTTTGCTTTTATAATTACAATAATTTTCCTCTTGCATTGCCATCACATAATATTTAAATCATTTATTTTTTAAAAGTTTCAATTTTAATGAATAATAATTACTGAAAGTCCAAAGATGTGTGGGCTAGGTTGATTGGCCATTCTAAATTGCCCCTTAGTGTCCCGGGATGGATAGATTAGAGGGGTTAGTGGGTAAATATGTAGGGATATGTGGATAGGGCCTGGGTGGAATTGTGGTTGGTGCAGACTTGATGGGCCGAATGACCTCTTTCTGCACTGTATGATTCTATGATCTATGAAATAGTTCATAAAGTTCGGAGAAAGTAATTGCTCAACATTTTACTCCTCGTTTTCAAGAGGCTTATCTAGGATTTGTTGTTGCTGCCTGTTATACAGCTTTAATTTAAACACCTTCCAAGCATTCCAGTTCAATGAGACAAACAAGGACAGTAACTTAACAATTTCTTTATTTAACACTTCTAGTACCAACTCAAACATAAACAGTTGCAACTCATTAACTCTTTACTAAATTTTAACTCTAATTGAACATCAACTTTCAACTGAACTTAAACTTTCAAACTGCACTTTAACTTTAACTGAATATCAACTTTAACCAAACATCAATTTTAACTATTTAACTGAAAATAGATACTACCAAGTTTAGGAAAACCTTGGCCAAGAAATATCCTCGATGTAGAATCTATCTTCTTGTTCTCTGAAGCATCCTTAAGGGTACAGGTCTTGTTGTGATGGTTGGTCTCTTTGTGTTATCGCTGCCAAACGAAGGACTGCAGTGACTTTTATCCACAATTCTCCACTCATTTTCAAAAGATTCTCTGTCATCAGCCAACTGTGTAACCGGAAACCGATTACATGGCTCAAACATCCAATAAAATTACTTTTGAATGATGCCATTGCACTTAGTTAATTTGACATGTCCCATACATAACAGCCATATAAGTCAAAGAAACACTGTTTGCGCTAATGTAAACAATTTCTCTTATCTGGGAAGCTTCAATCACAGCTCCCAGACCAGAGGAACTTTACAACCTGCATCTGGTTTTAATCTATAAATTGACCAAATTCCCAGCATGCTTAACTCTCAGTCTGAAACACCATTTTAAAGCTACTGTTGCCATTATTGTTGTTAAATTATTGTTGTAACTGTTCTTTCTCCATTCATACTGCCTCAGCCTTAGAAAGTGCCCAACATCCTGAATTTTATCATCATATCAACATTTCACAATTCTCCAGATCTGTCTTTTAACTATCTTTTGGGATGGCACAATGGCACAGTGGTTCGCACTGCTGCCTCACAGTGCCCAGGGACCCGGGTTCAATTTCCAGCTGGATCACTGTCTATGCGGAGTCTGTACATTCTCCCCGTGTTGTGTGGGTTTCTTCCGGGTGCTCCGGTTTCCTCCCACAGTCCGAAAGACGCGCTTGTGAGGTGCATTGGCCATGCTAAATTCTCCCTCAGTGTACCTGAACAGGCGCTGAGTGTGGCGACTAGGAGATTTTCACAGTAACTTCATTGCATTGTTAATGTAAGCCTACTTGTGACACTAATAAATAAACTTTAAACTTGTGTCTTGGTCTGTAGGGAATGGAAAATTATTACAGTTACAATTGTCACATCTCATTGATTCAAACACTCCTATGTTGTTCATTTGCAGCCAATCTTGCCCAGTTCACATTTGAGTCAGTTGTGTCAATAGTTAACAGCCTTCATAACAGTCCTGACCTCAGCAAGGATCAACATGGACGCAATTGCCTACTGATGTCTTACGTCCATTATGTTTTTCGACTGCCAGATACTCAGAAAGAGTTAGCTAAAGGAGGTAAGTGTTGGCTTATTCTCTGTGTTAAAAGCTATTAGAGTAAATATTCACTGTGGCACTCCATGATGCATCACACCTGTCAGTCGAATGGGAAAGATAATGAGGTGAAAGTGAAGGTGCAGCAGCACTTAAAACCACTGATATCTAGGTTACCGTCATTTTTATGAGGGCCTTCAAGTGGATGATAAATTTAAGGGTGGCACAGTGGTTAGCATTGCTGCCTCACAGCGTCAGGGACCCAGGTTCAATTCCCGGCTTGGGTCACTGTCTGTGTGGAGTTTGCACATTCTCCCCGTGTCTGCATGGGTTTCCTCCGGGTGCTTCGGTTTCCTCCCCCAGTCCAAAGATGGGTATAGAGAGATATGGGCTAAATGCAGGCAATTGGGACAAGCTTAGGGGTTTTAAAAAAAAGGGCGGCATGGACAAGTTGGGCCGAAGGGCCTGTTTCCATGCTGTAGGTGGATTGGCCATGCTAAATTGCCCCTTAGTGTCAGGGGGACTAGCTAGGGTAAATGCATGGGGTTATGGGGAAAGGGCCTGGGTGGGATTGTGGTCGGTGCAGATTCGATGGGCCAATTGGATTAGGATTCTATGATGCAGGTCTGGGAACATAGTAATCAAATTATTTTTAATGCCCTCTCTTGCAAAATTTGAACAAATTCTTTTTAAGCATTAGAAGCTTAAAAGCTCAATCCATTCTTAGAATCATTGAGTCATTTACAGCACAGCAGGAAGCCATTCGACTCATTAAATCCATACTGGCTCCCTGCAGAGCAATCTGTCAGTTCCAGTCCCCCACTCGATCCCTGTAACCCAACAAGTGTATTTCCTCCAAGTGTCCATTCAGTTTCTTTTTGAAGTTATTGATTTGTTTCTGCTTCCACCACATTTGTGGGCAGTGGGCTCCAGGTCATTACCATGCGCTGTGCAAAGAAATGTTCTTCCTCACATTCCCCTGGCATCCTTTGCCCAAAAGCTTAAGTCTCTGTCCTCTGGTCCTTCTACCAGCAGCTAATGGGAAGATTTTTCCTTGCCAACTTACTCAAGGCTGTCATAATGGGCTGCATTTTACATGTCCCTACTGGGCGTGTTCTCAGTGGGAGTGGGGGGGGACAGGATGTAAAATAGGGCGGTTGTCCACTCCACCATATTCCCAACCACCCCTGAGCTCGTGTGCATAATATGCAGGGTGGTTGGGTGCTGAACTCAGCAGCCTGCCCACCATATATAAATGAATAATTAGGGGTCAGTGGAGCTTGCTAACAAGCCAACTGGCCTCGATAATATGCTATCCATATCATAAAATGCGGCATTCAAGTGGGCAGTTGGGTAGGAGTTGGCAGGCTGCTTTTTAAAAATATTTTTTCCAAAGGCCAGAAAGCAGGAGGGTCATATCTTTGGTGAGCAGGAGATGGGGGAGCTCTTTGAGCATTGGGAGGCAGTGCCCCCTAAGATAGTACCCACCTTTCTTCCTATCCGCCTAATAAACACACCACTCCCAGTCCTAGCCCCCTCCCTAAACTGCCCAAACCCTCCCTGTCCAAGACCCCGGACTTGACTGACTCTGGGATCTATTGGGGTTTTTTCTTGTTCCTGATTACAGTCCCAGCAGAGCCCACTAGCATGCTGTTGGTGCTACTGGAGCTGCTGGCCAGTCAGAGTGGCCAGCAGCTCCTGAGGACTTGTGCAGTAAAGTCGAAGGCAACTCATTTTGGCTTCAACAATGAAAAATGTATTATTAATATATGTAAGAAATAAGAATCTGTCAGAACTAATACACAAGTCTATTCTCTTATTCATAGAATCTTACAGTGCAGAAATCTTACAGCCCATCGAGTCTACACCAACAATAACTACCACAAAAGTTGCGCTAATTCCATTTTCCAGCACTTGTCCCATATGCTTGAATGTTATGATGTTTCAAGTGCTCATCCAAATACTTTTTCAAGGTTGTAAGGTTTGTGACCTCCACTGCCTTGCCAGGCAGTGCATTCCAGATTCCCACCACCTTCTGAGTGATTTTTTGTTCTCTGATCCCCTCAGACTCACTTACCCTCACCCTAAAACTATGCCCCCTCATGATTGACCCCTAAACCAAGGGGAACAGCGGCTTCCTATTCACCCTGTCCATACCGCTCATAATCTCTCACACCTCAATCATGCTCCCCCGCCCTCAGCCTTCTCTACTCTAAAGAAAACAATCCAAGCCTATCCAGTCTCTCCTTATAGCTTAAATGCTCCATCATAGGCAACATCCTGGTGAATTTCCTCAGTACTCCTTCGAGTGCTATCACATCGTTCCTATGGTGAGGTGACCAGGACTGCACACAGTACTCTAGCTGTGGCCTAACTAACATTCTATACAGCTCCAACATCACCTCCTTGTTCTTGCACTCTATGCCACGGAAAGCAAGTGTCCATCTGCCTTCTTAACTATCCTCTTCACCTGCTCTGTCTCCTTCAGTGATCTGTGAAAAAGTACCCCAAGACCCCTCTGTTCCTCTGAGCTTTCTAGTGTCCTCCCATTCATTAAATACTTCCTTGGTTCATTACTTCTTCCAGAGTGCATCACCTCACACTTATCAGGGTTAAATACCATCTCCCACTGCTCTCCCCATCTGACCAATCCATCTATATCTTACTGTAACCTACATCCTCCTCCTTCACTATTAACCACCTTACTATCTTGGTGTCACCTGCAAACTTGCTTTCATTCCCCCCACATTATCATCTATACCATTTATGTATATAACAAACAATACGGGTCCCAGCACCGAACCTTGTGCTATGCCACTGGACACCGGTCTCCAGTCACTAAAATAGTCTTCTACCACCATCCTTTGTGTCCTATTACTAACACCCATTTCAGATCCATCTCACCAGGTTTCCCTGAATTCTGTGTGCTTCAACCTTCTCAATCAGTCTGCCATGTGGAACCTTGTCAAAGGCTAGGCTAAAATCCATATAAACGACATCAACTGCACTTCCCTCATCCACACACTCGATCACATTTTCAAAACGTTCTGTCAAATTTGTTAGGCATGACCTCCCTCTGACGAAGCCATGCTGACTATCCCTAACTAACCCATGCATATCCAAGTGGAGATTAACTCTTTTCTTCAAAATTTTTTCCAGTAGTTTCCCTACCGCTGACACACCGGTCTCTAATTTCCCAGTTCATCTCTTCTCCTCCCTGGCTCCAAGTGAGGTTCCTCCCCATCTCGGGACACGTGCCAATGTTCCCAATTTTCTTGCCTTCCCATTCAACCTCTCCATAGGGTCGAGCCCGATCACATGACCCTCAAAGTTTGCCTCCTTAAAGGGGCTACTTTACCTCACTTCTCTCCCCCCCCCCCCCCCCCCCCCGCCCCAGCAGCTGAGTCCACCTATGAACGAAAACATAGGCATACATGACACAATAACACATTAGGGATAACCAGGAGGAAAAAGTTCATTCACAAAGTCAATTGGTCTGGAGACTTCCGGACTCTGGCAGAACGTCTCAATTCACTACTGGATCAAACAGTGAGTAAAGAGTCCAGGCCAGCAGATGCAAAAGGCAAACTCATCAATCTGGGGTCAACGTCCTCCTCAGTAGCTTCCACCTTCTCGGCTTCAGAAACCACAGGTTGACTCGGCTCCACATTGACCGCAGGAATCCCTGGATCAGTAGCTGGCAAACACAAGTCCACCGCAGGACACACCTGTTGGCCCCCTGAATCAGGCCCAACTCTTCCTCAAATGATCCATATGGTTTTTTTTTACACAGTGACCTTGTACAATATATGAGATTGTTCCTGTTCTTTCCACAATTTTACCAGCACCCTTGTTACGAGATTTTCCTGCTGCTCTTTACTAGCCGGTACCTCATACTGGAAAGTGCTTACATTTGCACATCAAACGAGAAGGAGTTGGACTCCTCTGTAATAGCGTTCCTGGTTGTACACCCAGCCATCATGTCCTGTTTAGGCCCAATCAGAAAGCAATTTGGACAAGGTAACAAAGGCTAGCTGGCACCCAGATGTTTTGATGTGACGATTACATTTCACGGAAGCAACTGACAGTTTTGTTCAATTAAAAATAGTCATGGCATAAATTCTTAACTGCACAATCCGAATAGCTGTGTTCAGCCATTAGGGGTTGCTCAAGTCCATCAACTCATACAGACCTGTAGCTGTATTGAGATGCTAGATAAAAACTCTGCAGGGCCAGGTTGAAGGGGTTGGGGGGCGGGGGGGAGGTTGCGAGATTGCGAGATTAATGCTCATGGAGCCTGCCAACTTTTTTGGAATGCTTTTGTTTTTGCCTTTGGTTTGTCTGAAACAGTATAAGACTTGTACGAAGGCATCATCAACGTGTATTCCCTTCTACAGCACGGCTGCAAGAAAAGACTGACAAATAGATCTGAAACATTAGATTTTCATTTATAGGATCTGAAACAATAGGTTTTCATTTATAATCCTTGTTACACATCTTAAAAGCTGACACTTGTTGGCAGATATTTTGAAGTTGGCACTCTGTCCTTTCTCCAGTGTTTTGTTTTCATTGCCTGCAGCTCCAGAGTTCACAGAGCAACATGTAAAAGCCCGGCTTCTGATTGGCAGTGTATGTATGTGAAAAAGCCAACTGGTTGTTGAGAGCAATATGTTTGGCCAATTTGGCACCACGACAATACTCCATAAAAACTTTGTCCATTAAATTTAACAAAGGCGTGCTTATTACATATTTCAATCCCCACTGGTTTAGACGTGATGTTTTTGTGTCTGTCTGGATCCAAGCCTGGTTTTGTCCTTTGTTCTTCGCCCAGGTATGATTGAACAGTATGTGATGTTTATGCTGACAAAGACTCTTCTCTTCAGTTCCAGCAGCAGCTCCGATTTGCCCAGAGAGTCGTTATTATACAGTGGGACGTTCCAGCGCTGCCCATGTGGGATCCAGACTGTTGCAGTCCCGTATCCTGAGTAGCAGCAATCCTGACATTGCAGGCACCCAGGTTTTAACAGATGAAGAAGTTAAAAACCTTGCATCTTCAAAGGTATGGTACTAAAATTTGAGAAGCTGCATTCTAACTAACTTTTTTTAGAAATCATTTTTTTTTTCTAAAGACATAAGGGAATGGAGACCAACTAATCCATTTGCTGTTTGATCCAGACACTGAATCATCTCGATATGCAGTTCTGTCCCAATCTGTCACTCACTTCTTAGGGAGAGCGATCTCACCAAAATATTCCAAGTGCTGAATGACTGTGAAAATGGGAGAGAATCACACCCATTTTTTTTGGATAGAGAAAAATTCAAATCTTATACACATAGAGAAAATAATGAGGCAAAGTGTGATTCACACGAGTAGAAGGGGTATATTCACACCAGGAAGCCGGCTGATGGCTGCTAGAGGGCGCCATTATGCATGCACAAGATCACCCAGTGCACTGTGCAAAGTGTACACAGTTAGAACACTGGGAATCCGACACTTCCCCACCCCCCTCCGATCATGGCCCCAGTTCACCCCCACCCACCCTCCCTGCCCTGGTCAATCTGCTCCGATGATCCCTGATTGCAGAGTGCGCAGTTCCCCATGCACAGCCTCCCCTTCAGGCCCTGCCCCTTGGCACTGCTTGGTGCCCAGTAGGCAGTGTCAGGGTGTCAGGCTGGCAATGCCAAACTGTCACTGTCCAAAGGGCACTGCCCTCCCCTGCCCCTGACCACCCAGAGGGCCTCAATAGCCTCAGGTCTCACTGGTGAGGCCATCAAGTCAGGTCCCCGTTGCTGGGAACCATTATGATTCTTGCCTCTGAGGACCTCCACCAGTGAGGCTGTTAAAGCAAGGGAGCCTGAATGATTCCATACCATGCTCACTAATAATATTTAAATGAATATTTAAATATTAAAATCATCCTCGTGCCCTTCCCAGACATGAGGCTGATCACGCTGGCAATCACCATGAGAGGCTGAGAAACCTGGGCGCAAACCCGGTTTTTCATCTCTCTCTCGATCTTACTGGTTCGTCACACCGATCGACCGGTAGGATGAGCAGGTAAGATTGCCCCCCTAGTATCTTCTTCCAATTGCCTTACAGTTTTAATTATGTTTCAACTTCTGTGCCCCTACACTTAAAAACTGATTGTGCTTTGATAATAGCTGAAGAACATAACATTAATAAGAAAACAGATACAGTGGAATTTTCCTGTATCCTAAATGCTGTCAAGGGAACATACCTATCCATATTTCTCAGACACCTTTGTTCCCTGTTTTAAACTATGGGTTTCTACTTCAAGGAAGTCTGGAAGGAGACATTGGGATTGGTATTCATTGCCACATTTGTTTGGATGTGAAGCATACCAATTTAGCACTGAAACTGACGATATCTTTACAGATATTGGTTCCTCCGCTAAATTTGTGGCACCCAGTTTTTAGACATATTTCTTAAACATGTTCACAAAGGGCAGCATGTCTTTTGGAAAGCCCCTCTCTGGACAGTCTGTTCCTGGTGAGCGGGGCAGATATAGGCCTATCAGACTCAGTGACCCTCATGGTCATCAACTCGGGTAATTACAGTTCTGTGGAGCCAGGAAGAGCAAGAATGCTGCCCTTACCGCTACCATCTTGTTGATTGTTCTCCCGTTGCTCAATTCAACTTCCATGGCAACATCAAAACATTTAGCACTTTGAGCCTGTTCCACCATTCAAAGAGATCATGGCTCATCTTCAACCTAACTCCACATAACTGCCTTTACTCCACATCCCTTTGTTTAACAAATATCGAGATATCGCTAATTCAAAATTACCTGTTGATCTAGCATTAATTGCTTTGAGAAGAGACTTCTGCCACCCATTGGGCCAAATCTTGTGGAGTTGACGGAAGTCTCGATCATCAACTGGAGAGACAATGAGAACCCCGCGCTGCCTCTTTTTGGGAGGATCCACAGCATCTTGTTCCACTCGAGCATCCAACAGGCTAGTGGGTGAATCTTTTCTCATAAAGGCCAGCAGCTCCATTGAATGGCAGCACCCCCGGGGAGGCTGGCATGACACTCACCTGAGGCCGAGGATCATCACTGACCCCAGGCCAGAGGTGAGTGATGATGAGAGAGGTGTTGCGCGGTGAGGGAGGGAGGAAGCAAGAGCAAGGGCTCCTAGCAGGCTCCCCCATTCCCAATGTCAGATCCCTTGATGATGTACTGAGTGTCTTTGTACAAGGGGACCCCCTGGGAGCCTGCAAGCTACACTCATCTGTTTGCTTGATGTTCTTCCTGTATGGTGACACCCCACCCGCCACTGGGTTAATAGCAATGTTGACGAGATGAGGTCCTTCAGTGGGCATTAATTGCCCTTCAGATTTTGTTCATTGTTTTCTTATGTCTTTGTAATGCCTTGAGATGTTTTTCTACATGAAAGCTATGATATAAATACAAGCCGTAGTTAATATCGTGACAATCCAATGCCTGGAATTATTAATCTCCTCTGACATTTCAAGAGTTCCAGAGGGGGTTGATAGTTCCATGTATGAACAGTTGTGCAGGGCTATGTGAAGAAGGCGGGTGAGTGCTACAAGGTGAATTTCCTCCTTCAGAGAGCCAGCAGAGATGTGACAGGCTGATTGGCCTCCTTCTTTGATTCAATGTAACCTTTTCCCTGCCTGTGCAATTACTTTGTCCTGGACCTTTTACTCCAGGGGATGGATCGAAGTGGTGTCCGGATGTCTTCCTATGTCGAAGTCAGCAGCTACTTCCACAACGTTGTTTCTGTGGGACGATCATCAACCAGAAAGGTAGACTGCCACATAGCACAAAGAGATGTTTGTTACACCTGGCAGCACAGCACTTTACAACCAAATGCAAATAATTGTTCTATGTATGCCTTGCTGTGGCTTTCATTGCTGAATGAACAATGTAAAATGGCAACTCATTCTATTTCTTTTTGATTTCAATGAATATCTTACCTTTTCGAAGAGGCCTTTCATTGCTTTTTGTATCAAGATTATTGGCACAAAAAGCATGTCAGCAAATATTACTAATGCACAAATAAGCTACATTTTCCAGCAAATATTAAACAATTAATTTTTAATTACTGATTATGCATATTTAAACAAAACCAGTTTCAATCCCTAAAGAAAATTAACAAGAGGAATGTTAAAAGAAATCATCACATGACCATTCCAAATAACATTAAACATTAATAACAGAGTTATATATTTATTATTCAGCTAATTTATGACAAAATACTCTAAAATATGACCACCACTTTGGTTCAAGAATTTGATTTCTACAGGGATGATTTGTTTAAATTATTGGACAAAACTGTTGTTTGATTTGTTAATATTTTAATTTAAGTGTACGTGTGAGTACAAATTTTATTGCCTTCCCTCATTGCATCCAAGTGCTATGCTTCAGCTAACACCAATTACATAAATTAGAGGGACTTGAATACTGTCCTGAGGCAACTACTTGGAAGACAGAAGCGACTTGCCTGCTGGGCCCACCTTCCACTTCATGTGGAAGTGCCTGGCCCCACATAGCTATGTTGCTGAGATTGACAATGCAGCATTGTGGACAATGCAGCATTGTGGACAATGCATGCAGCTGTAGCATTGAAAGCACTAACTCAAGTGCCACTACACATTTTCTTCAACATGCAGAGCTGACCTGCATGCCATCCTTTGTTAGAAAGTATTGGCAAAGACTCCTTATAGGTACAATTGTTCAGTTATTTGTCATCAGATCTTAATTGAACCTCCTCTCACAAAATAGTCAACCGGCGGGATTTTCAGTCGCACTCGCCCCAAAACTGGAAAATCCCACCTGAGGTCAAGGCACCTTTTCATGGTCCGCCCCCACCCACAACGATTCCCATGGCGAGTGGGACATGAAAATTCCCCCCAACATGGAACAAACTCTAATCTTTCTGAGGGTTATTTATATTTAACAAAAATCTTTTCAGGGTACATAATATTTTATTTCCTTTCCATGTGAAGTAAATATTGTCTGCACTAAATAAATTCCTCTTGCTTTTTAATGGCGCTAATCACACCATACTTTTTTTCACAATTTGGAAAAGCCTGTCTATTTACCCTTTTAAGTACTGAGTTACACTGAGGTACATTCTGCCGAGTTGTTCATTCCATATCGGCATAGATTAACAGGGTTGAAATTATGAAATAGAATTATGAACATAAATAGATCAATGAAACATCTCTAAATTCATAATATTTGGGGTGCAAATGAAAAGCATTATAGCGTGTACTTACATAATTGTTTAACATCAAGAATTAATGGGGGCTTGCAAGAAAGGTACTCCAGTAATCGTAGGATCACATCAAATCAAATTGACAAAGGTAACCTGAAGGATGAGTTGAAAGAGTGTATACCGAGTATGATACATTCTGAAACCTACCAGGGACAAGGCTACTTTGGACTTGGTAATGGGTAATGAGACAGGATTAATTAAAGATCTCATAGGAAAGAGTGATCATAACATGATAGAATTTCAGATTCAGTTTGAGAGTGAATATTGTGAATCCATAACTGGTATCTTAAACTTAAATAAAGGTAGTTACAAAGACATGAACAAAAAGTTCATTAAAGTGGGCTGGGTTAATAGTTTACAAGTTAAAACAGTCAAGAAGTGGTAGACATTGATAGAAATATTTTATAACTCTCAAAAAAGACATATTTTATTGAGGAAGAAAGACCCTACTGGGAAGACACACCATCTGTGAATAACTCAGGAAGTTAAGGGTGGCATGACATTGAAAGGAAAGGTGTACAATGCTATAAAGTTTAGTGGCAGGACAGAAGATTGGGAAAGTTTTAGGAACCAGCAAAGAATGGCTGAAAAAAATAATAAAGGAGAGAAATTTGAGTGCAAGGGAAAACTAACAATGCATAGAAACAGACAGTAAGAGCTTATACAAATATATACAAAGAAAAAGAGATGCTGATGAATCATTGGTCCCTTAGAGCGTGAGAATTGATAATTGGAAAACTAGAAATGGCATAGACTTTTAACAAGTACTTTGTACCTGTTTTTACAGTAGAAGATACAGAATGCTTCCCAAGAGTAGTAGAAAATCAAGGGGCAAAAGGGAGGAGGGAACTTGAAATAATCACTGGAGAAAATGTAATGGAAAAACTAATGGAATTTAAGGTTGACAAGTGCATTGGACCTGATGGCCTGCATGCTAGAGTCCTAAAAGAATTGAGTGCCGAGATGGTGGATGAATTGTTTGTAATCTTCCAAAGTTGCCTATATTCTGGAAAGGACACAGCAGATTGGAAAACTGTGACTGGTCTGCTCAAAAAAGAGGGAGACAGAAAACATGAAACTATAGGCCAGTTAATCCAACATCTATCCTTGGGAAAATGCTAGAATCCATTATGAAAGAGGTAGTAGCAAGACATGTTGCAGAGCCTACATGGTTTTGTGAAAGGGAAATCGTGTTTGATAAATCACTTGGATTTCTTTTGAGGATGTAACAAGTCAGTAGGAAAGTGGGAGTGGGGCAGTGGATATATTTGCATTTTCAAAAGACATTTAATAAGATGTCACATAAACGATTAAATACACAAGATAAGAGCTTATGATGTTGGGGGTGATATATTAGCATGGATAGAGGACTGGCTAAACAACAGAAAATTGAGAGTCAAGACTGACTAATTGTCAAGATAAATGGGTCATTTTCAGGATGGCAACTGTTACTCGTGGAATGCCACAGGGATCAGTTCCAAAGCCTCAGCTATTTATGATCCATAATTAATGAATTGGATGAAAGGACCAGTTATATTGTAGCCAAATATGCTGATGGTAAGTAGAAAAGTAAGCCATGAAGAGAATACAAAGATCTGCAAAGGGATATAAATAGGTTAAGTGAGTGTGCAAAAAATTGGCAGATGGAGCATAATATGGGAAAATGTGAGATTGTCCACTTTGATAAGAATAGAAATACAGAATATTGTTTAAATGGAGAGAGGCTGCAGAATGCTGCAGTGCAGAGGGATCTAGGTGTCCTTGTACATGATTCACAAAAAGTAAGGTTGCAGGTACAGCAAGTAGTTAGAAAGGTAAATTGGCCTTTATTGCAACTAAAGTGGAGAAGTATTGCTACTACTGTGCAAGGCCTTAGTGAGACTGCACCCTAGAGTATTGTGTACAGTTTTTGTCTCCTTACTGAAGGGGACTATATTTGCATTGAACCAGTTCAAAGAATATTCACTAGGTTGATGCTAGAGATGAAGGGGAATAAGGAACGAATGAGTGGCACAGTGCTGCCTCACAGCACCAGGAACCCAGGTTTGATTCCGGCCTTGGGTGACTGTGTGAAGTTTGCTTGGGTTTGCTCTGGGTGCTATAGTTTCCTCCCACAGTCCAAAGATGTACAGCACTGGTGGATTGTCCATGCTAAATTACTTGGTGCAGACTTGATGGGCCAGCTGGCTTCTTTCTGTACTATAGGAATTCTATGATCATGTCTACATACAATAGAGTTTAGAAGAATGAGAGATGATTTTATTAAAATATAAAAGATTCAGAGGGACCTTGAAGTAAATGTTCAGGAGGTGTTTCTCCTTTTGGGAGGATCAAGAATTAGAGGAGGCACAGTTTAAAAATACTAGATCTCCTATTTAAGATGGTGATGAAGAGGAATTCTTTCTCCGAGTGCCATTAATCTATGGAATTCCCTTTCACCGAGACGAGTGGAGGCTGAGTTATTGAATATATTCAAGGCTGAGTGAGACAGATTTTTGATTTACAAGGGAGTCAAAGGTTACAGGGGTTCAGGCAGAAAAGTAAAGTTAAGGCCACAATCAGACCAACCATTATCTTAAGAAATAGGAGTTGGAGTAGGCCATGAGATCCCTCAATCTTGCTCTGTTATTCAATATGTTCTCATCCATTTATCTGATTTATATTATTAAACTAGAAAGAGTGCAGAAAAGATTTACTAGAATGCTACCAGAGCTTGATGATTTGAGTTATAAGGAGAGGCTGGATAGACTGGGACTTTTTTCCCTGGAGTGTAGAAGGCTTAGGGATGATTTATAGAGGACTATAAAATAATGAGGGGCATAGATAAGGTTGGTAGTCAGCATATTTCCCCAAAAGTAGGGGAGTCTAAAACATAGGTGGCATAGGTTTAAGGTGAGAGGGGAGAGATACAAAATGGTCCAGAGGAGCAATTTTTCCACTCAGAGGGTGGTTGATGAGTGTCTGGAATGAGCTGCCAGAGGCAATAGCTGAGGTAGGTACAGTTTTGTCTTTTAAGAAGCTTTTAGACAGTTACATGGGTAAGATGGGTATAGAGGGATATGGGCCAAGTGCAGGCGATAGGGACTAGCTTAGTGATAAAAACTGGGTGGCATGGACAAGTTTTGCTGAAGGGCCTGTTTCTATGTTATAAACGTCTATCTCATCGTCCACATCCTAGTGTTAAAATATACGTAATAAAATGTTTTCCTGTAAATTTGTGCCACTTTTTTTCATTTTGATCGCCACCTTCCAATGCCCTTGTCACAAACTAATTCTGATGACATGTCCAGCAAACTTTATGAATAGAGACAAGTGTAGGAAATGGCTTATGTAAAAACAGAAAATGCTGGAAATACTCAGCAGGTCAGACAGTTTCTATGGAGAAAGAAACAGAGATAATGTTTCAGATTGATGAGCTTTCATCAGAGCTACAATCAGTTAGAGATGCAACAGAGGCAGGACACTGAGGAGTGAGAAAGAACAAAAGGGAAGCTCTATGATGGGGTGGCAGGCAGAGGGATTGAATGACAAAAGTGATGATGAGATAAGGCAAAGGAGGGTGGTGATGGGACAAAGTAGTGGTGGATGGCTTGTTGTATGAAATTATTAGAGGTCAGGGATGCATGACAAACATGTTTCCCTGTTGCGACACATGAACATGTTCAATTCTGAAAACAGTTCTGGAAAATTTCTATGATTCAGTCCCAATCAATTTTCCAATTTAATAATATTTGATTAATTTGCCATTTGGCTCCTTTCCCAGTACTCAAAGGTCACAGGCATGATTGTTCCTCATACCTACGATATAACAGAAAATTAGTGCATTTTTAATAATATTTGTTTTCTAGTAACAACTTCACATCCTATTGAGTGAATGGACTAGTATGCTACGGTCCTATCTGTGTATATGTATTAAAATCACTAATTCACAAGTGACTGGTGCTTACCCACCTTTGTCTCCTTTGTTGTTTGTGTGGCAGTCTTCCTTTTGAATATACTCCAAATGTTTGTTTTGCTTTAATAACAATCTCTTTCCCCACAGATTAATTTTCTTGCCTCCTCTATATATGCACCCCTTGCTAAAGGCACATGTTGAATTTTAACAGTTGGTACATGTTGCTAAAGGACTAGGATTCATAGATCTAATCACGTCGGTCAATCCATTTTCCTCTGGTAACATAAATGGAAAGGGTCAGTTGTCAGGCCGACTGCATTTGATGTCATGCTAAGTCTTTTATTATCAGACAACAGGCAACACAAATAGCCCCAGCATTTCAGTTTGGACTTGTCCCATCGTATCTTTTGTGGTAAGTTATGTCACATTAGTTTGATAGTTAACCAAAATTCCAACTAATGAATTGCTTCTGTTCTAAGGTGGGCTTAAATGGGGAAGGTGATGGCCTAGTGGTAGTATCACTATTAATCCAGAAACTCAACCAATGCTCTTGCAACCCGGGTTTGAATCCCGCCTCATCAGATGGTAGAATTTGAATTCAATGTAAAAAAAATCTGGAATTAAGCATCTACTGATGACCATGAAACCATTGTTGATTGTCAGAAAAACCCATCTCGTTTACTGATGTGTTTTAGGGAAGGAAATCTGCCGTCCCTACCTGATCTAGCCTACATGTGATTCCAGAGCCACAGCAATGTGCTTGACTTTCCACTGCCTTCGGGCAACTAGGGATGGCAATAAATGCTGGTCAGCCAGTGATGCCCATGTCCCATGAATTAATAATATATATATTATTTTAGACATAATAGCAATACTCAGGTGGAATGATCGAACTACAGAATTATTACACCTCTTTCTTACAAAGAAGCAATGGAACCAGATTTTGGAAGAAACATTGATTATTGGATGAGGTTTGGTGAGTTCAGAATTGGTATTCTGACCAGTCCCTCAAACTAGGATACTGGGCTTTTTCTGAGTTTATCTGTTCTTATGAACCCATAGAGATCAGTAACTTTCTAAAAGAAAGATTAATTTTCCAAACAGCCATCTGAAATAAACCGCTGGAGAAGATTTCACTTTTTAAGAATTTTACTGCAGCAAATTTTAGTTCAGATGTGCAGCATAGTCAGTGCAGGCTTGGAGGGCAAAGGTCATGTTTCTGTGCTGTAATTTTTTTTGTTCTTTGTTCAAATAAACAAAAGTCAATCTAGATCAAAAATTAATTAAACAATTGATACAAACAAAAGAAAAAGGTTCACTTCACAATAGTTAGGCAATCTAACCAAAATATGTCTCGTGAAATGCTTTTACTTTACGCCACATTTCTGGCAGATATGGAACACTAAAGGAACAGTTACAGTTACTCCCAGCTCTCTCCGTCACACCTGGTTGGAACTTCCAGTGTCCTTTGACAATCATTCCACTTTGCCTGAAATTTTCAGCTGTGATTATCACCTGCAAGCACAACCTGATGACCCCTCAATTCCTTAAATCTTCAAGAGCCCCGTCTGTTCTGTTCCCTTCCTGTTGAACAGAAACTGAACACTCAAAACCATCCTGCTTGGTCTTTAACAGTTTTCTTTGCTCTCTTCACAGCAGAAGTCTTTCACCAATACATCTCAGCAGCAGCTTCTCCTTTGCTGTGTGAAGAACTGTGAAAAGCTGGGTTAAAAACTACCACTCGGTACCTCAGTGGATTTCTATTTAAGTTTCTCTCCCATTCCCCTGACAAGCTGAAGTCACTTGAGTACTTCTCTGAACTGAGGGCTTTACCAGGAATTCTAATTATTCATTCCTTTCGTTCTTGGTTTTACTTTGAGTTAAAAGATACATTTTAAAAGATAATTCTCTCTTCAAGTTCAGCATTCGTAACACTGTTCCAGAAACCTGACTGCCCATTCCCACAGTTTGAGTGGCAGTAAGCCTAAGGTCATAGAGGGCCTGAGGTGCACAGATGAAGGGAAAATATAGGCCGATGCCCAAAAGAAAATTTTCATATTTTCTCCTATGGACCATTCGGCCCCTTTTAACTCACAAATGGGCTGGGGGTTGCAGAAAGATTGAAGGTGTTATGAAGCCTGGAACTACCATGATAAAAGAACTCTAACGCTACCTAACTCACAATATCACTGTAGATTTACACACACATAAACAAATGCTGATTTGTAGGATACGGTGAACACTCTTCACTGATTGAAGGCACAATAATATAAAGAACATCTTATGCATGTTTAAAATTGTTTGTCAGTTACTGTCTTATCTAATTTTTAAAAATAGGGAAGGATTGAAATAGAGATCAATTATTTCTGAACATATGGGGGGGGAGTTTTCCACTAGCAGGATTCTCTGGTCCAGCTGCAATGAACGGAGATTTGGCTGAGCACCAAATTCTCCGTCCTCGCTGCTGCGTCGACGAAGCGTGAACAGCCGGGTAATTCCAGCCAAGGTGTTTTTCATAACTATTGCAATCTTTAATAAGGAAAGTTAGAATTTGATGTCACAAAGTTCAGTAATTTTCTGTAGCTGTCGCTACCTTTAAGTACAGGGAAAGGATTGGGAATTGACTAATCTATAAAGGCTTTTTAAAAAAAAAAGGTTATTCTTTTGTCTGCACCTTTTGAGTAAAATCTTGTTTCTCATTATTATCCAGCAATTTCACGAAGAGCTAGCACTGCAGATGGTCGTGAGTACAGGAATGGTGAGAGAGAATGTCTTCAAGTATGCCTGGTTCTTCTTTGAGCTTTTGGTATGTCCACTTACAATTTATTAGAAACTAATTGGTGTCATTGTAAACTATTTCACACAGATGTATTGTGAAAATGCTAGTTCATGTCACAGACTATCTTGTTAGACTTAATTCCTCTCTGCAAACCTGTAGCTCTCTCTGTTTTCCCTCGATATCCAATCATTCTTCCCTACCAATTTACTTTGCACCAGATAGAATCAGAGAAACCCAAAAACGCAAAAGGGGTCCATTTGACCCATCAAGCCTGCACCAACAACAATCCTACCCAGGCTCTGTCCCCGTAACCCCATGTATTTACCCTGTTAGACCCCTGACACTAAGGACCAATCAACCTAACCCGCATATCTTTGGACTATGGGAGGAAACCGGAGCACTGGAATGAAACCCACGCAGACACTGGGAGCATGTGCAAGCTCCACAGACAGTGACCCGAGGCTGGAATTGAACCCAGGTCCCTGGAGTTGAGAGGCAGCAGTGCTAACCAGTGTGCCACTGTGCTGTTGTTTTTTTTCTTTTTCCCTGTTCTTTCTCTCCCACAGTCCTCCATTTTGTCAATTTCCAATTTTTCTTCTGGAATTTTACTATGATTCATGCCTCACATCACTATATTTTATTTACTGTGGCTTATCTGTTTCATCTGAATCTGTAGCAAAGCTGTGTGCCTTTTTCTGAAATCTTGGAATGTAATTGTGCACGAAGGCATGTTCATCATCTTTCGATCATTTGTCATGGATCACCTGACTTTCTCAAGCCCTGTGGTAACTGGCGAGTACTAGGTGTGGATTCACTGGGCGACGTAGCCATGAACCTGAGCACAGGTGGCTCAGGCCATAGGGAGTTTTTTTTTACTGGATGAAAGCAGAAATTGAACTTGGCAGCCTGCTCAGTGACTAAGCCACCCTTTTTAGGACCAAGCTGCTCACCTTCCTAGTATGACAAAGGGCTAGAAAAGGTGCCTGAAACTACTTCACCTCCCTGGCCAGCAGGGCCATAGCTGGCAGAGATCCCATCAACATAGTTGTAAGTTAATTTCAAAAAAAAGAAAGTAAAGGTGTCACTGGTCACCTCTGGTGCAGAGAATATACACAGCCTCATGGAGAATGCCGGAGTGGACAGACCCAAAAGGAGAGCTGCACTTGTTGGTAGAGGGCTGAATAAATACAGCTTCCAGATCACTGCTCTCAGTGCGATTGGCCTTTCTAGGAAGGATCAACTCAAGGAAATCACTGTGGGTTACACATTCTTTCGGCGTGGCCTTGGAAAAGAAGAATGGTGGAAGCTTTGCTGTTGTGAACCATCTTGTCGATAGATTGAATTACCTCCCTGAGGATGTTACTGATTGCCTAATGGTGTTTAAACTCTCTCTGTATGGCAACAGGCAAGCAACCCTGATCTGCATGTATGTTCCTACCTTGGCCAACACTGAAGTCAAGGATAAATTCAATGATGGCCTCCACTCCTTCAATGCCAAAATCAAACAAGCTAATCAATCTCAGTGACCTCAAGAGTTGGTTCAGATTACCATGTGTGGGAAGGAGGTCATCTGGAAAAACAGGGTGGGCAGTTGTAACAGCATGGTTTCCTCTTGCTGAAGATGTGTTCTGATCATGAGCTCCTAATCGCCAACACAGTTTCACAGCTCCCTAATCGCAACAAGACATCTTAGATGCAGCCCCATTCTGGCATATAATCAATGGTGTCATCAAGGGCAGAGGGACAGGCCGATGTGCCTGTAACAAAAGCCTTGTGTGTCACAGACTGTTGGATTGGCCACCATCTTACCATTTCAAAGTTAAACATCAAGATCTATCCCCATGAGGCACCCACAGGGCATGAAGACCCAGAAGCATCTCAATATCTTGAGGCTCAAACAAGGGTCATAAAGGAATCTTGAGAGAGAGTTTCCTACGTGCAACGAAAATGAACACTCACTGCATTGGCAACCTTCAGGGATATAATGTACTTTGCTGATTTCAAGGCCCTTTATCCTACCTGTCGTAAGAATCAAATTGGTACAGTGAAAACAATGAGGTAATCAAGTCTAGAAACTACTGGAGGAGAAATATCGCCTCTATAGGGTTTTCCACCATGACAAGCCATCAATATCCAAACACACTGCCTGCCGCAACGACCGCAGAATGATCCACCGCAAGGAGAGATGCAAAACACTTGGCTGAATCAGAAACCAGATTAGTTTCAGTTATGTGCAGACCACAAGGACTGGAAGAGATTCTACAATGCTCTGAAATTCATTTATGGCTGCAGTCTACTGGTTCATCATCAATCCTCGTGCCAACAGGTCAACACTGCTCACAGAAAAAGACCAAATTTTAGAAAGGTGAACTGAGCACTCTTAACTACATCCTCAATCGGCCTTCACCCATCAGTGAAGAAGCAATCAGCAGGCTACCATTTGTTGCCATCAATTGCGCTCCTAATGACCCACCCACATTGTTAGAAATGACAAACATCATCAAACTCCTGCCCAGTTGCAAAGCTCTAGAAGTTGATGCCATCCCAGTTGAGGTCTATTAAGCTGGAGGTCAATTCCTGGTCAAGAAACTCACTGAACTCTTTCAGTCAATGTGGGTGCAGCAAAGCAATTCCACAAGAATACAAAAATACCTCCATTGTCCACCTGCATAAACAGAAGAGAACTCACCAGCCTTCCAACAATCATAGAGGGATCTCACTCCATCATTCCTTTTACTTTGTTAGGTGGACATCAACGACCACAATTTTGTGGAAGAGTAGGGGGAGTTGTCCCAGATGAACTGGCCAATATTTGTCCCTCAAACAATATCATTTTTTTTTTAAAAGTGCTCATTTTCTCATTGTTACCTGATGAAAGGGCACTGCTCCAAAAGCTCATGCTACCAAATAAACCTGTTGGACTTTAACCTGGTGTTGTGAGACCTCTTACTACACACATTTGCTGTCAACTTTCCTATGTTAAGTCAATGACTACATTTGTAAAGTAATTAATTGACTGCAAACATCCTGAGGCAGTAAATGAGGTTATATTGATACAAGTTCTTTCTTCCTTAGTTCTTACTGATTTTACTGGTTTGTTGTTTCACAAATGTTCTTCTAATGATTCTAGAAAACATTTTTGTTCTGAATGAAAGGTTAAAAGCATGGCTCAGTATCTTTGCCAGATGGACAAGCAGGATTCTTCCCGAAAACTACGCTTTTCAGATCGCTTCAAAGATGACATCACCACTATTGTTAATGTTGTTACTGCAGAGATCGGCACAACTCTTGTGAAACAACAAAAGGTCAGCTTTTTTACATCTGTGCTTTATGTAGAAATGTTTGTAAAGAGGCAGTGTCACCAAGATGAAATATCTTGTCAATTAGTTAACATTCTCAGTTATGTTCTTTTTTCCCCACTGCACCCAGGGGTGTGCGAGATGGTCGGTGGGGAGGTTAAAATATTGAGATCAAACAATCCAATTGTATTTCTGAAATAAGAACAGGAAAAGCTGCATGAACTCAGCAGGTCTGGCAACATCTGTGAAGAGAAACAGAGTTAGCGTTTCGGATCTCAATGACTCTATTACAGAATGTTGCTTTTATTCAATTGAATTTCTGTCAGTTTAAATGTTTACAAACCCAGCTTGGGCCAATGACGAGGCTTCTACAAAAGGCAGGCGGGGATCTAATTAGCATTTAAAAGTTAAGTCCCAACTTCATCTTCAGCATTGTGGCTTAAACTTAATTGTGAATGAGTGAGGAGGTCCGAGAAGTTGGCTTCCTGGCAGCAGATCTAAAGGGAGCTGTTGACTACCGTAAGTAATTAAGGAAGATCAGCATCTCCTACCCTCCTGTTCAGTTGATTTGATTTGATTTATTATTATCACGTGTATTAGTATACAGTGGAAAGTATTGTTTCTTGCGCGCTATAGGATTGGCCATGCTAAATTGCCCCTTAGTGTCAGGGGGATTATCAGGGCGTTATGGAGATAGAACCTGGTGGGATTGTTGTCAGTGCAGACTAGAAGGGCCAAACGGAGTAGATTCTATGATTGAGTTACAAAACCTAGCGTACATAGAGAAGGAAACAAGAGAGTGCAGACTGTAGTGTTACAGTCATAGCTAGGGTATAGAGAAAGATCAACTTAATGCAAGGTAAGTCCATTCAAAAGTCTTGACAGCAGCAGGGAAGAAACTGTTCTTGAGTCGGTTGGTAGGTGACCTCAGGCTTCTGTATCTTTTTCCTGATGGAAGAAGGTGGAAGAGAGTATGTCCAGGGTGCATGGGGTCCTTAATAATGCTGGCTGCTCTTCCGAGTGGGAAGTGTAGACAGAGTCAGTGGATGGGAGGGTGGTTTGTGTGGTGGATTGGGCGACATTCACGACCTTTTGTAGTTTCTTACGGTCTTGGGCAGAGCAGGAGCGATACCAAGCTGTGATAAAACCAGAAAGAATGCTTTCTATGGTGCATCTGTAAAGTTGGTGAGAGTCGTAGCTGGCATGCCAAATTTCCTTAGTCTTCTGAGAAAGTAGAGGCATTGGTTGGCTTTCCTAACTATAGTGTCGGCATGGGGGGACCGGGACAGGTTGTTGGTGATCTGGACACCTACAAACTTGAAGCCCTCGACCATTTCTACTTCATCCCCATTGATGTAGACAGGGGCATGTCCTCCACTACACTTAGTAAAGTCGATGAGTATCTCCTTCGTTTTGTTGACATTGAGGGAAAGATTATTGTCATCGCATCAGTTCAACAGATTCTCTATCTCTTTCCTGTATTCCGTCTCGTCATTGTTTGAGATCCAACCCACTATGGTGGTGTCGTCAGCCAACTTTAAAATCAAGTTGGAGGCCAGGAGAAACAGGCGTGAATTCCCCTCAGGCCTAATAAGGAGGCTTTTGTCTCCCTCCAGATCCAATCATAGCCTGGAGCCACCTCCCAGTACTGACTGCCAGGGACGAACATCACAGATCCCCCAGGTGGGTCCTCCTGCTCACTAGGCAGGCAGTCAATCTGTTTAGCAAGAATTCTACCCAGAATTATTCAAGTGAGGCCTTTTTATTGAACTGGGCTGGGGTTCCAGCTCCTCAGCTTTGCCCAGTTCTGCGACCTCTACTATGCCCTCCCCCATCCTTCTTGCTTCCTCCTTAATATTGAGGCCAATTACTTCATAAATATATCAAAGCTGTCACAAAGACCATTGAAACCCTCAGAGACATCTATTGAAAATATTGATTTTTTTTTCATCTTAGGAAGCAGAACAAGCAGAAAAGATCAACATAAGCTTGGCGTTTTTCCTGCATGACCTTCTTTCCCTCATGGACCGTGGCTTTGTATTTAATCTCATTAGAAATTATTGCTGCCAGGTAAAATAAAACATATTCTCTTGCTGTATTTCTGGTGTACAAATGTAAAACAACCGAGACAAAATATATTCTTCACAACAACGTTGCAATAATTCATGCACAAATTATATTCTTTGCAATTAATATTTAGCAAATTCTGAACATTATCAAATGCCTAAATCATGTGTTTCATGAAATGACACCTTGTAATACTGGTACACAAATGCCTGTTAAGTTGATCTGAAATTACTCTCTGGGTAATTTTGAATTAAAATAATTTATTTTAATGCCTTTGCTAAAACCGTGATAGGCTATTAATGTCCCATGGTGTAATTTCAAGAACTTGATAGTTTCTACCATTTAATTTTGCCTTTTTCATATTACATGTTTACCTTATTATTTGGTTTACTTTTTTAAAAAAGGAAGATTTGTTTTTTTTTTAGTTTCTATCTGGGCCAACTGCTCCAGCCTAGGGAGCAGACAGATAGCCTATTCCCAAGCCCCTGCCAAAACTAGCTTTGTAATCAACTCCTGGGAGATCCACCAGAATAGCCTGATTTCTTTCCACTTCTACGGGTCCTTCCCTTGATGACGTGGACAGAACTGGAAGCTTAGCCGTTCATAGCTGATGACTGTGTGGTCACATCCTGGCTGTACTCCATCTAAAAAAAACGTGCGCACCTTTCGCTGCCTGTTAAAACTTGATGTAAATAACTGGTGCATCTTAAGCCTGAAATTTCCTCTGGGATGAACTGTGCTGTAAGAAGTTTAACAACACCAGGCTAAAGTCCAACAGGTTTATTTGGTAGCAAAAACCACAAGCTTTCGGAGCCTTAAGCTCTTTCAGGTGAGCGGAAATTCTGTTCACAAACAGGGCATATAAAGACATAAACTCAATTTACAGAATAATGGTTGGAATGTGAATACTTACAGCTAGTCAATTAGCTGTAAGTATTCACATTCCAACCATTATTCTGTAAATTGAGTTTGTGTCTTTATATGCCCTGTTTGTGACCAGAATTCCCACTCACCTGAAGAAGGAGCTTAAGGCTCCGAAAGCTAGTGGCTTTTGCTACCAAATAAACCTGTTGGACTTTAACCTGGTGTTGTTAAACTTCTTACTGTGTTTACCCCAGTCCAACGCCGGCATCTCCACATCATGAACTGTGCTGCCGGAGGAAGATCAGACCCAGACTTCTGACCATCGCATTGCCCTCAATATTATCCCACTCTACATTGGAGCTTATTAATTAGTGTAGGCTGGGCCCTTGGTGGGAGCCATAAGAGCTTTCATAAGATCTAGGAGCAGGAGTGGGAAATTCAGCCCCTCGAGCCTGATCCACCAACTGCTGCTGTCTAAGAAAATGACGCAGCAATGCCTAAGGTTTCCATCCCCACCTTTTCCCTCCCCCACTCCACTTATATGTGGCAGATGATCACTGCACTGCACTGCACTGGATGACTTCCCTGCTGAAACAGGTGAATGAAGGTTCCTTGCTGTTCTTCCAATAGCAATCAGTCTTCAACTCTATGGCTCTTCCTTTTCTGCTGCTATGCTGCCCAATTTTGAGTAGGAAAATTGAGGAAAATCCAGCCCTTAGCCATATAGAACAGGTGGCAGCCAGGGTTTAATGTTGAGTTCGCTGATCTCCACCATGGTGTTCCTGAGGTGCAGCAAATAATTAGCTGCACCATCTTTGGAATAGAGAGACAAGCGATCAGCCAGGATTCCAGCTCCTGATCATTCTCCAGTAATCCAAGTATGCACGTATGTATGCCATGACTGTGATACTCCTGTAGTCGAATAACCTGACAGTATTGTTGTCTAGTGTCGCACACAAATGGTCATTTGGTTATATTGGACAGCTGCTAAGGGAAAGAAAGACAAAATTGAAAAGAAAGATAAATACAACTGACCATTTATATAAATAAGAATATTACGTTGGTTTCATTAATATTATTTTGAACCCATTCCTCTGTAGCTGTCAGCCAAACTGCAGTCTATGCCCACCCTGATTTCTATGAGACTGGAGTTCCTGAGGATCCTCTGCAGCCATGAACATTATCTCGGCCTGAATCTTTTCTTCATCACAAATCTGTCTGCACCAGCTTCCCCGTGTCTCTCAATATCATCACAGGTAAAGACAACCTTGCATCAAATAATTTTGTTTTTTAAATTCGTTTTTGGGACATGGATGTCGCTGGCTGTCCAACATTTATTGTGATGTGGAGATGCCGGCGTTGGACTGGGGTAAACACAGTAAGAAGTTTAACAACACCAGGTTAAAGTCCAACAGGTTTATTTGGTAGCAAAAGCCACACAAGCTTTCGAGGCTCTAAGCCCCTTCAGGTGAGTGGGAATTCTGTTCACAAACAGAACTTATAAAGACACAGACTCAATTTACATGAATAATGGTTGGAATGCGAATACTTACAACTAATCCAGTCTTTAAGAAACAAAACAATGGGAGTGGAGAGAGCATCAAGACAGGCTAAAAAGATGTGTATTGTCTCCAGACAAGACAGCCAGTGAAACTCTGCAGGTCCACGCAACTGTGGGGGTTACAGATAGTGTGACATGAACCCAATATCCCGGTTGAGGCCGTCCTTGTGTGTGCGGAACTTGGCTATCAGTTTCTGCTCAGCGACTCTGCGCTGTCGTGTGTCGCGAAGGCCGCCTTGGAGAACGCTTACCCGAATATCAGAGGCCGAATGCCCGTGACCGCTGAAGTGTTCCCCAACAGGAAGAGAACAGTCTTGCCTGGTGATTGTCGAGCGGTGTTCATTCATCCGTTGTCGCAGCGTCTGCATAGTTTCCCCAATGTACCATGCCTCGGGACATCCTTTCTTGCAGCGTATCAGGTAGACAACGTTGGCCGAGTTGCAAGAGTATGTACCGTGTACCTGGTGGATGGTGTTCTCACATGAGATGATGGCATCTGTGTCAATGATCCGGCACGTCTTGCAGAGGTTGCTGTGGCAGGGTTGTGTGGTGTCTTGGTCACTGTTCTCCTGAAGGCTGGGTAGTTTGCTGCGGACAATGGTCTGTTTGAGGTTGTGCGGTTGTTTGAAGGCAAGAAGTGGGGGTGTGGGGATGGCCTTGGCGAGATGTTCGTCTTCATCAATGACATGTTGAAGGCTCCGGAGGAGATGCCGTAGCTTCTCCGCTCCGGGGAAGTACTGGACAACGAAGGGTACTCTGTCCACTGTGTCCCGTGTTTGTCTTCTGAGGAGGTCGGTGCGGTTTTTCGCTGTGGCGCGTTGGAACTGTTGATCAATGAGTCGAGCGCCATATCCTGTTCTTATGAGGGCATCTTTCAGCGTCTGGAGGTGTCTGTTGCGATCCTCCTCATCCGAGCAGATCCTGTGTATACGGAGGGCTTGTCCGTAGGGGATGGCTTCTTTAACGTGTTTAGGGTGGAAGCTGGAGAAGTGGAGCATCGTGAGGTTATCCGTGGGCTTGCGGTACAGTGAGGTGCTGAGGTGACCGTCCTTAATGGAGATGCGAGTGTCCAAGAATGCAACCGATTCCGGAGAGTAGTCTATGGTGAGTCTGATGGTGGGATGGAACTTGTTGATGTCATTTATTGCCCATCCCTACTTGACCTCAAACTGAGTAGCTTGCTGGGCCATTTCAGAGGGTAGTTGGGAGTCAGCCACATTGTTGTGGCTCTGGAATCACATGTAGGCCAGACCAGGTAAGGACGGCAGATTTCACTTCCTGAAAGATATTAGTGAACATGATGGGTTTTTCTGACAGTCAACAATGGTTTCTTGGTCATCAGTAGATTTTTAATACCAGATTTTTTTAAAAATCAAATTTAAATTCCACCATCTGCCACTGCAGGAATCGAACCCAGATCCCCAGAACATTAGCTGAGTTTCTGGATTAATAGCGATAATACCACTAGGCCATTTCCTCACCTTTTGTGAACCTTATTGGAATTTTGTTTGGCTGACATTGTGTATGCTGCACGTCTTCTGTGTGATATGTTCCATTCACACAGATGGACCGACTCCAATCTTGTGCATTTCATCATCAGCTGTATATTTGAGATGCAGGCAATACCTCCCTCTTTCATTGAAACCCAAAATGTGGGTGTTGTTAGTGACCAATATTGGAGGTGTATTTTGCTCCTCCTGCCAGCCCAAAGCAAGCACGTAACCATATTGACAGTTTTACAATTCGTAAGCAGGCTACATGAGCTGCCTAATTGGCACAGAAGTCAACAAGAGTCTAGTAAACAATTTAAAAGCAAAGACTAGTGCTTGCGGGTAATATTTGTGAAGCCTGGTCTACTGACCAGGACACATAGGTGTTTGATAGCTTAATAGAAATATGCAGAGATTTCACCTTGTCCATACATTTTGGGCTTTGATGAAAGAGGAAAATATTGCCCGCATCTTAAAGCTACAGTTGATGAGTAAATGCACAAGGCTGGAGTTTGTCCATCTGTGTGAATGAAATGTGTTATATAGAATACACTTATTATACAAACTCCACTGACTTCTTAATAAGCAGTAGAGCATCCGGTCCGGTCCGGATATAGAATCACTGAAGATGGTGCGGAGAAAATTTTACAAGGCTGATTCCAGAAATGCACAAGTGTACATGTCAAGAAAGGATTGACAGGCTTGGTCTTTTCTCACTTGAAAGTATAAACTTGAGAGGTGACCTAACAGAAAGCTTGAAAATGATTAAAGCTTTTGATGGAGTTGATACAGAGAGGAGGTCTCCTCTTGTGAGGAAGAGCAAAACTGAAGACCATCAATGTAAGATAGACACGAAGAAATATGACTGGAAATTCTGAAGAAACTTATTCACCAAAAATGAAAAGAATGGACCTAATTTATACAGGAAAGGTCAAAACAAATGGTATAGATCAATATAAGGCCAAAAAAGCATATGAGAGAGAAGGGAATAGATTGTTACAGTGATAGGTTTAGATGAGGAAAGATGGGAGGAGACTCGAGTGGGGCATAAACACCAGTATAGACTGGTTGGGATGAATGGCCTGTTTCTATGCTATATATCTTGTACAATCCTATGGAAATTTATGGCTGGTATTAATTTTGTTTTCCTATCATTTATTGACTGAACAATATGTAATATGTGGCAAGTTACTCTTTGTCCAGTTATGTGAACGTCCTGCCGTAAACATTAGCCTTGCAGGTCATTCTTATATTGCACTGTTTGTGGATTGTTTCTTTTAAATGACATTAGTTTGCTTCAGTTGAGGAAAATAAATTAAACCCCTATTTTAGATGAGATTGCTTTTCTCAATTTGGATGTTTTCTGATCATTTCATTCTTATTAAACAGAATTCTAGTTCATCTTCAAGTGTTCAAGACCAAAAAATTGCCAACATGTTTGAGCTTTCAGCTGATTACCGTCAGCAGCACTTCCTGACTGGGCTTCTCTTCGTCGAACTTGCAGCAGCCCTGGAGTCTGAGGCGGAAGGGTACGACTCTTAAGCTTCACTTACGTTGGTTTTTAGCAGGAATGGCTGCATTTCAGTGAAGCAAATGAGTTCTATTTTGTAACAGACTCACATGATACCCAATGGATGATGGGTAGAATTTATTGGCACTCCAACAGTGTGTCACGGAATTGTATAACTCCAGTTCATTCCAACAATGATTCCTCAAACGTAGTACAAATCAAACGTTAGGTGCTTCTCCGCAACAGAAGAAAGGAATGGAAGGAGGCACCCTGACAGTTCAGCACCCTTCCAAATGATCAACTGGAGATCAACCTTGACAAAGATTGGGTGCAGGGAAAGATGCAAGTGGCAAAGAAAGCAAATTGCAATTCAGACTAATATATTGTTGGGGGAAGGAGACTGAAATCATAGAAATAGAAACCCTACAGTACAGAAAGAGGCCATTCGGCCCATCGAGTCTGCACCGACCACAATCCCACCCAGGCCCTAGCCCCATATCCCTACATATTTTACCCGCTAATCCACGGATCTCAGGACACTAAGGGGCAATTTTAGCATGGCCAATCAACCTAACCCGCACATCTTTGGACTGTGGGAGGAAACCGGAGCACCCGGAGGAAACCCACGCAGACACGAGGAGAATGTGCAAACTCCACACAGACAGTGACACAAGCCGGGAATTGAACCCAGGTCCCTGGAGCTGTGAAGCAGCAGTGCTAACCACTGTGCTACCGTGTCGCCCAAAAATGATGTGACCACGAAAGTACTGCTGGATTTCAAAGATCCAGTCTGGGACCGCAGTGTCCTCATTTATAATCACTAAAAGTTAACATGGAGATGCAGCAAGTAGTTAGGAAACTAAATGATCTGCTGGTCTTTATTGCAAGAGGATTTGAGTACATGAGTAAATACATCTTGATGCAATTGTGTAGACCCATGGTGAGATTGTACCTGGAGTATTGTGTACCATTTTGGCCTCCTTACCTTAGGCAAGATATACGTGTACTATCTCTATGGCAAAGGGAGTTCAGCAGAATGATCCCTGGGATGGTGGGGTTGTCCTATGAGGAAAGATTGAGGAAACTGGACCTATAATCTTGAGAGTTTAGAGGAATGAGAGGTGATATCATTGAAACATGCAAAATTCTTACAGGTCTCGACAGGGTAGATGCAAGAAGGATGTTTTCCCTGGCTGGGGAGATTGAGAACCAGGGGACACAAGTCTCAGAATACGAGGTAGACCACTTAGGACAGTGATAAGGAATTTCTTCACTTAGAGGGTGGTGAATCTTTGGAATTGTCTTCCGCAGAGGGCTGCGGAGGCTTACTCATGGAGCATATTGAAGAGATCAATAGATTTCTAGAGCTAAAATATATCAAGGGATATGAGGAAAATGGAGTTGAGATAGAAGATCAGCCATGATCTCGCTGAAGATGTACCTCTTTTTGCCTGTTGGGTGAATTTGCTAGAAAGAGTATTGATGAGTTTATTCCACCCTAGAACACGAAGTGGAAAGTGTTGTGGTCACAGAATTGCAATTCAGGAAGCAAAATGTCAGCTGAGCGTGTACTGGAATGAGTTCTGAGGAGTCATATTGGACTTGAAGCATTAACTCTGTTTCTCCCTCCACGGGCAGTGCCACACTTGCTGAGTTTTCCCAGTTTTATTATTCCGCACTCCATTGTTTCTCAGTGGCAGGACGCGGCCAGCCATTGACTGGCAGCAGAAACTTCTGGTCCCACCACTGTCAATAGGATTTCCAAATCATTCCGCCCCACGCAGCCGAGAAACCAGAAAATCACTCCCTATACAGAAAAATGCAATATAAGCCTGGATAGAACAACTGGTCCAAACCAAATCAGGCTTGAATATCTTCAGAACCCGGGCAGCACGGTAGCACAGTGGTTAGCACTGCTGCTTCACAGCTCCAGGGACCTGGGTTCGATTCCCGGCTTGGGTCACTGTCTGTGTGGAGTTTGCACATTCTCCTCGTGCCTGCGTGGGTTTCCTCCGGGTGCTCCGGTTTCCTCCCACAGTCCAAAGATGTGCACGTTAGGTTGATTGGCCATGCTAAAATTGCCCCTTAGTGTCCTGCGATGCGTAGGTTATAGGGATTAGTGGGTAAAATGTGTAGGGATATGGGAGTAGGGTCTGGGTGGGATTGTGGTCGGAGCACTCGATGGGCCGAATGGCCTCCTTCTGTACTGTAGGGTTTCTATGATTCCACAAGTCCATTGCTGGCTGGGCACTGGATTGCTAGTGTCCAACGTGTTCAGACATATGGGCCGGAATTCTCTGGCCGTTCATGACCTGCCGCCGCTGACAACACGAACAAAGAATTTGCGCTCAGCCAAATCTCCGTTCACTGCAGCGGGACCGGAGAATCCTAGCTGGAGGCGAGGTCGGAGAATCTAGCTCATGGTTAGCTTAAATTAATATTTATTATCTATAAACCTGCCAGCAGCTTTTCATGAAGTTGTAATAGTTTCATGGAATTGAGATGCTAAGTACTCATGGGATTGAACAGTAACACTAACTCTGTGCAAAACTTTACAGAACATCTTCTTTTGTTCATTGTTAATATCATCTTTATGCGTACCACTGCTAAAGGATTATAATACATCTAATATCAGCTGAAGTATTTATCCAGTCCAAATGGTGTTTTCAGTTAACACTGAAAAATAATTGCAAAACTCGAAGAAGGGAATTGCTTTATAGTTCTTTGTAGGTGAGTTTAACTACGGAAACAACTTGAACAGAAAGGATTGACCATCTGGTATCTGCTTATTCCTGCAGGATAGTAAAGGTACAAAAGAAAGCTGTCAGTGCAATACTCAGTTTACTGTGTTCACATGATCTGGACTCTCGCTATTCAAAACCAGAGATGAAAACAAAAATAGCTGCCTTGTACCTCCCTCTGATTGGGATTATTCTGGACATACTGCCACAGCTCTATGACTTCACAGGTACAAGCTTTTCATATGGTTCATATCTGTTAGAGTAAAAGTCTACAGCTATCAGGCGTAGCTATGATAACACTTAGCGATTGCTACTAGATAATTAATGAACACAAAAAAAAATCATGGACTTTTTGCTCCCAGCAGCACGGTACAGTCAGGGGAATAGATTGGGGAAGTGGGGTTACTTTATTATAAGCCTGTCTATGGCCTATAATACCTTTGGGCATGGTTTCCCAATTTAATCTTCTGTTTCACCAAAAATGCTACTGAATGTAAAGAAAGGAAAATATTTGTGATGAGCCAAAGGAACTAGAGGCGAACATGGTACACAGAGGAGTCCTGTAACTGAGAATGCATTCACATTGTTTTCTTCCAGTTACCTATCCTTAATATTTATCTCTAAAAGACAGTGATTAATATTGAGGCAGAGTTTTGTGGATGTTAACATTAGATGAGACAAGAAACTTAGCCCCTGCTTGCCCTGTCAGATGGACGTAAGTATCCCATGGCACAATTGCAAAGAAGAGCAAGGAAGTTATCCCTGGGGACCTGGTCAATATTTATCCCTAAATCAACAGACTATCTGGTCATTAGCACATTGCTGTTGTAGGAACTTTCTATGTGTAAACTGGCTGCCAGCTTTCCTACATTACAGCAGTTTTTAAAACCTTCATCCATGGGATGTAGGGCTTTGCCAGCATTTATTGCCCATCCCCCATTGCCCCTTGAACTGAGTGGCTTGCTCGGCCATTTACGAGATCTGGAGTCACATGAAGGCCCGACCCACTAAGGACGGTTTCCTTCCCCAAAGGACATTTGTGAACCAGATGGGTTTTTATAACATCTTTAATGGTTTCATTTCATAGCCATCATTACACTTTTAGTTCCAGATTGTTATTGATTTCAAATTTCACCATCTGCCATGATAGGATTTGAATCCGGGTCCCCAGAGCATTACCCTGCGTCTCTGTATTACTGGTTCAGTAATGATACCACTACATCACCATCTCTCCCTTGAGTGACATCAAGAATGATTTATTGGCTGTAAAGCATTTTGGGCTTTGAGACATCATTTGGCCATGAATGGCACAAGGAAAATGCAAATCTTTTTTTTCTGAAATATTATCCTTCTTGTGTAACCCTTGACAATAAGTGCCAGCAGACACTGGATATATAGGACCATGCAAAAACATTTTAGGGTCATGTTGAAAGGATTTTCCCCTTGTGACAGCAACTAGAACCAGGGGACACCGTTTAAAAATAAGGAGTTTTCCATTTAACTCAGAGGTGAGGAGATATTTTCTCTCAAAAGCCATGAGTCTTTGGAACTCTCTTCCCCAGACAGCAGCAGAAGCTGGGTTATTGAAAATTTAAAGTTTATTTATTACTGTAACAAGTAGGCTTACATTAACACTGCAATGAAGTTACTGTGAAAATCCCCTAGTCGCCACACTCCGGTGCCTGTTCGGGTACACCGAGGGAGAAATTAGCATGGCCAATGCATCTAATCAGCACATCTTCCAGACTGGGAGGAAAACAGAGCACCCGGAGGAAGCCCATGCAGACACAGGGAGAACGTGCAAACTCTGCACAGTAACCCAAGCAGGGAATTGAACCCAGGTCCCTGGCACTGAGAGGCAGTAGTGCTAACCACCGTGCCATTATGCTGCCATTTCTAAGGCAGAGGCAGATTCGTGACTAACAATGGAGTCAACAGATACAGAGATAGGCGAAGATGTGGGGTTGAGGCCACAATCCGATCAGCCATGATCTTGTTGAATGGTGGAGCAGCCTTGTGGGGCCGAATGGCCTACTCCTCCTCATTTGTATTTTGGTATGTAGCATGTAGAATGGAATTGTTAACATGTAAATAAAGATCATTTCTGTCAATTTACGCTTTCACAGCATCATTTTTCTTGCAATACCATCAATCAGTAGGTTAAATATGGGAACTGAATATCATTAGTGGTATCTGCAGATTATGCTTCACCTTCACAGGGCTTCACCCACTCTGTGTTTCTTATTTCAGATGCCCGCACCAGGAAGATTCGCCCAGGTGCTTCAGATGGTGAGACAGACACCAACACCATCAATCATACTGTTGCCTTGATCATTGCTGGAAATCCTGCAAACACAATGCTGAGAAGTTCTGCAATTGCCTTCCCATCACTGGTATGCTGAGAGTCCCTCAAAGATTTTGTTTTGATTTGGATTCTAATATATCAATGGGGTAGACTTTTTACTCTCCTGCCAGTGGGTTTGAAGGTGTGGGAAGAAGTACGTTAAATCCAGTGGGTGGGTGGCCTGCCTGTCATCTACATGCCTGCCCCTGCACCCACTGTAACTTTACCAGCAGCTGAGGTGGCATCAGATAGCCCCTTGGGCCTCATCCCACCTTCACTGGGATTTAACTAGCAGGGCTGATGGCAGGCAGGGTCTCTGGGCCCATTAGTTGGTTTCCAAATGCATTAACCCCCACCCATGGTTCTTCTCCTTCTCGCTTCTTAAACCCTAAAGCACCACCACACACACACCTCGTCATGACCTCTAAACACTGATCCAGTGCTGAACTATCTCTGAGTACACTAGTGGCAGTTCCTACCACTCCCAGTGGTGCTGCCAGTCTTTGATTAGCTGGCAGTTCTCTGAGGCACGGCTTCCAGTCTTTGAGGGATTGAAGTCCCACCTCAGCCCAATTACTGGCCACCCGGCTGTTTCATTGATGTGGGCCGCGGTGCCAAGCATGGTGGTTGTCTCGCCAGCTGAAAAGTGATGGGGCGGTTTGGTGCAGCAACTCATGTGACCTGTACAACCCAGCTAGGGGAGGGTAATATCGTTCAAAGGCCATATGTTATTTTTATCGCAATGATAAGCAACACAATGACATTTTAGTGATTCTGTGCCACATTTTAGTGCAAATTGGTGGAATGGCATTCTGTGATCTCTGTGTACCAAAATGTGTTTCAGATTAATTTGTTAAATTGTTTTTTGTGCCAAGTCACGTCATTTGATTTCACCTGGTTGAATCTTATAGGTTTGTCAGATACTTGATAAATGATGTAGCAGTTTAAATAAGATGATCTGTCCATTAATATATATTTATATATGTTTCATTATTTCATCAGCTATGGACCAGCATTTTGTATTGCCCATCCCTAATAGCCCACGAGTAAGTGAGCTGCCTTCTTGGACCGCTGTGGTCCATGTGTTGTAGAAACACCCTCAGTGCCATTAGGGAGTTCCAGGATTTTGATCCAGTGATAGTGAGGGAAAGGTGATACAGTTCCAAGTCAGGGTATTGTGTGGTTTGGAGGGGAACTTGTAGGTGTTGGTGTTCCCATGCATCTGCTGTCCTTGTCCTTCTAGGTGATGGGTTTGGAAGGTGCTGTCGAAGGAGCTTTCATGAGTTGTTACAGTGCATCTTGTAGATGGTGCAGCCTGCTGCCACTGTGTGCGATGGTGGAGGGAGTGAATGTTGAAGGTGGTGAATGGGGTGCCAACCAGAAGGATGCTTTGCCCTGGATGATGATGAGATTCTTGAGTGTTGTTGGAGCTGTGCTCATCCAGACAAGTGGAGAGTATTTCATCATACTCCACTCGTGTCTTGAAGATGCTAGACAGACTTTGGGGAGTCAAGAGCTGAGTTACTCACTACAGAATTCCTAGCCTCTGACCGGCTCTTGTAGCCACCATTTTATATGACTGGTCCAGTTCAGTTTCTGGTCAATGGTAACCCCTAGGATGTTGATAGTGCTGATTCAGTGATGGTAATGTTATTAAATGTCAAAGGGAGATGGTTGGATTCTCTCTCGTTGGAGATGGCCAATGCCTGGCACTTGTGGTCACTTATCAGCCCAAGCATGAACATGTCCAGGTCTTACTGCATATATATTATAATAGTATTTCCTCTTTTGTTGGGCTGAAACTGTCTGACTTGGTGAGGTTCTTGCTGCACAGCATTATGTAGTGGTTATAATATCTGACAGCAGTCAGGAAAGGGGGCATTGATGTATTGTGACTTAAACATTGGATCATTTTGTCCATTTTTTATCAGGTGTTTCTTTTTTTTCTCTTAATCTTTCTCTTCTGTGCTTCCTCCTTCACCTCACCTCCCTCCAAAACGATGCACCATATTTGATGCACCAATGTACCAGAGCTACTTTCCATATAAGACTCTGCCAATATCTTAAAAAGTGCACTGACAGCACTGTCCAGCTGGGTGACTCTCCCTTCAATCAAGTGGGGTTATTCGTGAATGATTCACTAATGTTTAACTTGATTCATATTCCTCAGGGACTGAAGCAATTGACAATATCCAGGCATAGGCTGATAAATGGCATGTTACATTTGCACTACACAAGGGCCAGGCAGTGACCATCTCCAACAAGAGAGAATCTAACCATCTGTCTAACCATCTTAGACAGCAACCTGTCTAAACCTCCCAAACCCACCACCTCTCCTACCTGGCAGGACAAGGGCAGCAAGTGAATGGGAACATCATCACCTCCAATATCATAACTTGGATATATATCCCTGTTGCTTCATCAGCACTGGGTCAATATAGTGGAATGCCCCAGCTAACTCCCTGTGGGAGTTCCTTCACCACATGGGTTGCAGTGGTAAAAGAAGGTGGCTCGTCAGCAGCTTCTCAAGTTCACATGGATGTGGAATAAATGTTGGCCTTGCGAGTGATGTCCTTAGCCAGATAATGTTTTTTTAACCCTTCTGATGGAATTGTCATATCTCTCCTTGGCAATTTCTCATGACCGCATGACTGAGGTCATGGAAAAATCATGTGGAAAGTTATGGCACAACACTCACCCTATCATTCTATTGTACTTTACTTCCTTGCAAACTAATTTATGGATTTATTAGTGGAAACCAAAGAGCACTGTGGCTCTTCATTACTCCAGATGAGATTTGCATTCCTTTGTGCACTATTTTTAGGGAACTGATTGACTGCATTAGCATAACACCGTCAAGAATTTGATGCATTTTAAATGGTGTGTTAAAGATGGCATGCAGAGGAATTTCAAAAACCTCTTATCTCTTTCTGGAATTCACCAGCCGCTGGCTTAATGACCCTGTCCTTGTGCAGAGATGGCTTATGAAATTCATTGAGTGCCTCCATTCCAAATACTGCTTCTTTCAGCAGCAAAGCACAGAACGGCAGTGAAATTTTCTGTGTGTCAATGTAGGTGTCGTACAGTAATACAGAAAGCCCTTTTCCAGCTGTTGTATGATTTTCCCCATCATTAGTCACAAATAAATCAGAATATCACCCAGGCACTTAAGTTGCAAAGGGGTCTAAATTGGAAACCTCCAGAAACGGACCTGAGCAATGCATGATTATCCCACGCACATTCAATGTGAAATAGGCAGCACACCAACTACATGTAACCTGCTCATTGCCATGATTGTAGCATGCAGACGGAGCTAATTGCACTGCTACATGGCTGCACACTAGTGGCTCAAAATCATTAGAAGTTAGCATGAATTAAAGCTAGCCTGCACTACTTAAAGTCAGCCTGTCGCCATTAAAGGGGAGATGCATTGTGGCTGGAAAGAAAAGTCCTTCTACAAATCACTGCCACACAAAAAAGGCTGAGTAATGGCACAACATAGGAGGGAACATGCTCCAGGATTCTGGGCTGTTGCACTGGAGGCCTTGGTGGAGGAGGTGAAAAAGAAGAGGCAGGGTCAGGAGGTCCTCCAGATAAACCCTCCAAATTACTCCATTTTACCTCAAATTAAAGTAGACAATTTAAAATATAACCATCTTAAAACATCCAGCAGTCATGGCACATATCTGAAGCATTATGTATCTTCCAACAGTAATACAGGGATAGATGGAGTATATGCTAAAGCATGGAAATATCCAAGAGGTCAGTCATCCTTAGAATGGAAAAATAAATTTACAATTCAGGTGTAACCTTTCATTAGCTGATTTTGATGAGGTAACACAATCAAAACATTAATCTGTGGATGTCAGCTTGCAGAGGTGCCAAATGAGGACATTGAAGGGGTGTTGTACAGAAAAATGCTGGCGGATATGTACAATTAAATGTTTTGTGATTGGCAAGCTTGCTAAAACACCTGTGCACATTATCAAGGATCATTGAGGAGCCCAGCACCAACTTTACACAAAACTTACCCATCCAAGATTGTCCCTGCTTTGCCCCCCAGGTGAATCTTCTAGTATCCTTTTTAAAAAAAAAATAGTCCTTTTCACTTCACCCTTTGTGCATAATTGAATGGATTCCCTGTTGTAAGGTTCCATCTAGTGATTCTGTGTTCTTTAAATTTTCACAATCCTCGTTTCCTTGAACATGGTCCTATCCTTACCAACCCTTTGCTGGATGCTTAACCCAAAAGCAGTCTTTTCCTTCTGCCTGACATAGCAGCATCTGTTGTGGGTTCTCTTTTCCCAACTCTTTCAATCTCACTGCCTCTGAGAGTCTTTGGGTCTCCATACCAAGAATCATTGCCTTTTTCTTTTGTGTTCAGGTGTTAAATCTCTAAATTTAAACTTTAAATAAGTTATGAACTTAGGCCCCTTGTCCCCATGACATCTAAATCACTTGGGCTTGTTTCTGGGCAGAAGGAGATCACATTCCCTGTGCCCCTCCAAATTATTCTATTTTATGTCAAATTAAAGTAGACAGTTTAAAACATAACCATTTTATAACATTCAGCATATATTTGAAGCATTATGTATCTTCCAACGGTAAGACGGGGATAAATGGAGTATATGCTAAAGCATGGAAATATCCAAGAGGTCGGTCATCCTTCGAAATGGAAAATAAATTTATGATTCAGGTGTAACCTTTCATAAACTGATTTTGATGAGGTAACTCAATCAAAACATTAATCTGTGTTCATCAAACTACTGTGCATTTTTTATTTTAATTCAGTGTTTCATGCCAGGAATTTCTGCATGGGTTCTCTGGCTGAAGATTGATGGGATCCCTGACCCCACCGATGAAATGGTGTAAATGAACTAAAATAGCCATTTCTTTGATTTCTCTGGGGTTTCTGCCAATCTGCCACTAAATTTATGGCAGGGGACCAGAAAGACCTAGCAGAATTTCTCCCCAACAATGTTTGTGGTTTTATTTTTGTCCCTGCGCATCGATTAGATGCAACCATTGTAAAGCAGGCTGTCCACTCCAGATACATCTTTAGTACTCTGAAGTTAGGATTTTGTATGATTATTGATGTTTCATTTTATTTCTCTGCAGTCAAGTAAACAGATAACTCCGCTGGCTGCCGACGCTAGTCGGGATTTGCTGATTTCTTTCTTGTGGATCCTGAAGAATGCTGATCAAGCTCTTATCAGAAAATGGGCTGTAGATCTTCCTGTGACCCAACTCAACAAGGTCTTAGATCTACTGCATCTCTGTGTTTCCTGCTTTGAGTACAGGGTAAGGATGCCGGCTGCAATGCTGTACTGCAGACTGTCCCATCACACACTTAACATTACACCTGCATTTAAATGAGGGATCGGAATAAGGAGCAGTGTACTGGGGTATATAAATATTGAAAATGTAAAAGTCCAGTGGTACTAAGCAGTCCGCTAAATCGAGAAAAGACAAGTTGATATTTTAATTGAGATCCTTTACTGATGCCCTGTTGTACATTTGCAGCATTTTCTAACATTAATTCAGATTCCTGTCTTTTTTCTTTCTTTTTTACTTCCATACTGCGATGTGTTAGTATGCCAAACTAACACTTCTCTAAATAAGCTACAACCATCATGTCAACTCCTACTTGCAGAAAATGTTAAAGCAGAAATGTGCTGGAGAATCAATGGATTTTCAACCCCATTTTATGTATTCTCTTAATAAGGTGCACATGGATAGAAAATTGTACAGTCGCATTCAAAATTCCTCAGATTACATTAACAGCCGCACTGCCAGTTACCACATGTCAGTATAGTATAACGTGTCCATTATTTGCATTGCAAGTTCACTTCCAACTTCAGAAGACAATTAGAAAATTCTATAACACTTGGTGCAGAGAGAAATTACAACTTTGAACTCTTGTTTTAGAAGGAACCCATCATTTGCTTTTTTGCATTTCAGGGCAAAGTAACTTCAGATAAAGTCAGCACACAAGCCCTCCAAAAAAGCAAGCATACCAAGGCACGTCTAGAAGAAGTGCTTCTGGGGAATGCAGGAGCCCGAGGAGAAATGATGAAGAGGTGCCGTGGCCCAGGTAAGACACTCAACTCCTTCATTAACTCCCGAGTAAAACAAATACCTTTGCTTTAGGGCAATCACTTATCCGATCAGAAGTGTGGCCTATTTAAATGGCACACGGGTTAGAGTAATTGGAAGAAGTGCAGTGGAGTGTTATCTGCTGGAAATATGTTACTGAAACTGAAAGGAACAACCTGCAAGACAGTTGTGAGATCAGCCTTGTTATTTAGTACAGAAACCTGGGCAACCTCCAGAAAAGAGGAACGATGATTGGAAACCAATGATGTGCAGATGCGGAGAAGGATGGGTAGAGTCATTAATGAGTAGAGACAATATCAGGAACCAGCACTTCATGGGGTTGGTGAAGATTGTGGGAGTATTGAAGGAAGTGGCCGAGAAGAGATTGAAATGGTCTGGCTGTCTGTTGTTGGGAGAGAGAGGAAAGGTGGGCGAGATGAGTGACACAGTTGGAGCTGTTCAGCAGAGATGGAAGAGGAATGGGTAACTGACAGAAGGAGATGGAGAGGGAATATCAACCAGCTTTATGGTGATCCCAAGTCAAATGGGAGAAGCCGAAAGAAGAAACAGGTGGCACAGATCATTTATTTCCAAATGTCCCTGATTGTAATTCAGCAATTTAAAGTAGTTTCTATGCATGAGAGTTAAATACCTTGAATATTCTATGTCTGTTAACAGACATTATTATTTTTAATGACGCTTTACTTAGTCTTTTGGGCTGAAGAAATTACCTGTATATAATAGTTCGAACGTCTATTGTTTTTTAGCCATATCGCATCAAGAATTATTTAACGTGTATATTACAGAATGCTTCAAGTAGAAGCAATTCTGTAATAGTCTTGGCATATGGAACTGTGCAATTGGCTTGATATGTATTACAGCAAGAGGCAAACAATGGATATATGCATAAGCTTGCATGAGCACATTTTCTTTATTGTTACTTTGATTCTGGTCTTCCAACCTTGACCTGTCTAGGGAAGGTCAGTATAAAGCAATGATTGAAAGCTCTCACTGCTGGCCTGTATGGACTGCATGTTCACTGGACCCACCTATATCCAAGAAAAACTATGGCTCCTGGGACTAATATTTATATTTTGGTACTACTGCCGCTGGAAGTCCAAAGGAAAACCACCTTCTCAATTGGTTCTCAGAGATTCTGAAGGCAGCATCTAATTTGAAGCAGGGCTGCTGACAGAAGTACCATCGCGTTTCATCACCTGAGGTGAAAGCGATAACAAGGCATCCGTCCAATTTCAGGATTCAGATGGTACCACACACATGAATATTGAGTAATTTATGACTGTCATTTGAACCCTGAGACAAAAGGAGTGACTCTGTGGCTTAAGCAGGCAGCTGAGGTCAAGGTTAGGCTAAAATTCCTTAGCCTCAATTCACTGGTCGAAAGGTTCTGCATGAGCAACTTGCTGCTGGCAGCACAAGACCATAGAATTGTCCCTTGTATTGCTGCCTAAAATCCACTCCCAGTTTGAGCTTATTATTTTCCAAGTGTCCGTGCCTCGCATTCATTCAGAGTTAGCAGATTTGTTTCAGTGGCTGGATTTAATGCAACCCATTGCGGCAGCAAACATGGCAGCTGGGCCCACTTAGTCATGGGAGAGGCCACCCGTCAGTCTCCCAGCAGCAGAAGTACCTCCCACAACTAAGCTGGAGGTGAGAATGGGCCCACTGGGTTAACTTGCCTGCTTGGGGCAGGTTGTCAATTGGGTTCTTTATTGAGCCAATTGACACAAATTCTCTCGGAGCCTGCTTTTATTTAGTAGTACCTCAGGGATTACATGCTAGTGACGTAGCTTTCCCAAGCCTCCAGAAGGCCCTATTGGGTTTTCCTCAGGGGATGTCCCTCTCTCACAGGCACTTAGTGCTCAATTGAGAGACCCAGCGTGAGGTAGGGGGGGTAGCCACTGAAAGTCATCTCTCTGCCATTGCCTCTGATCCTCCATGACTCTCCTTCTACACAACCCCCAGCCTGCCCTCACTCACCTGCAGTTAGGGTCTCTTGGCAATACTAGGCCTTTCACTGGACAACCAACAGCAGCTGCCCATAATGAAGAGCTGTCAGCTTCTGATTGGTCGGCAGCTAAAGAGGGGATGAGATTTCCATCCTTCGGGTTTTGAAACCTGAGGAAGGCCTGATGTAGGTCATTGAAGTGCCGAACAGACACTTAATCCAATCAGGCCTCCCCTTCAGAAACGGTGTGCGTTTCTCTAACTGCTGGACTGAACCCACATCAACTACATTAATTTTCACCTGAACTAAGTCTTGCTTATTTATTAATTGTATTTGTTGCAGGAAATGAAAGAAACTTTGGACTAAACGAAAACCTCCGATGGAGGAAAGATCAAACACAATGGCGACAGGGCAATGAGAGACAGGAAAAGTATGTGAATAATTAAAAGGTTTTTTAATTATAGAATGGTAGAGTACAGAGAGAAGCTATTCACCTGATCGATGCTGTTACCTTTGTAGGGCTATCTAATCAGTGCTAATCCCTGGGCTTTCTCCCTGCACTTTTGCCCTTTAAGTATTTATCTAATTCTCTTTTAAATGTTATTGTTGAATCTGCTTATGCCACCCTTCCTGGCAGTGCATTCCAGATCTCAACAGCCTACTGTGTAAAAAATTGTTTCCTCTTGTCACCTCTGGTTTAATTTGTCAGTCGTCTTAAATCTATGTCCTTTGGTTACTGACCTTTAGGCACTGGGTAGAGTTTCTCCTCATTCGTTCTATCAAAACCCTTTGAATTTTTAAACACCTCTATCAAATTTCCTTTTTACCTTCTGTTCTGAGGAGAACAATACTGGCTTATCCAGTCTCTCCAGTTATAATTGGAGGCCCACATCTCTGTTAATATTCTAACAAATCTCCTCACTACCATCTAAGGTGTTGACGTCCTTTCTAAACTTTGGTGTTTGAAATTGAACACAGTACCCCAGCTGAGGCCTAACCAGTGTTTCACAAAGGTTTAGCATCCTTCCTTGCTTTTGTACTCCATTCTCTTTTAATAAAACCTTTTCAACTTGTCCTGCCACGTTGTGTACGTAGAATCCTTATTCTCTCTGTTCCTGCACTCCCTTCAAAAATTATTTTATACAGCCTATCTTCAATCTTCCTATCAAACTACTTAACACTTCTGTACATAAAATTTAATCTGCCATCTGTCTGTCCTTTTCAACCAATCTATATCCTTCTGAAGTCCATCACTATCCTGACTGTCTTCTACATTTCACAGTTATGTATTATCTGCAAACTTTGAAATTATGCCCTGTAAGCATAAGTCCAGATCATTAATATATTCAAAAAGCAGAATTCTCAATACTGTCAACTGGTGGACACCATTGCATTGTAACATAAAAATTAGGAGCAGGAGTAGACCATTTGGCCCTTCAAGCCTGCTCTGCCATTCAGTAGGATCCTGGCTGATCTCCAGCTCAACTCCATCTTTCTGCACTATCCCCATGTCCCAGGATCCCCTTCATATCCAGAAATCTATCGATCACTGCCTTGAATATCCTCAACGAGGATCTGAGCATCCACAGCCCTATTGGGTGAGAGAATTCCAAAGATTCACAGCTCTGCTGAGTGGTTGACCCCTTAGTCTGACTCTTTAACCCATTGTTTTAGATTGCCCAGCCAGGTGAAACATCCTCCCATTTTTTACTCTATCAAGCAAGCTTCTTGCAAATTTCATGGTTTTTCAATAAAATCACCTCTCATTCTTCTAAATCTTAAGAAATTGCAGACTTACTCAACTGAATTGTTCCTCATGAGACAATCGCTCATCCCAGAAATCAACCTTTGTTGCACTCCCTTTAAGACAAACTTATCCTTTCCTTGGGTAAGGAAACCAAACTGCACATTACTCCAGGGATGGAATGTAAGGCCCTCAATAATTACATTAAGATTTCTTAACCTTTATACTTCCAATCCTCGTGTAATTAAGGTTAACATGCCATTTGCTTTCCTATTTACTTGTAAAGGTAAAGTCACCATAATCCCAGATGACCATAGGCTGCTCTCCCCTTTGAGGAGGAGAGCTGACTGGGGATGATTTAACCTGAGGGTCACCACACCTCAGGTGAGAATGTAAGGTTGAGAAGACGGGCCTCCATGAATAACCTGAGCCGGTACAGGAATTAAACCTGCACTGTTGGCATCACTCTGCAGCACGAACCAACCGAACTAAACTGGTCACCTATATGTTAACTTGCTGTAATTCTTGTACAAGGATACTCAGGTCCTTCTGAATACCAATTTTCCAATCGCTCACCTCTAGAAAAAATATTCTACTTTTCCATTGTTCCTACCAAAGTAGATAACATCACAATTTCTGCACATTATAAAGCATCTGCCAAATTCGTGCCCACTTACTGAACCTGTTTCTATCCCTTTACAGTTTTTTTGTCTCCTCCTTGCAGCTTACTTGCTCACCTCGCTTTGTATTATCAGTAAACTTCGACTGAGATAGCTCTCTCCACTTTAAAAACAACATTTCACCACTTATTGCTACTCTCTGTCACTTAGCCAATTTTGTATCCACGCTGCCATGGGTTTTAATTTTGTCATCAAGTCTATATCGCGGTACTTTGTCAAACATCTTTTAGCAGACTATAAACACAACATTAAACACACTACCCTCATGAATCCTTTTCACTACTCTGTCAAAGAACTGAATCCAAGTAGTCAAACACAATTTTCCTTGAAGAAATTCATGCTGTTTCTCATTTATTAGCCCACACTTCCTTAAATGCTAGTTAATGTTATCCCAGATTATGGTCTCAGTTTTCCCAGCGGCCACATTAGACAGACTGGCCTGTAGTTGCTGGGTTTATCCCTCTCTCTTTTTCATACAGAAACATAACATTTTCAAAATTTTAACCAACATTAGAAAACGACCATCTTTTTCCATCCACCACAAACTCTACACCAGTGCCGTCCTGAACAACATGAGCCCCCTGCCCACTCTACATCCCCCAATCATCACTTCAGGTTGAACTAGATTGTTTCCAACATTGAAATCCTTTTTGCTCCTGAGCTGAGTTTCAGGTTCTCTCCCATCTACTTATGTATCATTGAATGCTTCCACTCCAGTCTCTTTCCAACTGAAAGCTTCATATTTGCCTTCAATCACCTTGAGACTAAACCATTCCAACACTTGCCTTCTTGGTTTAAAATTTATTTACTAGTGTCACAAGTAGTGTCACTTCAATGAAGCCATTGTGAAAATCCCCTTATCACCAGTGCCTGTTCGGGCACACTGAGGGAGAATTTAGCATGATCTTCCATAAACTTCAATTGATGCAAAATCTTCTCGTATGTATCTTTATCTTGGATCCTACTTTGTGGAATTTTTCCCCTCAGCCCCTATGTCTCTTCATATCTCTCTCCCTGTAAAATCGTTCTCAAAACCCATCTCATCAACTATGTTTTTGATCACTCTTCTCTGCTCCTGCATCCATTTTCCATGTCTACTCTGTAATGTGGTTTCGGACATTTTCTTTAGAATCATAAAATCATACAGTGCAGAAGAGGCCCTTTGGCCCATCGAGCCTGCACTGACACGTGAGAAACACCTGACCTCCCACCTAATCTCACTTACCAGCACTTGGCCCATAACCTTAAAAGCAGTATATAAATGGAGGTTACTTTTGGTAGTAATTAATATCAACATTAATTTTACATCCTATCACTGCATCACATAGTCTAGTACTTGTTTTTGTAGCCAAATTTTAAAAGCCAATTTGTGTATTTTGATAAGCATTTATAACACAAAGCATACTACAGTCGCTGATGGTTCTTTTGCCTTTCTTTCAGAACTAAGGCAGACCTGGATCAGGAAGCTCTGATCTCTGGCAATCTGGTTACAGAGGCTAATCTAACTATTTTAGATACACTGGAAATAATTATACAGGTAACATTAGTACAAGGACATTGATTTCTTCACTTTGTTTATATTGAATAATTGCTCAATTAACGAATTGCACTGTTGGCTTTCTTTCTGAACAATAGGCATCTTCTTAACCACATCTTAATGCCTCACATTGCAACATACATAACACTGGGGTTTAAGAGTTATTGTTATGGTGTTGGTGCTGCACTCACAAACTGGGTGTACTGGTGCCAAAGCAGCATGTATGTAAACATGATTGAAATGGCTGTAGATATGATTGGAATGAAGTAGATTTGGTTTTGGCGGAAAAAGTAATTAGTCCAACAGTAACTTGATTATTGTGGTTTCCCCAAAAATGCATTTTATATATAAATAAACCCTAAAAAAATACTTTACTTGGTATAATTTGTATCCAGCTACAGTATATATATTCAGTATATATTCAGTACACAGCTGTCTGGCCTCCCCTCAGTGTGTTGCTCATGGGGGGAAGCGACACGCCTCTCAGTGATGGGATCTTCTTGTCCCGCCACCGTGCACCCCACACTACGAGGAATGTGCTGTCGGTGGAACTAGAAAGTCCCGCTGTCTTGAAACAGCCAGAGAATCCTGGCCGTCTTTTCATGTTTTTGGGGAGGGAGAGAAAGATAACTGGTCAACAAGTCTCTTTTCTAATTCCTAGCTACAATGCAGCATTAATGGAAAATTGGCAATAAGCTTTTTGACATTCCGATTCATCTGAGGGATGGGATCTATTCAGGAGGACTGAAAAAGGTGGAAGTAATTTTTAAATGAAGGAGTAAGGGTGAAAAGCAGAAATGTTTCTAAGCTGACTTCTGAATATGTTTATTATCCACTGTTCATGTTTTGAAAATGATGAATGATGTAGCAGTTGAAAGGAGAATCACTAACTCTGATGCTTGAGGGAAGACATTTGAATCATGGGTTGGAATTTTTTGATTGTTCACACCCCGTTGCCACTGCAAAGCAGGATAGGGATTTTGGCGCTCAGCCAAACCTGCATTCACTGCAGCCGGACCAGAGAATCCCACTGGCGTGAACGGCCAGAAAATTCCGGCCATAGCATTTAATTGGCACCTGAAAATCTTGGGGGATCACTTTGGCCTCCCCATTGAAGTCAAGGCCCACCTCTTCCTAGTTATAAAATGGGCTACTTATTACTTGAGGCTTTCACCAAATACTAATTCCACCTACTTTATTTTGCGCTACATGAGAACTATGACTAAGCTTGAATTCACCAACTTTTATAGAACTGATCTACTAAATAATTGGTTTAACCGCTTTAAATTACATAGAATCATAGAATCCCTATTGTGCAGAAGGAGGCCATTTGGCCCATCGAGTCTGCATCAATCGCAATACCACCCAGGTCCTATCCGCATAACCCCACGCATTTATCCTGTTAATCCCCTGACACTAAGGGGCAATTTATCATGGCCAATCAAACTAACTCGCATACATTTGGACTGTGGGAGGAAACCGGAGCATCCGGAGGAAATCCATGCATACATAGGATGAATGTGTGGACTCTGCACAGACAATGACCCGAACTGGGAATTGAACCTGGGTCCCTGGTGCTGTGAGGCAGCAGTGCTAACCACTGTGTCACCTTGAGCCCTTTGCACACTCCTAACTCATTTCCTATGTTACATAGCAACAAAGAATGATTACAACCTTTTTAAAGAGAGTTGAAGAGAAGCACACTTTTCTCTCAAACAACAAAAACAGAAAATGCTGGAAAATCTCAGCAGGTCTGACAGCATCTGTGGAGAGAGAATAGAGCCAACGTTCCAATAAGGATCATCCAGACCGGAAATATTGGCTCTATTCTCTCTCCACAGATGCTATCGGACCTGCTGAGATTTTCCAGCATTTTCTGTTTCTATTTTGGATTCCAGCAAATATTTTGGCTTTATAATTTTCTCTTATCTCTTTTTTGGGTTTTCCTATAGTGAGTATTGAATACATCATTGAGAAACTATGATCGTGAAATTACTGTTGGACAATTACTATTTCTGATGTTGAAAGAACTCACCATTCACATACTATTGAAATATTCAATAATTGTTCACATTATAGTGTAAAATGTTGTGTGTCGTGACTCATGGATTAAATGATCTGAAAGATCTTTGTTCTTTCCTCTGTAGGCAATTTCGATGTCTGATTGTAAGGACAGTGTGTTGGGAAGCGTTTTCAGGGTTCTGCTTCACAGTCTGGGCTGCAATCAGAGCTCCTACTACCTGACGCATTGCTTCAGCACACTGAGAGCCCTCATGGCCAAGGTAAAACCGTGTATCTGTCAAGATGGCTCTTAAACATTGCTATTGTATCTGCTTCTACCACTACCTCTGGCATTCCAGGCACTTATACCCTCTGTGTGTAAAAAAACTTGCTTCTCACATCTCCTTTAAACTTTTCCCCTTTTTACCTTAAAACCTATGTGTCCTAGTAATTGACATTTCTACCCTGGGAAAAAGACTCTCATAGCTTTGTAATCCTGTTAATTTAAGGACAATGCACAGCATAGGAGCTGGATAATAATTTATGATTGACTGACTGTTTTTATGGGTTGCCACATTGTTCTTTAGCTCTGGTTTCTAGGATCAAAGCCAACCAAAACGTTTAGGGTTTCTTTGTAATAATTTTGGGCAGTTCCAAACAATTTTCCAGTGAACAAGGAAAGGCAGCACAGAACTGGCCTAATTCAACACCAATTCCTGATATCACTCGGGCCTGGATTTTCACTCGTGAGGTGGGTGTACAGAATCGGGAAATTTCCTGGCTTGCTGCACCGTCTCGGGAAAAGGTCACCCAAATAATGGGATCTTTATTCTAGGGAACCGGTGCATGTTGGGCTCGCTGCCCCCTGAAAACAGTTCAAAGGCAGCGACAGGGATTGCCACGTGCCAAGGCTCCGTCCCTGAAAATAAAGGCCTAATTTGCCAGTGCAACGTTGGCGATAAAGCAGAAAGTTCTGCAACATACAGAAGAGAGAATTTCTACTTGGTCTACCCTGAAGCACTGTCATCCAGGGTGTTGGTCAGGCACTGATCACTTTTTGGAATATTTTTTCCAGCTTCAATGAAATTGGTCAGTGTTGTGATATAGAACACTGCATATTCTTAAGATGCATACAGTCGGACACTGCATATCGTAGGCCCCAGGCTTCAGCAGCTGATAGGCCTAAGCAATTACATCTGATGTGCAGAAGCCCTTTAGATATTATAAACTGGTAATCAGCCCTGTTATGCATTTCTTAAACAATAAGACTTGTTAAATCTTGAATGACAGTCCATATGATGGAAGGAGAGAATTAGACAACACAAAGGAAAAAGACCAGTGCAGCACAGGAACAGGCCATTTGGTCCACCAAGCCTGTGCTGACACATGATGCCTTTCTAAACCAAAGACCTTTTGGCTCTAGGCGGTCCATATCCCTCTATCCCCTGCCTATTTGTGTATCTGTCAAGATGCCTCTTGAACATTGCAGTTGTATCTGCTTCGACCACCTCCTCTGGCAGCGCAATCCAGGCACTTACACCCTCTGTATTAAAAAAAACATGCTTCTCGCATCTCCTTTAAACTTTTCCCGTTTTACCTTAAAACCTATGTCCCCTAGTAACTGACATTTCTACTCTGGGGAAAAAGACTCCGACAATCTATTCTATCCATGCCCCTCATAGCTTTGTAAGCTTCTATCAGGTTGCCCCTCAGCCTTCAACATTCAATGAAAACAAACCAAGTTTGTCCAATCTCTCCTCACAGCTATGGCAAAGCACATAGGACATTTTAGGCCTATTTCATTTGTATCAACATGCATGAAGTGGCTTGTGATTTTTTTTTTAGATTCAAGGCAATACAATTTGTTATTGCTGATGAGAATTCTGACACTTCCATGTTCTTGTTTTCTTGTATCACTAGTATGCAGACCTGCTGTTCGAAGAGGAGGCAGAGCAGTGCTCTGACATGTGTCAGAGAGTCTTAGACCACTGCAGCAGCAGTATAGACAGCACCCGCACTCAAGCCTGTGCCACACTCTACCTCATCATGAGACACAGCTTCAGCACAATCAGTGTAAGGCTTCTTTATTTTTATCCAGAAACTGTAGTAACTGCAGTGATCAAAGGTACCAATAAATCACATCCAGACATCAAAGCATTGCAAATAAATAATGATGGTCAGCTCCATGGGATAACCGTTTGTATTGCCTGTAGAATTGACAGGGAAAGTTACCTTTATGGCAATAGTGCTACCACTTTTATCTACAATTCAGGCAGCAATGGAATGTTATTGGCAGCAGGTAAGTGCAACATTATAGCTCATTCTTCTTCACACACCTCTCACTAACACAGTTGCTACAATTTTGTGCCTGCCTTCGCCACAAGCACAAATGGTGAAGTAGGCGGAAAATATCGGGAGACTCAGAAAATGAGAATCTCGCGAGATCTTGCTTTCTGATTTTCCTGCCCCTCACCAGTGACACAACAAAGTTACTGCCCAGGAAGATTGGGAACCTCTTTTCAATTAATTAGCATTTCATCAAAGGGTTTTTCCCACCAGATGTTTCCCCCACATTAGGAATTCCCCCTTTGCTGGTGTGATGTCACGTCGGCAAGGTTTACAACTGCTTTTGAAAACATGAACCAGCCGACAGGAACCCGCCAGGGGCCCACAGGTAAGTATTGCCCCGGCGGAGAGGATCATGCCTGGGCAGTACCCCGAGGGGGCCCTTTTGGGAACCCAATGGAGACATTGCCAGCTTTATTAGGCCACATCCTACTAGCATGTCGGCACAGGCCACACTGGAAGATCACTTCTGTACAAAGTGCTGAAAAATGTGACACAAAAGCCAGCTGTGTAGCCTAGGAGCTGCATGCGGTTTCGTGCCTCAGCCAACACTATGCAAATAAAAGAAAATTCCGCCCAAAAGGTGTAAGCTGTGGTGAGATGGCCCTGATTTCTCTCTACAATGTAATTCCTCCTGCCAACCAGAAAGGTGTCCGGAACGATTGCATATGCAAACTTGGCACATGTGCAATTGTTCCTGAAGCCTCTCTGGTCAACAGCAATAGTTTGGATTGGCCTGGATTTCACTGTAGAAAAAAGTAATAAGTGAGCATTAATTCATCCCACTTACCAATCTGTGATGGGCTCTCAATCATAATGAGGTTTTATATGACTGCTGCCTCCTTAAGATAGAATTGTGAACAGAATTCCCACTCTCCTGAAGAAGGGGCTAAGAGCTCTGAAAGCTTGTGTGGCTTTTGCTACCAAATAAACCTGTTGGACTTTAACCTGGTGTTGTTAAACTTCTTACTGTGTTTACCCCAGTCCAACGCCGGCATCTCCACATCCTTAAGATAGATCCAGGGAGTTTCTGCACAACTTGAGTAGTTCATTTGGCAGATAGTGGAACTCTTAATCACAGGGTCATTGTTTTGAGCTCCATATTGGGTGATGAATCTTTTCTTAAATACTTCATAATTTAGTCAAAACATATTTTTTACTGACCACTGTTTGCCAATAAGTGTCCTTAAATTGAATATTACAATCAACTCTCCACATTAGATGGTGAGAATCTCATTTACTGAAATTTCCTGATTAAATATCTAGTCGTCAGAAGCATGTTTTACAGAGGGAACAGTTAATAAATAAGTTAGTAAACAACAGTAAATAGATGTTAGGTGAATTAGATACAAGAACTTGCAATTGTTTAAGGGCAGTGCAGACCTAAAAATGGGTAACTTGAACTTAATTGTTAGTCTATGTCCACCCAGCTTGTTTGTCTAATAAATACATGCAGCTGGCACTCTTACACTGAGACTGCAACTGCGTATGTTTAGGAAGTGCTCCCCTTGGCATTGCGGCAAAATAAACTCCACCTGTTACAATTGGAACTCTGAAAAGAATTTCCATCCTGAACAATTTGTGATGTGTACACTCATCCTTTCTCAAGGACATGTGCTCACTGTCTCAAGACAGTCCTTCCTGGGCATGTTACAGGAGAGGTGCCTTCAGAATTTAACCTCCCAGGGGAGGCTGTCACACTGGTATGGTATCTCCTGGCTATCAAACTGGCAACCTCTGCAACAAGTGCTGAATGCAGATCATTAGCAGCTATCTGTCACCCTATCATGATCTCATACCATCTAAGTGTAATAGCAAAGCCAGGTCAATACACATTTAAATCAGTAATCTTGACTGCCTTGGCGTCATGCAATATATCACTTGTATATCCTGTATTTTTCATGTCCACCACCAGAGTGGAAAATTAATATGTACTCTTGTTGCTTGCACTAATTTTGGTATTTTACGCTTTCAGAATTTTGCCAGAGTTAAAATGCAGGTCACCATGTCATTGGCATCTCTGGTGGGTAAATCATCTGATTTTAATGAAGTATATTTAAGGCGATCTTTACGAACTGTTCTGGCTTATGCAGAGGAAGATGAAGATATGCAGCCAACAATGTTCCCAATCCAGGTAGGGTGACTTCACATTGAGTGAGCACCTCACTGAAATAATTACAGTTTGTTTAGTTTGATAATTGCCGTTCTACTGATGGGTCTCCAGTACCTTGCCCAAGCTATTTTGTTCATATGCGAGGCTGGATAGTGAGTAGTGATAACTTGTGGGTTATCCAACCAAATCGACGCGGGGTGGGAGGGTAGATGGTCATTACAGTTGAGACAGATCCCAGCCTCATCCTCTGTGCACAATGGGCGGCATGGTAGCACAGTGGTTAGCACTGCTGCTTCACAGCTCCAGGGACCTGGGTTCGATTCCCGGCTTGGGTCACTGTCTGTGTGGAGTTTGCACGTTCTCCTCGTGTCTGCATGTGTTTCCTCCGGGTGGTCCGGTTTCCTCCCACAGTCCAAAGATGTGCGGGTTAAGTTGATTGGGCATGCTAAAAATTGCCCCTTAGTGTCCTGAGATGCGTAGGTTTGAGGGATTAGTGGGTAAAATATGTAGGGATATGGGGGTAGGGCCTGGGTGGGATTGTAGTCAGTGCAGACTCGATGGGCCGAATGGCCTCTTTCTGGACTGTAGGGTTTCTATGATTTCTATGACAAGAATACACTTCCCACTGGGATAAAGATAAAATACCTGAGTGCCAAGCTCTGCTCTGCCTGATTACACAGGCCTGGATTTTACACCCCCCCCGCCCCCCCCACTGGTTTTTTAAGCAGGGGAAGCGTGAAATTGAAGAGACAGGATTCCCTCTGGGTTACCGCCTGCCCCGACCACACAGCGATTTTACACAGGGTGGACACGGCCTCTATGAGAAGCCTGCCCTTGCCCCAGTTGAGACCCTTAAGTGGCCAATTAACGGCCGTTTCCCACTAAGCCTCAATTTTTAGGGCTGGCGACCCCCCACTCCCACCCCCCACCTCCCCGATCTTAATACTAAGGACACCACACACCCTGGACGTACTCTTCCACCTTCTTCCGTCAGGAAAAAGATACAAATGTTCTGAAGTCACGTACCAACCAACTCAAGATCAGCTTCTTCCCTGCTGCTGTCAGACTTTTGAATGGACCTACCTCGCATTAAGCTGATCTTTCTCTACACCTTAGCTATGACTGTAACACTCCTTTCCTTCTCTATGAACGGTATGCTTTGTCTGTGTAGCGCGCAAAAAAACAATAATTTTCACTGTATACTAATACATGTGACAATAATAATTCAAATCAAATCTGACCAAACTGCTTGGCCAGCAGCTCTCTAGGGTGGGACATTCATTGGAACGGAAACAAGCTGTGGAGCAGAGTCAGCAGCAATGTGTTTCCCACCGACTCTTTGATGCTGTTCCCAAAATTCCAGCCAGAGTGGTATAACTACTCTAAAACAAGTATTGGTCTCCAAATTAGTATCCACAGTATAAAGGGACCATGAAAACATTATCCCTTGTCTCCCCAGAGAATAATATCAGGATTTTAGTTTAGTGCTATTTGTACATAAGATGACTTCCAGGACATTCAGTTGGACATAAGACACATCTTATTTGCTTTTATACTGGGTTCAATGGCTTTCCAGGAAGTTGGATCCTAATGCACAAGTCTTGCATCTCCTTAATGAGTCCAGCATATTTATTTTGATGTGCTACAGTAACAAAGAGCTTGCACCACCTAATAGAAAGGCCGCTTAGGTCTATCCTTATCAATGGGAAACTAATATGCAGGCTGAAAATCTGCATTTTCTTCTCATGCACTCCTGTCAGAGTTCGTGCACTGAAGCTTTCTAAAGGATGGAGTCTCAACCTATTATAAAGCCAGTGGTGTTGAAGGGGGAATGACTGAGAACAAGGAATCCCAGCACTGGGAGTTCCTGCCTATGTTTAGACCAAGCAGACCAAGTCACCCATCAGTTGTTATGGCATTTAGCCTTGGATCATGACCTAGGCCTCCAAAGAAAAGCACATTTATTTTACATTATGTCAGTTGGTAGCATTCTGTAAGTTTAAAAAGGGGAAAATCACACACTATTCTTATTCCTATTACCAGCCTTACTGGAAGTGCCTGTGCATGGATATCAGGTGAGGACTGAATTGGGTTCAGCTGTTTAATAGTCTGTCGTCACTCATTGTAATAATTCATGAGTGCCAACGTTCTGGGGGATACCATTGAAACCAAATGTTAGCAAAGAGTTAATGACTCCAGCTGAGAAGAAAAATAATGTGAAAATTCAAATAATTTGATACCAAGATTGTATAAGATGTAATTAATAAATCTTGTGTTAATCAAATGAAATTGATTTGATGGCCTTTTGCATGACAGTATACACCAGTCATTGTAGTTAAAGCATTTCCTGTCCTTTTAATTGCTTCCAGGTGGAGGAATTACTGATTAACCTCAACAGTATCTTGTCCGACACAGTAAAAATGAGGGAGTTCCAGAAAGATCCCGAGATGCTCATGGACCTGATGTACAGGTATATAAACACACACAAAAATAGTGTCCCATCACTGCTATACTTTCTCTTTTAGGCAGATAAGTGAAGGTCAACAACTGACCCCCAGTTATGATGACTGTCGATCCTGGGATATGTGTTACTATGTTGGTGCTTGGACAAGACTCATGCAACTGCCTCTCTCCGAGCTATTGGCAGGCTACCCAAGTCTCTGGGACTTTGAATCTGGGGACAGTTTATAGTCCCATTCCTGGCCATTCTACCTTTGGCACTGCTGGTATCTCTTTGGGGCAAGACTTCCACCTGAGTGAGGGGCAGACATCTAGGGAGAAATTTTCCCATCCTGCCCACCTGGGGAATCATAGTGGGTGGGGGAGGGGGAGGCAGACCATGCATTGGTCAGTTGACCTCGGGTGGGATTTTCCAGTTTTGGGGCGAGTGCAGCCAGAAAATCCCGCCCCTAGTCTCCAGCCAATTAAAATACCTTGGCGTTGAATGGCTGTGGGGTCTCCGATGATTCCTGTGACTCTTCAAGTGGTGGGGCGGATAATCATTCCAACCAAAATACCCTGCCCCTTCTATCCCAATTTGCCGATGACACAAAGATGGCTTTGTAAACTGCAAACGGGATTTCCCACACAATCCACTGCGTGTTTCACAGCGCCGGGAGGCAGCCCCTCCATTGGCCGGCAGCAGGATTTTCCAGTCCCACCGTTGTCAACAAGATTTCCCATTGGATGCACCCCTCGGCACTGTGAAACTCGCAGCAGGGGTGCACCGTAGGTGGGATCGAAAGACCTAACTGGCATGAATGGTTGGAAAGGTCCGGCCAGTATAGTTGAAAGCGTAGAATTACACAAAGTTATAATAGACTAAGTGAATGAGCAGAACTGTGGCAAATGGATTTTAATACAGGCAGATTTGAAAACACCCACTTTGGGCCTCACAGAAACAGTGAAAGTCCAAAGAAGCTTGGGAATCCAGAAAATGGATAATTAAACGTCATGAACAGAAACAGAAAATAACTTAAAATGCTAATAGAATGTTGGCTTTTCTATTTAGAGGAGAAGAATGCAGTGGGTAGAAATCTAGTCAAAGACCAATGCTCTACACGGAGAGTGATTGCACCAATTATTTTTTAGCTCATAGATGTACCTCTTCAAATCCTGGGAGCACTTCAAATGTGCTGCTTGTAGATCTCAGTATTTTTGTAGAAATAATCGGATTTATTTCAACCCTGCTTCCCCTCTCAAGCCCATTAGAAAAGCTTGCTCCCTTTTTATTAAATCATGCATTGGTGTTTTAAAACTGTAACCGTATTGAGTGGAATAAAGGGCCCAGCTCTTGCGTTCATACACTGACGTCGAAAACAAACCTAACTGCTTTTTGTCAATCATGGGTGTACCCTGACATAAGACTGTCACATAGGCCTATGTTTAGACCATCTTAAGACGAGAGTGTGGTTTTGCACACTCTGTAGGCCTGGTTTGCAGATCTGGAGTGCAGTGTGGGGTTCCGAGCACCACATCTTAGGAAGGATTGTTTGACCTTGGAAGGAGTGCTGTGTAGGTTTGTCAAATGATAACTGGTCTCCAAGAATCAAATTACAAGTGAAGGTTACACAAACTAGGATTGTATTCTTGAAACTTAGAAGGTTGATCAAGGTTTCTGAGATAATAGAGGGGATTTTGGTTGGTTGGAGAGTCTGGGCCCAGGGGCACAAGATAAAATTACGGCCAGACTTTCCAGGGGTGGAATTAGGAGATATCCACACACAAAAGTTGGTCGAAGTTTGGAATTCTCCAAATTGCAGTTGATGCGAGATCAGTTGTTAATTTTGAACCTGAGATATCTCTGTTAGTCAAAGGTGTTAAGAGATATGGAACATGTGGGAATTCGGTCACACGTCAGCCATAATGTCATTGAATCTTAGAATCTACAGTGCAGAGGGAGGCCACTTGGCCCATAGAGCCAGCACCGACAACAATCCCACCCGGCTCCCATCCCCATAACCCCACATATTTACAGTCCTAATCCCCCAGACACTAAGGAGCAATTTATCATGGCCAATCCGCCTAACCCTGTGGGAGGAAACCGGAACACCCGGAGGAAACCCATGCACACACAGGGAGAATGTGTAGAGTTTGCACAGTCAGTCACCCGAGGCCGGAATTGAACCTGGGTCCCTGGCACTGTGAAGCAGCCGTGCTAACCACTGTGCCACCGTGTCGCCCGGTAAGACATCCTCAAGCGGCGAAATGGTCTATCGTCTTCCTATTGCTGTTTAGTTTAATGTATTATTCACAACGTTCGTTTTTTTTCTAAAATTCAGATTGGCAAAAGGATATCAGACGTCACCTGATCTACGTCTGACCTGGCTCCAAAACATGGCTGAGAAACATTCAAAACGTAAATGTTACACAGAGGCTGCATTGTGTTTGGTCCATGCTGCAGCACTGGTCGCAGAGTACCTCAGCATGCTGGAAGATCACAAATACCTTCCCGTGGGCAGTGTTACCTTTCAGGCAAGTCTGTTTGGAAACCATTCAGTTCACAACTTAGGTACCACCGTACATAAGGAACTTGATTAAAACACTTTCATTTTTGGTTTGTTATGGTTTCCAGAATATATCACCTAACGTGCTGGAAGAATCTGCTGTTTCAGATGATATTTTATCCCCTGATGAAGATGGGATATGTAGCGGAAGGTACTTCAGTGAAAACGGTCTTGTGGGTTTACTCGAACAAGCGGCTGAGCTTTTCACCACAGTGAGTGCACTTTATCTCCTGGTGCTTTATTTTTCTTTCCTCTTTTAGATCACCTTACCCCATATACCAACGCTGCCGGCAGAGGAAGGCAACATATTGCAGACTTCTTACCAATGTCTCCTTCCCATCTCACCTTTGGGAAATGTAAGGGAGTGGCCTGGGGAGGAATGGCTCAGGCACTCTGCATTTGGCAAAGCAGAGATCAGGACATAGAAACATAGAAGATAGGAGTAGGAGGAGGCCATTCGGCCCTTTGAGCCTGCTCCTAATCCTGCTTTTTCCCCATAACCTTTGATCCCATTCGCCCCAAGTGCTATATCTAGCCGCCTCTTGAATACACTCAATGTTCTGGCATTAATTACTTCCTGTGGTAATGAATTCCACAGGCTCACAACTCTTTGGGTGAAGAAATGTCTCCTCACCTCTGTCCTAAATAGTCTACCCTGAATCCTCACACTGTGATCCCTGGTTCTGGACTCTCCCACCATTGGAAATATCATCCCTGCATCCACCCTGTCTAGTCCTGTTAGAATTTTATGAGTCTCTATGAGATCCCCCTCATTCGTCTGAACTCCAACGAAAACAATCCTAACCTGGTCAATCTCTCCTCATACATCAGCCCGCCATCCCTGGAATCATCCCCGGACGTCACCAAGTGAAGAACAAAAGACATGAATCGGTACTTTACAGCTCTGCTTATTGGTGAACCAACTCACTGGACCACCCAGGCCACAACAACGCAGCTGTTTAAAAGAACTGAAGCTTTTAAACTGGATGACTTTGAATTCCAAACAGGAATGTGCAGGTTGATTTTAACCCTACCAGCACGGCAGAAACTGAGCAGATAGAGACAACAATGGTCACTCAGATCATGATCTCATTTTCACCTCCGGGGTGGGATTTTCCAGCCATGCTCTCCCCAAGATCAGAAAATCCACCTGAGGTCAATGGACCTTTGCAAGGACCGTGAACCACCAGCTACGATTCCTGTGGCAGACGGGACGAGAAAATGCTGCCCTTAGTGTTTGCAGTTGGATGAAGCCCAGCCAAATGCAGAGAGGCTCCTAAATCTGTGCAAATTGGAGTCATTATGTCAATAGGACCGGATATATTTTAACAGGATTGCCTCTCCTGTCCCCTATTCCACTCCCTCCATGCTTTCCCTGACGGGACCTCTGAAAAATTCCGGCCTTGGGTGACTGTATGGCGTTTCTCCCCTGTCTGCGTCGGTTTCTTCCCGCAGTCCAACGATGTTCGGGTTAGGTGGATTGGCCGTGCTAAATTGCCCCTTAGTGTCAGGGGGTCTGGCAGGATAAATATGTGGGGTTACAGGGATAGGGTCTGGGTGGGATTGTTGTCAATGCAGGTTCACTGAGCCGAATGGTGGCCTCTTCCACTATAGGGGTTCTATTATTCTATGAATATTCCTCCCACTACTTACCAGGAAGCCAAAGGCTGCTGATTTTCATCCACCTATGACTGCTCTTTAGTCTCCCCTTGCTCATTCTGGGCAGGCAGTGGACGTGCTTCTGAGAATTGAATATACCTTGGGTCTGATATTTACACCAGTGAATTTCACACTAGCCAGATGCAACAATCCCCCTCCTCTGCCTGAACTCTGCTGCAAGTTAAAGCTGACTGCATAATGTCTCCCTTGACTGTTTGCTGATGTTGCGCATACTTGAAATTTGTAAGCAACAACTCATTATTTTAGTTCCAAAATATCATACCAGGGAAGTCTGTATGGATGATATGTTGTGGAGATGCCGGCGTTGGACTGGGGTAAGCACAGTAAGAAGTCTCACAACACCAGGTTAAAGTCCAACAGGTTTATTTGGTAGCAAATACCATCAGCTTTCGGAGCAATGCTCCTTCGTCAGATGGAGTGGTCTCTGTTCTCAAACAGGGCACAGACACAGAAATCAAATTACAGAATACTGATTAGAATGCAAATCTATGATATGTAACAGAGAAGATGTTTTATCCTGATTGACAGCAAGGATGGTCTTGTATGTGCCTGGAATAAATTAGGAATGCTGCTGTTCCCAGCGGCATGCCCTGATTATATCAGAAGTAGAAATATAGCTTCATGAATGAGTTGAAAACATATCAAGCAGTTCTTTTGAAATAGGGTTTAAAGCCATTAAGAGGGCATTGATTTTCCAGAGAAGTTATTGTTACATCTAAAGAGAATCATAGAATCCTACAGTGCAGAAGGAGGCCATTTGGCCCATCGAGTTTGCACCGACCACAATCCCACCTAAGCCCTATCCCCATAACCCCATGCATTTACCCTAGCTAGTCTCCCTGACACTAAAGGGCAATTTAGCATCGCCAATCCACCTAACCCGCACATCTTTGGACTGGGGGAGGAAACCGGAGCACCCCCCCGAAGAAAACCCACACAGACACGAGGGGAACGTGCAGAGTCCGCGAAGACAGTGACCCAAGCCAGGAATCGAACCCGGGTCCCTGGCGCTGTGAGGCAGCAGTGCTAAACACTGTGCCAATGTGCTGCCCCAGGATTAGGGAGGAATTCTCCTAATTTGAGACTAAGTGCCGTGGCGGGGGCAGGAATGTGGAATGTTTGAGGCTGCGGAGGCTGGCAAGAAAACATACCGAATCTTCCAACCCCGACTTCATGAATGACGTTTCTGGGTATTTTACACCGTATTCAGTGGCAAGGCAGGCCTGGCTGGTGCATCGTCCTCCATTGTGTCTGGGTGCCATATTGAAAAGGCGCCCAACATCACTGACCCACGAGTGAAGAAAGGAGGTGGACCACCTGAAAATGAAGATGGATCTCTGGGAGCACTCTGAGGCTGGAAGATGGAACCCCTAAAGGGCAGCAAACCTGCAAGGTCCAGCTGCAACACCGAAGGACACCGAGGTGTACTGAAAAAAATACTTACCCACTCCCCCCACAAGCACTACGGTAATTCCAACCCACACGGATAAGGGGGATCCCCAGAGGGTCCACCCATGGCACTGTCCCATGGCAGTACCACCATAGCTGTACCATTGTGGCACAGCCTGGGCATATCCCTCCCCTCCCCGCCCCCCCCCCCCCCCACCCCCTCCCCAGCTCTCTGGTGGCTAAACTTACCTTTGCGTCCCCCCAACAGGTTTCCCTCTACTGTTTCACGTCTTGCAAAAGTAGTTGTAAACATCCCCTAACATGACATCAGCAAGGGGGGGATTTCTTTATGTGGGGAAAACATATGGGAGGGAGCCGTTTAATTGTATTTAAATTTATTAAAATGTATTTAAATGAGGTTCCTTTCCTTTTGAACAGGAGCTTTGTTATGTCACTGGCAAGGGGTGGGGAAAATCAGAAAACAAGATTTTGCCAGCGAAAATCTTGTTTTCTGAAGCTGATGAGATGTGTCCAGGTCACTGTTTGCACTCATGGTGAACACGGGAGCAAAATCGCCCCCATTAACTGTTCCTCTATCCATTGATGTTGCCTGATTGGCTGAGTGTTGACAGCACTTTTTGTTTGTATTTCTTTGGTAAAGTTTTTGATTATCAATTTTCTTTGGCTCAATTTTTTTGCCTGATTATGCTCCTATGAAGCATCTTTAGATGTTTTACTACAGGAATTCTGCTCTACATAAAGACACGGTTGTTGAAGTAGGGTCAGGCAATAGGTAGGGGATGCTCCACCCACTCATTTCACCCACTGATTTGGCTAATGCAGACCCAGTTAAGAAAGGTTTCTCTCTCAAAAAAAAGTAGACTATTGGTGAAATAGAATCCATACCAATTAAGAAATATTGCTCAAAGTAGAAGCAAAGATATTTGATTTGATTTATTATTGTCACATGTATTAGTATATAGTGAGAAGTATTGTTTCTTGCGTGCTGTACACACAAAGCATACCGTACGTAGAGAAGGAAAGGAGAGTGCAGAATGTAGGGTTACAGTCATAGCTAGGGTGTAGAGAAAGATTAACTTAATGCAAGGTAGGTCCATTCAAAAGTCTGATGGCAGGAGGGAAGAAGCTGTTCTTGAGTCGGTTGATATGTGACCTCAGATTTTTGTACCTTTTTCCCGACGGAAGAAGATGGAAGAGAGTATGTCCAGAATGCATGGGGTCCTTAATTATGCTGGCTGCTTTGTCGAGGCAGTGGGAAGTGTAGACTGAGTCAACGGATGGGAGGCTGGTTTGCGTGATGGATTGGGCTACATTCACGACCTTTTGTAGTTTGTTGTGGTCTTGGGCAGAGCAGGAGCCATACCAAGCTGTGATACAACCAGAAAGAATGCTTTCTATGCTGCATCTGTAAAAGTTGGTGGGAGTCGTAGCTGACATGCCATATTTCCTTAGTCTTCTGAGAAAGTAGAGGTGTTAGTGTGCTTTCTTAATTATAGTGTCAGTGTGGGGGGACCAGGACAGGTTGTTGGTGATCTGGACACCTAAAAACTTAAAGCTCTCGACCATTTCTACTTCGTCCCCATTGATATTGACAGGGTTGATGTATTACAAGTCCAAAATATTTCACACCTACATTGAATTATCTTCTAGTATTAATATAACTTTAACCCTTATCTGTCTATTGGAAATGATGGGACTTGTTCATCAGTGTCTCACTCACTTCCCACCATTTATGAATTTAACCCTCCTTAGCATTCCCGATTTTAATTGCTTCACATGGACTGCAGCGGTTCAAGACACCTCACCACTACCTTCTAAAGGGCAATTTGGGATGGGCATTAAATGCTGGCATAACCTGTGACACTCACATCTCATGAGTAATGAAAACAAATATTGGTGGCCATGCCTTTAGCTACCTGAGCTCAAAGCTCTGACATTCCATTCTTAAACTTCTCCTCCTCTCTACCTCCCTTGTCTCATTTAAGGATCCTTAAAGCTTCCCTCTTTGACCGAGCTTTTGGTCGTCATCCTAGTTTCTCTTTGTGTGTCTTGGCGTCAGACTTTGATTTATGATACTCTTGTGAGGTGCTTTGGGATGTTGTACGTTTAGGTGCTATATAAGCACAAGTAACTTGTTTTTCTTGCTGGGAGTTGTTCTTTAGCTCTACGGCGACAGCCTCCACGTTCCACTTCCATAATTTTGGGCCGGATTGTATGAGGCTCAGAGTTTAACTCTCCAATCTCCATGGCCTCATGCTGCTAGTGTAGAAACAGTTTGCCAACTGCATGTCCCTCCATTGAGATCAAATCTGTATTGTCGCTGTTAAAAATACAAGGCTTGGTCCAACATCTGAAACTCCTTTCAAATGAATGTTGATTAGACAAATGTGCTTCCATGTAACGGGCTGGATTTCAGCGTACAGGAGTGAGTGGGAAGGTTCACACTGGTGAATTTGATAATATGTTTTCAAGCAAGTCAGTGAAATGCTGAAGTTAAACTTCAGTTACCTGGATAGATTTGGAGGGAACCTTCTGAAAGGTCTCCAGAATAGCCACGGTGTGCTGTATTCTGCACAACAATCTTTGGCATCCACAGCTTTGTACCTGGAACAGGACTGAGATGCAGAGAACTGAACTACTTCAGAGAGTTAAGGGGGAGGTGAAGAGGGCAATGTTCCACCAATAGCATATATCATCTCCCTGGATACCTCAATGATAGTGATGTTCACCTGGGATCTACCAGTGCACCCACATCACAACCCTCATACAGAAGTCACTTCACTTTCACAGATCCCATTGATCACAATCAATTCATGGGCTCGATTTCACAGTTTACGATGGGCTGGTGAAATAGAAAGTGAAGGGGGCCATCTTACCTTCTCGTCCTGCTGGGCTGTGGCGGGGGACTAGCCGGTAAGATTGCGCAAGAGGTGAAAATTCGGGTTTGTGCCCGATTTCTTGTCTCTCGCGATCTTACCGGGCCCGGATATCCATCGAGATCACTGATCTGGGTATAGATTCGCTGGGATTTGTACTGGTCAGATCCGGAGACCAAACTTTAACAGGCAATTATGTGGATGGAAATCAATTTGATTATGTAAATACTTGGTCCAAGGAAGTAAACATACTGAATAGCTTACCAAAAATTAAGGAGTAAAACTTCTAACTTTAAACTCAAGGAATGTGGATGCTTTAGAGAGGGTACCGAAGAGGTTTACCAGGATGTTGCCTGGTCTGGAGGTATTAGCTATGAGGAGAGGTTGGACAAACTCGGTTTGTTCTCACTGGGATGACAGAGGTTGAGGGGTGACCTGATAGAGGTTTACAAGATTATGAGTGGCATGGACAGAGTGGATAGTCAGATGCTCTTTCCTAGGGTAGAAAAGTCCAGTACTAGGGGATATAGATTTAAGGTGCATGTGGAAAAGTTTAGAGGAGATGTGCAAGGCCAGCTTTTTTTTTTACAGAGGGTGGTGAATGTCTTCAACGTTCTGCCCGGGGAGGTGATGGGAGCTGGTACGATAACGGCATTTAAGGGGCAACCAGATGCATACATGAATAGGATGGGAATGGAAGGATACGGACTCCATAAGTGCACACGATTTTAGTTTAGGCAGGCATCATGATCGGTGCAGGCTTGGAGAGCCAAAGGGCCTGCTCCTGTGCTGTACTGTTCTTTGAATTAAATGGTTAATGCAGTTAACTGTAGCATTATGTCATCAACTCTTCTTTCCTCCCTTTAGGCTTGTATGTTTGAAAGTGTGAATGAAGTTTATAAAGTTGTCATACCAATCCAAGAAGCCCATAGAGACGTCAACAGATTGGCCTTCACACATGGGAAGCTCAAAAAGGCATTTGAAAACATAACGTTAAAGGTAACTCATTTTGTTCCAGTGGGCAAGATTTTCCCAGTGTTGCAGTACTTTCTTCAAATTATTCATAATAATTGGAAAGAACCATTTATAAACATGCACAACGGTAGCTTTGTGGATTTCTATCTGCAGGAGAGCAATAATGCACGCTTAACGCTTGTTATTAACACTTTTTATTTTGCTGATTTGCAATTCAGTCAAATGAATGATGTATGACAGAGTAGGAACTCTGAACCAATCTGTTTGAATTATTAATAGCTCAAAGCCCCAAACACTCTCTGCTGGAAAAGGCCCTCCATCTCCCCAACAAATCCAAGTGTTTATAGTTGATGGAGAAAATGGTCACTTAATAAATATTTGTATTCTTTCTCCTACAAAATTCCCTTTTACACCAGTGCTCTACAGAAAAGCAAAGCACGTTCTTCACTGGGCTTAATTGGTCCAAAATCACCACCTTTTTACATTCGCAACGTGTCTTAAAACTTTGAGATGTTGTGCGTACTTGGGACTTTGAATAGCTTTGTATTAAGCAGCTTCTTGTTAATGTACCCAGCAGTAAGGGTTGCTGTACTACAGTCGTGCTTCTACAGCCTAGCTGTGGTTATCTAAATTAAAGACCTGGCTCTTTTTCCCCACAAGGGTTCTAAACGAATGTTCGGTACATATTTCCGTGTTGCATTCTATGGAGCTAAATTTGGGGATTTAGATGAACAGGAATATATCTATAAGGAGCCCACCATCACCAAGCTGCCAGAAATTTCTCATCGACTGGAGGTAAACAAAATCTATCATTTAGTCTACATGGTTAATGATATTAGTCAATATTTAATGTCACATAAAAATTGCAACATTGTTTTAATATATCTCTTCTCTTGATAACTTCTTTTCAACTGTTTCTCTTACCTTCTCTCCCCAAAGGCAGTGTTCAGGTATGTAGCTCTTTGTGCAATATTCAACATGCAATCCCAGCAGGTGACAATGCAAAGCAATCAGCAAACGTATGGTCTTGATGTTCTTCAATAACTGAACTTCATCGATGAATAAAACTTGCTTAGTATCAGCAAAATGAGCACATTTGGCTAGTTGCTGTCAATGAATGGTACTTAAAGGGTTTCTTTTAAATCATGGATTCTGTGTTGTCTTGGAAACAGGCATTTTATGGACAGTGTTTTGGTGAAGCTGTTGTGGAGGTCATTAAGGATTCCAGTCCTGTAGAAAAGAGCAAGTTGGATCCTAACAAGGTCAGTTGAAAATTGCTCACAACATGCAAATTAAATCAATACCTCATGAAAATTTGCACTTTTATTTCATAGGGCCAAAAAGATTTTTTGCAGAGGCGATTTTGCCATTTTCTTTCCTAAGTGCTGGGCAGACTGGAAACTGGGAGAGTTTCAGATCTGTCTTTTGGGCATGTTTTCAGGTCCGCCCATACACACACTGCCTGCAAAATACTGAGCGAGCCTGTTGCTCGCTGCAGAAGCCTGTGGGTGGGGCTTAACGTGCCCAGAAGCCTGCAGAGGGAGGTAGTACACATGTGCAGGCCTCTAATGCTGCACATTAGCAGTAGCAGGGGTCTGACAGACAAAGAGAGAGCTTTCAGGCCCCTGCTAGTGCAGGCGGCCTGAAGCTGCTCCCCTCCCCGCTATCTCGGGGGCCCACAGCCCAAGATACTGTCCCTGCCACCCCCCAGACTGATCGCAGATCCCCTTTCCCCACCGATCACTGCAGAGTGGCAGCGGGCCCCCTCTCCCTCCCCCTACCGATCGCTGCACGGTGACAGCAGGCCCTCCCTCACCTCACCGATCCCTGGAGAGTGGCAGCGGGCCCCCTCTACCATTAGCCCCACTCCCTGGTGCTGCCTGGTGGGCATTGCCCAGGTGCCATGGTGGCACTGCCAGTGTGACACTTCCCAAGGGGCAGTCCCCTCCCTTGCCCTCGGCCTCCTTGAGGAGGCCTCAATGGCCTTCGCTTCCACCGGCGAGGCCAAGTCGACTGCTCCCCATTCACGGGGAGCATGTCTATTCCTCGCCGGCGCGAACCTTTCCGGTGAGGTTTTAAAAGGGGGTGGGCCCAGACGATTGAGCGCTGGGCTCACTAAGCCGATGTAAAACAGCATTAAAATAAATTGAAATGAAATATCCTGCCTCTCACTCATTTCCAGTGAGAGGCTGACCGTGCCGGAAATTTAGTGCTCATAAAATCGCGCCAGTCACGAAAACCAGTGCTAATCGCCCTAAATGCTTTATGCCCCACTTTACCATTCCATTACGCCTGATTTGCCCCCTTGTATTTTTTCTGAACTCTGTATATTCTACAATATTGGCCAGAATTTGACATTGCTCAAGCCGACACGCACCCAACCTGGAAACACATGAAATCGCGTGAGAAGACATTGGGCACCTGTCCCAACATCATCACGCACTCGCGTGATATTTTGGTCAGTGGGCACATGCGAGAGACGGAAGCTTGCCCGCCAACGATCGAGCAGACAGTTTAGCCCATTAAGGAGCCACCTGAACACAATTTTACGTGAGCTGTCTGCCTTTTGGCGGGTGGATCGATAGGCCATTTAGTTTTAGCTGCAACTTCAATCCAAGGTGTGATGAAATGTCTAGACTGAAATACATTTGTAAAAGATGTCTGGGGACAGGTCTGTGTTTGACTGTGCTGCCTCAGAACTCCTTGCAGCGTTTTTCCATCACCATTTATTTTACACAGGTCTGCGACTCCTTGAGACAGCTCCGCACCCACACATTAAAAGCGCGAGCCCACACTCTTCCTTTTCTCCGCGCACGCCCTCCCCAGCAACACTGAGCCTTCCCCAGCACATGTTTCACGCTGGCTGTCCATCAAGCAGTAAGCATGAACTCGTGTTCTGGGGCCAATCACAGCCAAGTAGCACGTTTTGCGTCCACAAGTGGACGTCCCGATGGGTGAAAAACTCAGGCCATGGTAACACCAGTTATTAGAGAGTCAATTTCAGCAGCACTGCAACAAACAAGCAGAGTAAAATCCTGCAGGCTTCAGTAAAAATGTATTGGACCGTGTCAGGTGGGGCACCCTTGCATGGATTCTAGCAATTGTTTTGGAGTAGTATCCGGCCTTGTCATTTTTGGACATAGCGGGGCATGCCCCAATATGTGGAGAGGAAGGGGCAGCATGCATTCACAATAGATACATATTACTGAAGAAAATATTAGTTGTATATTTTTATATATTGATCTTTGTGTTTCTAGGCCTACATACAAATAACATTCGTTGAGCCTTTCTTTGATGATTATGAAATGAAAGACAGAATCACCCATTTTGAAAAGAATTTCAACCTTCGGCGCTTCATGTACACCACGCCATTTACAAAGGATGGACGTCCCCGAGGAGACCTGAAAGAGCAGTACAAGAGAAAGACCATCCTGACAACCCTACATGCTTTCCCTTACATTAAAACTAGAATTAATGTCATTCAGAAAGAAGAGGTAATAAACAAACCTAATATTCTGCAAGCATGTTTAAGAATTATTTGAAAGAAGCACAGGGCAAGATTTTATTCAAGCGCTGGAAAATACCCATTATGGACAAGAGCAACCTGTCTGGTTCACATCATGGGCACGTTCTTCAATAAGAGTTTTAATAACACCAGGTTAAAGTCCAACAGGTTTATTTGGTAGCAAATGCCCTGCTCCTTCGTCAGGTGGAGTGGAAATCTGCTCTCAAACAGGGCACAGAGACACAAAATCAAGTTACAGAATACTGATTAGAATGCGAATCTTTACAGCTAATCAAGTCTTAAAGATACAGACAATGTAAGACGTTTTGGCTTTAAGACTTGATTAGCTGTAAAGATTCACATTCTAATCAGTATTCTGTAACTTGATTTTGTGTCTCTGTGCCTTGTTTGTGAGCAGATTTCCACTCCATCTGACGAAGGGGCAGCGCTCCGAAAACTAATGGCATCTGCTACCAAATAAACCTGTTGGACTTTAACCTGGTGTTGTTAAAAATCTTTCTGTGTTTACCCCAGTCCAACGCCGGCATCTCCACATCACGTTCTTCAAAACAGCCCCTTCACTAAACAGCATGAAGTTGAAAAATGTGGCAATATGTCTCCTGTATTTCCTGGGTCCACTGGCTGGACCAGAAAGTGTTCTCATTTAATGAGAAGAAAATAAGAGGCTGAAAATTGGTTAATCAATTTTTTTTGTTTTGTTTTCTGTGTTTGTCAGAAGCTGGTTACTACATTTTCAATGGCTGTGCATAAGAAATAGCCAAAAATTAGACTTTGTGACGGAAAATAGGGAAATATTGTGAAAAGATAAAAGAAACATCAATCGGAATAGCACCTACCGTCCTTGAAATGCAAATGGCAACTAGTCAATAAATTATGTGTAACCTAATATCCTTTCATAGAATCCTGATGAATTTAAAGGACTGCTGCCCCAAAGCAAAGCTGATGTAGAAATGTGGTTGCATCAGGATAACAGAAGATAAATCTCCAGTGCTGCTTTTCAGCTTTTAAGTTCAACAACAAAATTACTCCGCCAAATGCCTTCCTTTAAGACCTTAATATTTAGAAGCAGATGTAGCCAATTCAGCTCATCGAGTCTGCTCCCCATTCAATGAGATCAGGTCTGATCTGATATATTAATGCTCAGCTCCACTTTCCTGCCTTATCCTCATAACCCCTGATTCCCTTACTGATTAAAAATCTGTCAATCTGAGCCTTGAACATACTCTGCAGTAAAGAATTCCACAGATTCACTATCCTCTGAGAGAAGTCATTCCTCCTCATCTCGGTTTTAAATGGACGATCCCTTACTGTGAGATTATGCCGTCTGATCCTAGACTCTCCCACAAGGAGAAACAACCTCTCAGCATCTACCCTGTCAAGCCCTCTGAGAATTATATGGTGGGAATTTTACCGCCCCACCCACCACAGGAATCGGAGCGGGTGAGGTGCGGACAATAGAACAGTCAGTTGACCTCAGATGGGATTTTACGGTTTCGGGACGAGCAAGGCCGTAAAATCCCGCCCAATATGTCTCAGTAAGATTGGAGTTTAGAAGAATGAGAGACAATGAGTGAGTACAAACCCAACCTACTCAACCTCTGCTCGTAAGAAAATCCCACCTTACCCAGGATCAATCCTTCTCTGGACTCCTCCAATGTCAGCACATCTTTCCTTAGATAAGGGGACCAAAACTATTCACTGTATTCCAGGTGTGGTCTAACTATTGCCTCGTAAAGTTTTAACAAGACGTCCTTATTTTTGTACTCCATTCCCTTTGGAATAAAGGGCAACATTCCATTTGCCTTCCCTATTACCTGCTGAACTGGCATGCTTTCTTTTAATGATTTGTGCAGGAGAACCCCCTAATCGCTCTGTGCTGCAGCTTTCCGCAGCTCTTCTTTCACAGCTTCCTGTAAATCATCTCTGCACTTGAGCAAGTACCTGGTATTGTTCATTTAATTTGAGTTTGTGGACCATTTGTCAAACGATGGACCTTATTGAAATGCACACAAAAGCGTGGCTCCTCATTCCCATGGTCTGTGTTACAATTAAGATAGGGTGTGACATTACCAGGTATAATTTCACAATATACAACTGGAAGGTTTCCATAGTGTAAAATGTTTCAGCAAAAACAGCAGTGAATAGCGAGTCCCAGTATCCTTAAGGTTTTAACTGCTGACATCTGATGCCATCTATTGTCATTAATACTGGACAAGTGTACCTTTATTGAGAACAGATTCAGATCTGTTTTCAATTGTAGCGGCCTGGAAATAAGTAATTTTATCTGGTTTGTTTTGCAGTTTATCCTGACACCTATTGAAGTAGCTATTGAGGACATGCAGAAGAAGACACTTGAATTAGCAATTGCAACTCATCAGGAACCTCCAGATCCCAAAATGCTTCAGATGGTGCTACAAGGTTCTGTGGGAACTACTGTAAACCAGGTACAGTACCACACCAAAGAGTCCGAGTCCACCTACTGTGGATTTGTACGTGTCAGCTTTGGTAGGAAGAACATGGAGATACAATATTAAATAAGAGGTGGAATTTTTACAGAGGTGCAGGAACAGAGGGAACTGGGTGCATATCTGCATAGAACATTGAAGGTGACAGGAGAGAGTAGTTAATAAAGCATATGGTATTCTGGGCTTTATTAAGAGAGGCATAGGGCACAAGAGCAGAGTTTATGCTGAACTTATACAAGACAATAGTTAGACCTCAGCTGGAATATTGTGTACGGTTCTGAGCACCTCACTGTAGGAGGATGTGAACTCATTGGAGAGAGTACAGAAGATGATTACAAGAATACTTTCAGGGATGTGAAACTTTAATTATGCGGATAGATTGGAGAGGTTGGGACCATTCTTCTTGGAGAGAAGGAGACTAAGATGAGATTTGATCGGAATGTTCAAAATCATGAGGAGGTTGGACAGAGTAGATGGGGAAAACTGTTCCCACTCGTAAAAGGATCAAGTATGAAAGGGCACAGATTTAAATGGTTTACAAAAGAAGCAAATGTGAAGTGAGAAATAACTTTTCCATATAATGAATGGTTTGGGTCTGGAATGCACTGTCTGGAAGTGCGTTAGAGGCCGGTTCCATTGAGGCATCCAATAGGTCATTAGATGATTATTGAATAAATATGCAGAGGTATGGGGAAAAGGCAGGAGAATGATACTAAGTCATGATGCTCGTTTGAAGAGCGACGCATCACGATGGGCCAAATGGCCTCCTGTGCCATAATAATTCTGTGATACTGCGCCTGAAGATCTAAGACTTGATGATTTAGTGGTCAAGTCTTTAGTAAGTGCTTCTTTCATTCACAATATGGAAGTGTCGATACTTGTAGGGTAGGTGCAAGGTGGGATTTGCATAGAGAACATTTTTATGGCTTCTGGTTAAAATGTCAGTTACAATAAAAAATAATGAGCACTATTAGCAATGTACTCAACTCATAAAGCTTCATAAATTATACAGTAAAGTTGCCCACAACACATTTCGAATTTCAACCAAATTAATAGTGAAAGTGAATTGAAATATCAATTCATCTATTCATATAGCTAAATAATACTCGGAATAAGTAAGATTGTATGCTGCAAGTAAAACTTCAAATTTTACCAAGAATGATTGGACAGCCATTTTCCACATTATTAACTATTTGATGCTTTGTTGGAATCGGGATATGTGGCAACAGTTTATACAATGCTTTACTTGCATCAGAGGGTTGTGGAGACCAGTGGAGATTGGAGAAATGGAGTGGGAGGGCTCTGGAGGGAATTGAAAACAAGGATGAGAATTTGTAATTGAGGTATTCCTTGGCTTGGGAACCAACGTATGTCAGTGACCGCAAGAGTGATGGATGAACTGTACTTGGCATGGGTAAGGACAAGGGCAGCAAGGTTATGGGTGACATCAAGTTCACAGAGGGTAGAATGTGGGAGATTAGGCAGGAGTGCATTGGAATAGTCAAATCTAGAGGTAACAAAGACATGAATGAGGATGTAACAGCAGATGAGTTAAGGCAGGAACAGAATCTGACGATGTTACGGAGGTGAAAATAGACAGTCTTGGTAAGTTATATCTTAATTTGATTTGATTTATTATTGTCACATGTATTAACATACAGTGAAAAGTATTGTATCTTGCGCGCTATACGGACAAAGCATACCGTTCATAGAGAAGGAAACGAGACAGTGCAGAATGTAGTGCTACAGTTATATCTAGGGTGTCGAGAAAGATCAACTTAATGCAAGGTAAGACCATTCAAAAGTCTGACAGCAGCAGGGAAGCAGCTGTTCTTGAGTCGGTTGGTACATCACCTCAGACTTTTGTATCTCTTTCGAGACAGAAGAAGCTGGAAGAGAGAATGTCCGAGGTGCGTGGGGTCCTTAATTATGCTGGCTGCTTTGCCGAGGCAGCGGGAAGTGTAGACAGAGTCAATGGATGGAAGGCTGGTTTTCGTGATGGATTGGGCTACATTCACGACCTTTTGTAGTTTCTTGTAGTCTTGGGCAGAGCAGGAGCCATACCAAGCTGTGATACAACCAGAAAGAATGCTTTCTATGGTGCATCTGTGAAAGTTGAAGAGAGTCATAGCTGACATGCCAAATTTCCTTCGTCTTCTGGGAATGTAGAGGCATTTGTGGGCTTTTTAAACTATATTATCGGCATGGGAGGTCCAGGACAGGTTGTTGGTGAGCTGGACACCTAAAACCTTGAAGCTCTCAATCCTTTCTACTTCATCCCCGTTGATGTAGACAGCGGCATGTTCTCCTCTATGCTTCCAGAAGTTGATGACGATTTCCTTTGTTTTAATTCTTTACAAGCTGACCAAAAGCTTTTTCCCAGGGTGAAAGAGTCAATTACAAGGGGGCATTGGTTTAAGGTGCGAGGGGCAAGGTTTAAAAGAGATGTACGAGGCAGATTTTGTACACAGAGAGTGGTGGGTGCCTGGAACTCGTTGCTGGGGGAGGTAGTGGAAGCGGATACGGTAGTGATTTTTAAGGGGCGTCTTGACAAGTACATCAATGAGATGGGAATAGAGGGATATGGTCCCTGGAAGGGTAGGAGGTTTTAGTTAAGTTAGGTCAGTGCAGGCTTGGAGGGCTGAAGGGCCTGTTCCTGTGCTGTAATTTTCTTTGTTCTTTGTTCTAAGCACCATCCTTGTTTCCTTGTGTCTCATTCCAGTTTTGTCTGCTTGTTACAGGGTCCGTTAGAAGTAGCTCAAGTATTTCTGGCTGAAATTCCAGAAGATTCAAAGCTCTTCAGACATCACAATAAATTGAGGTTATGCTTCAAAGAATTTATCATGCGGTAAGTTAAACAAAATGCAGGATGAGTATTTGTTGAATTTGAAAATGCGGAGACCTTCAATGGCACAGCACATTATTGCAGTCAGTAAATGAATGATGCAGGTCAAAAGGGTGTCAAGTAAGCTCTCAGTCTGTAGCAAGTCCATTGCATTTTGTAGGGATGGTGATTGAAGTGACATAATTGGCTGCAGTGCCTGATTACAGAGAGAAACCAAGGGTCACCATCTATCCAGTGACTTTTGCTATCTTAGTGACTTGTACTAGAAGTGCACACAACCAACCAAAAACAGGGCAGTATAGTTGAATAACCTGCCAAAGATCTCACCTGAATAATGACCATTTGAGTGAAATACTTGAGTAACTCATTCACTTGGAATCTTATCTTTATAAGAAGTCTACATCTTCAGAAAAAGGTGGCGAGAGAAAATTGGCAAGAAAAAGAGGAATGACAACAAAAGCAGATGTATTTACTTAGTATTACAAAGGATGTACAGCATAGAAACAGGCAATTGAGTCCAACCAGTCCCATCCAGTTTGTGCTCCACTCGAACCTCCTCCCACCTTTTCTCATCTAATTATCTGTGTATTGTTTGACATGGAGGTGCTCCAATTACTATGAATCAAAGCTCGTCTTCAACAACCTGAAGATATATTTGAGAAAAGCATCTAGGGGTTTCATTTCCTCTGCGTGTTATTTGACTGCAATTCTCTTTGCATATTGTTTTAAGTGGATTAACTAATGTGTTAAAGCATGAGCATGAATTTATTAGGAATACTTAAACAGTGCACTAAAAATAGAAACGCAAATCATTGTATCCTCTGCATGTCCCTCATTGCCTTACTGATTAGATTCGTCTTTAAAGCAATAATTTGCCTGACCAGAAAGCAGAATAAATATGCAGATATTATTGTGTAATCTAACGAATAAATTTACATTTTTCAAATGAGAATAAATTGATAAAATCATAATAGGATGTTTGATTCTAGTCACAGCTCATTATGTAATGTGTTACTGATTGCAGTTGTGCCAGTGTGTGGTGGCAGGCATTGGGGTGGGTGGGGTGATGTGATTAAGCTGAGGACAAAGTGAAGGGAAGACCAGAGAGATTTACCCCAGGTCTCTCTGCACATCACCCAAGTGGGTGATTATAACATGGAATGGGTGCCGGGGGCATTTCATATCTTTCAAGCCAGAAGTTTTTCATGAGCAAGGGAGGAGAAAATAAATAACTACCAAACAAATGTTGGAATCAAAAAGAGACATCAGATAACATCAATATACTAAATATAGAGTTAATGTAAGGATGCAAACTAGTAAATGGCCTGATGGTAAAAGAAAATGGAATAATATGTCTTGGGCCACTGATGCTTTACCGATCTTCACTGAATAGATCTTTGCCAATGTTGTATTCTCTCTCCAGATGTGGAGAAGCTGTGGAGAAAAACAAGCACCTGATTGCCTCTGACCAAAAGGAATATCAACAAGAACTGAAAAAGAATTACAGCAAGTTAAAAGAGAACCTGAGACCAATGATTGGGAGAAAGATCCCAGACCTGTATAAACCAGTAATAAAAATCCACAGAGATACCAAGTAAGATACACAAATGCTACATTACTCCTCCTGAAGCTCAATGACAAAAAGAGAGATCATGGCCGGAATTTTACCACCCCTGAGTGGGCAAGGGGCGGACCATGGAAAGGTCCATTGACCTCGGGTGGGATTTTAGGGTTTCAGGATGAGCGAGGCCTAAAGTCCTGCCCATTATGTTATAGAAGGGTTTAATATTACAAATGGAGTTCTTTGCTTTGGAGTTAAATACAAAATTTGAGTCCATCATTTCCTTTCAGAAGCTGACGACAGCTAGATATTTTGGACCTTTGCTACTTTGTTTTCAGAATTTGCTGTACAACATACAACCTCTTGCTAGTTGCCATAGGCAACAGGAAACTCAATTTTTGTAGAGCGGGCCCCTTTGCAACTTGCAATAGGGAGATCAAATACAGCAGGTACATTATTTAGCAGGCCCAATAATATTAGCATTTTTACTATTGAACAACAGCAGCAATGTGAGAGGATAACCTATTTATACAGAATACCTTACTTTCCCAGATTCTACAAGTCATCCATTGTTCCCATGGCGCCATTTAGGCCTTTGTAGCCCTTACGAATGCGAGGGTTTTTTTCCCCCAAATCTCTCATGCATCAATATATGACCACAAGCTCCCCCATAGAGCATCTCTGCTCTATAGAACCACATAGAGCAGAGATTATTACTCTGGAAGGCCATTCAGTATCTTTGCTCTCAATGAGATCCCCAGAGGGTTCAGTTCAGAAGTTCATTGTATGCTATGATTCTGACTTATATAGACCATCGTAGGTTCGACTCCAGGCTTTACTGGTTTAGCTGCTCTCAATCAGGGTGGCTGGAAGGATGCTGCAACTGGTCTCAGGATTTGGATTGAGGAAGGGTAAATAACAGCCGGGGTTGGTGTTCCTGATTGCTATCTGGTGATCGCTGCTGGAAAGGTAGTAATGCATCCTGCAGTAAACTAGCCCAATAGGGGAATTTCACAGTAACTTCATTGCAGTGATAATGTAAGCCTTACTTGTGACTAATTAATAAACTTTAATGACATCCACCATGGGCAGGCGGGCGGGGTGGGGGTGGTGGTGGCCACACATGTCTTGATCAACTTAAAGTATCGGAAGGTGGGCCAGTAATGTGCCTCAGCCAGTACAGTTAAAAGAGAAAGGGAAAATGTTTTATTTAATTACCAGTTATCAGAATTTCAACCATAAGAATGTGATAATGTTCCCCAAGCATAATTAGGAACACAGTAACTTTTACTTTTTTCTGTCTTAAGAGAATCCTTTAAAAGATCAAGTTTTCGGAAGAATGAGATATCATCATCCAGCCCACAGAACAGCTGATGGAACCTTAGTCCATGTGAGACACTAGGATCTTGTTTTTATTGTTCATTTGCAACAGGGGTAATCTGTGGTGCTCCTCAGAACCATCAAGGCAAATGAATGAGAAATATGAAAACTGCACTTGATCATCATTTTCAAAAGTGAAGCACTTTTTAATAAAGTAACGACCATGGACCGATACTGCTATCATATATTTCATGTGTGGACAAAGTTGCCAAGCATCATTTTAAGCTGCTGTTTGATAATTCAACTTGCAAGTGTTTTAATGCCTTGTCGCTCCTGCATTCTCCATGATACCATCGATGAGGTTTTTATTACTTTCTCATTCCATTCTTAACCCATTAATAGATCCATATTATGATGTTTACATGAACTGGCATTGCATTCTACAGCCTAAAGTGCAGCTAGTTTGTCATATTATTATTTCTCTTAGTTGCTTCTGTATATAGCCTATTTGTGTGACTATCGTTGAATTTACAGCAAGATATAGTCCTTTTTTTGCATCTATTGATAGAATTGTGTTGTTTAAATATAATATTTGCTTTGAATCAAGATTCCTTTTGTACACTGTTAGATGTCTATCATGTATTCTGCAACTCATATACCTCTGTTGTTAAACTCAGTGCAATTGAACTATTTCACTGATATGGAGTTTACGTACCAAGTAAATTAGAGATACGACGCGTCCAGAATTACATTAACCTCTGTTTTCACTTTGCAATGCTGTTTTAATTTCTGAGCAACCAACTCTGCAGCATTCTATTATCCAAAATAGGTATGAATCAATTAAGAATTTTACAAGAATTGTTTAAACGTTCAATGAAGTGCTATCTTGTGACTTTAGAACATAAATCCATACGTTCCAGCATGCCCTGTATTGCCCAGCAATTGATCCTAATGAAGAGGTTAAAAGTAATAAGGATAGCCAAATACTTCATTTCAGAAAGTGAATATGTGCTCTGAGTCCATCAGAAAGTGATGCATTGATTACACTTGAATTACTTGTAAATGCAGTTAATTCCTCACATTCTCCCATCCTAAGTTATGCTTTCTCTATTCTCATAATTCAAATAAGATCGTCACTTTCTTTAAAAGCTGGTCTGCTCACAGAGTTCTAAAATTAATGTAATGTTGAATTCCAAAATATGATTCTGGACACATTATTATTGATCGTGTACTGCCTTGAATACTCATCTGTTGTATATTATCTTATGTACAGAAACCTCTGATGATGCAAATAAATACTTGTCAAATGATAACCGCTAATGCTTCTAAAGTACTTGTAAAATCTGTTCTAATTCTGTTTAACAACCAACATCACTTTAAGAGGAATCAGAGACACACAATGAAGACTTGATAAAACAGTAATTGGATGTGACATAGCTGCTTGCAATATATACAGCAACATGGTCTTGATAGTCGCATCGTGTCAATCACAGATAAGGCCATTTCTGATCAGTTCCTTGTATCAATCTGCACCCACATCCCAAACCTGTCTCTGTATTCACCACTGGATAAATTTATCCCTCTATTCACTTAAAACTGTACTTTGAAAACCCTATCTGTCTCGCCATTGGCCCTCTTGTTTGCCACAACATTTCTGCAACTATTGATTTGCTAAACTGCACCCTCATCCCTACCTTTGATGCCCTTGTACACATTAAAGCTATTACCCCCCTCACCCTACAACCTTCATCCCCACCCCCTTAAGTCCAAGGGATGCATACTGCAAGAATATGGTTTCGTCATTCACCATCAGATATGGATGAACTACAGAAAAATTAACAGATCTTGTTTTCATCTGCAAAACCGACTCACTAATCAAGGATCATTCTGGAAGGCATTGATAACCCCGGGCTTCCTTTCTCTTGTGCGAACAATCTACTGAAACTGACCTACCCTGTCTCCTTACCCTCAGGACCTCATGTACTTCTTTATCACTAAGCTCATGACCGTCCAGTCAGCTACCTCTGTCCTCTTCCTTCCACCAGTTCAGCGGACCAAACTCTCTCTAAAGTTGCCCTCTGCTATAGCCTTGAATTAACATATTTCTCTAATTTCTGTCCTAACTCTCCTCATGTCCTCTGAGCTCATTTTGTCCATGGGACCCAATCTTATTCCCACTAAACTACTGACCACCCAACTTTCCCTCCTGGTCCCCATGTTAGCTGATATTATTAATGTCGAACCCCATCATCTTTAAACTTGCTGTCATCACCCCTCCGCTGAGAAAAAAAATCATCCCTTTACTCTCAGCATCCTATCTCCAACCTCCCTTTCCTTGAACATATTGTTACCTTTCAAATACATGCCCATCTTTCCCAGAAAGCAATGTATGAATCTGTCCAATCAGGTATTACGATTCCCTGTAGAGGCTGAGGTTCTTTCAGCTATGAAATGGAAGTTTGAATGATGGGTGGAATTTTCCTGTCCTGTTCGCCACGAGAATCATAGTGGGTGGGACAGAAAATTTGGCAGACCATGCAAAGTTCGGTTGACCTCGGGCGAGAAGTTCTGGTCTTGAGGTGAGCGTGGCCAGAAATCCCACCCGATCTGTCAAGATTTCACTTAGAATCCCTACAGTGCAGAAGGAGGCCATTCAACCCATCGAGCCTGTACCGACAACAATCCCACCCAGGCCCTATCCCCACGAATTTATCCTGCTAATCCCTCTGACACTAAGGGGCAATTTACCATTGCCAATCGACCAAACCCGCACATCTTTGAACTGTGGGAGGAAACCGGAGCACCAGAGGAAAGCAATGAGGAGAACGTGCAAACTCTACCCAGTCATCCAAGGCTGGAATTGAACCTGGGTCCCTGGCGCTGTGAGGCAGCAGTGCTAACCACTGTTCCACCCTGTATTCAAGGTATTTACTGTAACAAATGACTAAAAACACGAGTCACTATATACACTGCGTTTGTGCACAACTTATACTTTAAACCACAGAAAGGAACATTCCTCTTTTATAATGATCACAAATCGTACTCTTCACAGAATTACAGTCCTTATAACAAACCGTCCACAGCTTGCTGTGTAGACACCATTTCCAGATGCTTCCCTTAGTTTTTGGGGAGTTCCTTAAACCAATACCAGCAATAAGTGCTCTCCTCATGATTCTTCCCTGCTGGCCGTGCCAGAACAAATCTTTGTTCCCCGACTGGAAGGGAACACTCCAGCCTGGCGATTGTCACGCGGTGTCCATCCGTTGTCATAGCATCTGCATGATCCATGGACAACAGAGTGTTCCCTTCCAGTTGGGGAACACTTCAGCAGTCAAGGGCATTCAGCCTCTGATCTTTGGGTAAGCGTTCTCCAAGGCAGCCTTCAAGACACACGACAACACAGAAACTGATAACCAAGTTCCGCATTCATGAGCTTGGCCTCAACCGGGATCTTGGGTTCATGTCACACTACATGTAACCCCCACCATTTGGTCTAGGCTTGCAAAACCTTATACCTATCTTGGCCTGAGACAATTCATACCTCTTTTTCCTGTGATTATCCCTCTCTCCATTCGCACTATCTGTACCTGTAAAGTCTCACATTCCAACAATTCTTCACATTCCAATCTTGCAATTGTGTCTTTGCCTATATATGCTATTATTTGTGAACCTACCTCTCCACTCACCTGATAAAGGAGCGGCGCTTCAAAAGCTCGTGATTCCAAATAAACCTGTTGGACTTAAACCTGGTGTTGTGAGACTTCTTACTGTGCCTACCCCAGTCCAATGCTGACATCTCCACATCACCACTTCAACAGGGAAGACGTAGACCAGGTGGTCACATGGATGATGTGATGATTTGACTATTTAAGGGATCATGTGTCGGAGTGTTTCCCGGAGCAGGGGCAGACATATAACATGTAAGAGCTGCTCAGAGTACTTAATCAACTGTTGTTCTAAATTGTTGATCGCAAGCCATTGGAACCCAGCAATTCCAAACTATGTTTCCATTTCTTGTTTTCTACATTCCCTTCAAATTACACAATTTCTGCCCTAGGTTGAACGACATACACAAAGCTTTCATTCGGAATGATCTGTGGGCCTGTTTCTTCATATATCTGCTGTAAGTGGGCAGCTGGAGTCTCACAACTTCTAATCCTGAAAGGTTTCAATCTCTGACCCATCACTGCTTGTACTCTACAATTCCAGATTTACAATTCAGCTGCTTTTTACTTAAAGAATAATTGTACAAATCTTATTTTCTGTACAATGTGTTACACAATAGGAACACTCTTTCGGCAGCCACCCTCCTTTTCCTCCAAGCAGAGAAGGACTGGAACTGTAACCTTGAATCAGTGGGGAACCAATTATATGTGCAGGCAAACACCTAATAGTGAAAGAACACATCAGACTGTTTGGGGCGATCAACAATGATATTTACTCGCACCTTCCTCTTTGGATAGTATATTCTAAATTGAAGAAGCTACAAACTTCATTTCTAGAGGGCTAGAATATAAGAGCAGGGATGTACTGCTGAGGCTGTATAAGGCTCTGGTCAGACCCCATTTGGAATATTGTGAGAGGTTTTGGGCCCCATACCTAAGGGAAGATGTGCTGGCCTTGGAGAGGGTCCAGAGGAGGCTCACAAGAATGATCCCAGGAATGAAGGGTTTGTCATTGGGGAGCGGTTGAGGAGGCTGGGCCTATACACAGAGTTTAGAAGGTTAAGGGGGGATCTAATTGAAACTTACAGAATACTGAGAGGCCTAGATAGAGTTGATGTGGAGAGGACGTTTCCGCTCAAGGGCACAACCTCAGAGTGAAGGGACGCTCCTTTAAAACTGAGATGAGGAGGAATTTCTTCAACCAGAGGGTGGTGAATCTCTGGAACTCATTGCCACAGGGGGTCTTGGAGGCCAGGTCATTGAGTGTCTTTAAGACAGAGATAGATAGGTTCTTGATCAATAAAAGGGGATCAAGGGTTACGGGAAGAAGGCAAGAGAATTGGGATGAGGATCATATTAGCCATGATTGAATGGTGGAGCAGACACGATGGGCCAAATGGTCTAATTCTGCTCCTACATCCTATGGTCTAAATTAACTCCAATAAATAATTGTATGTCGGTACAACCCAGTAAAATTAGAGATAATAAATTGCTTCCTTTGTTAACTAGGTCCATCTTAGTAGACGGTTTCGCTCTAATTCTGATACAAATCACAGCTGAGAAAACGGAGCCAAAATTGAAATTTAAACAGAAGGTGCTAGAAATACACAGTACACCAATAAAGAGAAACGATAGATAAATGTTTCAGTTGTTGTGACTGTTCACCAGAATCCAAGAAATGTTATTCTGCTTTTATTCTTCACGGATGCTGATGGACCTATTGTGCATTCCTTGCATTTTTTTGTTTTTATTTCAGCTTTCTGGGATTCACAACGGTATCCACAAAGGAGCCAAAATGGCTTCCAAATGCAAGCCTGAAGTAAAACCAAAATTCTGAAAACAACGTGCAGCACTTCTGTTAAATTCACCTTTCAACCACATGGTGGAGACAGGGAGCCATAGTGGGAAATTAATTCATGATAGTTATATGCTTAAATTTATTTTAGTTATTTGGGTTGTAGATGTATATCCAGTGCTGGCTGTATCTAGAAATGCACTGATAATCTGCAGGACTAAACGATAGAAAGTGGTTTGAACCATCTGAAGTGTGAATGTTTACTTGCCTGACTGAACCAGATCTGTGAATGGATAACAGCAGGCAGAGAGAAAAATCTCTATTTTTTGGTCATATGAATGACCCCTCATGTCGCTCAAACTTCACACTTGGCTAAGTGATGGTCAGACAATAGGTAGCCCAGAGTGGCAAAGGATTGAGTCCACCAGTAAACAAAATGTGATTGATTGCAATTTCAGCACCCCTTCCGGCTCTCCCCTCTACCAATTCTGGTAATCTGACAAGGTTGCTAGGAGCTCTCAAAGCACTTGGTGTATGAAGAACTTTCATACTGGATAGAAACCACTTGACTCTTAGCACATGTAGCTGTGTTACAACACTTGAGACAGAGCATAATTGCATGTTAGATGCATATATTAACTTCTTGTGGAATTGTGTATCAAGCTGTGAATTAAGTGTGAAAAAAAATACTGACTTGTTTCTGCTTTACTAAGCTTAAGTTGTTCATTAAGTATTGAATATAAACTGTGTGCAAATGGAAATGTTTATGGAGAATGGTGAAGGCAAACACAATTGAAATTTCTACTTTAGAATGAGTGTATATTGTCCAATATAAGTAACAAATCTTCACTGCAAGTAGTTTCTAATTTTTAAATCTTGTAAGAATTATTTTTGCCTAAAATACAGTTCCACAAATGTACATTTCTTGCTGTAATGGCTATTTTAATGTTGATGCTCCATTTTGACTTGAGTGTAGGTAATTTACTGAGTCCAATCTGATCCCACTCATGATGCAGAGACAAGCACATTCCAGCAGGGGTCACTGGATAGCCGACAGCAGTGGCAAACATGGCTGACTTTCCCCATCCAGAGCTCGGTAGTACCTCGACTATTTGATCAAATGATTATTTTTTATTTAATGTCTTCCGTTAGCCATTTTTTTTTGAGCTCATGAATCCAGGCAGGCAGAATAACACTCACACATCACTTCATTCAAACCACTTTCTATCACTTAGTCCTTCAGCTTATTGATACACTCACTGATATTATGAAATAAGGTGAATAACTAATCATTTTCTTATTTAAGTTTATGGGCCTGATTCTCCCAAAATAATTCTATGTGCTGAATTGGCAGGAAAACTGGTGTAAATCACAATTGTTTTTTCAGTGGGAGTTCAGACTCGAATCTCCACACTCTGCACTGCAGAGGTCACAATCGTGAATATCATTAAAAGCTCCGGGGGGGGCGGAGCCTATTCATACCGGAGTCTGACAGTTCCAGAACTCTGCGCATGCACAATGGCCCCAAACTGTCAGGCTGCAGTTTGCTGACCAGCTCGATGGCTGGCCAGCCCGGGACCCTCGCAATGCTGCCCCCCAACCCTCCCACAGACCGATCGTGACCCCCATGACCATTCACGGCCCAGGCCCGATCTCCCCCGCCCCGGCCCAGAACACCCCGATCTCCAGCATCTACCCCTCCCTCCCCTAGCAGTGATGATCTCCCCCATCCCGGCAGAACACCCCCAGCACAGGAGGCAGATCCCCCCCACCATGAGAGGCAGACCCCCTGGCTCCCAGCCCACCCCGATCGCTGGCCTCCTTCCAGCACCGACCAAATCCCAATGCAGCAGGACCACCCAGCCCCACCATTCGCTCCTGGGCTCCACCGACAATAGACCCTACCTCCTTGGCACTGCCCCATGCCCAGTGGATAGTGCCAAGGTGCCCCATGGGCATCCTGGCAGTGGCAGCTTATGCCCCGGCACTGCTCAATGGGCAAAGTGCCCATGCCCAGGGGGCATCACCCCCTACATTCCGATCCCTGGGTGGGGCCCCGATTGCCCCCCCTTAACTCCAGCGGGGTCTCCCACTAGTTCCCCAAATGTGGAGAGCTACTCTAAATCCCACTGGAATGAAATACTCCTGACCGAGTGGGAGATGCTATCCGGCCTCATAATCACATTTAAATGACATTAAAAACAGATTAAAATCACTTACCTGATCTTCCCACCGGTTTCCAGCGTGATCTTGACTGCGCCTGCTCTACGGCGGTGGGAGACGTGCATGCGTCGGGAATGTATGCGCAAATCCCGCGAAATGGCTGACACACGCATCTCCCAACCCAACACGCCAAAAAACGTGTGTGTTGCGATGGGATAATCAGGCCCAATAAGTTTCCTTTGGTTTTGTGATTAAGTTCTTTACTAGTGATGCGCGATTGATCCACACGGGAGACAAGGTCGTACCCGGGAATAAAGGCTTTTATTCACAACAAGAATAGAGCACACTGCTTAACAATATTATCCCAGACTAAGGGCTACTGGGAAGTAGCAGTGACCTTTATACCCCTGTAAGAAGGCGGGGCCAAACGGAGTGTACCACAGAACAATGCTAACAGGTGGAACACCCCAACCCTAACCCCAACAGCAACAAGACTAACATTTGTACAAGTACCCATAGTGGTAACCATCTATGGTTCACCACAACTAGCTTCACTCCATTAAAATGGGTGCACTTTTATTTGATCGTTGATTGGTGACAGTGGGGTAACCGGTGGAAGTCTGGTCCTCATGGCATTTGTGTGTTTCCTTTATCCACATGACCAGACCATCAAGGTAGAAGTCTGGACAGACATTCAACAGATCATTATCAAAGGCAAATTAAAAACAGGATTTTCAGCAAATACACAAAGGTCAGTCAGCATCTATAAAGAGAAAAGAAAGGCAGATTGTTTCCATTTTGGATTAACCCTACACCAGAACTAACATGGAAACGAGTTGAAAAGGAACAGAGAGAAAAACAATAGATGTACAAGTCACAGAGAAGTAGTAAACTTATTAATTGTTTTTCAAATTGCTTATTATAAGATTGTAAGATGATGTAAAAGTTCCTTGGGGAGGAAGATCTAAAAATTTAAAGAGTGGAGTATGTAAATTTACTTAGAAGAGGCCCAAATAAATAAAAGCAAAAAATCTAATGGATAACTTTAAGGTAAGTTACTGTAATTGAATCTGCAGCCAGTTTTCTTCGATCAAGATTCAGAATTTTGATTTTTTTTCCACAAGTGTGTTCGGATTTATTATGTTTTCTGTAAAACATAGCGGAGCAGATCAGATGAAAAGTAATTTATTTTCTGTACACAAGTGAATTACAAAGCCTGAAGGCCTGTGAAAACAAGAAACCAATCCTCCCTTTCACCTACTAAGCACATCAAAGAGAAAATCCAAGACTCAAGCTGTGCGTGTACCATTCATGACTTTGTTTTTGATCTTTGTTTAATCCATCTGAGAAACAAATGCTCATAGTAGAACCTGATGATGTATTTCTTTTAGCTGAAAACTCAATAAAGACTTAAGCCTCACATACACAAGAAACTGAACTTAGCATACACTTTGTACCATTGAACTGTGCATCTCAATGTCACAAGGCATGTTCTGTATGAAAGAAGCAAGGGATAATTCAGGCAAAAACCAGTACTTAATAAAAATACGTTTGACTATTTCTGTGAATGTTGCATGAGCATTAATGAAATCACGGAAACTTACAGCACAGAAAGAGACCATTTGACTTGTCATTGCCTCTACTGGTTCTTTGAAACTGCTACTATGTTTTACTCCCACAAGACAGCATTTTGTCTAGAACCATATTTGTACCCTTGTCTCAAGTACATTGATATATGAAGAGGATATTTGGAGTCTGTAAATGGCTATGGACTGGTTAAGTTTAAAGTTGATTTATTAGTGTCACAAGTAGGCTTACATTAACTTTGCAATGAAGTTACTGTGAAAATTCCCCAGTCGCCACACTCCGATGCCTGTTTGGGTACACTGCGGGAGAATTTAGCATGGCCAATGCACCTAACCAGCATGTCTTTTGGACCATGGGAGGAAATCGGAGCACCAAGAGGAAACCCATGCAGACACGGGGAGAACGTGCAGACTCCGCACAGACAGTTCCCAGCTGGATCATCGAACCCAGGTCCCTGGCGCTGTGAGGCAGCAGTGCTAACCACTGTGCCACCATGCCGCCCTAAAGACAAAGAAAAGACAGACCTGGAGAAATGTGTAATTGTTGATACAATGGTAAAATCCAGGACGTTGGGCACTTTCTAAGGCTGAGGCAACAACATCAAACCCCAGATAAGCCTCTTGAAAATGAGGAGTAAAATGTTGAGTAATTACTTTCTCAGAGCTTTTTAAACTATTTCAATAATTCTTAGTCATTAAAATTGTAGCTTTTTAAAAATAAATTATGATTTAAATATTCTATGATTGCAATGCAACAGGAAAATTATTGTAATAATAAAAGCAAAATATTGTGGATGCTGGAAATCTGAAATAAAAACAGAAAATGCAAGAAAAACATAGGTCTGGCAGCATCAGTTAAAGATCAAGCTGGGAATTGAACCCGGGTCCCTGGCACTGTGAGGCAGCAGTTACAACCACTGTGTCTCCCGCCAACTATGCTTAAGCGAGTGGACAAAAAATTGTCAGCTGGAGTATAATGTGGACAAATGTGAACTTGTCCACTTTGGCAGGAAGAATAGAGAAGCAACATTTTGGATGGAATTCTCCAGCCTTTCATCCCCCCACTACAGCCAGTCAGAACGGAGAAGTTGGCACTCAGCCAAATCTCCATTCACTGCAGGAAGACCAGAGAATCCCAGCTGCAGGTGAGGTTGGAGAATCTGGCCCATTATTATAGGGGCGGCACGGTGGTTAGCACTGTTGCCTCACAGCGCCAGGGACCCGGATTTGATTCCCGGCTTGGATCACTGTGTGAAGTCCACACGTTCTCCCTGTGTCTGTGTGGGTTTCCTCCGGGTGCTCCGGTTTCCTCCCACAGTCTGAAAGACGTGCTGGTTAGGAGCATTGGCCATGCTAAATTCTCCCCCGGTATACCCAAACAGGCGCTGGAGTATGGCGAAAAGGGGATTTTCACAGTAACTTCATTGCAATGTTAATGTAGGTCTATCTGTGACACTAATAAATAAACTTTAAAATGTATTTCAACTTTAAAACGTATTTAAATGGAGAGAAATCACAAAACTCTTGAGGTACAGAGAGACCTAGGTGTCCTGGTACATGGATCAGGCAACAGTAGTACGCAGGTACAGCAAGTGATTAGAAAGACCAATGGAATGTTATTTATTACAAGAGGAATGAAATATAAAAGAAGGGATGTTCTGCTACAGTTGTACAAGGCATTGGTGGGACCACATCTGGAATACTATGGGCAGGATTTTCCTCACTAACCGCTGCATGTTTGGCCATGGCTGAGGCGGCCCACCATTGGCTGGCAGCAGGATCGTCTGGTCCCACCATTGTCAACAGGATTACCTGTTGAATGCACCCCTCACTGCTAGGAAATCCACGACATGGGCATGCCATCGGCGGGAGTGGAAGATCTGCTGGCATGAACAGTGGAAAATTCTGGCCTGTTGTACAGCTTTGGGCTCCTTATTTAAGGAAGGGTATGAATATATTAGAAGTACTTCTGAGAAAGTTCACTTGACCAATTCCTGGGGGTGGATAGTGAAGGGTGGGGAGGGGCAGGTTAGGGGTTGATTATCATTGTAGTTTTAAAAATTTGAGAGCTAGTCTTATAAGATCCTGAAGAGACTGGATGTGGTAGATGTTGAAAGAATGTTTCCTCTTGAGGGAGAGACCAAAATTGGAGAACACAGTTTAAAAATAAGGAGTCTCCCATTTAAGACAGAGACGAGAACAATTTTTATCCCCTCATAAAGTTGTAAATGTTTGGAACTCTCTTCCTTAGAGAACGGTGGAGGAAGAATTAATTAATATTTTTAAGGCAGAGGTAGATAGATTCTTGACTAACAAGGGAGTCAAAGATTATTGGGGGTATGTGGAATTGAGGCCACAATTATATCAACCACGATTTTATTGAATGGTGGAGAAGGCTCAAAGGGCCAAATGGCCTACTCCTGCTCCTAATTCAAATGTTTATACTTGTCCAAGCCACTTTTAAAATTATTTTGAGAATCAGCTTTCAGGTGCAGCTTTTCAAATGCCAACAACTCAGTGAAAAACATTTCTCATTTTCCTCCAGATCTTGCTGAAAACATTAATTCTACAGGCTCTGGTATTGACCAATTCAGAGGGAACAGCTTTTCTCCATGTACTCTATCAAAACCTCTCCCCACCTTCAAAACCTCCATTTGGTCACCTCAAACTTCCTTTCAAAGAAGAATAGTCTTAACTCTTCCAAATCTCTCCTCATAATTTCATTCCTTTATTCCTGCTAAAGTCCCAGTAAACCTTGGTCTGTAACCTTTCTAAGGTCTTTACATTTTTCCTGAAGTGGAGTGTCCACAACACTCCAGCTCAGGTCTAACCAGTTAGTTATAAAGTTGTAGCATGATCTCTTTTATATTCTATACCTCTATTTCTAAAGCCAGTAACTCATATGCTTTGCTAAGTATCTTATCAATTTGCCCTGTCATCTTTAAGATCTCTTGTATATGAACTCCAAGGTTTCTGCTTTTACTTTTCAAAATTGCCCCATTTATACGATACTGTCTTCATGTGTTGGTCTTTCCAAGGTGCCTCACTTTATTCTTCTTTATGCCAAGTTCGCTTTGGTTGGCTTCTGTTTATTTCACCCATCCCATTAATCATCCTGAAATCTATAACCACTCTCATCACCATCTATTTTGTTGTTAAGTTTCATACCATCAGCAAACTTTATAATGCTGTTCCCTACTTCAGAGGCTAGGTCATTTATAAAGGTTTTTCAGGTAAAATAGACCCTTGGATAGCACCACTGTAAACCACCTCCCAGTCTGAAAAATATCCATCCTCCACCCTCTGGTTCTGGTCCCTTAGACACTATCTGTATCGCCACTTTTTCCTTCATCCTAGGGGCTTCCATCTTCTAAACAAATCTCCTTTTTATCTTGTACTATTTGTGTGACTGTCAGGTGGGGACAGTATCAGCTGTAATACTACCCACATCAGATAGCCTGCCAGCTCTCAGTATGAAATGTTCAAATAATATTATTTTGACAAAATACTGGAAGGTAAACACAGGACCATGTCCTTTCATGACAGTGAGGGCAGGAAAGAGTATATATAATAAATACATAGGAACATTATGGTAAAAAAATGAAGAACAAAGAACTCTACAGCCTGATTAATGAAATGGAAATGGCAATGGAGCTTTTTAGGTCATCTCATTGTTATAAAGTGCACATTGTTCTCCTGGGAGAATTTAAATCTATTGAATGAGAATTATGACAAAGTGACATTGAGATTATAATTATTGAGTGGATAACTTCACAGTATGGAATCAAGATACCAAAACAATTAGTTGGTAACCATTGAGTCAAGGACTGAAACATTTGCTTCCAATCATATAGCTGTGCATCATTTTCTGTATCCTTACCACAAAGCAAACTAAGTAAATAACTCTTTCATACACTGTCATAAACATACACAGCTTTATTTGTTTTATGAAAACACATTGAATTTATCAGATGAGTGCTCAAGTTGCTTTACTCTATTGTGAAATAAGCGCCTATTTGTGACTCTGGAAATGCAACTTTTTTCGAGATTCAGTGTGTATTGAGAGTGTGCTATTGATCAAGCAACAAAGCTTGGTTCATTACAACAATCCCATATCTTCATATACCCACAAGTTAAGATCTTGATTCAGCTTCCGTGGGAAGCTTGTTAGGAACATTTTATATGTACTTCAGGATTTGAAATCTAATTGATCCAGGGGTTTCATTAGCTCATTGTTACAGATATGAAAATCAGCTTAGCAACCAGGAGTAATTAGCGAGTGTAATTGGGAGCAATGTTTATCAGTAACCATGGTGTTCCTACTGAAATTTTGTGTGGAACAGCAGGCTTTGGAAGAGGCATCATTTTCTAACCAATCGCGAACGATGTTTACTTACCCAAGAACAGACATTCAAATCGCTTGCAGATGCCAGGACACTCTGAAATACGACCCTGTTGATCATCTGAAACACAATGGTGCCTTGGAAAAATCCACTGACGATGGAAGTGGAGGAGGTGAACTCACAATTAATTGCTTCGTCGTTAGCAGCTTCAATGAATAGACATTTGTGATGATTTTATATTTCAATATTCTCTTTTGTATTGCAAAAAATTTATAACTGGAGCAGATCAAGAAGGCAGCTCACCACCACTAGCTCAAGGGCAATTAGGGATGGGCAATAAATGCTGGTCGAGCCAGCAACACCCAGATCCCACAAATGATTTTTAAAAAACTTTATAGTTTGTTGTCAGAATATCTTCCCTCTTTCAAAGGGTCAATATAGACAACTTTCTGCATTTTATTAAAACATTATAGATCCGTGGCCAACTATAAAAGTATATGTGATAATGTTATCAAACTGTTGATAAAAGTGGCAAATAATGATGCAGTTTACATTTCCAAATGTTAATGTATTAATGTTCAGGGTGCACTTCTATTTACCTATTATTTTCTTTGTGAAAACACACAAGACGTTACATATCATGATTTATAAGAATGCTATTTTTAATATTTTTCCTTCAATGTTCCAATGATCCTAGACCTTGAATGTTAGTGGACTGACTAAACATCAGGAGTATTTTAATTAACCTTATCCTGCTTTTAGTGATATCTACATGGACATGCTTGTAGATATCACCACCTAATAAGGCAAAAGGCCTTATTAGATGGTGTGTGTAGTAGTAGAAATCCTTTCTGATTTCAGCATACACCAGGAGTCAAATTAAAATTCATGCATTGTGCACCAAGAAATACATATTTGACATTAAATGGACCTTGTATTATGGCAGGAGGTTAATTTGTTGTGCTACCGGGAATGCGCATGATATACAAACAGTAATTCTTCTAGCGCTGCCGACTGATTACTCCTAACTTCAGGTGTTTCTCTCCCCTGTACAGTTGAATGGAATAACTGAGAGCATTGTTCTATTGTAAAGAAGGGAGTCTGAAGAAATGAATACTTCTAATGATAAGAAAACAGTGCCATGAGTAATATATACTGAATAATTTAGATTTCAAGATAAATTACAGACGTACCTACAGTCCTAGGTTGATTTTGGGTCCGAGAGTGCATCTCACTGTCCGACTGGTGACAGTGATGGTTCTTTTGAGGTGTGCAGCCAGAGCCAGCTTCATGGCACCATGGTGAGCTCAGCTGTGCAGAGAGGCAGGAGGAAGATTGGGACAGTAACGGTGATAGGAAATTTTGGGGGCAAGGGGACAGACTGTTGCTTTTGTAGCTGCAGATGTGAATCCAGGATGGGGATATTGGTAGAGAGGCCAGGGTGTGGGAGGGAGTCCCCACCGGAGTCAGACATATTGAGGAGATGCCAAATGTTAACGGGGGCTACTAATGGAGACACGTCTCCTTCCTGCCCAAGGCCTAAACATGGTTCATTTCAGGCTTCCTCCTGTGCCTGAATTCCTCCCTGCAATCTGAAAATGAAGGCTGGATGGGAAACAGTTCTTAAGTGGTCAATAATTGGTCACTTAAGGCCCTCAACTGATGCAAGGGCGAGTGGGCCAGCCTAGGCCTCGCCTGTTCAAGCATAAAATTGCGGAGAGATCAGGCCAGGTGGGAACCTGGTGGTAAAGCGGTCCAAGAAATTTTATGATCACCCCCTCCCCTCCCGCCTACAAACCTGCCAACGGAAGAATGTAAGATTCTGCCAGTGACTTTATGAAAAAGAAATGAAAGAAAATCTGATATTGTAATTCAACTCAAATAATATCTTTTGGTATTTGAATAAAGCCCCACTTGCATAAATCATATTAAATAACAGAGGTTGCAGCATTTTTCAGTAATTATAATGCTCTAGGATTCAGATTAATTTACTAAAGATCAAAATTTGTTCCAATAACTTTAATATCTTCTAAATCTCCTGATGTGATACTGCCTCATCTAGCACTTTAGTTTTTGTGTTATTCCACATGCAAGGTTTAGCTAATACATTATTTCCTAACTATTAACTGTTGATTATCTCACTATACTGATATGGAAACTCCAGAGGCCTCAGCTAGTAAAAGAGAACATTTAAGGATGAATAGCCTCTATGCCTGGAGCTGAGGCCCAAATACACTGAATATGTTCTTGGAATTCTTCAACTTCCACTGAAGCGACTCCAATTTGAGGAGGTATTTGTTTCCCGCCCCTGCCCCTTCCCCCCTTCCTTGGGATCAGTTACCTTAGGCTAGTGAAGGTTTGGATCTATTAGAAGACTTCAAAGGGATTTATATCTGGTGTAAGTTCTACTGAAACCTTTCAAGGTTGTAAAAGCAGGCAATTACTGGAGAAGCCTGGGAACTGACTGTGACGCACCCCGTCCTTGATGTAGGGGGAGGGGTTATTGGTCGAAGATTCACCCCACACCCATAGCCTGTACTCGGCATCAAACCAGAATTTCAAAGTTCATTCAAAATGTGCCATGTTATCCTCTCAACTCTCCACAAGCCTCCCCATCCCTGTCCTATCATAGCTGCCACTTGCTTCCTATATGACCCAGAAGTATTGTGGACATTAAGTCAGAATCATTCAGGCGTCATTGTGGATATTATTCTGCATCAACAGTTGCCATCAGTAAAGTTAGGGAAAAAGTGGTCAAAATTCTAAAGTATTCCCTTACCTGTATTACTACGATGTGGAGATGTCAGCATTGGACTGGGGTGGGCACAGTAAGAGGTCTCACAACACTAGGTTAAAGTCCAACAGGCTTATCTGGAATCACGAGCTTTCGGAGCACTGCTCCTTCATCAGGTGACGATTCCAAATAAACCTGTTGGACTTTAACCTGGTGTTGTGAGACTTCTTGTTGTATTACTACAGTATCTCTCTAACCATGTGATCTCTTTCTGCAGTCTTGTATACAGTTGTCACATTTGGTCTCACCCTTAGGGTGAGCTCTAGCAGCCCCGTTCGCCGCAGACACAAATCCCATAATGTCTGCTAAATATTGCGAGAGAGCCAAAATGAAATGTGCACGGGTGAGATCTCGGTTTGAGATTTTCACCGCCTCCCGCCAGTGACGTGATCAAGGTTTACATCCAGAAAGGGCATGGACCTGATTTTCACTAATCTGAATACATTTTAATATAATTAAACGGCTTTAAGCCATAGCATCTGCCCATGATGTATCCTCCCCGAGTGGCGTGACATCATGTCAGCCTGAATCACTACTGGTTGTCAAAAGCGAAACCATTTGTGATGATCACGCCAGGGGTGTGGATGTGCTGCAGGCCCCAGGGGTTGAGAATCAAGGCTAGGCATTGCCCATTGGCACCCTGGTAGTACCAGGATACTGCCAAGTGGGTAGTGCCAAGTGGGCACAAACAGGGCAGTGCAAGGGGCTTTGGTGGGGGGTTTTACCCTCCTCCAAAGGGGGGTGAGTTCCCCTTAAGGGTGGTGGGGTGGGAGCGGGGAGAGCCCTGATGACCTCAAGGGGGGAGGGGACAACCCTGCGATGGCACGATGGAGGTACAGGCAGGGGGAGAAGGAAGAGCCCCAATGCCTGCGATGGGGTGGGAGGGCATGGCTTTAAAAGGAGAAAGTGCCCCCTGAAACTTCCATAGCCAGGGGTGGGGGTCACCCAGCATGTGCTGGTGCCAAAATTCCAGGGGCAGAATCTTGGTGGGGCCATGAAATGCAGGAAGCTATTCAAATGTCCATTGACTTTGGCAGGGCCGGAAAACCCCGCAAGTGGAAGGGACCATTAATTTCCACCTCTGGTGTGCATGGCAGGGAGGGGTCTTCTCACCATCGACCAAGCTACATCTTGGTGCTTGTATGCAAGTTCTAGCGAGGAGGCATTCTGCCAAATGAGTTTGATGGTCTGCTGACAGGATCGATTATCATCTTTAAGCACAGTGACTCAAGGAAGTCACGTGTGGACCACTGTTTGATTGACTTGTGGCCCCGAATAGTAGTTATACTATTGAACAAAACATTTAACAAGAAATGGTAACAAAAGCTAAGTGACAGTTGTGGAGGACTTTAATCTTCATATGGACTACACCTTTCAAATTGGCAAACTTGGTTGGAAGATGTGTTGAACAGTGTGTTAGTAACAGTTTTCTAGAACAAGACATTGTGCAACCAACGAGGGTTCAGCAAAAATGTATTCCACGAGGGGTCATCTAGATTCAAAACGTTGGCTCTATTCTCTCCCCACAGATGCTGTCAAACCTGCTGAGAATTTCCAGCATTTTCTGTTTTTTGTTTCAGATTCCAGCATTCGCAGTATTTTGTTTTTATCTTAGGGATATTTTAGATCTAGTATGGTGCAATTATGCAGAGTTAATTAGTCATGTCTGTAGCAAATGCTCCCCTAGGAAATAGTGATCTTAATACAATTGAATTCCGGATTAAATTTAAAAATGACGTATTCTAATCATAAAGACAAATCTTGAATTTAGACAACCAAATACATAGATATGTGGGGATAACTAATTAAGGCTGATTATTTAAATAGACTAAAATAAATTATGGTAAATAAAGAGTGGGAAACATTTAAAGGAACAATTCAAAATGTTCAGCAGAAATGTATTCCCCCGAAAAACAAAAGCTCAGGGAGAAAGATCCGTCTGTGGTTCACTAAGGATGTTAAGGATGATATTAGATTAAAGGAAAAGGTTTATAATTTTGCGAAGAATAGTAGTAAATCTGAGGATTGGGAGTGTTTTAAAAATCACCAAAAGACCACCAAAAAGTTGATAAAAGGAAAAAAAAGCATGAGAATAAATTAGCCAAGAATATAAACAGATTGTAAGAGCTTTTAGAAGTATATGAAAAGGAAGAGCGTAGTTAAAGTAAATGTTGGTCCCTTAGAAGCAGAGAAGTAGAAAAATTAGAATATGGAAATTACAGAGACATTGAACACATACTTTGTTCAATGTCTTCACAGTAGAAGGAATAAATTAGATATCAGAAATAAAGTTTAACCTAAGGGCTAATGAGAGTGAGAAATTTAGGTAATTAACATCAGCAGAGAAAAAATACTGGACAAACTCAAGGAACTAAAATCTGACAAATTTCCAGACCCTAATACCATATGTCCTAGGGTTCTAAAATAGGTAGTTGCAGAGATAGTGGATGCACTGGCTAGAATTTTCCAAAATTCTCTCGACTCTGGATTAGTCCCAGCAGATTGTAAGTTAGTAAATGTAACACTGCTAATCAAGAAAGGAGGAAAAAAGAAAACAAGAGAACTACAGACTATTTAGCCTGACATCAGTCATCAGAAAGTGCAGGAATCTATTATTAAGGAAGCCTTAACAATGCTCTTAGAAAAACATAGTGAGGTTAGAACATGTTAAGCAGTGAAATGTGTTGCCACTTTTTAATTTCCTCCAACTCTTTCATTTGTTTATACTTTTCTTTGTGGATTCTGACATGCTGCCATTCAGAAGCATGGTCTCATCTACATACAGCAAACTAGGGTCAATTTAGTCCCTCAGAGTGGAATACAACTCAACTGATAAAACATCACTTCTGGGGATTTTACTCATCTCAAAGATCCTGACGGCCTTTGTCAGCTTGTACAGAGTTAGCAGTTTGTCCAGGCTCTTCTGTACACTGTCATCTAAAACCTCCTTGATAGAGGACTGGAAGGATCGGGAGGCTGTGCTGTCTGTGGGCTTTACACCATACAATCTGGCATAAAATGTTTTGCTCATCTTTAGTATGTCAGACTGTGATGATGTTTCTGAGCCTTCAGGCTGATGATCACAGAGCTTGCACAGTGTATATTATATAAGGAAGAAGAAATGTGAGCATGTCTCATCCTACTCACTAGAAGATGATCTTGGAGCACTCTGAGTCAGAGCAAGACTTGCTGATTGTCTTGAAGTTCCTCTTGACATTGATCCCCATTGGCTATAGTAGGAGCAGGTTCTGCATGCTTTACTGGAGGCCCTCTCCCTTTCTCTCACCTTCTCAACACTTTTAAAGATGAAGACGCTCTTGGTGTTCACCTTGATCACTTCCTATCAGTGCATTGGGGACGCAAAGAGGGGTTTCACAGGTCTCTGGGCTTTGTCATCCCTTTTGAGTTTCTCAATGCTTTCTGGGGTCAACAGTTTCACTTTCTGTTCCCATGTCACCCTGCCAAACTTCTGACCTTTCTGTAAGTGACAGTCAGCAAGTAGGAGGCAGTGGTCAGAGAAGAACACCGGCTTGATGTCAGTGGATCTGACCGTGAGTGATGGACCTCAACGAAGTGTATCTCTGCAGTGCTCCATCTACAGGGTTACTGAAGACATCACACAGCTTGGAGTCTTTTACCGCTTCCATCTGGGCTGGAATACTCTGGCCATTCATGGCCATTCACCGTGGGTGGCACAGTGGTTAGCACTGCTGCCTCACAGCTCCAGGGACCAGAGTTTAATTCCCAGCTTGGGTGACTGTCTGTGCGGAGTTTGCACATTCTCCCCGTGTCTGTGTGAGTTTCCTCCGAGTGCTCCGGTTTCCTTCCACAGTCCAAAGATATGCAGGTTAGGTTGATTGGCCATGCTAAATTGCCCAGAGTGTCCCAGGATGTGTAGGTTAGAGGGATTAGTGGGGTAAATGTGTGGGGTTGTGGTATAGGGCCTGGGTGGAGATTGTGGTCGGTGCAGACTCGATGGGCCAGATGGCCTCCTTCTGCACTGTAGCGTTTCTATGATTCACGCCTCGCCGCCACTGCAAGTGAGGATGGAGGATTTGGCGCTCAGCCAAATCTCTGTTCACTGCAGCAGGACCAGGGAACCCCGCTGGCGTGAATGGCCAGAAAATTCCAGCCCTGGTGTCTGAACAGTGTGTCCAGCCTGGTGTCGGCCTTGCTGGATCATCCAGCAACATAGCTGATACAATTGAAGTCATTGCCTAAACCATCCAGTCTAGACGTCACCAGAAACAGTGGAAGCTGCTGGAAAATGATTAGCCACACGCTCTTTAGTGCTGGGGCATGCACATTGATTAACCAGAACATTTAATTTCATTCTGCAGAGTGAAGTGACGATCATTGGGAGTAGTCTGGACTGAAATCAAAAGCAGATTTCACAGTAGAAAAGGTGGCATATTAACACATTACACCATGCAATATTCTAATCAATCATATCATACGATATGTGCAATCCTCTTCTCAATGACGACTTCCACAATCTCAGAGTGATTACTGTAAAGCTTGTTGGGTCCTGGCCCCATAACGTTTTGATAGGTTAGTTGTACAGCCATCTTTGCAGCAATGCATTGGTCATTTGCTGACCTGGGAATTCAGTGCAGCTGGCTGTTCTTCATCCCCTTTCAGCGCACCACACTGTCAACTTTTATAACAAACTTGGACACAGCTAAAAACATGCCATGTTATCTGACACCAATGATGTAAGGACTTCTGTGCAAAATTAGACACTGAGCCATAAGTTACAGTGGCAGGGTACATAACTGCGTTAGCCATTGGTTAGACTTGGCCTCTACATGTTTAGATTTTTGAAAGTGTGCATGTTAAGTTGCTGGAAGTATGAGCTGATGATATTGTTATAAGGGAATAGGGTAAGCAACTCTGTATCACCTTTGTATCTGACTGAGGGGCAAACAGACTGATTTAGAATACTCCCAAATCAGGAAGAGGAAGGGATTTTGTGTGAATTAGTGAGGAAGTGAAGGCTGGGCAGGAACCGGGTGACTTTCCCACTTCAATTCCCGATCTTGCCGAAATCTCGCTCCAGCCAGGTGCAGGAAAGTCATACTGGACTTGAAACGTAAGCTCTGGGTGGGATTTTTCTCTCTCTCCACGGTATGGTGGAGAGAGATGTGCAGGTTAGGTTGATTGGCCAGGTTAAAAATTGCCCCTTAGAATCCTGGGATGCGTAGATTAGTGGGTAAATATTTGGGGGTAGGGTCTGGGTGGGATTGTGGTCGGTGCAGACTCGATGGGCCGAATGGCCTCCTTCTGCACTGTAGGGTTTCTATGATTTCTATGATTCTATGATTTCTATGTTTAGCAGTGGCGCAACACTCATTGGCGCCAGGAAACCTGCAGCAGGGGTGCGCCATCAGCGGGATATTAAGATCCCGCTGGTGTGAACGGCAGCAAGATTTTGGCATCTGTTTCTCCCTCCACAGATGCTGCCAGACCTGCTGAGCTTTTTCCAGCACTCTGGTTTTATTTCAAATCTCCCGCATCCGCAGTATTTTGCTTTTACGATTTAATCCAGCTTTATCTAACCTCCTCCTTAATCTTTTCGCTCTGAAGTCTCTCCAATGAATTGAAGTCCCTCAACCCTGTTACCATTCTAATAAATCTTCTGCGCCCTCAACAAGAACTTGACATCCTTCCTAAGGTCTGATTGCCAGAATTGAATACAATAATCAAACTAAGGCCTAAACAGTGTTTTATAAAGCTCAGCATGACTTCCTTGCAATTCTTTTTAGTATATTCTTCGATTAATAAATCCAAGAATCCCATATGCATTTTTAACATCTTTATGAACTTGTGCTGGCATTTAGAAAGGTTTGTGTGCATACACCCCAGATCTCCTCCCTTTATTCAATCGGGGAGCTGGTGTGGAGGGTGTTGTGTGCAGCAGTGCCAGGCAACTGTAAATTAAGGTGGTCCACGGACTCCCAGGCTGCATGCCTTTTCTGCAACCAAGAGGAACCTGTGTTCCACATCTGTGTAGCTCGAGGTTGCATCCGCTCTTCAGTTATTTGAAGGGGCTGCCCCTCAACCTTTGGTTGCACGTCCTCCTCACACACATAATTTTTGGTCATCCGGTGCAGGGACAAGGGAGGAGGGAGGAGGACCCTCTTGTGGGGCCTGGTCCAGTTGGCCTTTAACAGGTCCAGGGAGCTGGCGGTCGAAGGGATCAATCGATCCGACTGTCTGCCCCTTTACCAGGGCCACGTTCATGGCCGGGTGGCCTTGGAGAGGGAACAAGCAGTATCCACCAGCACGCTTCAGACCACCCATGACCAGTGGGTACCATGGGGGCTAGGATGCATCATCACCCACAGGAATGATATTTTAATTTGAATTAGGGCAGCACGGTAGCACAGTGGTTAGCACTGCAGCCTCACAGTGCCAGGGACCTGGGTTCGATTTCTGGCTCGGATCATTGTCTGTGCAGAGTCTGCACATTCTCCCCTGTCTGCAGGGGTTTCCTCCCACAGTCAGAAGCTGGTTAGGTGCATTGGCCATGCTAAATTCCCCCTCAGTGTACCCGAACAGGCGCCGGAGTGTGGTGACTAGGAGATTTTCACAGTAACTTCATTGCAGTGTTAATGTAAGCCTGCTTGTGACATGAATAAATAAACTAAACTAGTTTAGTTTCCTTTTGACATTCTATTTTAGTTACTACGCTCCACCAATTGTTTTGGCAAACCAAGCAAACTAACTCAAATTAACGAGGGGATAAATTAAGAGGGGCAGCTCCCAAAAAGGAGAACCGTCCGAAACAAAAATCAAAATGGAAGGAAACTTAAAACATCAAACCAAAATGTGATTAAAGGGATCAATAATATATCCCAGTCCCTGCGGTGCCCAATGGGCACGGAAGGCCTCGATGGTGCCCTCTGACACTGCATGCTCCCCTTCCAAGGACACTGGCTGCGAATATAGCTGTGAAGGAGGGGCAGACAGTCGGGGTCAAACGACCCCCTCAGTCGCCCGCTGCCTAGACTTGTCGATGGCAAGCTTTTCCAGGCCCAGGAATAGGTTCATGAGGAGGTCCTCCTCCTTCCCCACCCCCTCCACACCGGGTGCCCATAAATCAGCAGCGTGGGACTGAAGTGCAAACAAAACATCAACAAAAGGTTTTTGAGGAAATTAAAAAGGGTGTGCAGCCTATAACATTCAACGTAGGCATGGCTCACGGACTCCACAAGGTTGCAAAGCGGGCAGGTCGCTTGGGAGTCTGTGAACCAATTTAACCTTTTGTTGTACGGAACTGCTGTATGCACCACCCTCCACCCCAGGTCCCAGGATAGTGGAGGAGGATCCCTCCGTAGAGGGACCTCCACTGCCTGGCGGCAACAGGGCCAAGGTGTGTCTGGGCGATGGGTGAGGAAATGGTAAGTTTATTTATTAGTCACAAGTAAGGCTTACATTAACACTGCAATGAAGTTACTGTGAAATTCCCCTAATCGCCACACTTCGGCGCCTCTTCAGGTCAATGCACCTAACCAGCACGTCTTTCAGACTGTGGGAGGAAACCGAAGCACCCGGAGGAAACCCACACAGACACGGGGAGAATGTGCAAATTCCACACAGACAGTGATCCAACCGGGAATCCGAACCCAGGTCCTGGTGCTCTGAGGCAGCAGTGCTAACCACTATGCCACCGTGCTGCCCATAGTGGAGGGTGTAGTGGAAGGTGTGCCTGAAGGTGCAGCCCGTACAGGAAACGTCTCCGTGCAGTAACAAAGGACACGGAAGGCATTTAGTTCCTGTGCTCCACCAGGAGCTATCACTGCCCAACCCCCATTTGTTTAATTTACTGATAATTGATTGGATTAAAAGGGTATACCTGCAACTCCTTTAAAGTTGTACCAGTTCTTTATTTTGCCTCCTTATTTTTCCTATTAAAATGTTCTATTTCACACTGCTAGATTTTAAATTGCTTCTGCCATGTATCTGCCCATTCCACTAGTCTGTCTATGCCTTCCTGTCTATGCCCACTCACCTGAAGAAGGAGCTTAAGGCTCTGAAAGCTTGTGTGGCTTTTGCTACCAAATAAACCTGTTGGACTTTAACCTGGTGTTGTTAAACCTCTCACTATGCCTTCCTGTTAGCAGCCCCTTCATTATTTACTCCATTTCTGACATTCATATCATTTTTATGTCCCAGGCTTACTTGCCAGTGGGTGAGGATTTGGGTTTTCTCAGGTTGGGTGCTGCAGTACTCCATCTCCCACAGTTCCCAAGAGAGTTCAGCGTTCATGCGCATTGCCAGCCCGGAGTCCTGTGTGTACAAAGCATCGCCACTGGGATCTTCACTGTGGGCTCGGTTACAAAAGGAGGAGGTGGAAAGAGAGAGAGAAAAAAAAAGAAAGAAAAGGAATAAAGTTACTGCCCTTTCGGAGAAAGCTGGTTCGTGGTTCTTGCAGTGAGCCTGGACAGTTTGTTTCGCAGAGTTTTGGTGAGTCTGCTGTAGTTTGGAGATAGTTGCAGCACTTGGTGTTGTGTTTTTTTTTCAGTGGAGGTCACTTGCATGGACTCGGGGGGAGGTGTGAAGAAAGATTTTTGTCTAAATGCAACTTGTGTTTTTGTTGGTTAACGTGGCGTATGTTTTGCAACGCAGTTTTCAAAAATGAAACAACTTGCATCCGTCTTCAAAAGTTAAGTGTCGAGAGGGGACTGGAGGGTTACGGTCATTTTTAAGTCTGTATACATAATGGATTTTTAAGCCATTCATTTTCTAAATGAGACCTTGGTTGCTGGAACCTCAGGATTTGGGTGGTTTCGGCCAGAATGAAGCGTGAATATTCATGCTGTGGAAACAAGTGTGTTTGTCCCCGACTGGGAGAAGCCAGTGGATGTGGACGGGAACACGTCCCAGTGACAAAGCAACAGCAGCGAAACCTGTGAACATGCTTCTCTCATCCCCAAAAGGGTGTCCTGTTACAAGGGAATCGTTTCCCTTATAACCAGGAGAGAAATTGCAATATATTTGAAGTTTGATCTCGTAGGTACGAGATATCTCTCTCTCTCTCTTTTATTCTCTCCTCTATTTTAATATTTTCCATCTGCCAGTGATTCCTATCCAGTAACATTTTGGGACGATGCAGATGTTTCTTTACTCATTTTGTAACATTCAGAAACAAGATCAAATACATTCGGCTATGAATGGCACAGCAGGATATGCATTGGGAAATATATCTAAGCATTTTAATTGTTGATTGAAACATTATTTAAAAATCCCTATTTCAAATAAAAATGTTCTTATCTCCCTTTTTTGATTGCGGACTTTTACTGGAACCTCAATGTATTTCTGTGGTATTCCCGCATAGTACAACTGGTGTGTCTTGAGACTTGATTGACAGGCAGTCATTTCCAGTAGAAAGCAAATGGTTTTAACTATGGTCACTTTCTAACTTTTCCTGGTTAATGAAGGGTTGTGTTTGTTTAATGATATTGCAAAGTTCTTTGTCCTTTTCCACAGCCAAGCTTCTTTTTGTGTATGTGTTGCGATACTGCGAGCCCTTTAATTTCAGCTAAATTATGGTGATAGTTCACAGGTTCTGCAGCTGTACTTCTGAAGTGATCACTGCAGGTGTTTGGCATGGATATTGCAGTCACCTGCAACAGAATGAAAGGGAAATAGCTGACTTAGTGATGGTTCACCATTTGGGCAGCAAATGGATGGATGGATACATGTTGAAGAGCAGTAATTGGGTGTTCACTTGTGAAAAGCAAAAGGCATAAATAAGTGATAGGGGAACTGCAACATGAGTAACTTGCTACTGTGCAAACCACCATTCCCCAATGTGTTTCTTGCATTGCATATGCAATGGTGATTTTTTTAAGGCAGCCATCTAAAGTGATATTTTTAATTTTGTAAGAGGAGCAAAATATGGTGGAAAATTAAGTAACTCCATTTGAGATGACACGGTTAACAAATTGCACAACATTTGCTGTTACAGTTGGCATTGTCTTGAATTCCTTGATTAGATTGCTGCCTTGTAATCTACACCCATTGGGTGTCTTGTATGTACAATAGTTGAGGCATAAGTCACAGAATCAGGGTTCAAGTTATTTCTGTAGTTTATTCTTTCAAAACTCAAGTCGGAGTTATTGCATGACCTGGGTTTTCTGGCGATAATTTCACTAGGATGATGCACTTGATAAAGTCACCAGTGAGCTTTGCTTGCTGTACTAGTGTTTAAGTATTTATAAGATTCCATGCTGGGTTATAATGGAGTCTTATTTTAGTTTGTGTAGTGAACAATGGAAAGTTTCTTCTGAGACCTAGGTTCATCTTCAGCTCAGACTGATGAAGAAGGAAATCAATTTTGGTTGTGAAGGCAATAAGTTGTAGATTCTCAAATTCCAGTTCAGAATGGATGGTGAGTTAGTATCATGTGGTAGTACACATGACTTGAGACTGAATTCTAGGAATGGTTACGTAATCTAGGATGGCACTTGCAATTGCATTGTTGGGTGCTGTTTTATTGATTTTTGAGGCTTGGAGCCAGGATAATTTATACCTATTCAGGTTGGTAGAAAAGAAATGGATAGCACAATTTACTTTCTGCCTCTTTACCAACACCCCAAAACAGAGATAAATTGGGTTGTAATTTGTATGGAATGATGTGATATACAAATTGGATGCTGCTGCTTATTCTGTTGGAGCACAAAAAGAAAGATGGGAATAGGAGAAGGTCACTCACTCAACCCCTGAAACCTGCTCTGCTGTAAAGCTAGGTCATTTTGATCCGTACCTGAATTCCATTTACGTGCCTCAGTTGTTTGTTCTATATCCCTTAATCTAAGAATCAGTCTTGAAAATACCATTTTCTGCATCAGCCTTATTGACTCTGACATTTTTAAAGACCACAAATTAGATCACCTCTCAGCCTTCAGAGCTCTAGGGAATGCTTGTCTTGTTCTCTTAGATGTGGTTTAATTTGCTTTCCCTTAAAAAGGGGTGTTGCCCACTTTATGGCTTCAATTCTGTAGGGGAATGTGCTGTAGTTGTTAGGGTCATGAAAGGTGAGTGGAACACCTTAAACTACCTGGAATTTTAATCTTTTAGCCAGCTTGACAGTAGATGGACTTCTTGCTTTTGTAGATTTGTTTCTCATGATGACCCCCTTAGCACTGATTTTTAGAGGTACTGGACTTCATGTTTTCCTTGCTTGGCATATCTCCTGAGGGAGCAGCTCTTGCTCTGGAAATAGAGCTTCATGAAGGCTTATTTGAGATTGCATAATTTGTCTTCAATGTTAAAAAGCCTTCATGGGTTAATATCAGACTAAAATTGATTTAGTCAAAGAAGATATTAGAAACAGGTGGCCTGTTTCTAAACCATCCAGGCTCCTTAACTTAGCATTGAATAATACAGTGCAGAAGGAGGCCATTTGGCCCATCGAGTCTGCACCAGCCACAATCCCATCCTATTCCCATAACCCATACATTTACCCTAGCTAGTCCCCCTGACACAAAGGAGCAATTTAGCCTGGCCAATCCACCTAACCCGCACATCTTTGGACTGTGGGAGGAAACTGGAGCACCCGGAGGAAACCCATGCAGAAACGGGGAGAACGTGCAGACTCCACACAGGCAGTGACCCAAGCTGGGAATTGAACCTGGGTCCCTGGCGCTGAGAGGCAGCAGTGCTAACTAGTCACTGTGCCACCGTGCCGCATGTCAGGTAAAGGGTATCCTTCTTGCACCCTAGAGCTGGATCACATGACCTCTTGCTGTGAGCTCCACAGACATTGTCTCTCCTTAGCCAGTGCTGCTGTAAACCAGTGTCCTTTTCAAAATAGTTCAATGGATAGCGATGTCCAGCCAATTACATCATATATGTCCAACTGATGGCATAAATTAACTTTTTGTGTAACACATCTTCATAAGGTTAGACACAGAAGTATTGTGATGGCTGAAGGCACAAAGCGACTTGAGGGGCTGGGGAAGAGAAAGGAATATCTTTTTAAGGGGATGAGTTTAGTGTGATTGGAGTGGATGGGAATGTAGTGGCCACAAGGCATGGCAAGGCTGAGGGATTAGTCCTACACCTGAGGTTAAAGGAGGGCAGCAGAGAAGTGAATTATGAGCTGAAAGCAAAGTGCTCTCAAGTGATGGTTCGTGAAATAGTGATTTTGACTGGTGTAGGAGTAGCAAATGCACCATTCTGGACACAGTTGAAATACAGATTTTGAAGAAATGTACATTCCTTCAAATGCTAACTTTCATTTATTTCATTCATGGAATATGGACATCACTGGCAAGATCAATATTTGTGCCCATTCCTAATTGCCTTGAAAGGTGGTGCTCCTCCTTCATGAATGGCTGTTGTCCTTGTGGTATAAGTTTATCCATGTCAGGGGGTTTCTAGAATTTTGACTCAGTAACTGTGAAGGAATGGTGTGTTGTTCCATGCTGGGGTGGTGGTGCTGCTGTTCCCATGTGCCTACTGTTGTTTTTCTAGATGGTAGAGATTTGAGTGCTGTTCAAGGAAGCTTGGTGAGATGGTGCACACTGGCACTGCCTTGGTGGAGGGAGTATCGTGGATGGGTGCCAATCAAGTGGGCTTTTTGAACTGCATGGTATTTTTGGAGCCGCACGTATATTGTTTCAGTACACTACTTACTTGTACTTTGTAGGTGGTGGACAGTCTTTGGGGAGTCAGGAACTGAGTTAGTCTATGCAGAATTCTCAATGTCTGACCTGGTCCAGTAGCCACAATATTTATTTGATTGGCCCACTTAAATTTCTGGTGATGACCCCCAGGAATCTTGTTGGCAGCAATTCAATGATGATGATGCTGTTGAGTGTCCAGGGGAATTGGCTAGATATTACCTGGCAATTGTGTGGCACAAATGTTACTTGCCACTTAGCCCATAAGTCTTGCTCCATGCAGGCATGGACTGGTTCATTATCTGAGGAGATGTGAATGGTATCAAATGAACATCCCCAGTTCTAACTTGTGGTGAAGGGGACACCTTTTGAATCAGCTGAAAATGGTTTGTCCTCAGGCACTGGCCTAAGGAACTCCTCAAGCAATTGGTGCCATCACTATTTAAAGGCATGCTAAAGCACAAGAAACAGGATGTGAGATAAATACCTGGGTTCCCTTTAAAGGAGGTGCTTGGAACAGCATATAGTGATGAGATGAGGTGCATAAATGGGCAGCTGAGTGTAGACATGTCTCATTCATTAAAGTTTAAAATTTAGGCTATTCAGTATGGTATCTTCTGGAACTGCCTCATAAAAACTGGCATTAAAATGCTGCAAAAGGTGCTGCCCAAGTTACCTGAGGACTTGGTCTGTAGGTTCAAAAACACTGTCTTGAAGAACACATTCCAGAATAAGAGGTCTCATTATTATCTCCTTAAACCATCCAAAAGTTTTCTGTTTTGAATGGGTCAGTCTGAAACCAAGACAGTGATTGACTCATCCTCCTCCTCGTTCTTCTTCTCCCCTCACACCCAGGGTCAATATCTGCAAATAACAGCCTGGAAGCCCAACACCATATTTGGAAAGGTGGACTGAGGAACCACCTGACAGGGAAGCTGACATGGCTGCCTTCTGTGCTGTCTGTAAGATGCAACAGCAGAGAGGGCAACAACATGTATATCTTAAGACCTGGAGACAGCAATGTTGTAAGCTCTACAAGCCTGTTCCTTTTCAAGTCCCCCAGCAAAGTGACCTCCTCATTTCAAGACTACAAGGAACTAACTTCTGTGACCTGCAGAAAGTCCATCTCTTCCAGCAATGTCTCTGGTATTGTCTGCATGTGCTTGTTTGTTAACCAAATAATGTAGATCAACAAATTGCTACATCCAAGTAAACAGAATCTTAGAAATGTTAATGTCATTTTGAGTACAGAGTGTTCTTGAGTCTTTTCCCCCTATGTAATTGTCTCACTGGCACCTGTTGAGGGTTCTGGGCATGTGCAGGTTTTGGAGGGCTTTTCAGTCTGCAAGCAAGACCTGCTTTACTCGTGTTCCTGTTTTCATTGTTATTACAGTTCTGCTGAAAATCCTTCTTTGAAACAATGCATTTGGCTATCTTTTTATTGCGGTCTTAAACTACCACACAAAGGAAGCTTCAAACATCAGAATGTGATGAAACACCCCAATTCCTGTGGTGGCCACCGGGCATGTAAGACCTCAGTGGTTGCCACGTGCTCCTTTTCCAGGGGCATCTGGCAGTGAACATAGCTGTGGAAGAGGGGCAGACAGTCAGGACAAGCAACTGGTGCATCTATTAAGGGTCAGGGGCATGAGCACTTCCATCTCCCCATCCCGGGTCCCCAAAGATCTGGAGCATTGGGCTGAAGTGTAACCCAAAAGGAAGTAACAGATTTTTCAGAAAACTAAATGGTGTGCAGCCTAGGACAACTTGTATGCTGCAACTGTACAGGACCTTGGTGAGACCACATTTGGAATATTGTGTGCAGTTCTGGTCACCTCACTATAAGAAGGACGTGGAAGCGCTGGAAAGAGTGCAGAGGAGATTTACCAGGATGCTGCCTGGTTTGGAGGGTAGGTCTTATGAGGAAAGGTTGAGGGAGCTAGGGCTGTTCTCTCTGGAGCGGAGGAGGCTGAGGGGAGACTTAATAGAGGTTTATAAAAATGATGAAGGGGATAGATAGAGTGAACGTTCAAAGACTATTTCCTCGGGTGGATGGAGCTATTACAAGGGGGCATAACTATAGGGTTCGTGGTGGGAGATATAGGAAGGATGTCCCCCACACACTCCCACTCTCCTGGACTGCCTGCAGTGATAGTGGAGTCAGACACTTTAGGAACATTTAAGCGGTTATTGGATAGGCACATGGAGCGCACCAGGATGATAGGGAGTGGGATAGCTTGATCTTGGTTTCAGATAAAGCTCGGCACAACGTCGTGGGCCGAAGGGCCTGTTCTGTGCTGTACTGTTCAATGTTCTATGTATATGCCTGATCCATAGCCGCTGCAAAAAACGCAGATGTCTTGGAGTCTATGAACAATGCAACCTACAGTTGTATGGGACTGTTGCATGCAGTACCCTCCACTCTAGGCCCCAATGGTTTTTTGGGGGGGGGGGAAGAAGGACTCCTGCATACAAAGTCCTCCACTGGGGACCTCTGCTGCTGAACGGGAACAAAGCATGTCCACAGCAGGTAAGGACAAGGTGGTGAAAGGTGTGCAGCAGCAGCCCTCCATAGTGTGCTAAAGGGTGTGGTGGGCACTTCCATAAGTTGGCTTCCTGTGGGGCACTGACACCCAAAGGGCTTGGGGCTGTGAAATTGTGCATAGTCCTGCTCAAGACAAATGGGAGTCCACTGCACACCTCAGCATCCTGAGTCCTTATGTGTCATTGGGGTCAAGCACCACTGTTTTCAATGTATTGGATGGCATTGACTGTGAGCTGGGTGCCCTCCCCATCCTGATGTGCTAGTTCAAAGGGGGTCATCCGGCCCACTCCATCACCACCCAACATGTCCCTGATTCTGCTCCTGCCAGGAGCCACAGCTCTTCTTGTTTGTCACCTGAAGTTCTAACTGGCCAATCACAGGCTGCCTGTCTGCAACACAAGTTTCCTGTTGATGAATATTTAATGAGGTGAGAAGTGTACAAATCTGGCCTTTGGGTAAGCCATAGCTTTTCCCACCCACCACACTTGGTCCGCAGAGTGGAAAATCCTGTCCTTTGTTTGTGATGCAATTTCCTACATCTTGCTTACAGTTGCAATTTAACTTCAGGTAAGATTCTGGGTTTACTTTGACCTTTTCTCTTAACTACCTTTTGAAACCACCTCCGATGCTTCCTATCTAGTCTTTAAAAGCCCAAATGCTTTTTCACCGTTCTTTTCATAATTCGGACCCCTTGGCACTAGAGATCAGGCTATGACTCTTCTATGCACTGTGCCTGGTGTTTCAATGATTTAGTTTTCTTAGTAACCAGAGCTGGTCGCCCTACTCCAGATTTTGTATGGACAGTGTAAAAGAATTTTAGTCATGATTTCCTCCAGCTTGTATCCTATGTCACTTGGCTTCACCCTCTGTTTCAACACCATTCATGTCAGCTCTTTCCTGTCCAGTGCTTTACTCAGTTGTCTTGCCCTGTTAATGTTTGTACTGGTTTGGCACTACTTTGACTGCCTTTGCGTCACAAGCCAAAATGTTGAAAGGTTGTGTCCTGGGGCATCCCATTCTTTTATCGCCCTCGCCCCCTCAAAATTCCCATTTAATGCATCTTTAACCTAATTTCCACATTTCACCTAATTTTCTACAGCTTTAAGTTTAACCAATATATCAGATGGAATTTTATCAAATGCAATTTTAGATGCACCATACTGAGGCATGTATCATCCACTTTCCTTGAAAAGAAAACATTAATTTGGTTAGGGAGGACTTTGTACATCTGTATGTTGATTGCTGTTGACCATATCTGCACAAAATTAATTTGTAAAGTCTAATTATCTTACACAATGGATGCAAAATTAATAATGCTGCAGTTGTGTGTTTGTTGTGTTGCCCTGTTTTAAATATGGCCTCATTTGTGTCTGGTTTCACACTCTCAGCACAACTCCACTGTCGAGTGACTCCCTCAATATGGCCATCAGTGCCCATGAATTTCTGTCTTCCACCCCCACACTCAAAATGATTGCATTCATCTATCTCTGGGGATCTTAGTCTATTCCCTCTGTTTTGTTTATATTGCGATCATTGATTTTTCTTTTAGTTTATCCCACTGTGAATCTAGTTTAATTCCACTCGACCACCATTTCTGCCAGCCTTTAATATTTAGCCATATTTGTTAGGTGCCTTGAACCCACTGTTTTCCCACGCTCAACTTGGTTTTCAGAAATTATGGATACAGATTAATGGAAACCTAGGAGCAAGTTAGCAGTATAATTGTATTCCGAAGCTATTGTACTGTTTGCACTGTGAAAGAATGTTAACTAACTATTGTTGCATTCAAATTTTGCTTTTGGTGTGTAGAATGGGACTTCACACTAAATTTCAAAGAGACACCGTAATCATGTGGCTGGATAGATGTGTAACTGGCTAGCTTTTAAGACATTTTCCAATGGTGTTCTTGGTCAGTTGTTAGGAGATTTAACAACTTGGGGTTGTATATGCAAGTACATGTGCATGGTTTTCACCCATAGTCAAAAACTCTTTAAATGTTCTGTGAAGAATGACCATCATCTGTCGTGTTCCAACTTAATGGTCTGGATGCAAGAGTTCTGTAATGCCACAAATAAAAATTTCTCTTATTTTCCCCACTTCACCAGTGTGTGCACTTTGACAGTAATTCTACAACACCTGCGGATTTTATGATTATACTTCCAATTGTGCTTGTGTTAAAATGGTTTGCTTTTATATGCTTTTTTAAAAATGGGATTTGATTGCAGAGGAGCACAAAGGAGGTCTAGGTTAAATAATATCATGTTGTAGTCTCCAGAGGAACATGAAATAAAAGCTCTGTATATAGTCTAATAAAGGTTGAAGACAAAAAGGCAAGTTTGACGTAAAGGAAAAAATGTACTACATGTTAATGGGGAGAAAATGCTGAAAGACAATGTACACTTGAGACCTATTGACTGAGTGGAGGAAAAATGAGAGAGGTGCGTGTACCTAGATTTAAAAAAATTAAAGAAATAGTTCTATACAGAGGGGCGGCACAGTGGTTAACACTGCTGCCTCACAGTGCCAGGAACCCTGGCTCAGCTTTGGCTTTGGGTGACTGTGTGCAGACCTCACACAGATGTTCTCCCTGTGCCTGTAGGGATGCTCTGGTTTCCTCCCACCGTCCAAAGTTGTGCAGGTTAGATCGATTGGTCATGCTGAATTGCTCCCTGGTGTTCAAAGATGTGTAAGTTAGGTGGATTAGCCATGGTAAAGGTGCCGGATAATGGGGATAGGGTGTAGGGGAGGGCCTGGGTGGGATGCTCTTTTGGAGAGTTGGTGCACCCTCAATGGGCCGGATGGACACACTCTGCGCTATATAGGTTCTATGGTTTGAAGTGTTGTTCCATTTGTAGATGTTAGTTAGGGCACTGCTTTGAGTATGATATGCAGTCTGGGCACTCCATTAGAGGGATGCATTAGGAAAAAATGTATGCCTGGAATTTTTGATGGGTTGGGTGGGAGCTTCTGGAGAAATGGTATGCGGTGCTTAAAAACTACAGGACCTAATCTTGTGTAACAACTGAATTTTGACTAAGTTCACATCTTGCCGTGTGTTTCTCTTGTGATTGTACTGCAGCAGGGTGAACATTTTACCCCTGTCTTTGGTCAGGAAACAGCAAGATATTGAGGGCAGTCAGGTTTCTTAAACTGGAGAACTGTAGGGGAGGGTCTTTGAAGCAAGTGGTTACTGAAGAAAAATTGGAAGGCATTTTGCTTAGGGAAGCAAGACTCCCCCCAACCTCTGATACCTGTTCTGTGACATAAAGCAGCTTATATTTTCATATTGGGTCCTATCTTAGTGAATGTTTATTTGTATTGCTTTTGGGGAAATTCAAGGATTTTTAAAAAAGAATTAACTTAACTAAGCATTCCATTGGTCACCTAGACTGCAATTATGGGAACATTTGGGTTGCATTTATTGTATTTGATTCCGATTTTGTTTTTTTGAAAAATGAGGCACCTGAACCATTATGGAAACATCCAATGACACCTGAGCTGGAGAAGGTAGCTACAACCAATCCAAATTAGTGATGCGCGTTATCACACACGAGGCTTGATGCTCAGGAAATAAAGGCTTTTATTTGCTGTAACAAGGCAGCTACTAATTATATACACGATCCCAGACTGAGGGGTCCCAGACAGAGCAGGGACCTTTATACCTCTCCCAGGAGGCGGAGCCCGACTGGGATGTACCACAATACTACAATACAAAGGTGTAACAACCCCACCCTAACCCCAACAGCAACAAGTAGAACAACCCATCCCTAACCCCAACAGCAACATATATACATACTTGTAGTACTGGCCAGACCCTGGCTCAGTACTATCTAGTGGGAACCAACGATGGTTCACCACAATTAGCAATAGTGTTTTTGGAAAAGATTGATACTGTAAGTTAGTGGAAGAGCATGGGATTAAATTAGATGGCTCCTGTACATAAGCACACCAGTTTAAAACCTCAACCATGGTTTGGATAGTTTTACTGTACTATTTTCCAAAGTCTGGGAGGGATTGTGGACTATCCAATAATCTGAGAGTAATGATGTATGTGTATTTGATACATTAAGGATATAAGGTAGAATTCTCCCATCCTGAATCATAGCGGGCAAGACACAGACCATGCAAAGGTCCACTGACGTCGGGCAGGATTTTCCGGCCTTGGGGGCGACTGCAGCTAGAAAATTCCGCCCTTCAATTTTTGGGGCGGATGTTTGCCTATGGTTGAAGAAGTGGCCTTATTCTCTCAGCACGAGGCATGTGATTGAGAAAGTCCAAAGCACAATGGACTAATACGCAATGAAAATGGTATAACTTGGAATAAAAGTAACAAACATTTATATGTTATAGTGCTGTTTTCAGGTGCGGAGGTATGATGGTGGAGAATGCCCAATAACACTTTGGAATGCTATCACAAAAACAGTCACGTAAGCAAATCTGGAAATCTTAGCACAGGTATTGAAATCCTTGATAAGGAAGTGGGTTTTAAGGAGGGAAAGGAAGTCAAGAGCAGGGGATGTTTAAGGAAGGAATTCAAGAGCATGTGGCTTGAGTGTCCAGAGGTCAACAGCCAGTGCTGGAAGCAGAGATATGCAAGCGATCCAACTGGCTGAGGAGATAAGATTATGGTTTTGGAGGAGGTTACAGAAATGGATAGAGGAAAGATCATGAGGGACTTTAATACAAAAATGGGGAAATTTAAATTTGAGGTGATAAGAAACCAGGAATGAATGTGGGTCTGCAAGAGCAGGGGTTGGAGACAAGTATGCCCTGGTGTGGAATAGAATATGGGCAGTGCAGTTTTCACTTTGTTTTGAAGAATGATAGGTGGAAGGCCAGTGCAGAAGAGCATTGTGATGGTCAAGTCTGGAGGTGACAAAAAAGTAAGAAGTTTAACAACACCAGGTTAAAGTCCAACAGGTTTATTTGGTAGCAAAAGCCACACAAGCTTTCGAGGCTCTGAGCCCCTTCTTCAGGTGAGTGGGAATTCCCACTCACCTGAAGAAGGGGCTCAGAGCCTCGAAAGCTTGTGTGGCTTTTGCTACCAAATAAACCTGTTGGACTTTAACCTGGTGTTGTTAAACTTCTTACTGTGTTTACCCCAGTCCAACGCCGGCATCTCCACATGGTGACAAAAAACACATAGCATTTCAATGGAAGGTGGGCTGAGGTAGGGTGGAGATCTGCAATGTTGTCGGGGTGTAATTTGGCAGTCTTTGTGATTTATGAAGCTATGACAGTAGAAGTTAAGAGTCTGAGCTGAATAGACCTTGTACAGTTTTAATTATGCTAAGCTATGCTTTCTGACACCTTCTTTGCTCTCATGATACTGGTCACAGACCTGTTGAGCCCTGATACCCTTCTGCTCAGCAACATTAAGCACCAAACTCTGCATGTGTGCACACGTGCTTGAATTGACTCTGTCCAAATGTGTTGCAATGTATTTAACTATAAAACTTTTGTGTGGCAAATTGTTTTATTTCCTATTCAGCCCCCAAACATTTTCATTGAAAGATTTTGCATGTGCATTTTTTATAAATTTGTGAATCATTCCCCTGCTTTCTATCTGTCTGATCCTTAAAGAATGCCATCACCACGACTCCACTTATGACCACACGCAAGTCTCAGAAATGTTGCTATTGATAGCTGCCAACTGTCTAAATGAATGCATCTAAATTCTTTTAAATTTCACTTATTACCTGTATTACAAGTTGCAACCTTGCTTGGCAGTCTTTTATCAAAAACATTCTTTAAGATTTGTGCAGACAGATCAGAAAAGCCTTATTGATATTATCAGTAATTTAATGTCTTAATTTTTTTTAAAAAGTCACTACAATCGGTGAGGCTGGTATTAATATTCCAGAAGTCATGCTGCGGCCCCGAATTATATGTAAAAGAACAAAGTGCGGGTGGCGTGTGCTGGCGATCGGGAGTTCAGAGGCTTTTTTTTTCATGCAGAACAGTAGGGTTGTAACTTCAAAGCTCCCTGGAGTTGGACTGTGGGTGCCCCAAAGATGCACTGGGGAATCCCCCTCGGAACTTCATGGTTATTGCCCAGAAGTGTATATCTCCCCTGGGCAATTGTCCTGTGCTGTGAACCATCTGCAAATGCAATTTAAATCTCAAACTTCAGATGGTTCCAACCAAGGATTACCCGAATAGATACCCACCCGACACTCAACCTCTGATTTCTTCCCCAGTTATTTAGCAGCTAGTCCGTAAGATTTCATGGCCTCCTTCAATCTGACTTTCCTGGATGGTGGTGCTGGTCTTCGGAAATGCTGTGCTGCCTGGATTTCACCCAGCCTGAGACAGAAGGTTGGGCGAGAGAGGCAGGGAAGAAATTTGGTGCAAGTAATTGGGTGTGGAATTGTAATTTGACACTGTTTGCTACTCTGAGGAAGTGGCCCATAGAATATTTTACTGCAAGTAGCAATTGTGACAACTTCTTTAAAATATGAATTGAATGAGCGTGGAAAGAAAAGTGAAATGTGATTAAATAGGTAGTTCCACTAGCATTGGTACAATGGTCTTGTGCTAAGAGGGATATGCTTTACCATGGAGGTTATCTATGAGGTAGTTGTTTGCTTGGTCTGGAGCTACTAATATATGCCAATTTACAAGGGAGGGGAATGAACAAATATGTTATTCATATTTAGACCATTTCAGTATTCTTTTTGAAGGGCGACTCTGGATTGCTAAAATTTGATGTGCAGCATTTTTGTTTTTGCTGCCTTCCCATCAAGAAGATCTACCTTGATCTGCAAATGTGACAATTTGGAATTTAAAGAAAAATCAGTTCTGGGTTACAGGGACAGAGTATAAAGCTACCCCTAATTTGGTATAATCAGCAGTCTCTGACTACACAGAAATATTGTAGTCAGGATGTGGTTGCTCTTATGAGATTGGAAATGTTCGTGGTTGAACTGGAATAATGTGTTTTAATTGCAACTGGTTATGTTGTTGATGAATGGGGGTGTTTGATGCAGACACTGTGCTAGGTGCTGAAATGGAATAATCCTGTTCTCAGTGCAAATATCAGCTTGTGGAATGGGGGGATAAATCCATTTACCATATGGAATTTTACATCTGTGTATTACAGTAAATGAGCTCTCACCTATTCATTATGTTTTTAGTTTTGTGTTCAAAATGTGTTTTCTGCAACCAAAATGGTGTTGCTGTGGTCTTGCAAATTATTCCACGTATCGAGTTGTTTTGTGTTCATAACAAAACCCTCCTCTCCAGCACTAACTGCAGAGAGAATGTGTTTGGCCACCTGTATGTATTTGAAAGGGAGGAATATAAATTGTGCTGATTGAAATGGTACAATAATTAGTGGCTGAATGCAAAATCCACCATGTGAATTATTTTAGTTTACTGGCTTAAGGGTGGTGTTCAGACGATTCATATATCCTTTATGACGTTTCGGAGAATTAAATGGATCAATTTGTTCAAATACTGCAATTGAATTTCAATAATCGTGAACCCAACTCATTCACTAACAGTTTATACATCTGGTTTGAATTCTCACTCGATTATTATCGAAATTCTTTGTGACTTCTGTGCACGGTGCCAGCTGTCAAAAACAAACATTTCATTTTTAGTTTTTAAAAAGTGGCTAAAAATGAATGAAATCTGCACTTGTCAGGAGAAAATGACTTCCAGTTTGCTGCCTGCAGGACTCCTTTTGTTTAACTCCAACGTCATCAAGCTCAACTGATTTAATCCTCTTGTCAAAATCAAGATTGGGCATTGTGCAGAACAGGTGCTTGTGTAACCGATCATCAGCTGACCCAAGTGTTGTTTTCAACAGCAGAACCTTCAACAAAACTAATTGGTTTGTAATGAGCGGTTTGCAGCAAGTGAAAGGTTGGATTTTAAAAAGAAAAGTGAGGTTAAAACCACACTTAAATGTTTCATTCACAATTTTAAATAAAAGCAGTTCAAACTATTCTGCGCTTGATGGTTCATTTTCACCAAGTCACTGATGAAAGGACACTTTTATTCATTTGTGGTTGTCAGTGGCTGGCCTGAATTTATTACCCATCCCTAGTTGCCCGAGGGCAGTTGAGAGTCAACCACATAGCATTGGCTCTGGAGTCGCATGTAGGCCAGACCGGGTAAGGACGGCAGATTTCCTTCTCTCGAGGACATTAGTGAACCAGATGGGTTTTTCCGACAATCGACAATGGTTTTATGGTCATCAATAGATTCTTAATTCGATTTTTTAAAAAAAATTTAAATTCTACCATCTGCCGTGGCGGGGTTCGAACCCAGGTCCCCAGAATATTAGCTAAACTTCTGGAATAATAGTCTAGCGATAATACCACTAGGCCATTATCTCTGTATTCTCAGATTTTTTTAATTGGAGGGAATTGGCTTTGGTTCCCACTTCCGATTTTCGACCGATTGGCCCCTGTCTGAGAACTGGACGTGTGCCGATGTTGTGTGAGGCTGCATCTGGGTGAGCTCTGCTTCAACAGTTGAATAGCTCATTGACAAGTGGGTGAATTTCCAACACTGCCTCTTAGTTTCTTGAGAACTAAGTGAGTGGCATTTGAAAATGGGGAGGGCCCTCGATGATGCCTGTTCCTTCCTTGATGCAATTTTCAAATGGCCTTGTGAATGAGCAAATTGCCTGTCTGTTGATTCTTAAACGAGCCCTGGACTGGGCCCATAAATAAACCCTGGCCTGTTTGAAGTCCCCACTGACACTCCTCCTTTCCAATCTGACCTGATAGCCAGCTCTTGTGAGGGACGCAGTAAATACTCTGCTCTCCATAACTAGGCGCAGTAGCAGGGCATCTACTTTGCAACCGCAGCTTGCTATTGGCCTGCATAAGTGGTCCAGCCCGCTCTCCTAATGGCTGGGTCTCCTGCCAGCATGGACATGTTGAGTCAAAGTCAAAAATCTCACCCCAAATGTTTAGAATCATACATGAACAATAGTCACCAAAACAGAAACAAAGTACTGTAGGGTGCTGAATATCTGAAATAAAAATGGAAAATGCTGCAAGTACTCGGAGAGAGTTAACATTTTGGGTCTGTTACCTTGTTTGTCAGAATGGTCAATTTGATGAGAAGAGCTCCTCTAACCTAACCTTCCTAACAGAAGGGGAAAGTAGTTTCTCGTGCAACTTTAAAAGATCAAGTGCAAGTATATGTGAAGCTATAGGAAAGAACTAAGGAGAACGCGAACAATGTCGATAACAGCAGTTAATTCAGTGACTCGAGCAGTGTTGAATATAGCTTTATTCTATTGTCTAATATGTAATATATTTGTAATAGTGTTTGGCATCTTTTAATACCCTTCATTCTACTGGTCAGTCATCTGGTATTAAGCAAAAGTTTAAAGCAGTAGCTAATCAGTTTCTGATACTCTAGCAAAAAATTTTGCACTGTACAGTGTATTTTGACTGCAAAAATCTAGAACTGATGGTGACTCAAGCCTTTTTTTTAAAGATGGTGTTGGTTTCTTTAATTTAGTCGTGAAAAATGTCTGTTAGAGGGAGAAATCAAGCCACCTTATGGGATTGGTTTGAATGTGTTCAGATTGGAAGCTCACTTGAAGTTTTTAGTCCAGTTAATTAAATTTGCTTGTTCCTGGTCATTTCTGGAAATTAGTTGAATCGTGCAGGAAAATAGAGTGCAGGTTTTGAGGTTTTCTGAAGGCGATAGCCAGACAGAGAATTTTGTTGGATGGTGGAGAAATAAAGAGCCACCATGTTGCACAACTGTTGTGACTGTTGTTTACTGAACTCTGGCACGTTTGTTTCATAAATTTGGTAGTTAAAATCGTGGTCACAGTCATGTTACACAGTGCTATTCTCCCACAGTTTAAAAGAAAATCCGGTTAGGATACAGCCAGTAAACAAATGAAATAAAGAGCGTTTTCTGTTCAATATTGGTGTATGTTTCAAATTTAAGTGATTGCACAATGCGTTCAACTGCGTAATGTATGGCTCTACTACAGGGATGGTTTGAGATGTTGATTTTTAATATAATTGAATGCTACCCACAACTTTAAACTTGGGTTTGCTGTAAACATCTTAAACACTTTCAAATCAGTAAAATGCACAGATGTTTCTCAACTTGGTGAAGATTAATTTGGTTAATGTTTGCATCTGTGTAATTCATTTGTGCATGAGCAGTGGACTCTATAAACCTTGATCATGTCTCCCAGATGTTGATGCAGGTAGAATTTATGGTAGTTAACGGGAATCTTGCAGAGTCATAAAACATTGCTTTTGTTTTTTGAGCACTTTTTGGTGAGTTAATCCCTTAACACCATTGTTGAGCTGAAAAATTGAGAACTTGCTTTCTGGTCCGATATGGCTTGTCGGCAGATAATTATTAATACAAGCACATTAAACGCAACCTGCTCAATTACACTAAATAGCAAGTGATGGTGACCAAGAGGCAGTTTTGGAAATGTTGGTTCATTTTTCTATTATGTACTTGGGGAACTATTAGATAGAAAAAAAGCTAGTCTTTCACTGAATAGTTGTTCAAAGTGGTCCAAATATGTGGATGGGCAGTACTTGACATCCTCTAATGCTGCCTTCAATAATCATGTAACTCTCTAGCCATTTTAAAAATTCATTTTACAGGATGTGGGTGTTGTTGATAGGCCAGCATATATTGCCCATCCCTATTCGCCCTTCAGGTTTGGTGGTGAACCATGTTCAAGATGAATATGGTTAGCATGCTTGCAGTGCAGAAATTGATAAAACAATTTTCGGATACTGGTGTCTGAGTATATTGAGAACTTTGCCTGTCATGCTATAAATCTGGGAGGTATTCTGGTAGCAGTCCTACCCATAAGCTCTGAGTTCAAGTCCCCCTTCAAGATTTGATGGCACCATGGAATGTGCATGCATAATGTGGCCAGACAGATTTCAATTCGCTAGGTAATGGGTGGTAAAGAGCGGGAGAGGTTTCTAGTCTGCCAAATTGCTGAAGGCAACTGGGCAATCATCAGTGATCTCTCTGGGGAATGACACCCGATGGAGGAGAACTGCTATGATTGTCCAAAGTCCAAAGATGTGTGGGTTATGTGGATTGGCCATGCTAAGTTGCCCCTTTAATGTCAGGGGGACTAGCTAGCATGGGGTTATGGGGCTGGGGCCTGAGTGGGATTGGGGTTGGTGCAGCCGACTTGATGGGCCGAATGACCACCTTCTGCACTGTAGGATTCTATAATTGTGCACCTACAAGCTTATATGCTCATGAGAATCTACCTCAATCATTTATTATTGGCTATAACTTGTACAACAAGTGCTGATTTAATACAAAATCAGTAAAATATACTATTTCTTTGCTATTTATACCCTTGTGCAGCTATTAAATGTTTGATCTTTTGTCCCAATCTATGTAAGGTTCATGCTCATTTTCTTATGCTGTCCCTTCCCCAGTCATCAGAAGAATTCTTACTTCCATGCGCATCAACCAAAGGCAAACTTGCGGTATTTTTGAGTGCAATCTTTCTAATCTTTACAAAGCTTTGCAAGAAAGTTGGTGACATTTTCATAACAACCAAAGTAGAAGTTTTCAGACACAGCCCATGCATAAAACTTGTTTCCAGTTTGGCAGTCCTAACTGCGGTTCAATGACCAGGCACAGCTGTTGGAGAGTCTGCACCCCTTGCTGTATTGTTTTACCTTTTTGAAAAATTCCTCGAGTTCTGTTAATATTAAACTCTGTGCTTCAGGATGCTAATGTTTCTTAATCTAATCATTATCAGAACAGTTTGTTTTGTTTTGCTATTTGTTGCTGATTAATCAGTACTGTGGCAGAGCACGCCAGAGCTTCATTGAGTGGTGGGAGATTAGGTCATGTCCTTAACATGAGATGTTAACACAAGGTCTACTGCTTGACATTTGGGTAGATATTTAAGATCCCATGGCATTTTCTGAAGGACAAAGGAGTTTTTTAAACTTTTCTAGTCGACCTTTCTCCCTCGACCAAATTGTACAGGGCAGTTGTATTTGCTTACGAAACACATCCCAAAAGTAATTCCGTTATGAACTTTTAAAATCTTTCAACCAAATGGTGTTGAATACATCACCTAAGCTTCCTGTGATGTGGCTTATAAGTCTACTGCAGCCCGAATGTTTACCCTACATGTAGCAAAGTTACTGCATCCAATATATCACTTGACAATTTATTATTTCATTAGATATGGGCATTGCTGGCAAGGCCAGCTTTTGTTGCTCACAGAAGTGGTGGTGGCCTGCTCTCGGGTAGAGTCCAGTGACAATGAAGGAATAGAAATAGTATTTCTAGGTCAGGAGAGTGTATGACTTGGAAGTGGTGACTCTATGCACCTTTTGGAGTATTCTTCTAGTAAAAGGTTGCAGATTTGGAAGGTGCTCTCGGCCTTGGTGAGTTGCTGAATTACATCTTTATAACATGTACACAGCTGCCACTCTTAATTTTTTTTACCCCATCCTTAAAGTTACAAAGCCAATGCTCAGGATGGAGCAGGCAAACTTGAATCCATTCCTTGCTCCAAAAACCAAATTCAAATTCCGATTGAATCCAATTCATGATCTCCACAAGAGAGACAAACAAGATCCAAGCTGACAAGATAAGTCATTGCACTCCATTTTGGGCTTGGTCTGACGCTTGATCTTAGCCAAAAGGCCAAGAAGCACAACTCTGTATTAGTGTTGGAGGAAGTGAATATTTTTAAGGTGGTCAATGGGATGCCAATCAAAAGGGCTACTTTGTCCTCCTTGAGTGTTGGACCTCTAGTCATCTAGGAAAGTGAGGAGTATTCCATCCCATAGGCACATGGAGCACACCAGGATGATAGGGAGTGGGATAGCTTGATCTTGGTTTCAGATAAAGCTCAGCACAACATCGTGGGCCGAAGGGCCTGTTCTGTGCTGTACTGTTCTATGTTCTATGTAACCTTGTGCCTCACTAATGATGGGCAGGCTTTGGGGAGTCTACTTCTGATATGCTCTTGTGATCACTGTAATTATGTGGCTGATTCATTTAAGTTTTTGGTCATTGGTAACCTCAGGATGCAATGATGCTGGATTAACGCAACGTCATACACTTGAGCCGGGTTTCTCCAACCTTGCCCATGGCTGGTATTCTCTGGTCCCGCTGCAGTGAATGGAGACTTGGCTGCTTGCCAAATGTACCGTTCTCGCTGGCAGCAGTCGCAGGGCATTCAAGGTCGGAGAATTCTGGCTGTGGTCACAAGCACACAGAAATTGGACACGGATAAAAAGTGCACTTCACAGTTAATTCATTCTGACTTCTCTCCCACATGGGTATTTTGATGGGATTTGATGATTTAAAATTGAAGTGAGGTTCTTGTAAAGCAAAGGATTTACCGCAGGTTGTAGGATTTTTGTAGGTGAATATCCAAGAGGTTGTTTCTCGGGTGAACTTTGAAACTGGGCCATATTTTGCTTAATGACCTGCAGCTAGTATTTTGGTTGCTTCGTGACCTGCAAACCGTTTGAGTCTGGTTCTCAGACTAGCTGATGACTATTCTGATGGATCTGCAGCGTCCTGGAATAATAAAGGTCCAGTTCCCAAAACCAATGTTGATCACATGACCGATGGGCTAACACTCCTAAGGCCCATCCAGCCTAATTTGGATTGGGGAGACCATTGTGATACATTGGGAAGTTGATAGTGGCCACTGAGTTTCGATCTTCCCTTTGTCCAGTGTGAAACAAGGTGGGAGCCCTTAGGTAATCACCCTTCTTTAAATCGTGAAGGTGTGAATTCCACAGGTGTCTACCCTCCCCTATGTCCATATTAAATAGATACCAGAGACACTGCAGTCTATAGTCCAAATGCTAAAAGTCACAGGACTTGTGGCAGCTGTCTTAACAGCTTGTATTCAATTCTTTAAACTATTGATGTGCTTATACTGGATATGACACTTGACAGTCCAAGGCTGAATGTTTCCAGGTTTTGCTGTATTTGTGCATGGCGGGCTTCAATATCTGAGGAGCTGCAAATAGTACTGAACGTTCCCACTTCTGAGCTTATAATGGAGGGAAGATCACTTGAGCAACTGAAGATGGTTGGTCAGCGGTTGCGGCCCAGTGATGTCCGGGGGATGCGCTGATTGGTTGCCGGCGATTGCAGCCATATTTTTTTGTCCTAAGTGCGACTCCAACTGATTCATCATCAGCCTTTTTATTTATAAAGCTCTTTAACATAGTGGAATGGCCCAAGGTGCTTCACTGGAGCACTATAAAATATATATGGCAGCTAGCCACATGAGATATTGGATCAGATGACCAGAAGCTTGGTCAAAGAGGTAAGTTTTACTGAACGTCTTAAAAAGACTTGCATTATACATGGTGCCTTTTGTGACCACAGATTATTAAAAAGTGCATTACAGTCAATTAAATACTTTGTGTAGTCACTGTTATGTAGGATGTGTGGCACTCAGTTTGTGCACAGCAAATTTCCATGAAGTTAATCATGATTAGATAGTATGTTTTTGTGATGTTGATTGAGGGATAATAGTTTGGCCAGTGCAATGGAGATGACTCCCCTGCTTCTCCTTTGGAATAGTGTCACAAGATCACCAATGTCGACTTGAGAGGGTAATTAGGGCTTTGGTTTGATGACTCCTCCAAAAGAGGTCAGCACTGACCGTGCAGCACTCCCTTAGTGTGACACTGGAGTGTCAAACTTGATCTTTGTGCTGATCAGCACGAATATTTTTGAGGGTTGTGGAGCTGAGTGAGATTACTGATGGGGAGGGGTGAGGCCACGGAAAAGATCAGGCTGAGAATTTGAAAGTTGCAATATTGTTTTCCAGGGTGCCAATTTTGACCAGCGGGCAGGGACCTGTTAAATGAACAGGACTTCATTCAAATATGGGCACAGGATGCAGAGAGGGTAGAATGTGGGAGGCCAAAGTGGAGTGCATTGGCGTAGTCAAGTCTAGTTAATAAAAGGCATTGATAAGGATTTTGGCAACGGATGTAATTAGATGATGAGCCAGAAGTGTAAATAGGTAATCTTAGAGTGGGTGTGGCTATATAGTCTGAGTCAAATTTTGTATGTAGTAGTGGATGTCAGATAAGCAGTCTGATCAGTTAGCAGCAACAGTGGAGGAACCAAGAGGTGGTGACAAAGTAGAACGGAGTGTTATCCGCATACTAATACTTTGAATAATGGTGCCAAGGGACAATATGCAGGTAAGAAAAAGGAGGGGACCAAGGATAGATTCTTGGAGGACATGGGGAAGAGGAAAGGAGCTATTGAAAGTGATACTCTGGCTGTGATTAATTAGGTAAGAATGATATGGGATGAGAGTTTACCCACCCAGCTGCACTAAGTCATTGGAGCAAGATGGTATGGTCACCTGTCAAAGGTTGGAGTGCTCAGGATTTGGAAGTTAATGAGGTTAACCGTGAGGTGAAGATGAAAACAAAAATATCAGATCAGTAACATGATTAACAGGCACCCAGAGGAATACTGAGATGCAGAAACATTGTTTACCAGAGATCAGTGGGGCTATGTGTATATTAAAAAAATAACTTCTAAAGGCAAAGAATTTGTGAGATAGGTTGGGAAATCAGACTGAACAGTATAACTGGTAGCACCCTCAATGGGGAAGGAGGCTAGTTTCCCACCCAACAACCAGACAGGCCAAAATCTTCAGAGAAGCCAGTTCCATCTACAATTGGAGCCAGAGAAGCCTGTTCCATCTAACATTTAGAGTGACAGCAGATTGCAACTATTCTCCTCTGAAATCGCAGTTTCATACCTTCACTGAACCAGGAGGAGACCTTTTCCCAGATTTGGTCATCTTCTAAACTGTATTGTGTGGTAACTGAGTTGGGTTTTGTGGTGAACCATCGTTGGTTCACCACTGGGGGTTGTTACTATGTTACTGTTGGGCTAGGGTGTTGTTACTGTGGGGGTTGTACAATGTTGTTGGGTTAGGGTGTTTACCTGTTATAAGAGTTATCATGGCACATTCCAGTGGGGTCCCGCCTCCGGTGGCGAGGTATAAGACCCCCTGCTCCGGCAGGACCCCTTCAGTCTGAACTGGTGTATTCGTGTTAGTAGTTCCATTGTTACTCTATTAAAGCCTTCAATACCGAAGCCTTGGTTCCACGTGCTTATTGTCGCGCATCAATTTAATAGAGTAACAGAAAACTCACAGCTGTACAACAAGAAGAAAAAAAAAACAGAGTATGGAACAGATTCTAAAACCGGATCGTCTGACACTGGACCCACGTGCGGTCGGTGCAGCTAACACATTCGACCATTGGTGGAAGTGCTTTGAGGACTACCTGGCAGCCTCGGTAGCTATCACTACAGACAGTGACAAACTCCAGGTCCTCCACGCAAGGGTAAGCGACACGATTTACCTAGCCATTCGTGCAGCTCCCACTTACCTGGGTGCCGTCGAGCTCCTAAAAAAAAGATACACGATGCCACCCAACGAGATACATGCTCGTTACCTCCTCGCTACACGACGTCGGCAGTCGGGCGAAACCATGGAGGACTATGCCAATGAGCTCCTGCAGCTTGCCAGGGGTTGCGATTGTAAGGACGTATCAGCCGAACAGTATATGTACGACCTCGCCCGAGACGCGTTCGTAGCAGGGGTAGGGTCCTCGTACATCAGGCTTAAATTGCTGGAAAAGGGGAAACTCGACTTGACCCAAGCAATGGAGATGGCCGTGATGCTGGAGGCGGCGTCGAAGAGCTTGGCGCTGTACCCCGAGGACCACGCGCAGTCAACGTGGTTGGAGCAAGCTCAGCTCCCTCCTCGCCCCGCTAACCCGTGCTCCCAGATCGATTCGACGACGGCGGCAGCTCCAGGTGGCCAGCGATGCTATTTTTGTGGTGGGGCCAAGCATCCACGGCAACAGTGTCCGGCAAGAACGGCAATCTGCAGCCAGTGCGGTAAAAAAGGCCACTACGGCAAAGTCTGCAGGTCCAAACCTAAAAACGGCAGTGCAGCTTGTAACCCTCCAGAACGGAGACAATCTCCTTCGGCGTCGCAGTACCCACGAGGTCCGACCACGTGCGATCCCAGGACGGCGTCATCGTGGCTGACAGAGGAGGAGGAAGACCACCAGGAGTCGCTGCGCTTGGCGCCCTCGCCCACGTGCGATTCATGGGGGCGGCCATCATGGTCCACGACGACTAGGAGCGACCAGCAGGGGTCCTCAGCATCCACATCGGCAGCATGCAGTGACGCCCAGGGGCCAACAGTGGCGTCGATCTCCCTGGATCAGACCAGGCACTACAGACTTGAACATTCTATGATGGATATAAAGGTTAGTGGTAGAACTGTGAATTGTCTGTTTGACAGTGGAAGCACCGAAAGTTTCATACACCCTGAAACTGCTAAAAGGTGTGGACTCCGGGTTCTCCCTGCCAAGCAGGCAATTTCCATGGCATCACGGTCCCGGTCTGTACCGATCCAAGGACGATGTATGGTAACTCTTGAGGTACAGGGCACAATTTACGAGCAATACAGGCTCCTTGTGTTACCTCACCTTTGCGCGCCAATTCTCCTCGGACTAAACTTTATGGTCCACATGAAGAGTGTGATCCTACAGTACGGTGGGCCACTCCCTTCACTGGCAGTAGGGAATCAGCCGCAGCCTCCAAATTGCCCAAAGCGCCCCGCATGCAATCTATCCACCCTGAAAATCACTACACCATCCCTTTTTAAAAATCTGGTACCTGGCTGCAAGCCCATCGCTACTAAAAGTAGGCGTTACAGCGCTGAGGACCGGATCTTTATTAGATCTGAGGTTCAGCGGCTCCTCAAGGAAGGGATCATACAGGCCAGTGCTAGTCCGTGGAGAGCGCAGGTCGTGGTAGTCAAAAGCGGGAATAAACCTCGGATGGTCATCGACTATAGTCAGACCATTAATCGTTATACGCAGCTGGATGCGTATCCTCTCCCGCGCATTTCTGATATGGTCAATCAGATTGCGCAGTACCGAGTGTTTTCTACCATAGACCTTAAGTCCGCCTACCATCAACTCCCCATCCGCCCAGAGGACCGACAATATACGGCTTTTGAGGCGGATGGTCGTCTATACCAATTCCTCAGGGTTCCATTTGGTGTCACCAATGGGGTCTCGGTCTTCCAGCGTGCTATGGACCGAATGGTGGACCAGAACGGGTTGCGGGCTACCTTCCCGTACCTGGATAACGTCACCATCTGCGGCCATGACCAGCAGGACCACGACACGAATCTCCAACACTTTCTGCGCACTGCATCTCACCTGAATCTGACCTATAACAGGGAGAAGTGCGTATTCCGTACGCGTAGGTTAGCCATCCTCGGATACGTGGTGGAAAACGGGGTCATTGGCCCTGATCCAGACCGTATGCGCCCACTCACTGAACTTCCCTTGCCCGCTAGCACGAAAGCACTGAGGAGATGCCTCGGGTTCTTTTCGTATTATGCACAGTGGGTCCCCAACTACGCGGACAAAGCTCGTCCGCTCATTAAGTCCACGACCTTCCCACTTACGCCGGAGGCCCAATTGGCCTTCAAGGCTTTGAAAAGCGACATCTCGAAAGCCACGATGCACGCGGTGGATGAATCCATTCCTTTCCAGGTGGAGAGTGATGCATCTGATTTCGCCCTAGCCGCCACACTAAACCAGGCAGGCAGGCCCGTCGCGTTCTTTTCCCGCACCCTTCAAGGCCCCGAAATTCGGCACTCAGCGGTGGAGAAGGAAACTCAGGCCATTGTGGAGGCAGTCAGACACTGGCGCCATTACCTGGCAGGGAAGCGGTTCACCCTGATCACGGATCAACGATCCGTGGCGTTTATGTTCAGCAACACGCAGAGGGGCAAGATCAAGAACGATAAGATCTTGCGGTGGAGAATTGAGCTCTCCACCTATAATTACGATATTATGTATCGTCCAGGGAAGCTCAATGAGCCCTCGGATGCCCTCTCGCGCGGAACATGCGCCATCATGCAGGAGGACCGCTTGAAGGCTCTCCACAATGATCTGTGTCATCCTGGAGTCACCAGACTCTACCACTTCGTCAAAGCCCGCAACCTGCCTTACTCGGTGGAGGATGTCAGGTCAGTGACTAGAAGCTGTCGGATTTGCGCAGAATGCAAACCACACTTTTATCGACCAGACCGGGCACAATTGGTCAAGGCCACTCGCCCTTTTGAGAGGCTGAGTGTGGATTTTAAGGGCCCCCTTCCCTCAACGGACCGGAATGTCTATTTCCTCAACATAATAGACGAGTATTCCCGGTTTCCGTTTGTTGTCCCCTGTGCGGACACGTCGACTGCCACCGTCATCAAGGCTTTCAGTGAACTTTTTACCCTGTTCGGGTACCCCTGCTACATTCATAGCGACAGGGGCTCGTCGTTCATGAGCAACGACTTGAGGCAATTCCTGTTCTCATTCGGGATTGCCTCTAGTAGAACCATGAGCTACAACCCTAGGGGTAACGGACAGGTGGAAAGGGAGAATGCTACAGTCTGGAAGGCTGTCCTACTGGCACTGAAATCCAGGGGCCTTCCAGTCTCCCGTTGGCAGGAGGTCCTTCCAAATGCGCTCCATTCTATCCGCTCCCTCCTGTGTACGGCAACCAATGCTACTCCCCACGAGAGGATGTTCTCATTCCCTCGGAAGTCGTCCTCGGGAACCTCATTGCCAGCCTGGTTGACGTACCCAGGACCCGTCCTTCTGCGGCGACATGTGAGGGCTCGCAAGTCCAACCCCTTGGTCGAACCGGTCCAACTCCTCCACGCCAACCCTCAGTATGCCTATGTGGCATATCCTGACGGGCGAGAGGACACTGTCTCCATTAGAGACCTGGCGCCCGCAGGGGACGTAGCAACTCCTGTCGCTCCTATTCCCCCAGTCACGAATCCACTACTCCTCATTGCTTCCCCAGACGTGGCGCGGTCAGCACCGGGACCAGTGCATAACACTTTTACTCCCATGTACAGCTTGCCTGAGACTCGGAGATCGGCGCCGCCATCATCACCACCACCACTACCACCAAACGTTCCAGGATCCCCTGCACCATCGCCTCACCAGGGCCGGCCGGCCCGGGAGTCCTTGAGGGGACAGCCAGACGTTGCTTTGGAAAGAGCGCCACCACAAGCACCTGCTCCGGTTTCGCAACCGGTGTTGAGGAGATCGCAGCGTCGGTGCGGTCCTCCAGACCGTCTGGACTTGTGAATCCTGTGATTTGACTGTTTATATGACCTGTTTTTCGTGCACCCCGCCACCTTTTGTTCTTAAAGGAGGGGTGAATGTGGTGAACCATCGTTGGTTCACCACTGGGGGTTGTTACTATGTTACTGTTGGGCTAGGGTGTTGTTACTGTGGGGGTTGTACAATGTTGTTGGGTTAGGGTGTTTACCTGTTATAAGAGTTATCATGGCACATTCCAGTGGGGTCCCGCCTCCGGTGGCGAGGTATAAGACCCCCTGCTCCGGCAGGACCCCTTCAGTCTGAACTGGTGTATTCGTGTTAGTAGTTCCATTGTTACTCTATTAAAGCCTTCAATACCGAAGCCTTGGTTCCACGTGCTTATTGTCGCGCATCAGGTTTGAGAGTTACGAAAGTGGCTGTTTGGGAAAAGGGGTGTCTTGGTAACTTCAGAAAGCATGGGTATATTTTGGAAATGAGGTAATTTCAGATAAAACGGTGTTTGGTAATCAAAATGCACTTAATTTAATCTTGTTTGTTTTCTGTTTATACAATGACTGAACTGGTTCCTTACTGGGTAATATATGGGTGTATATTTATTTGGAATAATGTGAGCAACAATGTTTCAAATTATCCTTCAGGGGTTGTGAGACACCTTTGTCTTGCAGGTAACATCAGCAGGGTTTTTAACAGTAGACAGGCCTGAGAAGGACCAGGAGGAATAGTTTACCTTTGCCACAGTCATGAGAATGCCATTTGCGACTTACTGCCATATTAGCAATGCAGCACCTGATTGGAAGGATTCAAACATGGGAATTTGGGAAAGATGATTTGCATTCTACTTGGAAGGTGCCAACATGTTATGGAGGAGAAAGGGAGGGTTGGAGATAGGATAATGGCTTGCTAGGTTATCAGTCAAGGTTTGTTTTTTCAAGGAGGGAGGGGATGACACAGATTTGAAGGGGAGAGAGAGTAAATACCTGAGGAGAAAACCATTAACCATGTTGGTTAACATGGCAACCAGGAAGAAAAGGATGGTCAGCAATTTAGTGGGAATAAGGTTAGAGGGGGCAGGAAGTGCATCACCTGAGCAAGATCAGCTTGTTGAGGGGATGTGTGGTGAAGAGAAACTAGAGAAAGATGTGTGTGCAGAATGAGAACAGAAAAATCTTCAGAAGCAGTTTGACCTGGTGGGCTAGTAGAAAGGAAGGGTGCAGCGGAGGCAGCTGATCACATTGTTTTGATCTCGGTGACATAGAAATCTAAGTTCCTTGCACTTCTAGGTGTCATTGTCATTGAAGGTGGCGTCTGCCAGATTTGAGTCTTAGCAAGTGACTGGAGCCAAAGGTCTTGGGGCAAATCTTTTCCCCTCTGTGTTGAGTTGTAGGTAAGGGTAAATGAGATGGGAGAAGAGCTCAAGAAGACTTCTGTTTGCAGGAGAGAAAACAAGTCCGAGATTATCTTTCCAGGACTTTCTGGTGTAGTGCACAGTTTTAACAGGAGCACAGTATCTGAGAGCTGTGTGGGGTGCAGCCAGATAGGGTGGTGAAAGGCTAAAGCAACTTGATTTCCATTGGTTTTGAGTTTTACTAAAACATTTTAATGTTACAATCTTTCAAGTGCTGTTTTGCTGTCAGTAGTCATGACATGAACTAAAAAATGTGACACAACTTGCTGTTACTGAAGAAAGTAAGAAGTTTAACAACACCAGGTTAAAATCCAACAGGTTTATTTGGTAGCAAAAGCCACACAAGCTTTCGGAGCTCCAAGCCCCTTCTTCAGGTGAGAGCCAGGAGGGGATATGAGAAGTCTTTGGCAGGTAGGATCAAGGAAAACCCTAAAGCTTTATATAGGTATGTCAGGGATAAAAGAATGACTAGGGTAAGATTAGGGCCAGTCAAGGACAGTAGTGGGAAGTTGTGCGTGGAGTCCGACAAGATAGGAGAGGCGCTAAATGAATATTTTTCGTTAGTATTCACGCAGGAAAAAGACATTGTTGTTGAGGAGAATACTGAGATACAGGCTATTAGACTAGACGGGATTGAGGTTCATAAGGAGGAGGTGTTAGCAATTCTGGAAAGTGTGAAAATAGATAAGTCCCCTGGGCCGGATGGGATTTATCCTAGGATTCTCTGGGAGGCTAGGGAGGAGATTGCAGGGCTTTTGGCTTTGATCTTTATGTCGTCATTGTCTACAGGAATAGTGCCAGAAGACTGGAGGATAGCAAATGTTGTCCCCTTGTTCAAGAAGGGGAGTAGAAACAACCCTGGTAATTATAGACCAGTGAGCCTTACTTCTGTTGTGGGCAAAGTTTTGGAAAGGATTATAAGAGATAGGATTTATAATCATCTAGAAAGGAATAATTTGATTAGGGATAGTCAACAAACTTGTGAAGGGTAGTTCGTGCCTCACAAACCTTATAGAGTTCTTCGAGAAGGTGACCAAAGAGGTGGATGAGGGTAAAGCAGTTGATGTGGTGTATATGGATTTCAGTAAAGCATTTGATAAGGTTCCCCATGGTAAGCTATTGCAGAAGATACGGACGCATGGGATTGAGGGTGATTTAGCGGTTTGGATCAGAAATTGGCTAGCTGTAAGAAGACAGAGGGTGGTGGTTGATGGGAAATGTTCATCCTGGAGTTCAGTTACTAGTGGTGTTTCACAAGGATCTGTTTTGGGGCCACTGCTGTTTGTCATTTTTATAAATGACCTGGATGAGGGCGTAGAAGGCTGGGTTAGTAAATTTGCGGATGACACTAAAGTCGGTGGAGTTGTGGACAGTGCGGAAGGATGTTGCAGGTTACAGAAGGTCATAGATAAGCTGCTGGGCTGAGAGGTGGCAAATGGAGTTTAATGCGGAAAAGTGTGAGGTGATTCACTTTGGAAGGAGTAACAGGAATACAGAGTACTGGGCTAATGGTAAGATACTTGATAGTGTGGATGAGCAGAGAGATCTCTGTGTCCATGTGCATAGATCCCTGAAAGTTGGCACCCAGGTTGATAGGGTTGTTAAGGCGTACGGTGTGTTAGCTTTTATTGGTAGAGGGATTGAGTTTCGGAGCCAGGAGGTCATGTTGCAGCTGTACAAAACTCTGGTGTGGCCTCACTTGGAGTTTTGCGTATAGTTCTGGTTGCCGCATGATAGGAAGGATGTGGAAGCATTGGAAAGGATGCAGAGGAGAATTACCAGGATGTTGCCTGGTATGGTGGGAAGGTCTTATGAGGAAAAGCTGAGGGACTTGAGGCTGTTTTCGTTAGAGGGAAGAAGGTTAAGAGGTGACTTAATAGAGGCATGAACGATGACCAGAGGATTAGATAGGGTGGACAGAGGCCTTTTTCCTCGGATGGTGACAGCTAGCACGAGGGGACATAGCTTTAAATTGAGGGGCGATAGATACAGGACAGATGTGGGAGGTAGGTTCTTCACTCGGAGAGTAGTAAGGGCGTGGAATGCCCTGCCTGCAGCAGTAGTGGACTCGTCAACATTAAGAGCATTTAAATGGTCATTGGATAAACATATGGATGATATTGGAACAGTGTAGGTTAGATGGGCTTTAGATTGGTTTCACTGGTCGGCGCAACATCAGGGCCAAAGGGCCTGTACTGCGCTGTAATGTTCTATGTTCTATGTAATTAAACTCTTACTTTATAGAACTTATGGTGCAAGTAACTTCCTCTCTCTGTTCATTATATTATCTCTGGTAGATGTTGAGTATTTACTTTTTGTTCATTCATTATCCCACTTCAGATTCTTTCAAAGTGGCAGAGAAGTTGAGAACATTGTGAAAAAGGAGAATGGGATCCTTATCTTTATTAATGGGGAATAGAATACAAAAGCAAGGGAGTGATGTTAGAGTTGGTCAGCCTCATCTTGAATATTGTGGTCATTTTGGACACCATATCTGAGGAAGTCCAAGCTTTGGGGAGGCTGCAGGGGAAATTTACCAGAACGATGCCAGGGTGAAAGATTTCAGTTATGTGGCGAGTTGATTGAAAGAGGGGTTGCACTTTTCAGCGCAAAGATGGTTAAGGGGAGATTTCACAGAATTCCTACAGTGTAGAAGGAAGCCATTTGACCTATCAAGTCTGCATCGACCACAATCCCACCCAGGCCCTATTCCCGTAACCCCACATTTTTATGCTATTAATTTAGCATGGCCAATCAACCTAACCCACACGTCTTTGAATTGTGGGAGAAAAACGGAGGAAACCCATGCAGACACAGGGGGAATGTGCAAACTCCACACACTGACCCAAGGTCCCTGGCACTGAGGCAGCAGTGCTAACCATTGTGTCACCATGCTGCCCAAATGATGGCTGAGTTCAAAACTCTGGCTTTGAGAGAGCAGATGTTGCTGGACAGAACTGTCATCAGAGGACATGGTTTTACAGTGATTGACAAGATGACATGAAGGGTGGGGGGAAAGAGAATGTTGACCTTCAAGTTATGATCTGAAAGAGTTTTGAAAGCAGAATAAATAACTGCTTTCAAAATGGAATTTGGTGAATAGCTTCAAAGGGGAAAGATTTGCATGGGTGTGGGTCTATTTGGATTGCTCTTTAGAGATTTAGCGTAGACGTGATGGGTCAAATGATTGTCTGCTGTGCTCTGTGATTCCACCTAATTTGAAGAGATGGGAGGGTAAATTCCATTTCTCTTTCACACCACGCAATTAGTCAACAGATGGTATAATGCCACCGTTTTTTTTCTCCGAGTTACTGTGATTTGAGTTGTTGTGATGCCATTTTGATATTCTGGTTCCTAAGGGTGAGATATCACATGTCACAAAATACACCTTGGGAAGGATATTTATGCACAATCCCAGATTAACTCATGGTTATAACCGGATTATTTTGAAACTGCACATGGATTCGAGTCATACAGCACGGAAACAGGCCCTTTGGCCCAACTGGTCCATGCCCTCCCAGCCAGTCCCAATTGTCGGTGTTTGGCCCATATCCCTCTGCCGTGGGGCGGCATGGTTAGCAGTGGTTAGAACTGTTGCCTCAGTGTCAGGGACCCAGGTTCAATTTCCTGCTTGGGTCACTGTCTGTCTGTGTGGAGTTTGCACATTCTCCCCGTGTCTGTGTGGCTTTCCTCCGGGTGCTCTGATTGCCTCCCACACTCCAAAAGACTTGCTGGTTAGGTGCATTGGCCATGCTAAATTCTTCCTCGGTGTACCCAAACAGGCGCCGGAGTGTGACGACTAGGGGATTTTCACAGTAACTTCATTGCAGTGTTAATGTAAGCCTACTTGTGACACTAATAAGTAAACTAATCCTTTCCCTTCCATTCATGTACTTATCCAAATGTTGCACACGTGAAAGATGAAATTTACTATTTGCATCTTCCCAGCTGATGCAAGAGTCCTTGTCACATTTTTAAACCTGTGCAGTAGATTGCCTCATGTGAAATGCTTTGTTTTAAAAAGCTTGGGGCCAGCAACAGAACAGTAGTTCCTGCGGCCTCCCCGGCTAACAGATATTTGAATCATCGACAGCCGCAGGTGAAGTGCCTGAAGATTGGAGGGTGGCAAATGTTGTGCCTTTGTTTAAGAAGGGCTGCAGGGAAAAGCCTGGGAAATACAGGCTGGTGAGCCTCACATCTGTAGTGGGTAAGTTGTTAGGAGGTATTCTGAGAGACAGGACCTGCAGGCATTTGGAGAGGCAAGGACCGATTAGGGACAGTGAGCATATCTCACGAATTTAAGTTTTTTTGAAGGGCTAACCAAGATAGATGAGGGCAGTTCAGTCGATGTTGTTTACGTGGACTTTGCAAGGCCTTTGACATGTTACCACATGATAGGTTGTTGCATAAATCTCTCAGGATCCAGGGTGAGGTAGCTAATTGGATACAAATGAGCTTGATGACAGAAGACAGAAGATGGTTGTTCAAACTGGAGGCCTGTGACCAGTAGTGTGGTAAGAAGTCTCTCAACACCAGGAGACTTCTTACTGTGTTTACCTCAGTCCAACGCCAGCATCTCCACACCAGTAGCGTGCCTCAGGGATCGGTCTGGGTCCACTGTTATTTGTCATTTATATTAATGATTTGGATGAAAATTTAGAAGGCATGGTTAGTAAGTTTGCAGATGACACCAAGATTGGAATAGTGGACAGTGAATCAGGTCATCTAGGATTGTTTCGGGATCTTGATCAATTGAGCCAGTTGGCTGATGAATGCCAGATGGAGTTTAATTTAGATAAATGTGAGGTGATGCATTTTGGTCGATTGAACCAGGGCAGGACTTACTCAGTTAATGGCAGAGGGTTGGGGAGAATTATAGAACAAAGAGATCTAGGAGTACAGGTTCATTGCTCCTTTGAAAGTAAAGTCACAGGACAGGGTAGTGAAGAAGGCGTTCAGCATGCAAGGTTTCATTGGTCAGAAAATTGAATACAGGAGTTGGGATGTCTTGTTGAAGTTGTACAAGACGTTGGTAAGGCCACACTTGGAATACTGTGTACAGTTCTGGTCACCCTATTATAGAAAGGGTATTATTAAACTAGAAAGAGTGCAGAAAAGATATATTAGGATGCAACCAGGACTTGATGGTTTGAGTTATAAGGAGAGGCTGAATAGACTGGGAATTTTTTCCCTGGGGCGTAGGAGGCTGAGGGGTGATCTTATAGAAATCTATTAAATAATGAGAGGCATAGATAGTCAACATCTTTTCTCAAAGGTAGGGGAGTCTAAAATTAGAGGGCATTGGATTAAGGTGAGAAGGGAGAGATACAAAAGAGCCCAAGGGACAATCATTTCACTCAGAGGGTGGTGAGTGTCTGGAAAGAGCTGTCGGAGATAGTAGTAGAGGTGGGTACAGTTGTGTCTTTAAAAAAGCATTTAGACAGTTATATAAGTAAGATTGGTATCGAGGGATATGGGCCAAATGTAGGCAATTGAGACTAGCTTAATGGTTAAAAAAGAAACTGGGCGGGATGGGCAAGCTGGGCCAAAGGGCCTGTTTCCATGCTGTAAACCTCTGACTCTTAAGTAATCTGGCGGACTTTCCAACAGATGTTGGGGAGCCTGCCTACGATTTGAACAATGACCTAACACCTGGCTGTTTATCGCAGCTCTGGGTGACAGTTGGGCTGAGATTTTGCCTAACTGAGAAATCCCAGACACACCAGCCCCAAGGTCCAGATAACATTTCAAAATCAAACCAGATGCCCCTAGTCGTTGAAAGGCCCAGCAAAGGAGGGAGTTACAAAAGGAAATATGAGAATCTTGAAGTCAAGAACAGTTGGAGTAGCAAAGATAAAATCCAAACTTAAGTACTGGGATTCATTTCCAGAAGGAAAGAATTGAAAAGCAGAGGAATTTATGCTGAACTTGTTTAGAATCTTGATTCGATTACGGAACAGTTCTAGTCTCCATAGAAGGACATAGAAGCACAGGAGAAGGTACAATATTTACTTGCATCATGGAAGACTGAGCAGGGTGGGGTTCTTATTAGGGGAAGTTGTACCAGCAGATAACTGAAGAAAGGCATAGAAAGATACACTGATGTAAAGTTTCTGGTATGCATGACTCGTATCCAACATGTGTAGGGATAGACTTCCTGTCAGCTTCGCATACAAGTCTTCAGTTCTCTGGATTGGATATTTATTCAGCTGGTGGCCAGTTAACTGTGAGCACATAATCACTGCAAATGCAGATGGTCTTGTCCGGTTTCAATACGGGTACTGTAGGTACTGCCCGTTCCGAGAACTGAACTGACTGGATAATGCCTCATTCTTCCAACCTATATAACTCTGTATCCACTTTCTCTCCTGAGGCACATGGTACCGATCTTGGCCTGAAGAGTCAGGGAGTTGCCTTTGGATCCACAAGTCTCAGCTTGTAGCCCTTTGTTTCTGCATATTTCATCAAGACACTCTTGCATTTTCTTATCCGTCTGGGCAGTGCTCCATCCCACGTTTAAAAAATCTCATGCCAATTCAACTTGATTTATATGCAAATTGTGGCTGAGAAGGCTTCGCTCCTTAATGTGACTTTTAAGGGGCATCTTGACAATTGCATGAATAGGATGGTAATAGAGGGATATGGTTCCCGGAAGAGTAGGGGGTTTTAGTTCAGTCGGGCAGCATGGAAGGTGCAGGCTTGGAGTGTTGAAGGGTCTGTTCCGGTGCTGTAATTTTCTGTGTTTCTTTGTTTTTTGTCCTTCACCTGCCAGTTATCACTGGGAGCTGGGTAGACTGTTGTCCATAGCTTACAGAGGTACTATTGTGGTGCCTTTTACTTTTATTACTTCTCTACTTTTATTACTTCTCCTGTATAAGTCTTAAACTTGATAGAAATGCTCTTCAAGTTCAATGTCTTTTTTAGCGCTTTCTGTTTTGGTTGAAATCTTTTTTTTAAAAAGTACTCACCAGAATGCCTCTCTTTGGGCCAGCAGACCCATTTGACTCCTCCACGGAGGAATCGTTTAAAATTTATGTCGACCTCTGAACAAACCTTGTTGAATAGTGTCGTTGTTTATGCCACAGACTAACCTATCCCATAACATGTCATTTAGGGTGGCTCCTAAATCTCATGACTCTGATAATTGCTTTGGTTTAGTAAGTTGCAATCGAGTCACCTGGGGCTCTCTGCCTCAAATTCAGTTTGAATGTCTGGAGCATGACTGACGGAAAGGTTGCAGTTGAGCCTTCACTAAATCTATGAACTCACTAAATGATTTGGAGTCAGGCACTTGGGGCTGCAAAACTGCAAGTAAGGTTATAGATTGGGTTCTACAAGCACTTAGGAGAATTGTTTTGCCTCCTCCCCCTATTTCTTTTGATTGGAAATAATACCCAAGGCATTCAACGTATTGTGTCCAGTCCTCTGTGGAGGAGTCGAATGGGTCTATTCGCCCAAAGAGAGGCATTCTGGTGAGTACTGTTTTTTAGACTTCAATTAAAACAGGATATTTGCAGGTGTCGGGCCAGAGGGAGTGTTAGGATAATTTAACCTCGTCACCAGTTGTAAAGACGCACTTTCATTCGACTTCGTTAGTGAACACACGAAGTATTTGCCGCATGGTTGTAGCTTGTTCCCGAAATATCTCTGCCTCGGGATTTTAAATCCCCATTGATCACCCAAGCCAGGTGACCCTTACTCTGCTCTACAATCACCACAATTGGTGCTGGGTGAAGAGGAGGGGTGGGAGAAGGCTTGAGTGAGGTGTTGTAAGATGTATTTCGTTCAGTGGGTATCACGTGGTTCTGAGTCCAAATGTAGGCTGCGTGTTACCTAGTAACTGTATACATATATGCAATGTAAGGTCTTGAGCTAGGAGTTGGCTCCATGCTTGTTTCTATACACCTCTGTAGAAGTTGTCCAGTCCAAGACTGCCTTCAAGACACGGGTTGTGTGTTCTTTTACATCACACTGTGGATGGTAATGTTTCCAGTCCCATGTTAACTCTTTCAGTGCCAGGTCTTTGTACAGCACGAGCATAAACACTGGCCTTTGAAGCCTGTTTTCTGTGCTGCAACTACTTTGTGTTTCTAGTGTTAATTGTCCAGTTGGATCAGCAAGTTGGAGACTTATTTTCCCAAAGGTTGTAATTTTTTATTTTGTTAGGTCGGTTTTTTTCTACACTAATTAGCTGTGGAACCTACTTAAGTTATTTGAGCAGTTTAGCCAGTTTGTGACTAGCTAGTGAGCCATTGCTTTGGGGTTGGATGTGATAAGCAGTGTAGGTTTTTGATTTCTGTTGGCTTATTCATTGCTGTTTGATGCTTTTGCCCTACTTTTTAATTTCTCTGCAGTGTTTCAGTTATTTTGATTCAGACAGTCATGGTGCCACGGGTGTACGACGGCTCTGAAAGTAATTGCCAGAACGTAGTCTAGATACAAGTCTATTTTAATTACATATCTTGTGAGGCTCATGAACAGAGAGTATGAGGAGAAATCTTTTTGAGTGTCGTGAGTCTTTGGAACTCTCTCTTCCTCAAGACACTGGCAGAAGAGTCTTTGAATATTGTTAAGGCAGAGCTAGCTAGATTCTTGATTTAACAAGGGGGGGGTGAAAGGTTATCGGGGTAGGCAGGAATGTGGAGGTTATCGTCAGATCAGCCATGATCTTATTGGTTGGCGGAGCAAGGTTAGAATGCTCCTTGTCTGTATGTAATGAGTTTCCTGATTCTATTGTGGGGGGGGGGGAGCACTGCAATACAGATTTCATTGCACAGGAGGGAACAAGAGGGAACTCGGTACCTCCCCAGGGTGCTTTGTATCTTTTCAGCAGATGGTCATAAAATCCTGGTGAGGGATCTGGCCACCTGAGACATGATTTATCTGGCCACAACTTATCTAAACTGGTTACTCGCTGGGGCTCCCAGTGTGGTTTGCATGAATAATTATGTCAGACCATATGTCAGTTATTTTTCTCTCTCTCCTGAATAGATGTAGTTTGACGTAACTATGTATTGATGCATTTATTCCTATGTCTCAGATTATTTATCTGCACAGTTCAAAAACCCATAGTAGCTTTACAAAAATGCACTTGTGCTAAATATACTTCCTTGAGACGTTGTATCAATTCTTTTAGATGGATCAAAGTATACATGGCAAAAAAGCTACTGCTAGACTCCCCTCCCCTCCATCTAGCAATTGAGTGGGGGCTGATTTAACCAGATGGACTGTAGTCTAGTCTGTCATTTGTTGTACATATAAAGTTTACCCAATTACTCAATGAAGTTACTGTGAAAATCCCCTAGTTGCCACACTCTGCCTGCTTGGGTACACTGAGGAGAATTTTTTTTTTAGCATGGCCAATTCACCTAACCAGCATGTCTTTCAGACTGTGGGAGGAAATCGGGGCACCCGGAAAAAAGCCACACAAACACGGGGAGAATGTGCAGAGTCTGATCGGACAGTGACCCAAGTCGGGAATCGAACCTGGGTCCCTGGTGCTGTGAGGCAGCAGGGCTAACCATTGTGCCACCGTGTACATGAATATTCAGTTGGCAATAAAACCTTTCTAGTTAAAGCTGCATCGCGGTCCCTTGATCTATTAGAGCAGTGAAGAGGCTGCTATAGACCTTCCTAATAGGGAGAGGTTGACAACCCAGCATTCGGTGTCACTGCTGCTTGTGTTCTGCAATGTTTGACATGCAAACAGAAATCAGGATTTGCAAAACAGCTGTACACATTAGGGAGAGCTCTGAATGCTGTAAAGTGCAGACAATACACCCTTGCCTGAGGAGATTTTTAATCAAATTACATGGTTGACAAGTCAATATCAGCACATACCTCTGAACCATTGTAACCTTTCTGCTGCAAGCTTAGTGAACATTCCCCTCTTTATATCATTGTATAATTTATTCAGAGAATTATGTGGGTTTTAAACATGTTAACTGCTGTTACTAAGTGCATATGCATTCAGTAGTGAACAACAAACATTTTGTTTTATAATGCGCAAAAAATGCCTAAGTGTCTTGGAGCATAATTGGACAGAAGTTGACATTGAGTCAAACGAAGGAGGCATTAGAATAGCTTACCTCTTTGACAAAGCTGTTGGTTTGAAGGAGGGCCTTAGAAAGATTTAGTGAGGGCTAAAGAGCTTGTGGTCTGTATGATAGAGTAAGAATATTGTGGGGCAAGTCCGACTACAGTCTTGTGTGCATAATCTAAAGCTGGCGGTTCTGTACAGTTCTGAGGACACGAGCCTTCTTTTGGAAGTGATGCTAATCTGAGGATTGTCTGCCTGGTCAAGTGGATGTAAAAATATACCGTGGTATTATTGGAAGAATGGCAGGGAGTTCTCTTAGCTCCGTAGCAAACATTCCTCTCTCACTGAGCATTGCCAAAACTGATTAACTGGTGATATATTAATTTGCTATTTGTGGGAACCCAAGTGTAAATTGGCTGCTAAATTTGTCCAGAGTAACCCACTTGTTAGTAAGCTCCGTGGGATGTCCTAAGAATATACAAGGTTGTACATAAAATGCCAGATTGCTCATTATCCCTATCTCGTAAACAAGGTGGGGAAGGGTTCCACAATCAAACAGTTATAAATATATAGAATACTGTCTATACATGCAGTTGGTACAAAAATCTGCTTCTGGAGCTATTGTGGAGCAAATACAAATGACTTGAACGTAGAACTGTTCACAAATGTGCAATGTGGGATGTGAAATTGTAAACAGACTAAGTACAGCACTTGTTGTTTTCTGCACCTTCACTACTGTCCGAGCTTTGACTAGAGAAATTGAAGTGTCAGGCTTGTGTAGAAAAGCTACAATGATCCTTCTCTTTCTTTGCTGTTGATTGAGTAGTGAATGATGAAATGCATTATTAAAGTAGCATTTCCAGTATTAGGTTTCTGGTGTGAGGAATTATTGTAATGAATCAACATCACTGACGTAGTAAAGGCAGCTGTCAATATTACATTTAACCAATGTGGAGGATGGGTATAAATCCAAGCCCGGTGGCTGAACTACTTAATTTGGAGGAAGGATTGTATGAAGCTCTGATGGCAAAGTGCTAATTCTACAGGGCTTTCAGAGAGCAGTCAAGGGTTGTGGAGGAGAAAACTAGCTAACTTGAATTCCATCAAAGCAGAAAATGCTGTAAGAAATGGTGAACCATTCCTCCTTGACCTGTCTGTAGCCTTTGACGTGCACGCCAGCCTCTTCCTCCTCCTCACTCCTCTCCATTGTCATCCTCCTCGCTCCTCCTCTCCACTGTGATCCAGCTGGGTAGGACTGCACCCACCCAAATCCATTCTTATCTACCTACTCATAGCCAGTGAGCCTGCAATAGCTTCCCTTCCCACTCCCACACCAGCCTCGTCCTCCTTGGTTCCCTCCTATTGTTCACCTACTGTCTCTTCAGAGACTCTATTGGTTTTCATGTGTCCTAATGGCACCTGGTCCGACATCACCACTGTCTCCAAATCCCTCCACTCTCTCAATGGTCAGACTGCTTGTGCAATACCTAGTAATGGATGGGCAGTAACTTCCTCCAATTAAATATTGGGAAGTCTGAAGCCATTATCTTTCATTCCTTACCACAAGCTCTGTTCTCCAGCCCCTGATTCTGTTGCAGTCCATAACAACTGTCTGAAGCTGAATCAGACTGTTTGCAATCTTTCATATTTAACATGAAGATGAACTTCTGATCACTTAATCTGTGCCATCATTGAGTGCCTCTTTGCATCTTTGTAACATTGTCCGACTATCTCAGCTCATCTGCTGAAACTTTCTTCTGTGTCCATTAACTCTAGACTTAACAATTCAAGGCACTCCAGAGTAGCCTACTTTCTACTTCAGGTCATTCAAAACGCTCCTGTCCCTGTCCAACTTGCATTGCCTCGTCCATTATTGCTCACTGACCTACTTGACTAAGCAAAGCCTTTTTAAAAATTATCATTCTTGTTTTCGATTCTCTCCATGGCCTTACCCCCTCTCCATCTCTCTCATCTCCATCAGCTATGCACCTCTCCCAGATATCTTGTGCTCCTGCAAATTTAATCTAAGTGAGCAGCCCTGATTTTAGTCACTCCCTCAGTAGCGATCATGCTTTCAGCTGCCAACGCCCTAAGCTCCAGTTTGCCCTCCCTCGTCAAGTTGAAGATGCTACATAGACACTGGACATGTACAAAGCTGTCTTTTGCGAGGAAGTGTAGCTGTTTTCTCCAAGTTTAAGTATTCGTTTGATTAATTTTAACTATTATGATGCAATTACCATGATGCAACAACTTTGTGTTTTTACGTAATAAAATATCCCAAGGTGTTTCACGGGAGCATTATAAAACAAAGTATGAAACCAAACCACATGGAATTGTTAGGTCAGCTGACCAAAGAATATAGTTTTTGAGGAGTATCATGAAAGGAAGTAAGCAGAGTAGAGAGACAGCGATTGTATGGAAAGGATATTCCAGAGTTTGGGGCCTAGGCAACTGTAGGCGCGGCCACCAACAGTAGAGTGGCTAAAATCAGAGATGCCAGAATCGGAGGACCGCAAATACCTGATTGTGGGGCTGGAGAGGATTTCCGAGATAGGGAAAGGCTATGGAGAGATGATGCACGACAATCGAGTACGAGACACAAGGCTTCGGTAATTGAAGGCTTTTATTGTCTAACAATGGAACTATTTAAACACGAGTACACCATTCCAGACTGGAGGGGTCCCGCCCGAGCAGAGGGTCTTATACCTCTCCCAGGAGGCGGGGCCCGACTGGGATGTGCCACAACAGCAACCACCACAGGTGTATTAATCCCACAGTGTAAACACCCTAGCCCAACAACAACATTATAACAACCCCACAGTGGTAACCAACGATGGTTCACCACAAGAGATTTGAGAGTTTTACAATGAAGATGTTGCTTGACTGGAAGCACGGGGCTGGTAGGATCAAGGGTACTAAATGAATTGCAATGATTTGACCCACCGTGCCACAATGTAGCATTGTCACACTGAGGCACCTGTAGCTTCAAGGTGAGAGGAAAGCCAGATGTTGTAGTTTGAGTAATTTTTAATAGTTTAGTATAAATGTTGAACTTTTCAGACCAGCGGAAGCTGACAGGTTTGATATTAATCAAATGTTATACAGCCATTTTCTCTCTCGAATATTGGGAATTTGAGCTGTGAAATGTGAGATGAAAACAATAAATGTTTCAAAAATTGGGTTACTTTGATTCATTTCTGTAAGAACATGCTGTTATTTGTAATTTAGATGTAATGTTTTTCCCCAAATTGAGTTTCTGAAGGCTGAATGCTAAAGGCAAATTAAGTTAATATCCTATTCAGGAGAAAGGAAACCTACACTAGTTGTAGCTCATTACTGTAATACCATTGTCTAAAGAAGACCGTAATAAACTATTGAGATGTACAAAAGTGAGAACATTGTTATTTATTTGTGGGGTTACCATTTTTAGATTTTTTTTTATACAATGAGGGCATTTTGAGTTTGTATTTTTGTTTCCACACCTTTTGTAGGCTGAAGTTAGAATTACACAAGGTCAACAACAGCAGTGTCACTTGCAACAGGAATAGCTTCTCAACTTGTTTTCACAGTGGTTTCAATTTCACTTACTTTAGCATAATGGGATTGCAATAAAACGTTGATGGTGTTTGTTGCAAATGTTTCCTGTTAAACATCACAAAAAAACTTGCCTGTCTCCAATGGTAACTCGTACTAATCTGTAATGTAGTTGGGTCCCCGTTAATTAACCACATGATACAACGGGCAAAAGAAAATGTGGCACTAATTCACTCCAATGTAATACTGGAGGTTTTTTATAAGTTTTTAGTTTTGTATTTCTAATTTGGAGCAGGCTTCCTGTTATTTAGGTTAGGTTTTTTTTGCATGTACTGAAGCCAGGCCTTTAATTTAAATACCAACAAATAGAAGGAGTAGTTAGTACCAAGAGTTAATGGTGAAATATTGGAAGCTGGAAAGTGAGTGGTTTCTGATGTAGCGCCGCACGATGGCACAGTCAACACTGCTGCCTCACAGCACCAGGGACCCGGGTTCAATTCTGGCCTTGGGTGACTGTCTGTGTGGAGTTTACACATTCTCCTCATGTCTGTGTGGGTTTTCTCCGGGTGCTCCAGTTTCCTCCTCCACTCCAAAGGTGTTTGTGGATTAGGTTGATTGGCCATGCTAAATTGTCCTTTGTGTCAAAGAACAGAACAAAGAAAATTACAGCACAGGAACAGGCCCTTCGGCCCTCCAAGCCTGCACCGACCATGCTGCCCGACTTAACTAAAACCCCCTACGCTTCCGGGGACCATATCCCTCTATTCCCATCCTATTCATGTACTTGTCAAGACGCCCCTTAAAAGTCACTACCGTATCCGCTTCCACTCCCTCCCCCGGCAACGAGTTCCAGGCACCCACTACTCTCTGTGTAAAAGATCTGCCTCGTACATCTCCTTTAAACCTTGCCCCTCGTACCTTAAACCTATGCCCCCTAGTAATTGACTCTTCCACCCTGGGAAAAAGCTTCTGACTATCCACTCTGTCCATGCCTCTCATAATCTTGTAGACTTCTATCAGGTCTCCCCTCAACCTCCGTCGCTCCAGTGAGAACAAACCACGTTTCTCCAACCCCTCCTCATAGCTAATGCCTTCCATACCAGGCAACATCCTGGTAAATCTTTTCTGTACTCTCTCCAAAGCCTCCACATCCTTCTGGTAGTGTGGCGACCAGAATTGAACACTATATTCCAAGTGCGGCCTCACTAAGGTTCGATAAAGCTGCAACATGACTTGCCAATTTTTAAACTCAATACCCCGGCCGATGAAGGCAAGCATGCCATATGCCTTCTTGACTACCTTCTCCACCTGCATTGCCACTTTCAGTGACCTGTGTCCCTGTACACCCAGATCCCTTTGCCTATCAATACTCCTAAGGGTTCTGCCATTTACTGTATGTTTCCTATCTGTATTAGACCTTCCAAAATGCATTACCTCACATTTGTCCGGATTAAACTCCATCTGCCATCTCTCCGCCCAAGTCTCCAATTGATCTATATCCTGCTGTATCTCTGATGGTCCTCATCGCTATCCGCAAATCCACCAACCTTTGTGTCGTCCGCAAACTTACTAATCAATCCAGTTACATTTTCCTCCAAATCATTTATATATATTACAGGGGGGTTAGTGGGATTATGGGGATAGGACCTGGTGGGATTGTTGTCAGTGCAACCTCGATGGGCCAAGTGACCTCCTGCACTGTAGGATTCTATGATTCTAATATTGAGCAGGTTTTGGGGGAAGCTCTGTGATAGCAGAACATGTATTCTAATCCAGTGTGTACACTCCTGCTCCATCCTGTTAGACAGTGATAGACAGAGCTAAGCGATCCTACAGTCAACAGATCACATCTAAGCTCTGCAGTCCTGCCACATCCAGTCATGAATGGTGGTGGACAATTAAACAACTCACTGGAGGAGGAGGCTCCACAAATATCCCCATCCTCAATGATGGGGCAGCCCAGCACATCAGTGCACAAGATAAGGCTGAAGCATTTGCAACAATCTTCAGCCGGAAGTGCCAAGGGGATGATCCATCTCTGCCTCCTCCAGTGGTCCCCAGCATCTCAGATGCTAGTCTCCAGCCAATTCGATTCACTCCATGTGATATCAAGAAATGGTTGAAGGTACTGGATACTGCAAAGGCAAGGGGCCCTGATAACATTCTGGCAATAGTACTGAAGACTTGTGCTCCAGAACTTGCCGCCCCTCTAGGCAAGCCCAGGTATGTCCTGTACACAAAGCAGGACAAATCACCCCGGCCAGTTACCGCCCATCAGTCTACTCTCAGTCATCAGTAAAGTGATGGAAGGGGTTATCAACAGTGCTATCAAGCAGCACCTGCTCAATGACGCCCAGTTTGGGTTTCGCCAGGGTCACGCAGCTCCTGACCTCATTACAGCTTGGTTCATACATGGACAAAAGAGCTGAATTCCTGAGATGAGGAGAGAATGACAACCCTTGACATCAAGGCCATATTCGACCGAGTGTGACATCAACCTAACAAAATGAATCAATGGGTATCAGGGGGCAAGCACTCTGCTAGTTGGAGTCATACCTGGCACATAGGAAGATGGTTGTGGAGGGTTTGTCATCTCAGCTCCACGACATCTCTGCTGGAGTCCCTCAGGGTAGTGTCCTCGGCCCAACTATCTTCAACTGCTTCATCAATGATCTTCCTGCCATCATAAGGTCAGAAGTGGGGATGTTCAGCACCATTCACGACTCCTCAGATACTGAAGCAGTCCATGCTCAAGTTGTAACAAGCTGTGAACACTATCCATACATGGGCTGACAAGTGGTAAGTAACATTTTGCCACAAATGCCAGGCAATGACCATCACCAATAAGAGACACTAACCACCGCCCCTTGACATTCAGTGGTGTTACCATCACTGAATCCCCCACTGTCAACATCCTTGGAGTTGCCATTGACCAGAAACTCACCTGGACTCGCCACTTAAACACAGTGGCTACAAGAGCAGGTCAGAGGCTAGGAATACTGTGGCGAGTAACTCGCCTCCTGACTCCCCAAAGCCTGTCCACCATCTACAAGGCACAACTCAGGACTGTGATGGAATATTCCCCATTTGCCTGGATGGCTGCAGCTCCAACAACACTCAGGAAGCTTGACACCATCCAGAACAAAGCAGCCCGCTTGATTGGCACCACATCTACAAACATCCACTCCCTTCACTGCTGACGCTCAGTAGCAGCAGTGTGCATCTACAATTTGCACTGCAGCAATTCACCAAAAGTCCTTGGACAGCACCTTCCAAACCCACGACCACTTCCAGCTAGAAGGACAAGGGCAGCAGAAACATAGGAATACCACCATCTGCAAGTTTCCCTCCAAGTCACTCACCGCCCTGACTTGGAAATATATCGCCATTCCCTTGCAGTCACTGGAATTCCTCCTCTGAACGGCATTGTGCGTGAACCCACAGCACATGGACTGCAGCAATTTCAAGAAGGCAGCTCACCATCACCACCTCAAGGGCAACCAAGGATGGGCAATAAATGCTGGCCAGCCAGCGACACCCATGTCCCACGAATGAATAAAAAAATGATTTTGAGGTGTTTTATTATCAGGCTATTGGAGTCATAGAGTCACCAGTCTGTAGTTCTCTGGCTTTTCCCTTCTGCCTTTCTTAAATAACTGCACAACATTTTCTTTTGGTTTGCCATGACCAGTAACAAGGCATTTGAATGTAAATTTATGCTTGCTGCTTTTTCTTTTTCATCCAGTGTTATGAATTTGCATGCCACATGTTGGTGCTTTGACTGAGAGATTAGGCTTCAGCGCTGGGCTTTCCTTCAACGGTGCTCCTGACACTGAATTCGGGAAGGGCTCTCGGCTACTTGTAGCCTGGAAAAGATTTAGCTCACCGTTGCGGATTCTGGAGTCTGTGCTCTGAAGCTGTGCTTTTCCAGGCCTTTTCCCTTTGGAGTGTTTGGTGAATTTTCTCCACATCTGGAGCTTGTCTCTGGTCAGAATTTTTGATGGAGTTTTTTTTAGTCTTCCAGCAACTTGGCTTGTTTTGGCATTTTGAAGGTTTTTTTCCCCTGCTGTCAGCATATTGACAGGATGTTGGTACAGAGCAGTGTGTCTTCAGAAGCCTTTTTGGTCTTCAGTAGATTATGCATGTGTAAATAGTTTTAGCAGTCATGTACAATGAAGGGTACTGGTCAAGAGCTATCTATATGTTTAGGTCTTTACATCTCCGCTGCTCAACACTTCACTGACCTCCTGGTTCATGTCGCTTAGTTCACTGTGTGGTGTTACTGTACTCAGCCCTGCATTCACTCAATATAAACCAGATCCTTGCACTAGAGCAGTGAGCTGTCTTGTTGAATATCACTGCAGTCGGCAGAGTAAATGCACCACAGGGCATCTTTCTGCAGCGTTTTAAGTGACTTCTTGCACCATTTTCAGAGTGCAGTTGACTCAACCATATTGCTGTGGACCTGGAGCCTTGTGTAGAATGGATAAGGATGACCGATTTTCCTCCCCTAAGAGGCCATTAGTGAACCAGTTGGCTTTTTACAACAATCCGGTTGTTCCATGATCATTATTAATGGTGAGCATTTTATTCCAGGCTAAATAAATTTAAATTCCCCAGCTGTCGTGGTGGGTTTTGAACTTGACCATTCATCCAGATTCTTAGTTCAGTTACGTTGGAACTTCATAGTATGAAAGAATAGAGAAAGGCTTTGTCCAAAGGTAGGGGAGTCTAAAACTCGAGAGCATAGGTTTAAGGTGAGAGGGGAGAGATACAAAAGGGCCCTGAGGGGCAATTTTTTCAGAGGGTGGTGGGGTCTGGGACAAGCTGCCAGAGGTGGTGGTAGAGGCGGGTACAATTTTGTCTTTTAAAAAGCATTTCGACAGTTACATGGGTACGATGGGTATAGAGGGAAATGGGCCAAATGTGGGCAATTGGGACTAGCTTCGGGGTTTTTTTTAAAAAAAAGGCGGCATGGACAAGTTGGGCCGAAGGGCCTGTTTCCATGCTGTAAACCTCTATGACTCTGACACTAAGAGCAATTGTGCATCGGGCTGAGTTTTCTTCTTGCATCCTGTGTCTGAACGCAAAAGGTGCAAGATATAGGTGGGGCGGCACGGTAGCACAGTGGTTAGTACTGCTGCTTCGCAGCTCCAGGGTCCCGGGTTCGATTCCCGGCTCGGGTCACTGTCTGTGTGGAGTTTGCACATTCTCCTCGTGTCTGCGTGGGTTTCCTCCGGGTGCTCCGGCTTCCTCCCACAGTCCAAAGATGTGCGGGTTAGGTTGATTGGCCATGATAAAATTGCCCCTTAGAGTCCTGAGATGCGTAGGTTAGAGGGATTAGTGGATAAAATATGTAGGGATATGGGGGTAGGGCCTGGGTGGGATTGTGGTCAGTGCAGACTCGATGGGCTGAATGGCCTCTTTCTGCACTGTAGGGTTCTGTGATTCTGTGATAAGAACAATATCTAAAAATTAGGTAAACTTGAGATTGAAAGAGTTGTTTATGTTGGGCGGGGAGGGAATAAATGAGAAAAGCAAGCTTATTAGAGGTTGCGGCAAAGGATTGAGGTTTTCTTTGTGTGCAGAGGAGATTTGTGATACTGACAATTCTGTTCGAGTCTTTGTTGTGATGTTAGTATACCTTTGGGTTTTTTGATTTATGCTCGCAGCCTTAGGTGATGTCATTGTTGGGAGGAGGAAAAAAAACTGGTCAGGTGACGGGGGTTTCAGTTTGGAGCTGCAGGCTTGAGTTTTAGAAGGGACAGCAAGCTAAAAAGAAGTGTTTTCCCTCTCTCCCTGTTGTTTTGAAAATTCTGTTAGTTAAAACAGAAAACCTGTTGTTGGGGGTTGGACCAGAATGTCTCTGGTGTTTTGGGAAGCTGTCTTGTCTTCAAACTGTCCTGAGTCGCAAGAGAATGCTTCTTGGGAATATAATTACTTAGCAATTCATTATTTTTATTGTGACGGGGTGTACAATTGCAGTTAGGGGAGAGGCTGGTGTAGAGGAATCCTGAGATTTTCTTGTGGGGCTGTAGCAGCACTCCTTTGTCCTTTGAAGTTATTACAAATTGTCCCGTTTTGATCTTTTAGGTCTGTTGCTGCTGGCTTTCTCTGCTGTTACTGCATTAAAATTGTGCCTGGGTCCTATTAAGGTCATAAGCCATCAGCTTGTGCGTGCTTGCCAAAGCATGACAGTTAAACTAGAGGCGGGAGTGAATGTGGTGCCTATCCAGAGGAGAAGACACTGCCTGTGTTTCAGTTCCCCACATGTCCCGTTCTCATTGGGTGTGAGGATTGCAATCAGTCTGAGCTGTAACTCTGAGCTTTTAATCCAAACACCTCCCCTGGAATATTACCCATTAGTACTTGCATTGAATTACCGCTATTTCATTTTATGCAAACTGTAATTTGAGTAGAAACCATTGCTGCTCAAACAAAATGCAGCTCACTGAAAGGAGTTGGCAACTTTTATGGATAGCTATGTAAACAGCAATTCTGAATCACAGAATCCCTACAGTGCTGAAGGAGGCCATTTGGCCCATCGAGTCTGCACCGACCACAATCCCACCCAGGCCCTATTCCCATAACCCCACATACTTAGTCTGCTAATCCCCCTGACACTAGGGTCAATTTAGCATGGCCAATCAACCTAAGCTGCACATCTTTGGACTGAGAGAGGAAACCCACGCAGGTACAGGGAGAACGTGCAAACTCCACACACACTGACTGGAATCAATCAAACCCGGGTCCCTGGTGCTGTGAGGCAGCAGTGCTTGCCACTGTGCTGCCTTTTGAGGTTTTGAGCTTTTGAGGTTAAAGCTTGAGATCTTGCTTTGTGTGTAATATTTTGGCTCCATATTTGTGACCCAGATTGTGCGTCATTTTTATTATGGAAGAAATATTGTGTATTTTTAGCCTTTCCTGTTTGCCCAGTACCGTTTACAAGCGGGCTGCAATGTCAAAACGGAGTTAGTTCATTCAAGGCATTTCACCTGGCATGATTTGCAAGCTTCATCTGAACGGCAAAACTGCAGCTCTTGTGTAGAACCCTCCCTCCCTTGTGGTAGTTTGGTCCTAGTCATTATAACGAATGACATTTGTGGGCTGTGACTGAGCATATAATCCTTCCAGATCATTCTGTGTGCGATTGTTTTAAGTTATTTTAATATGTACTTGTACCTTTTTATAACTTGATATGAGCCGTGGGTGTCTAAATTAGACATTTTGACATGAATAGCAACATACAGTAAAGGACAGTGTAATAAATAGAGAGCCATTCTGTGGCTGGGGATTTATTCCCAACGATCAATAAGTATTTATAACAAAGGGTCAGACAGAATCAATTATACGACTATATAACTCTCCTCCCAGGCTCCAACTGTGTGACGTCCCCGACCCGGGAAACACACCCTTCCTCCAGATTGGCTTAACTACCCACTATGACAGCCAATAGGGTCTGGCCCAATCACGTGGCCCTCGGTGAAAGCCCCTTTAAAGGGGCCACGCAACCACAGGCAGAAAAAGACCAGCTGGTGTTGCAACCCTGCCCGCACCATGATGGTCAAGGCTGCATTTCATAGAAATCATAGAAACCCTACAGTGCAGAAGGAGGCCATTCGGCCCATCGAGTCTGCACCGACCACAATCCCACCCAGGCCCTACCCCTACCCCCACATATTTACCCACTAATCCCTCTAACCTACGCATCTCAGGACTCTAAGGGGCAATTTTTAACCTGGCCAATCAACCTAACCCGCACATCTTTGGACTGTGGGAGGAAACTGGAGCACCCGGAGGAAACCCACGCAGACACGAGGAGAATGTGCAAACTCCACACACAGTGACCCGAGCCGGGAATCGAACCCGAGACCCTGGAGCTGTGAAGCAGCAGTGCTAACCACTGTGCTACCGTGCCGCCCACATTTGCTGACAGTGCAACTGCAGAGGGTTCCCCCAATGTACATGCAGTCACAGTGCCTGTGACTTCACTGCCAGCAGCACCGCAGGTACTGCCTGCATCAAAGAATAGCACCAGCTGTAACACTGATCATTTTAAGATTTTTAAAAATAAGTACAGCACCAATAACATTTTTTTCTTCACACCCCTGCCCCCCCAAAACAAAAACAAACACACACACACACACACACACACACACACACACGTCTCACTGATGTGCAGAGTATTAAATGATGGAGGGGGGGTGGGGAGATCATGTAATAAAATTGCAATTTAACTTGACCACCTCTCTCTCGCCATGTCACACTGCTTCCTTGTGATTGCCTGCCACTCCCGAAGGGCTGGAGCCAGGGCTCCAGAGAGGAGCAGTTAACAGACTAGTCACAGTGAGTGGGGTGATGACCAGGCCAGCCATGGGTCAGGAAATGGGCTGGCGAGTGGGGAGGCAGTAAGTCAGTGGTGAGCATTCAACAGGTGCACAGCAAGGTCGGTGGTGGGAGGGACCGCACTGGCAGACAGTGGGGGCCAACTTTCTGTTCCTCTTCGGTGTTGGGGGATACAGTGTATGGCTAAGTAGAGGTGAATTTTAAAAAAAAACTCCTATAGGTCGCTTAAGACTACAAAAAAAACTTCAAAAGCGAAGCTGTAGATTTTTAACTTGGATTGGTGTGAGGAGCTTGGAGATTGATGTGACATGTAAACTTTGACCTGATGAGATTCTACACTGTGGCATTGTGCTGAGTAGGCAAACTTGAACCGGGTGCCCCTATGGAGAAAGGTAACTTTGGATGAGTCAGCTCAACTCTAGTAATTTACTTTCTCGGGGCTTATTGGTAATAATCCTCCCTGGTCACTTCCCTTTCTGGGAAATAGTCATAGAGATATACAGCATGAAAACGGACCCTTCAGCCCAACTCATCCCTGCCGACCAGGTTTCCTAAACGGAACTGGTCCCATTTGGCCCATATCCCTCACAACTTCTCCCATCGATGTACCTGTCCAAATGTCTTTTAAATGTTGTAATTGCACCCGTCTCTACCACCACCTCCTCTGGCAGTTCATTCCATATCCGCACCACCCTCTTTTAAAAAGTTGCCCCTCCGGTCCCTTTTTAAATCTTTTCCCTCTCACCTTGAAGCTATCCCCTCTAGTTTTGGGCTCCCTGGCGAAAAGACCTTGGCTATTCACCTTATCTATGCCCCTCATGATTTTATAAACCTCTATAAGGTCACCCCATATCCTCCTACGCTGCAGGGAAAAATGTCCCAGCCTCTCCTTATAATTCAAACCTTCCAATCCCGCTTGTCAATCGTTTTTGCACTCTTTCCGCTCTTTCCAGTTTAATGACATCCTTCCTATAGCAGGGTGACCAGAATTGTACTCGGTCCTCCAAATTTAGCCTTACCAATGTCTTGTACAGTTGTAACATAACACCTCAACTCCTGTACTCAAAGCTCTGACTGATGAAGGCAAATGTGCCAAAAGCTTTCTTCACCATCCTGTCAACCTGTGATGCCACTTTGAAGGAACTATGTACTTGCACTCCTAGGTCTCTCTGTTCGACGACAATCCCCAGGGCCCTACCATTACTATGCAAGTCTGGTTTGTCTTACCAAAATGCCACACCTTGCATTTATCTGAATTAAACTCCATCTGCCATCCCTCGGCTCACTGGTCCAGTCTTAGATAACCTTATTCACTGTCCACTACACCACCAATTTTGATGTCATCTGCAAACTTACTAACCATGCCTCCTATTTTCTCATCCAAATCGTTTATATAATTGCAAAGAACCGTGGATCCAGCAAGGATGCCTGCAGCACACCGCTGGTCACGGGCCTCCAGTCTGAAGAACAACTCTCTACCACCATCTCTGTCTCCTACCGGCAAGCACAATAAGAAGTCTCTCAACACCAGGTTAATTTGGTAGCACAAGCTTTCGGAGTGTTGCTCCTTCATCAGGTGAGTGAGGACTTGTGTTCCCAAACAGGGCATATAAAGACACAAACTCAATTTACAAGATAATGGTTGGAATGCGAGTCTTTACAGGTAATCAAGTCTAAAAGGTACAGACAATGTGAGTGGAGAGAGCCTTAAGCACAGGTTAAAGAGGACAGTTAGTGAGATTTTGCAAGCCCAGGCAAGGCGTGGGGGTTACAGGTAGTGTGACATGAACCTAAGATCCCGGTTGAGGCCGTCCTCATGTGTGTGGAACTTGGCTATCAGTCTCTGCTCAGCGACTCTGCGCTGTCGTGTGTCGTGAAGGCTGTCTTGGAGAACGCTTATCCGAAGATCAGAGGCTGAATGCCCTTGGCTGCTGAAGTGTTCCTCAACAGGAAGAGAACACTCCTGCCTGGTGATTGTCGAGCAGTGTCCATTCATCCGTTGTCGTAGCGTCTGCATGGTCTCCCCAATGTACCATGCCTCCGGACATCCTTTCCTGCAGTGTATCAGGTAGACAACGTTGGCCCAGTCGCAAGAGTATGTACCGTGTACCTGGTGGATGGTGTTCTCGTGAGATGATGGCACCAGTGTTGATGATCTGGCACGTCTTGCAGAGGTTGCTGTGGCAGGGTTGTGTGGTGTCGTGGTCACTGTTCTCCTGAAGGCTGGGTAGTTTGCTGCGGACAATGGCCTGTTTGAGGTTGTGCGGTTGTTTGAAGGCAAGAAGTGGGGGGGTGGGGATGGCCTTGGCGAGATGTTCACCTTCATCGATGACATGTTGAAGGCTCCGGAGAAGATGTCGTAGCTTCTCCGCTCAACGAAGGGTACTCTGTCCACCGTGTCCCGTGTTTGTCTTCTGAGGAGGTCGGTGCAGTTGTTCGCTGTGGCATGTCGGAACTGTCAATCGCTGAGTTGAGCGCCATATCCTGTTCTTAATTCCATTCTGATACTCTGCAGGAAAGGATATCCCGAGGCATGGTACATTGGGGAGACCATGCAGATGCTACGACAATGGGTGAATGACACCGTTTGACAATCACCAGGCAGGAGTGTTCTCTTCCTGTCGGGGAGCACTTCAGCAGTCATTGGCGTTCAGCCTCTGATCTTTGGGTAAGCATTCTCCAAGGCAGCCTTCACGACACACGACAACACACAATTGCTGAGCAGAAACTGAGAGCCAAGTTCTGCACACATGAGGACAGCCTCAACCGGGATCTTGGGTTCACATCACATTATCTGTAACCCCCACGACTTGCCTGCGCTTGCAAAATCTCACTAACTGTCCTGGCTGGAGACAATACACACCTCTTTAATCTGTGCTTAATTCTCCACTCATTGTCTGTACCTTAAGACTTGATTACTTGTAAAGACTCTCATTCCAACCATTATCTTGTAAATTGAGTTTATGTCTGTATATGCCTTGTTTGTGAACACAACTCCTCACTCACCTGAAGAAGGAGCGACACTCCGAAAGCTTGTGCTACCAAATAAATCTGTTGGACTTTAACCTGGTGTTGTGAGACTTCTCACTATGCTTACCCCAGTCCCACGCCGGCATCTCCACATCATCCTACCGGCGAGCCACTTTTGTATCTGATTGGCTAGTTCTCCCTGATTCCATGTGATCTAACCTTACTGACCAGTCTACCATGGGGTGTCTTGTCGGAGGCCTTGCTAAAGTCCATGGAGACAGCGTCCACCACACTTGATCTATTTTCTTGATCACCCCTTCAGAAAACTCAATCAAAGTTGTAAGACGTGATTTCCCACGCACTAAGATGTGCTGATTATTTCTAATCGGTCCTTCCTTGCCTTTCCCAATGCACGTAAATCCTGTCTCCGAATCCCCTCCAACAGCTTGCCCACCGCTGACAATTGAAAAGATGGCACAGAAAAACATAATCTGAAGATTCTTGAACGATCCATTATTGGCTGATGTATTGTGGAAAGGCTGTTTCTCTTGGATTCTTGATGAAGGCTGGGAATCCAGTTTGGAATGTGCTGGACAGGTGTGCTTTGTGTGACATCATACTGTTGATTATGATGCACATCACTTCAAGGTGCTATCATTTTTTAAAAAAACATTTGACCCAAGTCCACACCTACATGGGGTTAAAAGATATGGGCGAGTTAATTGGAACCCACTGGCAGTAGTTTCCTAAATGTTCGGAATAGGACTTCCAGTTTCACTCACGGGAATTGCTTCATTCTGCCAAGAATGTAAATTTCAATTTGGTTCTTACTGGAACAGCAAAATGTTCTGTAGCCCAGGGTGATGCCAAGTACTTTTCCTGCTGACGCTTTCACTGTGAAGGACAGCTTTTGTGCGGTAAATAAGGTAGTCTTTCTTTGCAGAAGACAAAGTTCTTACTCTTGCAGTTTGATTTACGGAGGTTTGTGAGGGGGAGAGGATGTTATTTATCCCAAGTTTATCCAGTTTTTCGATCATGTACTCTAACTTAGATGTGCATCATGTGCTGCTGCTTGCTTGCTTTATTTCTAAAAGTGGCAGATTAAGGAGCTGCGCTCTGTGTTGGAGTTTAAATGATAGAAAATTGAGCACCAGGGTATCGAGGTGACTGACTGAACCAGCACTCGAGCCATAAGTGGTGGAACTATGGAGGAAGAGAGAAACTGTGACTCTGGGGTGGGAAGTCAGAGCCCTCCATTCACTGAAATGGGGAGCAGATGACCAGGGGCGTCAATTGCCAGCATCTGGTGATGAGGACCTGGCAGCAGGGCCACAGAAGTCTAACAATACCAAGTGGTCGAGAGCAGTAACTGCATCGTGATCTATCCACCATGGCCAACTTGTTATGCTTAATGCACAATGCCCCCATCACTTCACCCAAGAGCCCATAGCTCATGCCTAATGTCCTGATGCTGCACATCACCCTTGCCAGTAGTGCTGCCATTCACTCTTGGCCTCTCCATGCCTTCAGCCATGGCAGGAGCATTACACAACTACCTGACATTCTGCTTTTTTCTCTTGCAGGACCAGATACCCTTTTTACAATAATTCCCTCTCCTTGTCCTTCCTTCAAAAATGTCTCTCTTCACACTTTTCACAAGACATGCTCTTGACATCTTTGTCAATCTCTCCTTAGCTCTGACCTATGCCTGACCTTCTATTTTGCTCCACCTCCTGCAACTATATAATCCATCACGTTTCTATCCCTCTTCAATTCTGAAGAAGTCATATTGGACTTGAAACGTTAATTGGACAGACAAGTAAGTGGGAGTTGGGTTTTACTGGCAAACGACAAGATAAAGCCCAGTCATCTCCCGAAAACCTTGAACAGAACCACTGTCAGTCCTTGAACTCATCAATGACTTGAATGTCTTTATTGATACCAATAGAGCATCTATCTGTTTTTGCTCTTGTATACTGAGAGCTCGGTTTAGTGGCTCACCATTACTTCAAAGCCTCTCCATCAGCAAAGCACAAGCCAGATGCTTGATGGAATACTAGTTTGGGTGGGTCTGATTGCAACATTTAAGAAGCAAGGCTTCTTTTAGGGCAGAACAAGTTGTTTGATCTGTGCAAATTATATTAAACCAAAACCAAATATTACTTTTGATTTGTAAAATGTGTATTTATAAATTGTTAGACTGACAGCTCACAAGATTTCTTGCAGCTTGAATTGCTTTAAATGACTTCTATTTTTTGTGTATTTATCCTGGGGATTCCTTTGTAGTAATTACTGCTTCTTGACATCTTAAAATCTTTCATGGAGGCGGAAAAAATGGAGAAACTATGTTCAAAAAGTAAAAATGTACATGGGTGGGATTTTCCGGCCTTGCTTGGCCCGAAAGCTTGGATGGGATTTTTCAGTTAACGGACCTTTCCATGGTCCGCTCCTCGCCTGCTCTGATTTCCATGGGCGGGACGGAAAAATTCTGGCTGTAGTCTCTTTGGCACACATTTGTTTCTGTTTGTTGGAATTCAGCCTTTCATTAAAAATAACATTTTCTTCATGCCTTCAATGTAGAAAACGCCTAAGATACTTTTTATGGAAAGAGAGAATAAGGGGTTGAAAGGAAAAGGCGAGGGAATGGGTGCTGTGGCATGTAGGGAGGCGTGACCAAAATCTTATCCAGGAAGATGTTTTATAAGATTGCTTTTAGAGTTGAAGCGATGATGGTGGAGTGGAGGGGAAGGATAAGGTAGGGAGAGTGTCCTGAAGAATTGGGCAGAGGTAGTCTTAAACTCCCCTTTCTTTTCTTCTTTTCTCCCCCCCCCCCCCCCCTCCCCTTTATAAAAAGGGAGAGAGTCAAAAGGAGATGATCGAGAAATTGAGTCTAAAGATGACTAAAGCATGGATATGTATTTTGGCAGCAGGTTTATTTATTAGTCACAAGTAAGGCTTACATTAACACTGCAATGAAGTTACTGTGAAATTCCCTAGTCGCCATACTACAGCGCCTGTTCGGGTCAGTACACCTAACCAGCACGTCTTTCAGACTGTGGGAGGAAACCGGAGCACCCGGAGGAAACCTAGGCAGACACGGGAAGAATGTGCAAACTCCACACAGACAGTGACCCAAGCCAGGAATCGAACGCTGTGAGGCAGCAGTGCTAACCACTGTGCTACAGTGTAGGAGTTGCAGGAGAGGGGAATGTTGTGAAGAGATTTGAAGCAAAGCTCAAGGACAAATGGAACAGCCAAGTTTTCACGCCGTCTCCTGGAGCCTGAGGCAAGTATGTGGAGTTTGTCACGGGCGAGCAAGAAGAATGGCTCTGTTCTCAGCACTGTCAGGTTGGAGGAAGTTGTGATTCTTTACTATTTTGCTGGGCAGGTGATTGGATTTAAAATGGTGGGAGGCGATAATTATCTTCACATTTCCCTTTTGTCGTTCGAACATGCAGGCTGCCTCTTTACAAAAAAATGAAAACTACTTTCTAGGTCATTTTTAAAGGTTTTTTTGCACTCTGGGAGAGGAGATGGAAGTTCTTTTTAACCCTCTTGTCATGCAACAGTAATCTCCGACAGTATCCATAAGGCATGTAGTAAATGCAAAAAATAGTGTAATTTGTGTTCAATTGGCCATATTTTATTTGCTCTGAAGCAAAATGTTTTCAAGGAGACAGCCATTTATTTGGCTAATTACAAATGAGGTTTCTGGTATTCTGAAAATATGCCTGGAATTTTTTCTTCGTGTGGTGTGTTTGAAATATGCAGAAAATCACTCGCATGTTTAGTAGCAAAGGCTCCAGAGATGCAGAATATGCAGGACAAACATTGGTTTTAAGGAGCCAGGGCCACCTTCCCCTATGAGCGTAGGGTAATGACAAGCTTCCCCTGTATGTTCACTCAGGGCCACCCCACCCCTTGGGACATTGACTTAGACTGGAGTCTTCTGAATGTGGCATAATCTTAATGGGTTTACTCCAATTTGTACAGGTAAGTAGATTCTAGTCTGACACCCATACTTCCAAAATGAGCTCCTATGAATGAGGTACTTTTAAATATTTGGTAAAATACAATATTTTATTTTCGATTGCCTTAATGACATTTTTACTTATTGATGGTGATGACTGGTTTTAGAATAAGCACTCAAAAACAACATCAGCATTCGAAAGCTCGTCTGTTATCTACGAAAGGTTTCCCTGTAATAACATAGTTACCAGTTACTCGAGCTTGACTTGACTTCTAGTATCTACTAAGAAAACCAGCTTCTGGCAGACGAATCTGTGCAAGAATCTCCTGTGTGTGGATTTGTGCGTTTCCAGCCATGTTCCAGTTGATTTCAGCAAATCTAATCCATATAAACTTGTTGTCCAAGTCACTCTCAAGGCTGCCTTTGATCTGCGCCATTTGTATCCAGACAACGGGAGGTTAGTTTGGTGGCATTACATCACCCCTGCTGCAGTGTTATCTCTTGTTGGAGCCTGTCTGCTGCAGTGTACATTCTGCAAGTGTTTGACCCTGAAGAAAACTACACAGGAGTTAGTACTGGTACAAGTATGAATGTTGTATTTATAACTTATTTGAGGAAACATGCTTTAAAGTGGGGATTACTGCTGTTTTGAGGAAAATAACTGGGGTGATTGCACGCATGCATGTGAATTCCAGTATTGATTTTGGCCAAGTTTTCAGGGATTTCTAGTTTCCCTGTAAGATTGTTCAGCTTTGTTTTTCCATGTCACGGGGTTGTGATGCTTTGTCACTGAATGAGTTTAAGAGGATCCAAACATCTGGTCTTTTCACAGGCGCTGTGTTTTTTTAAGTTATGTGCGACTGGAATTTATTGTGGCTCACACGTTTTATCAAAAGGCAGAGTTGTCAGTGCCAGATGGGCTGTTACAAGTACTTTTTTTTTAGTAATCGTAAACTGGATGAGTACCTCAGACATTTGTCCTTGGATGATATCTTGCCTTTCCCAATGAATTTTGATGTAACCGGAATTCTGAGTATTTTCCATGTTAGGTTTTTAAAGCTATTTTTGTACACTGAATCTGATTGTGACCCTTTTTGATCACACACCAGTTGGAAAGCAAAGCGTACACGAATCCCTGTTTCAGAAAAAGTGCATCCCCTTTGCTTTCACTTTTGTAATGGGGGTGGGGAGGGGGGGATCTGGGGAGTTTGGTAGTGGAAAGTCCTGATAGCTGTGCCTTTCTGCAGTCCCATCTTTCCCACCCCCCCCCTCCTCCTCCTCAATCTCCCAGATTAAAGATATCCGTATCCATGCTTTCTTCCCAGAATTTCTCTTTCATTTACTGCAAATTTGCACAGACCAACTGACTCGACCAGCTTCTTCCCTGCTGCCATCGGACTTCTGAATGGACCTAACCCCTATTAAGCTGATCTTTCTCTACACCCTAGCTATGACTGTATCACTATATTTTGCACTCTGCTTTCCTTCTCTATGAACGGTATCATAGAATCATAGAAACCCTACAGTGCAGAAGGAGGCCATTCGGCCCATCGAGTCTGCACCGACCACAATCCCACCCAGGCCCTACCCCCACATATTTACCCACTAATCCCTCTAACCTACGCATCTCAGGACTCTAAGGGGCAATTTTTAACCTGGCCAATCAACCTAACCCGCACATCTTTGGACTGTGGGAGGAAACTGGAGCACCCGGAGGAAACCCACGCAGACACGAGGAGAATGTGCAAACTCCACACAGACAGTGACCCGAGCCAGGAATCGAACCCAGGACCCTGGAGCTGTGAAGCAGCAGTGCTAACCACTGTGCTACCGTGCTGCCCATGCTTTGGTAGGACAAGAAGATCCTGCAGGAGACACTGGAAAATCCCACCCTTCAACTCCCAGATGCTGACAGGCTTGCGGAATTCATCCGGTAGTGATAGGGTGGCCCCTTTAAGGGGGCACTCCCTGAGAGCCACATATCAGGGTGGACCCTATAGCGTGTTGAGGCAGGAAGCTGAGCCAATCAAGTGCAAGGGTGGGTGTATCCCGGGCCAGAGTGAATCCTCAGTTGGATCTGTCTGAACCTTGTATTGTAAATACTTATCGTTGGCAATAAATCCCTAGTTACTCTGAACCACAATGAATCACCATCGATTTATTACAAGCACCCTGTTTTTGTTTCTGATCGCCTTTCTGTGCTTTGTGCGCAAGGATACTTTTTACTGTATAAAACTTGTAACAATAATCAAATGAGTAACATTTGGGTTCAGCAGTTGTCTGTGAAGTGAAAGAACAGAGTGTGATGTAGCCACTTCAATCTGTACAATAAATCAAGAGAGGTTTTTCTTGCCCACAAAGGTTTCACACAGACAGGAGGTGCTCGAATATTTTACTGACCTGATGCTTTTTAATAAACTACAGTCGTACTCAAAACATCTAGTTGCCATGAAAACTGAAAGAGATCCAATTCAAAAGCTTTCTGCAGATTATAAAAAAACACTGGTTTCCAAGACTCCTCCAATGGTCTTGGTAATTTTCATCGTGAAGTGTAAAAGATTGGTTGCAAGAAACATCACTGTCAATGTTGTGACTGTGGCTCAGTTGGTAGCACTCCACCTGCGAGTCAGAAGGCTTTGGGCTCAGATCCCATTCCAAGACTTGAGAACAAAAATGTAGGCTGACACTCCATGCAGTACTGAGGGGGTTGCTGCGTTACTGGAGATGCCAGCCTGGGTTTTTTCCTCCAGTCGGATAGTGAAGTTCAGAAAATTCCCACAAAGGTGGAATCTTTGTTACAGGCGGCAGATGTGGGCTGGACTCTGGCTCGTTCCAGGAATGGGTTCGAAGGCAGCTGGGTGTGAAGGTGGGCTTCTGGAGCGGGATTCCATCCGAGCGAAAATAAAAACACAACAGGCTCTCGCCCTTCCCAACACTCCCTGTGCCCCATCCATGATGTGGAGTTGCCAGCGTTGGACTGGGGTTGGCACAGTAAGTAGTCTCTCAACACCAACACTGTTGGACTTTAACCTGGTGTTGTGAGACTACTTACAGTGCCCCATCCATGCCACTTCATGGTGCCTCATTCCTCCTGTGCCAAGCTATGGCATTTCAATGCCCACTGAATCACTATACACTCTTTAGAACCAAGGAACCCCACAGTGACAGTAGGATCTGTTTTGAAAAGATTTCTTGAATTAATTCATTCACCACTTTCTCCTATGTTGCAGGAAAAGTCATTTTGCGACAAGTCAATAAAGCTTTCAATCATTCGGATCCTTTTATGTATCAATAACAAAAGCCACAAACCCTTGAAACCAATTGATATTTGTGTAAACAAACCTTGTGAAATTGACAGCACAGATCAGAGGGCCTGAGCTCAGTTTGTTTTATCTGGGACACAGTTGTTTCAACAAGCATAATGGGTGTCTGGGCTCTTCAGCTCAGTGCCCCTGTCACTCAGTCCAAGTGTGATTAGGAATAAGCAGCAAATGTTGGCCTTGCCACGATTGCTCACAAATTTAGGATAGTAAAAGTACGGCCTCAGACACTGCTCACTTCACCACATCCCCATTGCTTGCCTACCAACAACCTTTACTGAACTTTACTCAGATCTTGCATTCACCCTCGCACTGGTGTGAATCTTGCATGCACTTCTCTCAGCTTAGGCGTGCACACACTGCCAGGGCGGCACGGTAGCACAGTGGTTAGGGCGGCACGGTAGCACAGTGGTTAGGGCGGCACGGTAGCACAGTGGTTAGCACTGCTGCTTCACAGCTCCAGGGACCTGGGTTTGATTCCCGGCTCGGGTCACTGTCTGTGTGGAGTTTGCACATTCTCCTCGTGTTTGCGTGGGTTTCCTCCGGGTGCTCCGGTTTCCTCCCACAGTCCAAAGATGTGTGGGTTAGGTTGATTGGCCAGGCTAAAAATTGCCCTTAGTGTCCTGAGATGCATAGGTTAGAGGGATTAGTGGGTAAATATGTAGGGATATGGGGGTAGGGCCTGGGTGGGATTGTGGTCGGTGCAGACTCGATGGGCCGAATGGCCTCTTTCTGTACTGTAGGGTTTCTATGATTCTATTCAATCATGATGCCACATTTCTGTGACACATTAAGTAAAACAGACTGACATGTTGCTGCCCCTCTCACAAGTCAAGGCAGCCCGTAACCAGAAGCAGCAACATTAGAAGTAGGATAGGCAACCTTCAGAGGGCCTGCACAGTTGTATTAAACAATATTCTAGATTGTTCTTGTGCTAAAATAATCCCATTCAAACCAAGTTGATCATCATGCAAAATACCCCAGAGACTGGCGATCAGAAACAAAAACAGGGCGCTTGTAATAAATCGATGGTGATTCATTGTGGTTCAGAGTAACTAGGGATTTATTGCCAACGATAAGTATTTACAATACAAGGTTCAGACAGATCCAACTGAGGATTCACCCTGGCCCGGGATACACCCACCCTTGCACTTGATTGGCTCAGCTTCCTGCCTCAGCACGCCATAGGGTCCACCCTGATATGTGGCTCTCAGGGAGTGCCCCCTTAAAGGGGCCACCCTATCACTACCGGATGAATTCCGCAAGCCTGTCAGCATCTGGGAGTTGAAGGGTGGGATTTTCCAGTGTCTCCTGCAGGATCTTCTTGTCCTACCAAAGTCGATAGAGAATTGACTGGCTTGCTGATTTGCTGCAGGGTCATCTGCCATGGTAGGGCTGGCCTATTTTTCGAGTCTTGGAGTCATAGGGGTTTACAGCATGGAAACAGGCCCTTCGGCCCAACTTGTCCATGCCACCCTTCTCCTGACTGGTGTTCTGAAGAATTCGTATTGAACATCTAAATGCTGGCTCTCCCAAAAGTCTAACATTCCCACAGTACCTCGAGTGACTAGAATTTGTGCTCAAATCCCTGATGTTGATTTCCGACCAAAGTCAAGCAGCTAGTAGTTTGAAAATGTGTACCTCTGGTTGTTGTGGTATTTCCTGTGGTTCAGTGAATTCTAGTGATGTGATCTTCCAGCTTTTGTTGTTTTGGCCATCCTGCTTGCGTCTTTCTGTTACATTGCAGAGAAATGACTTGGAGGAAACTTGGGAGTAAAGGCGTTACCTGGGCCTATTGAGTGTTTAAACTTTGGCTCATGGCTCCAGCATTTTGGCCTACTTTGATTGCAGAAAGACCACAAATGTTAAAGTACGACACCATGAAATAGTGGAATGACTACTTGATAAAAGGTGGTGTATTCTCATGCTGAGAGTAGAACGCTGGTGGCAATGCACTTGCGTGACGTGGTGAAGTTCAATCTGTGTTGTGTAGATGACCAAAAATATATCCTGATGTGGGTATGCTGGAAAGTTCAGAAATATCCTTCCTTTAGTGACATTTTGCAGATTTCCCGGATAGTGATTGTAATCATAGAATCCTACAGTGCAGAAGGAGGTCATTCAGCCCATCGAGTCAGCACTGACCACAATCCCACCCAGGCCCTAACCGTATGCATTTAGCCTAGCTAGTGCCCGACACTAAGGGGCAATTTAGCATGGCCAATCCACCTAACCCGCACATCTGTGGGAGGAAACTGGAGCACCTGGAGAAAACCCACGCAGACACGGGGAGAAAGTGCAAACTCCACACAAATAGTGACCCAAGCCGGGAATCGAACCCGGGTCCCTGGGGCTGTGATGCAGCAGTGCTAACCACTGTGCCACCGAATCTGATGCCAAGATTCCCATTGAGTGATAACTTGAACGGAGATGCTGAAATGATGAGCCAATTATTTTTCAATATAAATAAAAACAGAAAATGCTCTAAAAGCTCACCAGGTCTGGCAACATCTTTGGAGAGAAAAACAGTTAACATTTCGAGTCTGTTTGACTTTGTTTTTTATTTCCGGCATCTACAATATTTTGCTTTTCTTTTTCTTCTTGGGATTGTGTAATGTTGTATGCTACAGGCTTGGTCAGGAACACAAAGGACATTTACTAATAAGGAAAAACTTGTAGAGGGGCTAGATTGCACGTTCTTCCCATGTCTGCATGAGTTTCCTTCCACAGACCGAAAGATGTGCTAGTTAGGTGCATTGGCCATGCTAAATTCTCCCTCCAGTGTACCCGAACAGGCACAGGAGTGTAGCGACTCGGGGATTTTCACACTAACCTCATTGCAGTGTTCATGTAAGTCTACTTGTGACTAATAAACTTTAACTTTCCATGTCTACTATATGTCCTTTGCCTGTCTTCTGCCTAAGAGAGGCCACCGCCCCCTGGAGTGGTTATCCACCCTCAGTCCCAGTTGGTCCCCCAAAGCCAGGCGACCCTCCTCTGATCTGTTACCCTTTTAAAAGGGACAATCACCGCAGCTGGTGAGTCCTTTAAAACAAGTATCGTATCTAGGCTTGACTTGACTTCCAGTTTGCTTTCAAGATATTGCAGTTTTATTGCCCAAGATAAATATATAGCTCTGTACTTTCTTGTACATCAACATGGTAATTAAAAACCTTATGCAAAGCTCATTTAGTTTCCGCTTACTCACAGAATCAACAATATAATTGACGATAGTTGGGGCAGTGTTTGATTCATGTACCTTATCAATCTTTGAAACACAGTTGAGATACGTTTTGGTAATAACTAAATTTAATTAGCTTAAATGCAGTCAATTATAGTATGTTCTGGGTTCACTAGAAAGTGAATAAGACAGGAGTGATTACAATGTATTATATCTTGGATGACAATATAAAAGGTTTTGTGAAATCAGATGTGACTGCAATGTTGAATTCATATTCATCACTTATTGGATGCTCATAAGGATATTATTTTTTCTTTTTGTCTTGGCGGCAAGGCAACCAGCCAGTTGCTGCATAATACCATCGATACTACAGCAATTAATTGCAAGTCAATCATTGATCTTGCAAATTTAACTATTTCACAGTTGGTCAACAGGGGGAAGAAATCCGTACATGCTTTATTGAAAATTTAAATCCTTTTCTGTGAAATCGAACTCTCACTAAAGGATGGTGATGTTTGATCCGATTCCCATTACTGAAAATTCAATAATGCAAAGAGCTAACTGGACCCACCTCAGTCTTCCATCACATCTCTCCCCCCATCCCCCAAAGTGAAATGATGAATATGTGCTCAGGCTTGACTTCTCTTTGACTTGCGGAGCCCAGATTGAAATCCCAACTTTTTTCCCTTTTTAAGTCTTCCAAATCTGCAACTCATTATTTAAATCCTTCCAGTTAAGATTCCAATGAATCGAACTTGAGAAAGGGATAATCATTTCATCATTGTCTAATGGTGAATCTAGACTTAAAACTTTAGCTCAAGTGAGGTGTGCAGGGGAGGTTTTTCATGCAGAGAGTGGTGGGTGCCTGGAACACGCTGCCAGAGGGGGTGGTGGAAGCAGGCACATTAGCAACATTTAAGAGGTATCTGGATTGAGTACATGAATGGGGAGGGAATAGAGGCATACGAACTGAGTAAGGGCGGAAGGTTTTTTTAGTTTAGTTCAGACATCATGATTGGCATTGGCTCGGAGGGCCAAAGGGCCTGTTCCCATGCTGTACTTTGTTCTAAGTACTCGTACAGATTTGGCCTCCACACTCTAGAAAGGTGATTAAAACTGTAAGATGCTGCTCTGATGGAATACAAGAGCTAATGGGCTGACATGAGGGTTTTCAATATTATGATGGGGTCAGTGGTGTAAGGGGTTTAGAAATAGGAGGCATAAATATCAGTTTAAATGCAAGTGAGTTGGGAAAGAGAGGAGAAGCCTTTGTCATATGCTGACGAGACACTGCAATGTGCAGTCAATGATTTGAAGAGAGATCATGTTAACTTTTGAAAAGGTCTGATGGGTATTTCAGGGCATGGTGTTTGGAATAAGGTGTTGCAGAAACAGGCTTGTGGGCATGTCATTGGGACATCTGATCACATGCAAGATAAACACCTCACCAACACTACTGCCCATGGTAATTAAAAACCTTATGCATGCTCATTTCAGCTTTTGGCTTATAGAATCAATAATATAGTCGAAGATAGTTGGAGCAGTGTTTGATTCACGTACTTTATCAATCTTTGAAACTCAGTTGAGATACATTTTGGTAATTGCTACTCCTGCTCCTAGTTCTTGTGTTCTTATCCCACCTCCTTGCTTGGTATGGCTCCAGCTCTGCCCAAGACCGCAAGGAACTACAAAAGGTTGTGAATGTAGTCCAATCCATCATGCAAACCAGCTTCCCACCCATTCACTCTGTCTATACTTCTTGCAGCCTCGGCAAAGCAACCAGCATAATTAAGGACCCCACACACCCTGGGCATACTCTCTTCCACCACCTTCTGTCAGGAAAAGGTACAAAAGTCTGAGGTCACGTACCAACTGACTCGAGAATAGCTTTTTCCCTGCTGCTGTCAGACTTGTGAATGGAGTTACCTTGTATTAAGTTGATCTTTCTCTACACCCTAGCTATGACTGTAACACTACATTCTGCACTCTCTCGTTTCCTTCTCTATCAACGGTATGTTTTATGTCTGTATAGCGCGCAAGAAATAATGCTTTTCACTGTATGCTAATAATGTGACAAAATCAAAATTCTCAGAGCTCTGGAATATTGAATATGATCAGCAATGCCATTCTCTTACTGTGTGTTGGCTCTGTCCAGTTTGTTGGAATTGCTTTTGCTTGGTTTCACTCAGTCTATCCAACTGCAGCCATGTATCTCTAGTAATGTCCCTGTCCACCCTGGAGTCTCATAGGGACCATATCTGAATAACTACTTTTCCTGCTCTATATCCCACATCACCTGCATGTGTGCTCAATGGTAACACCTTCAAACTACCATTGAACTGTCAGACTGCTTGCTCGACATAACGGATACAATTTCCTCCATTTTTAACACTTGGAAGACCATAGCCAAAAGCTTTGTGACATTGTGTATTTGTACTCGCTGCCACCAACTCCATTCTCAGTGCTGAACCTGTTATGACTTTAGTATACAATTCCATCTTGAACCATATTCTCGCCATCCCAAAGGAAGTTCAGTCTCGATTAATGTCACTCACCTGCATCTCCATCTCATCCATGTCTCTGCTTTAATTACTCGGTTCCTCTCTTGAGCCTCTTCCTCACCTTTATCACCTATGTCTTTATCTACTTGGACATTCTGCTTTAACATTCCTTATCTAAATTCCTCTGCCTTTTAGACTCGCTTCTGTAAGTGACACCACTCTTGCCTCTGAACCAAATGCTTACGACTTGAAATCATACCTCCCAGGGACTTGAGCACATAATTGAGGAGGATGATTTGGCACAGTATTGATAGCGTAAGCATTGTCTAAGTTGCTGCCTTTTTGGATAGGGTGTTCCGTACAAGATTTTTAATGAATTCTTTTGGCAAGATATGTCTGTCTGTTTTAGTTAAGACCCCCTGGCATTCTTTGAAGAAAGTCAGTGTTCTCTTTGACTGTCCTACCCTACATTTAACCTTCACTCACTACCTCCAGCTAGTCATTGATCTCATTTATTCCTGTTGCTGTGTGCAAATCAGCTGCAATGTTTCAAAACGACAGTTAGCCACAGCTTCAGTCAATTAAGTGCATTTTAAGACACTTCAATCAATGCAAGTTCATTTGGGCATTGTTCTCAGTTTAAAGGCACCGTGTGTGAAACAAGTTATCATTGTCCTCCTCTCATTTGAAGACTGCTCCTGTCAAGAACTGAGGTTTTCCAATCTATGGATTCATTCACGAGATAAAAGCTGTTTTTGCTTTTTGCTATTTGGCAGGCATTCTGTGGGGAGAAAGAAGACAAAAGCCATTTAGTGAGTATTCAACCCTGTGGATGTGGTAATCGTTGTGAAGATGTCTGTATTATACTGTTTATCAGTCTTAATGTAAAACATCTACAACGGCCGCAGCCATGGATGGTGCGTTTTTAAGGAGGCAATTCCACAGTGTAGGACCTTGACAGTTGTAGGCTCAATTAAAACTGTCTGGGAGGGCGGGGGGATGTACATAACACCAGAGATGGAAGATTGCAGAGTTCTTAGAAGTTTGAAAGGCTGGAGGGACTGAAATGAGAAGGAATAAAGCCATGAAAGAACTTATATATTTTGAGGCATTATTAGACTGGGAGCCAATATAGTCGGTGACCACAGATGATGGGTAAACAGGACTGGGAGATGGGCAGGTGAAGGATGAGAGGTCGTCTGGAGGTTATGACGGAATGATCGGTGTTTCAGCAACAAATGGGTTGAAGCAGGGTTGGAAGTGGGAGATGTTATGGAGATAGAAATGAGTAGTATGGGATTGTAAGCTTAGCATGGATTCACATCGGATGTTGATGTGAGCAATCTGCTTGAATTTGGAAGGAGGAAGAATGCAGATTAGTTTGGAGGTTGTGATTATAGATTTGATGACAGTCTGACACACAGGTGTAGTTGAGGAGTTAAAATTAGTGAATAATTGAGTTGCTTGATGCCTTGTCTTTGGGTGATGTCACCAAGGGGTAGTTCGTAGCTTATAAAGCATGGGGTGGTGAAGAGAACTCTGTATGACTTCCCAAATATTACTGGAGATGTTCTGGTTATGATCAGATGAGTAAGAATAGAATCAAGGAAGGGTATTCTCATTGAAATGGACAATTAAGAGGAGGAGGATGTAGCCAATCATGCATAAAGGCTGCAGTGAGATCCTGAGGGAGAATAGAGTGAACAGTGTTCATAGTCATGGAGGATGTTAATTGTGACTTTAATCAGGGCTGTTTTACTGCTGTGGTAGGGGAGAGAGACTGATTTTAATAAAATATGGAGCTGCAGGAAACGAGGGCAGAGATTAGGGAGATGACAGTTGACGAAAGAAGTTCCAGATTGGGGAATCTATGTTGGTGAGGATAAGGGAGAAAATGGGGGGGCAAAATGAGCATATTGGTATTGTTGGGTTCCAAAGGATGTCCAGAGCTTTTTTAAAAATGGCAAAAGAATAGACTTGCCACTGAATCAAAAAATGGCTGCTGCAAGTTACAGGACCAAAAGGCTAGGAGCCTCCACCAGGGGTTAATAAGAAAGTAATTATTTTCTCAGCCGGTGGAATTTTGCACCTTTTATCGGACAGAGAGACCCCTTGTAATCGTGAAACCAGATAACGCGTGCATCAAAACTCGTTATGCCCAGAGTCACAAACAAAGCTCACCTGGGACTGAGCTCTGACAAAGATATCCAGACCTGAAACATTGGCTCTGTTCTCTCTCTCTACAGATGCTGTCAGACCTGAGAGTTTCCAGCTTTGCCTCACCTGGGACTGTCCAGGTCCATTTAAAGGGAACCAAGGGATGTATTTTGCATCTGATAAGTTCACCCTTGGAGTCAGAGGGTCAGCCTACATCACGGCGTCCCATCACCAGACTTTCAAAGTGGATAGTAACTTTACACAGCTGACAACTGGGACATTCAGTCCTGAAATCAAAGCCAGTTCCAGACACTAATAAACATCCCTTTTGGAAGTCATTGTGAAGAATTAGAATGGCCAGTTTGAAACCTCTACATGCCTTTTAGAACTGGGAAAAACTCAGTCAGTTGCTTTAGTATCGACCAGAAAGGACATCTGGTTTAGCAAGCAGCCAGTTACCATGTCTCAGCTTCTCCATGCCTGTCCCTGCTGGAAGATATCCTGATGTGGAGATGCCAGCGTTGGACTGGGATAAACACAGTAAGAAGTCTCACAACACCAGGCTAAAGTCCAAAAGGTTTATTTGGTAGCAAAAGCCACTAGCTTTCGGAGCACTGCTCCTTCAGGAGAAAGAGCAGCGCTCCGAAAGCTAGTGGCTTTTGCTACCAAATAAACCTGTTGGACTTTAACCTGGTGTTGTGGGACTTCTTACTTGGAGATATCCTACCATTGCCTGCAGAACCAGCCCAGTCCCTTTGTACCTACTTCATTGGCAGTATCCGCACCATCTACAAAAAGAATGGCTTCAACCAGCTGAACTCAAACACCTCTGTGAAAGAATCCCTCATTTCGATTCTGACTCTGGAAATCATGCGAATTAAGTGTGATTTCTGTGGCCCATGTACTGTTACCAGTTGCACAACTCCTTTATCACTTCCACAGTGTAGTATTGTGTGTCTCTCCCCCTGGGTTTCGAATGTGAAGTGAACTAATTGATGCGCGACAATCAAGCACGTGGAACCAAGGCTTCGATATTGAAGGCTTTTATTGTGTAACAATGGAACTACTAACACGAATACACCAGTTCAGACTGAAGGGGTCCTGCCGGAGCAGAGGGTCTTATACCTCGCCACCGGAGGCGGGGCCCCACTGGAATGTGCCATGATAACACTTATAACAGGTAAACACCCTAACCCAACAACATTGTACAACCCCCACAGTAACAACACCCTAGCCCAACAGTAACATAATAACAACCCCCAGTGGTAACCAACGATGGTTCACCACATTCACCCCTCCTTTAAAAACAAAAGGCGGCGGGGTGCAAGAAAAAAACAGGTCATATATACAGAATTCACAAGTCCAGACGGTCTGGAGGACCGCACCGACGCTGTGATCTCCTCAACACCGGTTGCGAAACCGGAGCAGGTGCTTGCGGTGGCGTTCTCTCCAAAACAACGTCCGGCTGTCCCCTCAAGGACTCCCGGGCCGGTTGGCCCTGGTGAGGCGATGGTGCAGGGGATCCTGGAACCTTCGGTGGTGGCGCCGATCTCCGAGTCTCAGGCAAGCTGTACATGGGAGTAGAACTGTTATGCACTGGTCCCGGTGCTGACCGCGCCACGTCTGGGGAAGCAATGAGGAGTAGTGGATTCGTGACTGGGGGAATAGGAGCGACAGGAGTTGCTACGTCCCCTGCGGGCGCCAGGTCTCTAATGGAGACAGTGTCCTCTCGCCCGTCAGGATATGCCACATAGGCATACTGAGGGTTGGCGTGGAGGAGTTGGACCGGTTCGACCAAGGGGTCGGACCTGCGAGCCCTCACATGGCGCCGCAGAAGGACGGGTCCTGGGTACGTCAACCAGGCTGGCAATGAGATCCCCGAGGACGACTTCCGAGGGAATGAGAACATCCTCTCGTGGGGAGTAGCATTGGTTGCCGTACACAGGAGGGAGCGGATAGAATGGAGCGCATTTGGAAGGACCTCCTGCCAACGGGAGACTGGAAGGCCCCTGGATTTCAGTGCCAGTAGGACAGCCTTCCAGACTGTAGCATTCTCCCTTTCCACCTGTCCGTTACCCCTAGGGTTGTAGCTCGTGGTTCTACTAGAGGCAATCCCGAATGAGAGCAGGAATTGCCTCAAGTCGTTGCTCATGAACGACGAGCCCCTGTCGCTATGAATGTAGCAGGGGTACCCGAACAGGGTAAAAAGCTCACTGAATGCCTTGATGACGGTGGCAGTCGACGTGTCCGCACAGGGGACAACAAACGGGAACCGGGAGTACTCGTCTATTATGTTGAGGAAATAGACGTTCCGGTCCGTTGAGGGAAGGGGGCCCTTAAAATCCACACTCAGCCTCTCAAAAGGGCGAGTGGCCTTGACCAATTGTGCCCGGTCTGGTCGATAAAAGTGTGGTTTGCATTCTGCGCAAATCCGACAGCTTCTCGTCACTGACCTGACATCCTCCACCGAGTAAGGCAGGTTGCGGGCTTTGACGAAATGGTAGAGTCTGGTGACTCCAGGATGACACAGATCATTGTGGAGGGCCTTCAAGCGGTCCTCCTGCATGATGGCGCATGTTCCGCGCGAGAGGGCATCCGAGGGCTCATTGAGCTTCCCTGGACGATACATAATATCGTAATTATAGGTGGAGAGCTCAATTCTCCACCGCAAGATCTTATCGTTCTTGATCTTGCCCCTCTGCGTGTTGAACATAAACGCCACGGATCGTTGATCCGTGATCAGGGTGAACCGCTTCCCTGCCAGGTAATGGCGCCAGTGTCTGACTGCCTCCACAATGGCCTGAGCCTCCTTCTCCACCGCTGAGTGCCGAATTTCTGGGCCTTGAAGGGTGCGGGAAAAGAACGCGACGGGCCTGCCTGCCTGGTTTAGTGTGGCGGCTAGGGCGAAATCAGATGCATCACTCTCCACCTGGAAAGGGATGGATTCATCCACCGCGTGCATCGTGGCTTTCGAGATGTCGCTTTTCAAAGCCTTGAAGACCAATTGGGCCTCCGGCGTAAGTGGGAAGGTCGTGGACTTGATGAGCGGACGAGCTTTGTCCGCGTAGTTGGGGACCCACTGCGCATAGTACGAAAAGAATCCGAGGCATCTCCTCAGTGCTTTCGTGCTAGCGGGCAAGGGAAGTTCAGTAAGGGGGCGCATACGGTCTGGATCAGGGCCAATGACCCCGTTTTCCACCACGTATCCGAGGATGGCTAACCTGCGCGTACGGAATACGCACTTCTCCCTGTTATAGGTCAGGTTCAGGCGAGATGCAGTGCGCAGAAAGTGTTGGAGATTCGTGTCGTGGTCCTGCTGGTCATGGCCGCAGATGGTGACGTTATCCAGGTACGGGAAGGTAGCCCGCAACCCGTTCTGGTCCACCATTCGGTCCATAGCACGCTGGAAGACCGAGACCCCATTGGTGACACCAAATGGAACCCTGAGGAATTGGTATAGACGACCATCCGCCTCAAAAGCCGTATATTGTCGGTCCTCTGGGCGGATGGGGAGTTGATGGTAGGCGGACTTAAGGTCTATGGTAGAGAACACTCGGTACTGCGCAATCTGATTGACCATATCAGAAATGCGCGGGAGAGGATACGCATCCAGCTGCGTATAACGATTAATGGTCTGACTATAGTCGATGACCATCCGAGGTTTGTTCCCGCTTTTGACTACCACGACCTGCGCTCTCCACGGACTAGCACTGGCCTGTATGATCCCTTCCTTGAGGAGCCGCTGAACCTCAGATCTAATAAAGATCCGGTCCTCAGCGCTGTAACGCCTACTTTTAGTAGCGATGGGCTTGCAGCCTGGTACCAGATTCTTAAAGAGGGATGGTGTAGTGATTTTCAGAGTGGAAAGATTGCATGCGGGGCGCTTTGGGCAATTTGGAGGCTGCGGCTGATTCCCTACTGCCAGTGAAGGGAGTGGCCCACCGTACTGTAGGATCACACTCTTCATGTGGACCATAAAATTTAGTCCGAGGAGAATTGGCGCACAAAGGTGAGGTAACACAAGGAGCCTGTATTGCTCGTAAATTGTGCCCTGTACCTCAAGAGTTACCATACATCGTCCTTGGATCGGTACAGACCGGGACCGTGATGCCATGGAAATTGTCTGCTTGGCAGGGAGAACCCGGAGTCCACACCGTTTAGCAGTTTCAGGGTGTATGAAACTTTCGGTGCTCCCACTGTCAAACAGACAATTCACAGTTCGACCATTTACCTTTATATCCATCATGGAATTCTCAAGCCTGTGGTGCTTAGTCTGGTCCAGGGAGATCGACGCCACCGTTGGCCCCTGGGCGTCACTGCATGCTGCCGATGTTGATGCTGAGGACCCCTGCTGGTCGCTCCTAGTCGTCGTGGACCATGATGGCCGCCCCCATGAATCGCACGTGGGCGAGGGCGCCAAACGCAGCGACTCCTGGTGGTCTTCCTCCTCCTCCGTCAGTCACGATGGCGCCGTCCTGGGTTCGCACGTGGTCGGACCTCGTGGGTACTGCGACGCCGAAGGAGATTGTCTCCGTTCTGGAGGGTTACAAGCTGCACTGCCGTTTTTAGACTTCGACCTGCAGACTTTACCGTAGTGGCCTTTTTTACCGCACTGGCTGCAGATAGCCGTTCTTGCCGGACACTGTTGCCGTGGATGCTTGGCCCCACCACAAAAATAGCATCGCTGGCCACCTGGAGCTGCCGCCGTCGTTGGATCGATCTGGGAGCGCGGGTTAGCGGGGCGAGGAGGGAGCTGAGCTTGCTCCTGCCACGTTGACTGCACGTGGTCCTCGGGGTACAGCGCCAAGCTTTTCGACGCCGCTTCCAGCATCTCAGCCATCTCCATCGCTTGGGTCAAGTCGAGGTTCCCCCTTTCCAGCAATTTAAGCCTGATGTACGAGGACCCTACCCCTGCTACGAACGCGTCTCGGGCGAGGTCGTACATATATTGTTCGGCTGATACGTCTTTACAATCGCAACCCCTGGCAAGCTGCAGGAGCTCATTGGCGTAGTCCTCCATGGTTTCGCCCGACTGCCGACGTCGTGTCGCGAGGAGGTAACGAGCGTGTATCTCGTTGGGTGGTTTCGTGTATCGTTTCTTCAGGAGCTCGACGGCCCTCGGGTAAGTGGGAGCCGCACGAATCGTGAGATAAATCGTGTCGCTTACCCTTGCATGGAGGACTTGGAGTTTGTCACTGTCTGTAGTGATAGCTACAGAGGCAGCCAGGTAGTCTTCGAAACACTTCCACCAGTGGTCGAAGGTGTTAGCGGCACCGACCGCACATGGGTCCAGCGCCAGACGATCTGGTTTTAAGATCTGTTCCATACTCTTTTTTTTGTACAGCTGAGAGTTTTCTGTTACACAATAAAATTGATGCGCGACAATCAAGCACGTGGAACCAAGGCTTCGATATTGAAGGCTTTTATTGTGTAACAATGGAACTACTAACACGAATACACCAGTTCAGACTGAAGGGGTCCTGCTGGAGCAGAGGGTCTTATACCTCGCCACCGGAGGCGGGGCCCCACTGGAATGTGCCATGATAACACTTATAACAGGTAAACACCCTAACCCAACAACATTGTACAACCCCCACAGTAACAACACCCTAGCCCAACAGTAACATAATAACAACCCCCAGTGGTAACCAACGATGGTTCACCACACTAATCTTCTGCATTAATCGTAACGTGAGTCTCCCGTGGGCTATTAGTAAATGAGATCTCTCTCACACAGGGATTGGAAAACCATGCCAAGCGTGCTTAAAATTATTACAAAACGGCTTCTGCTTACGGACGGGTGGTGAGAAGCAATCAGTGCAGTTTGCCTGTCGCTCTTGTCCGTAACGGTGTTGTAAACAGATACAAGCCAAAATAAATTGCATTTGTAAATGGAACAGTGTCATATGCTGTAATGTTGTCGAGTTTTCCAGTGAATAAGTTGCTGCCTTTCACAACACTGCTCAAAGTAGAAATATCTCTGGGTGGGATTTGTAATTGTTGGTCACGGCTGGTGCATGGCTTCTGTTCTTAAAATGTGTGTGAATGTAACCTTCTCGATTGGAATTCCGAAAGAAGTTGGATGGGCCTTGAAGGGAATAAATCTTCAGGACGACAGTTCAAGTTTTAAGCTTTTTAAAAAAGTTTATTATTGTCACAAGTAGGCTTCCATTAACACAGTTACTGTGAAAATCCCCTCGTTACCACACTCCGGCTCCTGTTCGGGTACACAGAGGGAGAATTTAGCATGGTCAATGCACCTATCCAGCCCGTCTTTCGTGCTGTGGGAAGAAACTGGAGCACCCGGAGGAAATCCCACGCAAACACTAGGGAGAACATGCGGACTCTGCACAGACAGTGACCCAAGCCGGGAATCGAACCCAGGTCCCTGGCACTGTGAGGCAGCAGTGCTGACCACAGTGCCACCCCCGGTGCCCACGGATCAATCTAGAGAATGAGACTGACTGGATTGCTTCTATGCTGTAAAAGAATGACTGACTAATTAACCAAATGAGAGAATTACTTCACTTGTCCATGCTGGACAGCATGGCCCCTCAGCCCATGATGATGGTTCTAAAAAAAAAAATTATTTCCAAGTTCAAATTCTGTGGGTTACGGTCAGTGGTATTCGAGGAAAGTGCATTTTAACAGCGGGGAAGCTAAATTTGAGAGGATTGGAAAGAAATGAGGGAAAATGAATATTAGTATTGTAAACAAGTACAAGCCAACATGAACCATATTCACAAATAGAACAATGCAATAGAGTTTTCCAGTGAATGGTTGCTGTATTTCATAACCATGTTCGTAAAGTAGGAAAAGAATAATTGATTTCTGGCGAAGTAGTTAAGCAGTGAAACCTGTGTAAGTGACACTGGAAAAGGATTAGATATCTATTGAGTGACCCAAATAACCTGGACAGTAAAATATACATGAGGCAATCTGAAACCATGGACACTGGGAAATTATGGTAACTAGGGTAATTTTCAATGCGACTTTTTACAACTTGCAGCAGCCTTGCTGTGTTTTATTTGGAACTTTTTGAGCTTCAACCTGAGGCAAGATCATCAGTGCTTCCCCTTGCAGCTTGCTGGCTGTCCTCAACTTTGCTGGCAGTGGGAGAAAAAAGAGAGTTGTATCTCTGCATGTGTGTCAGCGCTGAGAGCCTCTGTCTCCCTCCCTGCAGGGTGACTGAACTCCGGGGAACTGCTGCACCTACTGTGTCGCTTGCAACAGTTGTGCTGGACTCTGTTGTATAAACCTGGATGTGGAGATGCTGGCGTTGGGCTGGGGTAAACACAGTAAGAAGTCTCACAGCGCCAGGTTAAAGTCCAACAGGTTTATTTGGTAGCACAAGCCACTAGCTTTTGGAGCGCTTGCTGCTCCTTCGTCAGGTGAGTGGGAGTTCTATTCACAAGCAGGGCATATAAAGACACAAACTCAATTTACAAAATAATGGTTGGAATGCGAGCCTTTACAGGTAATCAAGTATAAACCTGGATCCAGCCTGGTGAGTGTACAAACGTCTGTGGAAACAATCAAGCATCAATTTAGTTCCAGCAGTTGGTGCGTAGGCTGTGTGTCCATTGTGTGTGGGGAGGTGTGTGGGGCCTGAGGCCAGTGCGAGAGTGGTTGGTCCGAGTAATCAGCTGCCAATAGTGGCTCGGCTACTGGCAATTGGCAACAGGTGTCAGTGATTGCTGGCCGCTATGTCGCTGTTTGGGCTGCAGGGCCTTTGTGGTTGACAACTGCTAAGTGGTTGTAGTCTGTGGTTTGCAAATGGACCATTTGGCCTGGTGCTACAGGACCTAGAGTGCGGGCATGTTTGTCATAGTGCACCTTGTTGTTCAATCTGTGCTTGGGCAGTGTTTCAAGCCTGTTGGGTACAAGTTCTGGCTGCAGCATGGCCTTGGCAGTCGGGATCATGGTCCTGGTGTGTCTAAAAAGCTGTTGAGCTGAGGAGAGCAGATCCTGTCGCGGAAGATTACTTGGGCTTAGAAATGCAGCATAGAAATCAGTGTCATCCCGTGCACACATTTCCAGAAGATGATTGTTGGAGCGTACAGCTCTCTGTGAACCCATTGGACTGTGGAAATAGAGGGCTGCTTGTTACATGATGAAAATCCCAAGTGGAAGCAAAGATACAGAGACAAGCTGGCGGGCATCGCCGGAATGAGCTTTTGCAGAATGTCAAGTGTAGCAAAGTGTCTGGAGTTTCACAATTACCAGACTGCTGGTTGTACTTGACAAACAGTCCAGTTCGAACCATCCTGAGTGCGAATCCACCAATATTGAGTGTTGCTTGCTGATCCATTCAAAAATGTCTGCTGCCATACACACCGATCCTGCGCTCTCAATGTCAGCTTGCATACAGGGCCAATATAGTGACTCTCTGTTCCTGACCTTAGTTGTAACATCATGTGTCTCAGTCACATGACGACCCGGTCTACAGGGGGCTACTCTCTTCACCGGCCTATTGAATCGGTGGGCTGTTCATTTTTGCCCCATTGCCGGATCCACCCACTCAGCAGCTGCGTCTCCTCTGCCCACTACTCTGCCATTTGTTATCTCTTCTGATGGTGATTCCATTTCTTTCAGCCACTTTGGCGAGTGATGGTAGATATCTCGGCATGCTCCGTTTCTCCAAAATAAAGACAGAAAACGCTGGCAAAACTCAGCAGGTCTGGCAATATCTGTGGAGCGGAACGGGGATAACAGCTTGAGTCCAAAATTGGGAGCTGCTCAATCTGTGCGGCTCTGCAGACTGATGGGAAGGCCAATGAGTCCTTGTGGTCACTGTCTTGCTGCAGACTTGCTGCTCAACCCAAAAACTGCAGCCACTCAATACCCTCTGTCTGTTCTCAACCTTGCCTTTTGGATGCTTCAATATGTTAGCACTTTTCCCTTTTGCTTTTGTCCTGTTCCTGCTTTAATGCTTCCAAATAGAACTTGGGAATGCAGTTTATAAAGAAGCTGCAAAGCTCCAGGTGAGAGAGCAGTTTGAAATGAAAGCAGAAATTCTAAATGGCAAAACTACTGATTGATCAGACCTGCATGCTGGTGTGGCAAAGTGGTTCCTAGCCGCCTTGAATGCAGATCAAAATTTGAGTTGGTTGTTCAAGATTGTTGGGAAAATATTTTTAAAGTATGTATGATTAGTTTGGAAATAAGGGCAAATGTAAAACAAAATGACGGCCCCCAGTGTGTCTATAATTTACAATTTTCTCTCTTACGAAGAAATAGCGCCCCCTAACGGCATTGTGGGTCAACCCACAGCACATGGACCGCAGCGATTCAAGAAGGTGGCTCACCACCACCTTCTCGAAGGCAACTAGGGATGGGCAATAAACACCGGCCAGCCAATGACGCCTATGTCCCACGCATGAATAGAAAAAAATATATAAATCCAAGTTACTTAATAAGCAGGCTGTTTCTCTTTTATGATTTCTTTTAAAACAGGCAAACAGTTAATACGTTAACTTTAAAAGTCCTGGCTGAGCATTTCCATTCTTGTCTTGTCTTTGAGGATTTTCCTACATGTGGCAATTTTGTTCCCTCATTAATATTGAAATTAGTGCTGTAATGCTAGAATGATCAATCCACACTGGTTACCCAAGCCATTACTTTTCAGTTTTATGACCTCCATCTTCTCTGCCACCTCAGCATGATCCGGTTAAGTATAGCGTTCATGAGTTCTAAATGGATTGGAGCAGGACAATTTGACAGGAACATCAACTTGAAGTTAATTTTTACATTAGACGTGTATGCAAGGGCAAGCTCTCATTTAAATACTTAATTTCCCAGATGGAAAACCTGTAAATGTTTACGAAATAATTTAAAACCATGCTACAGTTCCAGTCTTGTACTTGAGGATTTTATTTGGGTAGACGCTTCCCTGTTCAAGAGTTTAAGTTTCATGTTGAAGATGTTCAGACTATGCTGAAACTTTCATGTATAAAATAATCTGTGGGTCCAAGTATTCCGTGCCAAAACTAAGGATGCCGAAACCAAGGACACCAAAACCTATTGTAGCATGCTTAGCTGTCTTGGTCAAAATCTGAACCAACTGAATGTGATTCATTCCTATGTGGTGTATTTAAGCACCGAGGTACTCGTGGCAAACTGGGGCAGTTAAAGCTCTGGGTTTGAGTCCACTGCCAGGACTTGTTGACCATGGAAGGAGCATTCAACGCGGTTCAATGGGCTGTTTTACAGTCCACAAAATCTGGCAATAGATTAGCATATTGGAGGGAGGTCTTGGCATTTAATTAGAGCATTTGCGTTGAAGTCAGAATTGATGAGAGCTGTTGATGGTGTGGCCCCTCTGAAGGCAACCGCAACTCTATTTTTTTGCTAAAGCAAGTTACAGTACTAGTCAAAACCGAGGCAACGGGTTGAGCCTCTTGCACGTCATCTAAATTGGCGTGTTTTTGATTGGAACATTAGAATTTAGGTATAATAGGGACAAACTTCTTTCAGTTACTAGTAAGTGGGAACAATGAAAAAAAAACACTTGCACATTGGCACTGTTGTTCCCAGTAACTTGCTAAAGGTAAGCGAAATTGACTCGTGCTACAAACCTTTGTGGGAGAGAGGGGGAAAGGATACCTTTTGCTAAATTGATGCAACCTATAGATTCACCAAAGTATATCTTGACCTCATAACATACAAGACTGTGGTGACCCACTGTAACTATGTATTATATGCCTGGACACACCCCTGCTGCGCCTGACCTGAGACTCTTCCCTTTCCACCTGATCGAGGTATAAAGGTAACGGTTCCTCCCCTCTGCCTCAGTCTGGATCAGGCTAGCTACAAGGGTGTGTTCCAGTTCTTTGTGATTAAAAGCCTGTTTTATTTCACACTCGCCATAGTTCTCGTGAATTGATGGTGCATCAAAGACCAGTTGCTGATTGAATGAATTCATTTGAATTGCTTGTCAATAGATTAAATTACACAGTAGTAAAGAGACCATTGCTATCTGGTTGGGGAAGGCTTGATGCCAGTGATCCCCTGTGGCATGACACAGTTTTAACATTCTCTCCTTTGGGGATTTGGATACCATCCGCAGATCTCAGTACGAAGCCATGCTTTATGCCATTAAATACTTTGGGGATTTAATATCAAACCACTGAAAGCCTCTTCATGGATTTGAACACTCAAGTTCATTAAAAAAAAAAGTCATTGCAAAATACTATAATGCCACAGGAGTCACTTGAACGGAAACAGATTCTAAAAATATATCCTATTAAAATGGCATCTGCTGGGAAATTTTGAAATTAAAGAATATTTCTTAATGTTTCCAGCCTTGTTTCTTCCAATTTGAAAATGTTTTAGATATATAGTTTATTAACTCAAAGATCCAATTAAAAGACACTAGTTTAAAATATAAAAACCTGTGAAGAAAATCATTGAACTCCATATGTTTTTCTTGGAGCAAAAGAGGACTAGAATTGACAGAATCTGTATCAGGTAGTTTGCTCATTGTGTTGAAATAATACATTTTGTCTGCAATTATAACATCCTGAACATTACCAAACTAATGTTCAAGTTGAAGAGTAAAGGTTGCATGGGACATTGTGACTTTTGATAATGTACTAATTCAGCTTACTGTAGCCACCAAAGCTTGTAACACACAGTGGGTAACCAGGAACACAGTTGTTTATTACAGGCTGTGATATTACCAGCACTGTGACTTGAACCTCAGAAGTTCACTTCTGGGGAATCTAAGCAATGCTTCTCATTAAGATTTCACCAGCCATTGTGAGCCTGTTTCGTTCTTCATTCCAAACCACCAACTTTATGAAACCTTCAACACTGCAAACAAATCTGTGCCTGAGTTACATTAAAGCAACACATCATTCTTCTATGAGCTAATTCATCATGGCTCATAAATCTGGTGAGGACATAGTTTTCCGTTTAAACCAATTTATAGATCGAGAAGGGCACTCCAATAAACAAGAATTTTAGCCTTTTACCCTCCTTTTCTAAAACTATTCTATGTGATCAGAAGACTGTTGCCTGGATTCTGAAATGGCACCAGACGATAGTGTTGAATTCTAAGAGTGCAAATGGTTGAGATTTGCTTTTGAAAGCTCCCTTCTGTTTTCATGCCCTTATTACCTTTAGACTTGACTATTCCAACCCCGCAATCCTGGCTGGTCTCCAACATTCTACCCTCCATAAGCTAGAGGTTATCCAAAGCTGCAGTGACAATTCCCCATCACGCCTGTGCTCATGTTTTTATGTGGCCCTCAGTCAAGCAGTGTCTTGATTTTAAATGGAATCATGAGCTTTTGGAGCACTGATCCTTCATCAGGGGAGTCCGCGAGCTTTCGGAGTCCTGTTAGACTTTAACCTGGTGTTATAAGACTTCTTACTGTGCCCACCCCAGTCCAATGCCAGCATCTCAACATCTTGATTTTAAATCACTATCTTTGATTTCTAAACCCTTCATTGCACCACCCTTTACAAGCTCTGTCATCTCCTCCAGCCCCACAGACCTCTTGGAATATCTGTGCTCTAATTTTGACCTCTTGTGCATCCTTGATTTTGATTGCTCTGCTATTGGTGGCTGCGCCTTTGGTTAACCAGGCCGCAAGCTCTGGCACTTCATCCTTATGTGTCTCGATCTCGTAAGGTACCCCTTAAAACCTGTCACTTCAACCATGCTTTTGGTCCAGTGCCTTGTGGACGTCACAAAAATATCAATGAAATTGGTTAAGCAATAGAAGAGTGTGTCTAACTTTCACAAAGCAAAAATATGATATTTAATGTACATATTTAAGGGGATATGGAAAGAAAGAGGAAACTGAATAAGAGAGAATGCTTTGCATTTGTTTTAAATGCGTTAATTCTATAGGTGGCACTTGAAGCTGGGAGGGAGATTTTGTTTTATAACGTTGAAAATGCAATGCATTCACTGGGAAATTAAATAGTGGCTGTGCATTTTCTTCGGCAAACAATCAATTTTCGCACATTTGTAATTTAATGTGGTCACTGTTCCTGAGTACACAGGAAAAGCAGTAGCAAGCAAGAGGTAAGAGCATTCTTTGTTTAATATCACGCTTCTGAGAATTGAATACTGCTATCTCCCGAAGTAATTTGGTCCCTGTGATTTTTAATGCCGTATTGAGTAAGTTGGTGTAGAATTACACTGACATAAACAGACCATTAAGAGTCGAGAGTTAGAAAATCTCTAGCATTAATGACCATCCTCTGATTAGACTCAAGGTATACAATGTTATATTTTTGGACTGTGCAATACCAGTGCTAGTACATACAGTACATTCCCAACCCCAGCTTGCTGCAATCCAAAAACAAACCTGCCAGGATTTTTAAAAAATGTATTCATTCGTGGGATATGGGTGTCACTGGCATTTATGTCCACCACTACTTGACCTTGATGGTGGGGGGCTACTTCCTTGAACTGCTGCAACTTGTCATGAGCAGTTCAGATAGGTTTGGGTGGCACAGTGGTTAGCACTGCTGCCTCACAATGTCAGGGACCCCGGTTCAATGTCTATGTGGAGTTTGCACATGCTTCCATGTATGCATGTGTTTCTTCTGGGTGGTCCAGTTTCCTCCCGCAGTCCAAAGATGTGTGGGTTGGGTTGATAGGCCATGCTAAATTTTACCCTCGTGTCACGGGAATTAACAGGGTAAATATGAAGGGTTATGAGAATAGGGCTTGCGTGGAATTGTGATCAGTGCAAACTTGATGGGTCGAATGGCGGCCTCCTGCAGTGTAGATTCTATGATATGCGTGGTTTGAGAAGTCATTTCAGAGGGCAGTAAAGAATCAAAATCACATTGTTGTGTGCTATAATCGCATGCAAGCCAAACCAGGTGAGGACAGCAGATTTCCTTTCCTAAAGGCATCAGTTGTATTTTCAACGATAGCCTGGTAGTTAGTTGCATGATCACCATTACTGAGATTAGCTAGTCCTGTTGCCAGAGTGGGATTTGAACTTGTGTCCAGGCCTCTAGATTACTAGCCCAGTAACATAGTCACTATGCCACTATCCAATTTGAGGCTAGCAACTGGGTCAACCCATGCTTTTGGATAGTATAAAAGCAGCTTGATTAAGTAGGATCAATATAAAAGAGATTTAGGTGAGTATGTATCAAATAATAATGAGTCAAGTTCCCTGAATAAGCTCGGCTATCAGTGGTAGAATTTTCCTTTTTCAAAATGTTCTCCCATCGCGTTTACCTTTTGTAATCCCCCTGCACTGTGCACTTTCTCAAAGGTTTAAAAGAAACACGAAGGCTTGCACACCCATTTTTCTATCTCTATGTTACAAATGAGAAGTAGCCCAGATTGATTAAGCTTTCAATTTTCCTGCAATGTGTAAGAATTGAGTGTAAATTGGGGTTTGGATTTCTCAAACCATGTGATTGTGCAGAACCAAAGCAGATGAAATGTAGTTTCTTTTTAATGTAAAAAATACAATTGTTGCTTCCTAAATTCAATATTGAACAAAGGGGACATGAAAGAGAAAGCTGAATAATGGAAAATGTTTTGCATTGATTTTAAAATGGAAAATTAAATTTTGAATAACTTGTCAAAACTCAGAATCACAGTCCTACCCTTTAAATCTTTAAAAACTGTGGAGAGTCCATTTAAAAAAAAAAATGCTTACTATTTCACTCTGTTAACATAATCCCCAGAGTTTCCATTGTAGATTAGTGCTGTGTGGCTGATTTCACAACCAAAGTAAGGTGCGGAGCATTTTAGTTAGATAGCTGTGAGTGGTGATAAACTCTTTGCGAATGAATGACAATGCTCATTATTATAAGGGATTGTTTACCTGAATTAGATGCATAAGGCTTTATATAGTTGAAGGAATGTTACTGTAAATGTTTTTGAGTATTTTTTCAATATGGTGAAGTTCGCAATAGACACCTTGAACTTTGTTTTGGACTTTATTTATCTCACTTCCCTATCAGTCCAGAGGTCTGCTCATGGTTGAAACTGGGTGATTAGGCAAGGTAGGTCTAAGGGTAAAAGGTGGCATGTTAGTATGAATTTGCACTAAATTGATATAGGGGCTATAAAGTGCCATTGGGGACACATGGGCATAGGTTGGCTTGGAGGGGAATGAGAGCCATGGGGATGGGTGGGACATAGGAAGTAGAACAGGAGTAGGCCATCTGGCCCCATAATCCTGGCCTACCATTCAACACTCTCATGGCCCAATTTCTACCTCTGTATTCCTACTGTTTTCTGTCCACTTGCTAATCCTCCATGCTAGTGTATTACCTCCAATCCCATGTGCTATAATTTTGTTCTCCTGTATGGGATCTTATAGTTTTCTGAAAATCCAAAAACACCACATCTGCTGATTTCCATTGTCCACTCTGCTAGTTACATTCTCCGAACACTACAGATTTGTTGAACATTATTTCCCGTTCAGAAATCCATATTGGCTCTGCCCAATCCTACTAATATTTTCCAAGTGTCCTCTTATCACATTCCTGATATATAACAGATTCTAGCATTTTCTCTAGTACTGATGTCAGGCTGATAGGTCTGTAGTCCCCTGTTTCTTCTCTCTCCCTCCATTCTAGTGGTTAGCATTGCTACCTCTTGGTGTCAGGGAGCCAGGTTCAATTCCCAGATTGGGTCACTGTCTGTGAGAAGTCTGCACATTTTCCCCATGTCTGCGTGTGTTTCCTCCGGGTGCTCCGGTTTCGTTCCACAATCCGGAAGACGTGCTGGTTACGTGCATTGGCCATGCTAAATTCTCCTTCAATGTACCTGAACAGATGCCGGAGTGTGGCGACTAGGCGATTTTCACAGTAACTTCATTGGTGCTAATGTGAGCCTAATTGTGGCACAAATAAATAAACTTAACTTAAACTTCTTAAATAGTGGGGTTACATTTGCTTCCTTCCAATCTGCAGGAACTTCCAGCATCTATCGAGTTCGAGAAGATGACCACCAGCACACTGCTATCTCTCTACACTCTGGGATGTAGATCATCACTTCTGGGACATTTATCAAATTTCAGTACTACCTTTATTACTAATACTAATTTATTTCAGTTCCTCATTCTCACTAGTCCCTTGGTTCTCTAGTGGCCTTAAGGGGTGTTTTGTATCCTGTTGTTCTGATTAGGTGCATTGACCCGAACAGGCGCAGAAGTGTGGCGACTAGAGGATTTTCACAGTACCTTCATTGCAGTGTTAATGCAAGCCTTACTTGTGACTAATAAATGAACTTTAAACTTTTATCTTCCTCTGTGAAGACAGCAACAAAAGGATTTGTTTTCTTTCTCTCTTTCCTTGTTCCCCAAGATAAATTCTCCTGTATCTGCCTGTATTGAGCCCACATTTGTCTTACTAATCTTTTCCTTTTTACTTATAGAAAATTTTAGTCTTTTGCTTCTTGCCAGGCTCATTTCATGTTCCATTTTTTCTCTTTCAGTTTCTTGATCCCCTTTTTGCTGAGTTCTAAAATGCTTCCAATCCTACCGCTTGCTACTTTTTAAAGCAACCTTAAGCCTCTTCCTTTGATCTAAAATAATTCTTGTTGGCCATGGTTGGATCACCTTTCCTTGCTTCTTGCCTTATCCTCTCTTTAATTTCTCTCATCTTCCCTCACTAGATTTGTCACCCATGCTATTTAGTTTAAAAGCCCTATTGCCCCAGCTATATGACTCACCAGAATACTGTTCGGGTGAAGACAACTCACAATTTCCCCATTACTGGTGCCAGTGCCCCATGAATTGAAACCCGTTTCTCCCACACGAATCATTGAGCCACGCATTTAACACCTAATTTAATTTACCCTACTCCCATTTGATTGTGGCTCGACTAATAAGAAATTATTCCCTCCTTAAGGTTCTGCTTTTTAGTTTGACCCCTACCTGCTCATATTCTCTCAGCAGAACTTCTTTCATAGTTCTGCCTAGATCATTGGTACCTTCATGGACCACGACATCTGGATCCTCCTGCAAGTTTCTCTTCGGCCCTGAGCAGATGTCTTGAACCTGAGTACCTGGCAGGAAACACGGCCTTCTGGTCTATTGTTCTTGGCTGCAGAGAACAGTGTCCTATCTTCCTGACTGTACTGTCCCCTGCTACACGACATTCCCATTAACTACCCCTACTTGAATGGCTTCCAGTGCCATGATGAGTTTGCTTATCCACCCTGCAGCCGCCAGTTTCATCCTTGCAGGTTGCTTGAATGTGTTGGACCATTACATGGGTTGAGGCTCCTCAATTTCTGCCTCCTTGATTCCCATATCTGCCTCGCTTGCAGCCGTATTCTCCTGATCCTGGCCATGGGCCTAATCAGACGACCCTATCCAAAGGGGTGTAACCGTCTCCTGGAACCAAGTACCCAGAGGTAACTTTTTCCCACTGAATGTGTTGCAGTGTCTGCAGCTCAGCCTCCAGCTCAGTGACTCTGAGCTGAGTGCCTACAGCTGGAGGAAACTTATTGCAGACATCGTGTGGAGTAACACTGATGTGTACAAGCTCCCGCATCTGCAGCTGCCACACATCACCCGCCCTGTAAAAATTCTAATTAAAGTCTCTAGTCTTGCCTGCGCTTATTCTTCAATAAATATTTCACCCCTCCCAGTTGATGTTCTGTAGTTGAAGTAAATCAGGATGTGGAGATGCTGGTGTTTGACTGGGGTGGGCACAGTAAGAAGTCTCGCAACACCAGATTAAAGTCCAACAGGTTTATTTGGAAACACGAGCTTTCGGAGCACTGCTCCTTCTAACCTGGTGTTGAGATTTCTGAAGTAAATCGGAAATACTCACTGCCAATCTGATATCAGTAAACCTTGATACTAAGAAAACCTTACAATTACCTGAGTTTTGAAAGGCAGTATAATAAATGGGAGTAGAACTAGACCATGTTTAAGTTCATTTATTAGTGTCACAAGTCGGCTTACATTAACACTGCAATGAAGTGACTGTGAAAATTCCCTAGTTGCCACACTCTGGCGCCTGTTCGAGTACACTAAGGGAAAGCATGGCCAATGTATCTTGCCAGCACGTCTTTTGTACTGAGGCAGTAAGAGGCACAAGACATGCATAGGCAGCTGGGATCAAGTGAATCCCTTGAAGAGTATAGAGGGTGTAGGAGTAGAGTTAAGTGAGAAATCAGGAGGACAAAAAGGGGACACGAGATTGTTTTGGCAGATAAGGCAAAGGAGAATCCAAAGAGCTTCTACAAATACATAAAGGGCAAAAGAGTAACAAGGGAGAGAAGAGAGTAGGGCCTCTTAAAGATCAACAAGGTCATCTATATGTGGATCCACAAGGGATCGGTGAGATCCTAAATGAATATTTCTCATCAGTATTTACTGTTGAGAAAAGCATGGATGTTAGAGAACTTGGGGAAATAAATAGTGATGTCTTGAGGAGTGTATATATTACAGAGGAGGAGGTGCTGGAAGATTTAAAGCGCATCAAGGTAGATAAATCCCTGGGACCTGATGAAGTGTATCCCAGGACATTGTGGGAGGCTAGGGAGGAAATTGCTGGTCCCCTAGCTGAGATAATTGAATCATCGATAGTCACGGGTGAGGTGCCTGAAGATTGGAGAGTGGCAAATGTTGTGCCTTTGTTTAAAAAGGTCTACAGGGAAAAGCCTGGGAACTACAGGCCAGTGAGCCTCACATCTGTGGTGGGTAAATTGTTGGAAGGTATTTTGAGAGACAGGATCTACAGGCATTTAGAGATGCAAGGACTGATTAGGGACAGGCAGCATGGCTTTGTGAGTGGAAAATCACGTCTCACAAATTTAATTGAGTTTTTTGAAGGGGTAACCAAGAAGGTAAATGAGGGCAGTGCAGTTGATGTTGTCTACATGGACTTTAGCAAGGCCATTGACAAGGTACTGCATGGTAGGTTGTTGCATAAGGTTAAATCTCACGGGATCCAGGGTGAGGTAGCCAATTGGATACAAAATTGGCTTCTTGACAGAAGCCAGAGGGTGGTTGTAGAGAGTTGTTTTTCAAACTGGAGGCCTGTGACCAGCGGTGTGCCTCAGGGATCAGTGCTGGGTCCACTGTTATTTGTCATTTATATTAATGATTTGGATGAGAATATAGGAGGCATGGTTAGTAAGTTTGCAGATGACATCAAGATTGGTGGCATTGTGGACAGTGAAGAAAGTTATCGCCAATTGCAACAAGATCTTGATCAATTGGGCCAGTGGGCTGACGAATGGCAGATGGAGTTTAATTTAGACAAATGCGAGGTGATGCATTTTGGTAGATTGAACCAGGGCAGGACTTACTCAGTTAATGGTAGAGCGTTGGGGAGAGTTACAGAACAAAGAGATCGAGGGGTACATGTTCATAGCTCCTTGAAAGTGGAGTCACAGGTGGACAGAGTGGTGAAGGAGGCATTAGGCATGCTTGGTTTCATTGGTCAGAACATTGAATACAGGAGTTGGGATGTCTTGTTGAAGTTGTACAAGACATTGGCAAAGTCACACTTGGAATACTGTGTGCAATTCTGGTCACCTTATTATAGAAAGTAGATTATTAAACTAGAAAGAGTGCAGGAAAGATTTACTAGGATGCTACCGGGACTTGATGGATTGAGTTATAAGGAGAGGCTGGATAGACTGGGACTTTTTTCTCTGGAGCGTAGGAGGCTGAGGGATGATCTTGTAGAGGTCTATAAAATAATGAGGGGCACAGATCAGCTAGATAGTCAATATCTTTTCCCAAAGGCAGGGGAGTCTAAAACTAGAGGGCATAGGTTTAAGGTGAGAGGGGAGAGATACAAAAGTGTCCAGAGGGGCAATTTTTTCACACACAGGGTGGTGAGTGTCTGGAACAAGCTGCCAGAGGTAGTGGTAGAGGCGGGTACAATTTTGTTTTTTAAAAAGCATTTGGATAGTTACATGGGTACGATGGGTATAGAGGGGTGTGGGCCAAATGCAGACAATTGGGATTAGCTTAGGGGTATTAACAAAAAAAGTGCGGCATGGATAAGTTGGGCCGAAGGGCCTGTTTCCATGCTGTAAACCTCTGATTCTATGACTGTGGGAGGAAACCCAGTGAGGGGTCTAACAACACCAGGTTATAGTCCAACAGGTTTATTTGGTAGCAAACGCCACTAGCTTTCGGAGCGCTGCTCCTTCGTCAGATGGAGGAAACCCACGCAGACGCGGGGAGAACATGCAAACTCCACACAGACAGTGACGCAGGCTGGGAATAGAACCCAGGCCCCTGGCACTCTGAGGAAGCAGAGCTAGCTCCTGTGCCACCCAAAATGAGGGAGTTCTTGATAATGTTTCTGTTCGGTCTCGAACCAGGGACCTTTTGCACGTGAGGTGAACTTGATAACCACTACACTGCAGAAACAACCGACCTGTCAAGTCTCCTCTGCCTGTCCAATGTATTTAGGAATGGGCAATAAATGCTGCCCTGACAGCGACGTCCATGTTCACGAATGAATTTTAAAAAGTCAGTATGATCATGGCTGATCTTGGACTTCAATTCTCTCTTCTTGCCTGTTTCCCATATCCCTTAATCCCCTGAGAGACTAAATGTCTGTCCATCCCATCACTGAATTCAGCAATCGAGCGTTCACAACCCTCTGGGGTAGAAAATGTCAAAGATTCACAACCCTTTGAGTGAAGTAATTTCTCCTCGCAGCCCTAAACGATTGGCCCCATACCCTGAGACTTTGCCTGATCAACAGAAACAGCCTCTCAGCATCCAGCATATCAAACCTCTTCAAAATTTTGTAGGTTTCAATGAGATTGTCGATTTTTCCATGCCGTCAGACCTGCCGAGATTTTCCAGCATTTTTCTCTTTTTTTTGGCTAAGAAAGCCCACCAACGCGTCTACTTTCTCAGAAGACTAAGGAAATTTGGCATGACAGCCATGACTCTCTCCAATTTTACAGATGCACCATAGAAAGGATTCTTTCTGGTTGTATCACAGCTTGGCATGGCTCCTGCTCTGCCCAAGACCGCAAGGAACTACAAAAGGTCGTGAAGTAGCCCAATCCAGCACATAAACCAGCCTCCCATCCATTGACTCTGTCTACACTTCCCACTGCCTCAGCAAAGCAGTCAGCATAATTAAGGACCCCGCGCACCCTGGACATTCTCTCTCCCACCTTCTTCCATCTGGAAAAAGGTACAAAAGTCTGAGGCCGCGTACCAACCAACTCAAGAACAGCTTCTTCCCTGCTGCTGTCAGACTTTTGAATGGGCTTGCCTTGCATTAAGTTGATCTTTCTCTACACCCTAGCTATGACTGTAGCACTATATTCTGCACTCTCTCCTTCTCTATGAACGGTATGTTTTGTCTGTATAGCACGCAAGAAACAATACTTTTCACTATGTTAATACATGTGACAATAAATCAAATCAAATTCTTGTTGCTCTTTTTAAGGTTCCTGTCTCCAGGTTGACCTCCCCTCTTTTTTGAGGGGCAGAAATTTGCATGGAGGGCATAAGGACCCATGTGGAATGAAGGTGGATATAGCTTGGCATGGGGTGTTGTGCGGTATGAGGGGGGCATGGTTGGGGCATGAGGAGTGTGTGGGTGAGGGGTTGGAGTGATGCTTCATGTTTTAATCCTTATTTAAAAAATTTGGACATAGTATTGGAGCCTTCCGAACAGCTCCACTCAGCATCTTCCTCTGTTTTTCCTGGGTCGCCCACCCGGACTTCTAATCCAGCGCGTTCCCGAACCAAAATTCCAATGCCTAGGCAGCCTTCTTTAAAAAAACGGCCTGGCATGTGGAGCCAGGAATTCCCCCATCTTTGCACATCCAGCCAGGGAGAATAAATCTAGGCCATTGGTTTTCTGTGGAGAGACACTGGGCAGAAACTAAGTACCTTCCCTACAAGCAGGCCGAGAAAATCTTTGGTTTGGAAATATCAATGGTTGTAGAACAAGCTCTACCTTCTCTGCAATGTGAAGTTGGTAGTGAGCAGGAAAGATGGAGTGCGGAGAGGTGACTGCAGTGGAAATGTGCTTCATTAGAAAGAAGTAACTGTATCTTTTACAGATTTGCAGAAAAATTGTCAGTATATTTACTAAATAGAAAGCTGGAGCTTGCATTGTGGAGAAGTCTTTGCAACCTCAGGATGCCTCAAAGTACTTGAGTGTACTTATTGTTGTATAAGTAAACTCTGACACCAGTATGTGCACAAAAGGGTAAAAATTAGTCTGGACCTGTGACTCAGCAAGAAGTTTAACAACACCAGGTTAAAGTCCAACAGGTTTATTTGGTAGAAGTGCCACTAGCTTTCGGAGCGCTGCCCCTTCGTCAGGTGGAGTGGGGATCTGCTCACAAACGGCATACAGAGACACACACATCTCTTTAACCTGTGCTTAATGCTCTCTCCACTCACATTGTTTGTACCTTTAAGACTTGATTATCTGTAAAGACTGCATTCCAATCATTATTCTGTAAATTGAGTTTGTGTCTCTGTGTATGCCCTGTTGGTGAGCATTTCTCCACTCCACCTGACGAAGGGGCAGTGCTCCGAAAGCTCGTGGCATTTGCTACCAAATAAACCTGTTGGACTTTAACCTGGTGTTGTTAAACTTCTCACTGTATTTACCCCAGTCCAACGCCGACATCTCCTCACTGACTCAGCACCAGCACTCTCTCGGAGAGGCTTGAAGTCATCCTGAAATTGGGCCTTCCTTTTATTTACATCTTCTGGGCAAGCTGCCAGCACCTGTCAGGCCTCCTTTGGCCAGCTGATCCCACAACAAATTGGATTCGGGATCAAGGAAGGTGTTCTATTGGAAACAGGAAGGTGCTTGGCAGATTGCCAATATGTGGAGTTGGAGGAGGAGTACTCCTGACCACACAGGATTTTATTTTTCTGCTCAACATATTTTTAGTTGGCGCAATGTTAAAGAAGCATATTGTCCATCTTCACTGAATAGATTCTATCTCCCCAGTACTCACAGAAACTTATAAAATTCTAACAAGATTAAACAGGGTAGATTCAGGAAGAATGTTCCCTATGGTGGGTGAGCCCAGAACTCGGGGTCATATTTTGAGGATAAGGGGTAAATCTTTTAGGAATGAGATGAGAAATATTTTCACACCAAGTGGTGAATCTATGTAATTCACTCCCACAGTCGGTAGTTGAGGACAAAGCATTGTGCGCTTTCGAGAGAGAATTAGATATACCTCTTGGGCTAAAGGAATCAAGGGATATGGGGGAAGGTGAAATCAGGGTATTGAATTTGATGATGAACATGAATGGCAGAGCAGGCTCAAAGGGCCAAATGGTCTGCTCCTGCTTCTAGTTTCTATGTAACTAGTGCTAATGTGCCATAAAACACAAATCTTCATGCAAGACAAGGATGGGTTAAATTTATGTTGATTCTTTTTAACTGAATTCTGTTATATGTTCCATTGATTGATTTAAAGGTTGAAGCATGAATTGTTGCATGACTGTTCTCATATAGTTTCATTTGTAATTTGCAGGCCAAAAAATGTGAAGCTTAGACATAAGCTGGCCTGTCTGAACAGTTGCCAAATGCTTCAAGTACTCCTGTGAAGCACATAGTTACACTTTATAGCATTAATTAAACTCCCAATCCCACTTCCGTTCATGATCGCAGTTTGCAGTGTAACCTATGGGTTAGTAACTGAGGACTAAAATTATTTCCTTGCAAGTGAGGTGGTATTGACTTTTAATTCGCTGCCTAGTTTCTTGCAACAATAATAGACTGTCTTATGTCCAGTTTGAAAAGGGAAAAGACAGCATGCATTCGGTGTTTCAAAAGATGTGCCCGCACTGTTGCACATAATTAGTAAAACTAGGGGAAATGCTTTTATACAGACATCGTTTGGTTGTGACCTGTGGGTGACTGATGGGATATTCAAAACTGGATCGCCAAAGATCACCTGATCTTTTTTCCATATTCTCTCTGGGTAAATACTCACTGCAGTACAGTGTTTGACCACGAGGCAAGAATGAACAAGTCAACGTACCCTGTACGCCACCCTTGGTGCCAAGCATCCTTCCGTTTTCGGTTAAGCCAATTGTAGATATAGATCATTTTGTTATGTGAAAGAGGGGGCCAGAGACATCAAAAAAGTTGACAAAGCTACTGGCCTGGATCTCTCCTCTGAATCTGCCGGAGAGAACACTGGCAATTCCTTCAAGTCCATGAAGAACCGAGCAGTGTGAATATTAGCTATGAACAGAGTGCCAGGGCTTCCGGTGAAGAGCCTGCAGAGGAAAAAAAAAACTAAAATCAGGAACAAAGCAGAATCAGGTGATTTTTGAACTTTTGTCAGTTGTGCCAATGCAAATAAGGCTGCAATAAGGAAATAATGGGTAACTGTGGTGAACCATCGTTGGTTCACCACTGGGGTTTGTTACCATGTTACTGTTGGGCTAGGGTGTTATTACTGTGGGGGTTGTACTATGTTGTTGGGTTAGGGTGTTTACCTGTTATAAGTGTTATCATGGCACATTCCAGTGGGGTCCCGCCTCCGGTGGCAGGGTATAAGACCCCCTGCTCCGGCAGGACCCCTTCAGTCTGAACTGGTGTATTCGTGTTAGTAGTTCCATTGTTACTGTATTAAAGCCTTCAATACCAAAGCCTTGATTCCATGTGCTCATTGACGCGCATCAATTTAATACAGTAAACAGAGAGTATGGAACAGATCCTAAAACCGGATCGTCTGACACTGGACCCACGTGCGGTCGGTGCAGCTAACACATTCGACCATTGGTGGAAGTGCTTTGAGGACTACCTGGCAGCCTCGGTAGCTATCACTACGGACAGTGATAGACTCCAGGTCCTCCACGCGAGGGTAAGCGACACGATTTACCTAGCCATTCGTGCAGTTCCCACTTACCAGGGTGCCGTCGAGCTCCTAAAGAATAGGTACATTATGCCACCCAACGAGATACATGCTCGTTACCTCCTCGCTACACGACGTCGGCAGTCGGGCGAAACCATAGAGGATTATGCCAATGAGCTCCTGCACCATCGCCTCACCAGGGCCGGCCGGCCCGGGAGTCCTTGAGGGGACAGCCAGACATTACGTTAAGAGAGCCACCACAAGCACCTGCTCCGTTTTCGCAACCGGTGTTGAAGAGATCGGCACCTGCTCCGGTTTCGCAACCGGTGTTGAGGAGATCGCAGCGTCGGTGCGGTCCTCCAGACCGTCTGGACTTGTGAATCCTGTGACTTTTTTTGTTATTGTCTGTTTTTCGTCCACCCCGCCACCTTTTGTTCCTAAAGGAGGGGTGAATGTGGTGAACCATCGTTGGTTCACCACTGGGGTTTGTTACCATGTTACTGTTGGGCTAGGGTGTTATTACTGTGGGGGTTGTACTATGTTGTTGGGTTAGGGTGTTTACCTGTTATGAGAGTTATCGTGGCACATTCCAGTGGGGTCCCGCCTCCGGTGGCAGGGTATAAGACCCCCTGCTCCGGCAGGACCCCTTCAGTCTGAACTGGTGTATTCGTGTTAGTAGTTCCATTGTTACTGTATTAAAGCCTTCAATACCAAAGCCTTGATTCCATGTGCTCATTGACGCGCATCAGTAACAAATAGATGCTTTCCAACAGTCATTGAAAGTTTGACACGTACGACTAAAAAGCTTCAACTACTTGTTCCCACAGCTACGACACATTGAAGAAAACTGTTAATAAGGAAACTGTCAATAAACTGACTAGCCTTATTTAGTCATACCTGGCTGCGATGATCAACAGTTTTTGTCATTACTTTCCAGAGAAGTTTGACATTTTGAAAAAGAGGTGGGTAAACAATCCCTTTTGAGACCCCAAGATTCTGTTATCAACTTAAGGGCGGCATGGTGGCATGACGGTTAGAACTGCTGCCTCTCAGCATCAGAGACGGGGGTTCAATTCCGGCCTCGGGTCACTGTCTGTGTGGAGTTTGCGCATTCTCCCGGTATTTGCGTGGGTTTCCTCCGGGTGCTTCGGTTTCCTCCCACAGTCCAAAGATATGCAGGTTAGGTTGATTGGCCATGCTAAATTGTCCCTTAGTGTCAAGGGGGTTAGGTGGGTAAATATGTGAGATTACGGGGATAGGACCTGGGTGGGATTGTTGTCGGTGCAAGTTCGATGTGCCAAATGGCCGCCTCCTGCACTAGATTCTATGATACTAACTGCCTCCAAATGCGGAGACTGAGCTGCTGTGTGTTTGCGTGCCCTGGCAATTTCCAGAGTTAAATCTTGAAGAAAAGTCACACTCGTAGCAAAGTGAATATTCAATCATTGTATGTGATATTACTAATATTGAATACACTATTCAATATCATTAAATTAAAAAATTCATCCCCACAATTTTATAATGCATTTTCTATTCTGAACTGATGTACTGTTCTGGTTTTGTGATGACTGAAAAAGAAGTTTTGAACTCATCATCCATCTGAGTGTTGTTGGAATAGTTCTGTATACAGACAGTCATGAAAAGCTGGCTCACTCGAAAGCAGGACCAGGAACGGAGAGTGAAAGGTGGCCTGAAGGACTCGATTAGCTGTGTGATTGATGCAAAATTGATGCACGCAAAGACGAGAGGTTGCGGAACAACAGGCTTTTATTAACAAGGACAGAAGCACTCCCAAACCGATGGCCAACTCGAACTGAGGCAATGGGGCGGAGAGCAGCCACCTTTATACCCCGAGGAGGGCGGAGCCCCGGACCAAGGCAGCAGGGGCGTGCCCAGTCACATCCCACACACACTGTTACAGTGGTTCACCACATTCACCCCCTGTTTAAAAAGAGTTCAGTGGTGGCGAGGTGGTGGAAACAACAGTCACAAGTTACTGATTCAAGTTACAAGTTCAGTCTCTCCGGGGGCTTGATCTGCCGCTGCGACCGCCGCAGTGTCAGCCGTGGCGCCGGTTCAGGAGGCCGCGGTGATGAGTCAGGCGCCAATCCATAACCGGTGGTGTCGTCCATAGCGCCTTCAGACTGCCGGGTGTGTGGAGGCTGCTCCTGGGGCTCAGGCGTGCCGTACACTGGGGCTAAATGAGCGTGCCACATAGGCGTATTGGGGATTGGCATGGAGGAGCCGGACCGTTTCGACCAGGGGGTCCGATTTATGGGTCTGCACGTACTTCCGGAGCAGGACAGGGCCAGGGGACGTCAGCCATGATGGTAGTGAGGTCCCCGAGGAGGACTTCCTGGGGAAAACAAACATTCGTTCATGCGGGGTGGCGTTGGTAGCCGTGCACAGTAGTGACCTAATTGAGTGTAGCGCATCAGGGAGGACTTCTTGCCAGCGGGAGACTGGAACACCCTTAAACCGGAGAGCAAATAAAACAGCCTTCCAGACTGTCGCATTCTCCCTCTCCACCTGTCCGTCCCCCTGGGGTTGGAGCTGGTGGTCCTTCTCGAGGCTATGCCTTTGGGAGAGTAGGTACTGGCGCAGCTCGTCACTCATAAAAGAGGACCCCTGGTCGCTATGAATATAGCTGGGGAAACCAAACAGGGTGAAGAGGCTGTGCAGGGCCCTGATGACCGTGGCCGAGGTCATATCCAGGCAGGGGATAGCAAAGGGGAACTGCGAATACTCATCAACAACATTTGAGGAAGTAGACATTGCAGTTAGAGGAGGGGAGGGGGCCTTTGAAGTCTACGCTCAGGCGTTCGAAAGGGCGGGTGGCTTTGATGAGGTGCGCTCTGTCTGGTCGGTAGAAGTGCAGCTTGCACTCCGCGCAGACTTGGCAGTGCCTGGTTACAGACCTGACTTCCTCGGAATAGGGCAGGTTCCGGGCCTTGATGAAATGAAAGAACCTGGTCACCCCCGGGTGGCAGAGATCATCGTGGAGAGTCTGTAACCGGTCTAGGTTCGCGCTGGCACAGGTCCCCCAGGACAGGGCGTCTGGGGGCTCATTGAGCTTCCCAGGCCGGTATAAAATGTCGTAATTGTAGGTGGAGAGCTCGATCCTCCACCTCAAAATTTTGTCGTTCTTGATTTTGTCCTGCTGCGCGTTGCTGAACATAAAGGCAACGGACCGTTGGTCCGTGAGCAGGGTGAACCATTTGCCAGCTAAGTAGTGGCGCCAGTGCCGCACCGCCTCCACGATGGCTTGTGCCTCTTTTTCGACAGAGGAGTGTCGAATTTCAGGGCACTGGAGGGTGTGCGGGAAAGCGGCCACGGATCTGCCCGCCTGGTTAAGAGTGGCGGCTAGGGCAAAGTCAGACGCATCGCTCTCCACCTGGAATGGGGTGGATTCGTCTACGGCGTGCATCGTGGCCTTCGCGATATCCGCTTTGATGCGGTCAAAGGCCAGCCGGGCCTCCACCGCTAGGGGAAAAGATGTGGATTTGATGAGCGGACGGGCTTTGTCCGCATAATTGGGGACCCACTGGGCGTAGTATGAGAAGAAGCCGAGGCATCTCCTCAGCACTTTGAGGGTGGTGGGGAGGGGAAGTTCCAGGAGGGGACGCATGCAGTCGGGGTCAGGGCTGATGACCCTGTTCTCCACAACACAACCAAGGATGACGAGGCGGCGCGTACGGAATACACACTACTCCTTATTGTAGGTCAGGTTAAGGAGTGCCGCAGTGTGGAGGAACTTTTGGAGGTTGGCGTCGTGGTTCTGCTGATCGTGGCCGCAGATGGTGACATTATCCAGGTACGGGAAGGTGGCCCGCAGCCCGTTCTGGTCCACCATTCGGTCCATCTCACGCTGGAAAACCGAGACCCCGCTGGTGACGCCGAAGGGGACCCGAAGGAAGTGGTAGAGACGGCCATCCGCCTCGAAGGCAGTGTATTGGCAGTCTTCCGGGCCGATATGGAGCTGGTGGTATGCAGACTTCAAATCAATGGTGGAGAACACCCGATATTGCGCAATCTGATTGACCATGTCAGATATGCGGGGAAGGGGATACGCGTCCAGTTGCGTGTATCGGTTGATGGTCTGACTGTAGTCCATGGCCATGCAAAGTTTCTCCCCAGTCTTGACACCCACCACTTGGGCTCTCCAGGGACTGGTACTGGCCTCAATGATCCCCTCCCCCAGGAGACGTCGCACCTCTGACTTGATGAACGCTCTATCACCAGCGCTGGAACGGAGAGTGAAAGGTGGCCTGAAGGACTCAATTAGCTGTGTGATGTATTTACCCACTGATCGGTCAGGGTGTATCAAATGTCTGTTCCTAAACGAGAGTCGTCATTTAAAAGTAAGTGGAGACATGAGATCTTGGATAAAGCTTGAATTGAAGAGCTCTGCATTTGTATAGAAAGTTTTTCTCATGACACACCCTTCCTATTTAGAATTAATTTTTTTTAATAATTACAGAACCCTACAGTGCAGAAAGAGGCCATTTGGCCCATCATGACTGCACTGAATCTGGAATAACATCCCATCCAGGCGCTCCTCTCCACCATATCCTTGTAACCCCTTGCATTTACCATGGCCAATCCACCTAATCTACATATTGTTGGACACTAAGGGACAATTTAGCATGGCCAATCCACTAATCCGAACATATTCGGACTGTGGGAGGAAACCGGAGCACCTGGAAGAAACCCACGCAAACACGGGGAGAATGTGCAATCTCCACAGTGAGGCAAGGCCAGAACTGAATTTGATCCTAACCTTAACTCCAGGTGGATTTTGAGGCGTGGTTACATTTGCATTGTGTTCTCAGACTACTAACTGGAATGTCTGAATTCACTTATTATGTTTTGTGGTGATGTAAGTCTGCGGCAAAAATTCCACTCAGAAATGTAACTAATCCAAGGCTACTGAGGCCAATTAAAAGCTTAATTAGAAAGTACAATTTGATGCTGAAGAATGTTAAGCACAGCAAAACTATTTAAGTTTGACAGCACATTTCAGTTACTGGCAGATGTTGTTATTGAGGTACCGTCATTCAACCAATTAAAATAGGGATTTGAAGTGAGCATTTATTGAATTTGGGCAGCAACTAGTTTCTAGAATTTGAAACTGAAGGGAAACACATGCAATGTTCGTGAAAAATGCAAAGTAGATATTATAATTTATGGTTTTAAGATTTTTGTATTTTGAAATAAGTTTAAAATTTATGAAATTGACAGTTACAAATCATGCAAGTGCCTAATAACAAAAATGGTATTTGGAAATATGTGTAAGATTATCAGGATCTCATGGCTACATGAGTCACAGGACCACACAGATCACGTGTCTCCCAGTCCACATCGCGCGAATTGAGACAATTATCGGCACTAAAACTGGTATCAATGACCCAGGTTAACAGGATCGAACACTGGCTGAAAGCTTGGCAGCATTGGACGAAGATTTGAATTCTCATGTCAGAACTCAGCAGAAAAGGAGGGTGATGAAATCTTGATGAAGTCAGAAATCTTTTTAATGTTGTTCTGAGACTTGGCAAACACAGGTCTGGGCATGTGCGCACATTCATAGACACAGACTCGATGCACAACGCTCTCATTGCTCCAGTTCAATGTCTACATATCTATGTGACAGTGTGTTGACTGGATTTACAGTTTCCAAGACAGACTTTCTTCTCTCTTCAGTCTGTGTTGCGGATTCTTGGGAAGTTCATTGCAGTTCCTAGCTCAGTCGGTGTTGCAAACTACATGTCAATACATGCACAGTGGGCCCTTCGACAGTGAAGAAATTGAACTGTGGGATAACACCAGGCCATGCTCATGGACCAGGTTCTATTACAGCTTTGACTCATTTAAGTTTGTAGAATTGACTCAAAAACAAGAAGCACGTTAGTTATCTAATAAGGCAATGTTATTGGAGCAGCAATGATTCGATCAAAAGTTTTTGCTTTTAAATCGCCTGAAACTTTTAAAAAGTTTTAAAGTTTATTCATTATTGTCACAAGTAGGCTCACATTAACACTGCAATGAAGTTACTGTGAAAATCCCCTAGTTGTCACACTCCGGCGCCTGTTGGGGTACACTGAGGGAGAATTTAGCATGACTAATGCACCTAACTAGCATGCCTTTCGGACTGTGGGAGGAAACCGGAGCACCCGGTGGAAACCCACGTAGACACCGGAGAGAATGTGCAAACTCCACGTAGACAGTGACCCAAGCTGGGAATCAAATCTGGTTGCCTGGCACTGTGAGGCAGTAGTGCTAACCACAGTGCCGCAGAAACATTGTGGTTTTAAAAAGACGATAATGTTAATATGCAGCTCCTCACTTCCATTAAAATAAAAGTGCTCCAAAGGCTGGAGTCGACCAGAGTTGACAGTGGGTTGTCTTTACCTTGTCTACTCTGCATCTTTCCCAATTATGCTCTTAGAACTTTTCTAACCCAACTTGCCGCAAAGAAAATTACTAGCGCAGCAACAAATTGTTTTTTGTTTTTAGCTACATAGCAACTGTGACTATTATCCAGAAGTACTTCATTGACAGCCTGAGGTTGTAAAAGGCTCTACTTAAAAAAAATAATAATTCAGGTTTGTTCCTCCTCTAAATGAACCAGTGCAACAAAGCTGTAGTTGAGCTACAGGAGGGTAAAGCTGATTTGGTTTGTGGTTCATTTTTGGCTAAATTTTGATTTTAATCTGTGTTCATTGATTTGTGAAACATGTTGAAGCTCGAGACACATTCTCATGCATTCCATTAGAGCTGCATCATTTTGTAAGCCTGACTCCATTTTTAATGTGCTGCAACATTTTACGTTTGTGCTGAAAATGAATTTTCTAGTTGCTTAATGCTGATCGCAAAGTGGGCCTCCTAAAACTTAAAAATCCAAATCGCAAAGTGGGCAGCCTTTTCTCTCACTTCCTCCGCCCAAGTTGTTGGGTTGGCAAAGGAGAATCCAGTCCTAGGGATATTTTTGAGAGGCTTTGGATTTATCTGGCGAATATAACGATTGAAGTGAACCAAGGTATGGATTTGTTAACTGGCAGAAAGATCCCTTTTTAACAACTTTGCACATAGAACGAAATGAGCAGTTGTAGTTTAGACATTGGGAGTGTGTGCATGTATATTGCAGTGTTTCACAGTTAAATAGTTAGAATTCTGTTTTCCGCTGGCTAAGTCAAGTAATGAAGCATGAAATCTTTGAAAAGGACAGGTTCAGCTGTTCCAGATTTGTCAGGCTACATTAGATCACATTTTCCTAAGTTTTTAATCGTTAATACTGTTGTTACCCAACCAGGGCAGCTAATGCACACACAAGATGCACTAAGTTGTCAATATTTTGCGGGACTTTAATGAGCTACTGAAATTGGAGTTTCGTTATTTTTCTCTTCAAATTTCAAAAGAGCTTCTGGTTTAGAGGCAGGGTAATGCAAGCAACAAGTAAGCAGCTTATTGCGGAAACTACATAAATCTTTGCAAAAGCTCCTGACCAGGATTTAGATAACCAGTGCAATTACTTAAAATATGCCTGAGTTGAAGCCTTCGTTCCCAAAATTAAGCCCTGACTTTTCTTGTCACCCGTTGTCTCCTTTCCCCATTGATAAACAAGGAAAAGATTAGTTGGTCCATCAAGCCTGCTCCATCCTCCATGACGACACACTCTCTTGCACAGCCACCCTCTTGTTCCCCCATTTGCTTTCCTTCCCAGCAGCTACGTAATCTCCTTAAGACAGTCAAAAAAAAGAGAGAACCACAGAGCATCAGTAAGGGGAAGAAATCTATAAAATTCTCCTCCAATGCACTGACAATGAAAGCCAGTCCACTGCCCACTTCCACTTATCCTGTCAAGCTGAAGGAGTCTTTGTATTATAATAACAGAAAATGCTGGAAAATCCCAGCAGGTCTGACGACGTCTGTGGGAAGAAAATGGAGCCAACGTTTTGAGTCTTGTCAGAGTTTTGAGTCATCCCAGACTCGAAATGTTGGTTCTATTCGCTTTCCACAGATGCTGTCAGACCTGCTGAGATTTTCCAGCATTTTCTGTTTTTGTTTCAGATTCCAGCATTCCCAGTATTTTGCTTTTATCTTGAATCTTTATTAATTGTGGTCCTTTGGTGGAGTTGAATAATGTATTTCAGGATTTTGATTTAGTCGCTATAATGAAACTAAAAGGCATGTCCAATCTATGATCATCTTGTGACCTTGCTGCTTTTGAGCATCCTGGGTGTGAGGCACGCCAGTGACAATCTTTTTAACTTTGGAGTTGTGGAATAATTCAAAAGATTATACTGTTTGAAGTGCAGGGTGCGTTTTCTTTTTAGGAATTCGAAACAAATTAGAATTCTAATTACTGAAATTATTCTGAAAAGTAAAACTAATCTGAAATGATGCTCACAGGACAAATTATTTTCAATCTATATTGCACAAAAACGGATCTGCACTTCCCTGCATCCAGTTGCACAGAAACTAGACTTCTCTTGATAGATTTACCAGTGATGCCAGTTACAGTGATTGCCCTTCTGTGACCCTGACATCCTTTCTAAAGAAGGATGTACGTTTTGTAAGCAATATCCGTGACTGGGTCATCGCATGACTACAAGATGAGGCCACAGGAGGGTGGGGTTTGGCAGGATTACCCAGGACCTTGGGCAGAGTCGGTGTGTTACTGAGAGTTTGCATGTTTAATTAATAAACATCCCGTTTGTTGAAAGTCCCTTGTGCAATAATTTCTTATAATGGCCCATGCAGAACTATAAAGCCTGCTGAACCTAGCAGGATCTGTAGCGGTTGTGAAGTTTAGATTCGATTCTGAACATAACGAGGAGCTCTCAATTATCCTACAGAAATTTGAAGAAATATGGTCCCTGCTTAAAAACGATTTTAGACCACCGCGTATTCCATTCTACTAATCAGAAACTGTAAGAATCAACACAGTCCTACATGAACACACTATAGGCCTTGGCAGAAAGATGTGCATTGGCAGCATTTACTGATGAATTCGTTAGGAGATTGTTTTCTATGCTCCATACCAACCAATGCACTCCGAAAATAACTACTTAAAAAGACCTGCCGCTACAGTCTGTTTAGAAATGTGCATTCTATATGACCAGTCAGAGACCAAACAAACAGCGTGGTTTCGGGGGGAAGTATGTATTGTACAGGGGGCGCTCTGCACCAACTACAGCAGCCAGTAATCTGTGTGCACAATTCATGAACAACCTGAAACATTGCATGAAGGTTTCTGGTGGGAAACGGCACCATTTTGGCAGGGCAGAGGCATTTTCAGTTTGGGGGCACTCTGCACCAACTGCAGTGGCCAGCATCCTCCAAACAGGGCACGGTGGCGCACCTTTGGAAAGAGAGTCATCGCAGTGGCAAGTGTGTTATATTTTGTGTGGCCTGCACCTGGAATTATTAAGAGGCTTCAGACCTTGTTTGGAAGAAGGAAGGTATTTACTGAATAGAGAAATTCGGGTACAGGAGGTTTTTATTCATTTGTGGGACATGGGCATCACTGGCATTTATTGCCCATCCCGAGTTGCTCAAAGGCAGTTGAGAGTCAACCACATTGCTGTGGCTCTGGAGTCACATGTAGGCCAGACCAGGTCAGGACAGTAGATTTCCTTCCCCAAAAGGTATTAGTGAACCAGATGGGTTTTTCCAACAATCAACAATCGTTTCGTGGTCATCAGATTCTTAATTCCAGATAGTTTTTGCTGAATTCGAATTCCACCATTTGTCTGGTGGGATTTGAACCCGGGTCCTCCGAACATTAGCTGAGTTTCTGGATTAACAGTCTAGTGATAATACCATTAGGCCATCGCTTCCCCTTTGTGCAGCACGAAGGCTGCCCTGGGCAGAGTCCCAGTTCTACATGCTTACTACATGCTTCCAGAAGATTCTCCTGAGAGGACTCCACCCTCTGGTGTGATCACACATACTCAGTTCCCATAGGTGTCTCAAATCAGGTGACTCACTTCTGCTGTACTGCCTTAAAGTGACAAGACACCACACACACGACAAAGTGGACTCACTTCACCAAATGCTGTAGATCCAAACGACAGTTCTATTTTCCCTATGCCAGCAGTACCCATGCCAGTCATTTTCCCAGGGACACGCGTGTAACTCGGATCAGTGAATTACAGGATCATCTGAATGAAATGACCAAGGCAATTGCCATGCTATATTGCGAAAGTGTGGAATCATCCACTCAAAGGAGAAATATTCACTCGACTACACATCTCAACCATTGCTAAGTTTAAAAATCAAAATCAACACATGGGCAAAGTGCAATGTTCTATCCAGAAACAAACTGAGAAACCGCTTCGAAGGCAATACTGGATCCCAACCAGCAGTCCAATCTCATGGCTTATGGTGGACAGACAATCGTCACCGAGGACGTGGCCACACTTCACTGCGTACAGGGAAATTTCGACTTCCACATTGTGACCCAAAATCTCAAGCCACTACTCCGACTCTGGGACTGCATCTCATTCGGGGTCATTCAACTTGGCCCAGAAGCCCACAGTGTGCAACTTCAAGCCATGGAGATGACAGATACAGTGACATTTTTGAATGAGACAATTCACAAGTTATCTTTTTGTATACCTTTATAAGATTAGATGACTTGGTCAAACCAACAATGCACACCAGAAAGGATATCGATTACGATGAATCAAATGGTCGTCATCAAGCTGTGTCAAACAACAGAAATGGATGCAATTACCCCAGTGGAAGAGGCCACAGAATGGGTTTCAGCAATGGTAGCTGCAGTGAAAAGGATGGTACGATCAGGATATGCATTGACCCTGTACGTTAAATCGAAGTGCTACTCGGGCCACATCACCCCATGAACAGGTCATCTCCAACCAAGACTATTTAGTGTGTTGGATGTGAATTTTGGCAAATCCCACTGGATCTTGCATCCTCAAGATTCACCACGTTCATGACCCCGGTAGATGAACACTGTTTTCTCTACCGGCTGAGAGGTTTTTCAGCGCTGTTTGGAACATCTCTTTGTAGATCAACCACGTGAGCTCATGGTTTGATGACATACTGATCTGGGGTCGTACTGTAGCCGAACGTGATGAGTGTCTTCATCGTGTCCTAAACAAAGCCTGGAATCTCAGTTTGACACTCAGCCCTGCAAAGTGTCACTGCACCTGGCTGACCCTGAATTATGTGGACCACCTGCTGAGAGATGGTGTAAAACCTGATCCAGAGAAGATGACGGTGATGCGCCATATTGACATTCTGGTGGATAAGCACACTTTACAGCGGCTCTTGGGTCTGACATTACCTCAAAAGTCTTTCCTTGTTGTTAGTGAAATCACTGGACCACTTTAGCAACTCTTACATCAGGATGGCGAATGGTGTTGGTAAGAACACCACACAATGTCATTCAGCAGACTCTAACGATCATTGTCGTCTCCATCAGTTTTACTCCAAGCTCCTGTCTCAATCTCAGCAGACGTGTCAAAGCATGGACTTGGTGCAGCACGCATACAAAATGGTCAACCAATAGCTTTTACCTCCAGGGCACTCACTGACATAAACTTGATCCGTGCAAATCAAAAAAGAGCTCCTTGCCCTGATTTCTGCATGTCAGAAATTCCGAGATTTCATCTGTAGCCATCCAGAAACTTTGGAAACTGACCATCAACCGTTCATAACTATCCTGAAGAAGCCTCTTCACACTGCGTCTGCACAGCTACAATACATGATGTTAAAGGAACATCAGTGTGGTGTACAGGTGCAGCGAGGAACTCTAAATAGCTGATCCCTTTCTCCTGAGCCTTTCTACCCACCACAGACCAGGCTGATCATGAGGCAGACATTGACATCATGGAGATAGAGGTACTTTCCTCACTCTGCATCCAGGTGTTGGACAAGATGCTGCAGCAACGTGTCACATACTGCATGATGTCATCGTGCAAAGCTGCCCAGAATCTTCTAGAGAGCTTCCTCATGACCTCCGTGTGTTGTTAAGAGAGGAACTAACTATTCAAGATGGTTTAATCCTGTGAGGTCAGCAATTCATCATTCCACCCACTTTTCAGTGGTACTATACCCAACAAGCCCATCACGGGCATCCTGGATTGGATACAACTAAGGGCCAAAGAGTTGCTATATTATACATGAATGCAAGCTGATATTGAGCGAGAGAGTGATCTCCAGTTGCTCCCTCTGTTGTGTGTTTAAGCCACACCAAACAAAAGAGCCCCTACACTCGAGGTCCCAGATCTACTGTGGGTGTTCACGGCAGCAGACATTTTTGAATGAGACAACAAGCAACACCTGGCATTGGTGGGTTTGCACTCTGGATGGTTCGAACTGGACTGTTTGCCAAAAATAACCAGCAGTCTGGTAATTGTGAAACTCGAGACACTTGGCATTCCGCAAAAACTCACGTCCAACGATGCTCACCAACTTGTCTCTGTCGGATTCTGTACCTTTTGCTTCCACTTGGGATGTAACAATCAGCCCTCTATTTCCACAGTCCAATGGGCTCACAGAGAGAGCTGTACAATCCATCAAACATCTTCTGGAAAAGTATGCGCAGGATGACATTGCTTTCTATGCTGCACTTGTAAGCCTATGTAATCTTCCCCAACAGGCTCTGCCCTTGTCAGCTCAACAGCTCTTTAGACGCACCAGGACCATGATCCCGACAGCCGAGGCCATGTTGCAGCCAGAACCTGTACCCAATGTGCATGAAGCGCTGCTACAACACATTAAACAACAAGGTGCACGATAACAAACGCCCAAGCTCTGTGCCCTCCAGCAATGGGCCAAATGGTCTGTTTGCAAACCACAGGCTATGACCAGTTAGCAGTGGGCAACGACAGGGCCCTGCAGCCCACAACTACATGGTGGCCAGTAATCGCCAACACCTGCCCCCCCCCCCCCAACAACTCGGACACTGTTGGAGTCCTGCATGGCAAGTCCAAGGCCTTCACACTGCACAAATAATGTACCTTGCATGACCACCACAGTGCGCACTGCTGATAAGACAGCCCCACCTACACCTGTTGGTGCCTATACATATTCCAGATGCTTGAGCAGGCCCAACATGCGATGTCAGAACTTAGTCACCTCTTAAACTGTCTGCACTGACCATAATTCTGTCTATTTTATTTTTGCCATTCCCCCAACTTCTCCTGAAAGAAGAGGGAGGCGTGCGTATCATAGACACCACAATGCTCTGTGCACGAGTTGCAAGAGCCAAATTGGTGTTTCATTGTTTCTGGACACTGTTCTACGCTTCTGTAAATTTGTTGTTCTGTTTGCATATACTTGGTACATTGTTACGTGTGTACACTGTTGCATCTCACACCGGTGAGGGGTCAAATTAAATGAGGGGTTGTAGACCGGATTGTCACATGACTCTGCGGTCATGTGGAGAGCCCCTGGGTGGAGCTTGACAGGATTACCTGGGACGTCGAGCAGAGTAGATATGTTAATGAGAGTTCATGTGTTTAGTTAATTTCCCGCTTGTTGAAAATCCCTTGTTGATTTTAACGGACCACGCAGAACTACAATTTTAATTGTTATTACTGCCAATAATTTGTATGGGTATAATGCCTCTGCTATCTGATCATCTTCAAATCAGTCGACATTCACATGAGTCTACTTTGTTACCTACTCTTGACCATTCACAATATATTTCCTTGTTTTTGTTTCTCATGTCATTTTATTTTACTCTATGAAATTTAATCTGACATCTCTGTCCAGTCAACAAAACTATGTTCTCCCTAACTCATAAGATTGTCATCTTGGCTTTTGCAGTTTTCAATTTTTGATTGTGCTGTTTTGATGTTGTAATACTATTTACAGTGCCATTTCTGTTGCTCTGTTGGAAAGTAAATCATAAGCCCAATGGAAATAATAATTATTCTTGTCACTCTTTGATTGCAAATCATTATTGCTTTATCTTGTCAAAGACAAAGTATATTTTAAAAAATCCACCAAAATAAGCGCTAAACTTGTTTTTTGGAATTGGCAGCATTTAGGTTGGTCTTATTATGTGGCTTTTAAATTTTTGATCAATAGTCTTTAGTCAGCGAATGCAGATTATTTAAGTACTCCAATAAAAAAATCTTTTGATCCTGCTGACCATTCAATGCATAATTCTACTGTACAAGTCTGTTGCACTGAGATCCGATGCTCATATCCTTCCTTGTTGAATTTCAGTTGGACAGAATTTAGTTTAGAGACAATTGGCCATCCTGTGAACATGTACTTTGTTTCATTGCCCCTCCCTCCTCGTATATGTTCTCTTCTCACCAGCCCTGCCCTCCCAACCCACCACTCCCACAATGACCTGGGCTAAGTGCTCAGTTTTTCCATTGTTGCCAGCAGTTTGTAGATCACTTGACGGGCAGGAAGGAAAGGTATAATTTCAAACCCCCCAAGCTACACATTTGTTATGCAATTTCCAGCCAATGTCAACGGGCTGTGGATTCAAGTGTGTTTACTTAAATACAGGTGCCATTCTGAAAAGTTGAGACATGTGGCCTCCAGTGATGGCTGAGCCATGTTGCAAATTGAGATTTGTCGAATGCATCCATGAATAGTTCGATGGGCTGGTTTGCCTTTTCCATGAGAATCCCACACTTGTTTGGGGGAGCTGTCCAGCCTGGGTCTCTGTTAGCAGCAGGTTCTGCGTGTTGCTCATTTAAGTGAGCTATTGTGAAGTTTGAGATTTAAAATATTGGGATTCATACCCAATGGCATGTTTTCCAGAGTATAAATTTTATGATGCATGTAGGTTCTCAGGGATGAAATGGAGGATAGCAATGCACTTGATTTCCTAGAAGGTCAGGAATTATATTGCAAATGTAGTGGTGTCTGTTTCTATAACTGCAAGTGTACTCTATTCTATTTTTATTGTACGGGAAAAATGGTCCTTAAATATCTTTTATATAAAACAGCTGAAGGTGAACGTAAGCCAATCATGATGTTTGGAGAGGGGATTGTAACGATGCAGACCAATAGCCAGGATTTTCCGGCCGTTCCCACCAGCAGGATCTTCCAGTCCCGCCGATGGCAAACCCCACCCACAGATTTCCCAAGCAATGGGAAGTGCGTCCAACAGGCAACCCGTTGATAGTGGTGGGACCAGAAGATCAAAATCAACATTTTCTAAATTTAATTTATTTTGTGCATTTTCTGACTTTGAGTCTGTTACAGTTTTGACTTCAGTATTTTAAAATATCTAATCCTTTCTGGGTATGTTATTTTTGGTTTGAATTTTCAGCAGTTGTGCAGTTAGCAACCAAAAACTGGATCCAGTTCCTGTGGGAATTTAATCAGATGTGATATGTCTCTGTTAGGACTGAGATTTTTACAGCATGCAGCCAAAATGTACTCCGTTGGCAGGGTATTCCCTCTGTAGATGTCAAAACTTGTTCACCATTGTGTTATTGCCTCAATCAGATCCATTGTCGTTAACTGAATTCAAGTCTTGCTGATTTCACCACTTTAGTTACTCTCCTTGTACTGATTAGTAACTCATGCTATAGTTTCACCAGAACATTAACATGCTTTCAGCATCTAAAGAGGGAAAAAATAAAATTGCTATCGATTTTAAACATTCTCTGTTAAAGAAACATGACCACTCTCATTACTGGGCTTTGCTTGTACAAAGGGCATTCCAAAGTGCTTTGCAGCAAACTAGTTATTTCTGATTATAGCCACATCTGTCTTTTCAACAAACACTAATTTGTACACAGCAGTGAGATGCATAATATTTAATCTGTTTGTTTGTTAATCCTTTTTAGTTAATTTGTTTTAAGTTTGTTTGTTTGAAGGAGAAATGTAAGTTAATGGAGTGGGGAAAAAACTGCAATTCCTCTTCAGAAAATTACTATCTAATCTTTTATATCCACCTAACAAGAAAGAGGAAGCGTTAGTTTAATGACTAGTCTGGAAGGCCCCCCCACCCCACTCAGCGCTGCGCTGCATCAGTTGCATTATATGCACAAATCTCTTGGTGTGGAGTTGAACTGAGAGTACTACCAATATGACAGGGTAGATTTAGAAAGAATGTTCCAGATGGTGAGGGAGTCCAAAACTGGGGGACATAGTTTGAAGGTAAGGGGTAAACCTTTTAGAACTGAGGTGAGGAGAAATAGTGGTGAATCTGCGGAATTCACTACCACAAAGTAGTTAAGGACAAAATGTTGTCTGATTTCAAGAAATTAGATATAGCTCTTGGGACTAAAGGGATCAGATGAGGATGGGGGATCGAGATATTGAATTTGATGATCGGCCATGATCACAATGAATGGTGGCGGAGCAGGAAGGGCCGAACGGCCTACTCCTACTTCTAGTTGCTATGACACCTGTGACACTGACTTGCTTTAAAATGCAAATCATTTATGCTTTCCTAACACAAACAGTTTGAAATGGATCAAACTAGGTTTGCCTAAGGAAATAGCCTAATGTGGTAGCTGTGTGTTTCACTGTGCCAAAGAGGAACAACCTGTATAGCTGGGATGACACCAGTTAGCATTTGTGCTGATGTTGGTTAATTGGCAAAATGGTATATAGCGTTCAGAATAAAAGGCAGAGTATTTTGATTTGATTTATTATTGTCACATGTATTAGTATACAGTGAAAAGTATTGTTTCTTGTGCGCTATACAGACAAAGCATACTGTACATAGAGAAGGGAAGGAGAGAGTGCAGAATGTAGTGTTACAGTCATAGCTAGGGTGTAGAGAAAGATCAACTTAATGCGAGGTAGGTCCATTCAAAAGTCTGATGGCAGCAGGGAAGAAGCTGTTCTTGAGTCGGTTGGTACGTGTCCTCAGACTTCTGTATCTTTTTCCCGATGGAAGAAGGTGGAAGAGAGCATGTCCAGGATGCGTGGGGTCTTTAATTATGCTGGCTGCTTTTACGAGGCAGCGGGAAGTGTAGACAGTGTCAATGGATGGGAGGCTGGTTTGCGTGATGGACTGGGCTTCGTTCATGACCCATTGTAGTTTCTTGCTGTCTTGAACAGAGCAGGAGCCTTACCAAGCTGTGATACAACCAGGAAGAATGCTTTCTATGGTGCTCTGTGAAAGTTGGTGAGCGTCATAGCGGACATGCCAAATTTCCTTAGTCTCCTGAGAAAGTAGAGGCATTGTTGGGCTTTCTTAACTATAGTGTCCGCATGGGAGGATCAGGACGCCTAAAATCTTGAAGCTCTCAACCATTTCTATTTCCCATTGATGTAGACAGGGGCATGTCCTCCACTACACTTCCTGAAGTTGAAGACCATCTCCTTTATTTTGTTGACCTTGAGGGAGTGATTATTGTCACAACACCAATTCACCAGATTCTCTATCTCATTCCTGTACTCTGTCTCGTCATTGTTTGAGATCTGACTCACTACGGTGGTGTCATCAGCAAACTTGAAAATTGAGTTAGAGGGGAATTTAGCTACACAGTCATAGTTGTATGAAGAGCACAGTAAGGGGCTGAGGAGAGAGCCTTGTGGGGCACTGGTGTTGAGGATAATCATGGATCAGGTGTTGTTGCCTATCCTTACTGATTGCGGTCTGTGGGTTAGGAAGTCTAGGATCCAGTCGCAGAGGGAGGAGCCAAGCCCCACCCCAGGCCATGGCGTTTAGAGATGAGTTTCGTAGGAATAATTGTGTTGAATGCTGAGCTATAGACAATAAAAAGGAGTCTGACGTAGTTGTCTTTGTTATCTTGGTGTTCCAGGGTTGAGTGCAGGGCCAGGGAGATGTCATCTGCTGTGGACCTGTGGCGGTATGCGAACTGCAGTGGATCCAGGCAATCTGGGAGGCTGGAATTGATTCGTGACATGACTAACCTTTCGAAGCACTTTTGTAATGATGGATATCGGAGCCACTGGACGATAGTCATTAAGGCTTGCTGCCTGGCTTTTCTTTGGAACTGGGATGATGGTCATCCTCGTGAAGCGGGTAGGGACCTCAGATTGGTGTAAAGAAATCGAAGATGTCTGTGAATGTCCCTGCCAGCTGGTCTGTGCGCTCGTCTGGGCACCCCACCCCGACTGTCACTTTCTGTGGGTTGACTTTTGAGAAGGCTGCCCTGACCTCTTCAATGGTGACCTCGGATACAGGTTCACCCGAGGCTTCCAGGGTGGAGGGCGTGCTCTCTCTGACCTCTTGCTCAAAATGGTCTTAGGATGCGTTGAGCTCATTGGGGAGGGATGCATTGGTGCCAGCGATTTTACATGCCTTCATCTTGTAGCCTGTTATGTCTTGCAGACCTTGCCATAGTCGGCAGTAATGTCACTAGAATGGGACTCTAGCTTGGTCTGATACTGTCGTTTGACATCTTTGGACCCCTGTAGATCATATGTGGCTTTCTTGTATAGCTCTCAAACCTGAACTTCAGCAAGCAATTAGGAAACACGTGGATTTGCTTCTTTGGCACACAGACTTCTACACACTTAATAATGAAGTCAGTTACTGTAGTGGCGTACTCGTTCAGGCTGGTCACAGAATTTTAAAATGCTGACCAGTCCACTGACTCCAAGCAGCCCCATAGGAGATCATCCAATTCCTCAGACCAACATTGCACGACTCTCTTTGATGGATTCTCCCGCTTCATTTTTGCTTGTAAGCCGGGAGCAGGAGCACAGCCTTGTGGCCTGATTTGCCAAAGTGTGGGTGGACGATAAAGCAGTAGACGTGTTTGATATTTGTGTAGCAGTGGTCTAGGATGTTTGGGCCTCTGGTTGAACAGGAAACGTGTTGATGGTATTTTGGTAGGATGCTGTTGAACTTGGCCTGATTGAAGTCCCCGACCATGATGAACAAGGCCTCGGGTTGTTTGGTCTCGAGACTATTTGTGGTGGTGTATATTTCACCCAGTGCGATCTTCACATCCGCGTGGGGTGGGATATAAACTGCCGTCAGGATAACAGAGGTGGAACCCCGCGAAAGATAGTAGGGGCGGCATGTTAGTGTGAGGTATTCTAGGTCCAGGGAGCAGAAGCTTGCCAGTGTTGCAAGGCACCTAGGCACCTCGAGATGTTGATTTGGAAGGCAGATCCCACCTCCCCTAACCTTGCCTGAGGCTGTCGCATGGTCCATTTGGTGGATTGAGAAGCCCTCTGGTTGTGGGGCACTGTCTGGTGAAACAGGAATGAGCCACGTCTCTGCGAAACAGAGCACACAGCAGTCCCTCCGTTCTCTTTGAATAGTGAGTCTGGCTTTAAGTTCCTCTAGCTTGTTTTCCAGAGATTGGACATTTGCTAGGAGTAAGCTGGGGAGGGGGGCCTTGGGACTGCGTTGTTTCACTCTCGCCTGCACATTTTACACACTTCCTGGAGTGACTGCTTCTCTTCATGCCTGGGAGACGGTGAGAGTAGTGTGCAGTGTTAAGGGTGTAGGTGTCCAATGAGGTTCTTTGGTCGGTGTGTGGATGGAGAATTTGTTGCCTTGTTTGTGGTTCCTGTGTAGGTAGATGGGTCGGAGCGGTTGGGTGTTCCGGGTTGCTGTCAGGCTGCAGTTGGCTTCAGAGATTGGAGGTTGTCCAGACCACGCTCTGGTGTGGATGGGTTTAAGACTGGAAAGTGGATGCCTTCTCTGGGGTTGTGATTGCGGTTGAGCTGATGGCCGGGTCCACGTGTTGGTGCCTTCTGGATCACTGCCAGGTCGGAAGATCTCTAGACCTGCAAGTAAATTTAAAAGAGAATTTTGGTAATTTTTAGGCAGTGAGAGTTGATTTTTAGGAGTGTGGGGCGATTGTAGAAGGGGGGAGTTGAGGGAATGTTTGGGGCCTGCAGGAGGTCGCTGTTCTCCGGGTTAGAGGGGTTGGGAGCCAGTGGACTGGAGGCCCTGGCCCCAGACTTACTGGACTGGCCATCGGGTTCGGTGGGGAGAAGGCCTCAGCCCTAGGGATGCAGGTCTGGTCGGTGGAGACCGGCAAAGTGAAGGTCTCGGTTTTGCCAGCATTTTCCTGAGCTGTGGGGGCCGAGAGAGTGCAGGCCTCAGCCTCTGAGGCCGAGTTCGGGTCGGTGGAAGTCTGGAGAGTGAAGGCCGTGGCTCCGGTGGCGTTTTCCTGGTTGCTGGGGGCCTGCAGAGTGAAGGCCCCAGCTTCTAGAGCATTTTCCTGGCCAGTAGCAATGTGCATACAAAATTGGCTGAGTGATAGGAAACAGTAATGGTCAGTGGATATTTTTCCTGCTGGTGAACAGTTTGTAGTGGAGTTCTCCAAGAGTCGGTATTGGGGCGCGTGCTTTTTGTGGTGTATGTTAATGATCTAGATCTCAGAATGGAGTGGAACTATTATAAACTGAGGGTAGTAAGTTGATTGAGTGGGCCGATAGGTGGCAGATGTTCAATGCAGAGAAGTGCAAGATAATGCATTTTGGGAAGAAGAACATGGGGATTTAAATATAAAATAAGGGGGTGCAGGAGCAGAGCGACCTGGGTGTTTATGCACGTAGATCATTGCAGGTGGCAGGACAGGTGGAGAGAGCAGTTAAAGTATATGGCATCCTGGGCTTTATTAATAGGAGCATAGAGTACAAGAGTAAGGGGGTTATGCTGAAATAAAAACAAATTATTGTGGGTGTTGGAATCTGAAACAAAAACAGGAAATGCTGGAAAATCTCAGCAGGTCTGACAGCATCTGTGGAGAGAGAATAGAGCCAACGTTTCAAGTCTGAGTGATCCTTCGTCAGAGATGAACTTGTACAAGACAGCAGTGCGACCTCAGTTGGGATATTGAGTATGGTTCTGGGTGTCACACTATAGGGAGGATGTGAATGCATTGGAGAGAGTGCAGAAGTAGTTTACAAGAATGGTTCCAGGTATGAGAAAATTCAGTTATGAAGGTAGATTGGAGAGGTTGGAACTGTTCTCCTTGGAGAGAAGAAAACTAAGAGGAAATTTGATAGAGACGTTCAAAATTGTGAGGGGCCTGGACAGGGTAGATGGGGAGAGAATGTTCCCACTCGTAGAAGGATCAAGAACAAGAAGATGCACAAGTATGTGATGAGACACAAAACATTTTCACTCGGTGAGTTGTTTGGGTCTGGAATGCACTACCTGGGAGTGTGGTGGAGGCAGGTTCAATTGAGGCATTCCGTGTTCATGGGTACAGGGAAAACATAGAACATAGAAAGCCACAGCACAAACGGGCCCTTCGGCCCACAAGTTGCGCTGATCATATCCCTACCTCTAGGCCTATATATAGCCCTCAATCCCATTAAATCCCATGTACTCATCCAGAAGTCTCTTAAAAGACCCCAACGAGTTTGCCTCCACCACCACCGACGTCAGCCGATTCCACTCACCCACCACCCTCTGAGTGAAAAACTTACCCCTGACATCTCCTCTGTACCTACCCCCCAGCACCTTAAACCTGTGTCCTCTCGTAGCAACCATTTCAGCCCTTGGAAATAGCCTCTGAGAGTCTACCCTATCCAGACCTCTCAACATCTTGTAAACCTCTATCAGGTCACCTCTCATCCTTCGTCTCTCCAGGGAGAAGAGACCAAGCTCCCTCAACCTATCCTCATAAGGCATGCCCCCCAATCCAGGCAACATCCTTGTAAATCTCCTCTGCACCCTTTCAATGGCTTCAACATCTTTCCTGTAATGAGGTGACCAGAACTGCGCGCAGTACTCCAAGTGGGGTCTAACCAGGGTCCTATAAAGCTGCAGCATTATCTCCCGACTCCTAAACTCAATCTCTCGATTAATGAAGGCCAGTACGCCGTACGCCTTCTTGACCGCATCCTCCACCTGCGAGGCCGATTTAAGAGTCCTATGGACCCAGATCCCAAGGTCCTTCTGATCCTCTACACTGCTAAGAATGGTACCCTTCATATTATATTGCTGCTTCATCCCATTGGATCTGCCAAAATGGATCACTACACACTTATCCGGGTTGAAGTCCATCTGCCACTTCTCCGCCCAGTCTTGCATTCTATCTATGTCTCGCTGCAACTTCTGACATCCCTCCAAACTATCCACAACACCACCTACCTTGGTGTCGTCAGCAAACTTACCAACCCATCCCTCCACTTCCTCATCCAGGTCATTTATGAAAATGACAAACAGCAAGGGTCCCAGAACAGATCCCTGGGGCACTCCACTGGTCACTGACCTCCATGCAGAGAAAGACCCCTCCACAGCCACTCTCTGCTTTCTGCAGGCAAGCCAGTTCTGGATCCACAAGGCAACAGCCCCTGGGATCCCATGCCCTCTCACTTTCTCAAGAAGTCTTGCATGGGGGACCTTATCGAACGCCTTGCTGAAGTCCATATAGACCACATCCACCGCTCTTCCTTCGTCAATGTGTTTGGTCACATTTTCAAAGAACTCAACCAGGCTCGTAAGGCACGACCTGCCCTTGACAAAGCCGTGCTGACTACTTTTGATCATACTAAACTTCTCTAGATGATCATAAATCCTGTCTCTCAGGATCCTCTCCATCAACTTACCAACCACTGAGGTTAGACTCACCGGTCGGTAATTTCCCGGGCTGTCCCTGTTCCCTTTCTTGAATATAGGGACCACATCTGCAATCCTCCGGAACCTCTCCCGTCTCCATCGACGATGCAAAGATCATCGCCAAAGGCTCCGCAATCTCCTCCCTCGCCTCCCACAGTAACCTGGGGTACATCCCATCCGGTCCCGGCGACTTACCAACCTTGATGCCATTCAATAGTTCCAACACATCCTCTTTCTTTATGTCCACATGCTCGATCCTTTCTGTCCACCGCAAACCAGCAGTACAACCACCCAGATCCCTTTCCACTGTGAATACCGAGGTAAAGTATTCATTAAGCACCTCCGCCATTTCTAACGGTTCCGCACAAACTTTTTCCCCTTCACCTTTTAGGGGTCCTATGCCTTCACATCTCATCCTTTTACTCTTGACATATTTGTAGAAAGCCTTGGGATTCTCCTTAATCTTACCCGCCAAGGTCTTCTCATGACCCCTTCTCGCTCTCCTAATTTCCTTCTTAAGCTCCTTCCTACATCCCGTATACTCCTCTAAATCCTTAACACCTCCTAGCTCTCTGAACCTTCTGTACGCCTCTCTTTTCTTATTCACCAGGTTCATCACAACCTTCGCGCACCACGGTTCCCGTACCCTACCAACACCCCCCTGTCTCATCGGAACGTTGTCATGCAGAGCTCCAGACAAACATTCCTTGAAAATCCTCCACTTTCCTTCGGTACTTTTCCCCAAGAATGCCTCCTTCCAATTTACCCGTCTAATTTCCTCCCTGATGACACTGTATTTCCCTTTACTCCAGAGAAACACTTTCCTAGCCTGCCTGATCCTATCTCTTTCCAATGCTATCGTGAAGGAGATAGAATTATGATCGCTATCCCCAAGATGCTCACCCACCGAGAGATCCTCCACCTGTCCAGGTTCATTAGCCAGCACCAGATCAAGTACAGCCTCTCCTCTAGTAGGCTTATCCACATACTGTGTCAGGAAACTCTCCTGGACACACCTAACAAACTCCTCTCCATCCAAACCCCTAGCCCTAGGGATATTCCAATCTATGTTTGGGAAATTAAAATCTCCCATCACGACAACTCTGTTATTCCTACATCTCTCCAGGATCTGTTTCCCCATCTGCTCCTCAACATCTCTGTTACTATTGGGCGGCCTATAGAAAACACCCAGCAAAGTTACCGACCCCTTCCTGTTCCTAACCTCCACCCACAGAGACTCCGTAGTCAATCCCTCCACGGCGTCCACCTTCTCTACAGCCGTGACACTATCCCTGATCAACAGTGCCACTCCCCTCCCCTCTCTTGCCTCCCTCCCTGTCCTTCCTGAAACATCTAAAACCCGGCACCTGAAGCACCCAGTCCTGTCCCTGAGACATCCAAGTCTCCGTAATGGCCACCACATCACAATTCGAAGCAGCAATCCACGCTCTAAGCTCATCCACTTTATTCACTACACTCCTGGCATTAAAATAGACACATCTCAGACCTTCAGCCTGAGCACTTCCCTTCTCCATCACTCGTCTAACCTCCCTCTTACCCTGTCTACATTCCTTATCTATTTGCGAGCTAACCTCCTCGCTCTCAGTCCCCTCATTTCGATTCCCTCCCCCCAACCTTTCTAGTTTAAAGTCTCTCCAGTAGCCTTAGCCAACCTTCCCGCCAGGATATTGGTCCCCCTGGGATTCAAGTGCCACCCGTCTTTTTTAAACAGGTCACACCTGCCCCTAAAGAGGTCCCAATGATCCAAGTACCCAAATCCTTGTCCCTTGCTCCAGTCCCTCAGCCACGCATTCATTCTCCACCGATTCCTGTTCTCACTCTCCCGCGGCACAGGCAGCAATCCCGAGATTACTACCTTTGCATCCCTGAGATGAGAGAATAGCATTGGCATGAGGTCATGATCCTCATTTGGCAAGCTGGTGCAGACACGATGGGCCGAATGGTGGCCTCCTGTGCCAGAACGATTCTGAGAATAGGAAGTGCACTGGCAGGAAATTGAGCAAGGGGCCATGCAACTTTAATGCCAGTGTAGACCGTTCAGACAATCTTACTCTTTTGTCTGTCAATGAAAGTGAGCGACCAAGATTTTTAAATATAAAATGTCACTATCACAGAGGGATTATACGCTGTTTCAGTTGGTGATTGTTAAATACCTACAATTCTGGAAGTGTTATTTGATCATGGGGCTGAAAATTTAAAGCATTTTAATTTTTATGCAAACTCTCCTTTTCAGCCAAGTTCCAACCATGGATGCTCGAGTTATCAAACTTTTGTAGAGGTCACCATCTGACCTTTCTGGCTGGAAGAAAGCTAGTTGCTTACGAAGCTGTGACCGCGTTCTTGATTGTTTCACTGGTTGTTGTGAATTATGTTGCCACAATTTTGGATCTTTTGACTCGAAGCAACATTGCAAACTGTGTTTCCTACATGGGAATAATCGGTATGGAGGAGGGGGGGTGAAGGGGACCCCCAAGTTGCAAAGCACATGGGAATGATTTCAGCAAGCAAGACTCATCACATTGATATTCATTCTGACTATAATGCACTGATGACTGAGCATTTTTACCTCCACTTGAAGCTTTGAACTGGAAGATTAAGATAATTTTGAAGATTAAGTTTCTCCTGTTCCCTGACAGTCCTGTGTTTCTGATATTTAATATTATATCCAATGCTGATCTTGTGACTAGGTTCATGCAAAAAAAGGTTGGCGAGTTTGGTGAAAATTGAAGAAGCAATCATTCGTGATTCAATGTCAAAGTAAAACTGTCCAAAATAATTGACTTAATTTGAAATAACTTTCATTACGGTGGCAAAAAAACATTCAGTTTTATTTTCTTACCCGTGACATTCTAAAGTACCCAAATAGTCTGGGAGTGTTTGAGAAGTTCCTTATGGTTATCGTCATTCCTCCAACAACAGGGGATGGGTACGTAGCAAATAGTCTATTTGGGTGGGGGTGCCCTCATTTGATGCACCTTTGATTGTGAGCAGTTTCCTCTACAGGCGCTTCACCTGAAGCTGCCACGTGACATTGTGGGTTGTATTCAGTGTTGCTGCCAGTTGCCAAGCTGCTGTAACTACTGGTCACCATGGTAGTGTGTGCTAGCCCAGATGAAGTGTATCTCCATTGCCCTATGCCGCCAACTAGTGACCTTGGGTGTAATAAGTTGATGTTTAGGGTCTTCATTCATGCATGCAAGCTATCTTTGAAGTGGAGGTTGGGGAACCCCGCTGGTCGCCTGGCTGCCTCCCCATAAAGAGGAATTTTGAGTTTGCAGCCACCTTACATCCTGCTGTTGTGCCCGATCCACCAAAGCCACCTCTGCTTAATTAGTGCCAACAAGCTTGGGAGCTCTACCTTCGAAAGGACTGCCACCTTTGTGATTTTGTCCCACCAGCTTGTATCCATAATCTATCCTGGCATGCTGACCCTATCACAATGGACAAACATAAGAGTCTCTTTTATTGCTTTTGTTCCCTAGTTTAATTCTGAGCCATCATAGGATTGAATAGTGCCCAATTATTCTACAATTTTCTCAAGGCCAGGAGACTGACAAGACTTGTGGCATATCCACTAAATATTAGGAGGAGGATTTCGGATTAATTCATGGTCTTGCTATATTGGCAAATACTGATCTCTCGAAGCTGGAGTTTCGCTTTGGGCAAAAGCAAGTTGTAGTTCGCGCTACAGGGGTAGCACCACAGACTGTTCATAAGAGTGTGACACAGCTGATCCCTAGGTGAGGGAAAAGAATAGCAATTTGGGTTTAAATTTACAAGCTAAATGCTGGAGACAGGAAATATTGGGAGTATTCGGCATGTCGGGCAGTATCTGCAGAGAGACTCTGTTCCTTGTGTACTCTGTCACTCGAGCTTTTTACAAGGGCATAAATTGGGTAACTAAAAACAGTCGCTCAGACAGGGTTTGCTTTTCATTTCTTGGGTGCATTAGAAAAAACTTAGTGTCTAATGAACACTAGACTAATTTAGATACTCAAAGTTTGGGACAATGGAACTAGGAAACATCTCAAAATCTAAGCGCTGCAAAAGAGAGTTTGAGATTTTATTTTTAAAGAATACCTCAAAGATGGTTTTCTCAGGAATAAAAGAGATTTGCATTTATATAGCACCTTCTACAACCACCTGGTATCCAGGTACAAAAGAAGTTCTTTTGAACTGCAGCCACTTTAGGAAACATTGCAGCTGATTTGTGGCAGAAAACTCCTACAGTGTAACAGTGACCAGATAATCTGTTATTGTGATGTTGAATTAAGAGGTAAATATTCACCAGGTCACTGGGGACAACTCCTTTGCTCTTCAAAAAGAATGCTGTGGGATGTTTTTATATCAACCCGAGAGGGTAGTCAGGGACTTGATTTAATCTCATTTGAAATAAGGAATCTCTAAGGGTACAGCACTCCCTCAGTGTTACACTGGTGTGATGGTCTTAATTTTTGTGATCAAATCCTGGAGTGAGACTTGATCGACATCCTTCTGACTTGGAAGCCAGTGTGCTGTCAACTGAGCCACACTGCATTGCATCCAGTAATTCTCATAGAGAAGCTTATTATACGCATGACATGAGGATTGAAGGGCACGAGATGAGTTGCAAGGTAGGGTGAAGAGATGCAGATTAAAAGCAGCGCTCAATCTGCTCATGAAAGTGTCATTGATTCCAAGTCTTTTAACTGCATAATATATGGCAGGCGTGACGAGATGCTAAGATTGAATGCCAAGAGTCCTTCAATTCTGGCTAACTGAAATAACATGGTCCACAATTGGGATGCCAGTAATGTAGCACGTCAGCTTACACTTCTAAGTATATTTGGCTGCACTTGGGAGGAGGAAGCCATGAAGGATTGCATAAGCAAGGTTGTGGAAAAGATTTACCAGTATAACCCCAGGGATGAGGAATTTTAGTTATGTTTAATTTGGTTTATTATTGTCGCATGTTTCTTGTGCACTATGCAGACAAAACATAATGTTCATAGAGTACATGAGGAGAAGGAGAGGAGAGGGTGCAGAATGTCGTGTTGCAGAGCTAGGATGTAGAGAAAGATCCATATAAGGTGAGTCCATTCAAAAGTCTGGCAGCAGGGAAGAAGCTGTTCTTGAATCGGTTGGTGTGTGATCTCGGACTTTTGTATCTTTTTCCCAGTGAAAGGTGTGTGTCTGGGTTGTGTGGGGTCGTTGATTACACCGGCTGCTTTTCCAAGGCTGTGGCAAGTGTACACTGAGTCGATGGATGGGCGGTTGGTTTGCCTGATGGGCTGGGCTTCATTCACAATCCTTGGTAGTTTCTTGCAGTCTTGGTTGCTTTCTATGGTGCATCTGTAAAATTGGTGAGGGTCATAGTGGACATGCCGAATTTCCTTGCCCGCCTGAGAAAGTGGAGGAGTTGGTGGGATTTCTTAATGTGGATAGATTGATGAAACAAGGGGTTGTTCTCACCAGAGAAGAGGGGATTTGAAAGAGGTGCTCAAAAAATCCTGAGGGGTTTAGAGAGAGTGAGAAACTATGCCCATTGGCAGCAGTGTTGAGATGATGTGGAGATGCCGGCGTTGGATGGGGGTAAACACAGTAAGAGTTTTAACACCAGGTTAAAGTCCAATAGGTTTATTTGGTAGCAAATGCCATTAGCTTTCAGAGCGCTGCCCCTTCGTCAGATGGAGTGGATATTGACCATTGAGAATCAGAGGACACTGATTTAAACTGAATGGCAAAAGAACCAAAAGCAAGATGAGGAGAAAAAAACTTCCTTAGTGTGTGGTTAGCATCCCGAATGCATTGCCTGAAGTGTGGTGCAGACTGAGTCGATTGTGGCTTTTGAAAGGGAATTGGATAATTAGCTGAAGAGAGAAAATTTACAGGGCAATGCGACTCGCTGAGTTGCTCGTGCAGGGAACTGGTCGAGACGCAATGGGTCGAACAGCCTCTCTTTTATATTATAACCATTCCTATAAGAAAATAGAAGCAGGAGCAGAAGTAGTTCTTTTGACCCCTCGAGTTTCCTTCACCATGTAATACGATCATGGCTGATTCTTTACCTGAAAGTCACTTTACATCCTTTCTCCATATCCCCCGATTGCATTTCATAGAATCATCCTTCAGGCTATTTTATCTGAAGATTAAAGTCCCTCCCAAGATTATTGTTACAAGCTGTTTGTTACAAACTCCTTAGTTTTGTCCCTGTTAATTCTTGTCTCCACCCATTCTGACTCTGCTTCTAGGTCTTCTCTGTTACAATCCATCCTTTTCCCTTTCGTAATCAGGGCTAACCCTGCTAATATTCCATTTTGTCTCTTTTCAAACATCAACGATCCTGCAATATTTAGCTTCTAACCATGACCACCATGGAACTACACTGTTGTATGGCTGCGATCACATCACACCTATCTATCTCCATGAATTTATTGTCCTGGTTATGAATGCTTTTATGCATTTACCAGTTCCCCCAGATTTGACCTTGGTTACAGACACGTTATTACCATTGGAAACTAGTTTCCTTCCTATCACATTCTCATCTCTATGTAGCCTTGGATTGATTCTTGCACAGCTCCCTCTTTTAGCTTGAAGCTCTTTCCACATCCCACATTATGAAGTGTTTCGAAAGGTTAGTCATGGCACGAATCAATTCCAGCCTCCCGGACTGCCTGGACCCACCACAGTTCGCCTACCGCCGCAACAGGTCCACAGCAGACACCATCTCTCTGGCCCTGCACTCAACCCTGAAACATCTAGATAACAATGACACCTATGTCAGACTCCTATTTATTGACTATAGCTCAGCCTTCAACATCATTATTCCCACGAAACTCCTCTCCAAACTCCGTGGCCTGGGCCTCGGCTCCTCCCTCTGCGACTGGATCCTGAACTTCCTAACCCACAGACCACAATCAGTAAGGATAGGCAACAACAACACCACGATCATCCTCGACACCGGTGCCCCACAAGGTTGTGTTCTCAGCCCCCTACTATACTCCTTTTACACCTATGACTATGTGGCCAAATTCCCCTCCAACCCGCTTTTCAAGTTTGCTGACAATGCCAACATAGTGGGTCGGATCGATCCTCAAACAATGACAAGACAGAGTACAGGAATGAGAGAGAGAATCTGGTGAACTGGTGTGGCAACAATAATCTCTCCCTCAATGTCACCAAAATGAAGGAGATTGTCATTGACTTCAGGAAGTGTAGAGGAGAACATGCCCCTGTCTACATCAGTGGGGACGAAGTAGAAAGGTCGAGAGCTTCAGGTTTTTAGGTGTCCAGATTGCCAACAACCTGTCCTGGTCCTCCTCCATGCTGACACTACTTAAGAAAGCTCACCAACTCCTCTACTTTCTCAGAAGACTAAGGACATTTGGCATGTCCACTATGACTCTCACCAACTTTCACAGATGCACCATAGAAAGCATTCTTTCTAGCTGGATCACAGCTTGATATGGCTCCTGCTCTGCCCAAGACCGCAAGAAACTACAAAAGGTTGTGAATGTAGCCCAATCCATCACACAAACCAGCCTCCCATCATTGATTCTGTCTACACTTCCCGCTGCCTCGTCAAAGCAGCCAGCATAATTAAGGACCCTACGCACCCCGGACATTCTCTCTTCTACCTTCTGTCGGGAAAAATATAGAAAAATCTGAGGTCACGTGCCAACCGACTCAAGAACAGCTTCTTCCCTGCTGCTGTCAGACTTTTGAATGGACTTCCTTTGCATTAAGTTGATCTTTCTCTACACCCTAGATCTAATTGTAACTCCACATTCTGTACTCTCTCATTTCCTTCTCGATGAATGGCATGCTTTGTCTGTATAGTGCGCACGAAACAATACTTTTCAGCGTATGCTAATACATGTAACAATAAATCAAATCAAACACTCTTTGATTTGCCAGGGCACTGCCCAGCCTGGTTTAAGTGGAGCCCCTGTCCCAAGTCCTGGTGCTAGAGACTCAAACCCCTGTCTCCCACCCCACTTTTGGGACCAAACATTGAACACACACCTTCTGATTTGTTTAACCCTGTGCCATTTTGTATGTTGCTCAGTCAGTACTCCAGAGATTATTTCCTTTTCAGTTGCTGTTTACTAATTTAGAGCCTTGCTCCTCAAATTCCTCATCTCAACCTCATTGTTAAGCCGACCTGCTTTTGTCTCTGACATGGACTATGACAGTTGGATCCTCCCCCTCTTACTGCCAGGTTGTTCTCTAGGTGCGAGGAAATGTTTTAACCCTGACTCTTGGTGGGCAACACGACCTTCAGGACTCTTGGTCCCTGTTGCAGGGAACTGTATTTCCCTTATTATACTATACTGTAGCATTATCACATCCTTTTTTGTTCCCTCAACTTGAATGGTTCCTGCACCACTGTCACTGTCAGCTTCATCAACCCTGTAGACATTGACTTCCTCCAATAAGTAAGTCTGTCTTGTTGACTGCTAAACTCCTATCTTGGTAATTGAAAACTTTTTGAATTAAAATTTAAATAAAATGTTGTGTGCTAACTCGTACTACTTGCCACCCCTCTTCCACATGCTGAATCCCCCACCACCCGCTTGTCATTTCCCTGCCTAATCCGCCCACCCTCCCCCCTCGCCATTCCCTTGCTCAATTCCATTGTGCTTGCTACTTTCCACAGCAGAACACACAATTTCCATGATACCAAGTTCATGGACCAGTTTCAACCACTGGTTTACTGACTCAGTGTAGAAAGGGTATGCTCATTCTTAACTAGGTGGCAAGTATACTTGAGTGCAACAATTATGTAGACAGAAAAAGTCACCCTTCTTAACAATGGCTTCTGAAAACTTGGGTTAAAATATTCACAATTAATTTGAAGTTATGAACTTTAGATACAAGATCATCAGGGCTTCATGTATTTTAAATATATATATTTAAATAAATATATTTCAGCACCCCTTTCAGCATGTGAAAGGGCAAGTAGTATGAGCTAGCATACAACATTTTATTTACATTTTAATTTAAGAAGTTTTCAATTACTAAGATGGGAATTTAGCATTGCAAAGTATTTCAACCTTCACACAAGGTATTTTTTTCTGATCAAGAAGATCCTACAGAACCAAATTGCAGCTTTTATACTGGTTTTAATAGGAAGGGAGATTCACTTAAAATCATTTCACTTAAAAGCTGACGTTTTCAGGAGCATAACTACAACTGAGTGAGGACTTACTGTTGACTAACAAATCAGTAGATAGTGGGTGGGGTAGTGACAACACAACTGTAGTAGGCGAGAGGTTGTCGTTGGCCTTGTGATCTCAGACAAGCGCAAGGCAAAAACAAAGCCTCCTCCAGCACTGCAACTTGGGGCTCCCTTACCTTCCTGACTTGGTCATGGACAAATAACCAGATTGGCAGCATTAATTTGCATATGACTGCATCCTGGAATTGCTGTCCAGGTAGCTCTTCCCCCTTGTTCATCATGAAACATTGCACCTTTGACTCTGGCCCGATGACTCTGAGCTGAAGTTCTTTGAGATGCAGACACTGTCTGAAGATGTGCTTGTCTGAGATCACACTCTTAACTACAACCTCTCGCCTACTCCAGTTGTGTTGTCACCACCCCCCCCCCCCCCCCCCCCACTGCCATCCCCATTTACTGATTTGTCAGTCAACAGTAAGTCCTCACTCAGATATAGTTGTACTCCTGAAAATGTCAACTTTTAAGTGAAACGATTTTAAGTGAATCTCCCTTTCCTATTAAAACCAGTATAAAAGCTACAATTTGGTTCTATAGGACCTTCCTGATTAGAAAAAAATACCTTGTGTGTAGGTTGAAATACTTTGCACTGGTAAATTCCTATCTTGGTAATTGAAAACTCCCCCCCCTCCCCCCCCCCCCCCCCCCCCCCCCCCCGCCATTCCCTTGCCCAACTCCCTTGTATATACTACTTTCCTCCTCGGACACTCAAAGAACAAAGAACAGTACAGCACAGCACAGGAAACAGGCCCTTCGGCCCTCCAAGCCTGTGCCGCTCCTTGGTCCAACTAGACCAATCGTTTGTATCCCTCCATTCCCAGGCTGCTCATGTGACTATCCAGGTAAGTCTTAAACGATGTCAGCGTGCCTGCCTCCACCACCTTACTTGGCAGCGCATTCCAGGCCCCCACCACCCTCTGTGTAAAAAACGTCCCTCTGATGTCTGAGTTATACTTCGCCCCTCTCAGCTTGAGCCCGTGACCCCTCGTGATCGTCACCTCCGACCTGGGAAAAAGCTTCCCACTGTTCACCCTATCTATACCCTTCATAATCTTGTACACCTCTATCAGATCTCCCCTCATTCTCCGTCTTTCCAAGGAGAACAACCCCAGTCTACCCAATCTCTCCTCATAGCTAAGACCCTCCATACCAGGCAACATCCTGGTAAACCTTCTCTGCACTCTCTCCAATGCCTCCACGTCCTTCTGGTAGTGCGGCGACCAGAACTGGACGCAGTACTCCAAATGCGGCCTAACCGGCGTTCTATACAGCTGCATCATCAGACTCCAGCTTTTATACTCTACACCCCGTCCTATAAAGGCAAGCATACCATATGCCTTCTTCACCACCTTCTCCACTTGTGTTGCCACCTTCAAGGATTTGTGGACTTGCACACCTAGGTCCCTCTGTGTTTCTATACTCCTGATGACTCTGCCATTTATTGCATAACTCCTCCCTACATTATTTCTTCCAAAATGCATCACTTCGCATTTATCCGGATTAAATTCCATCTGCCACCTCTTCGCCCAATTTTCCAGCCTATCTATATCCTGCTGTATTGCCCGACAATGCTCTTCGCTATCCGCAATTCCAGCCATCTTTGTGTCATCCGCAAACTTGCTGATTACACCAGTTACACCTTCTTCCAAATCATTTATATATATCACAAATAGCAGAGGTCCCAGTACAGAGCCCTGCGGAACACCACTGGTCACAGACCTCCAGCCGGAAAAAGACCCTTCGACCACTACCCTCTGTCTCCTATGGCCAAGCCAGTTCTCCACCCATCGAGCCACTTCTTGTATCCCATGAGCCTTAACCTTCTTAACCAACCTGCCATGTGGGACTTTGTCAAATGCCTTACTGAAATCCATATAGACGACATCCACGACCCTTCCTTCATCAACCGTTTTTGTCACTTCCTCAAACAACTCCACCAAATTTGTAAGGCACGACCTCCCTCTTACAAAACCATGCTGTCTGTCACTAATGAGATTGTTCCGTTCTAAATGCACATACATCCTGTCTCTAAGAATCCTCTCCAACAACTTCCCTACCACGGACGTCAAGCTCACCGGCCTATAATTTCCTGGGTTATCCCTGCTACCCTCCTTAAACAACGGGACCACATTCGCTATCCTCCAATCCTCAGGGACCTCACCCGTGTCCAAAGAAGCGACAAAGATTTCCGTCAGAGGCCCAGCAATTTCCTCTCTCGTCTCCCTGAGCAGTCGAGGATAGATGCCATCAGGCCCTGGGGCTTTGTCAGTTTTAATGTTCCCTAAAAAACCTAACACTTCCTCTCTCGTAATGGAGATTTTCTCTAACGGGTCAACACCTCCCTCCGAGACACTCCCGGTTAACACGCCCCTCTCCTTCGTGAATACCGATGCAAAGTATTCATTTAGGATCTCCCCTATTCCCTTGGGTTCTAAGCATAATTCCCCTCCTTTGTCCCTGAGAGGTCCGATTTTCTCCCTGACAACTCTTTTGTTCCTAACGTATGAATAGAATGCCTTAGGATTCTCCTTAATCCTGCCTGCCAAGAACATCTCGTGCCCTCTTTTTGCCCTTCTAACTCCCCGTTTGAGATCTTTCCTACTCTCTCTGTATTCCTCCAGAGCTCCATCTGTTTTCAGTTGCCTGGACTTAACGTACGCCTCCCTTTTCATTTTAATCAGATCCTCAATTTCCCTGGTTATCCACGGCTCTCGAATCCTACCTTTCCTATCTTTCCTTTTTACAGGCACATGCCTATCCTGCAGCCTTATCAATAGTTCCTTAAAAGACTCCCACATGCCAGACGCGGACTTACCCTCGAACATCCTCTCCCAATCAACATCCACCAATTCCTGCCTAATCCGGCTATAGTCAGCCTTCCCCCAATTTAGCACCCTGCCCGTAGGACAGCACTCATCCTTGTCCATTACTATCCTAAAGTTAACAGAGTTGTGGTCACTATTTGCCACATGTTCCCCTACCGAAACTTTGACGACCTGACCGGGCTCATTTCCCAGAACTAGGTCCAGTATAGCCCCCTCTCTAGTCGGGCTATCTACATACTGTTCCAAAGAACCTTCCAGTACGCATTTTACAAATTCCTCCCCGTCCGGTCCCCCAGCTCTAAGCACTTTCCAGTCTGTGCCAGGGAAATTAAAGTCCCCCACTACAACAACCCTATTTTTTCTGCACCTATCCAGAATCTCCTGACATATCCTTTCCTCCACTTCCCGTGGGCTGTTGGGTGGCCTGTAGTACACCCCCAGCATAGTGACTGCACCCTTCCTGTTTCTGAGTTCCACCCACAGCGACTCAGTACATGACCCCTCTAAGTTGTCTACCCTCTGCACCGCGGTAATATGCTCCTTAACTAATATCGCTACTCCCCCACCTTTTTTAGCCCCTCCTCTGTCTCGCCTAAAACACTGATACCCCGGAATATTCAGCTGCCAGTCCTGTCCTTTTAACCAAGTTTCCGTCACCGCAACCACATCCAAATTCCGCACAAGCATTAAGGCCCTAAGTTCGTCTGTTTTACCCGTTACACTCCTCGCATTGAAGCAGATGCACTCCAGACCTCCAGGCCCAGTCAGGTCCTCCTCCTCCAGAGTGCTCCTCTTCTTAGCTAGCCTTGCCCTGGCCCCCAGCTCGACCCCAGCCTCAGTATTTTCTGACCTCCTGTTTTGTTCCCCACCCCCCTGCCACACTAGTTTAAATCCTGCCGAAACACTCGAGCAAAACTCCCAGCCAGGATATTTGCTCCCTTCCAGTTAAGGTGTAACCCATCCTTTCTGTACAGTTGCCATCCTGACTTGAAGATTTCCCAGTTATCTATGAATTTAAAACCCTCCCTCTTGCACCAGTCCTTTAGCCACGCGTTCAACTGTAGAATCTCCCTGTTCCGAGCCTCACTTGCACTAGGCACCGGGAGCAGTCCAGAGATTGCTACACTGGAGGTCTTACTTTTTAGCCTAGCACCCAACTCCCTGAATTTCTCTCGTATGACCCCCCTGCTCTTCCTACCTACATCATTTCCCCCAATGTGTACAATCACATCCGTTTGACTACCTTCCTTTTTAAATATGCTTCCTACCCCCTCGGAGACATCCAGTACCCCGGCACCAGGGAGGCAGACTACCATCCTGGATTCTCGTTCAGTCCCACAGAAGCGCCTGTCCGTGCCTCTAACTATTGCGTCCCCCACAACTATCGCTCTCCTAAACCCCTTCTTTCCCTTCCGGACCCCTGAGCCTGTCTCCGTGGAGGCGATCTGGTCCTCGTGGCTTACCCCTGGAGGGTCATCCCCCTCCACAGAATCCAAAACAATATACCTATTGTGGAGGGGGACAACCACAGGGGATCCCTCCACAGACTGCTCACTCCCTTCCCTTCTCCCATCTGTTGCCCATCCCTTTCTCTTATGGGAGACTGCCACTGGGGTGCTTTCTGGCACATCACCCTTCTGACTATTACCCCTCCTAACCGTGACCCACGTGTCTTCCTTCCGAGACCCTGGTGTCACTACCTGACTATAACTTTTATCTATGACTCTCTCATTTTCCCTAACTAAACTGAGTTCATCGAGCCTCAGCTCCAGCTCCCTTACACGATCCTTCAGGAGATGCAGTTCCACACATCTGGCACAGATATGGACTTCCGGGAGCCAGGCCTCAGGAGAGGGGTGGTGAAAAGGAGAGTCTGGTAGAGAATTGGGGAGTGACTGTTTCTGGGAACAGGAGAGGCTGCTAAAAAATGGACACTGATCGGGGTCACACAAGCCCATCAGTGCTGGTGCACATCGATGCTAAAGCAAACAGCTTTATGTTGTGTATTTACTGGCTCTATTAAATCCATGACACTAAAGTGAAATTACTTTGAGGCAACTTAAAATGGGGACTGACTGTATATGTTTAATCAACTTTGGCCTTTTATTATAAATAGATTTAAGTTTAAATTACAGGTACATTCATTTGTGCATGAATCACTGCAGGCATGGGAGGCAAAAAGCAGCATTTTCTCCCTCTACGCTCCTAAATTCCCCCTTGCACTAAAGTCCAGACTTTGTGCTCTGTTAGCAATGCATTACAACCATTCTGTACTAACCACTCCCAAGCACCTCTTGTCCACGCGAACTATAGGCTCTTTCCTGTTTCCAGTAGAGCTGTTCAGGCATGCTAACCATGCTGGATTACCAACTGATGTGGATGGAGATGCCAGCATTGGACTGGGGTGGGCACAGTAAGAAGTCTCAACACCAGGTTAAAGTACAACAGGGTTATTTGGAATCATGAGCCTTCAGAGCGCTGCCCCTTCATCAGGTGAGTGGAGTAGCACTCCAAAAGTTCGTGATTCCAAATAAACTTGTTGGACTTTAACTGGATTAACAACTGACAGTCATAACCCTAAGCTGAAATATATTTATTTATATATATTTAAAATACATGAAGCCCTGACGATCTTGTATCTGAAGTTAATAACTTCAAATTAATTGAATATTTTAACCCAAGTTTTCAGAAGCCACTGCGTTAAGAAGGGTAGTTACCTGTCTGCATAATTGTTGCGCTCAAATATACTTGCCGTCTAGTTAAGAATGAGCATACCTTTCTACATTGGGTCAGTAAAATACTGGTTAAAACTGGTCCATGAACTTGGTATCGTGGAAATTTTGTGTTCTGCTGTGGTTGACCTTTTAAAAAATGCTGATTTGAAGTAAAATTATAAGTTGTAGAAATGTATGATATTGATTTTGTATCAATTCAGTCATCTTTTGTACTAATGAGATCAACATTTTTTACCAGAGGAAAGGTTTGGAAAGTAAAACGTTTTCCAGTTTTCTGTAATGGAATGGTGTGAGATAATCTAGACCAGATATGTAGAAAATAAATTTTGATTTATTCCCAAAAATGTGCACCCATCTAATCAATGTTTTGACCTGGTTTTTACACCACCACACCCTGCTCACTTCTCCCAAAACAATAGCTAGCAAGGGTGTCTGTGTATTTTGTAGCCCAAGGTGTTTATGAATATCTTGTCATTGTCATCAGCACTTAACCAGTAAGGTTGAAAGAATTTTCATGATTGGATTCCATTAGGGTCTCTCAACCTCTAACAATGGCTTTTCTTCTTTGTTTTGAAAAAGGCATTTGGAAGCTTTAAAATACGTTAATTAGCTTGTGTTGATTGGAGTAGACAAGCTTCTAATCCATCTGGTGACTGCCTCTGGAAAGATCTGGAGTGGAACAACATTTGTGGTGAAAATCCTTGTGGGTTCATCAGCTGTGAGGTAAGATTCAAGTGTTTACTATTTTGCATATGAAGACTTTTGAGTCTAGAGTTAACACTTCACACAAGATGGAAGGCCTTAGAAAGTGGCCATAATTGTCGTGGCATATAAATAGTCCTGTCATTTGATCTTGTTCATTGCCTGTTGATATCTGAAGTGCAGTTGGGTTGCTAATGACTAGATGCTTTACTTTTCCTTGATGCTGGTCAGTGTAAGACGACCGTTGTCAAATATGTGTGGAGGAGGAACAACAAATCTTTATTGAAAAGCACAACATCTGGTATTGTTTTTAGACAAATTTGTCTTACCTTTTGAATTGCACTCTTTTTGTTTATAAGGCTTTAAAACAAACTACAATTGGAAATCTGAAATAGAAGAAAGCGCTGGAAAGACTTAGCGGGTCAGTCAGCATCTGCGGAGAGCGAAGCAGTTGATGGTTTAGTTCGATCATCTTTCGTCAGCACAGTTCTGATGAAAGGTGGTTGACCTGAAATGGTAACTCTTTTTCTCCACATCTCCACAGATGCTGCCTGATCAACCAACTTGCTTTTTTAAAAATTTTGGATTGGACTTTGAGTTTATTGCCGAACTCGATTTTGGTAAAATTAACTACATTTGGATGTTGTTTTCTGCAATATTTTAATCTTTTAAAATTAGATTGGGAAATGAGTAAGATTAAATGGCCCACAGGTGATACCTTTATTGAAAAATTAGTTTTAAAATGGGACCTGTGTTGAAATATGTTAAGGCAACATTGCATAAAGCACTGTGGTACGAAGGAGGGCGAGTCGCAAAGAATTGGTACGCAAATCAGCATGTCAGAATTCTTTATTTACTTGTAGTTTAACCATCAAGCAAGATCATAAGCATTTTTACCCAACAACATGCCATACACCTTCACAAAATTTAATAGTCAAGCCATTGGTATTCAAATCTCAGCCATATCCATATTTTCCTCATGTCTTGAACGCTGCTCTGTATACATATTTTTGTGGGTTGATGGTGAAATTGGTGCTTTATTCCTCAAAGTTGGTTGCTCATTTTGAGGACACTTTTTGCAAAGTATTGTGCAACTGAGATAGTGAAATAGATTAGAGACTAATGGCACCTATTTCAATCCTGGATCAGAACTGCTCGTATGAGGTAATCCGGGCAATTGTCCCTTTTAAGGACAACACAGCAGAAAAGGGTCACCTGGCTTGAGGAACCAATAGGGTCCGAAAATTGGTTCATGCCCCAGGGGGTGGAGTCCTCTCTTGGGCTGAAGACATGTCAGGACTAGGGCAGCCGGTGGGCTGCTAGCCTCTGGACGGTTTTTCTTTGTTATTAAATACCTTTTGTGTTCCTGACTCTATCCGTGAGCATGCATTATTACAGCAGTATGATGGGCAAATTGGGTAGTGAGTTTAACATGAATATGTGCACATACGTATTGCCGCAGAATGTGTCAAATCCCGCTTTGAGAACTGTGCGGAAGAGGTTATGCAGCTGTTCAACCCTGTCAAAAGCCTTGCGATGAAAATGAAATAAATGTTGTTTCCTTTTAAGCCAAAGCATTGAATTATTGATGAGTTGTGTTCAATTTATTGAGCACTTCAATTCCCCAAGGTTCACAGGCTGTATATGGTTTAATTATTCATGCTTTTCTTTTGTGTTTTGTTCATTGTTAGCTGCTGACAGATATTCTGTTGTCTAGTCTTTATCATTTTGGCATTGCTATTAAATTATCAGAGACTCAAATTCTATTGTTTAATCTCTCAATGCATTAAGGCCTGGAGTTTTCAATTGGCTGTGGCGTTCTTCGTGCAATTTGCCTGAAATCATCAAAGCCCATATAAAAGATTCTGGAATTTCAAGTGGGAGTTGAAGTCCAGTACAAAGTAAGCTTGCCTGAACATTTGCACTAGTTTTGTTTTGAAAAGCACTGCATGCCCCCAGATCAAATGAATCACCATTGTGCAATTTGGTGAATGGCAATATTTTGGATGCAAGGGCACAAACAGGCACATTACATTCAGGTTTCATAGTTTGTTCACAACTAGCAAATGTTACTTAACTGGTCAGTTGCAAGTGATGACTGGACACTCTCTGATTGAAAATGTTTTATGTTGTGAGCTATATTCAAACTGCATCAAGTTTCAAGTCCTAACTACGTCACATTTATTTAAAAGTATTGCATTTCTTCATGTCCGATTTTGTTTTGGAGATATACAAATGAATGAGTGGAAACTTGAGAGCGATGAGGGCAAGAGGAAGTGCTTCTCAAAATGGGTGCAGTTTATGCCTGGATTGATGACTGGGTCCAAAACTTGTATTTTATCGTGGTTTAAAACTGCAAGTGTTGCTGAATCCTTCACATAATGTTCAGGACAGCTTACTGGATGGCACATTGTGGCCTGTGATGTGGGGGCTATTGGAAAGACTGTCATTTCAGGAAAGTGATGGCCTTTTTTCTTTTATATGTTCTTTTTATAAAAACAAAACTTTCATTCCCACGTATATCTTTATTGTAAATTGATAATGTTGCTATTTCATATCGCAATATTCATTTTTTTCTTTGAGGGTGCAATTATTTAAACTCTTCCGAGGCCTGTATTTGACTCCAAGTCTGACTAGTGTGGAATTCGTTTCTCCTTTTTTCAAAGATGTAAGGATTCTACATGAAATTTGGACAGTCTCAGAGCTGTGATAGATTGAGGGCAACTGCATGTAGCTTTAACAATAAAGACTATATTGCTGATGCACCATTGATACACGCAAAGACTAGAGATTGCGGAACAACAAGCTTTTATTAACAAGAACTGGAGCACTCCCAAACCGATGGCTAACTCGAACTGAGGCAAAGGGGCGGAGAGCAGCCACCTTTATACCCCGAGGAGGGCGGAGTCCCGGATTAAGGCAGCAGGGGCGTGCCCAGGCATATCCCATATACAGACAGCGTTACAGTGGTTCACCACATTCACCCCCTGTTTAAAAAGAGTTCAGTGGGGGCGAGGTGGTGGAAACAACAGTCACAAGTTATTGATTCAAGTTACAAGTTCAGTCTCTCCGGGGGCTTGATCTGTCGCTGCGACCACCGCAGTGTCAGCTGTGGCGCCGGTTCAGGAGGCCGCGGTGATGAGTCAGGCGCCAGTCCATAACCGGTGGTGTCGTCCGTAGCGCCTTCAGACTGCCGGGTGTGTGGGGGCTGCTCCTGGGGCTCAGGCGTGCCGTACACGGGGGCTAAATGAGCGTGCTGCGACTCTGGTGCATCATGGACAACGTTTGGAGCTGGGGGTGAGGGGCTGTGGGACGTAGTACCTGCGGGGGCCAGATCGCGAATGGAGACAGTGTCCTCCCACCCGTCGTGATATGCCACATAGGCGTATTGGGGGTTGGCGTGGAGGAGCCGGACCATTTCGACCAGGGGGTCCGATTTATGGGTCCGCACGTGCTTCCGGAGCAGGACAGGGCCAGGGGACGTCAGCCACGACGGTAGTGAGGTCCCCGAGGAGGACTTCCTGGGGAAAACAAACATTCGTTCATGAGGGGTGGCGTTGGTAGCCGTGCACAGTAGTGACCTAATTGAGTGTAGCACATCAGGGAGGACCTCTTGCCAGCGGGAGACTGGAAGACCCTTAGACCGGAGAGCTAATAAAATGGCCTTCCAGACTGTCGCATTCTCCCTCTCCACCTGTCCGTTCCCTCGGGTTGTAGCTGGTGGTCCTACTCGAGGCTATGCCTTTGGAGAGTAGGTACTGTCGCAGCTCGTCACTCATAAAAGAGGACCCCCGGTCGCTATGAATATAGCTGGGGAAACCAAACAGGGTGAAGAGGCTGTTCAGGGCCCTGACGACCGTGGCCGAGGTCATACCCAGGCAGGGGATAGTGAAGGGGAACTGCGAATATTCATCAACGACGTTGAGGAAGTAGACGTTGCGGTTAGAGGAGGGGAGGGGGCCTTTGAAGTCTACGCTCAGGCGTTCGAAAGGGCGGGTGGCTTTGATGAGGTGCGCTCTGTCTGGCCGGTAGAAGTGCAGCTTGCACTCCGTGCAGACTTGGCAGTGCCTGGTTACAGACCTGACTTCCTCGATGGAATAGGGCAGGTTCCGGGCCTTGATGAAATGGAAGAACCTGGTCACCCCCGGGTGGCAGAGGTCATCGTGGAGAGTCTGTAACCGGTCTAGGTTCGCGCTGGCACAGGTCCCCCGGGACAGGGCGTCTGGGGATTCATTGAGCTAGCCAGGCCGCTATAAAATGTCATAATTGTAGGTGGAGAGCTCGATCCTCCACCTCAAAATCTTGTCGTTCTTGATTTTGCCCCGCTGCGCATTGCTGAACATAAAGGCAACGCACCATTGGTCCGTGAGCAGGGTGAACCGTTTACCAGCTAAGTAATGGCACCAGTGCCACACTGCCTCCACGATGGCTTGTGCCTCTTTTTCGACAGAGGAGTGTCGAATTTCAGGGCACTGGAGGGTGTGCGAGAAGAAGGCCACGGGTCTGCCCGCCTGGTTAAGAGTGGCGGCTAGGGCAAAGTCAGACGCATCGCTCTCCACCTGAAATGGGGTGGATTCGTCTACGGCGTGCATCGTGGCCTTCGCGATATCCGCTTTGATGCGGTCAAAGGCCAGCCGGGCCTCCGCCACTAGGGGAAAAGATGTGGATTTGATGAGCGGACGGGCTTTGTCCGCATAATTGGGGACTCACTGGGCGTAGTACGAGAAGAAGCCTTAGGCATCTCCTCAGTGCTTTGAGGGTGGTGGGGAGGGGAAGTTCCAGGAGGGGACGCATGCGGTCGGGGTCAGGGTCGATGACCCCGTTCTCCACAACACAACCAAGGATGACGAGGTGGCGCGTACGGAATACACACTTCTCCTTATTGTAGGTCAGGTTAAGGAGTGCCGCAGTGTGGAGAAATTTTTGGAGGTTGGCGTTGTGGTCCTGCTGATCGTGGCCGCAGATGGTGACGTTATCCAGGTACGGGAAGGTGGCCCACAGCCCGTTCTGGTCCACCATTCGGTCCATCTCACGCTGGAATACCGAGACCCCGCTGGTGACACCGAAGGGGACCCGAAGGAAGTGGTAGAGACTGCCATCCGCCTCGAAGGCAGTGTATTGGCGGTCTTCCCGGCGGGTAGGGAGCTGGTGGTATGCAGACTTCAAATCAATGCTGGAGAACACCCGATATTGTGCAATCTGATTGACCATGTCAGATATGCAGGGAAGGGGATACGCGTCCAGCTGCGTGTATCGGTTGATGGTCTGACTGTAGTCAATAGCCATGCAAAGTTTCTCCCCCGTCTTGACAACCACACTTGGGCTCTCCAGGGACTGGTACTGTCTTCAATGATCCCCTCCCCCAGGAGGCGTCGCACCTCGGACTTGATGAACACTCTATCACCAGCGCTGTACCGTCTGCTTTTGGTGGCAATGAGCTTGCAGTCGGGGGTGAGGTGTTCAAAGAGCGAGGGAGGGGCGACTTTGAGGGTCGAGAGACCACAGGTGGTGAGCGGTGGCTGGTCTGTTAGCTGTGGATTTTGGACGGAGAATGGGGGAAAAGGCCCATTATACACCATGGTGACACTCCCAGGGTGACACATGAAATCTAGCCCCAGTAGTACGGCAGCGCAGAGCTGTGGCAGCACGAGGAGCCTGCACTTGTTGTACACCGTGCCCCGTACAGTCAGATTTGCTACACAGTACCCGAGGACATTCACTGACCGGGACGTCGAAGCCATAGAGATTGATTGCTGCATTGGCAGTACTGGCAGTGCGTAGCGACTCACCGTGTTAGGGTGGATGAAACTCTCCGTACTCCCACTGTCGAATATGCAGTTAGTAGTGTGGCCATTTACCTTGACGTCCATCATCGACCAGGCGAGCTGGTGAGGCCTGGACTGGTCCAATGCGACTGAGGCCACTGTCGGATTAGGCGATGCGGTGGACGGTTCCCAAAATGGTGGCACCCGTGAGTCGGCTGACGTCACCCAAGATGGTGGCTCCCGTGGGCCGCACGTGGCCTATGGCGTCCAAGAAAGCTGCCTCTGTGGGTCGCACGCGGCCGATGGCATCCAAAATAGTGGCACCCGCGGATCGCACGAGGCCGATGGCATCGACGACGGTCCCTCCCGCGGATCGCACGCGGCGCTGCTGGGCCTGGGGGCCGATTTTGCCCTGCAAACCTTCAGGTAGTGACCCTTCTTACCGCAGCCAGAGCAGATCACGTCTTTCGCCGGGCAGCGTCGTCGTGGGTGCTTCTCCAGGCCGCAGAGGTAGCATCTCGGGCCTCCGGGGACTGCCGCAGTGGTCAGTTCGGCTTCGGGACTGTGCGCAGCGTAGGTTTGCGGCCCTCCTGGGTACAGCGATGGCTGCGGTCGCGCTGTCCACGGTGCGCCCTCGTGGTCGGGGGTGTAGGCCTCGAGGTTCCGGGACGCTACCTCCAGCGAGCTGGCAAGTTCCACAGTTTTCTTAAGGTCCAGTCCACCTTGCTCCAGCAGACGCTGCCGGATATAGGTCAACCTGATGCCCACGACAAAGGCATCTCTGATCAGGTCGTCGTTTTGGGCGGCTGAAACGACCTTGCAGTTGCAGGCTCTACCGAGTGCTCGCAGCTCACGCAGGAATTGCTCAGTCGATTCCCTGGGCTGCTGTCTGCGAGTGGCCAGCAGGTGTCTGGCGTAGATTTCGTTCGGTTGCCGGTTGTATTGGCTCTTGAGGAGATCGATTGCCTCCTGGTAAGTCTGTGCGTCGTGGATCATCGCGAAGACGTGAGCTCTGACGCGGGCGTGGAGCACATGCAGTTTGTCGATGTCTGTTACGACGACGGAGGAGGAGGAGGCGATGAAGGTCTCAAAACAGCGCAGCCAGTGATCAAACGAATTAGAGGCGCCAACTGCCTGCGGATCCAAATCCAATTTGTCAGGTTTCAGGAGTTGCTCCATTTCAAAAATGTTGTTAATAAAATTGATGCACCATTGATACACGCAAAGACGAGAGGTTGCGGAACAACAGGCTTTTATTAACAAGAACAGAAGCACTCCCAAACCGATGGCTAACTCGAACTGAGGCAAAGGGGCGGAGAGCAGCCACCTTTATACCCTGAGGAGGGCGGAGCCACGGATTAAGGCAGCAGGGACGTGTCCGGGCACATCCCATATACAGACAGTGTTACAGTGGTTCACCACAATTGCCAACAGAGTTTTTAAAAAAGATATGTTTTAACAAGGTAAGACTAAATTCAAATGCGACTGCTCTTCTTGACTCGCTGGCTCCCAACTGCGAGTCCCTCCTTGACAAGTGGTCTGTGCCCTCCTGTTGATTGGCTCAATTTCCCGCCGGGCGATCCATAGGGCTCTCGCCCATTCACACAGAAGAGTAAATTATACATAGTGAATTTTAACCTGGGACAAATTGATAGACTTGTACAAAAGACCATAAAGCTAACTCGCAAGGGAAATTGAGAGAATTCGGAGATGAAGATTGGAGAACATTTCTGGGGCATATCGATGGATTTTTCTTTGGAACTTGTCTTTTGTTTCAGTTAGCGCAAAAACTCAACTTTACACATTTATGCACATTATATTAAGGTCAGCCATTTCGCAATGGTATTGTAAAAAAACACTTTTTGCAGATACTTAAAAATTTGCCCGTTCGTGAGTGTGGTCATAGGGATGAAGAGCTTCAGTTACATAGATTGGAGAAGTTGGGACTGATCCATTTGATTGAGAGGAGATTTGATAGAGGTATTCCAAAATCATGAGGGGTCTGGGCAAAGTCGATGGGAGAAACTATTTCAATCGGTGGAAGGATCGTGAACCAGCAGGTACAGAATAAGGCAATTGGCAAAAGAGAGAATGGTGACATGAGAGATTTTCTCCTGAAAGGGTGGTAGAAGCAGGAACCCTGAACATTTAAGAAGCATTTAGATATGCACTTGAATCGCCATAGCATACAAGTTTACAAACCAATTGCTGGAAAATGGGATTAGAGTAGATAGGTGTTTGATGGCTAGCACAGACATGATGGGATGAAGTGCCTCTTTTAGTGTGGTAAAACTCTAGGACCAGAATAAATACATGTTTGATGGGATCATACAGATCTTGATGAGGAAAACGCATACTTTGGCACAAGAAGTGGATCCTCAGCGTATGGCTGACCAGCGTCATGCACAACTTTGCTGGGGAGCCATCCACAGCATTTGATTCAGATATGTTGCTTACTCTTCAATGGCTTAATCGCCAAGGCCATCCCCACACCCCCACTTCTTGCCTTCAAACAACCACGCAACCTCAAACAGACCATTGTCCGCAGCAAACTACCCAGCCTTCAGGAGAACAGTGACCATGACACCACACAACCCTGCCACAGCAACCTCTGCAAGACGTGCCGCATCATCGACACGGATGCCATCATCTCACGTGAGAACACCATCTACCAGGTACACGGTACATACTCTTGCAACTCTGCCAACGTTGTCTACCTGATACGCTGCAGGAAAGGATGTCCCGAGGCATGGTACATTGGGGAAACCATGCAGACGCTACGACAACGGATGAATGAACACCGCTCGACAATCACCAGGCAAGACTGTTCTCTTCCTGTGGGGGAGCACTTCAGCAGTCACGGGCATTCAGCCTTGGATCTTCAGGTAAGCGTTCTCCAAGGTGGCCTTCACGACACACGACAGCGCAGAGTCGCTGAGCAGAAACTGATAGCCAAGTTCCGCACACATGAGGACGGCCTAAACCGGGATGTTGGATTTATGTCACATTATCAGTAACCCCCACAGCTTTCCCCCTGATCTTGCAGAATCTTGCTAGCTGTTCTGTCTGGAGACAATACACATCTCTTTAACCTGTGTTGAATGCTCCCTCCACCCACATTGTCTGTACCTTTAAGACCTGGCTGGCTGTAGAGATTTGCATTCTAATTAGTATTCTGTAACTTGATTTCTGTGTCTCTGTGCACTGTTGGAGAACAGATTTTCACTCCATCTGACGAAGGGGCAGCGCTCCGAAAGCTTATGGTATTTGCTACCAAATAAACCTGTTGGACTTTAACCTGGTGTTGTTAAACTTCTTAATGGTGAGGTACAGTGCTACAGCTCGAATATTACTTTCCTAAGATTTTATGATGTGACTGTGCTAAAAAATATAATTGGCCTCAATCCTGTCTTCATTATAGTTGCCGTGTTGCTATTGTTGTTAGATTTGTTCCATGGCTTGCTATATCTTGCGCCATTTTGCTGTATGAATCAATTTTGAGACAGTAAATCACCAAGTCGTAATATTGGAATTGGATAGCAATGCTCAAAATCCCTTTTTAAAAAGTTAATGAGTTGTGGTAAAATGAAACATTAATTATACAGCAGTGCTCTGGCCCAGGAAATACCTTCAATTTAAATAAGATACTGTGAGAAACATCTGTGTAGTCTGTAAATGATCAAGAATGGTTTTATAACCTTGAATTTACTTAATCCAGAATTAAATCTCCACCCTTTTATGAATTCAATGAAAGTTGAATTAGGAATAACGATTTAATAAACTTTCTAATTTCATTACTAACTTGGTACTGCTTAATTAAAACCCTTTAACATGCTTGTCAGCATGTTATTTGGTGATTACATCAGATATTATTTGGTGATTGCATGTATCTGAGCCTAGATGTACGGAAAACTCCAGTGCAGTATGCTTCGTTGTTTGGCTGTTTACAAAATCCACCCCCCCCCCCCTCCTAAAAGCCTGTGTCACTACACACACATGCACACCTTCCCTCACAGTCCTGCATATGGAATTCTGCTCCTTCACATTCTCCATTCCACTCACTCCCTGGAAAAACTCCGTGGGGTGACACGGTGGCACAGTGGTTAGCATTGCTGCCTCACAGCGTCACAGACCCGGGTTCAATTCCAGCTTCGGGTGACTGTGTGGAGTTTGCACGTTCTCCCCGTGTCTACGTGGGTTTCCTCCGGGTGCTCCGGTTTCCTCCCACAGTCTGAAAGACGTGCACATTAGGTTGATCGGCTATGCTAAATTGCTTAGTGTCAGGGGGACTAGAGGGTAATTACGTGGGGTTACGGGGATAGGGCTTGGGTGGGATTGTTGTTGGTTCAGGCCTGATGGGTCAAATGGCCTCTTTCTGCACTGTAGTGATTCTATTCTTTGGTCATCTATACCCTTGCCTCAACTTGCATCTTCCTCCAGTTTCTCTCCTAAGTTCTCATGTTCCTTCTGAGTTCATCTGGCCGTGGAACCTATCTCCTGTTTTTGATTTGATTTATTATTGTCCATGTATTGGTATACAGTGAAAAGTATTGTTTCTTGTGCACTATACAGACAAAGCATACCGTACATAGAGAAGGAAAGGAGAGAGTGGAGAATATAGTGTTACAGTCATAGCTAGGGTGTAGAGAAAGATCAACTTAATGTGAGATAGGTCCATTTAAAAGTCTGATGGCAGCAGGGAAGAAGCTGTTCTTGAGTTGGTTGTTACGTGTCCTCAGACTTTTGTTCATGACCCTTTGTAGTTTCTTGTGGTCTTGGGCAGAGCAGGAGCCATACCAAGCTGTTATGCAACTAAAAAGAATGTTATCTATGGTGCATTTGTCGAAGTTGGTGAGAGTTGTAGCAGACATGTCTAATTTCCTTAGTTTCCTGAATAAGTAGAGGCGTTGGTGGGCTTTCCTAACAATGTCCGCAAAAAGGGACCAGGACAGGTTGTTGGTGATCTGGACACCTAAAAACCTGAAGCTCCCGACCATTTCTACTTCGTCCCCATTGATGAAGACAGGGGCATGCCCTTCACTACGCTTCCTGAAATCAATGACTATCTCCTTCGTTTTGTTGACATTGAGGGAGAGATTATTGTCGTTGCACCAGTTCACCAGATTCTCTATCTCATTCCTGTACTCTGTCTCGTCATTGTTTGAGATCCAACCCACTACAGTGGTGTCGTCAGCAAACTTGAAAATCAAGTTTGAGGGGAATTTGGCCACACAGTCATAGGTGTATAAGGAGTGTAGTAAGGGGCTGAGGAGGCAGCCTTGCGGAGCACTGGTGTTGAGGGTGATCGTGGAGGAGGTGTTGTTGTTTATCCTTACTAACTGCGGTCTGTGGGTTAGGAAGTCTCGGATCCAGTTGCAGAAGGAGGAGCCAAGTCCCAGGCCGCGAAGTGTGGAGATGAGTCTCATGGGGATAATGGTGTTAAAGGCTGAGCTGTAGTCTAGGGCCAGGGAGATGGCGTCTGCAGTGGACCTGTTGCAGCGATAGACGAACTGTAGTGGATCCAGGCGGTCTGGCAGGTGGGAATTGATTTGTGCGATGACTAACCTTTCGAAGCTCCTCTTAATGATGGATGTCAGAGCCACCGGACGATTAGTCATTACATAGCCCTACATTCTAGCCTTGTTTTAACTGTAGACCTTCCAACTTCCCCCAGCCCCCTCCCTTCAGTTGTTGCCCCTCTCCTCAACCCCGGACTCCTTCATCCTTGCATATTACTGTCCCATCTCCAACCTCTTCCTTGTCCCAACTTGTTTCCAACTTTCCTGGATTGCCATTTAAAAAATCTTCCGATCAGACTTTCGCCTCTTTCACTGTACCAAAACTGCTTTTAGTAAAGGTATCCTCTGTGACTGCGATTAAAAGTAAACTTCCCTTTCTTGTTCTTCTCAGTCTGCAGCTTTTGGCATAACTGTCCACATGATTCTCCTTCAATGCCCCTCCACTCATCTAGCTGAACTGATGTGGTGCCATTCCTAGCTATCTATTCATAGTTAACACATCAGTTGTATTCACTTCTTTTCCTGTTTGCACACCATTACCTCTAGTTTTTCCCAAGGATCTTTCATTATCTCCCATGTGTTTCTGATCTACATACATCCCTTGGCATCCACAGAATGCTGTTAGTTTGCAGATGTATGCTGCTGATGACCAGCTCTACCTCTCCAGCACCTCTCTCGACAACGACTCCACGGTTGATAAATTATCTGACTGCCTATCTGGCATCCAGTACTGGATGAACAGAATATTCCTCCAAGCATGTTTTGGGAAGACGGAAACCACCGTTTTTGGCCCCAGCTCCAAAATCTGTTCCCTAACTCCCATCCCTCTCCCTGGCAACATTCGGAGATTAAGCCAGTCTGTTCACAGCCTTGCCAAACCATGTGTTTGAGGTCAGGAGTTCATCTTGATCAAATGTGACACCAGCTCCCCAACACAGCGTAATTCCATTTCTGTAGCATTGCTTAATGTTGCCCTGATCTCAGCTGATCTGCAGACAATCTCACCTGTGCCTTTTGTTACCTCTTGATTTGACTATTCAAACATATTTCTGGCTGGTCTCTCACTTGTCTGCCCTCTGCAAACTCGGTCAGTCAAAACTCTGCCCCGTGTCTTGCATGCGCCAAGTCCCATCACCCCTGTGCTCATTGACTTACGTTGGCTCTTCATGTAGCAACACTTTGATTTTTAAGTTCTCGTCCTTTGTTTTCAAATACCTTTGCGGCCTTGCCCTTCCCCCAGCCTTGCAACCCTTCGCTTTCTGCGCTCCTCTTGTACATTCCCAATCACAATTACTGCACCACTGGTGACTGTTTTCACTTGCCTAGGCCACAAGCTGTGGAATTTCCCCTCTACACCTATCTGCCTCTATCTTGCTTGCCTCCTTTCAAGACACTTCCTAATGACCAAGCTTTTGATCATCTGACTGAATATCCTCCGTGTGTGGCTCTGAATATCCTCCGTGTGTGTCTCAGTATCATGCACTGTTCCACGATGCCCTTGTGAAGCCCCTAGGGTGTTTCATTATATTAAATGTGCCATATGAAAATAAGTGGTTGTTGTTATGGGAGCTTGGGCTTCAAATCTGATCTTGCTTCTTGTTTGGCAATCGGCATATCTCAATTTGAGACAAATATGCTAGACACCATTGTGTTGCTGTCGAACAATTGAAGTACTCTGAGGGATAAGAATCAAGCAATTGAACATTACGAAGCTTGTCTTCCCTCCTGAAGGGTAGAAAGTTTTGTTGACTATATTAATAAAATTGGTAATACCTTTATCTTGCAAAGTAGTCTATATTCCTGCCTTTGACATTTTTTATATCTTAATTGACCTATTTATTTGAACTCACAAATATCTGAATTATTTTGAATTTCCTTCTGAATATGGTGAGTAATTCAATGTAGTTTCCTATAATGACAAATAGATGGTGCTAGTGCAGTCAGTTCTAACATTGCACCAGGAGAAGTTATTGTGTTATTGTGAAATGTCTTTATTCATCAACAGGACTGCTAAAAGTGATTTACCAAATGAATGGAGGGGATTCATGGTACTGGAACGCGGTCTTGTGGTGTAGTGCTACTGTCCCCACCCCTGTGCCAGAAGCTCCAGGTTTGAGTTGCATACCCGGACTTGTTCATGACATGGTTCAACAGGCTGATAATCAGCCCAGAAACCCTTCCTCCACCTCTCCACTATTCCTCAAAGTGGAAAAAAGTGTGAGGTCGCGAAATGGATACAAAATTGGCTTGATGACAGATGCAGAGGGTTGTTTTTCAAACTGGAGGCCTGTGACCAGCGGTGTGCCTCAGGGATCAGTGCTGGGTCCACTGTTGTTTGTCATTTATATTAATGATTTGGATGAGAATATAGGAGGCATGGTTAGTAAGTTTGCAGATGACACCAAGGTTGGTGGCATGGTGGACAGTGAGGAAGGTTATCTCGGATTGCAATGGGATCTTGATCAATTGGGCCAATGGGCTGACAAATGGCAGATGGAGTTTAGTTTAGATAAATGCAAGGTGATGCATTTTGATGCATTGAACCAGGGCAGCACTTACCCAGTTAATGGTAGGGCGTTGGGGAGAGTTACAAAACAGAGATCTTTGGGTACATGTTCATAGCTCCTTGAAAGTGGAGTCACAGGTGGACAGAGTGGTGAAGAAGACATTCAGCATGCTTGGTTTCATCGGTCGGAACATTGAATACAGGAGTTGGGACATCTTGTTGAAGTTGTACAGGACATTGGTAAGGCCACACTTGGAATACTGTGTACAGTTCTGGTCACCCTATTATAGAAAGGATATTATTAAACTAGAAAGAGTGCAGAAAAGATTTACTAGGATGCTACCGGGACTTAATGGTTTGAGTTATAAGGAGAGGCTGGATAGACTGGGACTTTTTTCTTTGGAGCGTAGAAGGCCGTGGGGTGACCTTATAGAGGTCTATAAAATAATGAGGGGCATAGATCAGCTAGATAGTCAACATCTTTTCCCAAAGGTAGGGGAGTCTAAAACTAGAGGGCATGGGTTTAAGGTGAGAGGGGAGAGATGCAAAAGTGTCCGGAGGGGCAGTTTTTTAACAGAGGGTGGTGAGTGTCTGGAACAAGCTGCCAGAGGTAGTGGTAGAGGCAGGTACAATTTTGTCTTTTTAAAAAGCATTTAGACAGTTACATGGGTATAGAGGGATATGGGCCAAATGCGGGAAACTGGGACTAGCTTCGGGGTTTTTAAAAAAAAGGGTGACATGGATAAGTTGGGCTGAAGGGCCTGTTTCCATGCTGTAAACCTTTATGACTCTATGAAGGTGATGAAGGCGAATTGCTACCAGAAAGTTTACCAATTGCACTCCTTTTTAAAGATCAAGCTGCCTTTTGTTGTGGCTGAAAAGGCGGTGCTTGCATTAACTACCCCATTTATCACTGAGGTGTGCATAGAGTCCCTCATTAAAGTTGTACTGCTTTAATGTCATGCAGTTCAAAGGGGCAGGATTTGCATTTGACTTGAGTAGTTGCAATGCCCACATCCCATAAATGAATTCTTTTTGAAATGTATTGGGACATCCTATGGCCTTGAAATGAATATCTTCAAAATACTGAATGGTGAAACAAACTTTCTGGAGGGAGAGCTGATCCTACCCAATGGGAAATAAACTTTGTACCTCCGGCGATATGTTGCTCTTATGGCTTTAATGTATTTATCTTGTCTTTCGAGCCTTGCTCTTCCACAGCTGAAGTTGCATGCTTGTGTCCCATTGTAGTTTCAGAGTAATTGCTTGTTTTGACATTTCATGGGCTATATTCAGGGCAATGTTAGGGTTGTCAGCTTTTTGGGCAAGAGGCCAGCTTTCGCTTCCTTTCTGGGCTGGCAGGTTTATGTTCTGTTCATCCTTGCATTGATTTTCAGATGGTTAATGTTACAGAAAAGTGGACGGTATTATAATTCTGTAAACTGAAGCTTTGGTCTTTTTTATTTTATGTCTGCATTGAAATGTGCTTTCTTTCCATTCAGTTTAAAGTATCTCTTTGATGATTTAAAAAAAAGCTACCAGAATTTTAGTGGCGGGGGCAGGAAGTAATTAATGCACAAGTGCTGTGTTTTCGAAAAAGGCAAATTCCTTGACAAGGTCAGCATGCTTTATGTAAGATTGCAATGGAGATATGTGGGAGAGAAAATTAGATCTTAAAAAAACAAACTTCCGAAAGACCACAGGGAGAAAAAAAAGTTAATTGGAACTTCAAGAATGTGAATTGGTCTGAACTCTAAGTGAAAGGAGTGATTATGAAGTACGGCTTACCAGGTTTCAGAATTCTGCAGCAAGGTATGTGGTTGTCGTCTTTTTTGTCCTTTTTCAGCATGAAACATGTTTGCGGTTTGCACCTGATTGATCAGGATTTAAGCTGCCCCACCATCACAGTAGTGCAGATGTCCTGCATTTGAACTCCTAAATTATGGAAACGGAATACAATGTGTTTTTATCATGCGCTGACTTCAGAGTGGCAGCTAAACTGGCAGATTCATTATAAAAGGAATAAAGATGCTGACTAAATTCAAAATTTTGTAGATTTTCTTGTGTGCATTCGGATGCCAGCAAGTTGACCTGCATAGCGCAATTCACTTGACCATTTGGTAGGTCTTGGTGCAACACTTTTTTTTTATTCTGAGGTGTCACTGGTTAAGTCAGCATTTATTACCCATCCCTAATTGCTCATGAGCAGGTGACGGTGAGGCATCTTCTTGAGCAGCTGCAGGCCATGTGGTGTACGTGCATTCAGTGCTGTTAGGAGGCGAGTTCAGGATGTTGACCTTGAGTCAGTCAAGGGATGGTGATATAGTTCTGAGTCCGGATAGTGTGTGGCTCGGAGATGGTGTTGCTCCCATATATCTGCAGTCCTTATCCTCCAAAGTGCTGGAGGTTGCAAGTTTGGAAGAGCCTTGGTGAGTTGTGGGAAGTACATCTTGTAGATGGTACACATTCCTGCCACTGTGCTTAGGTGGAAAGATAAGAAAGGTAGGATTCGAGAGCCGTGGATAACCAGGGAAATTGAGGATCTGATTAAAATGAAAAGGGAGGCGTACGTTAAGTCCAGGCAACTGAAAACAGATGGAGCTCTGGAGGAATACAGAGAGAGTAGGAAAGAACTCAAACAGGGAGTTAGAAGGGCAAAAAGAGGTCACGAGAGGTTCTTGGCAGGCAGGATTAAGGAGAATCCTAAGGCATTCTATTCATACGTTAGGAACAAAAGAGTTGTCAGGGAGAAAATCGGACCTCTCGGACAAAGGAGGGGAATTATGCTTAGAACCCAAGGGAATAGGGGAGATCCTAAATGAATACTTTGCATCGGTATTCACGAAGGAGAGGGGCGTGTTAACCGGGAGTGTCTCGGAGGGAGGTGTTGACCCGTTAGAGAAAATCTCCATTACAAGAGAGGAAGTGTTAGGTTTTTTAGGGAACATTAAAACTGACAAAGCCCCAGGGCCTGATGGCATCTATCCTCGACTGCTCAGGGAGACGAGAGAGGAAATTGCTGGGCCTCTGACGGAAATCTTTGTCACTTCTTTGGACACGGGTGAGGTCCCTGAGGATTGGAGGATAGCGAATGTGGTCCCGTTGTTTAAGAAGGGTAGCAGGGATAACCCAGGAAATTATAGGCCGGTGAGCTTGACGTCCGTGGTAGGGAAGTTGTTGGAGAGGATTCTTAGAGACAGAATGTATGTGCATTTAGAACGGAACAATCTCATTAGTGACAGACAGCATGGTTTTGTAAGAGGGAGGTCGTGCCTTACAAATTTGGTGGAGTTGTTTGAGGAAGTGACAAAAACGGTTGATGAAGGAAGGGCCGTGGATGTCGTCTATATGGATTTCAGTAAGGCATTTGACAAAGTCCCACATGGCAGGTTGGTTAAGAAGGTTAAGGCTCATGGGATACAAGGAGAAGTGGCTAGATGGGTGGAGAACTGGCTTGGCCATAGGAGACAGAGGGTAGTGGTCGAAGGGTCTTTTTCTGGCTGGAGGTCTGTGACCAGTGGTGTTCCGCAGGGCTCTGTACTGGGACCTCTGCTATTTGTGATATATATAAATGATTTGGAAGAAGGTGTAACTGGTGTAATCAGCAAGTTTGCGGATGACACGAAGATGGCTGGACTTGCGGATAGCGAAGAGCATTGTCGGGCAATACAGCAGGATATAGATAGGCTGGAAAATTAGAACATAGAACATTACAGCGCAGAACAGGCCCTTCGGCCCACGATGTTGCACCGACCAGTTAAAAAAAAAACTGTGACCCTCCAAACTAAACCAATTTCTTTTCGTCCATGAACCTATCTACGGATCTCTTAAACGCCCCCAAACTAGGCGCATTTACAACTGATGCTGGCAGGGCATTCCAATCCCTCACCACCCTCTGGGTAAAGAACCTACCCCTGACATCGGTTCTATAACTACCCCCCCTCAATTTAAAGCCATGCCCCCTCGTGCTGGATTTCTCCATCAGAGGAAAAAGGCTATCACTATCCACCCTATCTAAACCTCTAATCATCTTATATGTTTCAATAAGATCCCCTCTTAGCCGCCGCCTTTCCAGCGAAAACAATCCCAAATCCCTCAGCCTCTCCTCATAGGATCTCCCCTCCATACCAGGCAACATCCTGGTAAACCTCCTCTGCACCCTCTCCAAAGCCTCCACATCCTTCCTGTAATGTGGGGACCAGAACTGCACACAGTACTCCAAGTGCGGCCGCACCAGAGTTGTGTACAGTTGCAACATAACGCTACGACTCCTAAATTCAATCCCCCTACCAATAAACGCCAAGACACCATATGCCTTCTTAACAACCTTATCTACTTGATTCCCAACTTTCAGGGATCTATGCACACATACACCTAGATCCCTCTGCTCCTCCACACTATTCAAAGTCCTCCCGTTAGCCCTATACTCAACACATCTGTTATTCCTACCAAAGTGAATTACCTCACACTTCTCCGCATTAAACTCCATCCGCCACCTCTCGGCCCAACTTTGCAACCTGTCTAAGTCTTCCTGCAAACTACGACACCCTTCCTCACTGTCTACCACACCACCGACTTTGGTGTCATCAGCAAATTTGCTAATCCACCCAACTATACCCTCATCCAGATCATTAATAAATATTACAAACAGCAGTGGCCCCAAAACAGATCCCTGAGGTACACCACTTGTAACCGCACTCCATGATGAATATTTACTATCAACCACCACCCTCTGTTTCCTATCCGCTAGCCAATTCCTGATCCAATTTCCTAGATCACCCCCAATCCCATACATCTGCATTTTCTGCAGAAGCCTACCATGGTGAACCTTATCAAACGCCTTACTAAAATCCATATATACCACGTCCACTGCCTTGCCCCCATCCACCTCCTTGGTCACTTTCTCAAAAAACTCAATAAGGTTAGTAAGGCACGACCTACCTGCCACAAAACCATGCTGACTATCACCTATCAATTCATTACTCTCCAAATAACTATAAATCCTATCCCTTATAATTTTTTCCAACATCTTGCCGACAACAGAAGTGAGACTCACCGGTCTATAATTCCCGGGGAAGTCTCTGTTCCCCTTCTTAAACAATGGGACAACATTCGCTAACCTCCAATCTTCTGGTACTATACCAGAGGCCAACGACGACCTGAAGATCAGAGCCAGAGGCTCTGCAATCACTTCTCTTGCCTCCCAGAGAATCCTTGGATAAATCCCATCCGGACCAGGGGATTTATCTATTTTCAGACCCTCCAGAATATCCTGCACATCCTCCTTATCAACTGTAATACTGTCTATTCTACTCCCCTGCAACCCAGTGTCCTCCTCAGCTATATTCATGTCCCCTTGCGTGAACACCGAAGAGAAATATTGGTTCAATGCTTCACCAATCTCCTCCGGTTCCACACATAACTTCCCTCTGCCATCTATAACTGGCCCTAAACTTGCCCTAACCAACCTTCTGTTCTTGACATACCTATAGAACGCCTTAGGATTCTCTTTAACCCTATCCGCCAAAGTCTTCTCATGTCCCCTTTTAGCCCTTCTAAGCTCGCTCTTCAACTCCCTCTTAGCCAATCTAAAGCTTTCTAGTGCACTACCCGAGTGCTCACGTCTCATCCGAACATAAGCCTCCTTTTTCTTTTTAACCAACAAAGAAACTTTTTTGGTGCACCACGGTTCCCTAGCCCTACCAATTCCTCCTTGCCTGACAGGGACATACCTATCACAGACTCGCAGTAGCTGCTCCTTGAAAAAACTCCACATGTCGGACGTTCCCAGTCCCTGTAATCTCCTAGTCCAACCTATGTTTCCTAATTCTCTCCTAATAGCCTCATAATTACCCTTCCCCCAGGAAGAGAGGTGGCAGATGGAGTTTAATCCGGATAAATGCGAAGTGATGCATTTTGGAAGAAATAATGTAGGGAGGAGTTATGCAATAAATGGCAGAGTCATCAGGAGTATAGAAACACAGAGGGACCTAGGTGTGCAAGTCCACAAATCCTTGAAGGTGGCAACACAGGTGGAGAAGGTGGTGAAGAAGGCATATGGTATGCTTGCCTTTATAAGACCATAAGACATAGGAGCGGAAGTAAGGCCATTCGGCCCATCGAGTCCACTCCACCATTCAATCATGGTTGATTTCAACTCCATTTACCCGCTCTCTCCCCATAGCCCTTAATTCCTCGAGAAATCAAGAATTCATCAATTTCTGTCTTGAAGACGCTCAACGTCTCGGCCTCCACAGCCCTCTGTGGCAATGAATTCCACAGACCCACCACTCTCTGGCTGAAGAAATTTCTCCTCATCTCTGTTCTAAAGTGACTCCCTTTTATTCTAAGGCTGTGCCCCCGCGTCCTAGTCTCCCCTGTTAATGGAAACAACTTCCCTACGTCCATCCTATCTAAGCCGTTCATTATCTTGTAAGTTTCTATCAGATCTCCCCTCAACCTCCTAAACTCCAATGAATATAATCCCACGATCCTCAGACGTTCATCGTATGTCAGGCCTACCATTCCTGGGATCATCCGTGTGAATCTCCGCTGGACCCGCTCCAGTGCCAGTATGTCCTTCCTGAGGTGTGGGGCCCAAAATTGCTCACAGTACTCCAAATGGGGCCTAACCAGTGCTTTATAAAGCCTCAGAAGTACATCCCTGCTTTTGTATTCCAAGCCTCTTGAGATAAATGACAACATTACATTTGTTTTCTTAATTACGGACTCAACCTGCAAGTTTACCTTTAGAGAATCCTGGACTAGGACTCCCAAGTCCCTTTGCACTTTAGCATTATGAATTTTGTCACCGTTTAGAAAATAGTCCATGCCTCTATTCTTTTTTCCAAAGTGTACGACCTCGCACTTGCCCACGTTGAATTTCATCAGCCACTTCTTGGACCACTCTCCTAAACTGTCTAAATCTTTCTGCAGCCTCCCCACCTCCTCAATACTACCTGCCCCTCCACCTATCTTTGTATCATCGGCAAACTTGGCCAGAATGCTCCCAGTCCCGTCATCTAGATCGTTAATATATAAAGAGAACAGCTGTGGCCCCAACACTGAACCCTGCGGGACACCACTTGTCACCGGTTGCCATTCTGAGAAAGAACCTTTTATCCCAACTCTCTGCCTTCTGTCTGACAGCCAATCGTCAATCCATGTTAGTACCTTGCCTCGAATACCATGGGCCCTTATTTTACTCAGCAGTCTCCCGTGAGGCACCTTGTCAAAGGCCTTTTGGAAGTCAAGATAGATAACATCCATTGGCTCTCCTTGGTCTAACCTATTTGTTATCTCTTCAAAGAACTCTAACAGGTTTGTCAGGCACGACCTCCCCTTACTAAATCCATGCTGACTTGTCTTAATCCGACCCTGCACTTCCAAGAATTTAGAAATCTCATCCTTAACGATGGATTCTAGAATTTTGCCAACAACTGAGGTTAGGCTAATTGGCCTATAATTTTCCATCTTTTTTCTTGTTCCCTTCTTGAACAGTGGGGTTACAACAGCGATTTTCCAATCCTCTGGGACTTTCCCTGACTCCAGTGACTTTTGAAAGATCATAACTAACGCCTCCACTATTTCTTCAGCTATCTCCTTTAGAACTCTAGGATGTAGCCCGGGGTATAGAGTATAAAAGCTGGAGTCTGATGATGCAGCTGTATAGAACGCTGGTTAGGCCACATTTGGAGTACTGCGTCCAGTTCTGGTCGCCGCACTACCAGAAGGACGTGGAGGCGTTAGAGAGAGTGCAGAGAAGGTTTACCAGGATGTTGCCTGGTATGGAGGGTCTTAGCTATGAGGAGAGATTGGGTAGACTGGGGTTGTTCTCCTTGGAAAGACGGAGAATGAGGGGAGATCTAATAGAGGTGTACAAGATTATGAAGGATATAGATAGGGTGAACAGTGGGAAGCTTTTTCCCAGGTCGGAGGTGACGATCACGAGGGGTCACGGGCTCAAGGTGAGAGGGGAGAAGTATAACTCAGATATCAGAGGGATGTTTTTTACACAGAGGGTGGTGGGGGCCTGGAATGCGCTGCCAAGTAGGGTGGTGGAGGCAGGCACGCTGACATCGTTTAAGACTTACCTGGATAGTCACATGAGCAGCCTGGGAATGGAGGGATACAAACGATTGGTCTAGTTGGACCAAGGAGCGGCACAGGCTTGGAGGGCCGAAGGGCCTGTTTCCTGTGCTGTGCTGTACTGTTCTTTGTGGTGGAGGGAATGAATGTTTAAGGTGTTGGGATGGGTGCCAATCCAGTGCGCTGATTTGTCTTGGATGTTATCAAGCTTCTTCAATGTTGCTAGAGCTGTACTTAGCCAGGCAGGTGGCGATTATTTCATCACACACCTCTGCTTGTGTCTTGTAGATGGTGGACCGTCTTTGGGGGAAGTGGGATGGGAGTTACTTGTACAGAATTCCCACCTCTGACCAGCTGTTGCATCCACAGTGATTATGTGGCTGGTCCAGTTCAGTTTTAGGGTGTTGATAATAGTCCAGCTTCTCGAGCTCTTCATTCAATATTACCATATAAATTACTTAACCAGTTTTATTTACCCTCAGATATTTTTTGTCTGCAGGTATAAATGAGGCACTTGAGGTCAAAAGCATCTTGGGACCAAAAACCCAGTTTTGCACAAATGCTTGGGCACCTGACCAAGAAACTTGACTGCTGACCTCAGCAGATGTTTTGGATTGACTGAGGTTTTGCACGGCACTGTTAGGCAACCATGCGACTAGGGGCATAACTCAGTCATAAGCCTTCCACTCATTGAGTGAATACGGACATCCCAATAGACATTGCTGACTTATAATTTCAGAAAGTCTTTGGGTTAACCGCAAAACAGATTACAAGACAGAATCTTGTGGAACCAGAGAGAAGTTGTTGAAGTATATTAAAATTGACATTCCTGCACTCAAAAAAAGTTACAACAGGACTATTCAACAAAGCACACCATATTCTCCTTCTGTCAACATACGTTTAGCAGATAAGATGCAAAATTCTATATTTGTTGAAACATTTTTGTAGTGACATTTAATAGAAGTCTTTCTGTCCTGTTGTGTGATTTCTTCATGCTTACCTGTTCTAATATCTAACTTGTCAGTGCAAAGCTATTCCATTTAGATTACATTGGTATTTGTAAAGTAACTTGCATAATAGATGGAGTTGAATCAATAGACAAGTGAAACCTTGCATGTTTTTTTATAAGTGCAGCTTCTGACTTTTTAACTCACCACTGTATTATGAAAGGCACGAGAAATGTTACCTTTGATCATTTGAACCACGTTTGAACGGTTTCCAATTGCTGTCAACGTGCAGCCATTCTTTTATCTCGTGTAATAAAAACCCCTGAAAGACGTGACTGATGTGTTGACTTACATGCAGTTCCAAGTTAAATGGACTTGCATTTTCAACTTCATGTAATGCAAACCCTAGACTAATAAAGTACTGATAAGAGTTGGTGTCATATGCCCCTGCATGTTGGTTTAAGGAAATTCTCAGGAGCTTTTACATTGCCTTTCTGGACCGTAGTTATTTTCCAGGGTTGCTTTGTGCACGTAGCAAGGTTAGACTTCTGAAGGAGCTGAGACTACTGGTAGTTGGCACTAAGAAACATACAAAAAGAGACAGGAAGAGGTGGGGCTGTTGCATCAAGGCTGTCCTGTTCAGTATGGTGTCATTTATGCCGACCACGACCACCTCCAAGTCTGTATAGGTTCTGGGGGAAGACGACTGGCTCAGCTGCAGTTTGACTACTGCAAATAGGATGTTTATCCCCCTCCCTTAAGTATGCACAAGCAAAGACACGTTTTAAATAGCCTGCTGACATCCACTATGCAAGTTCCCAAAATAAAGGCATGTGCCGCTTTCTTGCTATTCAACACTCATGGGATTTATAAATAATCATGTTTCTGAATTCTATTGCCCTCCTAATGCAACAGGATGTCTTGGCTAAGCTGATCCTATTAACTAGTGTCGACTTCGAAGCATTTTCCAGCCAAGGTAACTGCCAATAGTCAATGGTGGGAATCTTTGCTGTTTTCTCGTCCTGAAAAATGAACAGCCTAGTTGATATCCGCTAATTTAGCCGTGTCTGCAGCCTGTGATCTCTTCTACAGTTTGGTGCTGCAGGCGAGGATTTCCCAAGCGACCTTTGAAAAGATTTGTGCACAGATCTCTGGTAAATTAATTGATGCAGTATCAACTTGCACCTTGGAAACAACCCAGGAAATTGATGAGCATTTTAATCCAAAAGAATGAGTTTTATTACATTTTTGCTTGTTCAAAAGTGCCCTCAGTGAATAAACATGACACGCAATGGGGGCCATTGAATCTTGCAGGTCAAAATCTATCCAGGCCCATGCTCAGGTAGGTGACCTCAGTTGGGGAAGCAGTGAGCCAGTGCAGTTGCTCTTGACAGCTTTAGCTTGGTAACGGGAAGTATGTTGAGATTCCCATTGCTGGGAAGTAACCTCTGCTGGGAATTATTGTGGTACAGGGAATGCTGGATCAGTAGGGTTGTGTTATCACCTTTTTGGCTCCTGTCTAGCTGTTGTGGTGAAATATAGGAGCCCGTATAAATGCACTTAAAGACGAGTCCCTTCTACAGGATAGCTTGGAGGGAAAGGAGAATAACAGTATCTTTTTAAGTGCATTTGTGAAGGGTGCAATTGTAATAACAAGGACTTGATGCTTCCTTATTGTGTAACCTACAATACACCATCTCCTAACACCAAACTGAACAAGAAGTCTGCCAGTGCATGAGCGGTTCTGCTGCTGACCTTGTGTTGAGTGCCTGTTTGAATGCCCCCCTGCTCCAGACCCTTTTGCTGCTTGCCACCCCACTCCCAACGTCTTGGTTCCCCCTGCTCGCCACCTCACTGCCAACCTTTGGCTGCCTCAGTCCACTCTCCTGAGCTGGAGCAGAGCGACGGGTGGGAGATGGTGAAGGGTCAAGAGAGTGGGGCAGCCACTGGGGTCATGAACGAAGCAGCGAGCAGGGTGGCAAGTTTAAATCGTAATTTAAACTTGGTTCCAGGAATTTTAACTTGTGTTTTGGGGTTGAATATTGTGTGAAAAATTCAATCGTTAATCATGGCGTGAGATCTCACATCATTTTAACATTTTGTACATCAGAGAAACAAGGGGTGGGGGGTATTTTATTAATGTTGCAGTTATTAAAATACCTTTGTCATAGGCATGCATGTGATTACATTAGCTACCATTGCGTCCTCTGCAGTGTCAGCAAATGCAACCATGCCAATATTGTAACACCTGAATCAGGTGCTACCCTATTGTTTGATACAAACAAGCAGTTGAAAAAGAATCTGAACTGAGCCACAATACTCAAAATAAAACACTTGGAATAACCGAGTGAAAATGAAAGCAATTGTTATTTGACGGAGGAAAAACCACTGGCCCGTGCATTATTTTGAGTTATTCAGCTTATTTTGGTTGATGGACTATTTGCTTGACTTCCCCACTTCCTTTGTTTTTGACTCCTATGTGATCTGGGCACTGAAAATAGGATTTTTATTTGGGAGTTGCCATGGTAGCAACCACGAATTACTGCTGCCATTTTCCCTCAATATAATTTGTTAGCTAGCCAATAATCCACGCATAGCCTAGTGCCAGAGTGCAGGCACCAAAGCAATGTACTATTGTACTATGCTAATCCCATGCCAAATAGGATTGAAACTGCAACACTTTCCTTTCTCATTCCTTTTTCCATACAGTAGACTATTCAGGTTGAGGTGTATTCCTGCTGAAACATTTTTTCTTTCACTTCACTTTGATTAAATGGTGTTGTGATTGAAGATACCTTATGAATTTGGTCAATGCTGCTAGTTATTTCAGAGGGTTGAGTAGTATGTCATGCTCCTAGGACAAGAAAAGATCATAAACTGTTTAAAATCACTCTGGACCAAAAGATGGCTGCCATTGGTCACATGACTCAGCTTCTGGCTATTTCTAAACGGCAGTTACAATACAAAAGTAACTCTGTGTGAGATGCACCTATTGGCGTGCACCTTTGTCAAGTTGCCTTTATTCAGATTCTGGGACAGCAGCTACCAGTGGCCTGCTCTGCTTACAGGATTTCCTGGAATCTACATTGTAGTAAAACCAATAAACAGCTCTAATCTAGGGCAGCACGGTGGCACAGTGGTTAGCACTGCTGTCTCACAGGGACCTGGGTTCAATTTCCGGCTTGGTCACTGTCTGTGTGCCCCCTCCCCCCCCAAACACAATCCAGAGATGTGATGGTTGGGTGCATTGGCCATATTAAATTCTCCCTCAGTGTACCCAAACAAGTGCCAGAGTGTGGCAATGAGGGGATTTTCACAGTAACTTCATTGCAGTGTTCATGTAAGCCTACTTGTGACAAATAAACTTTTAACTTTGTTTCAATCATTTCTTGCCACTCTTCACAGCAGTGACAGAGGGTAATGCTGGTGTAGTAGTCATGTCACTGGAATCCAGAGGCCCCGCCTCTGGGCACTTGGATTCAAATCCCACCTTGCCAGCTAGTGGAACTTAAAATTTGATCAAATCTGGAATATAAAGCAATGTGATCATGAGATCGATCATTGTTGTAAAACCTATCTGGATCACTAAGTACTCCAAGGAAGGAAAACTGCTATCCTTGGCCAGTCTGGCTTATGTATGAATCTAGACCCACAGCAGTGTGGGTAACTCTGAAGCACCCTCCGAAATGGCCGCTCAGTTAAAGAGCAGTTTGGGATGGCCAACACATGCTGGCTGTGCCAGTGATGCCCACATTGCACGAAAGAACAATCTGTCATGGTTAAATCTGTTTTGTTCAACTGAGTGTCTGGGCTTTTCAAACAATCAATCATAAGAATTCTTGGGGAAAATAAAATTTGTCTCTTACAGTATAAACTGAGCATAGTAGCAGCATATTATGTGGACTGTTTGCACAACTGATGAGAGCTCCATTTGTTACATGTTTGGCACTAAGTGAGTTTATGTAATGTTGCGTTCAGCCTAATGGATCACAAGTAATGGAGAGTCCACATGCAGGTGAAGTAAATACTCTCTTCCAATGGTTAAGGCACAAAGGTCATGTTCTAAAAATGGTGAATAAAAATGTTCATTGAATCATGTGGGTTTCTTAAGACCAGGGCAACTTTTAGTATTTGGTCAAATTAATAAGCATTTGTGAAGTTCAAGAAACCAAAATTTAGATTTGGTATGTAAAAGCTTGGGTCTAAGTGAGTATTTAGATCATGTTTAATCTAGTATAGTAATATGAAAGGTAATGCTTGGCTTCCACTTTTCATGGGAGTAAATATTGGCTTAAACGGTGACCTGGCTAGAATATTTGTTCAAATTGGACTATTTATCGGTCAGGAGCATCCTACAAGTGGTGGTCGTTGTGCTGATATGGAAGAGCGTGTAAAGAATGTCCTGGCAAGTGTGCAGTTTGGGAAGAGGGTAACCTCATGGTGCAGAAAGGGTTGAAAACTGCCTTGGCGAACAACGTAGTGGACTTGAGATGATGAGGTGATGCTGCTTCTGTGCTTTGATACACAAAGCATTTGGCCAGCAAGCACTTCATGAAACAATGATGTCACGATGCTTTGATGTCACCACAGAGATAATGGAGCTGTTTGTGCATGATGATGTCATGACCAATAGTCACAACAACACCACGGAAATGGGATGTTGTGTTGGCAGCAAGATGATTGTTCTTCCCAGTGGGAGGGCAGCAACCACTGACGTCGCGAAGCAGATTTTTCTTGCCAGCATTCTAAATAATGTGACAGGTTTATGTTAGGTCAATGTGACTGATGATTGCTGGAGCCCTGGCAATACCGGTGCTGATGGCCAGAGAGCACTAAAGTACGTGACCATCAACCTACTCTTGTGCATAAGCTATTTTGGTAAGCCTTTTTCGTAGAACTCTATGATTATTAAGGCAATGTTGGAACTATTGCACCTGGCTGCTACAATGGGGGTCCTGAAAACTAAAATCTGGCATGGAAATATCACCATCAAGAAGGAACTTTTGGCTTCCTATTTCTAGTCTCTCCAACCTCTGCTGTGATTAATGCACTTGTTCAAACAAAATTCACCTTAAGTAACAACACTTTTTTAGTGCAATGGGATATGATGGACTTTATAATTGTACCATGGTGCATGAGCTCCTCACCATTGAAATATCTTACAATAGTAGGAAAGGAAGAATATTCATTAAATTTCCTTCAAAATATTTTTAGAACCATAGAAAAGTTACCGTTCAGAAAGAGGCCATTCAGCCCATCATGTCTGTGCCAGCCAATAAAAAGTGAAAAAGGGAAACTAGCCGCTCATTTGAATTCCACTTTTTCCAGCACCTGGTCCATATGAATCTGTAGTTCCGTATTGCTTATGGGTTGAACTTGATGGTTGTGGTCAAAAAAACGAAAATTGTGTTGAGTAACGAGGGAAGTGCTTCACAATGCTGGTTTTTCAAATAATTTTCTATGCCAAGTAACCAATGTAAGTAAACTTTGTTTGGCCTGGCGGCACAGTGGTCATGATGTGGAGATGCCGGCGTTGGACTGGGGTAAACACAGTAAGAAGTTTAACAACACCAGGTCAAAGTCCAACAGGTTTATTTGGTAGCAAAAGCCACACAAGCTTTCGGAGCTGCAAGCCCCTTCTTCAGGTGAGTGTTCACCTGAAGAAGGGGCTTGCAGCTCCGAAAGCTTGTGTGGCTTTTGCTACCAAATAAACCTGTTGGACTTTAACCTGGTGTTGTTAAACTTCTTACTGGGCACAGTGGTCCCACAGCACCAGGGACCCAAGTTCGATTATGGCCTTGGGTGACTGTCAATTTGGAGTTTGCATGTTCTCCCCGTGTCTGCGTTGGTTTATTCTGGGTGCTCCACTTTCCTCCCACAGTCCAAAGATGTGCAGGTTAGGTGGATTAGTCATGCTAAATTGCCCCTTAGTGTCCCAAAATGTATAGGTTAGGGCGATTAGCAGGATAAATATGTGGGATTATGGGGAAAGGGCCTGGCTGGAATACTCAGAGTTGGTGTAGACCTGTTGGGCTGAATGGCCGCCTTCTGCACTAGAAAGATTCTATGATTCTATGAAATCTGATGAAACCCAACGTCTTTTTTTTCTCTAGGAAATACATTTCTAGAACTGCATTGGTGATTTGGTTGTGACTAATGATTAAGGATTGTGTATCTTTAATATTGCTTTAAATGTCAAAAGACATGTTTGAAAAGTAGGATTTTTAATTCTAGGAGAAGAATCCCATTTGGGCTGGATGCGTGGCTTGAGTTAACAATGTTTTACTTTTGAAAGGATTAGATTCTGTACTGTTGGCCAATATTGTAGTGTTGCACTCCCCGTCTTGTTAGTTGACAACGGTGTGATATACTACAATGCTATTTCTATTTCCAGTATAAAATCCTGATTCGAAAAAGGTATACGGTAATGCATAATTTTCACCTGACAACATGCAGTTGCAAGCTCTTGTGCTAAAGATTAAATTATTCCATTCCTTTCAATTTGAAGTTGCTTATTTGAATTGCTTAATCAAATTTTTAAAAAAGTTCTTAGCATAAAATTTCCACTTCATGTTGCCTCATTCACTTTACTGCATGGTCCTGGCATAATTTGATACGAGTTTCCACACTTCTAATCTATCAGCAAAGCTGGGGACTTCCCTCCGACTCCATCCCGAAAATATTACCGTACAAAATGCAGAATGGAGAGAGATATTTAAAATGTAAAGTACTTTATATTGAAACGATAGTTGCCACAGACGGACACGCCAAAAACCTCTTGAAAATACACAATAGATTAACTATTTTAAGGCAAGACAGGTGATACAGGCAGTGTCAAGAAATTGCAGTTGCTCCCCCTCCCCCTTCTTTTGGAATAAGCGTCCCGGTTCAAATAAACTTGCTGAACAGAGGTCTCGTAATCTGACTGCATCCAAGAAACCCGCTAATCTATATTAGCCGAAGCATTTAAAAACTATGCCTCAAGGGCAATCGAAGGACACTTAACTGCATATTCTTGTACCTTTAGCATTGGACTCCCAAAACCCCCTATTTCTGATAGCTGGGCATGAGGGCCAAATGCTTAATGTTGTGTTTATTTCTCTTTGGTTTAGTGGGTGATAAATTTGCTCCAACTCAAGAAAACTTTGCTTGATTATTTCCTTATTGTTCACCGCTTAAATTGTAAAATACATATTTGATTTGGAACGGGCATATTTTCTTGGGGAGAAAAAGAAATCTTAAATCTTAGTTGTGACCAAGCGAGGAGGTTGGATAGAGAGGAGCCAGTTCACCCCTTCTCATCTGGTCATAACATTTTTTTAAAAACACAAGCTAAATGTGATCAAATAATAAATTGAGGCATTGTTAAATACAGAACCACATTCACTTCAATATTGAAAAATATATACAATTAAAATAGATACCTTGTGGGGGGTCATGTGATATATAAACAGGGGAGAGGCTGCATTTTCGCAAGCTCTGGTGCTACTCAGTTTTTACGATCCTGATGCGCGTCAATAAGCACATGGAATCAAGGCTTCGGTATTGAAGGCTTTAATAAAGTAACAAGGGAACTACTAACACGAATACACCAGTTCAGACTGAAGGGGTCCTGCAGGGGGTCTTATACCCTGCCACCGGAGGCGGGACCCCACTGGAATGTGCCACGATAACTCTCATAACAGGTAAACACCCTAACCCAACAACATAGTACAACCCCCACAGTAATAACACCCTAGCCCAACAGTAACATGGTAACAAACCCCAGTGGTGAACCAACGATGGTTCACCACATTCACCCCTCCTTTAAGAACAAAAGGTGGCGGGGTGGACGAAAAACAGGTCATATAACAGACAATAACAGAAAAGTCACAGGATTCACAAGTCCAGACGGTCTGGAGGACCGCACCGACGCTGCGATCTCCTCAACACCGGTTGCGAAACCGGAGCAGGTGCCGATCTCTTCAACACCGGTTGCGAAAACGGAGCAGGTGCTTGTGGTGGCGCTCTTAAAGTAACGTCTGGCTGTCCCCTCAAGGACTCCCGGGCCGGCCGGCCCTGGTGAGGCGATGGTGCAGGGGATCCTGGAACGTTTGGTGGTAGTGGTGGTGGTGATGATGATGGTGGCGCCGATCTCCGAGTCTCAGGCAAGCTGTACATGGGAGTAAAAGTGTTATGCACTGGTCCCGGTGCTGACCGCGCCACGTCTGGGGAAGTAATGAGGAGTAGTGGATTTGTGACTGGGGGAATAGGAGCGACAGGGGTTGCTACGTCCCCTGCGGGCGCCAGGTCTCTAATGGAGACAGTGTCCTCTCGCCCGTCAGGATATGCCACATAGGCATACTGAGGGTTGGCGTGGAGGAGTTGGACCGGTTCGACCAAGGGGTCGGACTTGCGAGCCCTCACATGGCGCCGCAGAAGGACGGGTCCTGGGTACGTCAACCAGGCTGGCAATGAGGTCCCCGAGGACGACTTCCGAGGGAATGAGAACATCCTCTCGTGGGGAGTAGCATTGGTTGCCGTACACAGGAGGGAGCGGATAGCATGGAGCGCATTTGGAAGGACCTCCTGCCAACGGGAGACTGGAAGGCCCCTGGATTTCAGTGCCAGTAGGACAGCCTTCCAGACTGTAGCATTCTCCCTTTCCACCTGTCCGTTACCCCTAGGGTTGTAGCTCGTGGTTCTACTAGAGGCAATCCCGAATGAGAGCAGGAATTGCCTCAAGTCGTTGCTCATGAACGACGAGCCCCTGTCGCTATGAATGTAGCAGGGGTACCCGAACAGGGTAAAAAGTTCACTGAAAACCTTGATGACGGTGGCAGTTGACGTGTCCGCACAGGGGAAAACAAACGGAAACCGGGAATACTCGTCTATTATATTGAGAAAATAGACATTCCGGTCCGTTGAGGGAAGGGGGCCCGTAAAATCCACACTCAGCCTCTCAAAAGGGCGAGTGGCCTTGACCAATTGTGCCCGGTCTGGTCGATAAAAGTGTGGTTTGCATTCTGCGCAAATCCGACAGCTTCTAGTTACTGACCTGACATCCTCCACCGAGTAGGGCAGGTTGCGGGCTTTGATGAAGTGGTAGAGTCTGGTGACTCCAGGATGACACAGATCATTGTGGAGAGCCTTCAAGCGGTCCTCCTGCATGATGGCGCATGTGCCGCGCGAGAGGGCATCCGAGGGCTCATTGAGCTTCCCTGGACGATACATAATATCGTAATTATAGGTGGAGAGCTCAATTCTCCACCGCAAGATCTTATCGTTCTTGATCTTGCCCCTCTGCGTGTTACTGAACATAAACGCCACGGATCGTTGATCCGTGATCAGGGTGAACCGCTTACCTGCCAGGTAATGGCGCCAGTGTCTGACTGCCTCCACAATGGCCTGAGCCTCCTTTTCCACCGCTGAGTGCCGAATTTCTGGGCCTTGAAGGGTGCGGGAAAAGAACGCGACGGGCCTGCCTGCCTGGTTTAGTGTGGCGGCTAGGGCGAAGTCAGATGCATCACTCTCCACCTGGAAAGGGATGGATTCATCCACCGCGTGCATCGTGGCTTTCGAGATGTCGCTCTTCAAAACCTTGAAGGCCAATTGGGCCTCCAGCGTAAGTGGGAAGGTCGTGGACTTAATGAGCGGACGAGCTTTGTCCGCGTAGTTGGGGACCCACTGTGCATAATATGAAAAGAACCCGAGGCATCTCCTCAGTGCCTTCGTGCTAGCGGGCAAGGGAAGTTCAGTGAGTGGGCGCATACGGTCTGGATCAGGGCCAATGACCCCGTTTTCCACCACGTATCCGAGGATGGCTAACCTACGCGTACGGAATACGCACTTCTCCCTGTTATAGGTCAGATTCAGGCGAGATGCAGTGCGCAGAAAGTGTTGGAGATTCGTGTCGTGGTCCTGCTGGTCATGGCCGCAGATGGTGACGTTATCCAGGTACGGGAAGGTAGCCCGCAACCCGTTCTGGTCCACCATTCGGTCCATAGCACGCTGGAAGACCGAGACCCCATTGGTGACACCAAATGGAACCCTGAGGAATTGGTATAGACGACCATCCGCCTCAAAAGCCGTATATTGTCGGTCCTCTGGGCGGATGGGGAGTTGATGGTAGGCGGACTTAAGGTCTATGGTAGAAAACACTCGGTACTGCGCAATCTGATTGACCATATCAGAAATGCGCGGGAGAGGATACGCATCCAGCTGCGTGTATCTATTAATGGTCTGACTATAGTCGATGACCATCCGAGGTTTGTTCCCGCTTTTGACTACCACGACCTGCGCTCTCCACGGACTAGCACTGGCCTGTATGATCCCTTCCTTGAGGAGCCGCTGAACCTCGGATCTAATAAAGATCCGGTCCTCAGCGCTGTAACGCCTACTTTTAGTAGCGATGGGCTTGCAGCCAGGTACCAGATTTTTAAAAAGGGATGGTGTCGTGATCTTCAGGGTGGATAAATTGCACGCGGGGCGCTTTGGGCAATTTGGAGGCTGCGGCTGATTCCCTACTGCCAGTGAAGGGAGTGGCCCACCGTACTGTAGGATCACACTCTTCATGTGGACCATAAAGTTTAGTCCGAGGAGAATTGGCGCGCAAAGGTGAGGTAGCACAAGGAGCCTGTATTGCTCGTAAACTGTGCCCTGTACCTCAAGAGTTACCATACATCGTCCTTGGATCGGTACAGACCGGGACTGTGATGCCATGGAAATTGTCTGTTTGGCAGGGAGAACCCGGAGGCCACACCTTTTAGCAGTTTCAGGGTGTATGAAACTTTCGGTGCTCCCACTGTCAAACAGACAATTCACAGTTCTGCCACTAACCTTTACCTCCATCATAGAATGTTCCAGTCTGTAATGCCTGGTCTGATCCAGAGAGATCGACGCCACCGTTGGCCCCTGGGCGTCACTGCATGCTGCCGATGTGGATGCTGAGGACCCCTGCTGGTCGCTGCTGCATGCTGCCGATGTGGATGCTGAGGACCCCTGCTGGTCGCTCCTAGTCGTCGTGGACCATGATGGCCGCCCCCATGAATCGCACGTGGGCGAGGGCGCCAAGCGCAGCGACTCCTGGTGGTCTTCCTCCTCCTCTGTCTGCCACGATGGCGCCGTCCTGAGATCGCACGTGGTCGGACCTCATGGGTACTGCGACGCCGAAAGAGATGGTCTCCGTTCTGGAGGGTTACAAGCTGCACTGCCGTTTTTAGGTTTGGACCTGCAGACTTTGCCGTAGTGGCCTTTTTTACCGCACTGGCTGCAGATTGCCGTTCTTGCCGGACACTGTTGCCGTGGATGCTTGGCCCCTCCACAAAAATAGCATCGCTGGCCACCTGGAGCTGCCGCCGTCGTCGAATCGGTCTGGGAGCGCGGGTTCGCGGGGCGAGGAGGGAGCAGAGCTTGCTCCAACCACGTTGACTGCACGTGGTCCTCGGGGTACAGCGCCAAGCTCTTCGACGCCGCCTCCAACCTCACGGCCATCCCCATTGCCTGGGTCAAGTTAAGTTTCCCCTTTTCTAGCAATTTAAGCCTGATGTACGAGGACCCTACCCCTGCTACGAACGCGTCTCGGGCGAGGTCGTACATATACTGCTCGGGGGAGACGTCCTTACAGTCGCAACCCCTGGCAAGCTGCAGGAGCTCATTGGCATAATCCTCTATGGTTTCGCCCGACTGCCGACGTCGTGTAGCGAGGAGGTAACGAGCATGTATCTCGTTGGGTGGCATAATGTACCTATTCTTTAAGAGCTCGACGGCACCCTGGTAAGTGGGAGCTGCACGAATGGCTAGGTAAATCGTGTCGCTTACCCTCGCGTGGAGGACCTGGAGTCTATCACTGTCCGTAGTGATAGCTACCGAGGCTGCCAGGTAGTCCTCAAAGCACTTCCACCAATGGTCGAATGTGTTAGCTGCACCGACCGCACGTGGGTCCAGTGTCAGACGATCCGGTTTTAGGATCTGTTCCATACTCTCTGTTTACTGTATTAAATTGATGCGCGTCAATAAGCACATGGAATCAAGGCTTCGGTATTGAAGGCTTTAATAAAGTAACAAGGGAACTACTAACACGAATACACCAGTTCAGACTGAAGGGGTCCTGCCGGAGCAGGGGGTCTTATACCCTGCCACCGGAGGCGGGACCCCACTGGAATGTGCCACGATAACTCTCATAACAGGTAAACACCCTAACCCAACAACATAGTACAACCCCCACAGTAATAACACCCTAGCCCAACAGTAACATGGTAACAAACCCCAGTGGTGAACCAACGATGGTTCACCACAGATCCTGAAGCACAACCCATAATTATTTGATCCTGATATGTGTGATCTGTGCTACGTTCCTCAAAGATCCTGGCTAAATTTTGGGGATGGGAAGCTGAGGGTGGGGCCCAGTTGGCAGTGGCAGTTTCACTGGTGATCTGCTCAATGCTTCAGTGGTATCGTAGGCATGAAGGCAATGGCTGCCATTGCGAGTGATTGTGGACGATGGTCTCAGCTCCCTGGCCGAGGCTATTGCTGATCATGTTGATGAACTGCACGATATCTGAAAGAGAATGGATGAAGTGGAGAAGGGATTCCTGTCAGTCGAGAGAGCAGTTTCCACAGTGGGGGCTCACCTACAGTCCTTAAGTCCTGCTGCATGATATGTTGAACATCCTGGTTGATTCAGGGAGATGCGGCCGGAGAAGGAGTATCTCCTTGGGAAGATTTATTGTGTTCAAGGTGCCGCATAAATACAAGTTATTCGTGCAATCCCCCCCCTCCCCGCAAAGAAAATCAAATTGGTAAGACCCAACTTTTATGATTAAACAGGAGCTGTTTTGGATCGAGCAAACCAAGACTTGGCTTTCAGGTAGAACACAGTAGAAATTTTGATCTTGACTTTCGCTTTTACTTTGCTACAAAGCATCCTTCCAAAATCGGTAGTTTCTGTATAGAATTATCACATTCGTGAAAACTCTCATTTTATATCAGTGAATATAATCGTACAAAAGAACTTGAAAACTTCATGCTGAATTGAACAAAGAGCATACTTTCATCTAATGCCAGTGGTGAATATGGTGCCAATGTGGTTTCCAGATGTTGTGGATTATATGCTAAAAGTATACTAACTATGTTATTGCTCTCCAAAATCAGTTGTATCTACCTGGAACTCATAGGATTGCAGAGATTTTACCTGCATATGATGGGCACAAAACAGTAAATACAGAAGGCGGAATTCTCCTCTGTCTCTGCTGGCAAGTTTCTTAGCAGGCGGCAGAAAAATTCGGCAGGAAGCCCAGAAATGGGTTTTACGCTGGCTTGAATTTCTCGCACGATCTTCCTTTGGTCCCCTCTATGGCGGGTTGGTAATCCCCCCCCTGGTCACTGGCGTGAAACTGATTTGCACCCAGGTAATGGGCCCAACCAGATTCCTCCACCCACGTTCGATTCTCCGGGGAAACACCTCAGTGCAAAACATGACCGGAACAGCGTGACGTGCGGATGTTGGGACTGACCTGAACAATGCCTGGGACTTCCCCCTGGAGTTCAGAATGGAGGCTGCCAGCTACCCTGGAATGTCACAGCAGTGGGAGAGAGAGCAACCTACAGGTGGAGCTCCCAGGTGCAGTGTCATCGAGGAGCTCCATGTTCCTGGAGATCCATCTTTCTCAAGAAGTCCATCTTCTTTCTTCATTAATGGTTCAGTGATGTTGGGTGTCTTTTCAAAAAAGCGCCTGGATATGACAACAAACTATGTGCCATCAGACTTGCCCAACTATGCAAAACATCTGGTTGCATAGTTGGGTTGACGCCAGAGGTTATGGCTTGGTTTCCCGCTGGCTTCTGCAGCGGTAAACACTTAAGTTCCCGCCCCCACCACTGACCTTAGTCCCAGATGGGCAAATTCTGCCCATAGTTTTAGAATATGTTTGTGAGTACAGATGGTTTGTTTTTCCAAAATATTACCACAATGGGGCCACATTGAAAGCATTAAAAGCCAGGCATGGATATGATTGACCAATCGTAGACCTAGAAATCTCCACTATATGTTGCTGTTTTTAACTTGCCAGTATTGTTTCCCAGAGTTTCATGCGTCTGCTTCTGGGAGAACGGTCTGTTTTTCTGTGAGGCGGAAGATTTATTTTCATTTCATTCACGTGGGTGTTGCTGGCAAGGCCAACACCTATTATACAGTTCCTTAATTACCATTAAAGTGGTGAACCACTGCAGTCCATGTAATGAAGGCAAACTGAGCGCTGTTAGATTGTTGTATACCTTCAATTGTGGGATGATACCACCAAGTTGTTTCGGCCATTCTAGAGGGCAGTTAAGTGTCAACCACATTGATGTGGGTTTGGGGCACATTTGCCCAGACCAGGTATGGATGGCCTTAAAGGACATCCGTGCATCAATTGCTTCTTTTTGATAATCTGGTGGTAGTATTGTCACCGTTACTGATGTAGCTTTTTATTCCAGACTTAGAATCATAGAAACCCTACAGTGCAGAAGGAGGCCCTTCGGCCCATCGAGTCTGCACCGACCACAATCCCACCCAGGCCCTACCCCCACATATTTTACCCGCTAAGCCCTCTAACCTACGCATCTCAGGATTCTAAGGGGCAATTTTTTAACCTGGCCAATCAACCTAACCCGCACATCTTTGGACTTATTTAATTGAATTTAAATTCCCCAGTTGCAGCAGTGGGATTTGTGCTCGGGTCCCGGGATCATTTATATACCATAGAGTCATAGAGGTTTGCAGCATGGAAACAGGCCCTTCGGCCCAACTTGTCCATGCCGCCCAGTTTTTACCAGTAAGCTGGTCCCAATTTATCCATGTAACTGTCTAAACGCTTTTTAAAAGACAAAATTGTACCCGCCTCTACTACTACCTCTGGCAGCTTGTTCCAGACACTCACCACCCTCCGTGTGAAAAAATTGCCCCTCTGGACACTTTTGTATATCTCCCCTCTCACCTATGCCCTCTAGTTTTAGACTCCCCTACCTTTGGGAAAAGATGTTGACTATCTAACTGATCTGTGCCCCTCATTATTTTACAGACCTCTAAGATCACCCCTAAGTCTCCTACACTCCAGGGAAAAAGATCCCAGTTTATCCAGCCTCTCCTTATAACTCAAACCATCAAGCCCCGGTAGCATCCTAGTAAATCTTTTCTGCACTCTTTCTAGTTTAATAATATCCTTTCTACAATAGGGTGACCAGAACTGTAGGCAGTACTACACGTGTGGCCTTACTAATGTCTTGTACAACTTCAAGACGTCCCAACTCCTGTATTAAATGTTCTGACCAATGAAACCAAGAATGCTGAATGCCCTCTTCATCACCCTGTCCACCTGTGACTCCACTTTCAAGGGGCTATGAACCTGCACTCCTAGATCTCTTTGTTCTATGACTCTCCCCAACGCCCTATCATTAACAGAGTCTTGCCCTGATTCGATCTACCAAAATGCATCACCTCATGTTTATCTAAATTAAACTCCATCTGCCATTCATCAGCCCACTGGCCCAATTGATCAAGATCCCATTACAATCCTACATGAGCACCTTCACTTTCCACTATGCCACCAATCTTGCCTCACCGATCCCTGAGGCACACTGCTGGTCACAAACCTCCAGTTTGAAAAACGACCCTCTATCTTCTGTCGTCAAGCCAATTTTGTATCCAATTGGCTACCTCACTCTGGATCCTGAGAGATTTAACCTTACGCAATAACCTACCATGCGGTACCTTGTCAAAGGCCTTGCTGAAGTCCATGTAGACAACGTCGACTGCACTGCCCTCATCTATCTACCTTGGTTGCCCCTTCAAAAAACTCAATCAAATTCGTGAGACATGATTTTCCACTCTCAAAGCCATGCTGACTGCCCCTAATCTGTCCTTGCCCGTCTAAATGCTTGTAGATCCTGTCTTTCAGAATACCTGCTAACAAACTCACTACAGACCTTAGGCTCTGTAGTTCCCAGGCTTTTTCCTGCAGCCCTTCTTAAACAACGGCACAGCATTTGCCACCTTCCAATATTCAGATACCTCACCTGTGACTATCGATGATTCAAACATCTCTGCTAGGGGACCCGCAATTTCCTCCCTAGCCTCCCACAACGTCCTGGGATACATTTCATCAGGTCCCAGGGATTTATCTACCTTGATGTGCTTTAAGACTTTCAGCACCACCTTCTCTGTAATATGTAAACTCAAGTTCCCTAACATCCATACCTTTCTCAACAGTAAATACTGATGAGAAATATTCAGTTAGGATCTTGCCCATCTCTTGCGGATCTGCACATAGATGACCTTGTTGATCCTTAAGAGGCCCTACTCTCTCCCAAGTTACTCTTTTGCCCTTTATGTATTTGTAGAAGCTCTTTGGATTCTCCTTTGCTTTATCTGCCAAAGCAATCTCGTGTCCCCTTTTAGCCCTTCTGATTTCTCTCAACTCTCCTCCAATAATGTCTGTACTCTTCAAGGGATCCACTTGATCCCAGCTGCCTATGCATGTCATATGCCTCCTTTTTGACCAGGGCTGCAGTATCCAAGTCATCCAAGGTTCCTGACTTCTACCAGCCTTGCCCTTAACTCTAAGAGGAATGTGCTTACCCTGAACCCTGGTTAACACACTTTTGAAAGCCTTCCACTTAGTAGACATCCCGTTGCCTGCCAACAGACTCCCCCAATCAACTTTTGATAGTTCCTGTTTAATACCATCAAAGTTGGCCTTGCCCCAATTTAGAATTTTAACTTTTGAGCCAGACCTATCATTTTCCATAGATATCTTAACAATGAATGGAATTATGGTCACTGGTCCCAAAGTGACCGCTCACTAACACTTCTGTCACCTGCCCTTCCTTATTTCCCAAGACGTCAAATTTTGCCCCCTCTCTAGTTGGGCCATCCACATACTGAATGACAAATTCCTCCTGGATACACTCAAATTTCTCTCCCATCTCAACCCCTAGTAGTATGGCTGTCCCAGTCAATGTTGGGAAAGTTTAAAAAGTCCCCTACTATTACCACCCGATTTTTCTTGGAGCCATCTGTAATCTCCTTACATATTCGCTCCTCAATTTCCCGCTGACTGACTGGGGACTTGTAGTACAATATGGATTAATAGTTCAATAGTATAACCACAATGTTACTGTACCTTCAAGTTGGATACGCCTCTAATTTCCTTTACCTGTAGCTGTTCAAATAGTACAACATTGGGTTTCATTGAACCGAATAATTGAATCCGTACAGTGCAGAAACAGGCCACTCGGTCATCGAGTCTGCACCGACTCTCCCCGATGGCACATCTTACCCAGACCCGACATATTAATGTCACTAATCTCCTGAACCTATACATGTTTAGACACTGAGGGGCAATTTAACATGGCCAATCAACCTACTCTGCACATCTTTGGAGTGTGCGAGGAAACTGGAGCATCCAGAGGAAACCCATGCAGACACTGGGCGAATGTGCAAACTCCACTCAGACATCACCGAAGGCCAGAATTGAACCCAGCTGCTGGTGCTGTGAGGCAGCAGTGCTAAGCACTGTGCCACCCCACGGTCTTTGGTGTCTTTAATTACACGTGAGGAATTGTAAATCTCTGGGCTTACTTTGTGAAGATTTTAAATCCTGTGTACAAGACAATGTCAGGCTACCCAGATTATTTGATCATCTAATTAATCAGATAAGGCATGAAAGATAAAGAACCTCAAAGCTGTAATTGTCCATGATAATATTGTTTCAAAGTTAATTACCAAGATACTAATGGGTCTAGTCAATGCCTTTGAAGGTTTAAAATCTATTTTAATAATTTTTGATCGTAACTTTTATAATCTGCCTGTTTACCAGGTTGACACCAGGAAGAAGAGGTTTAAATTAGGCTGACCGTCTAGTTGTTGCCCTGCCCTGCTCTGCTCTTTATGCATATTGGGGACTAGTGAAGCTCAGTGTCAAACTTCTCATCATAGACGTTTGACCCAAGGTTATAAAAGAGAACTGTGAAGATTTTGGAACTTGCGAGTTATTTAAAATATTGTAATCTCGCTCAATCAGTTTTTGTCTTGGAATTCCTGGTCCGATGCTTAAACTTGATGCATAGTTTTTGGCTTCGCTCATAAGATGGATGTCCTGTTTACTCAGCTAAAAAGATCAGGAAATGACATGCAGTTCAACATATGGGTCTGCAGTAGGAGCATTCTGTTTTTGCCCTGCGGTCTGTTGTTATAGTTTGCATGCCAGATCAAGTATTAATTAACGGAATGTTTCTATTTGCTATTCCTTGGTGTGTGAATGAAAATAATCTTGAGAGCTTGAATCAAAGCTGGACTTTACCATTTATGATGAGTTTTTTGTGTTATGGGTTGCTCAAGTCTATTTATTCTCTTTCATTACTGCCACCACTATCACATTCCATTCTGCACTTTATAGCAGAATTGCTCTGCTTTATATTGAAGCTTGAGCTTGTAAAGGAGACCAAGGTTGTGTGTTTTCTTACTAAATAGCTGACACTGTAAAATCTTGAAGGACAGCAGCAACAGTACATACACGGGAACGCTACCACCTCCAAATTCTCTTCACAACGTCCAAATATGACGCTAAATACAGCACTGTTCTTTTCAAGATCAATTTGGGATGGGCAATAAATGATAGTCCAGTAATATCCACATCTCATGATTGAATAAGAAGTCACTGGTTCAAGGGTGGATATGTTGCTGATCAAGAGGGCTGCTTAGTCTAGGTTGCTGCCTTACATCTAGAGTGTTGGAGTTGAGTTAATCCAGGCAGGTGGAGAGTATTCCATCACACTCCTGACTTGGGTCTTGTAGATGGTGGACTGGCTTCAGGGAAGCAGGTACTTGAGTCACTCAGCAGCAGAACTTTCAACTTCTGACCTGTTCTAGCCACTGTATTGATGTGGCTGTACCAGTTACATTTCTGATCAGTGCTGACCACCAGGATGTTGGTGGATTAGGTGTTATTGTGCAACAGTCTGACACTAGATTAAGTGGTGCCAATTGCCTTATTGTACTTCTATCACTGAAAGATTATAAATCAGTAACCACTTGATAAGAGTGGCTTACTTGTCACTTAGCAGTGCAGTCCTGAATTTTGTGCAGGTCTTGCTGTTTGCAGGTACAGACTGTTTAATAAACTGAGGAATTAGGAATGGAACTGAATATTGTGAAAACAACCACAGCAAACATCCCCACATGTGATCTTTTGGGGAGAGCAGTTCCTTCCCATTGATGAAGCAACTGAAGATGGTTGGGCTGAAAACACTGCCTGAGGAGTTCTTGCAGTTGTTAACCTTGCATAGAACTACAGGATATTAGATAGACTACCCTGTGCTGTGCACAGTTCTGGTGTCTCATATCTTTAAAAATGATAAGCTGTGGCCAAGTTGAGAGAAAGATTTGCAAAAGTAATGCAGAACTGGATAGAGCTATCTGGAAAAGCTGACCAATTTGGAACTCTCTCTAGAATAGGAAATGCTAAGGAGTTACCTGATAGAAACATTTTGACTTCTGGGGAAGCCCAGAAATAGAACCTATAAATTAGTCATGAAATATATATATTTTTTAAACTGGGGGTGGTTTGAAATATATACATGGCAAGATAGTTGAACATTTTCATTTTTCCACTGTGTAACAATGCCTGAGCAGCATATCCAAGTGCCTGATCTATTTGGGATTTGCCCTGATTTATGTCTGTCAAGTGGTTGCTGGTTTATAAACTTTCAGTGATAAAAGCGCAATAAAATTTAGCTCCAGACCGTTGCATGCTCTTTGCTTCTTGCTTGTGTGGTTACTTTCCTTGTGCTTACTTATTGATTGCAAATAATGTGTGCTGTCCATTCTGGAAATGAGTTTATCTGGAGCTTCTCCGAGGCAGTACTTTAACAGTAGCAACAATAAATTTGTAAATGGAAGGAATGGCAACCAACTTTCCTGGCCGCAGATGAACAGCTCAAGCAGTCCATACATGTTACCAGCCTGACCTTTGAGTCACTGTTTATGGACTGTTTTCAACCATTACTGGAGTGACAGATAAGAGTTGGGTTTTGTGCCTCTTCATTGCACTTTTAAAATGGTTAAAAACATTGAAAAGATTTTTTCATGACTACAGTCGACTTAAGGTAGTTCATTCAAACTAATAACTCAAATTATTTTCACTATAAATTCATATCTTACTGGATTTAGGCAGTCAATTTTTTGCACCATTGATTTTACCAGTGGAAAAATTACAAATTTCAGAGTCCACTTCATGTGCATTTTGTTGTATAGTCAAAAAACAAGTATGCAATATTGAGGCACTATGGTGCATATTGTGGTACCAATTGATCTAGATCATAAGCAACATTAAACATGTTTTTAAAATATACTTCATTGACTGCAAGTGTTTTGATTGAGGTTGTGAAAGGCTCGATATAAATGTGAGTCTTTACCATGAGTTTCATAATGCATAACCTGCAAATTAATTTCTCAAATGAGATGGGGTTTTTTAATTTTGCATGACACATTTTCTGCTCTGAATCCTCAATTTAATTGAGTCTGAAACATCAAGGCTTGATGCTATTCTGGAGTTGAACTTAAATAGCAAAAAAGAAGTTCCCAAAGATTAATTTATGCACTTCATAAAATTTTCTCTCCCTTTTGCATGGTAAACGTCTTGAGCACAAGTTGCATTACTGATTTCTGTTCTTCACTTTCACATGTTTTGCAATTCAAAATTTAAGGTCCAGCATCAAGAAATGATGCAGGATAACATCAAGGTTGATGATGAACAAATGAAATGGCGAGGTACGTCGGGTGGTGCCATGTATGTATTTTAAGACAAAAGCAATGATGCTGTGGTTGCTGGAAATCTGAAAGCAAAACAGCAAATGTTGGGAAACGCTTGGGTCAGGCAGCATGTGTGCAGCGCTTAACAAATTTGAAGTTTCAAGTCGATGGCTTTTCATCATGTAATTTGAAGTCTATACATCTGGATGGAAGGTTGAAGTTTAGGTTGTCCATGGTCTTGAGGCCTTTTTAAAAATTCTTTAATGAGACACGGGTATTGCTAGATAGGTCAGCATTTTTATTGCCCATCCCTAATTTGCTGCTGAGAAGGTGGTGGTGAGCCATCACTTTGATCTGCTGCAGTCCTTCGAGTGAACATGCACACACAATGCTATTTAGGAGGGAGTTCCAGGATTTTGACCCAGAAAAGGTGATTATAGTTCCAGTTCGGACAGTGTGTGGCTTGAAGGGGCACTTACAGACACTTGCTTTCTGAATGTTGGAGGTCACTGGTTTGGAAGGTGCTGTTGAAGTCTTGCTGCAATGCTTCTTGTAGATGGTACACTGTTGCCGTTGAGAGTTGGTGGAGGGTATGGACGTTGGTGGTGGATAGGGTGCCAATCAAGCAAGTTGCCTTGTCCTGAATGGTTTTGAGCTACTTTGGTGTTGATGGAGCTGCATTCATCCAGGCAAGTAGAGTGTATTTTATCACACTCCTGACTTGTGCCTTGTAGAGATGTTGGACAGGTTTGGGGAGTCGAGAGATGAGTTACTTATCTCAGAATTCCCAGCCTCTGATCTGCTCTTGTAGCTGCAGGTACTCATACAGCTGGCACAGTTCAGCTTCTGGTCAATGTTAACCCCCAGATTGTTGACAGTGGAAGATTCAAAAATTGTAACGCCATTGAATGCCATATGGAGATGGTTGGGTTCTCTCTTGTTGGAAAGAGAGCCTAAGCCTGAACGCTGTCCCTGATTTGAGATATACAAAATTGTGAGGGGTAAAGATGGAGTAAGTAGGGGGAACCTGTTTCACTTGGCAGACTGACGGATGCAAACTAAGTTGCAGAAGGATTAGAGGGGACATTAGAAAAAACATTTTACACAAGAGGTTGGTGGGTGTCTGGAATTCACTGCCCGAGTTACTGGTGGAGGCAGAGCCCCTAAACTCTTTTTAAAAAGTACCAGGACTTGCACCTTAAGTGCTGTAAGCTGCAGGGCTATGGGCCGTGTGCAGGAAGATGGGATTAGAAAGGGCACATGGATGGTCTTTGGATCGGCATGGACAAGATGGGTCGAACGGCCCCCTTCTCTGCTGTATCATTGCTATTGTTCTACAGGATCTTGTTGACATTGTAATAATGTATTCTATGGTGCAGCACTGTGAACACTTCTTGATAAAACCTGGCAGCATAACAGAAGAAGCATAAAGCTTAAAGCTTTAACTTTTTTATTTGGGGCCAAGAGAAATAGAACTTCATCTGCTAGGCTTCATAGAAATAGAATAGATTGCTGTCAGGTCAGGCTTCCCTTTCTTTGAACAGAACCTTCCACGACTCAGCTTTTCCTGCATTGTGTTGTCCTCTGTGCTGGCACCCAATGCTGGGATGGTTATGTCAAAGACCTGGTCTTCGAAAAGGCTGCCTGTTAATTTACAATCTGCTCCCTGATCTTTGTAGAATTGAGGTGCTCGGCAAAAGGTGGTACCAGGTGCTGAACTTGTTATGCATTTTTAAAAGTCTTTCGTGTGGGTCTCATTCGGGCTAGCTAACAAAGTGATGCAGTTGCAAATTTGAACAGAAGATGATGCCTTAATTAACTTGAACTAATTGCATTCACCAACAATGGGACTTCCAGAAAACAATCAAATGTCTCCTGCAGTCAGACACATTTTTTTCTAACAGTATGAGTGCAAGAAGTAACACTGGAGGATTTTCATTTTCCCTTTGCCCTGAGTGCAATATGTTTGGTGACATATGCAGTATCTTTCCTGTTCTGTGGTAATGAGAATTGCTTTATTGCTGCCCTTATCTTTTCAGGTATCTTTATGGCAAAATTCTAAGAAATCAGTCTCTTGTCATTTGAATTTGACTCGAGGTGAACACAGAGGGTTGGCAGCTTTCTTAAAGGAGATGATTTGTAAGGAAATTCTGTGAAATTAAATCTGGTGCTTTTTTTTAAAAAGAAAAAAACCCATCACTAGTTAGAAACATAGAAAAACTACAGCACAAACAGGCCCTTCGGCCCACAAGTTGTGCCGAACACATCCCTACCTTCTAGACCTACCTATAACCCTCCATCCTATTACACTCCATGTACTCATCCAGGAGTCTCTTAAAAGACCCTATTGAGTTCGCCTCCACCACCACTGACGGCAGCCGATTCCACTTGCCCACCACCCTCTGTGTGAAAAACTTACCCCTAACATCTCCCCTGTACCTACCCCCCAGCACCCTAAACCTGTGTCCTCTCGTAACAGCCATTTCCACCCTGGGAAAAAGCCTCTGAGAGTCCACCCGATCTATGCCTCTCAACATCTTATACACCTCTATTAGGTCTCCTCTCACCCTTTGTCTCTCCAAGGAGAAAAGACCGAGCTCCCTCAGCCTATCCTCATAAGGCATGCCACTCAATCCAGGCAACATCCTTGTAAATCTCCTCTGCACCCTTTCAATCTTTTCCACATCCTTCCTATAGTGAGGCGACCAGAACTGAGCACAGTACTCCAAGTGGGGTCTGACGAGGGTCTTATATAGCTGCATCATTATCCCCAGACTCCTAAACTCAATCCCTCGATTGATAAAGGCCAGCACACCATATGCCTTCTTAACCACCTCCTCCACCTGCGGGGCCGATTTCAGAGTCCTATGGACCCGGACCCCAAGGTCCTTCTGATCCTCTACAGTACTAAGAGTCTTTCCCTTTATATTGTACTCTTTCATCCCATTTGACCTACCAAAATGGACCACGACGCATTTATCTGGGTTGAAGTCCATCTGCCACTTGTCCGCCCAAATAGTTGAAGTGATGGATTTGTTTATTAAATATCTCTTTGCTTTATCTTCACAGTACTCTCATCCCATCTTTCCTTAACAAAAGTTCAACATGTTGCCACACTGCCATGTTATTTATTGGATGGTAGCTTCAGATAATTGCACAAGTTCAGGACATTTGGGAGGGTTAGGAAAATTAGGATGTTGTCTGGTTACCCAAAAAAACTACCAAGCGTCTTTTGCAGTTGGAAATATTCTTTAGAACCACCTTCTAGTTTCCGAAGGTACCCGCTGGCCATAGCCACCCTTGTGATTTTTACTGGAAAGATTTTTAAAGCCACACCAATTGGAAACCCTTGGCAAAGGTATCGCAACACTTCTGGCTTGACTTGAGCAGCATCTACTCATCCCTTAAACTAGTGAAAAGACAAGAATATTGTCTGGTTGCAACTTTGGCTGTCACCTGGGAGCCAGACCTTTGAGACTATAGGGACGAGTAATTTGATCACTTGAGACAAACAAATGGCGAAGTATCAACAGATTCAAACTCTCAGCATTTGTTGTTACTCTCTGATAATGAGATCAGTGATTCCTTAACTAGGGAGGTATTTAAATAATGTTTGCACATCTGTTTTCCTTGTCGGGTGATCTTGAAGCTGCTGGAGGGGGTTGTCATACACTGCCAACCCTGAAAGGTCCTGTGGCTATGGTATTGTGGTTTTTATGTTCCTGGACTCGCCCAGAGAGCATGAATTTAAATTTCACCAGTTTAAGAATTTGAATTTAGCTCTTAAAAACAAACCAAGCAGCTCCAGCAAAGCAACAATGACCATGACAATAAGATAAAAGCAATTACTGCGGATACTGGAATTTGAAGCAAAAACAGAAAATGCTGGAAAATCTCAGCAGGTCTGACGGTATCTGTTGTGATGTTTTGAGTCTGGATGACCCTTCGCACTGATCCCAGTGGAACTCCAGTTAGATTATCAACCTGATAATACCTCATCTTTTCCTGACTCCTGTTTCTGGTCAGTTGGCCAATCCTCTATCCATGCTATTTTATTATCCCAAAAACATGAGCACTTACAAAGAACAAAGAAAATTACAGCACAGGAACAGGCCCTATGGCCCTCCAGACCTGCATCAACCATGCTGCCCGACTGAACTAAAACCCCCTACCCTTCCGGGGACCATATCCCTCTATTCCCATCCTATTCATGTATTTGTCAAGATGTCCCCTAAAAGTCACTACCGTAACCGCTTCCACTACCTCCCCCGGCAACGAGTTCCAGGCACCCACTACTCTCTTTGTAAAAAATCTGTCTCGTACATCTCCTTTAAACCTTGCCCCTCGCACCTTAAACCTATGCCCCCTAGTAATTTACTCTTCCACCCTGTCCATGCCCTTCATGATCTTGTAGACTTCTATCAGGTCGCCCCTCAACCTCCGTCATTTCTTTCTAATCAGTTGCTATACCCACATAAAAGTATCCTTTATGTGGGTATAGCAAGTGATTAGAAAGACAAATGACTATTGGCATTTATTGCAAGGGAATTGAATATAAAAATTCCCAAGTTTTAATTCAACTGTACAAGATTTGGTGAGGCCACATCTGGAATACTGTGTGCATGTTTGGTCTCCTTATTTAAAGAAAGATATAATTGTATTAGAAGCAGTTCACTGTTCATTCAATTCTTACCTGGGATGAGGGTTTATCTTAAAAAAAAGTTAGACAAGTTGAGCCTGTACCTATTGGAGATTAGAAGAGTAAGAGGTGATGTGGGGGGTGGGGGGGGTTGTAATATTAGATTTCACACTGTGGATTTTATTTTGGACTCCAAGCAATTTAGGAAAAGAGAGGTTCCAGTTATGTTTTTTTCATGTAGAGAATAATTCCTGCAGACTCGAGTGTACCTTTCTGAGGTGAGGTGTTTCCTCTTGATCTAGAACAAGGTGTCACCATTGAAAAATAAGGGGTCGCTTATTTAGGATGGATGAGAATTTTTCTCTTGAGGGCCATGAATCTCTTTGGAACTTTCCTCCTCAAAAGAAGCAGAGTATTTTTAAGGCAGAGCCAAATAAGATTATTGATTGACAAAGTGGTGAAAGGATATCGGAATGCACAGGAATGTGGGGTTGAGGTTTCAATCTGGTCAGCCATGATCTATTTGAATAGTGGAGCAGACTCGAGAGGTCAAGTGGCGTACTCCTATAGGAAATATATGTTTGTATTGCTAAGCAAGTTGATTACATTGCCCCTTCTATAACTTTATTGATAACGAAGGTAGGCTGATGGGCCAAAAATGGACTCGGTTGGATTTCTCTTGCTGTGTGTCCAGGGCGATTTTCCACATTGCTGGGCTGATGCCGGTATTGTTACTGTCCAGGAACAAACTGGCTAGGGGCACAGCAAGTTCTGGGGCACAAACTTTCAGTATTATTACCGAAATATTGTCGAGGCCCATACTCTTGGCAGTATCCAATGCCTTCAGCCATTTCTTGATATCGGGTAGAGTTAATCGAATTGGCTGAAGACTGACCTCTGATGTTGGGGACCTCTGGAGAAGTCCTTCCAAAATGTCAAATAGCCTTCAAAAATCTGTTCCCAGTCTTAAAATAATCACCTTAACCACATCTCTGTAGTGGCTATCAGTGCCTTGAATTCTGTCTTTTCCCATTTTTCCCTATTCTAACCTTATTTGCTGGTGCACTTTTATTTATGTGCCCTGTCCCATCCTGTTGTATCTGGATTATCATTGCCCTACACTATATTGCCTTGTCCTTCCCCTTTTAATGTTCTAAATCTCTGAGAACCCTCATCCTGGACCCACGGATATTCAGTTTAAAGCCCCCTCCACATCTCTTTGTTATTTGGTTTGCCAGGACACTGGCTGCAGCATAGTTCAGGTGAAGGCTGTGCCAACAGTACAGCTTCTCCTTTCTAGTAATGGTGCCAGTGCCCCATGAATCCAAACCCATTTCTCCCGCATCCAGCTTTGAGTCATGCATTTAACGCTCTGATTTTACTTATCTTATGCCTATTTGCATGTGGTTTGGGTAGCAGTCCGAGATTATTGAAACCTTTTGTGGTTCTGCTTTTTAATTTAGCCTTTAGCTGCTCATGATCTCTTGGTAGAGCCTCTTTCGTAGTCCTTTCCTCTGTCATTGATAGTGAGCCAAGCATTAAGATCTACATTAGGAATATCAAAGCCTCGGTTGGGAATTTCCACAGAACTGCTCCGATCTTCAACTGTATTCATTCCTCATAGTCTTGTACTCTTCACTGGTGTTAGATTATGCCATGATCCAGATTGAAACTGAATTTACTATAGCTGCAGTCCTGGTGTAAAACAATTTCCAATCAATAATACAGTTTGTGGTACTGTTTAACTGCAAGACTAGCAGAAGGTGGAGGATGGACTATAACATTTTTTATATGATGCAATGGTGGGGGATCCCTCTAAATATAGTGGAGATTAATTTTTAAGCCACTGTAAATCAAAGCATATATCTTGGAAATTACGCACATTTATTTTGGCTCCAGTAAGATTAACTCATGAGGTGCCAGGTATGTTGCAATTGAAGAGGAAAGAATTATAATAGCACTTCGAGAAGCGAATAACTGAGAAAGAACTGACATTACAACCAGTGCACAAGAAATGGGAAAGTTTCTTATGAGTTAGAGGAGTAATGTTGGGTCTACCCTTGTCTAGTTCCATTTCTGTCTGTCTAGTTGCAGATAGAGAATTGGCCCCAGTGACTTGTCTTTTGCTCCAGCACCATTATTTCTGGAGCCCCCACTATCTATCCTTGGCTTCCTCCTGTTTCTCAACATCATGTTGGATCTCTCTGACATAATTTGAAAACTCAACGGGCGCTCCCTTTCTGCCCACTGCGCTGGTTGATTGGGAAGAATGCTTTTGCACCAAAAGCCATCTTCCTGGTCATGTTTGGGTGCAAAGCTGATTTAAATATTTGCATATTATTAGCATGCCTGGCATGGCCGCTTTCCACCCCCCTCTGACGTTTCCCCTTCATCAGCGAGTCAGTGGTCACGGCAGCAGACATTTTTGAATGGGATGCAAGCAACACCCGGTATGGGCGGATTTGTACTCGGGATGGTTCGACCTGGACTATGTGTCAAGTACAACCAGCAGTTCGGTAAATTGTGAAACTTGGACATTTTGCCACGTTTGGTGTTCCATGAAAGCTCATGTCCGGCGATGCCCGCCAGGTTGTCCCTCCCGGATTCCGTACTTTTATTTCCACTTGGGATTTTCATCACAGTAACAAACAGCCTTTATATCCACAGTCCACTGGGCTCACAGAGAGCTGTATGCACTGCCAAACAAGTGTGCGTGGAAAGGCACTGATTTCTATGCTGCACTTCTAAGCCTGTGTAATCTTCCTCGACAGGCTCTGCCCTCGTCGGCTCAGTGGTTCTTTAGACACACCAAGATCATGGCCCTACCCATCAAGGCTATGTTGCAGCCAGAACTTGTACCCAATGGGCATTAAGCACTGCTACACGCAGATTAAACAAGGCAAACTTGAGGATGTAAACCAGGTCATCACACAACTGTGATGATGCGGTCACATGGAGAGTCATGGGGTGGAGCTTGGTAGGATTACCTGGGACCTCAAGCAGAGTAGATGTCTTAATGAGCATTTGTACCTTTCGTGAACCTCCCATTTGTTGGCAGTCCCTTGTGCACTTGTTGATTTAACGGACAGTGCAGAACTACATTCTGTAATCGAGCCAAGCGCACAGATTGGTTTCTTCGTATACCTGTGCTGTGGTTTCTCGTCGTTGTTGAATCTATTATATGCTTGAGAAAAGCAGCTCGAGCAGCATTTTTGGTATGCAGCTAATTTGCCACTCTTGTAATTGTGGCTATTGCTTGTAAAACAAAAATATCATGTTAACCCCCTAGAATTTTAATTAACTCAATCAGTTCCCTGCATCTGTTGTCATAGTAACTTGCTTTTCATGTTTTCATTGGAACAGATGAGAGGTACATGAAAGCTAACTCTTCACAAACCTAGAATCAAAAGAAATTTTAATCCCATAAATTTGCAGGGAATGAAGTTCTTACCGAGCACTGCTAGTCAAAAGTAAGCACATTTTGAATGCAGTTTTCAGTTCAGATTCTCTGCAGTAGTTTTAGTTCATGAGTTTCATGTTAACAATACCTATTGTCTTTTCAAAGTGGTATCATTGGTGCCTCTTTTTGGGTATTTGAGCGAATGTGTTTTCACAGTTAGACAGGACTATTTGCCTCAAGGTTAGTTTGGGGACTAGTGGTAAATTTACATGCACTTTGTATGGACAGTATTGTATACCCATTATGAAGGAAAAGTCAAAATAGATGCAGCCTACTCTAAGAATAATGTCTTGCATGTTCTCCTTCAGAACATTAACATTCCTGAGAATCAGTGAAAGGGAAAATTACTGAGTAAAAGCTGTGTTGTGTTTATTGCTTCTCTGCTGGATTCAGAAAATTGTACCTAATTTTGCAAACCTTGAGATTTTAACATGATAAAGAACAATGTCTTTTCCGAAGTACTACATTAGTGTTCAGTTGGTTTCAATGTATAAGTTGATTACGCGTAGCAAAAATTAATTTACGAATCTAAGGTGATGTAATCTGACTTGATGGGCAGTGAGTCAGTAACCTCAAAGCATAGTGTGGATTTAACTGTTGTGTGCATGATGTTTGTTAAATTATTTCTTGCTACCAATATTCATGGCATTGCATGTTAAAAATAAACAACAGCGTATCAGATGGGTTTTTATTTAGTCGGCGAAAAGCAGATCAGATTTAGTGGAGGGCAAAACTTTCTGACTGCAGAGTTCACGCTGTTAGAGAAAAAATGTCTGACGTCTCAATCTGAGGGGGGAATATATGTGGGGGCTTTGTGATTTTTGTGGTTTGAACTATGGTGTTGGCGTGATGGGTTAAACAGTCTTGTGCATTCTAACACGGATAATCCTGCCCCTCTCCTGTTCCAGTTACTGCTGCTGGCAAGTTGAGGTTCAAAGGAAATAGAAGAAAACTTGATCAAGATGGCTCGATGAGCAAAATCAGTTGAGTGGGTCTGGGTGGGGAGAGAATCCAGTTTCTGATTTGAAGTCTAGTTCCCAGAATCTGTATGGTTTACGTTATCCTTCGGATAACACACATACTTGTTTTCATGTGGTTTTGCAATTTTTTGATCTTGAAATAGCTTGACATTTGCTGTGGTGTCCTGTTCATGTTACTCTTCATCTGCTGGATATTTATGGGATATGCTGTACCCGCCTATTAGAATTTATGAACAGGTTATAATTGTCAGCTGCTGGTACACTGCCCTTTTTGCATCATTTCATAGCGGCTTGTGTTGGGCATCAATACGAGCATGATGGGAGTGTCCCTTGAGAGAACTGACGGCAAGAGGTCGGAATTCATCGGACATCTTGACTATTTAGAAAATTAGTATAGGGTCAATCGAACGTAATTTAAAAAAAAATCATTCATGGGTTGTAGGCGTTTGCTGCCCACCCCGAATTGCCCTTGACAAGGTGGTGGTGAGCTGCCTTGAGCCGCAGCAGTCCATGTGGTGTAGGTACACCCACAGTGCTGTTAGGGAGGGAGTTCAAGGATTTGTCTCAGAGTGAAGGAATGGTGATAAACTTCTGACTTGGGATGATATGTGGGTTGAAGGGGAACTTTTCAGGTGGTGATGTTCCCATACATCTGCTAACCCTGATCTTCCAGATGGTAGTTATGGCTTTAGAAGGTGCTGTCTGAGGAGGCTTGGTGAGTTCCTACATGCATCTTATAGATGGTATATGCTGCTGCCACTGTGTGTCGGTGGTGGAGGGACGGAATGATTGTGGATGGGGTGCCAATCAAGTGAGCTGCATTGTCCTGGATGTTGTCAAGCTTGAGTGTTGTTGGAGCTGCACTTGCCCAGACAATGGGGAGTGTTCCATCACAGTCCTGACTTGTGCCAGGTCGATGGTGGACGGACTTTGGGGAGTCGGGAGGTGAATTACTCGCTGCAGGGTTCCAACCCTCTGATCTGCTCTTAAAAACCACAGTATTTGTAAAGTTAGTCCAATTCAGTTTCTAGTCAGCGGTCACCCTGAGGATGTTAATACTTCCTCCCATTGCAAAAGGCAGGCTACTGAACAGGTCTACGCCAGTCCAAGTCTGCCCGTATTCAGTGATCTTAACCCACCAGCTGTAAGCCTCCCTCATGTCACCCATGGCTAAACCCATGATGCCAAGGAATAGCAGCCTATGACAGGAGGATTGGCAGGATAAAAACACCCACCAAAAACCACTCCACATGGCTTTGATCTCCCATGGTATAACTGGGCCCTTTTAAATGGTTTCTGAACTCGCTGCGGCCTCTGTTCAATGACCCAACATCAGTGGAGCAGACGTGACCGCCCAAACTGCAACTATGAGCAGCCTAAAAAGTAACTCATAATTGAGGTGTGGCTGCTGACTAAATTTGAAAGCTATTGCTTGACTCTTGACTATATGCTAAATAAATAGATTACCAGCAGATTTTCAATTGCATTGCTCACAAGATGCACTATTTTGTAACAATAGTGGTATTATTGACAAATTGTGACAGGAAATGTTTTGGAAGCTTGAATGTACAATAAGTGAGGATTTTCAAGTATTACATGCAATCTGTTGCAGTGAGAGACGGTTAAAAGAGTATAAAAGCTGGAGTCTGATGATGCAGCTGTATAGAACGCTGGTTAGGCCACATTTGGAGTATTGCGTCCAGTTCTGGTCGCCGCACTACCAGAAGGACGTGGAGGCATTGGAGAGAGTGCAGAGAAGGTTTACCAGGATGTTGCCTGGTATGGAGGGTCTTAGCTATGAGGAGAGATTGGGTAGACTGGGGTTGTTCTCCTTGGAAAGACGGAGAATGAGGGGAGATCTAATAGAGGTATACAAGATTATGAAGGGTATAGATAGGGTGAACAGTGGGAAGCTTTTTCCCAGGTCGGAGGTGACGATCACGAGGGGTCACGGGCTCAAGCTGAGAGGGGTGAAGTATAACTCAGACATCAGAGGGACGTTTTTTACACAGAGGGTGGTGGAGGCAGGCACGCTGACATCGTTTAAGACTTACCTGGATAGTCACATGAGCAGCCTGGGAATGGAGGGATACAAACGATTGGTCTAGTTGCACCAAGGAGCGGCACAGGCTTGGAGGGCCGAAGGGCCTGTTTCCTGTGCTGTACTGTTCTTTGTTCTTTGTTAAGAAATGTCTTTGGCAAGAGATTTTAATGGTTAAAAAAATCCTACAATGTAAATGTACAAGTAACAAATGGCACAGGAAAACTCGTCAGACGTGGGTATTGTGTACAGGAAATGTAAAATATTGCAGCTAAATGAATTTCTGATAGCAAAGGGAAATGGCACTAAAGTATTAAAAAAAAGTGCAAAATGCTACATAAAGCATGCTGAATTGTTTCTGGATTGACAAAAGGTTAATTTTTGTTTCGGCGGGAAGCCATTCTTCAGTATCAAATTTTGTTAATGCAGGAGGGTCCGAGCGTTAAACATTTGATTTACCCGATTATGGCTCCACTGCAGTATGTAAAATCTGAACTCAGTCAATCTGCAGTTGTAAGTTTCTCGGCAAGTGTGGATAATTAGTTCAACTATCTGCAGACCACTAGAAAACATGGGCTAAAAAAAGACTTGTGCTCATTGCATTCTGCGTTAGATAAATAGGACAACTAATCATGTCCACATGTAGATCTGGTTTAAGCAAATTCCTATCACTATTTTTACCATTTGCTCTTGAGTTGGTACTAGAAACATTCTCATTGATCTTGGATATAGAAGTAACTTAGTTGTCTGTTCCAACACATTCTTTAAAAACTATCAGCAAACTCTCCAGCTTTGTGGATGCAAAAGCATTATTTTTACTCCAACTTTTCTCACCGCCTAACTGGATTATAGGCAAGTAAATCTACTTGTATGCTCTCTGTTCTTCTACACTAGGTACAATGTGGTCTTAAACTTTGTTTATTCATTTATGGGATGTGAGTTTCACTGGCAAGGCCAGCATTTATTGTTCATCCCTAGTTGCTCTTGAGAAGGTGGTGGCGAGTTGCCGTCTTGAACTGCTGCAATTGTGTGGTGTAGGTACATCCACGGTGCTGTTAGGGAGGTAGTTCCAGGATTTTGACCCAGCAACAGTGAACAGTGCTATATTTCCTCAGGATGGTGAGTTATTTGGAGGGAGACTACCAAGTAGTGGTGTTCCTAAGTACTTGCTGCCCTTGTCCTTCGTGGGTTTGTCGTGGGTTTGGAAGGTGCTGCCTAAGGAGCCTTAGTGAATTCCTGCAGTGCATCTTGTAGATGGTACAGCTGCCACTGTTTTGTCAATGGTAGAGAGAGGGAATGTTTCTGGAAGGAGTGTAAAATGCTCAACGGGTCCCTTTTCATTCTTTTCAAAGATGACTGGGCATAGAGTCAAGGTGAATAGTTGGCTGTTTTACAGGCCAGAGGAAAGTATATAGTGAGGTTCCCCAGGGCCGTTACTGGAACCATTGCTTTTCTTGATCTGTAATAATAGCCTGGACTTGGATGTGCAAGGCACAATTTCATAATTTGCTGAGGACACAAATCTTGGAAGTGACAAGGAGAGAGAGAGACTCAAGAGGACAGAGGCTGATGGAATGGTCAGATAAGTGGCAGATGAAATTTAATGCAGATAAGTGTGAAATGATTGCTAAGTATGAGGAGAACCAAGATAAAATATATTTCTAAAAGATTGCATGAGCAAAAGGACTTGGGGTACATGTGCACAAATCAGTGAAGGTGGCAGGAAAGGCAGGTTGAGAAAGTAGTTCTAAGGAATGCAGAATTCTGGGCTTTATAGAGGCAGGGAGTTCAAAAGCAAGATGAATCTTTATCAATCACTATTTTGGCCTTAAATGGGATATTGTCTGATTTTTGGACGCTGCAATTTCCTCCCAGGCAAATTGGTTTAAACCTTCTCCAATAGCACCAGCGAATTGTTCTGCAAGGGCATTTGGTCCCAGCCTTTTTAAGGTGCAACGCAGCTGATCTGCCCTGAGTAGCCCTCATCTCCACTTCTGCTCCCTGGCCCCCATTAAAACTATTATTCGTACTTACCGTGATCCTTTTGTTGCAGTATGGTGCCTGTCTTCTTTCCAAGTTCAAGGGATGCAGCCTTGAATGTTTATGGTGCACTAATGATTTAACCAATTTCCTCCAGGTTTGGCCGGGCCATCTCATGCACTCTCTGATCCTGTTCCCCTACCAAAACTGTTCGCTATTTTGGACCATCCTGCAATGCAAAAGTAAGCCCTGTATTTTCTCTCCTGGCACATCCTCTCCTCAACCCTAATCTCCAATATCAGTTACATGACGCCATTCTTTACTTTGTCACTAAGATTCAGTCACCTCTGCCATTTCCCTCCATTTCCCTTTCCATGAAGTCAAACCTGGTCAAAGATTCCCTCTGCTCTTGCACTGAACTTGAACTTTCTATAGTTGCACTGCTGTCTCACCTTAATCCCTCTCCGAGCTCATCTTTTTATGGGGTGATAGCTGGCGGGGCGATATTTCTGGCTCCCAGGTGGAGTGAGGCAGTAAAATATTGTGAGAAGCCATGTTGAGGAGCTCCTCAGTGCAGTCCTGCTTCTGGGCAACTTTACCAGCTGCAGGAATGGCAGTGGCTCAGTTGTCTGCTTGCTGGAGGCGGACAGCCAATTAGAGGCCCAATTCAGGCCCATCTTCCTGAGGCCTGTCTTACTTTATATGAACTTGGACGACTACAGGATGTGGGTAGCCACAGAGGGTACTGAACATTGTGCAGTCATCAGTGAACATTCCCACTTCTGACCCTTTACGATGAATCAAGTTCATTGCTGAAGCAGCTGAAGATGGTTGGGCTTAGGCACTACTACCCTGAGGAACTCCTGTGATGTGCTAGGACAGAAGTGATTGATCGCCAACAATCACCACTATCTTCCTTTGTTAGATATGATGACCAGTGATGAGTTTCCTGCTGATTCCCATTGTCTCCAGTTTTGCTCACGTTCTTTGATGCTATAATCGGTCAAATGCTGCCTTGAGGTAAAGGGCAGTCACTCCCATCATACTGCTGGTTTGCAGTTCTTTGCTTCATGTTTAGACCAAGTCTGTAACAAGGTCAGGAGTTGAGTGGTTCTGGTGGAACCCAATTGGAGTGTCAGTGAGCAAATTATTGCTAACACTATTGATAGCACAGTCGATGACACCTTCCCTCACTTTGCTGCTGATTGAGTGTTAACTGATGGGATGATAGCTGGCTGGATTGGATTTGTCCTGCATTTTTGTGTTTTTGTAAATTGTTCCTTGGTTCCGGATCTTTAGTTTTTCTGAATCTGGAGTCACATTTAGTCTTGGATTGTTCAAAGGTTGCTGTCCCCATGGGTGCCAATAACGGGATAGAATTTTCCCAAAAAACGACTAAATGACATTTTGAGTGAGAAAACTGGTGCAGTTCGCACCGGTATGTCTGGCATGAATCAGATTGCGATCTTCCTGCACTTCCTGTGAGGGGGCAGGTTTTGCATCAGTTCTGAGGGGCTGGGTCTAAACCCATTGGCAAGCCTGGCTTCAGCGATCGGGTGCTGTTTTTAAAGGGCGTCTCAATTTCAGTGAAAATGGAGACCCCTTCCCTCCCTGTATGGACATTCCCCCCCCCCCCCAACCAAACAGATTGTTGGCATTGGGCCTGTTGAGGATTAACCCAAATAATGCATGGTGAATGCTCAAATCTTAAGTTTTATTACTTTCTAGAGTCTTAAAAAATAAATCTCCAAACCATCCACCAATATTAGGGAGCCAATCGCACCAGTAAAAGGCTTTTCCTGAGCAACTGAGTGCAGGAGACGCACCTGGCCCTGAATGGTATGCAGATCGGTCTCAATCCTATGATCCACATCGACGTAGAAGCAGCATGTCTCATTGACTGCCGCACAAACTCCCCCCTTGTGACGCTAGTAAGAGATCAAGGGCCATACGGTTCTGAAGCACTGCCTTAGAAAGGGACTGAATTACTGACTGCAGGCCCTGAATGGCATCTACAGTACTATTCTCAATTAGTTCCATGGTAGTAGAAATATTAATAGCAGCCCTTTCTAATTCTGAGACCCCCAAGACCTGAGAGGAGGGCTTGGACAAACAGGTGGAAGCTGGTGTTACGGGCCGTGCCAATGGGATCCTTTTCATGCCCTCCCCTTTCTCATTCTCCACCCCTTCATGCCCGTCGAGTGGCAATGCCAGGATGGCACTGCCCAGCCACACCCCCAACCACCAGGGGCTTCAGTGGCCTCCGAGCTCCCTGGTGTGGCCACCGCGCCTGGCCTCCATTTGTGGAGACCTGTAGTGAATCTGGCCAGGTTCCCGCTACGCACGAGGGTCAGGGAATCCCAGGAGTCGGGGGAATCCGGTTTTAAATTGACTAAGCATATTCAAATGCATATTTAAATATGCTAATGTGGTTTCTGCCCACATTGGACGGGAACCAGATTACATCTGTTCTGGGAGAATTCCAAAGAGGGTTCAAGTCGGCACTAAATGCTCTCGGCTCCTCACCAGAAATATTCTCTCCGACCCTGCGCTGCCCCAACGCAATCGTCGCTGAGTGCAGGTTGGCCAGATAATCACCCCATTAGTTCTATTGCAGTATATTGTCTGGGTTATTTAGAAATCCCTAGTTCTGATGAGGGCTTTCTCTGACCTTCCTGAAGCACTCGGTCATGAGCAGTTAGGATGATTTTCATTCTAAATTTGCAATTTGAAGCACTCTTGAGCAGTGAGGCCAGAATATCTGGCAGCATTTTATGTGGTTGGATTTCCACCAATGTTGGGCCCAAGTCTCTCTTTATGCTGGGAGAGTTGAGGATTATCACACCAGATCAGTCATGATCTTATTGAATGGCGGACATGCCAGTTATATGAAATGGAATGGACTAACAGATTTTAGCAACCATAAACTGGGCATCTCTAGGTACTGGACTGTCCGCAGCGAAGGGATTGCACAGTAATCCGGAACAGCTCTCATTCTTTTAATCACTATCAAATTAAGAGACCAATTTTGTTTAATAGTGTGTGCATCCTGACAGGATGCACACACTATTAGGAACCAGGTAAACCCCTTTTTCAAAACTCTTTTTGAAACCTCTTTGATTTGATTTATTATTGTCACATGTATTAGTATACAGTGAAAAATATTGTTTCTTGCGCGCTACACAGACAAAACACCATTCATAGAGAACGGAAGGAGAGTGTGCAGAATGTAGTGTTACAGTCATAGCTAGGGTGTGGAGAAAGATCAACTTAATGCAAGGTAAGTCCATTCAAAAATCTGACAGCAGCAGGGAAGAAGCTGTTCTTGAGTTGGTTGGTACGTGACTTCGGACTTTTGTATCTTTTTCCCAATGGAAGAAGGTGAAAGAGAGAATGTCCGAGATGCGTAGTGTCCTTAATTATGCTGGCTGCTTTGCCGAGGCAGCGGGAAATGTAGACAGAGTCAGTGGACAGAGTCTTCTTGCTAAGAGATCATTGACCTATGCTAAAAGGTAAAACAATGGATGAATGATGCCTGGTTCAGCTCACCAAACTATCATGCAGCAACTAGTTCAGATCAAAATGAAGCTAACATATTATCCCTTGATTAGTTTACCCTGAGGTTGCTAAGTGAATCAACTCTTTCTGGCCAAATCATTAAGGAAGAAATCAGACCAGTCATGTAGTTTTTAAAAAATTCTTTCATCAGATGTGGGCGTCACTAGCAAGGCCAGCATTTGTTGCCCTTCCCTAATTACTTGCTGTTGACCTGAGTGGCTTACGAGGACCATTTCAGAGAGCAGTTAAGAGTCAAACCCACGGCAATGTGATTGGAGTTGCATGTAGGCCAGACTGGGTAAGGATGGCAGATTTCCTCCTTAAAGGACATTAGTGACCCAGATGGGTTTTTACAACGACCTGCAGTTTTGTGGTCACCATTACCGAGACTCGCTTTAAGTTCCAGATTTTTGAAAAATTAAATTTAAACTCCACCAGCTGCATGGTGGGATTTGAACTCATTGGCATGGACCTCTGGATTACTAGTTCAATGATATTACTATTCTACCACCATCCCCATCTCCTGCATAAATTTAATATTTTAATAAGTTTAAGAGTTGAGTACATGAGTGCTTAATAGTGATGCACAAATGTAATCAGTTTATGAGCACTCAGCAATGGCCCAGTGGTATTATTGCTAGACTATTAATCCAGAAACTCAGCTAATGTTCTGGAGACCTAGGTTCGAATCCCACCACGGCAGATGGTGAAATTTGAATTCAATATAAAAGAAACCACGAATTAAGAATCTACTGATGATCATGAAACTCTTGTCGATTGTTGGAAAAACCCATCTGGTTCACTAACGTCCTTTAGGGAAGGAAATCTGCCGTCCTTACCTGGTCTGGCCTACAGGTGACTCCAGAGCCGCAGTAATGTGGTTGACTCTCAACTGTCCTTGGGCAACTAGGAATGGGCAATAAACACTAGCTGGCCAGCCAGCAACGTCCATGTTCCATGAATGAATTTAAAAAAGTAGCAAATCATTTACAATTTCCTTGGTAACATGAGTAGCAACGGTTACACAGGCAATTCAGTGTGTTATGGTAAGTCAGCGCTAATGACTTTATAGCAACAGTCTGAGGTTATAAATTGGTGAGATTCCTAAGAATTGAAGACTTGCTAACTAACAACTTTGCATCGCCAATCTATTAAATCTGTGAGATTAACAACATTCGGAGTTTAAATAAACTCGTCCTCATGAGTGTTTCATGGAATGCTGCTGGCTTCTGGAATGTTGAGTCAATGAACTTGTTCACGACAGGCTTAACTGCCTCACTTGGGTCCTCGGTTCTGACTGAACCATGCTACACATGAGTAATGATATCTGACCTGAGTTCACTCCTAGCCCTTCACCATGTCGAGACTAGTTGCAATTAAGTGAGCTCTGACTGTAACGAGGTTGTGTTAACCACAATTTGTTTATAACTTTTGGTAAGGTCCTTTTAAAGGTCTTTCAGACTGATAAGCATATTTGCTGGGTAAAAGCTTTCATAGGAAGAGAACAGAGGAAATATGAGTCATTCTCGAGACATGAAGAAAGGCTGTGACTTCTACCAAGGGCAGAGAAAAATTCTGATTCTGAGTGAGCCATGTGTGAAAAAGGGTTGTTCCTTTTTGTGTCAATCAACCCCAACAAGCACACTGAAACACTGAATCGCAGACAGGTAGGCTCCACTTTTACAACTCTCAAACTTTCACGTTTAACAAAAGGACCCACACAGATGTGAGGGGTCATGACCTGTTTGACTCTCTAAATGTTTCTTCCCTGGACCTGAACCAAGAATAATAACTGAACAGCTTAATTGCTTTAAAAACTTGTATTAGCTCGCTGTTTCCTGGCACTTAATTCAACAGTTGAATTCCACATTGTCAGACAGGTTACAGGATTAGAGTTTTGAAGGCAACCCTTCAATTCCGCAGATCGATGCTCCTACAATGGAGAACTTTGAAAGGATGTACTAAATAAAGGGAACACTTGCAGCATTTTGTTATTGGTATTAACCTTCCACCTCCATCTCTACCTTGTTTTGTTAGCTCTTTATTCCATTTTATTTTGGTATCTCAACTTTCCTGGACTTTCTCCAATTCTGCACTCCGGAGCCCATCTACTTTTGTCCCTCCCCTACACGAGTGGTTCATTTGAAACAATGCATACCCTGTTTCCAAGAACTAACCATTACTTTGGTTGGCACATGGATGGAAAATGCTCCCAGCACTGATCCCTGTGGAACATCACTGGCCAACTGAAAAAGAATCCCTTATCCCCGCTCGCTGTTTCCTGTCGATGAGCCAATTCTCTATCCATGCCAATATACTACCTCCAACAACCCATGGGCTCTTTGAACATTAGAACCATAGAATCCCTACAGTGCGGAAGAGGCCATTTGGCCCATCGTGTCTGCACCTACTCTCTGAAAAAGCATCCCACCCGGGCTCCCTTTGCCCTATCTCCATAACTCCATGCATTTACCACTTAACCCACACATGTTTGGACTGTGGGAGGAGCCAGAGCCCCCATGCATACATGGGGAGAATGCAAACCCCATAAAGTCACCCAAGACCGGAATTGAATCTGGGTCCCTGCTGCTGAGGCAGCAGTGCTAACCACTGTACCACTTATAACATTATTTGATCTTTTGTGAGGTACCTTGTCGAATGCCTTCTGAAAGTCTAAATACAACACATCTTGTGGTCTATTCACTCTGGTTGAAACTTCCTTGAAAAATTCCAATAAATTATTCGAACACTATTTCCCTTTCATGTAGCCATGCTGACTCTGATTAGATTATGATTTTTCAAATGTGCTGCTATCACTTCCTTAATAATTGATTCTGACATTTTTCCAAAAATGGATGTTGGGCTAATCGGCCGATAGTTACCCGCTTTTTGCCTCCCTGCCTTTTGGAATAGTCGTGTCACTTTGGCAGTTTTCCAATCTTCCGGTTTCTCCAATCTTCCGATACTTTGTGTAGTGTTTCTTACAAATAGTGCTTTGAAAGTTGAGGCAAATAAAATGTGATTAAGGGTTAAACTATTACTTGGAAGGAAAAGCAGTCCAACAAGGTCAGGCAGGATAGAAGACTATATGCTAATTTAAACCATGTTTACACTTGGGTGGAACTTGATGTGACCAGAAAACAATTTTTCTTACCATAGCAAGTGTATACCAGAAGCATGTTCCCTCGGGTATGCCAACAGAACAATATCGACTAGTTTTGGAAGCTCTTAGAGTTTAGAACTGGTTTAATATGTTTTTAGATTTAATTCATCTCGTATATATGCCCCCCTCATGTCCGTCACTCCAATAACAGTGGACAGACATCCAGACTACCAACATACCCCACTAGGTTGCTGAGGTTTTTCCCCTGGTTGGAGGTTCATATTGGTTTCAGAGATCTTGGCAAGTATCTTTACAGGGAATCATTTTCAACAAAATTACTTCTTCAGTAGGCTACTTATTCAATTGCAAGTACTCATCCACTGCTCTGTATTTCTGCCCTGTATCCTGCTTCTGTAAGAAAATATAATCTCCTCAAATGTAAGTCACTGTTGAATTTTTCACAACTTGACTTGCCTAGAAAGTACCGAATTTGAGTGTGATGCACCAATCAATTTTACATTCAAGTAACACAAATGTAAATCAATAACAGTCATTGGGGTACTTCAATTCGTGAAGCACAATTTTGCAGTATCTTAAATTTTTTTAGTCCATGGAAAAATCGTTGTTCCCACCTTAGGCGTTTGTTCAGCATACAACAAAGCATGACTTTGAATCAAAGGAGGCGTGCCCTTTCTCGCAGACTTGCAGATACTTCACATTGATTTAACCAGATATTCTGTTTGAGCCAGTTATTCTGTTTGAGCCAGTTAATATTCAATCTGAGGCATGTAAGACTGCAAGCTTCAGTTTGTGTAAGACACACGTGACCTAACCTGTGTGCACAGGGCCAAATATCAGACTTGTTGGAAGTTTGCTCCATTTTTAGAAGGATCAACTTGTATTAAAAAAAAGTAAGACTTGCGTACAGTGCCAGGTCTTGTACTGGGGGCTATAACAGTTAAATATTTTGCTATGATGCTGACATTTTGAAGGTCTGAAGTTACCACTTATGCTTTTATGTGGATGTGTACCCACAGCTTGTGGTGGAGGTGTCACTTTACAGTCATATGATCAAAGCAGTTAATTTGGATAGGAGGTGATACCCTGATCTCAGTTTTCACTGACTTTTGGTCAGACAGTAACCGTGTCCTGTCTGCTACCTGTTCCTCACCAGTCAAGGAGTTTAACATGACACCAACAGGTAAGAAGTATTGCTTTCAAGTCGATTTCAATCGATAGATTAAGGAATGCAAATTGCAAATATTTAATCTAGCATTTCTTTGTCTGCAGACTCCAGTCCCCTATGTGATAAATTAAGAAATTAGATACGACTTACTCGAGGAAGCTTTCGTGACCCCTTTTTAAAAGAATGTTAAGATATTTAAATGCACGTACCTCCTTCAGCTGAAAATTTGCGGGAGTAAACCTTATTACATTCCAACTATGTTCATTTCAGGAGCCTATTGCACCAAGCTAACGAGTCTCCACTTGTTTTATACTGTCCGCATTATCAACAAAATACTGCAGGAGGAGACTTTTTATTTGTTTTGACATCCGGCACGTTACTTAGAGCATGCAAATGTAGAATGCATATTGAAAATATATCATCTGGCAATATTATCCATTTTTAATGTTATCATACACCGATCGATATCTGTTCTCTTTTATATGTCACTGTTGAGATGCAAACGTGTTTTAGTTTAAAAGTGTTTAGAATGCAAATTTGAATGAACTTGCTTTGGATAAGTGTAATTTATAATTAACTGAGACATGCTTGTTCCAAAGAGTTCAAGTTGCACATGGACGTTTAAAATTAATGCTAAATATAATTTCTTTATTTTCGGTGCAGCTGTAATCTCTTGTGTGATAATGCAGACAGCTCAGTAAAGCTTCCCTACAGTTTTTGAATCTGCAAAAGAGAGACTCTCCTAATTTTGTTCACTTTTCCTATAGAAAAGCATTTGAACTCTTCAATCTGATGGTATGAGGCTAATTGAGATCATGTTCTGGGTGTTACTCTGGGCAATACCTTTCTCATGAGACGGGCCCTGACTGGCCCCCCCTCAGGTGGATGTAAAAGATCCCATTGCACTATTTGCAGAAGAGCAAGGGAGTTCTCTGTGTCCTGGCCAATATCCATCTTTCACTCAATCACTAAAATAGATTGTCTGGTCGTTATCACATTGCCCTTTGTGGAAGCTTGCTGTGCATAAAATGGCTGCCATGTGTTCTGCAGTGCAATTGTGACTACAATGCTGATGCAATGCTTGGCGATGTAATGTGAGTGGGGCGGTGATTTGTCCGGTTTTATACCGGATAATCTGGCTTCGAGCTGATTGGTACCAGAATGTTTTATGTCCAGTAATTTGTGCTTCAGTGTACTCTAGTCTGCAGTGGCCTCTGAGACTAGGACATAGAAAACAGTTGTTCTTTATATTCCCCTGGCCTACCGCCATATCTCCCCTGCCTACAATTGGACTTTTTTTCATCCTGAGCCGAGATGGATCTCTGTGATGTGTTCCCCCCCCTCCCACCACTCTACTTTGCATCACAATGGTGTTCTAGTAATGGTCACCCTTGATATAGGGGCAATATAAATCTTCTGCTCAGTTCTAAAAATGTTATTGGAACGCTAAAGTGATTTTGCCAAAGAAAACTACTGTAATTAACAATCTGCTTTTGTGCCTACTCAGTCTATGCTGGAAAACAACCAGTTGTTAGTTTTACTAAAGTCAGCGAGTCATCAAGCTAACTGCCTCAGTCAGAACGGTCCATCTAATCGAATATTCCTGATCTCTTGAGTTATTTTTCTGATTGTAATAACTCCTTACCCTCCAGGTTTGATTCCAACAGCAAGTGTACTAGTGAGATACTTCCAAATGCAAAACAACCTAGTGACTGCAATTGCAGCCACTAAAATTCCCAGGCACTAATTTATCTGATCTCTTCCAATGGCAAAATACCACAGGTAGTAGTGTTAAATAACTTATAATTGTTATAGCTACATTTGTTTTGATTCTGGCCAAATATCGGGTGAATTGTTAACTTTGCAATTTGGTGATGTTGTTATGGTATTGGCCTGTCCATGCCTCTACCCAATAAGGTCAACAGCTAAACCAGAAAGATTGTTTCTGTTATCTTTTCCGGTAATTGTGATTGACTAAGATTACACAGGTACTCTGAAGTTGTGCTCAAACTTTTGAGTAATATATGCAAACCTTATACATGTCAATTTTCCCATCCCTTCATCCCACCAATAGTGGTGGGTGCTTCAGTCATCTTCATTTATCTTTACTGGAGCACTGTCCTTAAACCCCTTCACTTCTCTCTCGTTTTTCTCAAAACCAAGCATTTGGTCACCGCTCCTAATCTCTGATCAAGGTTCAGTATTCATTCGCCCATCTGTTTCTATTTGTAAAGTCTCTTGGGAAGGTTTTTACATTAATGACACTATATAAATGCGAGTTATTAGTTGCAGGTGAGTGAAGGGTGTTACATTTCTGTTTTCATACAGTGTTTGAAATGAATGTCACTATATATCTATTTATCTATCTCCATTTAGAATTAATATTGGTTGATGTACTTTGATAAACCCAACTACGTTTGGATAGATGTCAGCTTCTCTAACAGTGCAATATGTGACCTTTTACTTGAACTAGATTTTTAATATTAGAAGTCTTAAGAAGGAACTGTACAAAAAAGGCATCATGAAACTGCTGACAGACTGACTTGGTTGTACGTAATGTAGAGTTGTTGATGCAGTTCAGCTGTTGCTTTTGAACTTTAGCAGCTTAATTTTCACGTTTTGTACTTGGCTAATTTGGAAAAACTAATCATCTTCTGTAAATTAAACATTACTGAGGTCAGAGTAACCTTGTGGCATGACTTCAGGTTCTGCCTTTTTTAAAATCACCATGGCACCACAGGTCTGTCAAGTATTTCAGGAAGTGTGTTTCTATAAGGGGAGCATGTATCTGATTCCACAAGTGAACACAGGCTATAACTACATTTTGAATCTGCAACTTTTATCACCACTTTCTTCTTAGCTTCAAGTACACGCAGTGCGTTTGTCTGTGTCCTATGTACAGGAGCCACTTTGCTTTGTTAGATAACGGCCCATATTACATTTCCAGCTATAATTTTTAACCTTTGAGCTCACATCTATTTCATCTTAAACGTTTTGACAGCATAGACGTTGTGGTTACCACTTGATAATTTTATATTTGTTTTTCATAATCAACTAAAAGTATTTTAGTGAGGAGCCCATTTTGTTTTCTGTCAGCATTTGGTCGTTGTATTTGTAAAATATTGTTCTTACCAGCAAAATATTAATCGTATTTTGCAAACTCTAACCCATCCTTCTTTGGGACTTTAGAAACTTATTGTTCTGTTGTGGTTTGGGGAGACTGGATTCCGATTCCAGTCAACTTGTATTTAGGTGTGAGCTACCCAGATCTTTGGCTGCACTGCACAAGTACAGCTGTTTGTTTTGTGAATCTGTTGCTTAATTGATCTGCGTTTTGTGATCAAATTTGAAAAGCAGTTGTGCTTTAATGACTTATCCTCCACTGCACAGTTGACTAACCATAATATTGTGTTCTGTGTGTTTGTCATTTGTGTACACTGGAAAGAGAGAAAGGGAAAACGACATTCCACCAGTCTCCCTTTTTTTTACCCCACTCCCTCAAGTTCACTTTCCACTTTTAAATACCAGAGCTTTTAGTTTCAGCCTAATGTGTGTTTATCTTCCAAAATGACACATTTAGTTTCCTTAAGATTGCTTAAATGTCAGTCCTTAGCTTTTTGTTGTCTGTCCATGTATCTCCTTCTGTCGCTTGGTGTCACATTTTGCTTTATAATAGCTCTGTGAAGCGCCTTGGAAAGTTCCCTTATATTGAAGATGCTGTATATAAGTTGTAGTAGTGATACTTGTCTATAATTATACACAATGCAGCCATTGGACTATATGACCTTATTTTGGCAAATTCATAAGTCTAATAACCTAAAACAGTGATATAAAATCTGTCTATTGAGATAAGAAATTAAGTGCTAACATTAATTTCAGTGAGTATAACACACTGCAACTTCCTAACATGCCTCCAGAAGTCAAATTCTATCTACTTCTGAAACAGAGCGGGATTTTTCAGCTGCACTTGCCCAAGACTGGAAAGTCCTGCCTGAGGTCACCAGACCTTTGCATGGTCTGTGTCCCACCCTCTACAATTCCTGTGGCGAGCGGGATGGCAAAATTCCGCTCGGGGCATCTAATGCCATACATATTGGAAATTGATTTTTCACTTGTCAAATTTCTGTATACATTTTTGAAACAAAATCTACAGTTGTTGAAAGTTGTAATATAGAAAATAAAGGCCTGCCTTTAGATAGTGCCTTCCATGGTCACAAGATGTACAAAGTGCTTTACAGCCAATGATGTCGTTTGGAAGTGTAGTTGCGTTGATGTTGTTGTTGTGTTGGAAACACTGCAGCCAATTTGCACACAGCAATAACCCAGAAACAGCAATGTGACAATGACCAGGTAAGCTGTGCTTAGCATGTGGATTGAAGGATACATATTGGCCAGGGTACCTGAGGATCACCCTTGCTCCTCTTGCAAATGGGACCATGAGCTCTTGTGTGTCCAGCAGAAAAGGCGGGCAGCCCCTGATTAATGTTTCAGCTGGCTTGTTGCACTCAAGGGCTGGAGCGAGACTCGGAACTCCTTGTGACTTTGGCAAGAGCGCTCCCACCTGAGCTGCAGCTGATGGGTGTAATACTGGGTTAGTTAATAAACCAGATCACTTAGTTTTTGTTTATGAAAAAGGATTGAGGATGTCAAAATGATAAACCTTGGAGAACATAAGAGGGCTAAAATATATTTAAAGTGCTCTAATTGTTGCCCCTAGCCTCTTGCCATGGTTTCAGATTCTGTAGTTTTTTTTCCAATGATTTAGGCATGAGCAACTTTTTTGTGTGTGATTTGGAAAGGAATAAGTTCAGCCAGCCAACTGCATGCTGAGTAGGACATTTGTTGACAGGTGATATAAATTGGCGATGGACAATTGTTTTGCACAGAGCACAAGTGGTGGCCCATTCATTCAGAAATCATCTGTCCGCTCAGTATTCTCAACTCTAGTGATTTCAGTCTTTGAAAGCAGACTTTTCATGAATCAATACTCGGGCTAAAAGCCCCCAGGTAGCAGAGCGCCAGTGAAAGGTGTAAAGTAACTGAAGGAGTCTGGAGTCACAAGAAAGCTTGTAAGGGAGAAGTAACTGCCTTAACAGGGCAGACAGCAGACTGAATATCTTTGTGTTAAAGGTTCCCCTAACTGGGATAATATACACGGGTTCTTCATTTTAACAGCATTTCACAAATAGATGCTAAACTATTGCACCAAATGACTTTTGCCATATTGTTTATTTTGCCTACCAAGAATAAAGAAATAAAGAATATGTATTTATCGAATGCTCTTCCTGAACTTCAGGATGTCTCAAAATGCTTCATGGGCATTAAACGAACAACAATAACATTTTCCATAGTCCTTCACTGGAGTGTTATCAGAAACAAATTAACATTGAGCCAAAGAAGGTGACATTAGGATTGAGACTAAAAGCTGAGGTAAAGACAGATCTTGAAGGAGAAGAAAGAGTTGGAGAAGGGATTTGGCAAGAAAATTCCAAAATCTAGGGCCTCAGCACCTTGAAGCACAGCTACCAAGGTTGTGGCAAAGGAAATCTGCGATGGACAGAGTTTTTAAAGTTTGTTTATTATTGTCACAAGTAGGCTTACATTAACACTGCAATGAAGTTACTGTGACAATCCCCTAGTCACCACACTCCTGGTGCCTGTTCGGGTACACTGAGGGAGAATTTAGCACAGCCAATGCACCTGTGCACCACGTCTTTCAGACTGTGGGAGGAAACCGGAGCACCCAGAGGAAACCCATACAGACACGGGGAGAACATGCAGACTCCGAAAAGTCTGTGCCACCATGCTGCCCCAGGCCACGATTCAAATCATAGGAGTTTTTGTTGGATTATGGAATTGGAGGAGGTCAGAGATTGAAAAGGGCAATTTAATGGAGGCATATGCACACAAATATTTTATATTTGAGGATTTTAAAATTGTGGTGTGTCAATCAGCAAGAATGGGTGATGGATGAATGAGACTTGGTGAGAGTTGAGTAACAGGCAGCAGAATTTTAGATGAGCTCAAGTTCATGCAAAATGTGAGCCTGACCTGTGAAGCATTGGAAGAGAACTTTGTTGCGGCACTGAATGATCCCACAACAGAAATGAGACCAGTAGAAAATCTTTTTTAATGATGTTGGTTAATGGATAAATATTGTCCATTATGTTGGGGAGAGGTCCTGGTCTCGGAATAGTGCCATGGGAGGGGGAGGGGGTAATTAGATTCATGTCTCACCCGAAAGTCGGCACTTTTGATGCAGCACTCCTTCAGTACAGCACTTGTTGGTTTGGATAATGGGGCTTCACCCCGCACCTTCTGACTGAGCTGAAGATGTTACTGCTGAGGAAAGGCTGGCTGCTTGCAGGCAAAACAAAGTGTCTGCCTTCTGAAGAATAAAGTACAACATGAGACATTAAGCGATGAAGCTCTGTCCAGACTAGAAGCATTTCATTGTTTTCCTGCTATTGCCGAAACAGAGACAGGGCACTGAATCAACTTTTCCACAGGCATTAACCAGAGAGTGCTCCTAGATAGAAATCATAGAATCCCTACAGCGCAGAATGAGGCCATTCAGCCCATCGAGCCTGCAATTTAGCATGGCCAATCAACCTACACTGCGCATCTTTGGAATGTGGGACGAAACCGGAGCACCTGGAAGAAACCCACGCAGATATGGGGAGAACGTGCAAACTCCACACAGACAGGCACCCAATGCTGTAATTGAACCTGGGTCCCTGGTGTTGGTATAGTGTTGGTTTCTACCTGCCATTCTTTGTAAATTAAATGTATTCAATAAACATAATATCAGCCTGTTTTAAAGTCCTATTATTTTAAATTGAATCAAAAAAGGAATTACTTTGGAATAACTTTTGTTAACCTCTGGTTTGACCTGTTGAAGCAATACACATGTTTTGAGAGAATACTATGTTGATTGTCAAGGGCGAAACATCAGATACAGTAGTATGGAGCCATTCAGACTGAAAGTCCAAGGTATAGTCCTAATTTCTGTTTAATTCATTGCTTTCTCTGAGTATGGCAGTGCAATTGCATCATGTCACCAAGCTAGGGAGAAGAAAACATGGCAAGAATTTGTGCCTGTCACTGTCCACTGATCTCTGATGGAAACTTGTACACATCTAACTGTTGGAAGAGGATGAGATTGGATTTTGTTGTGACTGTTCATGATGGACAATTGCCAGCTGATGGGTCCACATGCCCAGCATCTCAATATCCTGAGGGAGAAGTAAGAATTTGGTTGATCTTGTATTAAAATGATCACATTTGTAATGTAAATTTTGTTTGCACCAAAAGTTTAAAGCTGCATTAGCACAATCCAAATTCACACTTGAACATGTCAAGTTCTCCACTTTCCATCAGATTCAACATAACAAATATTGCAATTCGAACTAGAAAATACAAGTTTGAAATAGATGGTGTCCTAATTAATTTTTTTGCAACTACAGTAAATTAATGACTTTTTCTCAAACTATTTAAGGAAATTTTCGCTCTTGTTGCTCATTTCATGATAATTCTGGTCACGTTTATGAAGAGTTTTGATCTTGTGACAATGGTGTTAATTAGCTTTTGCTTTCTAATAGTACAACTATTAAAATAGCTGCTGATTAAACATGAGGAAAACCAACTACTTAAAGGTGGTTTTTCGCCTGTGCTGTGAGGTCTCTTACGAAGTGTTGTTAGATGAATGCAACTTTACAATGTTCCGACATGCATATGTTTAAACTCGCACTGGGTTTGGCTGCTTGCTAACGGGATTAAACTTCCTGCTGTAAATGACATCTGGCTGGAGCTCTGGTTGTGGAAATTTCTGTTGGTGCTGCAATCCATCTTTATCATATCCCAAACCATTTCAATTCACCTAAGAGATGCTCGTTGTTTCAAGCAGACCAGTGTAACTTAGCTTTGGCCAAATTAAAGTCTTCACTCTTTTTCTGTGCTCATGGAAGCTGCTTCCTCATTCTTCTAGATCTCAGTATGCTTTCAGTGTCCACCTCTGCTTTTGCTCTCCATCCTCTTCGCAATAAAATGCCAACTCCAAACGGAGCCGTTACACTATAAAGTGGGGAATCCACATTTTATATTGTTTTGTTGTCGTCTGCTCTCGAGCAGTTCTTGTGCAATGACCGTTCTACTTCTTCACTTCCATTCAGAAAGCACCTTCAAAAATTTTTTTTTAAAAACCAAGATAGTTCAAGCACAAGGGGAAAAAACTGAATGCTGAAAGGATTGTTAGACAATGAGATCAAGCTCTCAGTCACTTAATTGATGTTTAAAAGGAATCTTTTAGGAGAGAGAGGACAAAGAGCTTAGTGAGGGAATTTGAATGTGTAGCTGGAGGAAAATAAAGCTCATCCAATCTGAACCTGGGACAAGCAGTCTGACTGCCTAGAGTCAGTGGAAGAGGGGACAAGAGAGCTGATGGAGGACTAGAGTTGGGAAGCATCAATATAAGTATGGAAGCCGACCCTATATCTCAAATGATGAGGAAGTGGAGGGAGCAAGCATAGACTTTCCTAGAGTGTGGGCATAAGCGGAGTGAGAGGAGCCTTTGGGAGAGATGCTTAATTACAGAAAAGAGCACGGCCAATAGTCTCAATGGGCTATAATACATGAATGGGATGGGGATGAGGGTTGGGTGAGTGGAGAAGTCAGTGCAGCCTCCATAGGAAGATGGGCTGCATGCTGTAACAATAAGTACAGAAGTATATAAACAGTCACTTTGTAGGATAGCACATGAATATTGCTGAATCTAATGAATATTCATTATTTACCATGAATATTGCTGATCTGATTTATCATTGTTACATCTATTAACACCGTGAAAAGTATTGTTTCTTGTGCGCTATACAGACAAAGCATATCGTTCATAGAGAAGGAAATGAGAGAGTGCAGAATGTAGTGTTACAGTCATAGCTAGAGTGTAGAGAAAGATCAACTTAATGCAAGGTAAGTCCATTCAAAAGTCTGACAGCAGCAGGGAAGAAGCTGTTCTTGAGTCGGTTGGTACGTGACCGTAGACTTTTGTATCTTTTTCCCTGAAGGAAGAAGGTGGAAGAGAGAATGTCTGGAGTCTGTGGAGTCCTTAATTATGCTGGTTCCTTTGCAGAGGCAGCGGGAAGTGTAGACAGAGCCAATGAATGGGAGGCTGGTTCGCACGATGGATTGGGCTACATTCACGACCTTTTGTAGATCCTTGCGGTCTTGGGCAGAGCAGGAGCCATACCAAGCTGTGATACAACAGAAAGAATGCTTTCTATGGTGCATCTGTAAAAGTTGGTGAGAGTCGTAGCTGACATGCCAAATTTCCTTAGTCTTCTGAGAAAGTAGAGGCGTTGGTGGGCTTTCTTAACTATAGTGTCAGCATGGGGAGACCAGGACAGGTTATTGGTGATCTGGACACCTAAAACCCTGAAGCTCTCGGCCCTTTCTACTTCGTCCCCATTGATGTAGACAGGGGCATGTTCTTCTTTACGCTTTCTGAAGTCGATGACAATCTCCATTTTGATGACTTTGAGGGAGAGATTATTGTTGCCGCACCAGTTCACCAGATTCTCTATCTCGTTCATAAGAACATAAGGAATAGGAGCAGGAGTAGGCCATCTAGCCCCTCGAGCCTGCCCCGCCATTCAATAAGATCATGGCTGATCTGACGTGGATCAGTACCACTTACCCGCCTGATCCCCATAACCCTTAATTCCCTTACCAATCAGGAATCCATCCATCCGCGCTTTAAACATTCAGCGAGGTAGCCTCCACCACCTCAGTGGGCAGAGAATTCCAGAGATTCACCACCCTCTGGGAGAAGAAGTTCCTCCTCAACTCTGTCTTAAACCGACCCCCCTTTATTTTGAGGCTGTGTCCTCTAGTTTTAACTTCCTTACTAAGTGGAAAGAATCTCTCCGCCTCCACCCTATCCAGCCCCCGCATTATCTTATAAGTCTCCATAAGATCCCCCCTCATCCTTCTAAACTCCAACGAGTACAAACCCAATCTCCTCAGCCTCTCCTCATAATCCAAACCCCTCATCTCCGGTATCAACCTGGTGAACCTTCTCTGCACTCCCTCCAATGCCAATATATCCTTCCTCATATAAGGGGACCAATACTGCACACAGTATTCCAGCTGCGGCCTCACCAATGCCCTGTACAGGTGCATCAAGACATCCCTGCTTTTATATTCTATCCCCCTCGTGATATAGGCCAACATCCCATTTGCCTTCTTGATCACCTGTTGTACCTGCAGACTGGGCTTTTGCGTCTCATGCACAAGGACCCCCCGGTCCCTTTGCACGGTAGCATGTTTTAATTTGTTTCCATTGAGATAGTAATCCCATTTGTTATTATTTCCTCCAAAGTGTATAACCTCGCATTTATCAACGTTATACTCCATTTGCCATATCCTCGCCCACTCACTCAGCCTGTCCAAATCTCTCTGCAGATCTTCTCCGTCCTCCACACGATTCACTTTTCCACTTATCTTTGTGTCGTCTGCAAACTTCGTTACCCTACACTCCGTCCCCTCCTCCAGATCATCTATATAAATGGTAAATAGTTGCGGCCCGAGTACCGATCCCTGCGGCACGCCACTAGTTACCTTCCTCCAACTGGAAAAACACCCATTTATTCCGACTCTTTGCTTCCTGTCGGATAGCCAGTCCCCAATCCACTTTAACACACTACCCCCAACTCCGTGTGCCCTAATCTTCTTCAGCAGCCTTTTATGGGGCACCTTATCAAACGCCTTTTGGAAATCCAAAAACACCGCATCCACCGGTTCTCCTCCATCAACCGCCCTAGTCACATCTTCATAAAAATCCAACATGTTCGTCAAGCACGACTTTCCCCTCATGAATCCATGCTGCGTCTGATTGATCGAACCATTTCTATCCAGATGCCCTGCTATCTCCTCTTTAATAATGGATTCCAGCATTTTCCCTACTACAGACGTTAAGCTGACCGGCCTATAGTTACCCGCCTTTTGTCTCCTTCCTTTTTTAAACAGCGGCGTAACATTAGCCGTTTTCCAATCAACCGGCACTACCCCAGAATGCAACGAGTTTTGATAAATAATCACTAACGCATCCACTATTACCTCTGACATTTCTTTCAATACCCTGGGATGCATTCCATCCGGACCCGGGGACTTATCCACCTTCAGTCCCATTAGTCTACCCAGCACTGCCTCTCTGGTAACATTAATTGTATTAAGTATTTCTCCTGCTGCCAACCCTCTATCGTTAATATTTGGCAAACTATTTGTGTCCTCCGCCGTGAAGACCGACACAAAAAACTTATTTAAAGACTCAGCCATATCCTCATTTCCCACTATTAACTCCCCCCTCTCGTCCTCCAAGGGTCCAACATTCACTCTAGCCACTCTATTCCTTTTTATATATTTATAAAAACTTTTACTATCATTTTTTATATTAATTGCTAGCCTAGCTTCATAGTCTATCCTTCCTTTCTTTATCGCTTTCTTAGTCTCTCTTTGTTGTTTCTTAAATTTTTCCCAATCACTTGTTTCTCCACTATTTTTGGCCACTCTGTACGCAGCTGTTTTTATTTTAATACTCTCCTTTATTTCCTTCGTTATCCACGGCTGGTTCTCCCTTTTCTTACAATCCTTGTTTTTTGCTGGAATATATTTTTGCTGAGAACTGAAAAGGATCTCCTTAAAAATCCTCCACTGTTCCTCAGCTATCCTACCTGCCAGCCTGCTCTCCCAGTCTACCTTAGCCAATTCATCCCTCATCCTATCATATTTCCCTCTGTTCAAACAGAGGACACTGGTTTGGGACCAAACTTTCTCCTCTTCCATCTGAATCAGAAATTCGACCATATTGTGGTCACTAGACCCAAGAGGGTCCTTCACAATAAGATCCTTAATTCTACCTACCTCGTTACACAATACCAGATCCAAAATAGCTCGTTCCCTCGTCGGTTCCGTAACATGCTGTTCAAGGAAACTATCCCGACAGCATTCTAAGAACTCTTCCTCTATTCCACCCTTACCGACTTGAGTCTGCCAGTCAATGTGCATGTTGAAGTCCCCCATGATTATTCCTGTGCTCTGTCTCATCATTGTTTGAGATCTGACCCACTACGGTGGTGTCATCAGCAAACCTGAAAATCGAACTGGAGGGGACTTTGGCCGCACAGTCATAGGTGTATAAGGAGTATAGTAGGGGGCTGAGAACACAGCCTTGTGGGGCACCAGTGTTGAGGATGATCATGGAGGACGTATTGTTGCCTATCCTTACTGATTATGGTCTGTGAGTTAGGAAGTTCAGGATCCATTCGTAGAGGGAGGTGCCGAGGCCCATGCCACAGAGTTTGGAGATGAGTTTTGTGGGAATAATAGAGTTGGAGTCAGCAAATAGGAGTCTGACATAGGTGTCCTTGTTATCCATATGACGAGAGTCATATTGCTTAAGGGTTTCATCTTGCACTTATCTGGACAAATGCGAGAAGGCCACATTTCAATCGACCACAATTTATATACGACAGAACAACAAAATACTAATTGGTTGGCAAGTCGACTCTGGCCAAGACACTGCCATGGAGAAAACAATGGGGCCGAACATCCCAGCGACTGGCTGGTGGCATCAAACCTCAAGTTCCTTGAATTGTTCATAATAGGCAGGGTACCAGAACGCGCTTGCAAAACCCAAAACAGATGTGTTTCTGCGATTGAGCAGCACTTGCTGAACTATCCTGGCTGAGCTAATATCTGCACTAACAACCAATTTAAGATCATTAGTGAAGCGCATAACAGGGCTCATTTACATTTACTCGGAGTGACATGCATTCATATGCAAACATGTTCTCTGCAAACAAAAGGAACTTGTTCAAGCCTTGCAACTTTTTTTGAATTATCAGGGAACTGATCCTGTAGTTCTCCAGTTGCTTTCTCCACATGGCAATACCTCAGCCAATCAGGATGGACTTGTGTAAGGGAATTTTCCGGGCGTTTCCCCCTGGTGCCATGTATTGAGCTGAACTCAGCTAATACAAAGACTCGCGAAAGACTGTGTCTGTAGTTAAAGACGTTCTTTATTGACCAGTATGCATTGGGAGAGAGACAGCTGGGAGATTCCAACTTCTCTGACGTTATAGTACATGTGTAAAACACATCTACTTTTTCGAAGGTTTCCTTTTCCCGCCCAACCTGTCATCCAAACTAGATGATCCCATTACATTTATACACATTATTTACTTTGGCCAATAGTAGCCTCTAGCAGAATTGGGAATTCATTGGTCAACCAGACCCAGGTGGTGCCCCCCCCCCCCGCCCAATTGCCTAGCAACCTTACCTGCGCAAATCTGGTAAGTTCAAGGATCGCCCTCACCACCTGCAAACCATGGGAATGGAGAGGGAGTCATTTCCCTCTTCCTGCTAGCTATCCCTTAGCAGTAGAAGCTGAATGCTTCTATTCATTGCAACTAGAAGCTAAATACCTCCATTCTTTTTAAAACCTTGGTAGTTTGCAGCTGCATGGTCTCACACTGATAATAGAGAATATATTCTATACCTTATTGTTTCCAAAGAATGTGGCCTGTCTAGTTCTGCTCGTTTCCCATTATGCTTGGGGCAGGCTGCATCTTGGCCAAAGCTTACAAGACATTTGAAAATTTATTTTAAATCTATAATACTTATATAATCATTGGTAGAGAACTTTGTATATGTATCTACGCAGACAATACTTATGCATGCTGTATATATTTTAGCCACTTTGATTCTTATGGCATATATGAGGCACACTGTGAGCTCTATTCTAAACTAGTCTATCTTGTTTTAGTAGTCTTCAAAATACCAGAGGTTTCTCTACCCCCTTCTACAACTTGCCAAACAATCAGTACCCTTTTCTCCTGCCGATAAATTGTGATCATTTGAAATGAGTCACTCATGTGTTTGTCCTGATGAGGGCTAGAAGAAAAGCTGCAGCAAGATGGGACTCTCTCAGCAATTTTCAAGAACTATGTAACTTGCTGTTCCAAGACTGCAGTTCAATATACTGGTACATAACAGCAGACTTTCTTTCAATCTTCTCCCCTGGATACAGACTTGTGGTTTTTGTATTGCTGGCTTGTACAGACCTTCCCAAACAGTCCGGAAATTCTGGCTATTGCAAATGCGTAACCTGATGCATGCCGCAAAGCAGATTGTAGCTGATATTTGGAAGAGGCTACAGTCCCCTTATTAAAACTTCCAGTTATATCCTTTTGGTTCATCCGAGTATTTGACTTTGCTATCCTGAAGAAATGCAGTCCAAGTGGTGATCATTGTATGCACAGAGCTCCCAACATCAGTCAAGCATGAGTTGGAATCATTGCCCTCTTATCCTACAATTGAGTTTACACTGAAGGATAACTCTGATTTTGCAAGGAGCAGTGGAGCTTCTCACTGAGTGCAAAGAAATTTGTGCAGAGAGATCTATATGGCAAGAACTTTTAACACTTCCTCTATGCATTCGATTGCAGTGCGGTTTAATGTGCATTTGCAGCCTTGAGTTGCCCTAATATCATGCTATCCAAGTAGCAAATCACATTAAAGAATTATTTCAACCATCCAGGAAATGAAAACCAGATAACCACACCATCAAAGACCACCAAAGGTTTGCCATAGTCCCAGATGACCATAGGCTGCTCTCCCCTTTTGAGGGGGAGTGCTTAGGGTAAAGTTGCAATTTATAATGCTCCTATGAACTGCTGCAGACCATTTCATTACTTGAAAGACTTGTACAAATTCAAGTTGTTATTGGGCAACACTGAGTCCATCACTTTTTAAAAAGAAATTTCAGAGCGAAATAGATTTGGGCACGTACACGGGTTACGTTAGAAGAAGCTGCCTGTGGCAGGTCAGTGAATGACAGACAGTGCCTTCAGGATTTCTGTTAGTCTGCACTTGGATTAAAGCCCGAGATTGTGCTCCGTTTCACAGGCGTAGTGAAGGCTAATGCTGACAGATCAAAAACAACAAATTCTTGGTCAACGGTCTAGACGTACCCTTTCTGTTTCCTTTTTTTTCTTATCCTCTAAGATAACCTCTTGGTTGTGGTCTCTCAAGCCTGCATCACTAGGCCATTACTCTGCAGTCTTTACACGAAAGCAAAATTCTGCAGATGGTGGAAAAGATAAAAACACACAATGCTGGAAATATTCTGCAGGTCAGCATCTGTGGTGGGGAACAGTTAACAGTTCAGGTTGATGACCCTTCACCAGAACTTTGCACTCCTTGGGCTTGAATGTTTGCCTGTGTCTGGGTGCGGTGTCCACAGTTTCTTGGGTTAGTGCTAGTGCTCTAAATCCATTTTTCAATATTAAACAGTAAATAAGGACAGTTATGGCATAGAATGGAACTAAGTGGTACTTGTCTATCTGTGCCAATACCCCAAACTAGAATTAGTTGCGTGATGGCAGGTAATCTTTTCAGGAAGACATGCGATACAGCTGTCTTAGTGTACTTGGAAAATAATAACTTGGAAACCCAGTTTGTTTGTGTCCAACATGACGGGGTTCAACAAAATGCCCAGTGTTTGTATGGGAAAGCTGTTTTAGGTGACCCGCATGTTTATGCTCGTATAATTATTATTCCTGTGTAGATAGGATAGATTGGGCAAGTTAGATCAGACAAACCTTTGATTGTCAACCAAATAGCTGTTAAATGTTTGAAGATTATGGAAACTGTTGTCTCATCACTTCTGACGAATCAAGATTTCCACGTTATGTCCTTGAAAGGCAAAGGGCACAAGAGAAAAGTTCAATTCCATGCTAGTGATTACAAAGTTGTATTCTGGCAATATACATATCCAAACAAAAAAAAGTAAATGATTTCTTCTTTACTTTTGTATTTTTGATTTCCTTCGCACCTGTCAGGAGCCATGGCTCATGCTGTATTGTTGTGGAGTTCGCAAAGCAATATTAAGGCATTCAGGATACCACTCTGAAATTGTATGGTGTTATTTTGTTTGCAGAATTTCAGCACAGCATTATTCCGATCATGGATTTGCACCTTTTAATAACTGGGTTGGGTAATCCAAAGATACAGTGAACTTTAAAGCTGATTGCCTAGGTTTGTTTATTCTCTGCAGTAATTTTAAGTCTCATTTTGATTTGTCATAAACTGCCAAAAGATGTGGTTCTGTTTGAGCTACAGTAAAAAATTTCTTCCTTATTGTTAATATAAAATCTTTTTTGAATTATGCTTTGAGATTGGTGCATTTTGTCATGTCAATCACAGGATAGTTGCTTTTATTTGTGGTTGGAATATTGAGATGTTAATTGCCTGCAGTAGCAATAGTTGTAAATGTACCAGGAGCAGAATTGTACAAGCATTTCTTTGTGGGTTTGTAATTCTGCCATTACGATAAACACGAGAATTTAAACGCAAAGAAACGTCAGTTGCCACTAAATCTGGCACCATGATATTTGTCACCATATAGTGGCTTAAATCTTCATATATACATAGAACAGTACAGCACAGAATAGGCCCTTCGGCCCACGATGTTGTGCCGAGCTTTATCTGAAACCAAGATCAAGCTATCCCACTCCCTATCATCCTGGTGTGCTCCATGTGCCTATCCAATAACCGCTTAAATGTTCCTAAAGTGTCTGACTCCACTATCACTGCAGGCAGTCCATTCCACACCCCAACCACTCTCTGCGTAAAGAATCTACCTCTGATGTCCTTCCTATATCTCCCACCATGAACCCTATAGTTATGCCCCCTTGTAATAGCTCCATCCACCCGAGGAAATAGTCTTTGAACGTTCACTCTATCTATCCCCTTCATCATTTTATAAACCTCTATTAAGTCTCCCCTCATCCTCCTCCGCTCCAGAGAGAACAGCCCTAGCTCCCTCAACCTTTCCTCATAAGACCTACCCTCCAAACCAGGCAGCATCCTGGTAAATCTCCTCTGCACTCTTTCCAGCGCTTCCACATCCTTCTTATAGTGAGGTGACCAGAACTGCACACAATATTCCAAATGTGGTCTCACCAATGTCCTGAACAGTTGCAGCATAACCCCACGGCTCTTAAACTCCAACCCCCTGTTAATAAAAGCTAACACACTATAGGCCTTCTTCACAGCTCTATCCACTTGAGTGGCAACCTTTAGAGATCTGTGGATATGGACCCCAAGATCTCTCTGTTCCTCCACAGTCTTCAGAACCCTACCTTTGACCCTGTAATCCACATTTAAATTAGTCCTACCAAAATGAATCACCTCACATTTATCAGGGTTAAACTCCATTTGCCATTTTTCAGCCCAGCTTTGCATCCTATCTATGTCTCTTTGCAGCCTACAACAGCCCTCCACCTCATCTACTACTCCACCAATCTTGGTGTTATCAGCAAATTTACTGATCCACCCTTCAGCCCCCTCCTCTAAGTCATTAATAAAAATCACAAAGAGCAGAGGACCAAGCACTGATCCCTGTGGCACTCCGCTAGCAACCTGCCTCCAGTCCGAAAATTTTCCATCCACCACCACCCTCTGTCTTCGATCAGACAGCCAGTTACCTATCCAATCGGCCAACGTTCCCTCTATCCCACACCTCCTTACTTTCATTATAAGCCGACCATGGGGGACCTTATCAAACGCCTTACTAAAATCCATGTATATGACATCAACTGCCCTACCTTCATCAACACAGTTACCTCCTCAAAAAATTCTATCAAATTTGTGAGGCACGACTTGCCCTTCACGAATCCGTGCTGACTATCCCGGATTAATCCGCATCTTTCTAAATGGTCGTAAATCCCATCTCTAAGGACCTTTTCCATCAATTTACCAACCACCGAAGTAAGACTAACCAGTCTATAATTACCAGGGTCATTTCTATTCCCTTTCTTAAACAGAGGAACAACATTCGCCACTCTCCAGTCATCTGGCACCATCCCCGTGGACAGTGAGGACCCAAAGATCAAAGCCAAAGGCTCTGCAATCTCATCCCTTGCCTCCCAAAGAATCCTAGGATATATTTCATCAGGCCCAGGGGACTTATCGACCTTCAGTTTATTCAAAACTGCCAGTACATCCTCCCTCCGAACATCTATTTCCTCCAGCCTATTAGCCTGTAACACCTTCTCTTCCTCAAAAACATATATATTAAATGATTGGATTAGTTCAGTCTCTCTTTCCCCCACTCCTCATAATTACATTGCAGGGTAGAAGGTAACTGGTATATTTGGTGGTATATGGTATACTTGGATCCTTGAGTTCTGTCTAAATAATTTGAACTGGAAATTGCACTTTTTGTTAAGGATTATTAAATTGTGAAATGAAAAGTAGCATGAAATTTGTAAATTTGGACAAGCCTAACAATGAGCAGGAAAAACAAATGGACTCATATTTATGGGTGACACTTGATGATGCACATCATTAAGTTGGAGAATGCAAGGCTGGAGGTATGGAGGGCTTTATTGGACAGATCACAAAGTATAAACTGCAGCTTGTTGGAAGGTGACATCACCAAAAGGCTCCTTTCCAGTTGACAGCATGATTAGTCGATATATAAACACGAACCCACAAAGGACAAGACACTGATTCATAAAGTAGTCAACTTTTTTCAGACTGTAAGTACGTAACTAAAAAGAGTTCTGCACGAAGGCCCACAACCCAAGGCCACTGTATCAGAGTGACTGAATCCTATTTGATTGCATCAGATTTCTGTATTTTGAGATCACACTCCAGTGTGCAGTTTGTATTTTTGTGGAAACTGAAACCCCCAATAGCCTATGAAGAAAATTAATGGGAGCGTAGTAGGGCAACTGTGCTATGAATTAAGTGGCAACTAAAACTAATATTCCAACATTTTATGACAATTAGAGAAAAAACTCTAGTATTCAAAGTGGAATCTTTGCAATGATGAATTAAAACAATTTTGAAAGGGAAAGATACTTCTGGTACTCAATGGTGTACATGCACATAGACATATTTACATTTTTGACCATTTTGGTACATTTTCATTTATTACAAAATGATTTTCCATAGTTCATCATTTGGTAGTATGGAACTTGAATATTGTTTTAAAAAGAGACATAGTACCAAAGCGTTTTGGGTGAAATGCTTGTTCATGCCAGCGGGGTTTTGCCATCCCGCTGCAGTGAATGAAGGTTTGGCTGGGCCCCAAATTCTCCAACCTCGCTGCAGCAGGAGCGTGGTGCGAACGGCTGGTAAGATCGCACCTTTTGCCTTCCACTCATCAGGACAGCTACGTAAGATAGACCAATAGTAAAAGCAACAACTGCTTATACGGCACAAGATGAGAGTGCTGATTGGTTGGCAAGTGGACTCTGGTGGAGGAGTTGCCATGGAGAATGCAAGCAGGGAGCAATTAACTGTTAATTGCCAAGCTTGTGTTTCAAATTCAAGCTAGGCATGTCTGCTCTGGTCAAGGCATTGCCCATGGGGAATGAACCAGGGAGTGGCTGTCCCCTTAGTTGGAACATGTGTAATATGTGGGCATGCTCCTTTCATCTGCAAAGGGCAAAGCCCTGTGTGTGAATATATTTGACTTCCAGCATGCTACCATGCATTAGTGAGCGACTCTCTGAACCCACCTGACCTTAAATTTGGTTGTCAGTGTGATGAGCACAAGCTGGATTGCTTAGCGAGTGTTACCCTGTCATGGAATCACATCGAATGTTGGACACTAATTATTTGGGTTTTGTAAGCATGGGCTGGTTGGCGACAGTCAGTACTCTGCCTGTTGCCAGTATGACAGATACCAAAGGAATGTGGTGTTTGGTATGATTTTAAATATTTTTCTCCATTGACCTTTCCCAGTCTTTTTCTTACATGCCTGTTCCTGCCTTCCGTACCCGCCTCAAGCCAAGTATGAGGAAATATCCAAGAGGAAACTGATCAGCTCTGAAGTGAGATGGTGCCTCATAATTACCCGTTCTGTGACTCAGCAGATGGGGAAAATGAAAATTGCTGCTAGTGGACTTGCATCTTGTGTTGCTCAATTGACTTGCCTTCTCGCTCCCTTTTCTCCCACCCCCTCGTGTGATTTATAACCAGAATTTTGAAATTAAAAACCCAAGATGAGCTAAAATGCCCTTTACATTTCTAGTTTTGCAGGCCCAAGCTATCATTGCAGTGTTAAAATGATCATACTAGGACAACAAGATATTGAGGAATCGCATCTCTTCAAATTATATTATGAATCTTTAAGGAATCTATAGGGGATACGTGGTCTTGGTTTTGTTGATGTCTCACAGCAGATGAGTTTCTGATTGCTTGCTGTTACGATGTTAAACAGTGGTATTAATCATGAAAACAAGCACAGTGACTTAAAAATGCAATAATAGCCCAGATATTTCTTTATCTAAAATATAAAATCATGTTTCCTTTGCATTATTTATTGTTATTCTGCATCTAAGTAACAGAGTTGAGGTTATTCTTAGCATTATCTTGGAAATTAATGCATTATTTACCCAAATGATGCGCTTAAAAGTAAAGAAAAAATGGAACAGATATTTGGTTGATTTTTTTTCAGATGGTGTCTTTCACATCTATCAAGAAACCAGTTCTGATTTTCCTTTTTCGCACGAAGTCCAAGTTGTAGATTTGTCATTTTGAAACTGTAACAAAAAAACGACATGCTTCCATTATGAGCTCCAGAACTGAGCAGGGCTCCAGTTGTAGGCCTGAAAGCAAATATACCCACTTTCCATGTACAGTTCGAATCGAACTAACGCAAGCTCAAACTACACTTTGCAATCACACATGATGGCCACCACTTCTATTTGCTCTCTTCCTGTACGTTTTTGTGCTTGCGATGGGTAAATCTCCCTAGTCAATGAGCACCTTTGTATAATAGGTTTGGCTTTCAGTTAACCTTTGCACATGCTCAACTTTCAGACAACCTGGTGAAGGCCTGGCGTTGGCTTCAGGAAGTCATATTTCCAGGGCCAAATGTAAATGGGCAGCACATCAGAAATACTGGCTGTTCGAGCAAATGTTTGCTGTAGAATACACAGGCAAAAAGAAGAATTTGCGCATTATACGGAAAGAAAAGTGTAGTGTTTGCCCAATATTAACCTGGTTTTAAGTTTTTAAAAAATTGCCCCTTGGCTGAGACAGTGGGCAGGATTCTCTGGTCTCGTCCATGCCCGCTCTGCTGCAAGTGAAAATGGAAAATTTGGCGTTCCAGCCAAAACTCCATTCACCGCAACGGCACCAGAGGATCTTAGCCACGAATTCGGTTGGAGGTTTTCGGTGATTGTCTGCCTGTTTAGTTGGACACATATCCCTTGACAATTTTTCAATTGCAGGAGCAGATATCCTGATGCCGGTCAACATTCTTCATTCCAACATCAAAAGTGATGTGCAAATTGTGGTGGGCTACCACAGATTGTGAAAGCAAATCATGTCTGATAAATTTGATTGGATTCTTTGTCGAGGTAACAGCATGTAGATAATGTACAGATGGACCTTTAGGAAGTCATCCAGCTGAGTGCCATAAAGAAAGCTTATTCAAAAGATGGAGACCCTTGGAATAAAGGGGACAGTGGTGGCATCGATAAGGTATCAGCTCAAGGGTGCCGGTGGATGGCCTTCAGACGGCGATGGTGTGAAGTGAACCCACAGATTATTTTTGGATCAAAGACTGTATTCATGTGCATACATCCTTAAAGTAGCAGAACAATTGTTTAATATTTAAAAAAAAAAGTATGGGTTACTTTTGTTTATAAATAGAAAAGTAGCATAACAAAGCAGAGAGATAAGAACATAAGAACGTAAGAAATAGGAGCAGGAGTAGGCCACCTAGCCCCTCGAGCCTGCCCCGCCATTCAATAAGATCATGGCTGATCTGATAGTGGTTTAGTTCCACTTACTCACCCGCTCCCCATAACCCTTAATTCCCTTATTGATCAGAAATCTATCTAACTGTGACTTAAACATATTTAACGAGGTAGCCTCCACTGCTTCAATGGGCAGAGAATTCCAGAGATTCACTGCCCTCTGAGAGAAGAAGTTCCTCCTCAACTCTGTCCTAAACTGACTCCCCCTAATTTTGAGGCTGTGTCCTCTAGTTCTTGTTTCCTTTCTAAGTGGAAAGAATCTCTCTGCCTCTACCCTGTCTAGCCCCTTCATGATCTTATATGTCTCTATAAGATCTCCCCTCAGCCTTCTAAGATCATGGCAGAGCTTAACAAATCACTTTTTAGGCCTCAGCTGGAATATAGTGGACAATTCTAGGCATGGCACTTAAAGAAAGAAAGATTACCAGGAATGCAAGTTACCAGGAATGCAAGTTATGAGGAGACATTGGAATAGTTAGGACTGTTCTCCTTGGAAGAGAGAAGGTTAAGAGATGAAACAAGCTGTCCATAATGTGATGAGAGGTTTGGATAAAGTGGATAGAATCTAAAGTAGATTGAAAAGTGATTCACTCTGCTGGTAGGCCAATAACCAGAGGTCACGGATTTGAAATTATTGGCAAAGGATGCAGAGGGGAAATGAGGCACCTTTGCACTGCATTGTCAAGATCTGGAATGCTCCACCTGAAAAGGTGGTGAATGCTGATTAGATAAATCATTTTTTAAAAGGGAGTTGGACAGATGTTAAGGATCAGAAACTTCCAGTGTTACAGATGAAGCTCAACTGCTGTTTCAAAGGCAAAACACAGACAGGATGGACCAAATGATCCTCTGTACATTAAGCTTGTCAGATTCTGTGAAGTCTGGGTTAAGCAAATTAGCTGCTGCTTTTGCCCACTTAAAAGTAGTGGCTGCGTCGTTGGCTGTGAGGCACTTTGAGCCACCTAAGGATGGAAACGACACTAGATAAATTCAACTTCTACATATTTAACCAAACACATTGGGCCCTATTTTACCAATTTCATTCTAAGTGCTGGGCGGACTTGAAACTGGGAGTCTTTCAGACCTGACTTTTAGACCCATTCTCAGGTGCCCCCCCCCCCACATACGCGCACTCCCTGAAAAAAGATTCTTAATCATGCTGCAGAAGTCTGTGGGCGGGGCTTAACGCATCCAAAATCCTGCAACTGCACATGCGCAGAAAAAAAAAGATAGAAAAACGCTTCCCTGCCACATCCCTCCCGGGCCGGATAATGCCTCCCCCTGGCCCCCACAGACATTGCCTCACCTGTGCAACATTACTGACCCCCCTTATCCCTCCCTCCTCCCCAACAACCAGACCAATCACAGGTCCCTGCCCCCCCCCCGCCAATCTGCGTTAGAGCGCCCTTGGTCGCACGGAACTTATCTCCTCAGAAGCTGGAGCACCGGAATCGGACCTTTGTGGACCATGTCTGTTTTGCGCCGAATCTGGACAGGCAAACACTGTGGTAAAGGGGAAGTGCCAGTAAGTTTGGGCGTGCAACCTACTCGGTCAATTTGAATACATGCAGATGCATTTATATTGACGTCGTGCCCATTTTGGGTGCGGTCCCGACGGTGGCCATTTTCGGGCCTTGGTAAAGGGGGAACCGGCATGGTGGCGGGCACGGATCGCGCTACTTGCTTCGCACCCGACTTTACCAAGTTTATCTTGATGGTAAAATCGGGCCCATTAGCTCTGTTTCTCTGGTCACAGATGCTGCTAGGCCGGTTGGGTATTTCCAGCGCTTTGTTTTTATTTCAGATTTCCAGCATGCGCAATATTTTACTCTTATTGTAATGCAAGTTCTATATTTATTCTCTTCAAAAAAAAGATTAGAGCAGTACTTCTCTAGTGAGACTAGGTTAGCCAGTCAGTATCTGCATTAGATACAATGACGAATATAAATCTGTGGCTTATCACGTTTAACCATTTTGTGCGTTGCCTAGACAATGGATGACCAAGGCACAATTCTGCAGGGTACCCAGTTGTTGCCGCTTCTCCTATCACATGAAAATTACCGTCTTCGTAGAGCAGCCATGTTGCTTACCTACGTCCAATCAAATTTTTTTGTGTTTATTCCACAGATTGTTAGTGATGCAATATTAATGTTCAATATTGTACCACTAGTCCACTAACACCCACGAGTTGGTGCTATTTTGAGTAAAATATATTTTTGCTCAGATAATATTGTAAGGGTGTTGATGATTAATCACCCTAATTCTCATGTCAGTGAGGAATCGGTAACGTGTGTTTAGGAGAGTTGCAGCTGTCTTGGTTGCATACAGATTGACGAGTGAATTGGTTTGTTTGATGTTGAAAATATAAGGCCGTGTTCAACACATTGTAATAATTGACTTTCCGTTGTAATAATCGACTTTCTATTGCTCTTGTTTTCTTTTCCACTGTGTGGTGTAAGACTGGTTCAGCTGCAGTTTCCAATGGGGGCATGAGTTCCTCTTCTGTTGACTGAAGACTCAGGTGCTCCCCACCAAACAGAGGGAGGAAATAGAGAGGATCAGTACCACCTAGTGGGCATCTGCAGAACAACATTGGTACAAGTTTGACACACTTCTCCATGGAGCAGATCTTCAGTGGGTCTTTTGCAGGCAATGATATTTGGGTTCTGGGACAATTAATTCAGTGTGGAGGAAAGATTAAAATTTTGATTGGTGAGACTGATGAGTATTCTGCAATCGTAAACTGAAAAAGCAAAGTAAGGGGTTGGGAGGCAAGGAACAAGTGGGCATTGTTATGAAGCCTGAAGTTAAATTATCTGCCAACTCTGGATGTAAAAGATTCTAATGCACGAATTCAAAGAAAGGCAGGGCAGTTATCCCTGGTGTCCTGACCAATATACCTCAAATGTACATAACAAAAGCATTCTCACGTTGCTGCTTGTGGGAGTTTGTTATGTGCAGTTTGGATGCCTTTTTGCCTACTTGGCTGCACTTCAAAATGTATTTCATTTGCAATAAAGCACTTTGAGATGCCCAGTGATTGTGAAGAGTGCTATCTAAATATCTTTTTATTATTAGTTGCTACCACACCTCCATGCATTTATTTTTAAAATGTAAATAACATTTGTTATTTTGAATGATAAAATTAAGTTTGATTTGTTTACTGAAGTATTTTATGCAGATTATCCTTGACTCCTTTTTTAATTACAATTTAATCTTAAATGACTGGCAAATTACCTTGGGTTAATCCTTAAGTTACAGGTAAATTCTTTGTTTTATTCACCTTTCTTCCTTTGAAGATTCTGATTCATTCTCTGATATGGCACCTTACTTAAATAGTCATTGCTCAAGTGTGAACCAACAGTGATTCAGTCAGGCTCACTGAGCCCAAAGTTGTCTTCTCATCCCATGTAGAAATGTGTTTTCCATGAGTCATGGTGCCGCAAGCAGGAGTCGGGGCGGGGGCTTCAGTAACTTCATTCCCCTTCTTTGAATTTCTGTAGGATGGGGGCAGCACACCCTCACAGCACCAGGGACCTGAGTTCGATTCTGACCTTGGTAACTGTGTGGAGTTTGCATGTTGTCCTGTGTGGGATTCCTCCAGGTGCTCCGGTTTCCTCCCACAGTCCAAAGATGTGTAGATTAGCTGGATTAGCTATGGTAAATGTGCAAGGTATCATAAGGCCTGAGTAAGATGCACTGTCAGAGAGCTGGTGCAGACTCAATGGGCTGAATGGCCTCCTTATGCACTGTAGGGATTCCATGATATAAATACTGTGGCTCCCAGAGCAGGTCAAAGGCCAGGAATCCTGTGGTGAGTAACTTCCCTCCTGATTCCCCAAAGCCTGTCCATCACCTACAAGGCACAAGTCAGGAGTGTAATGGAATACTCTCCACTTGCCTAGATGAGTGCAACTCCATCAACACTCAAGAAGCTCGACACCATCCAGGAAAAAGCAGTCAGCTTGATTGCTACCCCTTCCACAAACATTCAATCCCTCCACCACCAACAAACAATGGCAACCGTGTGTATATACCATCTACCAGATGCAGTGCAGGAACTCGCCAACGGTTCCTTAGGCAGCACCTCCCAAATTCACGACCACTACCATCTAGAAGAATAAGAGCAGCAGATGACTGGGAACACCACGACCTCGAGGTTTACCTCCAAGTCACTCACTATCCTAACGTAGAAATATGAGTTGAGGGGGAACTCTTCTCTCAGAGGGTAGTGAATCTCTGGAATTCTCTGCCCATTGAAGTGGTGGAGGCTTCCTCGTTGAATATGTTTAAATCATGGGTAGATAGTTTTCTGATTGATAAGGGAATTAGGGGATATGGGGAGCAGGCGGGTAAGTGGAACTGATTCGCTTCAGATCAGCCATGATCTTGTTGAATGGCGGGGCAGGCTCGAAGGGCCACATGGCCTACTCCTGCTCCTATTTCTTATGTTCTTATGTTCTTATGTTGTCGTTCCTTCACTGTCGCTAGGTCAAATTCCTGGAACTACCTCCCTACCTATACCTTGGGGACTGCAGAGGTTCAAGAAAGCAGTCTTGAACCTCTGCAGTTCACCATCACTACCTCATGCAGCTAGGGGTGGGCAATAAATGCTGGTCTAGTCAGCGATGTCCACATCCCATAAATGAATAAAAAAGACACCACTTGGACTTTAGCTGGAATGTCGTGTAGAGTTCTGGGCATCACACTATAGGAAGGATGTGAATGCATTGGAGAGAGTGCAGAACAAGTTTACAAAAATGATTCCAGTGATGAGAAACTTCAGTTGTGGAGATAGATTGGTGAACTGTTCTCCTTGTAGTGAAGAAGGACAAGAGGGGCTTTGACTTCACAGAGTAGAAAGGGAGAAACTGTTCCCACATGTAAAATGATGCAGAACAGAGGACACAGATTTAAAGTGATTTGGAAAAGAAGGAAATGTGATACGAGAAATTTACAGCAAGTGGTTCAGGTCTGGAATGCACTGTCTGGCAGTGTGGTGGAGGCAGATTCTATTGAGGCACTTGAGGAGGCATTAGATGATGATCATATGCAAGGGTACGGAGGAAAAAGCAGGAGAATGGTACTGACGTGGTGATGCTTATTTGCACAGCTAGAGCAGACAAAGTGGGATCCTCCTCCATTACATCTGCGAAAAAGAGATAGCAAGAAGATGAATAGGGAAAAGGAGATGAATGGAAATAGAGTCCAAGAGAGAAACAAAAGCCTTCCAAGGTAGCATACCTGGAAGAGAAGTGACTGGATTTCTTCAAAAACAGCTGTCGCTCACTGAGCTGTCTCAAACATTACCAATGTAAGGTTGAAGTGTTTGGCTGTGCTGGGGCCAAAAGAAAATTGGTGTTTCTGACATGGTAATTTCCCAATGTTTATTTACAAAAGTAGCTTTGGTAAAGAAATGAAAGCGCCTTTTGTTAACCTTATGGCTAGTTAGAAAACAATTGCAAACATTGGAATTAGAAATCTATATGGATTAGGTATCTCCCTACATGTAGCGATTACACTCTTGCCTTTTCTTCAGAAGGTCCAAAGTTTCAAGTCCCACTCCAGCAACTGGATCCCAATTTAGGCTGTCACTCAGTGCTGCATTCAACTGAAGGGAGTGCTGTACCATCAGAAGTGTCATCTTGTGAATGAGAGGTTAAGCTGAGCTTCTTTCTGTCCTCCTGGGCACAGAAGACCCAAGGTCATGTTTGAAGAGCAAGGGAATTCTCCCGCTGTTGAGGCTGATAGTTATCCCTCAGCCACCATCATTGAAGCAATTCATCTTTTCACTATTTTTGTGACCATGAGGTGCACCAATTGACTGTTCTGTTTCCCGACGTTGCAACTGTGACTGGACGTAATGCCTGTCTTTGGCTGCTAACTACTAATAGAAATTGTGTTTGTGAGAGGGGTTATATAAATGCAAACACTTTCTTTCCCAAGCAGTAAGAATCCAATTGCCTTGTATCAAAACTAAGAGCAAAGGCAAACATTTAGTGGTGATTAAAACCTTGAGTTGCAAATAAATGTGTTTGTTCTATGCTAGTAGCGCATAATTTAACATGCAGTGCTTCTTTGGAGCAGAGTATGAAACCTGACTGTACGGCATAAACTATTAAACAGCCAGTGTTTTCTAAAGGAATGTTTGAGTCACTGAAAAATGGAGCTGCAAAGGCTGCAAAACACATTCCTGTATTTCTTCACTCTGTACTTTGAATCCTGTTGATCATAGGGTGTGTCTTGTTAAATGAAAAGCTTTTCTGAGGTTTGCAGGGGTGTGTTCCTTCTGTACTGGAAGCCTGGAACTGAGCCATGGAACCTCCCATCCTGCCAATAGCAACCCAGTAATTTGTAAAAGGTTAGTACGTTCAGTTTGAATTGACATCTACCCTCAAAATAAAGCATGCAACTAAGTATGCATTTGTTAAATTTTGCCTTCAAATTAAACGCCAAGCCTTAAAAGTTTCTGCAAGGGCATAAATAATTATGAGCAATGGATTTCCAGATACGTAAGTGCTGAGTAACATTGAACAGGGATAGGACATTCCCCCTCTCGAGCCTGTTGTATTTTCAATTAGATCATGGCTGATCAGTATCCTGATTGCACAAAATCACTGACAAACATGACAGTTGTATGGGTTTTGTCAACCAGTGTCAAGAATCTTCTCTCTCTCTCTCTCTCCAGTAAATCCTGAATTGCAACAACTGGTTATTCAACTTATGCACTATCTGGTTGTAAGCCTCCATCTTACCACCATCATTCTCTTGAATGTGTACACATCTTGTTTTTCCATTATCGAGAAATGATGTTCAAAATGTTCTTGCAGTTGTACATTCTGAATACTAAATACTTAATCGTGGTTAATTTGTGCAATTCTCATTGCGGACGGGGAGTATTTTTAATGAAGAAATCTAATCAAAAGTAGTTTACATTTCTTTCCTATGCACTTGAGTCCTAATTAAACTGAATTTTTTGCGCCTGTATTTGTCAAAGATAAATGTTTTCTGTGTTGTCTGGGAGCATGTGAGCATCCATCGATTATTATTAAATTGCACATGCAACTGTATAATGTAAATGGGGCTCTGTTTTAAACTCTTCTCACTTGTAGTGTTTTGGGAGTCGCCGCAAAGAGCAAAAAGGTGACAGCTGAGAAATGACAGCAATCTTTGAGGTGGCTGTTCGAATGTTTTCTAATTCCTGTAAACCATTCTTGTAGCTAGGCGTTATTTCCAGCTCCTACTGGCTACGTGTCGGCAAGGAGTTTCTCATCTGTGGCCAAAAATGTATCACTTGAAAAAGATTGGAAGCTCCTGCTTTGACAGTTTCTTAATCCACCACCTACATACCTTCCTGATGAACGCAGAAGGCCCCTCATCATTTTTTTCAAGTACAATAATATTCTCTTTTCCCCACTAAGTGCTCTGATTCAATTAAAATCATGTGCCCTCTGAGCCTCTTTTTTTTGTGCAGTTCACAACTTGTTGGCCAGCCATAGCAAGTGATGCATGCCAGCCGCATTTACATTATGGTTTCAAATTGAATGTTGTTGCAAGGATTGGCATGCAATTAAATAAAATCCTTGAATTGCTTTGAAAAGGGTATAGTCATCTCGCACGCTCCCAGGTAGAATACTTGATTTATGTTCTCTTCTAATCTCGGTTGGAACAGCACCAGGAGTTCCTTGAAGAGGAGGGAATTTGCATTTATCTCGCACCTTTGATAATCTCATCATTCCAAAGCATTCCCATCTGATGGAGTACTTTAGAAGTGTAATCACTTTTGTAATTCACACTAACAATTGGTCTCTGGGCCGCTGAGTTTGAGAACTGGCAGTATTCCGGCTCGCTGTGTGCACACATCAGGTAAGGTGCTCTCTACTGCCCAGTTGCTGCTGACGTTCGCTGTCGAGCTTGCCACAATAAGGTGCTGGAGGCACGATGGATTACTTTCCAATCAAGGAGCCCAGGTCAAGGGGGGAAAGTGGCAAGAAAAAGAGCGGCTTGTTTCTGAATAAGTGGATCTGTGGGGGGGGAAAAAGTTATTACATTCTGGTTAAATTCCTGAGACGGTTGTCGTATAAAATCTAGACAATATTTGAAATATTTTTGTTATTGTACACCTGGCAGAGATCCAAACTCCTTAGAATGGAAATATTGTGATTTTACTTATAAATATGTCACTTCATTTATTCTTGAGAGTCAGAATTGACAGATATAGTCAATCTGTAGGTGATGGTCATTGTTAGTCTTGGACTCATTCCTTTTGATGTGTCACTTGTTGCCCCAAATTGTTTGTTCATGTTAAGAATCTTCTAGATCCATTTCGGATTAGCTGTCAGTTTTTTTTTTCTAAGCGCTTCATGGAGTTTCTGTTGCTTTTTGTTGCTATGTGCGGAATATGCCTATTGATAGTTGTGATGTTTTGTTCATTCATTCATTCGATGTAGGCATCACTGGCAAGGAAGGCCAGCATTTGTTGCATATGCCTAATCGTCCTTGAGAATGGTGACCTGTCTTGAGCTGCTGCTGTCTGAGGTGTTATCACATTTACAGTGCTGTTGGGGAGGAGGTTCCAGGATTTTGATCCAACAGTAATGAAGGAATGGTGATATAGTTCCAAGTCAGGACATTGTGTGACCTACTTGTAAGTCATGGTCTTCCCATGCACCAGCTGCCCTTTACCTTCTGGTTGGTGGAGGCCATTTGATTTGGAAGATTCTGTTAAAAGATGCTGGACGAGTTAATGCAGTGCATCTTTTAGATGATGCACAGTGGCAGCAGTATGTATCTCTGGTGGAGGGAGTGAATGTTTAAGTTGGTGGACAGGGTGCTGATCAAGCAAGCTGCTATATTTTGGATGGTGTTAAGGTGTTGTGCATCCAGGCAAGTGGGGGGAATATTCCATCACACTCCTGACTTGTGTCATGTCGATGACGGGCAGGCTTTGGGTAGTCAGGAGGTGTTACTCACCAAGAATACCCCACCCAATGACCTGCTCTTGTAGCCACAGTATTCATATGGCTAGTCCAGTTCAGTTTTTGGTCAAGAGTTATTTGAGTTTGGCCAGCCACTAATGTTTGTGTTGGGAGATGGAAGAAAGAACTGGCAATTATATAGCACCTTTTCCATTGCTTCAATGCAGGACCAGGGAGAGAAATCATGTGCCCTGGTGCTTCTCATGTTTCCATGCCCATTCCAAGATTCACCACTGAATTCACCAACAATCACAGATCCTAGGAAGATTATAATGTCCATTGTTGGCATCTGATTACAAATATTGTCTGATCATACATTCAGCCTGGGTCATTAAGATGAAAAGCAGCAACAATATAATGCTTTGTTAGATTTGTGTGTGTCCTATCAGTGATTCCACCATGACTGTGAAGCAAACTGGTTAAAACCATTGTGCAATATTGTTAATTTGACAGGAAAATATTCTATCAGTTATTTATCTCTCTGATTTCCGTGACAACTTCCACCCTCATCCATATTTGGCATATTGCACCATGTGGACACGGTGACAGTAAATTCCTTTTTGGAGGAAAAATTCAATACTTGCGACCCAGATAAACTTTACAAGATTTTTTCCATTCTGAGGAAGACTTTCCCCTGCCTGGGTGAATGATATTCAATGTAATTATTATAATGGGATTCTATCTTAATCAGTAATTTTACAGTGCAAAAAAATCAAATAACTCCTGAGCAACAAAGTGGAATGATTGAACAACAGGGCTCTTCACTGTCAGTGAGAAGCACTGGAGCCCTCTGGTGTCTCTGTGCAAGTCATGATGTGGAGATGCCGGCGTTGGACTGGGGTAAACACAGTAAGAAGTTTAACAACACCAGGTTAAAGTCCAACAGGTTTATTTGGTAGCAAAAGCCACACAAGCTTTCGGAGCTCCAAGCCCTGTTTGTGAACAGAATTCCCACTCACCTGAAGAAGGGGCTTGGAGCTCCGAAAGCTTGTGTGGCTTTTGCTACCAAATAAACCTGTTGGACTTTAACCTGGTGTTGTTAAACTTCTTACTGTGTCTCTGTGCAACACAACTTTTAAGGGGGCAGAGGACAAAGACTGGTTCACAATTGTACGTGTTTCCGTGATCAGCAAGTCTGAAAACTCTACTGCTTCTCACTATAATATATTTTCAATATCATCTATGCAATGAAACTTTATTGTATTTTAAGTCTTCAAAACTCATAAAAGCACCAAGATGGAGTGCAATAATAGATAACTAATCAAAAGTACAAGTTTGAAGTCGATGGGAAAGACTCTTGGGAATCATGTGCAATGTAAAACAGGTTACTGATTCAGTACAAGTCAATTATGCACTCCTGTCATGGCAATTTCACCCAAAAAAGCGTGCTTAGTAAACTTCCATTCGCAAAAATGTAAACTCCAGCCATGATTCCACCCTCTTCTCTCAAATGCCATTTAGATCCCGTCATTTCATCCATCTAGAATGACCTACGAACTTATGTATTAGGAGCAAGAGTGAGTCATTCAGCCCCTTGAGCCCACTCTCATTTGATAAAATTGCCTGCATTGTACTTTTTGGCTACAAAGTGATTTGGAACATTGTGAAAGGTGCTGTATAAATGCAAATGTTGTCTTTCTTTCATTACACCTGTATACAGTAAGCAAAGTGACTAACAATGGTGAAATCGGAGGCCCAATACTGATTAGCGAAGGCTTATTGATGTCAGAACAATCAATAGATGTGAGGAAAATGACTATAAAGAAATCACTACATTCACAAAGCAATTCAACTCATTTAATGCAACCTCACCATTTTGACTTCTCTGGGGCTCACTGACAATATACCATAAATACCATCTGCCCCTTTTATGATGTGAATTTAGAACCTGTCTGGGATGAGCCTAGGATTGAGCAGAGATGTGTAAAACCTTTCTTTAAGCAATGACCTCGTGACAGGTAGGGATTTCATTGACAGACTTTGCATGAATAACGAAATGGGCGATACTGAGTCAACACCCTCACTCCAAGTTTTTATTTTCCTCCTTTTAATTTGAGGTCCTCAGATTCTCAAGCTTCTGGTACATCAACACAGCATCTCATCAGAATTGTCTACTTTAGGCATAATGAAAATTTAGAATTGACCTTTGTATGCTGATTGGAGTTTTGAGAAGTGTACCGAACAGATTGAGTATCTGTGAATCCAAAAGCCAAGCACATCCAAAAATGTCTCCTCTTTTTGTATCACATCAGGTTTTAGTGCAGAAAGCCCCTGATCCAAGCTAACACAGCTCTAACCGACGTGAACCTCACCAACCACTTTAGTGTGAGAAGTTTAGTCGTTTGTCTGCATTCAACATGAACTTTGCCGACAAATTAAAGTTAAAGCACAAGCTTGAACAGGTTGGTGATGGGGGGTGCCAAATGGAATGACATTTGTTACAAAAGTTCAAAGGCTCCCTAATCTCTCATAAGCATTCATCTGATAAAAATAAAGAAACTGTGTTGTGCACAGTACAAAGTGATTTTCTATGAAGCTTTTCGTATATTATAATAGACAAGCTTTCAGATAAGACCTCCTCATTCCAGTATGGGTACCTGAAAGTCTTGAACTGGGTATTGCCAGCATTTCATTTATCTTTCGTTACTTTGTTTGCTTATCTTCTCTCTAGCTCAGGCTATTGTAATACAAGTAGACATTGTCCTATATGCGGTAGCCAAAAACCAACATTATCTCAAATGTGATCGACCTTGAGGATTTCGGATAACGGATCCTTGACCTGTGTTTAATTTTGTGGTGCTACACCTAAATTCTCATCCTTTTCAAATCCCACCATGGCCTTGACTTTCTCTCTCTCTCTCTCTCAAATCTTCCCCACCCCCACAACCCTCCGATATCAGTGCTCCTCTAATTTTGGCCTCTTTGTGCATTCCCATTATGATTGCCCCACTGTTGGTGGCTGTGCCTTCAGTTGCCTAGGCCCCAAGCTCTGGAATTCCATCCTCGCACATCTCTGCGCCTCTCTCTTGCTTTCCTCCCTTTAAGACACTCTTTAAAACCTACCACTTTTACCAATTTCTTGGTCATCTGACCTAATGTCACCTTAAGTTGCCCAGTATCATACTGTTTTATAATGCTTTTGTGAAACATCTTGGGACTTTTCAATACATTCAATATTCAAGTTGCTATAGTAATATTGGTAAATTGAGTTGTTTTATTTAAGATGATCTAGCTATGTTGTTATAACATTGCCATACATTTTTAAAAAAATTTCCCACCTATTATTTGGCTTTCAAGTACTTTGTACCCAATTTCAGAAAGTAGTGCAATACAGCCAATTTCTGGCATATAGAAAACTGCACCTCGCCCTACCCCCACCGATGAACTTCACAAGCCTTTCCAGGAGCTGGAATTTGATCAAAGTCATGTTACCTGTGTATTCATATTGCCAGACTGCATTGTATTGTTTGGCTGAAATCTGATATGGTGGCTGCTGAAAAATCAAAAGCTGAGTTTCTTTTGGCATATTGCAAAAATAAGATTTAATTTTCTGATCTCCGCTCTGTGACTGCAGTAAAATGGCCAGCAGAACCTGGTAACAACGCCACTTTCACCACACGTTTGAACCAAGCTACAGGCTGACCTTCCAAAGTTATTGGTTGAAAATGCGCTCGCAAGTTGGATAGTAGCCTGTAACCTGAGATTTTTGACTTTGTTACATGAGCTAACCAGTATATCTTTATTTTTATGCAAAATTAAACGATTTCAAGGTTGTAATCTGATCAGTCAGATTGATTGTAACCCACCTTTGTTTTTGTGTGTGTAACGTTGCACATTGTGCTTGCCATGCTTTTACTAAGAAAGGCTCTGCTTCAACTTAGAATTGTTTTTCTTTAATAATTTGAAAATTCTGGCCATACATTCAAACTGCAGTCATTCCATTTTGTCTCTTGAAATTGGTTTAATTGACCACTGTACGTGGATGCCTCTGATCAATCATTAACCAGTCTGTTTGTTTAAACCGAATGTCAAAGTTGCAAAGGCAAGATCAAAACACATCAAAGTAGAAGCACACATGACTTGGTAAGATATGGTTACGAGGACTCTAGAAATGGTTTCTACATGATTAGCAAAAACGTTCCTTTGGTCTTGCAACGCTTTGAGGCATTTTTGGGTTAAGTTCGTAATGAATTCATTCTGGTGCTGTTTTTTAGAAGATTTATTTTTGCTTCTGGTTAATCTATATCTTTTCAATAAATATGAATTAGTTTTAGTCGGGGATGTATGATTCATCAGTGTGGTGTTTTCTGCCACTTGGATCAAGGAAGACTATGGTGGGCAATCTGTCTCCAGTATAGCCCAGTGATGTTAAGCCTGAGGTACACTAGTTTCACCTGTGGTATATGAATGTCGGCGCAATATGCCTTTAGCAGCAAGTGGAGGAAGAAGTACTAGTGCTCAATGCCACGAATGGATAAACAGAGTAAGCCAGCTTTTTGCACCAGTATGTATTTTTTGCTGATTTTTGAAAAGAGCTAAATGTTCAATCACTGCATTGAGTGGGAGTTCAGGAGGCAACATACTGAACAAACTGTCCAGCACAAAGTAAAGCCAATCATGTTTACTAGTTACAAGAGTAGAGGTCAGACTAGTGCTGGGCCTTGGCTTTTGGAGCTACCATAAGGAAATGTCTCAATTCTGTTTGCTCCCAAGTTAGGCTCCAATAAGCTAGTATAGATCACTGCAGTGCCATGATCACTAAACACCGCCTGTGATATTATTGATGGAAACTAGTATGAAATTGAACTCTCTTCCCTGGTCCTTCCATTAACTCCACAGTATATCTTTACTTTTATGCAAAATTAAATGATTTCAAGAGTGTAATCTGATCAGTCAGATTGATTGTAAACCACCTTTACTTTTATGACATTACAAGATGAAGGCATGTAAAATTACTAGCACCAATGCACTGTTCCCTGATGATCTCATCGCATTCTATGCCCGTTTTGAGCATGAGGTCAGCAAGAGCATGCCCTCCACCCCAGAATCCTCGACCGAACTCATATCCAAGGTCACCATCGCCAGATGTCAGAGCAGCCTTCTCGAAAGTCAACCCACAGAAAGCGACTGGCCCGGATGTGGTACCTGAACGAGCACTCAGATCCTGCACGGACTAGCTGGCTGGGGTATTTGCAGTCATCTTTAACCTCTCTCTGCACCAATCTGAGGTCGCTATTGCTTCAAGAAGACAATCATCATCCCAGTACCAAAGGAAAGCCAGGCAGTGTGCCTTAATGACTATTGTCCGGTGGCTTTGACATCCATCATTCTGAAGTGCTTCGAAAGGTTAGTGATGGCATGAATCAATTCCAGTCTCCCAGATTGCCTGAATCCACTATAGTTTGTATTTTGCTGCAACAGGTCCACAGCAGACACCATCTCCCTGGCCCTACACTCAACCTTGGAACACCGAGATAACGAAGACACCTATGTCAGACTCCTATTTATCGACTGCAGGTCAGCCTTCAACACCATTATTCCTATAGAATTCACCTCCAAACTCTGTGGCCTGGTGTTCAGCTCCTCCCTTTGCGACTGGATTCTGAACTTCCTAACCCACAGACTGCAATCAGTAAGGAAAGCCAATAGCACCACCTCCACAATCATCCTCAACAACAGTGCCCCACAAGGCTGTGTCCTGAGCCCCTTACTATATATACATACTCCTTCTTATACACCTATGACTCTGTGGCCAAATTCCCCATAAACTTGATTTTCAAGTTTGCTGATGACTCTGCCGTAATGGGTCAGATCTCAAATAATGATGAGACGGAGTACAGGAAAGAGATAGAGAATCTGGTGAACTGGTGCAACTTCACTAATCTCTCCCTCAATGTCAACAAAACGAAGGAGATAGTCATCGATTTCAGGAAGTGTAGTGGGGGACATGCCCCTGTCTACATCAATGGGGACAAAGTGGAAATGGTCAAGAGCTTCACGTTTCTAGGTGTCCAGATCACCACCAACATGTCCTGATCCCTCCATGCCGACACTATAGTTAAGAAAGCCCACCAATTCTACTTTCTCAGAAGACTAAGGAAATTTGGCACGTCCGCTACGACTGGCATCAACTTTTACAGATGCACCATAGAACGCATTCTTTCTGGTTGTATCACAGCTTGATATGGCTCCTGCTCTGTCCAAGACTACAAAAAACTACAAAGGGTCGTGAACGAAGCCCTGTCCATCACGCAAATCAGTCTCCCATCCATTGACTCTGTCTACACTTCCCACTGCCTCGGAAAAGCAACCAGCATAATCAAGGACCCTACGCACCACAGATATTCTCTCTCCCACCTCCTTCCATCAGGAAAAATATACAAAAGTCTGAGGACACGTATCAACCGATGCAAGAACAACTTATTTCCTGCTGCCTTCAGACTTTTGAATGGACCTATTTCACTACCTAAGCTGATCTTTCTCTACCGAGCTATGACTGTAACACTACATTCTGCACTCTTTTTCCTTTCCTTCTCTATGTACGCTATGCTTTGTTTAGTGTGCAAGAAACAATACTTTTCACTGTATACTAATACATGTGACAAATCAAATCAAAGATTTGTTCCTCTACAACTTTCGCACTAGTTGGTGGCCTGGAAGTTACACTGAATGATGTAGTTGTTGGTGGTTTTTCACCTATAAAGACCTCGGAATCATCTGATCCTGTGGTGGTCATCTCAATCTGACTTGCATAGAATTTGTTTTCTTAAGTGTATCGTTGTATCCATTGATGTTCTCTGCCTGAAGGCAGGTCTGACTCGCAGCACCACAACTTCATGGGTCGGGTAAGTAGCAGGTCCCAACTGTACCCGCGCAGAATGGGAATTGAATCCAGTATTGTTGGACTAGTCTGATCCAACCAACTGAGCCAACCAGCTCCCCAAAGCAAACGAGTTGCTGTGGTATGCTATGTTGTCAATTGGAGCTGTTATAAGTGATAGTAGAGGTTCACAATATCTTTCCATCACACTGCTGGGCAGAAATCTCTCTAATTCTGCCTGCCATTGGCTGATGTTGGAAGGATATGCAAGTTGATACTCGACTTATTTGTATGAACTCAACTTCCTTGGCCATCAAGTGGGAGTGGGACTTGAACCCAGAGCTTCTACCTTTGCAGCAGGGACACTTCCCACAAGATCTCCCCATGTTAATTATGTACACCCTATAAACACTTTGCCTGCTTCATTGAAAGCAGCAGTTGCTCAGAAATATCAGTGTTCTAACAGTTTCATACTATTACCTTGCTGACCCTTGTTTGAAATACTACCCTGAGGTTTGATTACTTTTAACAGGGTTCAGTTATTTAAGAAAAAAAAACTAAATTAGTAGCCTGAACAATCAAACTAGAAAATGCAGAGATTGTCTCATGAATCTAATTGGTGAAGGCAGAATAATATTTCTGATGGTAATTCTAGAAGTACAGTTAATATACAATACAGATTATCGAATGTTCACACCAGACTTTGGCTTTTGTAACATATCTTTATTTGCAGTTATTTATGGGAAATCATGCCAGTACTCTTTAAAATAGCAGTTAGTAGAACTCGCATTTTAATTTGTTGAAATAATAATCAGTGAATTCAACTGGTGTGGTTGTTTAAAATCCATTTTTTTTTCTCAACCTGCTTTGAACATGTTGGTTTTCCTTTTGTAAATAAAAAAAAATACTTTACAGCAGAACAGTGACTAGCTCTTAAAAACAAGTCTTCCATTCATGTTCACAGTGATCAGTGGCTGAATGTTCACTCACGACGAGGCCAGTACCCTGGCCCCCCACCCCAGCAGGGGCAATCAAAAAGTCAAACTTTTGAGATCTTGAGCTCCAGGCTGCATCCAAGGCAAATCTACTCACATCAAGCTCCTGACTGTAACTAGTAACCAGCACACTCCCCATCTAATGTGGCTCTCGTAGTTACTCTGCCAGTATGGGGACACAGAAGCTTCTGGTCTTGGGAATCCTTGGCAGTCTCCCATGATGGTTTGAGCTGAGAGAGAGCTCCACCCTCAATAGGTGTTGTCCCAATTTGTGGCCCCTCGTGTGAACTCCTGCAACTTTTCGACTAAGATTTTGGGCTATGCTATTATAGCACTGAGTTCATACCGGGATCAATCTAGAGGCTATGGAAATTCTAACTACAGTATTATAGGTGCATATGGATGGATCTCCCTTGTCTTTGTCATCATTATTGGTGGTAGTACCAGTAACTTCAGTGGCATCACTTTACAAGTAATCATCCTTCGTACTGGCAACCACGTTGATGTTCCACCTTCTACAAATGATTTTTTGACATGATTGGGATCAAGTTCATTCAACGCTTCCGTGACCCATTGGCACAATGTTGCTGGTAATAAAGGTGCTTACACGTTTTTGATTTTAGTGAGTGGTTTTTCACCTTGCAACATTCTATTGTTCTGCATCTTTTGTAAGCTGTCCTTGATTGAGATTTATTTATATACGTATCCATTGGCTGAACAACACTCAAAACTACTAGGAACAACTGCTACATTGATGTTGGTTGATCTCTCATCACTGACTACATCATCAACGAGGTGGGATTTGAACATGCCCCAGAAGAGCAAATGTTTTATTCTTGTGCAATCCTTCTGGTGTAAAATTCATCTCTTCTTCGATCCATTTCCTACAACTGCCTTCATCCATCCAGTCTTCCCTGTAGACATGGATAACAATGTCATTCTGAAATTTCTCTTTTGGGAAGGGCTTCTGTGCTTGAATATCGCCATCGGCTTTAATTTTGTGTCCCCCCCCCCCCCCCGCCTCCCACCATACAAGATGGAACCAATGGCATCTCCATTGGGTGATATTATTTTTGCCAATGCGCATTAACCTATTCTGCCACTTCTTTTCTCCAGTTTAAATTGAGCTGTGCACTTATTAGATCATGCGGTACACTAGTCTTGCCAATTTAGGCTGGGAGATTGCTGCTAGAATTGACAGAGGGGAAATCTAAACTTTCCTGCACATGCCTTTATATTAATGAGCTGAAGTAATTACCGGTGTGTCATTAATAATGACAATGTTGTTTGGCCTCTGAAAAACTAAGGTCAACTTTTGCACATGATTGACTTTACACAGTTCATAGAATCATAGAATCCCATAGTGCAGAAGGAGGCCATTTGGCCCATTGAATCTGCACAGACCACAATGCCATCCAGGCCCTATCCCCATAACCTCATGCATTTACCCTAGCTAGTCCCCCTGACACTAAGGGGCAATTTAGCATGGCCAATCCACCTAACCCACACTTCTTTGGACTGTGGGAGGAAACCGGAGCATCCGGAGGAAACCCACGCAGACACGGGGAGAAGGTGCAAACTCCACACACAGTGACGGACAGAGGCTGGAATTGAACTGTGTCCCTGGTGCTGTGAGGCAGCAGTGCTAACCACTATGCCACCGTGCAGCACTGAAGTTATATGCATTATTTGTGAGAAGTATGACTAGGAAGATATTCTGTTTGCAGCTTGATATGTGATTCAATTGGGTCGCCTGTATGGGTTGTAATTTGATAGTGTGGTATGGATGTTTGCTCTTGTGAAGTATCAGTATATTAACATCTGTTTGTTTCCAAGTAATGTTCAGGAACTTAACTCCAAATAAATAATTATTTTAAATTTGTTTTAGTTGGGTTTGTGTTGGTTGGTGTTACATTAATCAAAATAATCAAATAGGTTTCAGAGAACTTTCTGAAGATTTGAACAATCGCTTGCTTTCAAAAAGGCAGGAAGCCTGGCTTCTTAGCCTGAATTTGTTCATTTAAAATCCTCTTTTGTCCTTCAATGGATAACATTTTTGTTGAAACAACTTTTGCATTATCTAATTAGATATCAAAGTAGATTTGAGGCATCTTCAGAAAAAACTATTTTTAAAATTGCTATTTGGTTTTTTTCCCATTTTTATTTTCTTAGTGCTTGTTTCTGTGAACCCTGACATTGGCAGCTTTCTGATACCTCACCTAAATGGCTATCCCAGTGATCAAAAGCATACTATATCATTGGCCGTAGAATTATAGAATAGAATCGGAAGGAGGTCATTCAGCCCATTGAGAGTGTACCAACAACAATCCCACCCAAGCCCTATCCCTGTAACCCCAGATATTTACCCCACTAATCCCCCTACACTGAGGGCAATTTGGCATGGCCAATCCACATAAGCTACACACCTTTTGGAGTGTGGGAGAAACCAGAAAACCCGGAGGAAACGTGCGCAGACATGGGAAGAACATGCAAATTCCACACAGACAGTGACCAAGGCCAGAAGTGAACCTGGGTCCCTGGAGGTGAGAGGCAGCAGTGCTAACCATTGTGTCACTGTGGTCTGGGATAGGACCCAGACATCTCCGATGAATCTGCTCCAATCAAGTATGGTCAGTCAGATTCAGGAGTGTACGTGGTTGGCATGCTGGCTGAAACCAGCCAATAGCACACTGATCAGGGATCAAATGTATCATTTTTTTGTGTGTTAATGGATAATGCCTTTTTCCAGAGAGCTATTGGAAGGACTTGCTTATAATTAATGCTTATAATTAATTTAGAATTGAATTCTGATAGTTTTGATGCTGTGTATAAAAGAGCCAATTGAGTTTTTTTTGTTCCAAACTGTTGTGTGCCATGAAAATTTGTAAAACACAAGCAATGCTGATTTCTAACTTGCACAGGTGGAGGCAGCTTGCACCAACTCCATATTGGTGATCATGCGTTTGACATAAATGTTTTCTTCTTCCTTTCCAGGTTGCATGACTGGCTGGACTTGATGCATGGTTGCATGACTAATGTCTTTGTGGATTTATGAATAAACAGATGCAGATATGGCTCACACTGTGATTAATGGGAGTGTTCCAGGTAACCACTTGTATTATTATTGCCATACTATATTGTAGAAATTTGCCCTTGAATGAAGTCAAAGTTGAAGCATAAGATTACTTGTCGGTCCAATAAAGTTTTATTTCCAAATAACATTAAAAGTCCTGCATTGATATCATTGAAATTGCTGTTCTGCAATAAAATGAAACAATAGAAAGTGCAAGTAACTTTATCAACATAACTCAGAAGAAATTAATGCTACTGATGAATTACATTGGTATAGTATTTAATTTGTATGAGCATGCAACTAATAAGAGAAAAATTGTTTAATGGAATTTGTTGGGAAGTGCAATATATATTTACTTTCAGATTTGAAATGCTTTGCTCCAGGAGTAATTTCACTGGCAACTTGGGGATCGTTTATCAAAACAAGCTTTATTCATAATACAGTTTAAGTATAACTCTTACAAAATGAAGCAGCTTAATTCTTAACAATTGAACCATAATTAAGCATGCAAAGAAACCGTTCTAATTTCTAACTCATCGCTATTTCAGTTCCAAATAAGCAACATCCTTCTTAGAGACTTAAAACCCACTTTAAATATAGTCAGCAATCTCAAATATACATGGTATAGTACGTGGACAGCCGTAGAGTTTTCGGAGAGATATAGAGCTTTCAGAAGCCTGCAGAATTCCCCTAACTTCAACCAGAACAGCCAAACTCAATTCCTTTCTGCAAAAGCCTGTTTCTTTTGTCTACAGATCCAGACTGCGCATAAGCCACAACATCACGCCCCTGTCAATCACTCTAATTTTAAATCCCAGGAGAACTTAAATAAACAAAAGTCGATTGATTCTACTTAATAGAACCACTTGCAATGTTGAAATGAGTAATTATCTTGCTCTCCCAGCATCTGAGCTGTTTTCCTTCCATACATACTGACTACCTGAGGGGAAAAAAGCTGAACTTTAAAGCATTCTCCTGAAACATAACAAAACACAATATTTATACTTAACATTTGCACACTTTCATTACAACATATTTAAGTGTCACACCCTTATTCATTTATAAATTTTCTTATTAGCAGTCCCCTACCTAAATCCTTACATTGCTTAGCTAAATAACACTGTCTTCTGAAATGTTTGCTCTCAGACTTGTGTTCTTCACAATGTGTGTAATAGTGGATGCGTTTAATCGTTTTAAATTTCTAACTTCAATGGAAGAATCATTTTCACAATGCAATATATCATGAGGCTGCTTGATTCATCCTTCCCAGAAATTGGGGTTAATGTTGCAAAATGTCAAGATGTCTATTCCAATAGAGTTCATTTGCCCGCCCCACCCCCTTGCAATATCTGACTGTAGCTCACTATGCAACTTGAGCCATGCCGAACTCTGATCCTGCAATTGATGTTTTAAAAATAATGTCTAACAGTTACAACTCTCGTGCCTTTGATTACATCAGGATGTTTACTGTTATCTCAATGTGTTCTCAATGCCACAATTGACACCATTCACTGTATTGCAAGGGCCAGCTCCAGCTTTAGCAAACTCGAGTGGAGACTCTGATAGGAACAAGAGGTTAATCTCCCAACAAAAGTCTCTACGTGCCGAGCTATTGTCATCAGTGCTCTACTGTAAAGATTACAGTTGTGGCTCTGCTGCCACCATCAAGATTGCTGAGAAGTAGTATGCATTTTAACAGGCTTTCAATGTTATGCTATCTGTAGGATTTTAGTTAGTAATGTGGAAAGTGATACTCTTCTACTGTGACCATGTGAATGGTGGAAATATTCACAAGTCCAAATAACTTATCCAAAGACAGCTTGTGAAGAGTTTATTCTTTTCAAGCTTTCTTTGAATCTTAAGCTTTTTAACGAAAGTGTCTCATTTGGCGTAGAGAGATTAATAAATTCAAAATCTCCTCTGTCATTTAAACATTTAGTTTTCATACAATTACTCTCTCTAGCCTACATAATGAATGTGCACCTGCACACACCAATGCCACTTCTTTATCTGCAAATTTTAAATATATGGTTAAACTCTTAAAATCAAAGTTTCACACTTAAGACATGGAATTTATTGATTTTCTGATTTGCAGTCCTCAAGTTCCCAAAGTTAACTAAGCTCATCTTTCTTAATTAAACAAATTTAATTTCCACGTATATTTCCTTACTCTATTCTATGTAAAATATTCTAATATAAGAATTTTGGTTGACCGCACACACCCGTAGCTCCTGAGCCTCTTGGGTGTGACAATGCAGCAAATTATTGGACCAGCACTGACTAAAGCTGTTATAACTGACCTTACTGAGAATATCCAGGATGATGGTATATTCCTGCCCTTTGCATCTTCTAAAATCCCACTTCACCCTACCTGGCATGAAGTGCAAATGGAAAACAATTTGGCCATAGGCCTTATAGTTTTCTGTCCAACCCTCCTCGAGGACTGCCAGCTGACAGGCAAGTGCAGTCTCATGATGAAGGATCATCATATTTAACTAACAGAAGGCAGGGTGGGGGTAATTAAATGCGTGTTTTTCTGGTTGGCGATCAGTGACTAGTGGTTTGCCTCAGGGATTAGTGTTGGAACCACAATTGTTTACAATTTACATAGATGATTTGGAATTGGGGACCAAGTGTAGTGTGCAGAAGACATTGAAAGTCTGCAAAGGAATATAGATAGTCTAAGTGAGTGGGCAAGTGTCTGGCAGATGGAGTACAATGTTGGTAAATGTGAGGTCATCCATTTTGGTAGCAATAACAGCAAAACTTGCAGCATTATGCTGTGCAGAGGAACCTGGGTGTCCTTGTGCATGAATCGCAAAAGTTGGTTTGCAGGTGCGGCAGGTAATTAAGAAGGCAAATGGAATTTTGTCCTTCATTGCTAGAAGGATGGAGTTTAAAAACAGGGAGATTATAGTGCAGCTGTATAAGGTGCTGGTGAGGCCACACCTGGAGTACTGTGTGCAGTTTTGGTCTCCTTACTTGAGAAAGGATATACTGGCACTGGAGGGGGTACAGAGGAGATTCACTAGATTGATTCCGGAGTGGAGAGGGTTGGCTTATGAGGAGAGACCGAGTAGACCGGGGGCTATCTTCATTGGAAATCAGAAGAATGAGGGGAGACTTTATAGAAACATATAAGATTGTGAAGGGAATAAATGTCAGCTGGGAAGGTGAAACTATGACTAGGGAGCATGGCCTCAAAATAAGGGGGAAGCAGATTTAGGACTGAGTCGAGGAGGAGCCTTTTCACCCAAAGGGTTGTGAATCTGTGGAATTCCGTGTCCAGTGAAGCAGTTGAGGCAACCTTGTTGAATATTTTTAAGGCAAAGTTAGATTTTTGAACAGTAAAGGAATGAAGGGTTAGGGTGAGCGGGTGGGTAAGCGGAGCTGAGTCCACTAAAAGATCAGCCATGATCTTATTGAATGGTGGAACAGGCTCGAGGGGCCAGGTGGTCTACTCCTGCTCCTAGTTATGTTGAAGAATGCAAACAGGAACTTGTCAGATAAAGAAACACCATTACTTAATCTGACATTTGCAGCCTCCAGTTCAGATATTGGCACCGTGCAAGCTTCAGCAGCTCATATAGAGGTGGGACCAGCATGTGTGAGTCAACTGGTGCAAGTGGGCTGTAACAAGCCTGGAGCAAAGTAGGTGACTGGTCACAAATTGTTGTAGGGGACTCAAATGAGAAATTCAATGCAGTTACATTCAAGAATAGGTTGATGGGCTTGCTCACAGGTTGCATTGGCACTACAGTTATCACTGTGAAGGGGCATAGATAAGTCCAACTCCAACTTGCTAGAGGATATAGTGCAGAGCTTGGAGGTCATCCTTTCTAGCAGGGATGTGATAGCGTGCTCAGATCCAGCTTTGTTGCAGTGCCTTGTGACTGATGTCTCACTATCTCACTGCAGCACAGATGGAAGCCAGCCAATGTCTCAGCGCCGCAATGAAATCTCAGACTGAGGCCATGAGATCTCTGAGATTGCCATGTAAGCTCAGATTGCTGCTATCATGACTGTAGATCTCAGTGCCCAAAGGGACCGACCGACAGGCTCCTCTCTCCCACCAGCCAAGATGCTTGCCAAAAGCCTGGTACCAAGGGCTGCAATGCCTCCTTGGTGATGCCAGTGATTTCAACCCTACTGGATCTTGAGGCATAAGAGCTGAAGACTGTTGTGATCCAATGGCTGTCGAAATAGGGCTCGTCGCGCTTCTCTGTGGCAGCAGGTTTGGTTCACAGCATATTCTTGGTGAATTGTAGCCACATCAGGCACCACTCCTGGCAGCGGTGGAGAAGAGAGAAGTGACACCTGTAACCTCCTGGTGGGCACCGTCTTCTGTTGTGAGCCTCCTACCTCCTGCTCATTTACACAGCTCCCCTCCTCCCTCTACCTGAACTCCATGACCAGCATCACTGTAAACATTTCTGAGCTTTTCCACAATAACTAGGTATGCTGCCTCCTCTAACACTGCAAACAGCATAAGAAAGTCAAAATACCTGATTGGCCAGTCATTTGCTGATCCAATCACTGAGGTATTCTTTGTTCATGTTCTAGGCTGAGAATGTTTGAGAGGGCCTTAACAAGGACCAGTGAGGCCAAAATGGCAGGTTGGATGCTAAATCATTTAGACTCTGTGCTTCTAATGAACAATGATGGCCTGCAAATTCTCTGAGATAACTAATCATTTAGTTCTGTTATTTCCACATACAATTTTTTTCTTTTTCATGTATTTGTCTACCTGTTAACGTTGATCATGGATTCTGCTTTCTGGTAGATCATGCCAAGTTACAATAACCCTCATACAGAATCTCCCAGCTTCTCTCTCTTTCTGGTGACTATCTTAAATTTGTGCCCTCCGTTTAATGTTTCACTCACCAGTGAAAATCTTCTTCATCAATTTAACTTTTCAAAACTACTCATAATTTTGAGTACCTCTATCAAATCTCCTTTTAATTTTGCTGAAATAGCATGAGCTCCAGTTTCTCTGATCGGGAAAGTAGATTTGATTATGGTACGGTTACTATGAGAATAACAGCGATGATGCAATCTTATTGCTGTACATTTAATCAACCTGAGTGCAAACCTGTGACATCAGGAAATTAGCTTTAAACCATCAGTAGCTAAGGGAGAAACGGAATTAGAAATAATCCAGCAAATATGCAGGGGAACTGATGAGTCATCTGAAGTAGAATGATGGGCTGCTGAACCAATGATTTATGGTTTTCATTGAGTTACACGATTCTCACTATTTCCCTTTTCATACATCAGTTAAAATGAACTGAATTACACACATTGTACAACGATAAGCAACTCTCTCTAATTGTGAATGGCTGTAATTGTAGAATAAGATTCCCACCAAACCCGAATTGCATAATAAAGATGGATTTTGAATTTCACTGAATCACTGATCTTTCAAGAGGGAAAGGTCTAATTTAAGGATGCAATTAAATTGGTCATGCTTCATTCTGGGTGTATTACTGAGAAGCTGTAGATGGAAAGTTTGCAATCATTAGTTTTGCATTCACAGTACTGATCATAGAATCCTACAGTGCAGAAGGAGGCCATTCAGCCCATCGAGTCTGCACCGACCACAACACCAACCAGGCCCTATCCCCATAACCCCATCCATTTACCCTAGCTAATCCTCCTGACACTAAGGGGCAATTTAGCATGACCAATCCACCTAACCTGCACATCTGGTGTCCCGCAGGGTTCAGTGTTGGGGCCACAGCTGTTCTCTTTATATATTAACGATCTAGATGACGGGACTGGGAGCATTCTGGCCAAGTTTGCCGATGATACAAAGATAGGTGGAGGGGCAGGTAGTATTGAGGAGGTGGGGAGGCTGCAGAAAGATTTAGACAGTTTAGGAGAGTGGTCCAAGAAGTGGCTGATGAAATTCAACGTGGGCAAGTGCGAGGTCGTACACTTTGGAAAAAAGAATAGAGGCATGGACTATTTTCTAAACGGTGACAAAATTCATAATGCTAAAGTGCAAAGGGACTTGGGAGTCCTAGTCCAGGATTCTCTAAAGGTAAACTTGCAGGTTGAGTCCGTAATTAAGAAAGCAAATGTAATGTTGTCATTTATCTCAAGAGGCTTGGAATACAAAAGCAGGGATGTACTTCTGAGGCTTTATAAAGCACTGGTTAGGCCCCATTTGGAGTACTGTGAGCAATTTTGGGCCCCACACCTCAGGAAGGACATACTGGCACTGGAGCGGGTCCAGCGGAGATTCACACGGATGATCCCAGGAATGGTAGGCCTGACATACGATGAACGTCTGAGGATCGTGGGATTATATTCATTGGAGTTTAGGAGGTTGAGGGGAGATCTGATAGAAACTTACAAGATAATGAACGGCTTAGATAGGATGGACGTAGGGAAGTTGTTTCCATTAACAGGGGAGACTAGGACGCGGGGGCACAGCCTTAGAATAAAAGGGAGTCACTTTAGAACAGAGATGAGGAGAAATTTCTTCAGCCAGAGAGTGGTGGGTCTGTGGAATTCATTGCCACAGAGGGCTGTGGAGGCCGAGACGTTGAGCGTCTTCAAGACAGAAATTGATAAATTCTTGATTTCTCGAGGAATTAAGGGCTATGGGGAGAGAGCGGGTAAATGGAGTTGAAATCAACCATGATTGAATGGTGGAGTGGACTCGATGGGCCGAATGGCCTTACTTCCGCTCCTATGTCTTATGGTCTTATGGTCTATCTTTGGACTATGGGAGGAAACTGGAGCACCAGGAGGAAACTCTCTCAGACGTGGGAAGAATGTGCAAACTCCATAATGGCATTTGCTACCAAATAAACCTGTTGGACTTTAACCTGGTGTTGTTAAAACTCTTACTGTGTAAACTCTATACAAACAGGGACCCGAGCCGGGAATCGAACCTGGGTCCCTGTGAGGCAGCAGTGCTAACTACTGTGCCACCGTGCTACCCAAGTGACTCGTTTACCAGTAGACTGCAGTTTCAGCAATCTTGTATCTTTTCGTAAATTGTTGCTGTAAGTAGTATTTGTGGTACCCTTGAGTTCGTGTTCTAATCTGGGGGTCCTGGTTGAGCGAAGGTAGTAGCAAAGTTAGTTCACGCAATCAGTCAGGATCTGACTACATGCCAGATAGATTAAAAACAACGACTATAATGCAGTTGCAAATAATGGATGTCTGCATCACATCAGAAAAAAATCCTTAATTGTCATTTATAATGTCTTTCACCACCACGTGCCTTGGTACCAAATTTGCTGTAAATTACCATATGAAATAGCTGAGCATTGCATTGTTAGCTTTAAAATGACAGATTTGACTTTTTGTTCAAAATTGCGGCTTCTGATCTACAACAGCATTAATTAAATGTTAACTGTTTAAACATGAATTAATACTCAATGCCAGACCTGTGCAGACTAATTAGCAGTTTAATCAGCATTTTCTTCTGGGAGACTTGTACTTATTTAGGAAATCTCTTGGAATGTATGACTGTAAGGCAGCAAGTGTTGGGCTTGGGTTGTAAGTTGTGTGCGCTTGCACATATTAAATGAAAGGAATCTCAAAGAAAAGTATGTTGAATAAAATGAAAATGAACGTATGGAGACATGCAGATCATGCAATCATAAAAATTCCATTAACCTAGTAACAGATTTTTTCCCATTTCTTTCTCTCTCAAACGCTCGCCTTTCTCCTTTACTCCCTTTATCTTACTCCTGTTTTTACTTTTTCATTCACCCCCACATCCATTGTTAGCTACAGTTTTGCATCATTAGATGTGAAATATTATTTAACAAGAATTTGTGTGCTGGGGCAATTGTCCATTCTCAGTTTTTGGTTTCTTGTCCTTTAAGCTTAGCATGATGTGCAGAAACCTGCCACGAAAGTCTCCAAATTAAATGGCAGTAATCGATACAAGTTGAGCCTCCGTTTCTCTAATTATAGATTGTGTGCCTTCCCCAAGTACCATCACTTCCACTTCTCTATTCACAAAATGGTTGCAGGTTGGCATTAGCCAAAGCTTTAGGAAGGCCAAATCTACACAGGAATCCTGCTGGTGTGTAATGACCCAAGACTGCATAGCTTTCACCACAGTACGGGTAAGCTTACCTCCAGCTAATTCCATTTTACACTTGGACATTGGCTTTGGTTGTGTGGAGCTAAATGGAAAGAATCCCAGGTCGGGTGACAGGTATACTCCTTCAGGACCCAACAATATAATACACCAAGCAGGATAGTCGGTTAACAGCTGAGTGCTACACCCTGCCAACACATGCGTGTGCTGCAACCCATCCACCTGTCTTCAAAATTGACAAATACCTTATTCCATTAAGTAATGAATTCCTCTTCAAGGAGGTTCAAAGCTTCAAAGACAACAATGAGAATTGTTCCATTCGCAGTAATCACAAACCAGAGTCAGGTGCTGGTTTATAGTGGCTGACTAAAGTTGTTTTCATTGTGGGGTTCTGGGATTTCTACAAGTGGTTTGAGGATTGCAGTCCACATTTTTTCAGTTTATAGTCAAAACCAACTAATGACTGAGTAAGTAGAGTTTAGTTTTTACTTTATAGGATTATGGGATTTTCAAGGATCTATTTGTGTTTTGGGATCATTTTCCATTAATTTGCCAATTTCTTTGATGAAAATTGCTAAAATGAGTGGCCAATGAAAACCCTTCTGTTACATGCTGAGTATTCGGGACCTTTGAACATTCATGTAGTGAAAATGTTAATACGTAAGCATTGCAAACTGGAATCCTGCAGCAACTATTTGTATTTTCACGATCCCTGGTTGTAATGGAACCAAACTACAAAGGAATGCGGTGCACCATTAAACCCAACTCTTTGCTTGACTCTTATTAAAAATCCAAACTAATTTTCTCTCCCATCTTGAGGATGTTGGATTTTGCCAGGGTACAGTGCCAGCAGTCTCCTGGCACTTGGCCCAGGTTGCCATTCCTCATTTGTTAGTCTAGACGTTGGTATTTTCAGGCAATCTGAACTCAGCTGGGCTTGACCCAGTTATTCCTAACATCTTGACACTTTCCAGCAGGTTTGTTTATTGGATTACCATTGGGATTGGGTAAAGGTGCAGAGGCCAGTTTGTAGCATGCCAAAAGCAGTGCTGCAACTAACTCTGAATCAAGCCAGGAATGGTTTTGGGGTGCTGATTTTGGGAAAAACTTTCACGAGATTGACTTAAGGAAGTAGTAGACGTAGAATGCACATGATGCCTGATATCTTGATTTGTAGGCCACTCAATGCTGGTCATAACTGACCCATCTCTTTGTCAGTTGTGAGTTACTGTGCCAGCCACTTGAGATTAGCATTATTTTATGGGTCTTTATGTTTTATCCTCTTTCTCCCTGTCCATATCTTGCTTTAATATGTTAATATAGTTCCCTCGGTGCAACCATCTTCAGCTGTTTCATCAATGATCTTCCCTCTATCATAACACCAGAAGTGGGGATATTCTCTAATTTGCACAATGTTCAGCACCATTCATGACAACTCAGACACTGAGGCAGTCCATGTCTAAATAGAGCAAGACCTGGACAACATTCATACTTGGACCAATTAAAGGCAAGGAACACCCATGTCACTCAAGTACCTGGCAATGGTGATCTCCAACAAGTGAGAATCGAACCATCTCCCTTTGACATTCAGTGGCTTTACTATCACTGAATCCCACATAATCAACATATTGAGGGTTAGCTTTGATCAGAAACAGACTGGATCAGCCATATGAACACTGACTACAAGAGCAGGTCAGAGGTTGGGAATTCTATTGCGCAATAACTCGTCTCTTGACTCCCCATGGCCTGACAGCAATGTCAGGAGTATAATGGGATGCTCTCCACTTACCTGCATGAGTGCAGCTGCACTCAAAACTTGACGCCATCCAGGACAAATCGGCTCCCTTGATTGGCTCAGTTCACCACCTTAAACGTTTAATTCCCTGCCCCACAGTGACAGCAGTGTATGCTACCTACAAGATGTACTGCAGCAACTTACCAAGACTCCTTCAACAACACTTTCCAAACCCATGACAGGACAAGGATAGCAAATCCATAGGAACACCGCTTGCACGTTCCCCTCAAAGCTATCATCCTGACTTAGAACTATATCACCATTCCTTCACTGCCACTGGGTCAAAATCCAGTAACTCCATTCCTAACAATACGGTGGGTGCAGCTACACCACATGGACTGAAGTGGTTGAAGAAGCTGTCTTTCCACCACCTCGTGAGCAATTAAGGTTGGGCAAAAAACACTGGCCTAACCAGCAACAACCACATCCTGTAATAGAATAAATATTTGTTTAAACTGAAGAGATGAACTGTCAGCCAAAGAAAGGAGGGGCTGATGCAGTGTTCATAAAGTTGAAGAGAGCTGCGACATGGAATTGGAGGTGTGAAACCCTGCGACTTATCGGAAGGTTGGTCAATTGCGCTGAATTTTGATATTCAGTATTGCACCTTCCTTGGTGCCCTGTGCTTCTTCTGTACTAATCCAAAGAAGCTGATTGAACAGGAGATTTGAAAATGGCCTATACAATTTTTTTAAAAATCTGTAAGCTAATGTACACCAAATAAGCCTGGAATATTTTGATAATTTATGGCGCACACAACTGGTTTAGTCATCCATTGCCAGAACTGTTTGAGTCACATCAAACACTCTGGACGAAGTTCTCCTATTTTGAGACTTAGTGCCATGGCGAGGACGGGAATATGGACTGTTTCCCGCTACAGAGACTCAAAGCCTGCGCCGCTCATGTGCTCACTCGACCATTCTTTTGTATCCCTCTATTCCCAGTCTGTTCATGTGGTTATCTAGATAAGTCTTAAACGATCCCAGCGTGTCCGCCTCAATCACTTTGCTTGGCAGTGCATTCCAGGCCCCCGCCACCCTCTGTGTAAAATACGTCCTCTTGACATCTTGCCCCCCTCACCTTGAGCCCGTGACCCCTTGTGTTCATCACCTCCGACCTGGGAAAAAGCTTCCTACTGTTCACCCTATCTATGCCCGTCATAATTTTATACACCTCTATTAGGTCGCCCCTCATCCTCTGTCTTTCCAGGGAGAACAACCCCAGTTTACCCAATCTCTCCTCATAGCTAAGACCCTCCATACCAGGCAACATCCTGGTAAACCTTCTCTGTACTCTCTCCAAAGCCTCCACGTCCTTCTGGTAGTGTGGCGACCAGAACTGGACGCAGTATTCCAAATGTGGCCTAACCATTGTTCTATGCAGCTGCAACATCATATGCCAACTTTTATATTCTATGCCCCATCCAATAAAGGCAAGCATGCTATATGCCTTCTTGACCACTCTCTCCACCTGTGCTGCCACCTCTAAGGATCTGTGGACTTGTACACCCAGGTCCCCCTGTGTGTCTATACTCCTGATGGTTTTGCCATTTATTGTATAGCTCCCCCTTACATTAGATCTACTGAAATGCATCACTTCGCATTTATCTGGATTAAATTCCATCTGCCATTTCTCCGCCCAATGTTCCAGCCTATCTATATCCTGCTGTATTCTCTGACAATGTTCATCACTATCCACAACTCCAGCCAGCTTCGTGTCGTCCACAAACTTACTGATCACACCAGCACATCTTCCTCCAAATCACTTATATATATCACAAACAGCAGAGGTCCCAGTACAGAGCCCTGCGGAACACCATTAGTCACAGACCTCCAACCGGAAAAAGACCCCTCCACTGTTACCCTTTGTCTTCTATGGCTAAGCCAGTTCTCCATCCATCTAGCTCGCTCACCTCCTCAAAAAACTCAACCAAATTTGTGAGGCATTACCTCCCTCGTACAATGCTGTGTATCGCTAATGAGATTATTCAGTTCTAAATGCGCATAAATCCTATCTCTAAGAATCTTCTCCAACAACTTCCCTACCACGGACGTCACGCTCACCAGCCTAAAATTACCCGGGTTATCCTTGCTACCCTTCTTAAATAACGGGACCACATTTGCTATCCTCCAATCCTCTGAGACCTCGCCTGTGTCCAGTGAAGGGACAAAGATTTCTGTTAGAGGCCCAGCAATTGCATCTCTCTCCTCCCTGAGGAGTCTAGGATAGATACCATCTGGCCCTGGGGATTTGTCTGTCTTAATGTTTCCTAAAAAACCTAACACTTCCTCCCTTGTAATTGAGATTTTTTCTAACGGGTCAACACATCTCTCTGAGACACTACCAGTCAACATGTCCCTCTCCTTTGTGAATACTGCTGCAAAGTATTCGTTTAGGATCTCATCTACTTCCTTTGGTTCTAAGCATAATTCCCCTCCTTTGTCCCTGAGAGGTCCGATTCTTTCCCTAACAACCGTCTTGTTCCTAACGTATGTATAAAATGCCTTGGGATTCTCCTTAATCCTCTCTGCCAAGGCCATTTCGTGACCCCTTTTTGCCCTTCTAATTCCCTGTTTGAGCTCTTTTCTGCTTTCTCTGTATTTCTCCAGTGCTCCATCTGTTTTTAGCTGCCTGGACCTCATGTATGCCTCTTTTTTCTTTTTGATTAGACCCACAATTTCACTGGTTATCCACGGCTCTCGAATCCTACCTTTCCTATCCTTCCTCTTTACAGGCACATGCCTGTCCTGCAGTCCTATCAACTGCTCCTTAAAAGACTCCCACATGCCAGATGTGGATTTACCCTCGAACAGCCTCTCCCAATCAACAGCAACCAAATCCTGCCTAATCCGGTTGTAGTTAGCCTTTCCCCAATTCAGCACCTTACCCATAGGACAACACACATCTTTTTCCATTACTATCCTAAAGTTTACAGAATTGTGGTCACTATTTGCCACATGTTCCCCTACTGCAACTTTGATGACCTGACCGGGCTCATTCCCCAGTACTAGGTCCAGAATAGCCCCCTCTCTCATTGGGCTATCAACATATTGTTCCAAAGTACCTTCCTGTACGCATTTTATAAATTCTTCCCCGTCCAGGCCCCCAGCCCTAAGCGATTCCCAGTCTATGTGAGGGAAATTAAAGGTTATTCACTTTGGTAGCAATAATAGGAAGGCAGATTATTATTTTAATGGGTGTAAATTGGGAGAGGTGGATACTCAGCGAGATCTTGGTGTCCTTGTGCATCAGCCACTGAAAGTAAACGTGCAGATACAGCAGGCGGAAAAGAAGGCAAATGGTATGTTGGCCTTCATAGTGAGAGGATTTGCGTATAGGAATTACTGCAATTGTATAGGGCATGGGTGTGGTCACACCTGAAGTATTGTGTGCAGTTTTGGCATCCTTATCTGAGGAAGGATGTTCTTGCTATAGAGGGAGTGCAGCAAAGGTTTACCAGCCTGATCCCTGGGATGGCAGGTCTGTCATATAATGGGAGACTAAGTTGGTTAGGATTATATTTACTGGCGTTTAGAAGAGTGAGAGGGGATCTTGTAGAAACTTATAAAATTCTAATGGGATTAGCCAGGTAAGTTCAGAGAGAATGTTCTTGATGGTGGAGAAGTCCAGAACTTAGGGGTCATAGTTTGAAGATAAATAGTAAATCTTTTAGGACTGAGATGAGGAGAAATTTCTTCACGCAGAGGATAGTGAATCTGTGGAATGCACTACCACAGAAAGTAGTTGAGACCAAAACGTGGTGTGATTTCAGGAATGAATTAGATATAGTTCTTGGGGCTAAAGGGGTCAAGGGATATTGGGGGGGGGAAGCTGGAATCAGAGTATTGAATTTGATGATCATCCATTATCATAATGAATGGTGGAGCAGACTCGAGGGGCCGAATGGCCTACTCCTGCTTCTATTTTCTATGCATGTTTCAAAGTATAACTTGGCAGCTCCCAAATCCATTTTGTGAGGAGTGTGCTGAAAGAATTTCTATAATTGAAGTGTGCTTATTTTTGATTCTTTAATTCTAGGCTTCCTTCAAGCAAGTAAACCATAAAAATCCAGCCAGTGAGCCATTTTATTTTGGGAGAAAGTGAGCCAAGAAGTATTTCCTCTGGGTTGCTATCTATCTGCAGCCTTTGTCTAATATTTAACCAACTAACTCAAAACGTCAGTTGCCAGTGTCGGCCATATAATAATTAAACATTGCTGTATTGACAGTATAGTTTTACTTCAGTAGAACCATGAAGGACAGCCCTCTGAAACTCTTGGTGATTGACGCAGTGCTAACTGACATTAAGAATAATAGTAGAATTGAGACGTACAGCTTGGCAGCTTCTACAGCATTTACAAGGAAATTCCAAAAGAACTGAGCAAGCTGGCCTTAGCAATGCTAGTTATTTGCCTGCTGATGTGTCAGGAATAAACGAGCCAGTCTAAATGTGAAGCGTGCTACAGACTTGCATTTTGTAGGGTGTGGGAGAAAGGGAAGGATTATTAAACAGCGGTAAGTAGACTACCTTCTTTATCTCAAAATTGTTCCTTTATGTCTTTAGAGAAACAAAATTTAATGAGCTTAATCTTCTATAATGCTGACATGTTACTTTGATATTTACAATAAAACTTTCAGTGTGGCAAATTAGAACAACAGGCTTGTATAATTTTCAAGGAAATTATTCATTAATTCTAGACTTTTACTGTCCATAATGAGTGCATAATTAGATTCCAAAATTTCAGCATCTGTACTGGTCACAAAGCCGCTATTCGCATTCAGACTCTCTCTCTCTCTCTCTCCCCCTCTCCTTCCCTCTTTCTCACGCACACTCTCACTCAGACATTTTGCTTCCTAATGCTGCATTAAAAATCCATATTCATTTGGGTATTCCCATAATCATTACTCCTTCCCTCATTGCCTAAAGCCTTGGATCCTCCTCCGCCTTGCCTTCCTCCTTGATGGGCAATAATTTGATGTGGCAAAGCAACTCACGGCGTCTGCCGGTGGTTAGACGTGCCCTTGCATGTATAAGTTTTTGAATGAAAAGTTGCTGAAAATGCAAGTTGATAACATCGCAACAAGGGAAGCCGGGAACCGTGTATCCTCTTAACCAATTAGATTGAAAAATTGTGAAATGCACGCCACATGAAAAGAAAGTGTTGGAATGAGTTAATTTAATGCCAAATCTTATGCAGAAATAAGAGGGAAGACAAGATTGGATTAATAGTGGGGGTGGGGGAAAAGATGTTTTTCTAATTTTTCAATTCGCCAACAATTGATCACTGAAAAACTAAGACTCCACATTTGTAGTAGTTAATCTTTAGGCTCTTTGGCAGTACTTAACTCACATCTGCATCATTAATAGGATAGTCGGTCTGTTTTGAACGACATTTAACAATATGGTGAGTTTTGCTTCCAACCTATTGGACATTCCAGCAAATTCATGCTGTTCAGTGTAGTTCAGCAGTGAGCCAGACAGCTAGACGCTGTTTTTGCAAAGCTAACGGTGGAGCAGTGCATCTCAGAGCAAGCTTTCAACTTCTACCTTTAACTTTACATATGCTTCGCCTGTGGGATCTGCACATAAAACATGGCAAGCACCAATAGTATCGCCAGTGCTTTGACAATAATGTGCCCATGCCCTCACTTACTGTTCATGATTTAGCAGCTTCTCAGAATTAGGTTTTATCCATGTACACAAAGATTGCAGCTGCTACAAAATTAGCACATTTGTACCTGATGCAATGCTTCAGTTTACTTTTATTATATGACAGACACAAACGTTACCAATTTCTTTTTTAACTCCAGTTTTTGTTTTGAATTGTAGATCAAGTTAAGTCCATTCTCAAATGCAAGCAAAGTATTTTTTAAATCTAATCAATTTTGCCTAAATATTTCAATGCATTCTTATAATCCAAAGATGTGTGGATTAGATGGATTGGCCATGCTAAATTGCTCCTTGGTTGTCAGGGGGACCAGCTGGGGTGAATGCATGGGGTTATGGGGATAGGGCCTGGATGGGATTGCGGTCGGTGCAAACCTGATGGGCCGAATGGCCTCCTTCTGCAGTGTAGGATTGTATGATTATACAAAAATGAATAAACTGAGTCTTAAAGCTATTTTTAAAAATCGTGATCCAAACATTAAAAAGTTCTTTGTACGCTACGTTTACGAACAGAATTGCATTGCATTGATGTTAGACAGTGGCAAAACTGCTGTAACCAAGTGTATGTTTAAAATGGCTTCCAGATCATCACAAAAGGTGTTCTAGTGAAGTGGTAATTGAATAGCAGTGTGGTGAACCATCGTTGGTTCCCACTGGATAGTACTGGGCCAGGGCTGGCCAGCACTATAGGAATGTATATAGGTTACTGTGGAATTGTACTAATGTTGTTGTTGGGCTAGGGTGGGATTGATACACCTGTGGTTGCTACTGTTGTGGCACATCCCAGTCGGGCTCCGCCTCTTGGGAGAGGTATAAGACCCCCCTGCTCGGACGGGACCCCTTCAGTCTGGGATAGTGTGTTAAAGTTCTGATAGTTCCATTGTTAGTTAATAAAAGCCTTCTTTTACCGAAGCTTTGAGCCTCGTGTCCAATTGATGCGCATCAATTTTATTAACTAAAATTAAACTCTCGACGGAAGAAAAAAAAGAAAGGAGAGTATGGAGCAAATCCTCAAGCCAGAACGTCTGACGCTAGATCCACGTGCGGTGGGCGCTTCTAACACCTTCGACCACTGGCTGGAGTGTTTTGAAGATTACCTAGCAGCCTCCGCAGCGGTCACCACAGATGATGACAGACTCCGGGTCCTCCATGCGAGGGTAAGCGACACAGTCTACCTCGCGATCCGTGCGGCCACCACTTACCCGAGGGCCCTCGAGCTTCTAAAGAAGCGCTATACGAAACCTCCTAGCGAGATCCACGCTCGTTACCTCCTCGCTACACGACGTCGGCAGTCGGGCGAAACCATGGAGGACTACGCCAATGAGCTCTTACAGCTAGCCAGGGGCTGACTGCAAAGCTGTGTCGGCTGAGCAGAGCATGTACGACCTCGCCCGAGATGCGTTTGTGGCCGGGGTCGGGTCTTCATACATCCGTCTCAAGCTGCTAGAAAAGGGTCATCTCAACCTGACCCAAGCCATGGAATTAGCTGAAAAGCTTAGTCCTGTATCCAGAGGACCACGTGGAGACAACGTGGCAGGAGCAGTCGCAAATCCCTCCTCGCCCCTCGGGCTTGAAGTGCAGTGTTATGGCGTGCTCCCATGTGGACCAGACGACGGCTGCAGCCCCATGCGGCCCGCGGTGCTACTTCTGCGGAGGAGCCAAACATACCCGACAAAAGTGTCCCGCTAAAGCGGTAGTCTGTACCGCATGCGGTAAAAAGGGGCATTATGCGAAGGTGTGCAGATCGAAGCCCAGGAACGGCAGTGTGGCCTGTGACCCTTCGGAACGGGGATCATCACCATCGTCGTCGAAGTACTCACGGGGTTCATCCACGTGCGAGTCCAGGACGACGCCATTGCGGTCGACAGAGTCGGAGGAGGATGACCACCAGGGGTCGCTAGGTTTGGCGCCCTCACCCATGTGCGATTCATGAGGGTGGCCATTTTGGTCGACGATGACCATGAGCGACCAGCAGGGGTCCTCAGCATCGACCTCAGCTGCCTGCAGTGACGTTCACGGACCAACGGTGGCGTCGATCACCCTGGACCAGGCTAAGCCTCACAGGCTTGATTGTTCGATGATGGATATACAGGTAAACAATCATGCGATTTATTGTCTGTTTGACAGCGGGAGCACTGAGAGTTTTATCCATCCTGACACTGTGAAGAGGTGTGGACTCCAGATTCAACCTGCCAAACAGACAATCTCTATGGCATCAAGGTCCCGGTCTGTCGCTGTGCTAGGACGTTGTGTGGTAACTTTGAAAGTACAGGGCACGATTTACGAGCGTTTCAGGCTCCTTGTGTTGCCGTATCTTTGCGCACCAATTCTCCTCGGACTAAACTTTATGGTCCACATGAAGAGTGTGATCCTACAGTACGGTGGGCCACTCCCTTCGCTGACAGTGGGAGAACAGCTGCAGTCTCCAAATTGTCCAAAGCGCCCCGCCTGCAATCTTTCTACGTTAAAGATCACCACACCCTCTTTATTTCAGTATCTGGTACCAGGCTGCAAGCCCACCGCTACTAAAAGTAGGCGTTACAGCACTGAGGATCGGATCTTCATCAGATCTGAGGTTCAGCGACTCCTCAAAGAAGGGATCATACAGCCCAGTGTTAGTCCGTGGAGAGCACAGGTTGTGGTGGTCAAGAGCGGGAACAAACCCCGGATGGTCATTGATTACAGTCAGACCATTAACCGATATACGCAGCTGGATGCGTATCCCCTCCCGTGCATATCTGATATGGTCAATCAGATTGCGCAGTACCGGGTGTTCTCCACCATAGACCTTAAGTCCGCCTACCACCAACTCCCCATTCGCCCAGAGGACCGACAATACACGGCCTTTGAGGCGGATGGTCGTCTGTATCATTTCCTTAGAGTTCCATTTGGTGTCACCAATGGGGTCTCGGTCTTCCAGCGTGCTATGGACCGAATGGTGGACCAGAACAGGCTGCGGGCTACCTTCCCGTACCTGGATAATGTCACCATCTGCGGCCGTGATCAGCAGGACCATGACACAAATCTCCAGAACTTCTTACGCACTGCATCTCGCCTGAATTTGACCTACAACAGGGAGAAGTGTGTATTCCGTACGCGCCGGTTAGCCATCCTGGGGTACGTGGTGGAAAACGGGGTCATTGGCCCTGATCCAGACCATATGCGCCCCCTTGCTGAACTTCCCTTGCCCGCTAGCGCAAAAGCACTGAGAAGATGCCTAGGCTTCTTCTCCTATTATGCGCAGTGGGTCCCCAACTACGCGGACAAAGCCCGTCCGCTTATTAAGTCCACGACTTTTCCACTCACGCCAGAGGCCCAATTGGCCTTCAAGGAATTGAAACACGACATCGCGAAAGCCACGATGCACGCGGTAGACGAATCCATCCCTTTTCAGGTGGAAAGCGATGCATCTGATTTCGCCCTGGCCGCCACACTTAACCAGGCGGGCAGGCCCATCGTGTTTTTTTCCCGCACCCTCCAAGGCCCCGAAATTCGGCATTCAGCGGTGGAAAAGGAGGCCCAGGCCATTGTGGAGGCTGTCAGACACTGGCGCCATTACCTGGCGGGGAAGCGGTTCACCCTGATCACGGACCAGCGGTCCGTGGCGTTCATGTTCAACAACTCGCAGAGGGGCAAGATCAAGAATGACAAGATCTTGCGGTGGAGAATTGAACTCTCCACCTATAACTACGATATCATGTATCGTCCAGGGAAACTCAATGAGCCCTCGGATGCCCTCTCGCGCGGAACATGCGCTAGTACTCAGGAGGATCGCTTGAACGCCCTCCATAATGACCTGTGCCATCCTGGGGTCACTCGGCTCTACCACTTTGTCAAAGCCCGCAATCTGCCTTACTCGGTGGAGGACGTCAGGTCGGTGACAAGGAGCTGTTGGATTTGTGCGGAATGCAAACCGCACTTTTACCGACCTGACCGGGCACATTTGGTCAAGGCCACTCGCCCCTTCGAGAGGCTGAGTGTTGATTTTAAGGGCCCCCTTCCCTCAACAGATTGCAACGTGTACTTTCTGAACATAATAGATGAGTACTCCCGGTTCCCGTTTGTTGTCCCCTGCGCTGACACATCGGCTGCCACGGTGATCAAGGCTTTCCGTGATCTTTTTACCCTGTTCGGGTACCCCAGCTATATCCATAGCGACAGGGGCTCATCGTTCATGAGCAATGACTTGAGGCAATTCCTGCTCTCATACGGGATTGCCTCTAGTAGGACCACGAGTTACAACCCTAGGGGTAATGGACAGGTGGAGCGAGAGAATGCTACAGTCTGGAAGGCTGTCCTATTGGCGTTGAGGTCCAAAGGCCTTCCAGTCTCCCGTTGGCAGGAGGTCCTCCCTGATGCGCTTCACTCTATTCGCTCCCTCCTGTGTACGGCAACCAATGCTACCCCCCACGAGAGGATGTTCTCATTCCCTCGGAAGTCTTCCTCGGGGATATCTTTACCAGCCTGGTTGACGTACCCAGGACCCGTCCTCCTGCGGCGACATGTAAGGGCCCGCAAGTCCGACCCCTTGGTCGAACAGGTCCACCTCCTCCACGCCAACCCTCAGTATGCCTATGTGGCATATCCTGACGGGCGAGAGGACACAGTCTCGATCCGAGACCTGGTGCCCGCAGGGGACGTAGCAACTCCTGTCGCTCCCATACCCCCAGTGACGAATCCCTTATTTCTCCCCCGGACGTAGCGCGGACAGCATCGGGACCAGTGCTTAACAGTTTTACTCCAATGCACAGCTTGCCTGAGCCCCGAAGATCGTCGCCACCGCAGAATGTGTCGGGATCCCCTGCACTACCGTTTCATCAGGGTCAACCGGCCTGTGAGTCCGTGGGAGAACAGCTGGACGCCGTTTTGGGGAGAACGCCACTGCAAGTGCCTACTCCAGTGTCACCGCCGGTATTGAGGAGGTCACAACGACGGTGCGGTCCTCCAGACCGTCTGAATTTATAATCTGTTGACATTTTAGTTTGTTTTCGTACCCCGCCGGCCTTTGTTCTCAAAGGAGGGGTGAATGTGGTGAACCATCGTTGGTTCCCACTGGATAGTACTGGGCCAGGGCTGGCCAGCACTATAGGAATGTATATAGGTTACTGTGGGATTGTACTAATGTTGTTGTTGGGCTAGGGTGGGATTGATACACCTGTGGTTGCTACTGTTGTGGCACATCCCAGTCGGGCTCCGCCTCTTGGGAGAGGTATAAGACCCCCTGCTCGGACGGGACCCCTTCAGTCTGGGATAGTGTGTTAAAGTTCTGATAGTTCCATTGTTAGTTAATAAAAGCCTTCTTTTACCGAAGCTTTGAGCCTCGTGTCCAATTGATGCGCATCAAGCAGGAACTGATCAATGCCGTGAGGGGGTAAGGGGAAAGAGGAAGAACTGGAACAAAATCAGACCAGCTTCCTTCATAGTGAGAGGTTGGTGCCATTTCCTGACCAGTGAGAGTCAACCAATGTCTTCACATCCCAGCAGTTGATTCTTATCTGGTTATTTTGGAGAAAGTGGACAGATTATTGTTCAAACTAACTTTGTCCCCTAATTTTTAAAAAAATCTTTTAGCCTTCACAAGTTAATGAATAATATTTTCAATGTGTTTTCATGAACAGAGAAAGCATCACAGCTCGAACCACAATTTCTGTTCCTTATTGCACCCTGCATCGATTTCTTTTCAGCATTACAATGGCAACAAATTAACTTGCGTCTAATTAAAATAAAACCTTTCAATGTAGGTCATCATCCCCAGCGATGTTAGAGGCTAAACTGAAAATGTGAAGCCAGAAGGAGGAGATAACAGGAGAGTTTTCTTAAAGAGGGTGGGTTGCAATGGGGAGGGGTGCAGTTTCAGGGAGAGAAGCAGGAGAGAGGGATATCTTGGCAGTAGTGAAGAGAGACACGCTGGGCCCAATGTATAAAAGACCTGTGACAAAGAGGCTTACCTTACTGCAAATAGAAGATAGCAGAAGAGGAAAGGTATTAAATTGACAGCAGGAAGTTTTTTTTTTAAATAGTAAAATGATGCTCGGAATCCTGAAGGCTGGCAGTACCCTGGAAGCAGGGAATGGGTAACAAAACAATAGCAAGGGGAGCTGGCCAAGTATGTCATCTTGCGTTAGAAGGCAAAAAACCTTTATGGTTAAGCATGGATGAGCAAGGCACTCGCCATTAAAGTGACATAAGCAGGACATGCTTTACATCAGAATGAAGTATGTGCATTGCAGTGTGTGTTATTAACCTGAGGAAATCTAATCTTCTGTTCCTATTTTTGAATGTGATGATCAGAAGTGGACTCCAAAAATTCTCTGTGGTGTCCCAGCACTTCAGATGCTTTCTTTATGGTTTCGGAGTACTGCAGCCATGTACTGTTATGTTGGAAGGTTTCTTAGAGGTGAAGCAAGCAAAAGATGTGCATTTGATAATGTATGTGGTCTGTGTTTGTATGTGTATTGTGTATGTCTGCAAATTTTTAAATCAACCAAGCTGCTTTTCAGAACAAATATTGATTTTTGTCATTTGGAAGGACGTAGCATCCTGTCTAAATCTGTTTGTACTTCACTAACCAAACAGACGTTCGATATATTTAAAGGAACTGGTATTGAGTTAATTTTACAGTGAATACTACTCCCAGAATAGTCTAGCGCAGTGTTCACTGTAAAAGTTATAATTGCATCTGGGTCAATATTTCATAACTGTCTGCAGAATGGTCTTTGCTCATTCAGTTTCTATCAGAATTACTCAGTTGCTGACTTGGCAGTTGTTTATAGTGTTATCAGGTGAACGTAATTCTTTCCAAGTACTCATTCAGGTATTTTATTCTTAATATTTTATGAGACATGGCAGAACACAGTCATGGCGATTGAGAGAAAAGTCCACAGGAAGATGGACCGAATTACAAAGTGCAATCCCAGAATCTTGTAATGAAAGCAGAATTTGATTTATTGTAGCCTAGTGGCACTGGACCAAGCCTGCAAGTACAAAAAACTGGAAAAGTGCAGCTGCTGTGTTCTGTCTAGTCTGTGGGATCTTGCATCTGCATTCTTTTATTAGTGCAATCTTAAGATTTAGCAACTAAGTAAATTTTCTAATCAACATTGTGGATTCCAAAGATGATCTGTAGACCAGTTTGTATCTAGTGCTACATGGATTTTCAACATGTTTATCTGGGACAACCATGTCTGAAGCTTCTGATCACCTCGGCAGAAGCTGGTGTTTACTTCAAAATGTCCTGGGGTGTAAGGCAAGCTTTCACACGTCTGCAAAGAATAAGTGACAGTGTTTTGTGCACAAGCATTTACTGACCATGAATTTTGTTTGGGAGGGGTGGTGGGTAGGGAGAAAAATTCTGTTTGAACCTTGTTTTGAGCGCACCTGACGTTCAAGCAGTATACACAGTAGTGGGAATAACTAGATAGCAATCAGTAATGGGGGACTTCCACTGCCCTCGACCTCCTGTTGACACTGAGGCCAATTTTACTGCGCTCTGCTACTGCATAGAGATCAGCCAACTCAACACGAACCCAGGAACCAATTTTGGTCTCTATTGCTGGGATGTAATCTGATTGAGGTATCATATGCTTTAAAGAGTAAGACTGAATCGCACGTTTGAAAACCCAATTTTGTTTAAAACGTCTATGTAGTTATATTATGTTTACTTGTTATAAAAGTTGTTCTGTTCCAAGTACTTTTTTACATTGAGAGTACAGCTGTTGGCAGATGCTGTCAGCTGAATTCCATCAGACAGATGTCCTGATGTTTGGAGCTTTGAAAATGCTCTGCATGAGTCATCCAGCTAAAGGAAGCTGGGGTCCCACGTTAGTATTGTATGTTAAAGTTAGATTTCTATGCTACACATGGGAGCTCTATGCAAGTAAAAGTTCAGGAGCTCTGTGCAAGTAACATTGAAAGCAGGGCAGTGGTACACAGATATCGTGCTCTCTCTCTTATGGGAAAAGACACTATTGAAACACTGCAGGTGATAATGAATAAAAGCAGTGGCACAGTGCTCAGCACTGCTGCCTCACGGCACCAAGGTTCCAGGTTCAATTCACAGCTTGGGTCACTGTCTGTGTGGAGTCTGCACGTTCGCTGCGTGGGTTTCCTCCCAGGTGATCCAGTTTCCTCCCACAGTCTGAAAGATGTGCTGGTTAGGTGCACTGCGCATGCTAAATTCTCCCTCGGTGTACCCGAACAGGCAACAGAGTGTTGCAACTAGGGGATTTTTATAGTAACTTCATTGCAGTGTTAACGTAATCCTACTTGTGACACTAATAAATAAACTTAAAACAAGCTCTGTCAGAACTGGGAAGGAGGTGGTTCCTACGTCTGGACTATTCCGTCAAAATATTAGAGCAACAGATTACAGTTGCTTCATATGATCTGCATTTAGTTATTTAAGTGCATTTATAGTAGTGGCAGCAGGTAGTTTTCAGTTTCTATGCCTGCATGAGCTTCAGATAAGAATCATAACTTGTGGCAGTTCCATTCCCATTTGGATGCGTTTAATTTTGCGGTTGATTTACTGCTACTTTGTCCAGTGGTTTAGATGAAGTTAAATTACAGGAAATCTTGTCAAGAAGCTCAAAAGCAATGTTTCATTTTTTTAAATTCTATTTCAAATCCATGCTGTGCTGTGACAGGGAAAGACAAAGATAAACTATTTCCACTGATTGGAGATTTTAGAACTCGGGATTGTAGAATCTTGGAGATTCTGAGCTAGAATTCTAAGAAATAGGGCCGGACCATTTGGGAGAGATGTTAGTCGGAAGCACTGCTACACCCAAAGGGTGGTAGAGGTTTGGAACTCTCCTACAAATGACAATTGTTGCAAGATCAGTTGCTACCTTTAAATCTGAGAGAGATCATTTTTTTGTTAAGCAAAAGGTATTAAGGGATATGGGCCAAAGGCATGTATATGGAGTTAGGCCACAGATCTTATTAAATGGTGAAACAGGCTCGATGGGCTAAATGGCCACATCCGGTCCCTGTGTTCCTCTGACCTTGTTATCTCTGATGATGTGGTGATGCTGCCTCCAATACCCTACCTGCTTATCTCCAGCAGACCTAGGGAGTGGGTGCAGTTTCTTCAGCCCGGGTGTATAGCGTCCCAACTAAATATGTGACGGGCAAAGCACGGGTTCGTGTGCATGGAATTGAGAGAGAAAGCACAGCTAACTGCCTCTGTTTGAACAGTAAATGGATTGCAGGCACATGAGTATGATTGCATTTTCAGGAAAATGTTAGCATGAAAACCAGTTATTGTGCACACATCTGGAAACAATGTGCCATTGGAGCTTTGGCCCACAGCAGTACTGGCCAGTACAAGGCAGCATGCATGATGATGTATTTTTAGAACAGCATTGTTCCACTTTTAGCATGGAATCCTTGTATCACAACATGCAATACCAAGGTTGCTGCATTAATATCAATGATGTCATACTTTGGTGTGATTAGTTTTAATCTGATCAGTTACTGAGACGTATTAATTATTTTGAGCTCTCCCAGGATTCTGTCTTAACACTTATCCATCCACTAACTCCCACAAAACGAATAACTGTCAATCATTTCATTACTGTTCATTGGACTGTGTTTGCAAATTGATATGAACAACAAAGAACAATACAGCACAGGAACAGGCCCTTCGGCCCTCCAAGCCCGTGCCGCTCCCTGGTCCAAACTAGACCATTCTTTTGTATCCCTCCATTCCCACTCCGTTCATATGGCTACCTAGATAAGTCTTAAACGTTCCCAGTGTGTCCGCCTCCACCACCTTGCCTGGCAGCGCATTCCAGGCCCCCACCACCCTCTGTGTAAAATATGTCCTTCTGATATCTGTGTTAAATCTCGCCCCCCCTTCATCTTGAACCTATGACCCCTCATGAACGTCACCACCGACCTGGGGAAAAGCTTCCCACCGTTCACCCTATCTATGCCTTTCATAGTTGTACATAACAGTAGCAGTTACTGTTCAAATGTGATTTATTGGTTGCAGAGTGCTTTGGAACATTTTAAATTTTGTTTTAAATTGATGTGGGGAATGAATGATCTAACTGGAAGGTGTTTGCTTTAAACAAACGTTTTCACCTTCAGCATTTGTGGGTCTGCAAACGTGAATTGGCAAAAATACAAAATAATGGGTCAGACTTTCCAATCTGGATCGGGAACCATGGGCGAGATTCTCCGGTCGTGTCTGTGGCAGGACATGTTGTGAGCAAGAACGGGAAATTTGGCTCTGCAGCCAAAAGTCCATTCGGCCGCACTGGAAAATCCCACCGCGAGTCAGGGTGTAAAATTTCCGCCTATGTTTCAGGCAAACACCTCCCTTAATTTTTTTTCTCTCTGGAAGCTATCTTCCAATGGACAATCCTTCACATCCAAACCAATGCAGCAAAGCTCATGGGGGAAGCATTGCAGAGAACCTGTGAAGAAGCCATGCCCCCTTTTTCATAGCTGAAGTTTCCTTATTCTAGCAAGCAAAATGTTTTAGAGGTGCTTTGAAAGACTATGGAAAGATGGTAAGGTAAGTGGGTACCTGGGTATGGTAAGCGAATAGGGTATTGGAGTAAGGTGTGAGTAATGCTAGGTTAGCAAGCAGATAGGGTGTAATTGTGTGGCAACAGGTGCTAGTCGGGTTGGAGGAGTGTCAGGGGAGAGTTGGATGATGGCGGCTTGTCCGGTCAAGAGGTTACGGTAGTCGGGGTTGAGGGATAGTCAAGTGGTCTTGTGAGTGATTGGGGGGGGGGGTCACTTGGCGCTGGATTAGGTTTTTTCTAGTGTTTCCTGGGTAACTGTTCGAGTGAATAAGTCAGGACCGTCCAAAGGCTCTGATTAGTTGGAGACTATTTTGGAAGGTCCGAGGGGAACTGCCAATTGGAAGTTCAAACTTTCAGGGCAATTCGTACAGGGTCCTCGCAATGCGACTTCCAAGGAGTTCCATGGCACGTCATCCGAGGTATGTCTGGTATCTGACCATCCGGAGACTGGAAATTCTGAGTCCAGTCACTGGGAAATTTCCCTCCCTCTCCTCAAGCAGTATAAACTATTCTCTCCATTGAGGACAGCTTTGTTAGTATGATGGTAATTACTTTTCTGAATGTGCTTAGAACAGTAACAAAGCTGGTTCATTGGGGTTGTTTGTTTCTATCCGTAAAGCCTGATTTTAATCTCAGGAGTGGTGTGTGTGGCAGATAAAACTATGCCAAGGTTTCCCACTATGCCCTGACGTGCCACCCATTTCTTCAGTAATGCCTTGGAATGTTTTACATCATTAAAAGCACCATATTAATGCAGATTATTTTCCGGCTACTTGCCCATTCCTCAATCCGAAACTGTTCGTTGAACCCCTGCAGTGCAGAAGGAGGCCATTCGGCCCATCGAGTCTGCACCGTCTCCCCGGCAGAGCATCTTACTCAGGCCAACCCCCATCCTGGCCCTATCCCTGTAACCCCACTAATTCCCCTAATCTACACATCTTTGGACACTAAGAGGCAATTTAGCATGGCCAGTCCACCAAACCTGCATATCTTTGGACTGTGGGAGGAAACCGGAGCACGTGGAGGAAGCCCATGCAGACACTGGGAGAACGTGCAAACTCCACACACACAGTCACCCAAGACCAGAATTGAACCCAGGTCCCTGGCTAGGCAGCAGTGCTAAGCACTGTGCTGCCATCTTTCTGATTTTTAGAATTCCCCTCACCCCCAGCTGCTAACATTGCAGTGGGCTGGTTCCCACCGGTCTCCCAACCACTGCCCGACAACCTGGCCATCCCCCGCTCCCGCGTGACTTTAGATTCCGAGTGGCCAGTGGTGATGATGTCATGCTCACGGCTTCGTGTGCAATTCCATGTCCGGGATTCAGCTGAGGTCTGGGTGTTGAAATTGCCGCTGACTTTGGCCCCCATACTGCTGATTCCTGCCCCAAGTTAAAACCGGGGCTGTGATTTCAATAGAAACCTTTAGAAAGCACTTCAGATTTCACACGTTAGTGAAGCAGTTTGCGAAGTCAGGAGGAGTTTTGAGACTTCAAAATTGTGACTGATATTTATAATTTAATGTCACTGCAACAGTTCTTTAATCAGTCAAATTTAGTTGAATGCTATTCCTCCATTCAAACCATGTTGTATTGTAGAATGTGTGATGGTTTTTTGTGTCTCGATTTGAATGAACAGAAAGAGCTCTGTTCCCATTCAAAAAGACAGTGTTCAGCAGCAGGTGGGAGAACTGGAGATATTTTGAAAAAACAGAGATTTCATTGGTGTTAGCCCAGCCTATGCCACGGTGTGCTGTACTTGGCTAAGTTTACACTAATACTGGAATTTTCCCTTATAGGGCACAGTGTGAGTTAGAGCGGGCAGGACTTCAGCTGACAGCTCCTTCAGCGTAGTTGAAAGTTTGTTAAAAGTGTCTGAAGCCCTCTATTGTAGATTGGAAGTCAAATTTGGTTCTTGGCAGGTGGGGGAGTGGGGGGAACGAGAGAGAGAGAAGAGTTTGGATGTATATGCTGCATAAACTTGGCCACCATTTCAGAAGCTGGATCCTGTTTCTTCACAGTTGCTTGTCTGTAGTCGTAAGTAATGGAATTCTCCTTTTCCTGTTCAGCAGTATAGGCCAAAACCAGCACATTAAAGAGTCTGAAAGAGCAGCCGTTCTTTTCTGGTGTATAGCCAGTTTTAAAACGGCTCGATAATGTGCAACAATTAGGTGGGGTGGGTAACTTTTGTGCCAGAGTTCATTACAATGATTCTACCCTGATATTTGATTAGGCAGTTCCTCTTCTAGCTGTGGAATTTCAGACCATGTCGGAAACGGGTCTGACTGCATATTTTTAGTGAGTGTGCTCAGCGGAGCTAAATCTGATTGGGACTGCTGTGACCAAAGGTAAAAAAAAACTGTTACTTAAAGACGGGAGGGGAGTTGATTCCTTTTAAACTCCATTTTAAGTTAGTAAAAATTGAACACTCCTTTCCCTCCTAAAAGAGAGGAAAGGAAAGCCTGAAGGCAGCAGTGTTCTGGTTTTAGCAACAATAGTTTTGTATTTACCCTTTCCGTACCCCGGAGGAATCTTTCGCTATACGGTTCACTGCAGTGCATGTAGTCACCTGATTAATGCACAGCAGTTAGGCTCCAAAAGATTTGTGTTTCTGAAGCTGTATCAAGATCACTTTCATCAGAATTCCATAGCATGCTGCTAATAGAGGTATCTTTAGAGATGGATCTTCATTCACTAAATGTGGCATTTCACAGTTAAAGCGATTATTTAAAACTCTGTGCTGCGATTGCAACATGTACACGCACACACACAAAAATAAGACTACTTTGTTAAACTTTCAGGATTGCTCAGTTAAAGTGACATTTAAAACTGTTAAATTTTGAATGATTTTCTGGATTATGTAACAGTCTACACGCAGACTTTTTTTTAAAAACTGATTTTTGTTTTTAATTTCTCCAACAGAAAAAGGAGAGGGATCTTTAAATGGAGAAGATGAAAAGGATCCACAGTCTCCATATTCTGTGGAAACTCCTTACGGCTTTCAAATAGACCTGGATTTTCTTAAGTATGTAGATGATATACAAAGAGGCAACACCATAAAGAAACTGAACATTCAAAGAAAGGCCAAAGTGGCTAAAACGCCTGCAAACCCCCGCAGCACTGGAGATCAGGTCAGTGGATGGACCTCCACGGAATCCCTATCCTCCTCCAATAGTGAAGACAACAAATTGTCACCATCGTTATTTATTGGTGCAAGGAGTCAGCATACTCCTCAAGTTAGAGGTGGTGGTATTGAGGCTTCGCCGGCATTTTTATCTGTTCAAGAGAATAGATTGTTGCCGCCACCATCGCCGAGACCGACAGCGTACAACTTCCATGTTGAGAAAACTCTGATGGAAACCCGCAGAAGGTTGGAGCAAGAGCGATTGATCATGCAGTCAGCTGTCGGAGATGCCCGTCGACCTAGGTTTGCAAGTTTTGGAGGCATGGGTTCCACCAACTCTTTGGCTTCGTTTACAGGGTCCACTGGACTGAATCAAGTATCCCCAAATTCTCAACAAATTCATAATGGTTTCCAGGCAAATGGCGATTACAATCCTTATTTCACTTCATCCATGGGCAGCTCCATTCGTCACAGTCCTTTAAGTTCAGGTATCACAACGCCCGTCACGAATGTCACTCCAATGCACCTTCAGCACATCAGGGAGCAAATGGTGGTCGCACTTCGACGACTCAAAGAGCTCGAGGAGCAAGTGAAGACGATTCCCATTCTACAGGTAAAAATTTCAGTGTTACAGGAAGAAAGACGGCAATTAACGGCACAGCTGAAGAGCCAAAAGCTTTCGAATCAGAATGCCACGTCTGGATTTCGAAAGCGATCTTACAGTGCAGGAAACGCAGACGATTTTGAGCCATTGCTGCAATCGAAGCAGGGAGGGGAGCTGCACATTGACTCTGAGGATGAAATGGAAAGTTTAGAACAGAGCTCGTTGAGAATGGTGGAGTTCAGGCAACTGACCGCGGAAATGCAGGCTCTGGAAAAAAAGATACAGGACAGTAGTGATGAGAAGCTGAGCGGCAGTAGAATGTGCACGCAACCATTGGCGAAAACAAAAGAGTACAGGTCCATAGCTGTGGGAACAGATCTGAACATGAATGAATATGTGGTGTACCATCGATCTGCAAGACATTTCAAAGATATCGCAGTCGGGGCAGTGGTCAGACAGACAGATGCCAGTGTTGGGGTCACTGAGACTCTGTTGGGTGTCACTACAGAGGCAGAGGTGGAAATTGAACTGCAGCAACAGACCATCGATGCACTCAAAGAGAAAATTTACAGGCTTGAGGTGCAGTTAAAGGAAACCACCCATGAAGTGGAGATGAGTAAACTGAAATTAGAGCTGCAGGTTGCTGGATCCAGGAAAAAGACAGATAAATATGTAATGGCACAGCCACTGGTCTCCAGCGCCTCAATACAAGCAACTGTACAAACAAAAAATCAAATGGTTGGTGACCATGTAAACTATTGTGATGCTTGTGTAGGCACTCAACAGCAAACACACAGCACTGGGGTCACTTGTAAGCCTGATTTCCAAGATGTTGCTGTGGGACCAGATATACCATTGAACTGCTGGGTTGTACACGAGAAGGTAGAATTGCAGGATATGGCTGTAGGGCATCATGTTGTAATGTGTGATAAAACCATGAATTGTGGGGTGGAGAAAAAATTCTCGGATGTGGCCATAAACACAGAAGGGTGTATGCAAGATCAAGAACTTCTCAAGATGAGAGAAAAAAGTCTTCGAGCCAAGGAATCTAAGACAATAGGGTGTGGTGATTGTTCAGTGGATGTGATAGTTTGCCAGCCAAAAGAACTGATGTCCTCTAGTACTAACACTGTACAGGTTAATACAGTTGAATCAGCTGTAATGGCAGTGCCTCAAACTGCAACCCGGCAGACGCACGCAGACGTCGATAGATTGAATCAATTCACAAATACGGAGCAGATAACAGTTGCAGACTCTTCTACCAATACCCTTGTGAGCAATTACAATAAAGAGACCAACACCGCAGTGATTGAAACACGAACTGTAGCTGTGGGAGATGGTAGAGTGAAAGATGTCAATACAACTGTTAAAACCCGCTCCACTGGTGTGGGCACAACAGCCACTTCTGATATCGATTTGGAGAAGTCATCTGTCAAGATGAGAGATTTTGGAGTTGGGCAGTTGAGTATAAACGAGAACTATCTTGTTGGTTTGAAAACGAGAAATATTGGTTGCGGCACAGTTAATCACCAACAGGTGTCTCCCAGCACGAAAAGCATCGGTGTTGGTGATGAGCCTGCGTTTGCTGCGCAAAGCCAAGAGACCGATCCCACGTCGAATCCAGAGACGGAGTCCACACTGAACCATTATGTTGAGCGTGTGCAAAAGCTGTTACAGGAGCAGCAGATGCTGCTGGCTGAAAATTATACCGAGTTAGCCGATGCATTTGGGCAACCCCACTCTCAGATTGGATCTCTCAATTCGCAGCTTATCAATACGCTGACCTCTATGAATTCTGTCATGAAATTTGGCAGCACTGAGGAAATAAGGAACTGTGACGTTGTCGACCCTTGTGCAGACATTGAGATTGCAGGTTAGTTGAAGTCTGTGATACTTGTGGATACGTATCTTTTAACTGACTGTTTTGATTTCCTCGCACTGACTAATTGTAAAACTTATGAATTGGGCTACCTTTATCGTAACCCTTTTGCCATCCCATTTTGAAATGAACGTTCAGTTGAATTAAACTGATTTGTTTATCCCTGTGGCTAAATGGAAATCTCATCACTCTTCCATCTTCCTTTTTGTCAGTCATTACAACATTTGTAATATAACTCGAGACTACCCAATTGCATGTGCTAAATAATTTATTATAATTGAAATGAGTATGCCTTAAAATCCTTTGCCAGAAATGGTAATATTTTTTGTCCTTCACTGAGTTGCAAATTTCTATCAAATTCATATAATGGAAAGCATCTGATTCAGAGTGAGAAAATAAGTTCCGTTTGGCTGCTGTATGTTTTGAAGTCTAGACGGAAGAACATCTATGGCACTGTAAAGATGCACTTCAACAGACTTGATTAGTGAACACAAAAGATCTCTATTAATAAGAATTGTACAGCAGCTGCATTGCTGTAGCCAGCTCCCCAAGCATCTACCTAGACGCCTGCCTCACCATGTGGTGATTCCACACAGTCTCAGGCATGGTGAACCTTACTCTGCTGTGTTGCCCTTAAAGGGACAATCACCATGGGCAGTTATACTTAATTTGGATTGAAGTGAAACATTATAGTTCAATTCTTTTTTTGTCGGTTACTTAGTTGTGATTGCAGCTTTACAGTTAGTTTAGTAAACTTCAATGTGCTGTATGTATGGAAGTTGATCACAGTCTATGCAACATTTTCCTCATTGCAGTGAGATGTTTGTTCAGCTGAAGAACATAGCAAAGAATAAGCATATTTAAATGCCATTACAATGAGGTAAAAAGGTAAAGTCACCATAGTCTCAGATGACCATAGGCTGCTCCTCCCCTTCATGAATAACCTCAGCTGGTATGAGAATTGAACCCATGCTGTTGGTGTTGTTCTGCACCACAAACCAGCTGTTCAGTAAACTGAGCTAAACCTCTGGCGGGGCACTCTCAGGGTGGTGAACTTATGGAATTCTCTTCCACGTAAGGAGGCCGACTCACTGAATATACTTAAGAAGGAAACAGATTTCAAGCCTCCAAAGGGGTCTGGGGGGGGAGCACAGAAGTATGGGTATTAAAATAAAAGATCAGCCAGGATCGTATTGAATAGCGAGCAGGCTCGAAGGGCTGAATGGCCTACTCCTATTTTCTATATCTCTGTGATATTGACAGCAAATAAATAAATGATCAAATAATCATGGGTATTATGGCATATTGGAGGCCATTCGGTTCATCATATTAATTCCAGCTCTCTATGCTCCCACTCTATCTCCATGGCACTGCAGGTTATATCCATCTAATTTTCTTTTGAAAATCAATAATCATCTTTGCTTCCACTACCCTCATAGGCAGTGAGTTCCAGGTTATTTACCACTCGTTGCATTCATAAAAACGTTCCTCTGAAATCTCCCCTGCACATCTTGCCCAAAACATTAAATCTGAATCCTGATTCCTTGAACAATTAGCTAACGGGAGCCATTTTCTTTGTCTACCTTTTCCAAACCTAGCGTAATCTAGTAACCCATATCACATCTCCCTTCAATCTCCTTTTCTCCAGCTGAACTGGAGTTACTGCCAGGAGAGCTTGGAACAGGCACAAGGAAAAGGAACAAAGTTTCCCATTCAACCAAATTAGAGGCCAGGAATGGGTCCCATCCAGCCAGGAGATGTCAGGAGACCCCAGGAATCATTCAAGACTGATAACAGAAGCAGTTCCTGGGTGCTTACTAACCGGAAACTTAGGTTATGGCTGGCAGCATTTCGGTTCCCCAATATAGAAACCACTCTAAAATAATATTGTGCGATTGTAAAGTGCTCTGAATAGGGGATTATTCTACATCCTTTACCATTATTCATCCGACTGCCAAAGACAGCTGTGTATGTGTCAGCCATGGTTCGGTTGGTAGCACACTCTGTTCTGGATCACCAAGTTCTAGATTCAAGCCTCATTCCAGGGCTTGAGCACAACTAATCCAAGGTTGGCACTCCAATGAGGTACTGAGGGAGCGGGTTTCTGCACTCTTGCGCTGTATTTCAGTGACACCCCTAATATTTGTTTTGCAACTAAGCATTGTGGCACAAATTCTCCAACCTCTGGGAGATGCGCCATGTGTCCCCCCCCCCCCCCGGCAACGTGTCCCAGTGCAAGGACTCTGTAGGAATTGCCAAAGAAATTTGAACTTCCAATGGGTAATTCCTCTGCTTTGTGGGACCCACCGAAATAATCTACAAATCTGAGTTGGTCAGATACCTCCAACGGTTCCAACCTACCTGGATCGTTACCCAGGAAATGTTAGGCTGGCGAAAACCTAGGGCTGAATCTTCCATGGAGCGGGCTCATGTTTTCCTCCCTTAGAGTAAGAGCTCCACTTTTCTCAGCAGGTCCGAGTCAAAAATGCAGCTGAAGAACGTGGAGTGTAACTGCTCCTTGAGACCTTTAATATAGATTAGGATCATCGGGGAAAAGCAAAGTCACATGCCCTTTTTACAGCACTAGTTGCCAAGTCCCAGCCAATTTGACAAGGTGGCAGAGAAAAAGTAAAGTCAGAGGAGGTAGGGTGATTGGGATGGGGAGGGGTTGTGATGTCAGGAGTGGGGTAGAATAGTTGGGGACAGTCAACTGATCAGGGTAGGAGTAATCGGGGGTTGGAGGGTGTGGTCCGTACTGTAGGGGGGCGGGGGTCAATGGTTTGGTTACCCAGTGGCTGGGGATGGTTTTAATCCTTCTAACTTTCCTGGGTAACCATTCGTGAAAGTTAGATGGAACCATCTGAATTCCCTGACTTTAAATCAGAGTTTTGGAGAGCGCCGAGCACAAGAGTGGGTACTTGCCCCAAAGTTGAAATTTGCCGGGAAATTCCGTCAGATGTTTTTGTGTTGGGGCTTCCAAGAGGTTCCAAGCACAACATCAGAGGTAACACTAGTGTGCATGCCTCCAGAGAATGGAAAATCTTGGCCCCAGTTTAACATCTGGGTAGCTATACAACAGTGCCTCCCCCCCCGCAAAATCCCAGTACCTGAATCCCCTCTGACACCCTAAACCCCCGACCCAACCCAACTTGCCCCCAACCTGATCCCACTCCCCAGACCCACCTAACCACTCACCCACTTGCTGCCCAACGCTTGATCCACCCTACCTTGCACACTTACCTTCTCTCCATAGCAGTTTTCAAAGCAGCTTCGGGGACATTGAAACATTTTATTTACCGGATTGCAGCAGCTCATGCTGTGAGAAGGGGGCACGGCTTCCGAGCAGATTCCCTGTGTTGCTCGTTGCAAGGTTTGCTGCACTGAGTTGGATTTGAAGGATCATCCATTTGAAGTTTGCTCAGAAAAATCAGAGCAAGATAACTTTGCATTTTTCTTCCCTGATCAGGGTCAGAAATGGGATTTCCTTTTATTTATCTTCTCTCCATATTTTGGTCATGTTAATTTGAAACGGAATGATTGGTTTAATGCTGGCTTTGCACTCTGTGTGACAAGATGCATGATGGGATTTGACAGGGTAAGTATATTCTTTGACCTGAAAGAATGTACCAGTGCTTGGAAAATACTTTGCTGATTACATCATTGTGCTACTGCCAAGGGCTGCTGCTTGGTCATTAACAAAACAATATGCGTTAAATATAATCTTTGTATTTAGAAATGTTTGATATTTGCCAGTTTGTCTTTAATTGCATTCAAAGTTGCAGCTTTTTCTTTTGCTTCACTTTATATTTCCCTGCCACTTAAAAGCGGCTAATTTTGCACAGTACAATTCCAACAGAAGTTGGAGATGACAGTATCATTATAGACCTGATTCTGTAACCAGGAGTCACAAAGGGTGAGCATGGAGCCCTACTTCATAGAAATCATAGAAACCCTACAGTACAGAAAGAGGCCATTCGGCCCATCGAGTCTGCACCGACCACAATCCCACCCAGGCCCTACCCCCATATCTACCCACTAATCGCTCCAACCTACGCATCTCAGGACACTAAGGGCAATTTGTAGCATGGCCAATGAACCTAACCCGCACATCTTTGGACTGTGGGAGGAAACCGGAGCACCCGGAGGAAACCCACGCAGACACGAGGAGAATGTGCAAATTCCACACAGACAGTTACCCAAGCCAGGAATCAAACCCAGGTCCCTGGAGTTGTGAAGCAGCAGTGCTAGCCACCGTGCCGCCCCAACCACTGTGCTACCGTGCCGCCCTTGTTTTACCATAAAACAAGTCTTCAGTGTAATTTTATTCTAATTTTGAACTGTTTTTGGCAAATTAAATTTGCAAGTTTTTTAACAATTTTGGGCCATCGTGTAATGTTTCTTATTGCCGCGTAGGATCATGCAGCAAGATGCAACTTTATAGAAGGTTCATCATCCATTGTGCCTTCACTGACTGAGAAGCGCGATTCAGTTGGACCCCATTCTTCAATTCCCACAACCCTGCAAATTTCCTTCATACATGCGTCCAACTTCCTTTTTGAAAGTTATTAAATGGGCCAGAAAGTCTGAGGCAGCCACAGTCAGATTGCCACTCTACTCCTTTTCATTCACCCAGGTTGGGAACTGTGCAATTCTCACCCGCTCTTCTGACCCAGGCCAGGTGGGAATTTATTGGTTCCCAGATACTTCCAATGCAGGGTAACAGAGTAAGGGAAAGCGACGGGTTTCCCCATCTCCTCCCACCCCCCTCCTCCCATTTTATGACACCAGTTGTTGTAAACCAGGTAAGTTTAAAACTAGGGAGGATGTAAGGGCTGGGGGGTTGCATGAGTTGGGATGGCCACCTAGAATGGGGGTCTAGGGGATAGGCGGTGGCCAGAAGTTCATCAGATATAGGAGCAGAATTAGGCCATTCGGCCCATTAAGCCCGCTCGCTACTCAATCATGGCTGATTTGCTCCTCATCCCCATTTTCCTACCTTCTCCCCATAACCTTTCAACCCATTACCAATTAAAAATCTGTCCAACTCCTCAAATTTACTCACTGTCCCAGCATCCACCACACTTTGGAGTAGCAATTTCTATAGGGATTCACATCCCTTTGGCAGAAGTAGTTTCTCCTCGACTCTGTTTTAAATTTGCTACCCCTTATCCTTAGACTATGACCTCTCGTCCTAGGAAGCCCCACCAGTGGGAGCATCTGCTCCACGGCATGTCGGATGGGGGTCAGGAATGTAACAACCCAGTAACTAGAAGTGTTTTTAATCCATTTATTTTTCTGCTCGGAGTCAGAGTCCAAAGTCTTTGTTTTGATTTGAAGTATTGGATGGCTCCTGGTGCAGGGTAATTGCCATTCAGAAGTTTAAAGTGCATTGCAGACTACAATTTGCTGCAGAAATAATTTTTCCTCATCGTGTCACCTCTGGTTCATTTGCCAGTTAGCTTAAGTTTGCATCTTCCACTTAGACTCTTCTGCTGCTAGAAACCGTTTCTCCTTATTTACTCTATCAAAATCTTTCACAATTTTGAACACCTAACAAACTTTCACCTTCTCATTCTCTGCTGTAAAGAGAATGAAGAAGCTTTTGGAAGGAAAAGTAGAAAAACAGAATTTTGTTGAAATGGTGAGGATGAGAAATTTTGGGATTGAGTTATGAATCACAGGAAATTAACATGCAGACACAGCAATCAGCTAGGAATCCAAGTGACATGCTGGCCTTCATTACAAAAGGGTTGGAGTGTACAAGTGAAACAGTCTGACTGCAACTCTTTAGGACCTTGGTGAGACCACAAAAGAGTACTGTGTACACATTTGGTCTCCTGACCTACGGAAGGATACACTGGCTTCTAGCCTTAATGGGCGTACAGCAAAGGTTTACTGGACTGATTGCTAGGATGAAGGGACTGTATTTTGAAGAGGGCATCAATAAACTGAGCCTATATTCCATGGTGTTTAGAAGCATGGGCTTGATAGGTTATGGATGGGGTGTTTCCCCAGGCTAGGGAGTTGAGAATTAGGGGGTCATAGTCTCAGAATAAGGGGCTAGCCATTTAGGACTCAGTTGAGGAGAAAATCTTTTATCGGAATGGCTGTGGATCTTTGAAATTCCCTATACCAGCAGTGTTTATAAGTGGTTTCTTCTCTTTCCAAGTTTTACCATGATCTTTTCTGCAATTACTAATGTTCTTTTTGATTCATTCACATCTGAACCAAGGAGGAATAAATGAATCTCCTGAACAGAAAGATGATGCACAGCTGGACCTCTGCCACCAGTGCTGCTCATAGGGAAGAGACTGTCGGAGTTGCAACTTGTTTTCAGCTATAAAATGAGTTGAAATTTTAGCGACATGACTCGACAAATACAGCCAAATTAAAATGAGTCTTAAACGTATTCATCAGTCAGCTTGCTGAAGAGAAATCTCCATCTCCTATTTTAATTTCCTTTCACATGGCTGGCTGAGACAGTGGTGGGGAAGGGAGGTTTGTGTGTAGTGGATAAATAGTAAATTTGAAGTTGTGCATAAAAGTGTTTTTGGGTTGACAACAGCTCCTGCCAGCTTAATGATAAAGAGGTGAGCGGGGCAGACAAATTCACGTACAATCGCTACCAGCAGAGTCTAGGATTCAAAAGTGGTAAGTGAAACTGGAGAATAACATTTGTGGTGGAGACTGAGGCACATGTAGGAATGTAGAGCCAGTCTGTTCAGTTGGATAATTATGGGCTTGTGTTTGTGGAAATACTTCAGATTTTTGAGATTAGTCATGTGGCAAAAATAAATGTGTGCAGTCAAAACACATTTTGATTATTTTGTGAGCTGTGGATGTTAGCAATCTGCATGTGTGTGACTGATACCAATAGCAAATGGAGCAGTTTAAGCTTATTGGTTGTATCCTGGGGATACTTTTGAAGTTAGGGACGTCACGTGATGGATGATAAAGGAATAAAACTATAAAGTTTTTATAGTTTTGATGTTTTACTTTCACCGGTGTATTTAGATTAGAATTTGCAGATCATTACATATCCATCTCCTGAGCAATCAGGAACAACACTTCCAAAGCCGTAGTCTTCATTTCGATGGTTTTTAATTTGGTAACTTGCCACTTTCCACGTTCTAAACAAACACAAAGCTGGTGAGTTGGAAGACGCTGCAGTCTGGAAAGAGGACAGTCTGACATTGTGTTGTAAATTTAATCTTCATGTTTCTTCAGTCGTTTTTTTTCCCCCTCCTCTCCCAAGCTACACTCCATTCACTGACTGGCAAAGAATTGGCCTGAATCTGGGCATTCCTCCCGCCTCCCCAACACACTCACGCACTGCACACACCCCTGCACAGATACGCAGGCATGCACGCACTGGCACACATACACACTCAGAGACAACAGGGCTCCTTCCAATTGCTTCTCACAGTTACCCAGCAGAGATGAGAATCAAGTGAGAAGATTAATGTGATTCTTTGTAACGGTCAGTTTGCAATCCATTTGAACCTTTGAGCTTCATAATGTGTAAATGGCAAAAATGATCTTGTCCAAATTGCTCCCCTTCTCTCCTGAAGACACTGAGGTGATCTGGGTTCAAGTAGCCTGCTTTCAGTATTTTAGTCCGTAATCATATGTACACCTGGGCAGTTGAGTGTTGGCAGAGTATTTTGTTATGGGGATCAACATAGCTCAACTCTGTCCTTGCTCAATATGTCAAGTCTGTAAATCTGAGGTCACTGGCGAACATTTAGAAAGGGGACTATATTATTCCTGTCTTAGCTCATGGATGCTGAGGCAAATTATATAGCAACATTGCTATACCTTCCTGGCAGGTATTATCCAATTTAACACAAACTAGATATTGAACTTGGAATTTTCCCAGTCTTTCTGTGATGCATTCCACATTGGAACGTCCACTTACTGACTGCAGTTGTTGAGGACGAGGGAGTGGAGGAGACTTGGGGCAATCAAAATATTTTCCGAGAAGCAAAATATACTTCCTCCTCCATTCAGCAGATGGCATTTAGTTTAACTGCCATGAAAAAGGCTTTTGTCTGATGACTCGCATGGACTTTAGCACCTCCAAAAGCGTTAATGCACATGGGAACGAAAGAAAACAAAGTCACATGCAACTCCCGTTTCATTTAGATAGCTTAAGATAAAATCATCCTTGTGCAGGGGATATTTTCAGAAAATATTTTTGTTAGGTTCAACCTCATTGGGCTGGGGAACGTGTAACCACAGATGGTTGAAGTCTGAGGTTGCTTTGATAGGAAGAAACTAAGGATACTGGCAATGATTAACGTGGCAAGCTGGTGTAAACAGGGATTTGTTTTTATGGGTACTCGCATTTCTGTGCGTGAAATTCAGCCAATATGTTTCAGTTCACCTGAACAGTGCCATTACTTGTCCTCCTTGTATTTTACACACGTTTTAATTCCCTGTGCATCAAGCAGAACGTGCTTGTTCAGTGGAATTTAGGCAGCCTGATCTTGTCAATATTAGATCACTTGCTATTTCAGCAAATTTCCTGATACTAAACACACCCATTTTTGACTTGGAGGGCAGTAAGACAGACTAGTGAATCCAGGGAGTACTGATAGTTTTAGGTGACTCTTTAATGTTGGAAAATTATATTTTAAAAATGGAAACTGAATTTTATTCTCCATACCGAACATTTGTAAAGAGAGAAGTAAAATTTGTTTCCTCCTGTATCCCCTTCTTCAGAATTCTTGTCAGTTCAGGTGATGCTGTATTGCGTCACTTCAAAAGGAAAACACCAATGTGCCTTTACAGCATTTTCCAACTTAATTCTGCATGTATCGACATTTAAATTCATATTCAAAGTTTTGGGATTTTTTTCATGTGTTTAATTCTTAAGCTAAATAGTTGCTTAGGTTTAGTTCCACGCGGTTCTGGACACCTGATATCACACCCACGTGGGAGCCTTAACTTACCGTCCGATCTTCTGACTGTCACAACTGAACCCACTCCTATTAGGTTGTTAAGAGTGGGTTGCAAGTATCAAATTCACCCTGATTAAACCAAAGGAACGAAGACTAATTATACCGTCCCTATCAAGGTGAGGGAAGCAATACAGATGAAATTGCATAGATGATCAACATCTATATGAATCAACTTTCCACAGGATCGAGTCATTGAGCCATCAGTGGGTACAAGTATATATTCTATTTAGTGATGTTCAAATCCTATCTTCCTATGTTGACTGACTTGTACCAACTAATGTCCAAATTGTGCATTATTTAAATTGATTTCCCAATTCGACCATGAACAAGTATGTCTCTGAAAATCCAAATATCATTATACTCAGCTCAAACCTCTGGTGCTGATCTTTCCCCCTCAATACTTAGAGTAAGCTTGAGTGAGGCAGCAAGTAGTTAAACCTGTGGCCCGCTAACGTTTGGAGACTATGTTTAAAGGTTTTCATAGAATCATAGAAACCCTACAGTGCAGAAGGAGGCCATTCGGCCCATCGAGTCTGCACCGACCACAATCCCACCCAGGCCCTACCCCCACATATTTACCCGCTAATCCCTCTAACCTACGCATCTCAGGACTCTAAGGGGCAATTTTTAACCTGGCCAATCAACCTAACCCGCACATCTTTGGACTGTGGGAGGAAACCGGAGCACCCGGAGGAAACCCACGCAAACACGAGGAGAATGTGCAAACTCCACACAGACAGTGAGCCGGGAATCGAACCCGGGACCCTGGAGCTGTGAAGCAGCAGTGCTAACCACTGTGCTACCGTGCCGCCCTGAGCTTGGAAGTTCTGCTTGTCAAACATGCTGACAATTTGAGCCAATTGGGAGGAAGGTTAAAGCTGGCGGTTGAAGAGGGAGGGTGATCTTACCAAAAAAAATTCTAAGTGCTGCACGAGCATGAAAACGGGAGAGTCTCGAACCCATTTTCTGGGCAAGCTCCCATTCGCTATCTTAAGACACTTTGGGGAAAAAAATGATCCAAATGTGTCTATTCACGCTAGAGGGTTGTATTGCGCATATTCCCTAATCTCCCAGTACACTGTGTACAAGAGTACTAGGAATTTGTTGCTCCCTCCCCCGCCGATCGTTGTCCCGATAATCTCCGATGCAGAGTATAGAGTATGAAGCTCCCCACACGCTGCCCCTGGGCACTGCCTGTCCCTGTCCCCAACTACCTGGGGAGCTTCAATAGTCTCCTGGTCACCGGCCATCACATCGGGTCCCCGTTGATGGGGAACTATACGTGATCCTCACCAGTGAGGATCTCCATTGGTGAGGCCCTTAAGTGAGCTTGGATGATTCTGTGCTGGGCTCACTGATAATGTTAAAGTTAGAGAATTAAATATTTAAATCAGCCAAGGGCGCGTGGTTGATTACTCTGGCAGAACAGGGCCGATAATATAGAGAGGGGCTAGAAACTAGGTGTGAATCTGGCTTTTCGCTTCTCGCTCAACCTTACTGCTCGCCACGCCGATCGAGCAGCGTGATGAGCTGGTAAGATTCCACCCCCCACCCCCCCAAAAAAGGCATCAGGCCTCTGTGCCAAAACTGTGTCCACAAGTCCATGATCATCCTGGCGAACCATAGTGACTCTCAGTTGCTTTGTTCACTAAACACTGCCCCTCCACCCTCCTCTCCGTGGCTATACAAAGTTGTCATAAGCTGAATGCATCATAAACCAAGTATAAAGCAGAGAATTCAATGCAAGGAAATGGAGCAGTGTTGCTTGTTCCTTCCAGTACTTACCGTGGTGCATATAAACCTGAGGCTGAAGTATTTAAAACTTTGTCCAGTGTTTGTGTAAAATGCAAGTAGGTGATTTTTTAAACTTAGAACAAGCTAAGATATGGGAGAGCAGTTTGTGTGTCTGGACTTGTAGTTTGTAGACAACAAGTCTGTGCCAAGTGAATGCATCCGCTGTAAGCGTGTCTTTCTCTAACCTCTCCAAGGTTATATAAGGGAGCGGGTAGGAGTATCAGAACAGATTGCTTACAAACCTCAGTCACACCTAGTATTCCCTGTGATCTGTGCTTGTATACAGCTGCACAGTCTTCTCTACCTTTCAGCTAAGATCAAGTGTCAGATGAGCCCTAAGATGGGGTGCAATGCCTTATCTTGTCAGCTTGGATCTTGTTTGTCCTTTTACAGGGACTTTGAATTCAGTTGGATATTGAACCTTGTTTTTGGAGCAAGTAAGGAATGGATTTGGGTTTGCCCAGTCCATTCTGAGCATTGGCTTTGTAACTTTTAAGAATGGAGGAAAAAAATGTTTTTAAAATTTCTATAGTTATTTGTGCAGGCTGCCCACAAACTGAAGGTACCATGTGCTGAAATGAACAAGCCATGCAAAACACAACAAATTTAGTGGAGATGTTTGTCATACCGTGAGAGGTGCAGGATCAGAATTAGACATCTGATCAGTAGCATGCAGAGTATGATGAGATAGTGTGGTAGCCTGGGCCTTTAAGGGGACGTTCCCTGAGGGCCATGTGATCAGGCCAGACCCTAAGAAGTGTGGAGGTGGGAAGCCTTGCCAATCGGGTGCAAGGATGCATATCCCGGGTCAGAGGAGGATCCTCAGTTGGAGCCAGGGAGGATTGTTGACTAGTTGCATAGTTCTGTCCGACCCTTTCATTGTAAATACCTATTTATCGTTGACAATAATTCCTTTGTTTCTTTAAGCCATATCGAGTCGCCCTCGGTTTATAACAGAGAATGACTGTACCCAGAAACTGTTCATATTCAACACATACAAAACCCTTGCTATCCCTGAGGTTAAAGATATATCGGAAGGACTGCCAGAATCCTGACCCTATCATTTGGGAGCAGGAGGAAGCATAATGTTAGAGGACATTTAGTCATTATGGGGCAGATAGCATCCATTGTAAACAGGATCGAGGACTCCCATGTACTACCTACCTGATGCCAGGGTGAGGGACCTCTCGAACTATCCATGAAGCTATATTGGAGAGGGTAGGGGAGGATCCAGATGTTGTGGTCCATTTTGGAACCATTAACCTCGGTGGTTATGGATCCCTTGATTATTACATGAGCCAAGTATAAATTGATATAGGGATAAACAGATTAGGGAGGTGAATTAAAACAAAATGCTAGAAAAACTCAGCAGGTCTGGCAGTATCTGGGGGGAGAGAGTTCATGTTTTGAGTCTGATGTAACTTCTTTGAAACTAAAGATTAGTAGAAGTGTGATAGGTTAAGTTGGGCGGAGGGGCAGGTGGAGTAAAATTGAAGGTCAGGGATAGGTTAGAGGGTGAGGGATTAAATACCAAAGATGTCATGGAACAAAAGGCAAAGGGAGTAGTAATGGTAGTAGTGGAGAAACAAAGTATTGGTCTAGGCATTGGTTAACAACAGAATAAAATCAACTTTGTCTGAAAATAAAAACATAAATACAAGATACGAGGTGGCATGGGTTTTTATACATTTACGGGATGTGGGCTTCACTGGCTAGGCCAGCATTTATTGCCCATTCCTAGTTGCACTTTAGAAAGTGGTAGTGAGCTGCCTTCTTGAACCACTGCAGTCCCTGAGGATTTAAAATGGAGGACAGAGTTCAATTTCTGAAGTGGTTAAACTCGAAGTTGAGTCCAGAAGGCTGTAAAGTGCCTAGTCAGAAGTTGAGGTGCCGTTCCTCACAGCGCGTGATGGGCTTCACTGGAACATTACTACAGAAAGATGAGCAGGACGATGGACTGAACTGGCAAGCGATCAGAACGTGGGCTGAGCCGAGGTTTTCTGCAAAGCAGTTATTTGGTCTGCATTTAGTCTCCCCAGGGTAGAGGATACTGCATTGTGAGCAGTACATATAGTAGAATAAGTTATGGGGAGGCAAACGGTTGTGCCTAGTGGTATTATCGCTATGCTATTAATCCAGAAACTCAGCTAATGTTCTGGGGACCTGGGTTTGAATCTTGCCATGGCAGAGGGTGGAATTTGAATTCAATAAAAAATATCTGGAATTAAGAATCTACTGATATCGATTGTCGGAAAAACCCATCTGGTTCACTGATGCCCTTTGGGGAAGGAAACCTGCCGTCCTTACCTGGTCTGGCCTACATGCCACTCCAGAGCCACAGCAATGTGATTGACTCTCAACTGTCCTCCAAGGACAACTAGGGATGGGCAATAAATGCTGGCCCAGCCAGCGACACCCATGTCCCAGGGAGTGCTCGTGAGGAAAGGGTAGTATAAATACTAGTTCCCGAGTAAAAAGCGAAGAGAGTAGAACAACAATCAAAATTGTGCTCTGGGCATAATGGATAAAACGAAACGATGCACAGTAAATTAAACCAGGAGAGGGGAATGGAAATATAAAGAAAGAAGCGGTGTGGCTCAGTAGCACAGTGGTTAGCATGGCTGTCTCGCAGCATAAGGGTCCCGGGTTCGATTCCCAGCTTGGGTCAGTGTGTATGCGGAGTTTGCACATTCTCCCTGTGTCTAATGGAGTTCCACGTGCTCCGGTTGCCTCCCACAGTGCGAAAGACGTGCTGGTTAGCTGCGTGAGCCATGTTAAATTCTCCTTTTGTGTACCCGAACAGGCGCCAGAATGTGACGACTCAGGGATTTTCACAATAACATCAATGAAAGCAGGGCAATATGGGTTGTGGGGCTCAAATGAAGAGTTCTTGAAACAAATGCATGGAGTATAAGAAACAAGAAAATCAATTCCAAGTGTAAACTTAACTTGGAGGGTGTGACATATCTACAACACGACTGCAAAATGATCATGAATTTTAACCAACTAACACAGGTTACAAATCTAAATAAGGGAAGATAGGGAATATGACCTCAGGATTGAAATATACAATCACTTCACTGGTACAAGAGGAGATAGCAAGTGTAAGTGTAAAATTAAGAAATGCAAAAAATTGTAAAACTCTAGAGGGAGCTCTGGTAGTAGCTGTGAAATGGCCAAATGTGCAGATGCAGAAATTAGATACATGTGGCAAACAGTGTGGTTTTAATGGAGAATTTTTAGCTTTCATATAAATTGGGATAATAAAGTTGCTCTTGTCAGAAATATAGTGAATTTCTTGTCTGTGTTCAGGATAGGTTTCTGCAACAATGAGAGGACAGGCTCTGATGAAGGGTCATCCAGACTCTCAACACTGGCTCTATTCTCTCTCCACAGATGCTGTCAGACCTGCAGAGATTTTCAAGCATTTTCTGTTTTTCTTTCAGATTCCAGCATCCACAGTATTTTGCCGTTATATTAAGGACAGGCCCATATTAGGTTTAGGAATGAGAAAGACTTAGTTAACCATATGATGGTACATGAACATATATCTAATAATGGCCATATGATTGAGTTCAAAGCAGAGTTTGAAACAGTTACCAAGTTTCTAGATTTTAGTAAGGATAACTTTGATGCAATGAGACAGAAACTGTCAAGTGTCAACTGGAAAATCTGTTGATGGGTAAAATGATAGAAGATGAGTAAAAGGTGGACAAGAAAATATGTCATAGTTTACAGTTTATATTTTTTTAGTTCTTTCACTGGATGTGAATATTGCTACCTAGACCAGCATTTGTTGCCCATCCCGAATAGCCCTTGAGAAGGTATTGTTGACCCACCTTCCTTAAACCATCTTCATCCATCTGGTATTGATACACCCACAGTGTTGTTGGGAAGGGAGTTTCAGGATGGTGAAAACATGGCTCAAGTGCACAGATTGGTTTCCCTCTGAAGCCCTTTGTAGAGATGGAGGAGGTTAAACATGGTTATATATTTCTAATATAGTTCCAAGTCAGGATACTGTGTGGCTTGGAGGAGAACTTGCAGGTGGTGGTTTTCCCATGCAATCTGCTACCCTCATCCTTCTTGGCATTAGAGGTTGCAGGTTTGAACGTTACTGTCGAAGGAGCCTTGGGTGCTGCAGTGCATCTTGTGTTTCGTACACATTGCTGCCGTTGTGCATCTGTAGTGGAGGGAGTGAATAGTTAATGTGGTAGATAGGTGCTAATCAAGCAGGCTGCTTTGTCCCATTTGCCAAATGCGACAGCCAGTTTTTAGGAGCGAGAGGGTGGATCAGAGGCAAAGTGGGTCACTTGTAAACGGGTACTGGTGAGATTGTAAATGACAAAAAGGTGATGGCAGACATGCTGAATAATACTTTGCATCGATATTTAGAGTAGAGGAACAGGATAGCATGTCTGGTGCCCCAGGAACCTAATATTGAATCAGGAAGGCCAATAACTGACTAAAATTAATATAAACAAAATAATATTGATGAAAATAATGGCACTGAAGTGTGACAAATCCTGAGGAAAAGTTGGCTTCCGTCCCAGGTTGAAACAAAATAGATAAAAATATTGCCGTTGGCTGAACGATGATCTTCCGAGGTTTTAATTTGGTGAATCATATATATCACTCCTATTTTTAAGAATGGTGAGAGGGGAAAACCCGGGAATTATAGACCAGTTATCCCCACGTCTTTTGTTGGGAAATTACGAGAGTCTAAGGCGAGAGTGACGAGAGGACCTTGAAAAATTTTAAGTTGGTCAGCGAGAGCCGGCATGGACTTGTAAAAGATGGGTCACACCTGACACAACCTGATTTTGCTTTTTGAAGAGGTGAGCTAACTGCTGGTCGGGGGACTGGCTACGTGGATTTCTAGAAGGTATTTGATAAAGTCCATCATAAGAGACTGCAGGCTAAGTTGAAGCTCATGAAATTGAAGGCAAATTATTGACCTGGTTAGGAAATTGCAAGAGAAAGTGAATAGAGATAATAGATGGGTACTGCCTAATTGGGAGGAAGTGTCTCGGAGTATTCCGCAAGGATGTGTTGCGGCCACAACTATTCACCACATACGTTTGCTGTTGACACAAATATTGCTGGCATTGTAAGAAGTGCAGGTGGCAACACACGCTTGCAAAGTGACATTACAAGACATGGGGGCTGGTTAGATCCGTCGGCTAAAAGGCTAGTGTGTGGCTCAGAATAATGACAACAGTACAGGTTTGATTCCCATTCTGGCTGAAGTAGACTTGGGGGCCTGCCTTCTCACCCTGAATGCAAGTGGAAAGTGTAAACTACCACTGACAAACTGCCATGGAAATGGCTCTGGATGAAGCCTCAGTAACATTGAGCCAAGGACCTGCCTTTAGGAGGAGCACGCAGCAAGGAATGGATTAAGCAAAGAAGCACAACTGTGACAAATATGCTTCAATGCAAGCAGATGAGGTTCTTGACTTTGCACTCCATTTTTCTGACTTTGCCATTTAAAAAATACCCTTTTTTTGGCCCAAAGAGACTCCGGGGAGGGAGGGACGGTTTATGCTGTGGTTAAATGTAGTAGACAGGTGCAGAAAATTTATTAAATAGATTAATACAGTGCTGAGTTCTATATCACGAAGACGAGGCTTTCATCTTTCCTCCTCGACTATAATGCCTAGCAGGCATTGTAAATCTCTCTCCTCAAGCACTGTCCCTCTCGCTTACAAAACTTAGTGTCATCCGCTCCTCAAACTAAACCTCACTCCTTCGTTCTTGCAAGCTGCTGCCCCATCTCCAACGTCACTTTCCTTCCATGTCTCTGGAGTGTGTGATTTTACAGACATTTGCCCATATTTATCACAATTGCCATGTTTGATTCTCTCCAATAAGGCTGCTTCCCTGGTCATGGCACTGAAAGGGCCCTAATCAATGTTTCGAATGTTGTGCTGTGACCGTTCTCTCTACTTCCCCCGAGCTGTCTGCAGCTTTCCACAGGGTCAACCGCATCTTTCCCTTCAAGACCTGTTATCCAGCTTGATAGATTGCCCTTGCTTGGTTCCATTCCTTCGTACTGGAGCAACTCCAGCAATGGCCTTTTTTCCAACACTCTGCTGTTTGTTAATTCTGGATTCCCCTAAGTATCTTGTTTTTGGATTCCCTGCTGTACGTCAGCCAAGTGCTGCCTGTCAGCATTGTCATCTGAAGGGATGGAGTCAGATTCCACGTGTACAATGATGTCACAATACCTTTCTCAACGCCCGGTGGCTTCCGCACTCAGATTGCTTGTTCATTATCCAGTCCTGAATAGATTGCAATTTCTTTCAATTAACCATTTGAAAGACAAAAACAATTATTGTCGTTTTAAAGCCCATACCGTTGCAATTAATTCTGTTACCCTCCCTAGTTACTTAATACTGTTCAAATCCTCTGCATTTTATTCAATCTGGCCGTGAGCTACCATCATATCCTTCTCATCACAATTACTGCCTACTCCTTCCTCAGTTCAGCTGCTAAAATTCTCACGTGTGCCTTTGGAACTGGAATATTCCAATGCTATTTCTCCTCCATACTCATCCAAAACTCTGCTGCCCATATCCAGTTCCTAAACCTTGTACAGTTTACCCATTGGTCCTGACTTGATTCTGTCCATTGCCTCCTGGTCCACCCAATTCATCCAATTTAAGATTCTCGTCCTTGTTTTTATATCCCTTTAATGGCCTTCAGTTACATCATTGATGGATCCTTTCCAGGATATTCCGCGATGATCTGTATTTAGTTTTGAGGATATACAACAAGTATGATGTAGTAATATTTGATTACAATAATACACCTCATCAGTAATGTTGCTAGACTCCTGAGTATTTTCATATTTCTCAATGTACTCCTAGCTATCCACCTGATGTGTAATATATACACGGGGAGAATTTCTAAGTAATTAACTGCAGATTTAGAAACGTTACACCTTTTTGCTGCAGTACTGCTGCTCCATACTGAAAAATTGCCTTGTTCCATTTAACAGGTGCAGGAACTGAGCAGTGTTTGTGTATCCAAACTGCCAGCAGTCTTCTGACTTCTACAAATTTATCAACTTTAAAGATTGTGGACTCCAGTGAGACCTCACCACAACAGGAAGGCACACATCTTCAAACTGTCTTAACCAATCAACAAGCAACATCTGCACCTCTTGGTATGTATTGTGATGAACCGCATGACGAGTGTCGCCTTCAAGAGCGAACAGGCTCCTTGAGCACCAGTCCAATAAGGGCAGTCTGTGGTGACTTAACTGCAATTTCAATTAAATGAAACCCAAAGCTGAACAGTATTGTTAATAATATAGTATAGGGTGGCAGAGTGGTTAGCACTGCAGCCTCACAGCGCCAGGGACCCGGGTTCGATTCCCGGCTTTGGTCACTGTGCAGAGTCTGCACGTTCTCCCCTGTCTGCATGGGTTTCCTCTGGGTGCTCTGGTTTCCTCTCAGTCCAAAAGACGTGTGGTTAGATGCATTGACCATGCTAAATTCTCCCTCGGTGTACCCGAACAGGCGCTGGAGTGTGACAACTAGGGGATTTTCACAGTAACTTCATTGCAGTGTTAGTGTAAGCCTACTTGTGACACTAATTAATAAACTTGAAAGCTTAAAAATATTACAAAGACAAGAGCTCTCTTTTCCCCATTCCTGGGACTACCTCTTCCAGTGCTAATGGACTTGCATCGAATGTAAAAAAAACTCAACACTTAAAACTTTTAACACCTTTCACTTGTTAAACTAATTTTCAAAAGCTGTTCTAAGAGCGTTTCAATATTTAACAACTGTAAATCTCAGCAGATGATTTATTGTCTGTGCAAACTCCATATCAGTTATCCATATTTTCATTTTCCTGCTTTTGTCTCCAACCCTTCAATGTTTTTTTCCAAAGTGTTTAATTTAATTTCATATCTCATGTCTTGATTAAAATGTAATCAGGGGTCAGCTTCCCCACACGTTGATCATATCCGGCACTGCAATTCCAAAATTCCTTAGATTTGGGAACGCTCCCATTAGATTGGAAGTCGACAATCTTGCATCAATTTTCAAGAAGGAGGGAGGGAGAAAACAGTGAGCTACAGGCTTGTTAGCCGAACATTAATTGTTGGGAAATGCTGGAATCTGTTATTAAAGAAGTCTTGATACATTTAGAAGAGCATAGTATGATTAGAACAAGTAAACATGGTTTTACTGAAGGGAAATGCTGTTTGACAGATTCATTATTTTTTTGATGGTGGAACTTAGGGCAGGAAAGGGGGAAACCAGTAGATGTAGTATACTTGGATTTCCAAAAGACATTCAATTGTGGTGCCGCACAAAAGTTTAACAGGCAAGATAAGGGCTCATGGAGTTGGAGGTAATATACTAATATATATTTATAGAGGCTTGGTAGACTCTGGGCATAATTGGGGCTTTTTATAAAGTGGTAGGCAGTGAATAGTGGATGCTACAAGGAGTAGAGCTGGGCCCTTAGATGAAAAGACAATGTAATGCATCTGAGTTTGGTGATGATACCAAATTAGGTTAAAAGGTAATCTGTGAGGAGGAGACAGAGGTTGCAAAGAAAAGGGCAGGTTAAGTGAGTGGGCAACAAGATGACAGGTGGAGTGTAATGGGAGACATGTGAAATTATTCACTTTGTAAGAATAGAAAAGTGCAGTATTTTTAAAAGGTGTGCACATTCAAGTGTTGACATTCAAAGAGACTTGGGTGTGTTCATATAAGGAATGCAGAAAGTTAGCATGCAGGTGCAGCAGCAATGACAAAGGCATGTTGACCTTTGATGCAAGGGGATTAGAGTACAAAGATAAAGGCATTTGCTACAATTGTACAGGGTTTTGGTGAATCTAAGATACTGCATGCAGTTTTGGCTTCCACATTTAAGAGGATATCCTTGCATTGGAGGTGGTGCAGCAAATATTCATTAAATTGATCCCTGGGATGAGGATTGTCCTGTGATGAAGGATTGAGTAAATTGGGTTTTTATTTTTTGGGGTTTGAAAGTGTGAGATACAATCTCATTGATATCTACAAACTCCTGTGAGGATGCTGAGGGATTGTTTCCGCTGATAAGGGAATTGAAAACATGGGAGCACAGTCTCAGGATACTGGTCAATCGTTTCGGACTGAGATGAGGAGAAATTACTTCGCCCAGAAGGTTATGAATCTTTAAAATTCTTTACCTCAGCGTTGTGAATGCTCCATAGTTGAATACTGTGATAGACAGGTTTTTGGTTTCTCGGAATTGAGGGATATGGGGAGCAGGTGTGAGAATAGAGTTGAAGCCCAAGATCAGCCATGATTATATTGAGTGGCACAGCAGGCTCAATGAGTCGTGTGGTCTACTCCTGCTCTTGTTTCTTGTATTCACTGTTCAGCTCTGGCTTCCCACCACCTCACTGCCCATTCAACAGCGCATCTCACATCAGGTTTTGGTTGTTCCGTAACCTCATTCAGCTCAACATTGGGAAAACTGAAATCATGATCTTTGGCCTCTCACCACAACCATTTACGATTGATGTCATTGTTTTCTATTCAGTCTTGCAGGTTGATGCAAACTGCTCAGCACCTCTGTGTTCTGCTCGGTCCTTCAGTACTTCTGCAGGAATGTTGCCAGAGCCCATAGCCTTTGCTGTATCCACTGCCTTCAGCTGTTTATTAGCATCACGTGCAGTGAATCGAATTGACTGAAGCCTGGCATCTGTGATGCTGGGAACCTCAGGAGGAGGCCGGGGTGGATCATCCACTCGGCACTTCTGGCTGAAGTTGGCTGCAAATGCTTCAATGTTGTCTTTTGCACTGATGTGTTGTGCTCTCCATCATTGAGGATGGTGGCTGTTTGTTGAGCCTCCTCATTCCATTAGTCCATCATTCACACCTTGATGTTGCAGGACTACAGAACATTGATCTGATTTGTTGGTTATGAGTTTGCTTATCTCTGCCTCTCTCATGCTGCCTACCTTGAGCATGCTTGTAGTCTTGTATTTTAGCTTCAGCAAGCTGACATCTAATTTTTAAGTATGCCTAGTGTTGCTCTGGGCCTGCCCTCCTACACTCTTAATTGAACCAGGTTTGGATACAATGAGGGATATTTCAGGCCACGAGATTGCAATTGAATACAGTGCTGATGGTCCACAGTGCCTCATGGATGTCCTGTTTTAAACTACTAGATCTTTCCTGATTCTATCCCATTTAGCACAGTGGTAGTGTCCAAAGACTGTGTGGTGGTCATTTCTATCAATGCTATCATGGAAAGATGCATCTGTAACAGGTGTTAGGTTCAAGAATTCACTGACACCTCGTGGTCTGGTACAAGCGTACAAGTTTATTAGGAGTTCCTTCTCTGTCTTGCATGATGTTACCAGTCATCATCATCTATTGTTCTCTCTCACTGTTATTATACATTACTCCAAAGAACACCCATTTACATTCATTGGTCAATTCAACATGTTTGCAGAGATGACCGACACTAATTGGTTCTGACCTCTGATCACACACTGTCCATGAGTTAGTGGTCTCTGCTAAGGTTAGCTGATCAGGAGCTGTAAATGTACGCAGCAGTCTCATAATATTATAACATGCCCCAGCACAAGTAAAACCTCAGCATGATTTATCCTGTGAGAAAATGTTAGTACAAATACATTGTGGAAAATGTTATAAAAAATAAAACGGTTGGCTTTCCACACAGGAACATTGGGGAGGGTGAGATAACGTAGGTTTATACCTCTTATTTGGCTAGCAGATATATCCTTCAGAACAAAGCCAGCTCAGTCAGTAGTGATGCTACTGAGCCACTCGTGGTGATAGGAATTGAAATCCTCCACCCAGAGTACATTCCATGCCCTTGCTACCTGTAGTGTTCTTCTGAGTGGTGTTCGACATGGAGGAGATAATTTGGTAGCAATTAGCAAGAGGTTTCTATCCATGTTTGACCTAATGCCATTCAATTCCTGGTGTCTAGAGTTAATGTTGAGAACCCCTGGGCCACTGCATTGTGACCGTATAACGCTCTGCTGCTGTCACCTCTGGTGAGTCTGTCTTTCTGCCAGGACAGGACATAACTAGGGCTGATGATGGAGGAGTCTGAAACATTGCCTGTAGGGTATGATCTGGCAAGTATGACTCAGATTGTTCTAATTTGAGCACAAGTCCCCAGATGTTAATAAGAAGGACTTTAGAAAGGAAACAAGAACTAGAGGACACAGCCTCAAAATAAGGGGGAGTCAATTTAGGACAGAGTTGAAGAGGAACAACTTCTCCCAGAGGGTAGTGAATCTTTGGAATTCTCTGCCCATTGAAGCAGTGGAGGCTACCTCGTTAAATATGTTTAAGTCACAAGTAGATAGATTTCTGATCAATAAGGAAATTAAGGGTTATGGGGAGCGGGCGGGTAAGTGGAACTAAACCACTATCAGATCAGCCATGATCTTATTGAATGGCGGGGCAGGCTCGAGGGGCTAGATGGCCTACTCCTGCTCCTATTTCTTATGTTCTTATGTTCTTATTACAGGGATGACTAGGCAGGGTGTGTTGTTGTTGTTTCCAGTGCCTCGATTGTTATTGGATGACCCCATCCATTTTATTCTTTTTTGACTTATCTGTAGCAGTTTGGACAAGCTAAATGCTTACTAAGCTGGGTCAGAGTTGAGACTTAATTACATTGGTAGAATGATTCATATCAGGTATGCTCAAGTGATCAAGATTAGCGGAGTGCAGATACCTTGGAGGGTTGTAAGGTTGAAGGAATTTAGAGGTACAGAGGAATGAGGCCAAGGAGAGATTTGAAAACCCAGATAAGACTTTTCAAATCAAGATATTGCCAAACTGGGAGCCAGTGTATGCCAGCCAAGGGGTGATGGATTAGGTGAGTTAGGACCCAGGCAAGAGCTTTGAATGCCCTCAAGTTTGCAAAACATAGGAAGTAGCAATGGCATGAATAACAGTTTCTGCATCAGATGAGTTGAGGCCAGGATGGCGACAGATGACGCTACAGAGGTGGATCATCTGTCATCTATTTGGTTGCTCTCTATTTCCCTCTTGTGGGAATGTACCCAGATTATCTTGTCAGGAAAACAGAAGTAATTTTAAGTGATCTATATTTGTACTATTAAATATTAGAAATAAGGTATAGATTTAAGTGGGTTTAATTTCGTGTTGCTGTGTAAGCAAGGGTAAATCTATTCATGTTTATGGGGAGACGATGGCCTAGTGGTATTAATTCTAGACTATTAATCCAGAAACCCAGCTAATGTACTGGGGACCCGGGTTCGAATCCCGCCACGGCAGCTGTGGAATTTAATTCAGTTTTTTTTTAAATCTGCAATTAAGAATCTACTGATGACCATGAAACCATTGTCAATTGTTGGAAAAAGCCATATGGTTCACGAATGTCCTTTATGGAAGGAAATCTTCCATCCTTGCCTGTCTTGCCTACATGTGACTCCAGAGCCGCAGCAGTGTGGTTGACTCTTAACTACCCTCTGTACAAGGGCAATTAGGATGGGCAATAAATGTTGGCCAGCCAGCGATGCCCATGTCCCACAAATGAATTTTTAAAAATGCAAGTCAAAGGAGGTATTTCCATCTGGAGGTTTTTGGTTTCATTTAGCATTCTGCTTCTATTGTGCTTAGAGAGGGTAAACAAGTTAGAAGTAGAAGTCATTACTGATCAATCAGGGACACATTAGGTTAGAAAGGCTCTTTGAGTGTAGTTTTAGCTGATTTTACAGCAGTTGGATTAGAATCCTACAGTGCAGAAAGAGGCCATTCGGCCCATCGAGTCTGCACCAACCACAATCCCACCCAGGCCCTATCCACATATCCCTACATATTTACCCACTAACCCCTCTAACCTATGCATCCCGGGACACTAAGGGGAAATTTAGAATGGCCAATCAACCTAACCCGCACATCTTTGGACTGTGGGAGGAAACCGGAGCACCAGGAGGAAACCCACGCAGATACAGGGAGAATGTGCAAACTCCACACAGACAGCGACCCGAGCTGGGATTCGAATCCAGGTCCCTGGAGCTGTGAGGCAGCAGTGCTAACCACTGTGCTACCGTGCCGCCCATTTGGAGGGCTAGAGAGGGATCATCTCTCAGCTTTGCTAGAAAAAAAGCCATATCATAGAGTAGTGGTCAAGAAAGCAAGAGTAGGAAAATACAGAAGTGAAGAAAAGTTTCCAAGAAATCTGAAGTTGAAGGAGCAGGAACAAAGCCTTTGGGAACAGGATGGATGTTGTATATGGAAGTTAAAGGCGGTTCTAGAAGAGAAGAGCTGATGAGGTTGGCTACAGTCAAGCCACATATCTGAAACAATTTTAAGGTTTGGTATACTTACTTCCTATGTTTAAAGCAATATACCATGTTGTGGACTGAATACCTGAGTTTGTGTAAAAGCATTTGAGAGAAAGGAAACCTGAAAGGTAAATTGGAAAACTTGGTACTGGTTTATTGTAAGTGGAGTGGACCATTTTTTTGAAGGGTAGTATGAAACTCTGGAGTGGAATCTTGATGAAAACAGCTGATAGAAAGCATTCATAAGATAAAATGGAATCATAGAATCCCTACTGTGCAGAAGGAGGCCATTCAGCCCATCGAGTCTGCACCAACAATAATCCCACCTCAGCCCTATCTCCTTAACCCAACATATTTATTCCACTAATCCCTCTAACCTACGCATTCCGTGATCCCAAGTTGCATGGCCAGTGTACCTAAGCCACACATCTTTGGACTATGGGAGGAAACTGGAGCACCTGGAGAAAGCCCACGCAGACATGGAGAATGTGCAAACTCCACACAGACGGTGACCCATGCCGGGAATCGAACCCGGGTCCCTGGAGCTGTGAGGCAGCAGTGCTAACCACTGTGCCCATTGTTGGAAAGAAGATTTTAAAGTATGACATTTTGGGAGTGGAGTTTGGAAACACTCATGACCATCATCTGGGGGCAATTTGAGCAGAAATCTATGGAAGATCGTGGGGGGAGTATTGTATGATAATCAAACTTTTCATGTTTGATATTTTTTCCTTGTTAAAACTAATTCCGGGTCCTGGGACTCCGTTCCTGCACATTTTCTTTAAAAAAAAGTTACGATCTTTGGAGCCAGGGTTCCATTCTGGAACCAGTTGGGATCACAACAATCTCCTCAAAGACTGTACACAGCTGCATTATATTTCTGCCTCCCAGTCTTCAATTTAGGTTTATCCATGAATATTCCAGTGGGAAGGAATGCAGCTGTATGTCACAATTGAAAACAAAATTACTTTCAACTGGCGAGACATGTGAACCACTTGAGCCTAAATGTTTAGCCTCTTCTCTGCAATCTGTTTTAACAAAATATTGACAAATTAGCTTGATGCAACAGTACAGCATGGCTTTGTGTAATTAATCTTCGTTTGTGCTCTCTACCTTTTTGAATGCAAACTACTTCATTCAATATCTGATCAAATGAAGAGAATCGAGGAACAAATAGCAAGTTTTATTAAACGTCAATGTGTATGATTCACCATAGCTTCAAAGGATCTAAAACTGTAACCTGAAAATCTTGTTTGAGCAGATGTGGAATAATATTAGCAAAAGGTCACTTGCAGATTGTGCTACTTATTTTTTGTATACTTACCAGGAAACCAGAGTGCATTTTAAGAACTCGTGTTAAAGTGTGTGACAGTTTTCCTTTTGCCATTAAAGTCTTCCTGTATCATGTATCACATCTGCTCGAGAGATTAGGTTTATCCATGAATACTCCAGTGGTAAGGAACACGGCTATATGTCACAATTGAAAACAAAATTACTTTCAACTGACGAGACAAGTGAACAAGGGTGATACCAATTAAGCCTAAATGTTTAGCCTCTTCATTGATCAAGTAATCACTTACATTTCCTCTGCAGTTTGTATGAACAAAATATTGCCAAACAGCCAATTCTCAGGTGAATGCAGTTCTTGAATCCAGTTCTTAAAAATTGCACCAGAATGGCCCAAGGTGCTCCTCATTATAGGGCATTGTCTTATTTCTGTTCTTGGCATGTCCCATCACACAGCGATACTGTGAAGCCAGCCAGTATGAACTTGAAAGCATAAACCTTTGACTTATTAGAACTTTAAAACCTAGAGTCTTGTGCTACAGAAGAATTATATTTTTAAATCTTCAGATCCTGTGGATCACAGAATCCTGACTATGCAGAAGGAGGCCATTCAGCCCATCGAGACTGCACCAACTTTTATCCAAACCCTATCCCCATATTTTACCCCACTAATCCCCCTAACCTATATTTATCTTTGGACACTAAGCGGCAATTTTCCATGACCAATCCACCTAACCTGCGCATCTTTTGGAGTGTGGGAGGAAACCAGAGCACCCGGAGGAAACCTATGCAGACACGGGGAGAACATGCAAACTCCAAACATACAGTCATCCAAGCCTGGAATTGAATCCGGGTCCCTGGCGCTGTGAGGCAGCAGCGCTAACCACTCTGCCACCGTGCCACCCGCACGGTGATAGTAAATAGAATAACGTAGAAACATGTTAACAGCATGCTGAATGCTTCACTTGATTAAATGTAACATAAATGCCTTTCTTGTTGCCCTAGCTTAATGCTATTTTCAAATGTCATTGCTTTTCACAAGCATTAGGATTGAATTGGCTCTTTATATTATAATCTCTTCTCCCATTACTTAAGATACCTTTCCTCCTCATCTCCCTACTTCCCTCCATATTTTGCACCATTTCCTTCCTGTGCCCAGGAAAGGTGTTCTGTGGGAAATTGCTGAGTGGGACACAGGTACTTCATTCTGCGCGCAGTAGATGAGTGAATGTGCCAACATACTGGGCTAGTGGGTAAAAGATTGCATCACTATTTGGTAGTGCAACTTTCACCATTTTGTCAGGAATGGCGATTTATACTCTGTATGTGGATGAGCATCTTTCTCACATCCTTCCGTAAACACTTTTTTGCAGTACCTCCTAACAGTACTGGTGCACTGAAATCCATTATGAAGAAAAAAGATAGCCCCAGAAAGCATGAAGCAAATGGCACAAAGAAGAACCTTCAATTCGTTGGTGTCAATGGAGGGTGAGTGTGAAGTCTTCTCTGTTATAATTCGAATAACCACAAATTACAACAAAGGAGCAGTGGAGTTTGAATTTGTTTCATTCTCCACAGCAAATCTCTCTAATAAACAGTACACGGTTTGTTCAGCAGAAATAGAATGGCAAGTTTATTAAGAATTTGGAAAGCTTGAAAAGCTGACAAAATTCAGACAGCTGGATTTTACTGAAGGGAATTGTGTCGTCTCTATACTAAATACATACTATGGTACTCTGAATTAATTTTATGATTTGACTTTATGTATGAAAATGATGCTTGTGTAAAAGCAAAAGGCTAAGAAACTGTTGATCTCTGTGTGGTGCATGTATGGTCAAAGTATGTAGGCCAAAGGTACTGTAAACATTCCCTCAAATGTGCTTCTGAAGCAACTGGGCGTGACTGGCAATGTAGCTGTAGTAGCCTGTCAATCCCTCCATTGAGCACTTGCACCAGAATGAAGTGTCCATCTTTGCTATCTCAGTTTGAAAGAAAAATAAACCTCCAGCTGTTATCTGAATATTTGGATAAAGTGAATTTGAATGAAGACTTACTCCAGTGAAACTTTTATGTTGCAGTAAACATTTGCAAGCAAACTATAATTTTGGAAAAAGGCCATTTGGCTTTAACTGCTCTCTTGATAGCAATTTTGACAGTCTAACCACGCTGGATAAAGTTTCCATTAAATTTCATTGCTGAATTTGAATGACAATCTTTTCTGTTATCTCCAAGTTTTAGATTGTCCCACAAGCGGAAATAATTTATCTTCATCTATCCCATCAAACCCCTTTATGATTTTGCCATTCGATCTAATTAGATCACCTCTTGACCTATTTTCTAGAGAAAGGAACCCCAATCATATTCCCTCTTTCCTGATGGTTGCATGTAACCTTCCAGTTTTGGTATCATTTGTTGTACCTTTTCCAGTGCATCTATACACTTTTTGTAATGTGGAGACTAAAATTGCATACTGTGGTCCAAATAAACGTAACTTCCCTGCTTTTCAGTTCTATTCCTGTACAAATTACCCTAGTGTGATGTTTGCATTTTTATTGCCTGGTTAGCCTGTGTTGCTACTTTTAATTATTTGTGAATCTGTACCCCTGGATCTCTTGGTCCTCGTACTGCATTTAGACTCCTATTTCCTAATAATATGCAGCCTACTTATGTTTTCTACCAAATTGCATCAACTACGACTTAGTGAGATTATTTTGCCAATTACGCACCCATTCAGTAAATTTATTAACGTATTAACTTTCTCTCCCCACCCTGCTCCTTCCACTCACCAAAATAATTGTAAACTGATAATGGCAATTTTTTTCCACCCATCCTTCAAAATGACAATATAGAATCACTAAAGTAAGAAACTATATTTTAAAATACATTTTCTTTATAATAGCATCATTAATTTGAAGCAATGGCAATAATTCTTGCTGATGTCTCATATGTGATGCATCATAGTATCAAAAAGAATGTAGCTTTTCTGTAGTTTACAGATACTTCATAAAAGACGAATGAAACTTGGTGTCTGCCACACTGATGCGCGTTATCAAACACGAGGCTAGATGCTCGGGAAATAAAGGCTTTTATTTACTGTAATGAAGCAGCCAATAATTATATACACGATCCCAGACTGAGGGGTCCCAGCCAGAGCAGGGACTTTTATACCTCTCCCAGGAGGCGGAGCCCGACTGGGATGTACCACAACACTACAGTACAAAGGTGTAACAACCCCACCCTAACCCCAACAGCAACACGTAGCACAACCCAACAGTAACATATGTACATCCTTGTAGTACTGGCCAGACCCTGGCTCAGTACTATCCAGTGGGAACCAACGATGGTTCACCACACACACATATAGATTTGGTGTCAAATTAATTGCCATACTGAGATTAGCCAAATAATATTATTGCTCACAGTGACTCCTCTCTTAACCTGATCCCCTTGTATTCCTCATTCTATCACCATGGCCATGGCTATCTTTCCTTTCCGCACTGTTTTCCTCCTTGAATCTGTCTTTAAATAAATCTCTGACTCCCCTAATTTCATGCTGGCTCTCTTGCGCACTTGGACATCTTGCCCCTTTCCTCCCTGTTACTGTTCTCCCACTCTTCCCTAATTGGGGTGAAATTTTGGCTAAGGCCCAAAGAAACCACCATTTGGCTAAATCAGATGTCTGCATGTGCTGTGAAGCAGAGAGCTGCTGCTATCCAAGAAGTAAAAAAGTTTATTGCCATAATGTGGGGTGGCCATGCAATTCTGGGGCAACTGAAATGACAGTGCAAGAAATGGGAGCTGAAATGACACTGCAAGATTTGGGAGCACTGGAGAAGAAAGTTATTCACCGGAATTCTACTGCCCCGCTCACCCCAGGAATTGGAGCGAGCGAGGGGCGGATAATGGGAAAGTCTGTTGACCTTAGGCGGGTTTTCCCGGTCTCGGGCTGTAAAAGCCCGCCCATTGTGTTTGGCAAGGAGGTACTGAGGCTCATGGGAGTGTAATGGGTGCTGAGGTAAATCAGAAAGATCCCAGGGGGAATTTGGGATGTGAGGAGTGGGAGAGAGTTGCTGGGTGGTGGTGTTGGGAAAGTGAACTCAGGGTGTAAAAAGCACTGAGGTGGTGGGAGTGAGGAAGATTGATTCCTGGGCTGGAAATAGTGGGAGCGGCTTGTGGGTGTTCAGACAATGCTGGGTTCTACCTGAGGGCTGGTCTACTACAGGGAAAAGCATGAGTGGTTGAAAGTGGTGAGATGGCATTAGGAAGGAGAGAGAATGAAGAGCGGTCGAAACAATGACAGCAAGAAAGTTGTTTGCAATGGGGGGGGGGGGGGGGGGGGGGGGGAGCTGGGAGGAGGGAGGGTGTTGCAGAGCACAACATATTATTAAAAGGGGTTCCTGAAGAGTGACTGATAAGCAAATGTGCTTGTAAATGTGTTTCAGTTTTCTTGCTGTGCAAATGAAACTTAAGGGATTAATATTTCTAACCCATAAATGCAGATAACTTTCCAGTGTTTGATGCACAGCAATGCCACAGATAGGTGAAAATGTTGTACTTGCCTTTTTAGTTCCGATAGCACTTTCATTTCAAAACAGTTGGCTGTGCAAGTTGGCAGAACATTTGCAAATAATTTGTGCTCCCTCTGTACCAGGCACTTTATTACAGCTATTTGGCTTCTAGCCAGATGTACTGTTCTGGTTGCAGTCTATAATTACCCAAAGTATATCGAGTGATTTTTATTCTCTTAGGTATGAAACCACATCCAGTGATGATTCCAGTTCAGATGAAAGCTCATCTTCTGAATCCGATGAGGAGTTTGAGGATCAAGATTATTCTAAGGATGAAGTTGAGATTAATCGTGAAGTGCTACCAGATGGACCTGATGTGTGTAGGACTGAGATTGCAAATGTATCAAATGAAAAAGAGATTGCAGTGTTGGAAGGAAGTGAAAAGGAAGCTGACAAAATGGAAATAAGGGAGAAGTATAACCATTTTTATGAGAAATATATAATTTGTATGAAACATAGTGTAAGGGACCCTAATAATCTTTTTGAAAGATAATCCAAATGCAGGTGTACATAAATTTGTTACTAATTCTGGTAATTTTTAATTACAAATAACGTAAAACTAAGAAGTTATTAAACTCAGTTCCTTTGAATCCTCTGCTAATACATTTGTTTCAGGAATATTCATCATATTCCCTGTGCGTTATTAAAATGAGCCATGGCTTTAATGGTAAAATGCTAAAAGGTAACTAGGCTTTCCCACAGGAAAGGGAAAAATACATTGGTAAGCTGTCAAAGGCCATTCCTAATGGTGGCTTGCTACTGTCAGAAACTTGCAACCAAATTATCTGCCTGCTGTTTAACTGGGGAATGGTAGATGAGTCGGATTTGGTAATGCAGTAATAAAAATAAATGGATACTTTTTACCCTTGCATGTTTGGATTAACAAATTTATCTTTTCGAACATTAGGTATGAGTTAAATGAGAAGGTGTTGTCGGCTTGCAATATACTGAAAAACCAGCTCAATGATCCAAAAGCAATGGCAAGCAAAGAAGTGGTAAGTTAAATTAAACATGAATGTGCAGGTTAGGTGGATTGGCCGTGCTTAATTGCCCCTTAGTGTCTCAAAATGTGTAAGTTAGAGGGAGATTAGTGGGGTAAATATGTGGGACTACAGGGATAGGGTCTGGGTGGAATACTCTGTCAGAGAGTGGGTGCAGACTCAATGGGCCAAATGGCCTGTTTCTGTACTGTAGGGTTTATGTGATGTCAACATCTTTACAGGCTGATTCATAAATCTTTACAGAATGCAAATGTTTTGGAGCAAATATGCATCTAAATCTTTTATTGCCATTCCTTCTACAGTTCAGATAACAATGTAATAAAATACTGTAAATGATTCCTGAAAATATTTTGACTATATTAATAAAGTAGCAAAAGCTGCTTTCAAAAAAATCAGATTTGACTCCATGTTTGCGCCCTTTCGGGGTGGCTTTTTCTAATAGAGACCAGCAGGCCAAGGGTGAATAACAAGAGTTTTGAATTGTCTGGCAATTTGGAGATCAAGAGCTGTTTGTGGAAATTCAATTTAAGAGATTAAATTGATGGGATAGATTGTATGTGGTCTGTGGAACAAATTAATGGATTGTAGTTGAGTTCAAACACAGTGGCTTATCTATTGCATCAGATCGTGAACTTGACCAGTTAGCCTGCAAAACAAATGCACTTCTGGAACAGATTCCCTCAGTCGAATTTGGCTTTTAATGAGTAATTAAGTGAATCCATCCATGTGAAAGCTGATGAAAGCTTTGGAGACTTCCACTTGCATTCATTTGTGCAATGTTTTTTTAATTGAACACGATGAGTTAAACAATTTAATTATTAATGCTTAGATTTTAATTGTATAGGTAGGTATTTGTTGAATTGGAACAGGAGGTTTACTTCATTTCAATAGTATGGTGATCAAAATGATTACGCTTCACTCACTATCTTCAAGACTTCTTTTTGCGATCTGTATGTAGCTGGAAAAGCCAAGCCAGCTCAACCTAATTGCCCTCCAAGAAGGCAATAGTGAGCTGCCTTCTTAAACTGGTGCAGTCTTTGTGGTGCAAGTACACCCACAGTGCTGTTAGGGAGGGTTCATTAAGAAGCTTCTCCTGTGTTTGGCTCAGCAGCTTTTTATCCCAATTAGAGTATTATATTTCCTAACGTAGGGTTTATTGTGAATTTCACAGAGACTTTGCCTAAACAATATCCAACATGAATGGTTCCGTGTATCAAGTCAGAAGTCGGCAGTTCCCACCATGGTAGAAGATTACCTGGCTGGATTCAGGGAGGTTTCACTAGAAGTCTTGAAACATATAGTCAACATGGCTGACGGAAATGGCAATACGGCCCTTCACTACAGTGTGTCTCACTCAAATTTTGAAATTGTGAAGTTGCTTCTGGATGCAAGTATGTTGAATGTTTTATTTCTTTGCATATTTGTGTTTACACTGTTGACACTGTTTCCAGTTAAATGCATCTGTTTGTGGGAGTTGGCTGATTTCTTTTGTGCCTGTAACTTGTTCTCCCTTACTAATAAGCATCAAGAAAGCCATGCTTATGGGAAAGGGTGTTACATCTCTGTCCTTGGTCACACTGAACAAGTGGTTAGCAAATTCTACTGCCTTGGCTCCACCATGGCAGACCATCTCGCTGTTGCTGTGCTGCTCAGTGCATTCGTAAGGAAAGCAGCTGCTGCCTTTTCCCACTCAAAATGTCCATAGAGAAATATGAACCTGAGTGTTGGGACCAAAATGTTCGTTTAATGAGGTCTGTATTCTCAGCACCTTACTTGCATAGGCGACATGGATGACCAAGAAAGGAAGCTCAGCAATTTCCATCTTCGTTGTCTGTGATGGAGTCAGTGTATCTCTTGGAAGGACAAAATCATGAATGCGACAGTTCTCTTGAAGGAAAATTGCCCAAGTTTGCTGGCACTCCTCAAGCAGAGGTGAATTCTGAAGGGTTCCAAAGAGTCGTCGTACTGGACTCAGAACTCATCTCTCTTTCTCTCTCCATAGATGTTGCCAGAGCTGCTGAGCTTTTCCAGCACTTTATTTTTATTTCAGATCTTCAGCATCTGGGCTCAGACGTGACGACATAATCTTTTATTAAAGAATAGGCATATGTCATCACGTCTGAGCCCAGATATCTTTTTAACTCGAGTCAGACATAATTGGGGAGGAGAAAGGGAAGAAAAAAAGGAAGAGAAATTGATGCTTATGTTGATGCCATGTTTCTGATTTGATTATATAGTGAGAAGCTCATATGCATCCCTCTTGGATTGTAAAGTTATTTTTGGCGCAAATTATTGCACAGTTGTCTTAAAGATGTTAAGCAATCTTAATCTATTGAATTGCAGCTTTGCTGTTGATGTTTAACAGTGAGAATCTACCTGGATGGAATTGTTTCTCAATGCCAATGTTATTGATCAAGACTTTACTGTAAGTGGTTGATGAATGGCACCACTCTATTAGATTTGTCCTTGCTTTCATGAGCTTTTGCAATGTTAGGTAAAATGTCTAAACAGTGTGATGCCCTCTGCAGTTATAATTCTGCACTTCCTTAACTAATCAAACTGAAAAATTGTTCATGAATAGTGCAGTTTGAAGCAGAAGATGAGAGTTAGAATGGTGAATTCAATGCCTGATTAGATACAGAAAGCAAAGTAGAGAGGGAGAGAGAGATTGGATTTTTAAATTTTAAAAAAGACAAACAGTTTTTTAAAAAAAATGTTTTAAAAAATCTCCAATAGTTAAAAGTTATGGGAATGGAACTTCAAATTTGGAGACGCTAATTTTCACTGCCAGAAAGGTTGTTGAGCAGCAGTTAAAACCTTTTATCATGTTATTCAAAAGATACTTAGACTAACGGAGACATTCCCTCACTTTCCATGGTGAGTTCAATTCACACCTACCATGCAAAAACAGAAATTTCATGTCGTTCCATTAATTTGCACAAGGAGCCCAATGACAAGATGCCACTTTCATGAACTGTAAACAGAGCAGCATATCTCAGACAGAAACTTCCAGGTTTTTGTGTTCAATTGCACATCTCCCCTCACCTGAAGTTGCTGTTCAATTAGCAAATATATAATGGCGAACACATTAGCTTCACCATTTTATTTTGACCGTAAATTGTGGCCCAGTGCTTTTGAACTATTGTATCTTCCAATTAAACAATGAGTCTTCATTTCTATTGAAAGTTAATCAAAATGTATCTTCCACTTTATTGGATAGTTAGCGTTGGAAAAAAATGATTTGGTTTACCGAGGATTTTCTGAATTATTTTGATGGTGTTTGAGACATTGAGTTTTTTTCTATTACAGATGTGTGCAATGTTAATCAACAGAACAAAGCTGGCTATACTCCCATCATGCTTGCTGCTCTTGCTGCAGTGGAAAATGAGAAAGACATGAAAATTGTGGATGAACTGTTTAGTCAGGGAGATGTGAATGCCAAAGCCAGTCAGGTTCGTAACATTCTTTTTATATTGTGACAATTGTTTTCAGAATTCACTTTGCAATTCTTAATTTTAATCTTCCTGCTCAATATGAAACTACCCTTAATATCTTGCCTCTTTTTTTTTCCATTGCTGTACTCGAGTTTGTAAATTGTGATAGTCACTCATTCGTATGCTCTTTTACTCTTTTTAATACCTTTTCCTGCACCTTATTTCTTCTTCTTGTTTTCCCAAAATAAATTAGTGTGTGCATCTTGTCCTCAAATACTCCAAATTGGATTCTTAGTTTTGGATTTAATCCTTACCCCCCAAAAAACAAGTTATTTTTCTGGTTAGTAATGGTGAAAGTACCTAAGACTTGAGCATAATGTATCACTTTCTAAGTTGGGGAGACAACATTTTATATTTTCCAATGAGTTGTTTTTGGTGACATTGCAACGTTTATCTCTTTTTCTCCCCTTCCCAAAAACAAAAAAAAGTCAAAGATGTCTATCTAAAAAACTCAGACCTCCTTTGATACCTATTCCAGCTGTAGTTTTATCAGAAATCTGACTCCTGGTATCATCATTCAGCTCTTGAATTCAGCTTCTGCCTTAGATTTCTGTTCCTTGTGCTTATCATAGAATCCCTACGGTGCATAAGGAGGCTATTTGGCCCATCGAGTCTGCCCCCCCATGGAGCATCTTACCCAGATCCTCTTGCTTCACCCTATCCCTACCATACCTACATGTCTTGAGATATTAAGGGGCAACTTTGCATGGCCAATCCACCTAACCTGCACATCTTTGGACTGTGGAAGGAAACTGGAGCAGCTGGAGGAAACCCACGCAGACACGGGCGAACGTGCAAACTTCACACAGTCACCCAAGGCGGAATTGAACCCAGGTCCCTGACGCTGTGAGGCAGCAGTGATGAGAGCTCTGCCACCCTGTTGCCCCTAAAATCCATACCTATGGCACAAATGTTGCTGGGGGCAGGATTTCCCCTCTGAATGGAGAGGCCTGTTTACTTGGCCAAACTGGGGTACCCTCACAATCTCCTACCTGCTTCAGCAGCGCTTATCTCTCTAGATGGGACTGCCAAGCCAACCCTTTGATTAGGCCTGCATCATCAGGATCCCTGCCATTCTTAATTGGCTATCTTCTCTCTAGTGTACTCCACACATTGCTCCTTGCAAGCACTTTTTAAGTTTGTACGGTTATCTGTCATTACTGATTTCCTAATTCTGCATTGTTACATTTTCCCTGAACTTTCTTGTAAGTGTTATGTTATATGTGCTAATTGAAAACGCAGTTTTCAAGATGTATTTATTTAATTATATCAGAAGAAAACATGATCAAACTTTCCCTATAAACAAAAAATTACAGCAGCCCAAGATTTTGAGGTCACCTTGGACTGGGCGGTATCCATGGATGTTGACTATATATGGACTTTTGAGCATTCAATAAGGATCCACATGAGGTTATTGGCCAAAAATATTTGGGAAGGAGGAAGTGGCAATTAGAGATAAATGGGAATGATCTTTGACTGGATGTGACCAATCACGTTCCCCAGAGATCGATGCTTGCGTATTAGCTATTTATTATATATGCCAATGACTTGAATGAGAGGTAGAGTTGGAGTTCTGGTTTTGCAGATGGCACCAGGATAAGAGGCACAGGAATCTGAGCCACTCGGAACAGGAAGTGACAAAAGCATGTAGAGAAAAAATTGAGTGGACAAAATTGTGGCAGTTTGATACAGGGAAATGGGAGATCATCCAGTTGGATCCAGAAAAGACACATTGAAATATCCATTAGGACCTGTGGAAGAATAAAGGGATTTGGATGTTCAGCCACATAAAGAACTAAAAGCTGATGTCTGGATTACAAAAAGTAATCAGAAGGTTAATAGGATACTGGCCTTTCCCTGAAGGGGACTGGAATACAAAGGATTGATGTACAGAGCTTTGATCAGAACCCATCAGGTCTCCAAAGCCTCTGTACAATTAAGCAAGACTTACTCTTGAACTTCACCTGTATACCATTTTTCTTCCCATTTTTTTGCTGTACTAATATATTAATTTTCTGTGTTTTGTGTATGAGGGCATCCAAATCCCTCTAAACACTAACATTTTGAAAGTTTCTCACCATTAAAAACATTTCTCCACACCAAAGTGAGTAACATTCTATTGCCCTCACATTATGCACCATTTGCCACATTCTTGCACACAGTCCCTTAATCACTTTATATTCATGCACTGACTCTTGTGTGGAATATATATTAGCTCTAGTAATATTTCAGGCATTGGAGCCATTTCCCAATTCCAAACCCAGATGGGTCAGAGTTGTCTATTCTGTCATGGGCTGTGAGCATCACTGGCAGGTCAGCATTTGTTGTCCATCATTCATTGCCCTCAAGAAGATTGTGATGAGCTGCCACCTTGAACTGCTGCAGTCCATCTGGTGTAGGTGCACACACACACCGGTTAGCAAGGGAGCTCCAGGATTTTGATGGAGTAATAGTGAAGGAAAGGCAAGTAGGTTCCAAGTCAGGATGGTGTGTGACTTGGAGGAAACTTGCAAGTGATGGTGTTCCCATTTGCCTGCTGCCTTTGTCCTCCTAGGTGATCGAGGTTGCAGGTTTGGAAGGTGCTGATGAAGGAAACTTGACTGACTGCTGCATCTTGTATATCGTATACATTGATGCCACTCTGTGTTGTGGTGGAGGGAATGAATGTTTAAGCTGGTCACTCTGGGTGCCAATCAAGTAGACTGCTGAATCCTGGCTGTGTCAAGCTTCTTGAGTATGTTGGAGTCGCACTTGTTCGGGCAAATGTTGAGTGTTCCATCACCCTCCAGACTTATGCCTTGTAGATGGTGGACAGGCTTTGAGAAGTCAGAAGGTGAATTACTCATGTCAACTCCCAGTTTCTGACCTGATGTTGTAGTCACAGTATTTATATGGCTAGTCCAGTATAGTTTCTAGTCACTGGTAATCCCCTGGATGATAGTGAGGAATTTAATGATTGTAATGTCAAGGAGAGATGGTTAGATTCTCTCTTGTTGCAGATTCTCTCTTGTGGCCATGGGAAATTTTACACAAACTGGTCAATTATGAGGCTGCCTCCAAGTTGCCGAACAAGTAAGAATGTTCGGCAGGTTTCCAAGACATCAGTGCTGGACATCCCAGCCTACTCTAGTGGAGACTGGCGCCCCCATTGTGAGACCAGTATAATTACTGCTGGTGTTGGAATTGATGACAACAGGGAGCAACTGAAGCAGCAATTTGTGTTCTTGGAATGGCAGAAAAGTTTATTGCATATGGCCATCAGAGGCATCTGTCTCCGCTGTTTAAAACTCAGCTGCAACGCTGCAATATGGGATCTCTTACCATTTGCTATCGCTGAGTATTTCTCAACTATTAGTCCCATTCATTTCTGCAGTCTTTTTTCTTTACTAATTAATTGCTTTAAGTTTATTAATAGGTTGACAGGAGAGTTAATTGATGTTTAAAATGGTTTGCCAGAGCAAGTGCAAAGCAGCTATTTGCTCTGGTCAGAGAACCCACAACCAAGAGGCTTAGTCTTGAAATTACAGGTTTGCCTTTAGGAGTGAAATCAGGAAGTACTTTTTCCATGCAAAGGTGATGAAAATCTAAATGATGTCCCCTCCCCACCAATCCCCTCAAAAGACTGCACAACTTGAGTTAATTGAATTTTTTAACACTGGGATCAACAAATATTTATTAGTTATGAGTATTAAAGGATATGGATCACGGATGGGTAAATAAGAGAGTTGTGATATAGATCAACCATGATCCAATTGAATGGCAGAATAGACTTGAGCGAATGGCTTACTTGTGTTCTACTCAAATTATACATGGTTTATTGGAAAGGACAGCCATGATTGGTAGGATAACGTTGTCTCATTTAGATATATTGGAAATGTATATTTTTGCTTTTATAATTCCTGTATGGCATACACATTATTAAATGACACTCTGTTTTCTCTGTCTCCTTATGGTGAAATATTTAGCTCCTAGTAATTCCCCAGGGAGATGTGATACAAGATGGGAAGCACCAACATTTTTTGGTCTACCATGCAATGCTCAACATGTTGGAACTCAAGCGTGCTGTGACAAATCTCATTTTCTTGTATTTTTTTATATATAGATATTATAGATTTTCTGACATGGAACTACTTCCTTTAGTACATAACTGAGTCTGTTATGTAAGCTCTAAATGTCATTGTGTATCTTCTGGTTTAGGCTGGTCAGACAGCGCTGATGCTAGCTGTGAGCCATGGGCGGATGGACATGGTGAAAGCGCTGCTTCTCTGTGGTGCAGATGTCAACATCCAGGATGACGAAGGCTCGACAGCTCTGATGTGTGCAAGTGAGCATGGGCATGTGGAAATTGTTAAGCTCTTGCTGGCCCAACCTGGATGTGATTCCACTCTAGCCGATAGTGTAAGTTGCTCCTAAGACATTGGATTGCAAGCTCTAAATGTTTGCCTTGTTCTAGTTATACTGAACTGTTTCTGTATGTTGCACATACCATCATCCCCTCCGCAGGCAATTATTTACTTAATTACAAAACATGATTGCACAGAATAGTTTTAACCTGTGTCCTGAGGTAAAGAGGATCGCTCATGAATCTGATGCATTATTTCGCAACCAGTCACTGGTTAATGTTTGAAAAATGCAATGAGTGAGTTGTGGAACATCAGATTATGTTATTAACGGTGCTATTTGTGCAGGTAAAACAGAGTAAATATCAGCAGTTTTTATGTATTTTTAATTTCCTGACTGTACAAAAACCACATTAATTGCTTCCCCAACATTGAGTCCACTCACATCTGCTGTAGTCAAAGGGCTTCAGTTACTTTGTGAATCAGTTCCTTTGTAAATGATCAAATCCATTGCAGTTGTGGAACACATCTTGTTAGTATCTTTCTGCAAATATTTATGAATGAGGAATCGGTGTTTGTGATGTATTGATATTGAATTCAGAAGTAATCGGATCACTATTTTGTGCGAACAGGGTTTTGTTAAAAATAGGATCAGGATCAGTTGTGATACTCTCCATACGAGGATAGTTTGGGGTATACTGTCAAAGAAAACGGTCACTTGGATGAGATACTGGAAAACTTTCATCACCCACTGCAAAGATTGCCAATCATAGAATTGTTACAGTGCAGGAGGAGGCCATCAGCCCAGTGTGTCTTGCACTGGCTCTCCAAACCAGCATCGTGACTTAATGCCATTCTCCTGCCCTTTTTCTCTACCCTCGCACGTTGTTTCTGTTCCAGTAATCATCTAATGCCTGCTTGAATGCTCCGATTGAACCTGCCTCCACCACAATTCCAGGCAGCACATTCTGGACCTGAACGACTCGTATGAAAAAGGTTTTTCTCTCTCCATATTTGCTTCTTTTGCAAATCACTTTAAACCTGTGCTCTCATTCTCGATCCTTTTACGAGCAAGAACAGTTTCTCCCTATCTACTCTGTCGAACCCCTCATGATTTTGAACATCTCTATCAAATCTCTTCTTGGCCTTCTCTCCAAAGAGAACAGTCCCAACCTCTCCAATCTAACCTCATAACTGAAGTTTCTCATCCCTGAAACCATTCTTGTAAACCTCTTCTATACTCTCGCCAATGCATTCACAATCCTTCCTATAGTGTGACACCCAGAACTATACTCGTTACTCCAGCTGACATCTAACTAATGTCTTGTATAGCCCAGCATAACCTCTTGCTCTTTGTATTCTATGTCGCTATTAATGAAATCTAGGATACTGTATGCTTTATTAACTGCTCTCTCCACCTGATCTGCCACCTTTAATAAGTGGTATATCAAGGTCCCCCTGCTCCTGAACCCATTTAAGAATTATACCCTTTATTTTATATTGTCTATCCACGTTCTTCCCACCAAAATATATCACCCCACATTTCTCTGCATTGAATTTCATTTGCCACAACCTCTCCAATCTGACCTTATGCCTGATGTTTGTCATCTGTGACGTGCACTCTACTCTTTCCCAAAGGATATGAGTGAACATTCCAGGAGTGTCACAATATAGTTTGAACACTCGCGCTAACCTAAAGCCCAATGTCAAAGCTGAGAAGCCTGTTAATGTGTGGAAATTTCCATGGTGGAAAGTTCTGGGGGAATGGGAGTGAGGAGGAGGAGAATGAAACACCTTGCCAGCAAAACAATGTCGGGAAACATTATTTCCTGAAATTAGCAAAAATCATATAACATAATCATATTATTCACAAGATATTCATGAATGAGGAAGGAAGATCAGCTGGTTTTAATTGATCAGCATTTTCTCCATTGCTGCGTCTAATTATTTCTTAAATGATTTTTACCTTTTCCGAGAGGCCCTTTCCAAATGCTGATGCACTGTAAGAAGAACCTCTGGAAAATTAGTTTTTTATTAGTTTGAAACTTGTGTCCATTTGTCCTATTCTCATTGTTTATTTTACAAAAGTACTCTGGGATAACTTTTTTTTCCCCATATACGAACTTGTATCTCATCTCTGAGGTTCCTGGTTGAAAGATTAAAAGTACCACAGAGATTATATTTTTTTGAAAATTAAGAAATGCTTCAATAAAGGATTCGTGCTTCAAACACACCAGTTATCTGTATGAAGATCTAATCTTGTAAAACTGATACCTGAATGAGACGCGTTCTCGGAGGAGATGGCAAGTTTCTGTGTCTCCACTTTCAGCCGGTCCAAACTCAAACTTAATTTCCTAATGAAGGATCATGTCACCAAGCATTTCTTATCATGTTCAGATGCCATTCATTTCTTTAAATGTTTGAGATTAGTGGGAAAAGGATGGTTTACTTTTTTCGCTATTCTAGCATGTGGATTTGCACTATTCTGAGGCAGCTACTTAGAGCTTGTGGAATTTTAACAAATATGAAAAAATATGTCTTGTGTGGCTACTGTAATTGATGGATTGCAGCTGAAATCACAACTTTTGTATTCACCCTGATGGTGATGCAATTCCTGACCGTGCCTAGGTTACGCAACTCATGCCATTTCTATTGTATGTAGCTTTCAAGTAACTCAGATATTTTATACAATCAGTTGTGGGAGACCTACTTTCATTATATAAATTGCTGTTGTCGGCCAGAGATTTTGGAAATTTTAAAGTGACTGGTTCACAAACGTTTGGGCTGTTTGCCATCTGTTAACAATAGCAGGAAGAGCCTGGTTTGGATATACAGCCGACTGCTGCTCAAAAATGGTAACAGACTCTCAATGATCAAACACTGAAGTTTGTAAATAGTTAGAAGATTTGGGCAATATGGGGATGTTAAATCCCACCCCACACTAAAAAATTAGTCCTGGTTTGTACCTTCTTAGTAGATGATCTACCAATATTTCCATGTACTTGGTTTTTTACTGTTCTTCATTGTGATGTTAAAAAATAACTTTTTTAATGTAGCAATTGTCAAGCACTGCTTTCAAAACAAATTTCATGCTGATTTTCAAATATACACAAGGGTATGGCTATTCTGGATTCATTAAATCAATGCAATTCTGTCTTTTACTCAGGACGGAAGCACAGCATTGTCTATTGCTCTAGAGGCTGGCCATAAAGATATCGGAGTCCTATTGTATGCACATGTAAACTTCTCCAAAGCTCCGTCACCGGTACGTACATGCTTTTCTTCTAAATTAACAATGTGATTTCATTTAGTGCTCGAGTGATCTTTGGATGCATATCCTTTAGTTATAAAGGATGCCTGGCTTCACTGTTACCTCAGTGAAAAGCGTTAATGTATACGCCCCCTTGGTTTTATTGCGACCAACGAATTTAGTTAAACATTTCCTTCTCTCTCTGATCTCCACAACAGACATCAGCTACATTTGAGGACATTGCTACTTGATGCACAGTCTAACTACCTGCTTTTTATTCCATCTGACTTGAGTTGGAAAAGCCTGAGCTTTGTGTTATCTATGAATGGATATTGATGCCGTAATCCTCCATCTGTGAAATACTGGGCCTAACCCTGTGCCGCAATTAGTTGGCGTTTCAGCATCTTGCCCCACTGCACAACTCCATTGATTATTTCAATGCAGATAGTTCTAGCCAGCCCAAAGCATTTTTACAGAGTAGATTCTGCATCTAATACTGTACTCAGTGGTGAAACTACTTTATACTAAACATCTTGGAACAAAATGAGGATAAAATCTGAATACTTTAACTTGGAGGATGAAATTGAATTTATAAGTATTTTTAAACATTTCCAAAATTGATTAGAACTTTTGTGTACAGGGATGCCTATATTTGAAATAAAAACTGAAAATGTTGGAAAAACTCAAGTTAACTTGAAATTTTAACTGTTTCTCTCTCCACAGATGCTATCAGGCCTGTTGAGTTTTTCCAGCATTTTCAGTTTTTGCTGCAGATGTTGGAAATCTGAAATATTTTGCTTTAATTTTAATGCTTATATTTGATATTGTTACAGTTAATTTAATTAATATTTGTATATGCATTACACAATTGTTCGATTCACCTCTTTAATTGAAAGCACAATGTCGTTTTCAATGTCTTAAACCCTGTATTTGTCTCTTCAGGGCACGCCCAGGTTAGGAAGAAAGACCTCTCCAAGCCCAACCAGGCGAAGCAAGTTTGATTGATTCCTACCTGCCATTGACCCAGTCCTTTTACTAAGCTGCTATGTACCCCTGTTAATATTGACAGATACTGAATGTAAATGTGTGCCTGAGCTCACCAGCAAAAAATTTTTTTTTTAGCAATAGTACAAAGAGGTAGCTCTGCCAATCTACTGACCAGCAACTAAACTGGAAAGCATTGTGGGGGCTGGCATTATAAAGTCTTCATTATACACTTGGCATCATTATTGCCTCAACCTATGCTGTTTGTAGCAAGCTTTATTAGTCTTTCTTTTAAATTACTGTTTTGTCTCTTTTTGGGTCTAGTCCACAGTGAACGACACAACACATGGCTGTTTAGCTTTCTCATTTTATTACATTCATTGTTAGTTGTAAACTATATTTTGCCTGTATAAACTTTCATTAAAACAAATGTCATGGTATTAATGGCATTATTTTAAATCACTGCATTGTATTTATAATATTTGGAATTATACATTTGAGTCGGTTACATTAAAATTTAGGAGGTATGAGGGATGGCCCTTATTTGGGTTTCCCTTAAATGCAGAAAAGTATATGTAACTTTTATATATCAAACAAAATCATTTGTATCTGTTAAAAATTGAGTCATACAGTATTTTCAAACTATTTTATACATGCCCTAATAAAGAATATACATGAAGAAATAATTTACTATTGAACATAGATTTTTAATTATTTTAGAAATTGTTTACATCATTGTATCTAATTTGGTTTTAGTGATATTTGAGATATTATTTGTATATCAACCTGTCCTTCAATTAAAGCCTTGTACATGGTTTTCTGTGCATATTTATGAAGACTGCAATCTTGTCACATTTAAATTTTGTCACGTGTGTATTTAAATGTTTGAAGTGCCTTAGATCCTTGCCATATTTTCAGAATAAAAGCTACGTTATGCTAATTCTGTGTTTGCTTTCACTGAGTGCCATCTTAAAATTCCAGAAATCTGCTTAAATATTGGCCTTTTTTTGTGTGTTTTGTGGACCAAAATGGAGGGCAGGACTGGCAGCAAGTCCATGTTGTTCAAAAGCCCCCCATCAGATTTTCCTTCAGCTGCAATGATGGCAGTCTAACATGTAAATCTACCTTGATTTTTGCAATGCACAAGATTGAATTTTCCGGCTCTAATGCCTACTATCTATCTTCACTAATGCCTAGATGAAGCAATATTGATCATTGCTGAGCCTTAGAACTAACAACCAACATTCGAGTATGATGCATAGGGCTAAATGTGGGTTTGGGAATGGGTGAGGGTTAAAACCAATGAAATTAGCAATGCATCCAAAAGCTGGCTCCAACTTGTCAACTTCTGCATTTCAGTGCAGCGCATTAGGCTGTGCTCACACAAAAGCTCTTGGGAAAGGCAGGAATCATAGAATCATACAGTGCAGAAGAGGCTTTTCAGCCCATCGTGTCTGCGCCAACGCATGAGAAACACCTGACCTCCCACCTTATTTCATTTACTAGCACTTGGCCCATAGCCCTGGATGTTATGACATGCCAAGTTCTCATCCAGATACTTTTTAAAGGATGTGAGGCAACCCGCCTCTAACAGCCTCCCTGGCACGTATTCCAGACCGTCACCACCTCTGGGTTTTTAAAAAAGTTCCTCCTTGCATTTCCCCCCCTCCCCCTAAATCTTCTACCCATCACCTTGAACCAATGTCCCCTCGTGACTGACCCTTCAACTAAAGGTGACGTCACAGGTGGAGAAGGTGGTGAAGAAGGCATATGGCATGCTTGCCTTTATAGGACGGGGCATAGAGTATAAGAGTTGGGGCCTGATGTTGCAGATGTATAGAACGTTGGTTCGGCCGCATTTGGAATACTGCGTCCAGTTCTGGTCGCCACACTACCAGAAGGACGTGGAGGCTTTGGAGAGAGTACAGAGGAGGTTTACCAGGATGTTGCCTGGTATGGAGGGGCTTGGTTATGAGGAGAGATTGGGGAAACTGGGGTTGTTCTCCTTGGAAAGACGGAGGATGAGGGGAGACTTAATAGAGGTGTATAAAATTATGAAAGGCATAGATAGGGTGAACGGTGGGAAGCTTTTCCCCGGGTCGGTGGTGACGTTCACGAGGGGTCATAGGTTCAAGGTGAAGGGGGGGAGGTTTAACACAGATATCAGAAGGACATATTTCACACAGAGGGTCGTGGGGGCCTGGAATGTGTTGCCGGGCAAGGTGGTGGAGGCGGACACACTGGGAACGTTTAAGACTTATCTAGACAGCTATATGAACGGAGTGGGAATGGAGGGATACATAAGAGTGGTCTAGTCTGGACCAGGGAGCGGCGCGGGCTAATTGTTCCTTGTTTCTCGTGGAAGTGGAAATGACTAGGGTTGGGAAGCATTTTCCGATCAGGGCCATTGTGATCTCCTGGACTCGTTTCGATCGCCTCAGGGGGTCGGAGAGGAATTTCCCAGATTTTTTTTCCCCATATTGGCCCTGGGGTTTTTCACTCTGGGTTTTCGCCTCTCCCTGGAGATCACATGGTCTGGAATGGGGGGGTGGGGGTGAGTTAATAGGTTGTAATGAACAAAGCATCGTAGCTGTGAGGGACAGCTCGGTGGATAGGATATTGGTATGTAGATAGGCTGGAAAATTGGGCGGGGATCCTGGATTCAGGATTCAATCCTGGACCGGGGAGCGGCGCGGGCTTGGAGGGCCGAAGGGCCTGTTCCTGTGCTGTATTGTTCTTTGTTCTTTGTTCTAAACTGCTCCTTATCCACTCTATCCAAGGAAGCTAATTAATGTATTAATAGCTCTATTAGAATGATATTTCTACTTCAGCTGCGAGTCTGTGGGGCTTCCTGGAGCTCTCCAGTGAAAGCAAGGTGAGAACATACAGGCAATTAAGGGAGCTGAATCTGCGTAAGGGAATAAACCAAAAAGTGCTCAATATTAGAAACTGCTTTTTTCCTGCTTATGGACAAATTACTTGGTCTTTGTGCTTTTGCTTGGAGGTTACTTGGCATGCTTTGGAGGTGTCATCTACACTTGGAAGATTTAGAGGTGTGATCTCAGATCAGTATAGATGCCACTTATGGTTCTTTATATTGCTGAGGGCACAATGACCAATAATAGGGTGTTGTTCACATCTAATGCCAAAGGAGCAGCTTGCAAAAGGCTGTACATGGTACATTGTCTACAGGCAGAAGATCCATTTCTTCGACATGGCTGACTATCGGGATGACGTGTGAGGTTCCAGCTGGCATTTGCAGCCTGCTAGAATTATTGCCAACTGGACCTAGTGGCCATACTTTAACAATGGCTTTCATGGTTCCTACTTCCCTCAATTTTTCCTGTAACTACTTTCAGTGCTGTCTGAGACAAAGGATCTCTTGGCAGCTCGCAATGTTGTAAGATGGGTAACTATTGACTTATTTGCCAGGGCTGCCAAGTCGATTTCACTTGTGATGCCAGTTTGTTGTCCTGACTGGCATCCCGCATGTGCGAGGCACTATTGACTGCACATGTGGCAATTAAGGCACCCATAAATCACCCAGGTGTTTGACATCTGCAAGAGCTTCTACTTGAATATGCATATTTGTTGCAACCACACAATGTTCAGCAAGAAAAGCAGGTCTGCACCAGATTCCACGGTGCCTTCCAATGATGCTTTTGTCCTCCAGCAGTCCATCTTCCTGATCTCTGCACCTCGAAGCCGTTAATGACTCTATGCTTAAAGATGCGTATATCAACTTAAAATGTGGCCAGTGGCCCAATAATGCTCAGAAGTTATGCAATAAATGCCGTAAGACAACCACATCTGTCATTGAATAATCCATTAACATGCCAAAGATGCACTTTAGGTGCCTGGACAGATCTCGATGTACAGGGAAACCAGGATCTCCAGAATGGTCATGGTCTCAGCAAGATTTGGACCTGCAGGAGCAAAAAGGCACAGAGCCTTTTTTAGGAGGAGGCAGAAGAAGATGACGAGGTGGAAGTGATGTGGGCACTGCACCACCAGCATTGCACGTTTCTGCCAGGGGTTCCCTCATTATTAAGTTCACTTATGATTTGGATACCTAGTTGGAACCTAATCACTCACGAGCCAGCCACACTTTCCAGTTAACAATGAGCATTTACTGCAGATTGGGAGAATGATGAAAGGCCAAGAGCAGGATATCATTCATCTTGTTCAGTGTGCAAGGATTTTCCAAGGCTGCATACATCTGTACAATTGCCACATTTGATGTTCCGAGCAGTTGGCCACTCCATGGACAAAAACTCAACATTCCTCCTTCTCCCCTTCACTCATTCTTGCAAATTAAAAAGGGGGGTGGCGGATAAGGAATCCGGAAACGAGAAGCACCAGTGCCCATGATTTCTCTCCTGGGCCCGATGGCTCAGCTCTGTGCATACATTCATACAAACATTAGAATTAGGAGTAAGGCCCTTGAACCTGCTCATCCATTCGATACTGATCTAACTGTAACCTTAACTCCACACTCCCATCGACCCACAATCTTTCACCCCTTTGCTTATCAAGAATCCATCTATCTCTGCCTTAAAAATGTTCAAAGATTCTGCTTCCACTGCCTTTTGAGGAAGAGAGTTCCAAAGGCTCACTACCTTCTGAGAAAAATATTCTCCCCATCTCCATCTTAAATGTGTGACTCATTATTTTTAAACAGTGACCCCTTAGTTCTAGATTCTCCCATAAGAGGGAAAATCTTTTCTGCATCCATCCTGTCAAGATCTCTCAATTATCTTACATGTTTCAATCAAGTCATTTACTCTTCTAAACTCCTGTGGATACATATCTAACATGTCCAACCTTTCCTCATAAGATCTTCCCATTCCAGGTATTAGTCTAGTAAACTTTCTCTGAACTGCTTCCAAATATGGAAAATACAAAGTGCCTTAAATGTGGTCTCACCAATACCTTGTATAACTGAAGCATCGAGGGAATAAAACCAATGCATGAACTATCTTATCAGTCACTACTTTTAAGTCCATAAGTCGATCAGGACCTGAGGATTTGTCAACCTACAGCTACAACAATTTTCTCAGTACCACTTCCCTGATGATTATAATCGTCTCAAGTTCCTCTCTCCCTTCCAATTCCTAATTTACAGCTATTTCTGGGATGTTTCTTGTATCAACTATTGTGAAGAAAAATGCAAAATACCTGTTCAATTTATCTGCCATTTCCTTATTTCCTATTATTAATTCCCTAGACTCATTTTCTGTATGACCAGCCATCACTTTGTTAACTCTTTTTAAAATTACCTATAGAAATTCTTATGTTTTAGTCGGACCTGCACCCATTCTTAAACCATTATGTACTTTTTCTTCAAGTTTAATAAGATCTTTAGCTTTTTCAGTAACCATGGATGGCAACCATCCCTTCGACCCCTTCTCCCAAGTAATTTCTATAAATTGTTGAGGTCCCAGCACTGATCACTGTGGCACACCACTTGTTACATCTTGCCAACCTGAAACAGACCCATTTATGCCTGTTGGCCAGTGAATCTTTTATCCATGACGATATGTTACCCCCTATACCATGAGCTATTATTTTCCACAATAACTTTTGATTTTGCACTCTAGCAAATGTCTGCTGGAAATCTAAGTACATTACATGTACAGGTTCCCCTTTATCCAGAGCACATTATTTCATCAAAGACCTCCAATAAGTTGGTTAAACATAATCTCCCTTTCACAAAACCATGTTTACTCTGCCCGATTACATTGAACTTATGTCCTGCTATAGATTTTCAGTAATAGGTTCTAACATTTTTCATTTGACAGATGTGAAGCTGTGGAGTTTCCTGCTTTCTGTCTCCCTCCCTTTTTGAATAATGGGGTTAAGTTCCAACATAACTTCTTCACATCTTTTTGGAAAATTAAAACCAATGCATCACTATCTCACTAGACACATTGTAAGTCCATTAGGACTGGAGCTCCTGTCAGCCCACAGCTCCAAACATTTACTTAGTACCACTTCTCAAGTGACTACTTTTTGCAGAATTTACTCTTCCTTCCCATCCTCACCACTCCCCATCCTCACCCCATCCTCACTGCTCCCCATCCTCACCCCATCCTCACTGTTCCCCATCCCCACCCCATCCCCACCCCATCCCCAATCCATCCCCACTCCATCCCCACCCCATCCTCACCCCATCCTCACTGCTCCCCATCCTCACCCCATCCTCACTGCTCCCCATCCTCACCCCATCCTCACTGTTCCCCATCCCCACCCCATCCCCACCCCATCCCCAATCCATCCCCACTCCATCCCCACCCCATCCTCACCCCATCCTCAGTGCTCCCCATCCCCACCCCATCCTCACTGCTCCCCATCCTCACCTCATCCTCACCCCATCCTCACTGCTCCCCATCCCCACCCCATCCTCACTGTTTCCCATCCTCACCCCATCCTCACTGCTCCCCATCCCCACCCCATTCCCACCCCATCCCCATCCCATCCCCACTCCATCCCCACCCCTCCTCACCCCATCCTCACTGCTCCCCATCCCCTCCCCATCCCCACCCCATCCTCACTGCTCCCCATCCTCACCCCATCCCCACCCCATCCTCACTGCTCCCCATCCCCACCCCATCCTCACCCCATCCTCACTGCTCCCCATCCCCACCCCATCCTCACTGCTCCCCATCCCCACCCCATCCTCACTGCTCCCCATCCTCACCCCATCCCCACCCCATCCTCACTGCTCCCCATCCTCACCCCATCCTCACCCCATCCTCACTGCTCCCCATCCCCACCCCATCCTCACTGCTCCCCATCCCCACCCCATCCTCACTCCATCCTCACTGCTCCCCATCCCCACCCCATCCTCACCCCATCCTCACTGCTCCCCATCCTCACTGCTCCCCATCCCCACCCCATCCTCACCCCATCCTCACTGCTCCCCATCCTCACCCCATCCCCACCCCATCCTCACTGTTCCCCATCCCCACCCCATCCTCACTGCTCCCCATCCCCACCCCATCCTCACTGCTCCCCAGCCTCACCCCATCCTCACCGCTCCCCATCCTCACTGCTCCCCATCCTCACCCCATTCCCACCCCATCCTCACTGCTCTCCATCCTCATTGCTCCCCATTCTCACGGCTCCCCATCCTCACTGCTCCCCATGTTCTGCTTCTTGGCCTTAGCTGTTTCCCGGTCCTCGCATGCCCCACCCACCCTGCTTTCTTCCCCTCACTGCTCTCCATCCCTCGCCCCTGTCCATCCCTCACCCCTTTCCATTCCTCGCCCCTGTCCATCCCTCGCCCCTCTCCATCCCTCGCCCCTCTCCATCCCTCATCCCTGTCCATCCCTCGCTCCTCTCCATCCCTCACCCCTCTCCATCCCTCACTCCTCTCTATCCCTCGCCCCTGTCCATCCCTCGCCCCTGTCCATCCCTCGCTCCTCTCCATCCCTCGTTCCTCTCCATCCCTCACTCCTCTCCATCCCTCACCCCTCCCCATCCCTCACTCCTCTCCATCCCTCACTCCTCTCCATCCCTCGCCTCTCTCCATTCCTCGCCCCTCTCCATCCCTCTCCATCCCTCGCCCCTCTCCATCCCTCGCCCCTGTCCAGTCCTCACTGCTCCCTGGCCTTCCCTGCTATTGCTGTTCTCTGGCCTTCACTGCTCCCTGACTCTTTCTGATACTTGACCCACCCTGTTACCCAGCCCACCCTGCTCCCCAGCCCTCCCCAAACCCCAGCCCACCTGCTCTCGAGCCCACCCTGATCCCCAGTTCTTGCTGCTCCCCTGTTCACCCTGCTCTTTCAGCCTTTGCTGCTCTCAACATTCACTGTTTCCTGGTCCTCACTGCTCCCCTTCCAGAGATATATACCAGCTTGGAAATGTATAGTAATATGTATTTGCTGTCTTTCAGATGAGACACTATAGCAAGGTCTCAACTGATCCTTCAGATAAACACAGCAGATCCTCTGACACTATGACAGTGTGGGTGTCATGGCCAATATTTATCCTTCAATCAACACCATGGAAAGAGATTATCAGATCATTATCACATTGCTGTTCATGTGACCTTCTGTGCACATTTACTGCCAGGTTTCTTACATTACAAAAAGACCTCAGAAATACCTCATTGTCGATAAATCACTTTGGGATATCCTGAAGTCACTATGCCTTACACTTTCCCACAATTTTCAATGAGGTTTTACTTCGGAACTTGCTGAGATTAAGAAATAAATTTGGCATGACCCGCTCTCCTGAACCTTGCGTGAACAAGGCAAACAACTGTATCTCTTTAGCCAATTAGACTGAAGAATTCTTATTGAGCAATGCAGAGTCTGAACCAGGAAGTATCAGTTAAGAATATTTAATTCAACCCCCAACTGATTTTGCAGTTGGAATAATGTTGAGGCGATCAGTTCTCATTGCTACTAAAGTGTAAATTGGACAGCATCTTCTGTTATGTAAATCAGGAAGTCCCTGCAACCATAAAATGGTTATAGCACAGAAGAAGGCTATTCAGCCCATCTTGGCTGGGCTAACTCCACAAGAGCAACTCAGCTAATTCCACTCCCTGGCCCATTCCGCATAATCATGCGACTTTTTCTTATCCAGAAGCTTATCCAATTCTGAAGTCCCTCATCCCTGGAACCATTCTTGCAAATCTTTGCTGCACCTTCTTTAAAGCGTTCGTATCCTTCCAAAGGGCCATGATTCTCCCAAAAAAATTCAAAGTGCCAAATTCACATGAAAACTGGAGTAAATTGTGGGTGTTTTTCAGCGGAGTTTTGAAAATGAATCTCCCACACTCTGTGCACTGCAGAGGTCACGAGCGTGAATCATTCCAGAAATCCGGGGGCAGGGCCTATTCCTGCTGAAGAGGCTGAAATCAGTGCACTGAGCGGGCTACTGCTCATGTGCACATCTCTGGGAGATTGCTCAACAAGTCCTTCCAGCATTGAGATCACTGGCCCCACCCCCCCACAGACATTGTTGGCCTCATCGCTGACCTTTCACTCCTCCCATTACATCACTGATTGCCTGATTGCTGACCTCTCGCCCTTACCCCCGCCAGGGACATCGCTCGCCTCCCCATCCCCCTGTGACCCGGACATCACTCACCTCCCCATCCCCCAGTGACCCGGACATCTCCCCATCCCCCAGTGACCCGGACATCACTCACCTCCCCATCCCCCAGTGACCCGGACATCACTCACCTCCCCATCCCCCAGTGACCCGGACATCACTCACCTCCCCATCCCCCAGTGACCCGGACATCACTCACCTCCCCATCCCCCAGTGACCCGGACATCACTCACCTCCCCATCCCCCAGTGATCCGGACATCTCCCCATCCCCCAGTGACCCGGACATCGCTGGTCTCCCCATCCCCCAGTGACCCGGACATCTCCCCATCCCCCAGTGACCCGGACATCTCCCCATCCCCCAGTGACCCGGACATCACTCACCTCCCCATCCCCCCAGTGGCCCGGACATCTCCCCATCCCCCCAGTGACCTGGACATCGCTCACCTCCCCATCCCCCAGTGACCCGGACATCGCTCACCTCCCCATCCCCCAGTGACCCGGACATCACTCACCTCCCCATCCCCCCAGTGACCCGGACATCTCCCCATCCCCCCAGTGACCCGGACATCTCCCCATCCCCCCAGTGACCCGAACATCTCCCCATCCCCCAGTGACCCGGACATCTCCCCATCCCCCAGTGACCCAGACATCTCCCCATCCCCCCAGTGACCCGGACATCTCCCCATCCCCCAGTGACCCGGACATCTCCCCATCCCCCCAGTGACCCGGACATCGCTGGTCTCCCCATCCCCCAGTGACCCGGACCTGGACATCACGGCCTCCCCATCCCCACCCCACCTTCACACACAGCACTGGCCTCACTGCTGCCTTGCACACATATAGCACTGTGCTGCCCTGCCTGTGAGCATCCCCCCTTGTTGGGTGAGAGCCTTGAGCATTGCACCCCCCCCCCCTCCCCCTACCTGGACACAGGAACTTGTTGAGCTAACCCAATCAGCACCTTTGGAGATGGCTCCCCCCCTCTATTGAAAGCAGGCTGCCTCTACAATTCTCACAAGGAATTTTAACTAACGGGCCCATCACTGGCCCAAACTGACTGCACCTGGACTCCTCTAACAGGCCAGCGCTGTATATAAGCTGCAATCATGGACACACAGCCAGTCACGCCAGGACGCAGGCCCCAAAGAAATCTGCCCCGAGATTATCGAAACTGCGCAGGCCTGCCTGCTGGACGCGCTGGAGGAGAGGCACCAGCTGCTGTTCTCCACTCACGGCTGTCGCTCAGCAAACGCATTGTCGGAGACAGTGGCATCCGCAGTTAATGCCATGACACTGACACCTCGGTCTGCAGAGCAGTGCCAAAAGAAACTGAACGACCTTCTTCAGGCAGCAAGGATGAGTTGGCATCCCATTCTGAAACCTGCAATTACATGTGCTGTATTAACAATGTCAAACCATCCCCTGGCACCTCAAGGGCATCCAACAAGCACCCTCCCCTCCTCGGAACTGCATCCAACCCCTGTGTCCCCGCTTCCCTCCTCCCAAACAGCACTTCCCAGTGGTGGCCCATTTCCCCAAGATAGCCAATACAAGCTCCCCAACTTAGACACACATTGCACCTAATGCCCTCCCATACAACGTGTTTTCAATCCCCCTTATGTCCTCACAGGAGAAAAATGCGCACAACCACCGTGAGAGGGTCAAGACTGGTGGCAGTGTTCCTGAGCTGCGGCTGCTGATGCTCTGTGAGCAGCGTGCCCTGGAGCTGGCAGGGGGACACTCCATGCCTAGAATGGTATGGAGCCAGGTCGGTGTCCGGTGTGCAAGCGAGCATCAGCTTAACCCTCTTCCTAAATCTTCCTTGAAGTAAGTGCTATGCTGCATGGGTTGCTTTCCCTCCCTTCCCCTAACGTGTGTTCTTTTTTTACAGTCCTGGACTCTGAGAAACCAGGCCTTGTGGATGTCGGCACCCCCCTTGCTGCTACCCAGAACACCTCAGATGACTCCTCGGAGGGAGGCCCTGAAGAATCCTCCGAGGACAGCACCAGTGAATCGGCGCAGGCATCAACCACACAACCCACCAACAAAGGGACTATCACAACAGTGGGTCATGTTAGTGCTGATGCTTCTGGGTCATGATCTGGTGAGCACATCATAGCCGCCGATGCACATCGGGTGGAGCCAGGCACATCCGAGGGCCCAGGCACATGGAAGTCTGCCGGAGGTGAGGTTTCAGCTGGCCCCAAGCCAGATGATGGGCCTCAGGGTTAGTTTCTCCCAAGGCTGGTGGAGATGAATCTGAAAACCCAGGGAGTGGTGGATGGGCAGTCAGCAACCAGGCTGCGACTGCAAGGCTGTTTAGAGGAGACAGACTGAGTGCTGTCGCAGGAGGTGGTTCTGACACAACGTGTTAACCAGGCCAACACTGCAAGGGTGGTGTCCGCAGTGGAAAGTCTGGGTCAGGGATCTGGCCACATGGGTAACAGAGTCCAGGCCATCCCGGAGACTCAACGGGCCATGGCAGAGACAGAGTGGGCCACGGCTGAGAGAGTCGCCTACATCCAGAAGGCACATCGTTCTGTGGCCACAGGTGTCAGGGGCATGCTGGAGACACCGGTGGTCATGGCTGGGACTTTCACTGGGATTCTGCAAGACACAGCAGGCCATGGCTGTGAGCCTCGACAACTTAGCCCAGTCTCAGGGAATTAATGCTGAGGGGCTCCAGAGCCTGGCTCACTCGCAGAGCGCTGTAGCGGAAGGGCTCCAGAGCTTGGCCAGTCTCAGAGGGCCAGAGCTGAGGGATCACAGACCATGGGGCAGACGCATGAGGGCCTCCAGGACTGGCAGAGCCAGGTGATGCCGGAGCTTCTAGAGCTCAGTCCAGCTATCCTGGCATTCCATGGAGTGTCCCCAGGGCCTCAAGGCACCCCGAGGGAAGAGGATGGGCTAGAGCCGATGCCGGGGCCTTCCAGCCAGGAGACGCAGGACATCCTGAGACCTTCTGATTTCCCCACTTCCTCACACTGGGGCATTTCAGGGCCAGCTGGATGAACAGGGTGGCACCGAAACAACAGTGTCATCCGCAAGTTGGCCGGGACCTTCCAGGTCTCAGCCCTGAGGGGACGGCCGCCAAGGGCATCACAGGCAATGGGACGTGGATCACAGCTGGACACCTCCACATCCGATGTGCATCCTGGGGAGCACACAGATGAAGTAGTAGGCCACACAAGATTTGAAAGTTGTAGGTTCGCTAAGAGGGCATGGGTGAAGGTCACCAGTAGTCAGGGTTAAGTTTTGGGAAATGTTAAGAGCAGAGAGGGCATGCAGGTTGGTGTGTGGGCACGGCCATTGCCATGAGTACAACTACAGCATTCCCTTCCAGGCATATGTTGCAGGTCATGGACATGGGGCAGGGGCAGACTCCTAATTATCACAAGATAGGTTCTCACTCACTGTAGAGTACATGCAATATGAGTGTTTATGTTCACCAGAGCACCCCTGCTTGGAGCAACAGCTGCATGAAATGATGAGCCCTCAAGCACTTCCCCTCCCCCCACCCCCAAAACCCCATCACTCAGTCAAGTCCCTCACCACACCCCCCAGCCAGAGCAACGGAACAACTCAGTGGCTGCAGACAGCAGCCTGACCAGCACTCAGTAAAGGACCCCACCCTACAGAGACTACAAGGAACATCCCTGGGCCTGGGGACAGCACTTACAGCTCTCCAGGAAGTGCCCCACAGCAAGCAGAAATTTTCCAGGCCCTGCCTCCAACCTCCCCAGCACTCCGGGGGCTGCAGCCCCATAAAACCTCCTTACTCTTGTTCAACGCTGTCATGCCAACTTTGGGCTTTTGTATAGCATTTGTAACCCCCGCCAGTGTGACGTCACGCCAGAGTGGGGAGGAGACACTAGTGGGGCAGAGATTCTGATTAGCAGACCTGCTAATTGTATTTAAAGTTATGTAAACGCATGCGAATCCCCTTTACGCTCATTTTCAGTGTGGATTCCTCCACATCAAAACCTTAGGCTGGGAGATGTGCTCAGGGCCGGAAGCCCAGCGTGAATCCTGCGAATTGGCTGGCGCTCGAATCTCCCAGTTAGCGCAGTGGGGTGGGAGTATTTCCCCCATAGTGTCCAGTTGGACACAATACTCCAGTTGGACACAATACTCCAGTTGAGGATGGACCATTATTTTATAAAGATTCATTATAATCTTTTTGCTTTTGTAATCTATACCTCTGTTTGTAAAATGTTGGATCCCGTCGGCTACTTCTTGTACAGAAAATGAAATTAAAAGCAGGAGAAAAGAAATAGAACAATTAAAAAAAATATTTAAATATTTTTACTTTTAAATTTCTTCAACAATAATCAAAATCTGAAGGAATGTAATTCCCCACTTCTTAAAGTTAATTTTCAGTGCCAGAGAGATTGTTTGGCAATAATTAAGACCTAACATGCTGTTATAAATTTACTTGCACCAGAATAGACAAACTTTAAATTCTGATGAGTTTGGTGAGTATATATCAGATAAGTAGAGCAACTTCATATTGTTCTATATGTTTCACATTTTGAGTTTGTCACTGATGTAGCAAAGCTTCTGGAGAAGCAGCATAGAGTCATGGGCTGGGATTTTACCGCCCTGCCCACCGCAGAAGGGGCAGACAATGGAAAGATCCATTGACCTTGGGCGAGATTTTACAGTTTTGGGACGAGTGAAGCTGTAAAATCATGCCCATAGATTTTTACAGCACAGCAAGAGGCCATTTGGCCCATCTTATGGTGCCAGCCATCAAGCACCTATCTATTATAATCCTATTTTCCAGCACATGGTCCGTAGCCTTGTACGCTATGGTATTTCAAGTGCTTATCTAAATGGTTGTTAAATGTTGTGAGGGTTCCCGCCTCGACCACCCGTTCAGGGAGTGAGTTCTAGATTCCCACCACCCTCTGGATGAAAACATTTTTCCTCAAATCCCCTCTGAATTTCCTGCACCTTACCTGAAATCTATGCTTCCTGGTTATTGATCCTTCTACTAAGGAAACAAGTTGCTTCCTATCTTCCCCAGCTATGTCTCTCAGAATTTTGTACACCTCAGTCAGGTGTCCCCTCAGCTTTTCTGCTGTAAAGAAAACAACCCCAGCCTAACTAGCCTCTCTTCATAGCTGAAACGCTCCAGCTTCGGCAGCATCCTAATGAATTTCCTCTGCACCCTTTCTAGTGCAATCACGTCCATCCCATAGTGTGGCGAACAGAACTACGCACAACACTCTAGCTGTGGCCTAATGAGCATTTTAAACAGCTCCATCATAACCTCCCTGATCTTCAGACAAGTCGGACATCAAAAATTGTAAATGTTACACCCTTGTTCCAAAAAGGGACGGTTAGTTTAAATTTGGTGGCAGGAAAGCTTTTAGAAATTATAATCTGGACCAAGATTAAGCATTACTTGGACAAGTCTGGGTCACTCCTGGAAAGACAGTGTGGATTATTAAATCATGTTCAGCTAACTTCACTTGAGTTTCATGTACTTCCAAAAGGCCTTTGATAAAATATGCCATACAATGGGTTTGCCAGCAAAGTTGAAGCCCATGGAATAAAGGGAACATGGACAGCATGGACATTAAGTTGGCTGAGTGACAGAAAATAAAGTCACAGTGAGTGGTTGTGTTTTGGGATGGGCCACTGCTTTTCTTGGTCCAATGCACAATTTCAAAATTTGCAGACAACATAAAACTTAGAAGTATTGTGAAGTATGAAGATAGTCAAAGACTTCTGGAAGACGTAGATGGAATAGGCAGATGAAATTTAATGTAGAGAAGTGATGTATTTTAGGAGGAAGAATGAGGGAAGGCAATATAAAGTCAAGGGAATGCACTGTCTGAAAGTGTGGCAGATTCAGTCATGACTTTCATAAGGGAATTAGATAAGTTTCTGGAGAAGAAAAAGTCGCATGATTATGCGGAATGGGCCAGGGAGTGGAACTAGCTGAGTTGCTCTTGTGGAGCTAGCACAGCCATGATGGGCTGAATAGCCTTCTTCTGTGCTGTAACTATTTTATGGTTCCATGGACTTCCTGATTTACGTAGCAGAACTTGCTGTCCGATTTACACTTCAGTGACAGTGAGAACTGATCGCCTCAACATTATTCCAACTGCAAAATCAGAGCCATTGTTCAGGATTGAATTCCCTGATACTTCTTTGTGCAGTTTTAAACATTTAGCTGAAGTATTGCCTTCTGGTTTTGGATTGTGCCAGTTGCTCATTTGTATACTCAGCTCTGGAAAAGGTCGCTGGGACATAGAAACAATGTACAGTAGATGTGGGCTGTGCAGAATCTGACAATTTAAAAGTGAATGAGATTTCCAAAAGTAGGTCACAACATAAATCAACCCATAGACATTTGAAATCAGTGTTTTATACTTCAGTGGTTATAGATTCTAAAAAAATATGCAATGTTATTACTTACTTGTGAATATTTCGCTGCAGGATATAAATCTGATCAATTAAAAGGCCTTTGAAACAGGTTCTAAAACACTATGCAGTTTTCCACTCATGAAGTGATGGAATGAATGCTCTGAATTCCAGAATGCAACACAGAATAGATGTAGACTGACACCTAGTGATATTTTCAGGTATTTATGTGAGCTACACAAAATGTTGTTAACTGATGATATAGAATCATAGAATCCCCACAGTGCAGAAGGAGGCCATGCGGCCCATTGAGTCAGCACCGACAACAATCCCACCCAGGCCCTATCCCCATAACCCACATACTTACCTTGTTAATTCCTCTAACCTTCACATCCCAGAACACTAAGGGGCAATTTAGCATGGCCAATCAACCTAACCCGCACATCTTTGGACTGTGGGAGGAAACCAGAGCACCCAGAGGAAACCCACGTACACACGGCACAATAGATGTTTTAATGCTGGTTATTAATATTCATGTTAACCATACAAGTGAGAGAGCAGATTCTTGCAAGTACGAACTAGACCAAACAAATTAAGACTCTTCCAAACCTGAGCCATACGATACTTTCATCAGTAGAAAGGCTACTGTTTAGTCTGGTGCATCATTACTGGAATAAAAATAACAAATTCTTTAATTGAATAATCCTTGGATTTTCAGGAATCTTCAATTAATGAGTAATTAAATATTTATTTGTTAAATTTGAAGCTGCAGTTAATATAGTTCAGTGCTGATTTTGAGAATGGCTTGCACCAGCAGCACTAAAGTATGCCGCTGACACTAGTTTGATTTGATTTATTATTGTCACATGTAGTGGGATACAGTGAAACGTATTGTTTCTTGTGCACTAAACAGACAAAACATACCGTTCATAGAGTACATAGGAAAGAAGGAAAGGAGAGGGTGCAGAATATGGTGTTACAATCATAGATAGTGTGTAAAAAAAGATCAGCTTGATATATGGTAGGTCCATACAAAAGTCTGATGGCAGCAGGGAAGATGCTGTTCTTGAGTCGATATGATCTCAGACTTTTGTATCTTTTTCCAAGGGAAGAAGATGGGAGAGAGAATGTCCAGGATGCATGGGGTCCTTGATTATGCTGGCTGCTTTTCCCAGGCAGCGGAAATTGTAGATGGAGCTAATGGATGGGAGGCTGGTTTGTGTGATCGACTGGGCTACATACATGACCCTTTGTAATTTCTTGCAGTCTTGGACAGATCAGGAGCTATACCAAGCTGTGATACAACCAGAAAGGATGCTTTCTATGGTGCATCTGTAAAAATTGGTGAGAGCCGTAGCAGACATGCCAAATTTCCTTAGTCTCCTGAGAAAGTAGAGGCATTCAATCATAGAATCATAGAATCGTAGAAACCCTACAGTACAGAAAGAGGCCATTCGGCCCATCGAGTCTGCACCAACCACAATCCCACCCAGCCCTACCCCCATATCCACCCACTAATCTCTCTAACCTACGCATCTCAGGACACTAAGGGCAATTTTTTTTAGCATGGCCAATCAACCTAACCCGCACATCTTTGGACTGTGGGAGGAAACCGGAGCACCCGGAGGAAACCCACGCAGACACGAGGAGAATGTGCAAACTCCACACAGACAGTGACCCAAGCCGGGAACCGAACCCAGGTCGCTGGAGCTGTGAAGTAGCAGTGCTAACCACTGTGCTACCGTGCCGCCCAACGTACCGCGTTGGTAGGCTTTCTTAACTATAGCTTAACTATTAACTTAACTATGTTGGTCTATAATACTCATCCTAACCACTCCTCTTTGCAGCATAATTTTTGTTTTCAATTTGAATGAAGACCGGGGGAATCCTGGTAGAAATGAAATACTGATTCAACTGAATGGTGGAACAGACTTGAGAGACTTGATTGGCCTATTTCTGTCCCTCTATTTCATGTTCTGAATGTCCACATAAATCTAATTGTCCATCCCTCCAATTTAGGCCTGAGCACTGCTTAAGATCATCATAGAAGATTTTGGAACCCCTTCGGTGCAGAAGGAGGTCATTAGGCCCATTGAGTCTGTGCCAACTCTCCGGCAGAGCATCTTACCCAGACACATAAACCCATGCATTTACCACGCTAATGCCCCTAACCTACACATCTTGTGACATTAAAGGGCAATTTTATCATGGCCAATCTGCCTAACCTGCACATCTTTGGACAGTGGGAGGAAACCGGAGCACTCGGTGGAAACCCATGCAGACACAGGGAGAACGTGCAAACTCCACACAGACACTCACCCAAGTCTGGAATCGAACCAAAGCTGTTGTCCCAACAGTGCCACTGAGTGATGGCCATTATTGGGCCTGCACCCTGGTCTGGAGCAGCATTATGGATTCCCCCTTGGGACCAAGGTAAGTGGGGTTTGGGGTCACCAGGGCCAGTCAGGCAGGCCCCAGTGCAGTGGAAGGCGGTAGTGGGTGAGCAGTGTGGTGTATTTCTGCGGGGGCAGTCTTTGCCGCAGAGAGGGGGTCTGCCGTGGGCTACAGAGTGCCCAATCTGGATTGCCCCTCCCACTGAGCTTGCAGGGAGACTGCCAGTTTTACAGAGGGAGCGGCTTTCCCCACCTAGCGGAGGGCCCATGCACTGTTGTTAGAATGCCAACAGTGGCAAAAAGAGGCCCTTAAATGGCCCTTAAAAAGTCAATTAAGGGCCTAATTTGGCTTCAGGATGGGAAGGTCACCCTCCACTTTACCCATTGCTGAGAATTCTATGGCATTGGGAAGGCAACGGGCACTCTACCCATGTACCTTCCCTCCTGATTCTCTGGCCTCCCTGCCTCCCATCTGCTCCTGAAGGACCATTGAATTCCACCCGAAGAGTGATATACACTATTATTCCAAACTAGCCAGCACCAAACATAGTGCAGATGAGCAAATTGTTTGGGCTGGAAATGAATTGCTTAGATGTTTTTTTTGAAAGAGATTGAAGAAGTTGTGTGAGCAGCTGTGGTGATTGTCCCTTTAAGGATCAAGCTGCAAAGTAAGAATCACATGACCCAGGGAACCAATCAGGAGCAGGGTGGGGAATCACCCTGGTGCATCCTTCTGTACTCAGAATCATCTGGGGAGCTGATTGCAGGCATGAGGCTGCAAGCCTCTATATACTCTTAACCTGTAAAGAAGCAAGTTGTGTTTTCCATGAACTGGTGAATGAACATCTTTACATCTGGCAACTAAGATTTAAAAAAACGATCATCACAGTGTGAGTATCCAGTTTACGTTGAAGTTGAGTGAAGCTGAGAAAAGAAATGTACTTACCAAGATGTGTATCTTTGGACAGCTAGATCCATTTTACTCCTCCGCAGAGGACTGGACACAATGCACAAAGAGCCTTGGGTATTACTTCCAAGTGAACAAAAAAGGGGAGGTAGTGAAATTCTCCTGAGTGCGTGTGGAACCCATTATAATCTGATTCACAGTCTCACAACCTCAAGCATGCCTGCCTCCAAATCATTCAGTGAGCTCATTAATTACTGAAGTCATATTTCCAGCCTAAACTATCAGTCGTACTCCAAAGATTCAAGTTTAATTCAAGGGGGAGAGCCCCAAAGGAGACGATTGTGACTTGTATCACTAAATTGAAACAAATATCAGAGTATTACAATTTTGGAGCCACTTTGAATGATATGTTACAGGACAGGTTAGTCTGCAGGGTGAATAATGAGGTGATTCAACAGAAATTACTTGCAGAGGTTGATATAAATTTTAAATGAGTAATGGAGATTTCTGGAAAAGGTGCACAAGAGTTACAGAGTGTGCAAAATGGTGCCATTCACCAGTTAGGGTGGGAGCCTGTAGTCAGCAGTGGTGCTAAAACCAACAAAAGTAGCCGTGAAGCGGGAAACAAGTTCAGTCACAAATAAGACAAGAAAATTTTGAAAAGGCAATCAATTGGCAAAGGTTGAAGCATAATATTACTGATATCATAGGAGAGGCCACATAAGGCATAGGTGCAGAGCCAGGTCAAGTTTACTGAGTAGCTGAATAAATAATGCGTCACAAGTATACAATGTGGAAGGGTCTAACATGAATAATTTAAATATTCACTCACTACTTATTATAAAAGTGGGCAAGATTTACTGTTATGGTCAGGCTAAATGGGAAGTCTTTTAGGATGGAAGTTGATACAGGGGCAGCAGCTTCTGTGATAGGTGAGCATTTATATATATCTTTACTAGAGAGGGAGTTCAACCATTGAATTTGAAGAGTACCACGGCCAAGTTAACAACTTATACTGGAGAAGTGATAAAAATAATGGGCACTGCAATGATATCAGTAAGCTTTGGGCAACTGTCTACCCATATGATCCAGTGATCATAGTGACAGGTGAAGGACCAAAACTTCTCAGCCATGATTGGCTAAAGGAAATCAAGTTAAATTAGACCAAGGTTTTCTAAGTGTGAGAAGGAGGACTGCTCGAACTGATGAAGAAATACAAAGTGTCTTCAAGGATGAATTAGGCAAAATAAAAACCTGCAAGCAAAGATCTGTGTGGATCCAGAATCAATCACTCAATTTTTTAGGGCGAGACCAGTACCATATGCTTTCTGAAAGAAAGTAGGTACTGAATTAAAGCAATTGGAAGAACTAGGCGTTATCCACCCAGTTCAGTTCTTGGAATGGGCAGCACCCATATTTCCTGTATTGAAACCGGACAAGACCGTCTGCAGTTGTGTTGATAGCAAATTAACAGTTAATCGGGCTGCCAAGTTGGATAAATATCCAATCCCAAAGTTTGAAGACCCTTATGCAAAACTGGTCAGAAGTCATCTCATACAAAGCTGGAATTGAGGTCACGCAAATCAGCAACTCGAATTAGACCCGAGGTTACATCATGATAAACACACACAAAGGGTTATTCCAATACACATACCTGCACTTTGACGTGTCTTCAGCATGTGCAATTTTCCAGATGACAATGGAGAGGCTGCTGATGGGTTGCCACAAGTTGTGGTGTATTGTGATGTTCTCATAACTGGATTGACAGAAGTTGAGCATCTAGCAAACTTAGAGGCAGTACTGAAGAGATTTCAAGAGGCTGGCATTCATCTCAAGAAGGAGAAATGTACTTCTTAAGCCACTGAGTCAACATACCTGGGGTACCATGTAGATACACGAGGATTGCATCCGATGGAAGACAAGGTCAAAGCCGTAAAGGAGGCACCATCCCCCAGAAATCTGAGCTCAAGTCGTTTTTGGGAATGGTAAATTACTATCGACTTTTTTTTAACCAAACTTGTCAATGTTATTGACCCCTTGCATATTCTGCTAAAGAAACAACAGTGTTGGTCTTCTTGGAAAACTCCCCAGAAAGAAGCTTTTAACAGAGTAAAACAATTGCTGTATTCTTTGAACTTGTTAGTATTGTTCGACCTGTCTAGGGAGCTGGTGTTGACCTGTGATGCCTCTCCATATGACGTTGGTGTGGTCTTGACCCATGAGATGGATAACCGAGCTGAAAGACCAATAGGCTATGTCTCTAGAACCCTCTGAGGCTGAAAAAGGTTACTCTCAAAATGAGAAAGAAAGAATATTGTAAGTTTTTGGTGTCAAGGAAGTCCACCAGTACGTATATGGTTGGCATTTTATCATTGTTTCTGATCACAAGCCGTTCTCGAGTCTTTTCAAAGAAGACAATGCTATTCTTCCAATTGCATCAGCAAGAATTCAACATTGGGTTTCATTCTGACCACTTCTGAATATACATTCAAGCACCAACCTGGAATGCACAAAGCATATGCAAATGCTCCTAGCTACCTACCTTTACACGACAGTGTTATAGCTGCTCCAGTACCACAGGAAATTGTCATAGTTTTGAATTCTTTGGACACGCTGCCAGTCTCGGCAAAGCAAATCAGGTACTGGACCAGTTAGGATTCACTTCTGTCCAAAGTGAGACACAAGATACTTATAGGTTGGGCCAAGGAGCCCGTTTCTGAAGAAATAAAACCATTTGTTACCAGTAAGAATGAATTGAGTTGCCAGAATGGCATCACACTCTGGGAAGTAAGAGTAGTCGTCCCTATACCAGGCAGAGAGCCGCTTCTAATGGAATTACACAGTGCTCATTCAGGCATCCCAAAGATAAAGATACTCACCAGAAGTTGTGTGGTGGCTTGGCATTAATGTCTACATCGAGAGCCTAGCCAAGTACTGTAAACAGTGCCAATTGCAGCAAAGGTTGCCTGCTACAGCCTGATGCACATCAATTTAGACACGAGGCTCGAAGCTCAGTAAATGAAGGCTTTTATTTACTATTAATGAAGCTATCAGAACTTATGTACACTATCCCAGACTGAAGGGGTCCCGGCCAGAGCAGGGACTCTTATACCTCTCCCAGGAGGCGGAGCCCGACTGGGATGTGCCACAACACTATCATACAAAGGTGTAACAACCCCACCCTAACCCAACAGCAACAATAGTACAATCCAACAGTAACCTATATACATCCTTGTAGTCCTGGCCAGCCCCTGGCTCAGCACTATCCAGTGGGAACCAACGATGGTTCACCACACAGCCCCACTGCACCCTTGGGAATGACCTGGCAGACCATGGGTATGAGTCCCTATTGATTGTGTTGGTCCATTCATGGGAACAATGTTTCTGCTCATTGTTGATGTACACTCTAAGCAGATGGACATTTTTGAGGTGAAGTTTCCTACATCACATGCTACCATTGAAAGTTAGCCAATGTTTTTCCACCCATGGAATACTTGAAATCATAGTGACTGACAATGGAACAGTATGATTTGGGAGAAGGTGTAACTGGTGTAATCAGCAAGTTTGCGGATGACACGAAGATGGCTGGACTTGCGGATAGCGAAGAGCATTGTCGGGCAATACAGCAGGATATAGATAGGCTGGAAAATTGGGCGGAGAGGTGGCAGATGGAGTTTAATCCGGATAAATGCGAAGTGATGCATTTTGGAAGAAATAATGTAGGGAGGAGTTATACAATAAATGGCAGAGTCATCAGGAGTATAGAAACACAGAGGGACCTAGGTGTGCAAGTCCACAAATCCTTGAAGGTGGCAACATAGGTGGCGAAGGTGGTGAAGAAGGCATATGGTATGCTTGCCTTTATAGGACGGGGTATAGAGTATAAAAGCTGGAGTCTGATGATACAGCTGTATAGAACGCTGGTTAGGCCACATTTGGAGTACTGCGTCCAGTTCTGGTCGCCGCACTACCAGAAGGACGTGGAGGCGTTAGAGAGAGTGCAGAGAAGGTTTACCAGGATGTTGCCTGGTATGGAGGGTCTTAGCTATGAGGAGAGATTGGGTAAACTGGGGTTGTTCTCCCTGGAAAGACGGAGAATGAGGGGAGATCTAATAAAGGTGTACAAGATTATGAAGGGGATAAATAGGGTGAACAGTGGGAAGCTTTTTCCCAGGTCGGAGGTGACGATCACAAGGGGTCACGGGCTCAAGGTGAGAGGGGCGAAGTATAACTCAGATATTAGAGGGATGTTTTTTACACAGAGGGTGGTGGGGGCCTGGAATGCGCTGCCAAGTAGGGTGGTGGAGGCAGGCACGCTGACATCGTTTAAGACTTACCTGGATAGTCACATGAGCAGCCTGGGAATGGAGGGATCCAAACGATTGGTCGAGTTGGACCAAGGAGCGGCACAGGCTTGGAGGGCTGAAGGGACTGTTTCCTGTGCTGTACTGTTCTTTGTTCTTTTGAGTATTCATAAGTGCTGAGTTTCAAAACTTCACTACACTCAATGGTATAAAGCACATTAGAACTGTGCCTTACCACCCAGCATCAAACAGACTGGTTGATTGAGCTGACCAAACCTTAAATCTGGCCTAAAGAAACAGGAGGAACCCTGGAGACCAGAATCTCATGCTTCCTTCTTGGCAACTAGATCACACAACATGCAACAATGGGAGTCCCGCCAGCAGAGTTGTTAATGAACTGTTGTCTCAGAATGAGAGTGGAGGCCAGCCAAAGCAGTCAGAAGGCAAGTTGTGACTCATTCAGTCAACGTGGTTATTTATGGTGATGACGTCGTGTCTGTGTGGAGTTTGGTAATGGGTCGAGTTGGGTCCCTGGAATGGTTGTCTCTGAAACTGGATCCTGTCTTATCAAGTGGACGTAGAAGGAAGAATCATCTGAAAACACACAAACCCTTTGACAAAAAGAGATGCCCCAGCAGCCTGTTTTGCCATCCGGAAGTATATTGCCATCAGGAAATGTTGCCAACTGTTTTAGCACTGAAATACCTGACCACCCTGAGGCAGGCACAACCGACATCTCCATGGAACCAGATAAAACTGAATTGCCTGTGTCTGAAGAGGCTCCTGTCATCGTGGTTTCAGCTGACAGCAATTCTGCAGAAGCTTCCCAGACAGAGGAGTTATGCCAGTTCACAAGGATTCAGCAATCCCTGAAATACTTGATTTATAATTGACAATTCATGTATTAAATGTTTCCTCATCTGGGACTGTGTACATTGAGTACTGACCTACGTATAAAGGGATTTAGAGGGGCTGCAATATGGTGGTTGACCCTTTAAGAATCTATCAGTGGAGTAAGGGTCACATGACCCAAGGAACCAATTGGAGAGCAAGGTAGGAATCATCTTGGTAGCATAGGCTTCTGTACCCAGAGTCAGCTCGGGGCTGATTGCAACCGCAAGACTGCAAGTCTCTGTATAGTTTTTACCTGTAAATAAAGGAGTTGTGTTTTCCCTCAACTGGTGAATGAACATCTTTACAGCAGCCATTTTATTTTCATTTTATTTTTGTATAGCATAACAGCTCAAAATCAGTGACGGGAGCCAGGTCTGAAGTGAAGTTCAGGATGAAGTTGCTAGTTAAATATTATGGCACTGGAGGAGTGCAGCAGAGCATCAGCTGATAAAATTGTGCCTCACTCCCCCAGCTTGGTGATATTTAAACTTCTCTCTCTGAAACCAGACTTCACTGACAGCTGAAGCAACTGATTTCAAATTTTAAGCATCAACTATAAAAACAGATTATTCTTGCTGCCACATTACTCATCAGACCAGGTATATTCAAAATATCATTGCCTATAGCTAAAGATACACAACTGACTGTAGAACAGCCTTGTGATGCTTCTTCTTTCAGCAACTGGAACTAATAATTTTCTTCTATTATATGGGGCCAATGTGTTTCTCCTATATTGTTCCTCAGTTTCCCCCACACTAATTCCACATTCTGATATTCTGGCTAAGAACCTTTTTCTTTATTGCCCTTATCTCATTTTTGAGGATCAGGGCTACCCCACCTCCTGTTCCTAACAGACTGAACTGTAACGTCAATGCTTCACTGGACAGGTTTGCTGAGCCATTAGTAAAGCCCTGAAATTGCCATTTCTGAGTTGCTATTTGAAGGTTCAGGGAAGTGATTGGTTTCTGATTTTTCCTTTCTCTTCCTGTGGGGAAGTTTTTTTTTATTCATTTGAGGGACATGGGCATCGCTGGCTAGGCCAGCATTTATTGCCCATCCTTAGTTGCCCTTGAGAAATTGATGGTGAGCTATGTTCTTGAACAACTGAGTGGCTTGCTAGACCATTTCTGAGGGCAGTTGAGAGTCAATCACATTGTTGTGGCTCTGGAGTCACATGTAGGCCAAACCAGGTAAGGACAACAGATTTCCTTCCTGAAAGGGCATTAGTGAACCAAATGGCTTCTTACAACAATTGACAATGGGTTCATGGTCACTTTAATTCCAAATTTTTATTCAATTCAAATTTCACCATCTGCCATGGTGGGATTCGAACCTGGGTCCCCAGAGCGTCACCCTAGGTCTCTGGAATACCAGTCCAATGACAACACTGCACCACTGCCTTCCCTAATTTAAATTTGAGCTGCTATTCAATGGTTGGGATTTTCTGGAAGTTATGGGAGTCCCACCACTGGGCTGACAGTTGGGTGGGTGGGACTCATTATGAGCGGCAACCAATTGGATGGCTGCTGCTGGGCTGACCATCAGGATGTTCAGGATGGCGGCCTGCCCCCCCCGGAGCTACTGGTCCAATCAGGAGTCAGGTAGCTCAGCATTCTCAGCAGCGCCATCAGCAGTGCTGGCCACTGCTGGAGCTACATGTGGAGGAAGAGGATACAGTGATGGACACTGTGGTCAGGAGGTGCTGCAGGTAGGTGGTTTGCTGTGGGAAGGTGGTGCTGATACCATGAAAGCAGCCATTCCTTCTCAGCCTTTTGGCTAAGATCAAGTGGCAAATCAAGCCCAAGATGGGGTGCAATGCCTTATCTTGTCAGCTTGGATCTTGTTTATCTTCCTTGTGGGGACCATGAATTGGATTCAATTGGATTTGGTTTTTGGAGCAAGCAAGGAATGGATTTAGGTTTGCCTGGTCCATTCTGAGCATTGGCTTTATAACTTTAAGGATGGAGTAAAACAATGTATAAAAATTCCTGCCCCGAGGTCATACCTGTACCTGGTGTTGCAAAACACTCTAAGCAGTTGGACCATGCCATGCCCCCTGGCCCTTGTGAAAAAGGTTATGCAGCAAAATATCTTTGACCATACGTCCATCAGGTAGTGGTCTACATAACATCCTAGAGGCGCTACAGGAAAAGGAGACGACGGATCCTGTCAGATGGTTCCCTGAGTAGATTGTCAAGGTCATTTGGTGGAATGTCTCCTCACCAGAACTTTCAAACAGGCACCAAGACCTATCTTGGCTGGTGGTGAGAAAGGCCCTCCCCATCAGATCCTTCCTACATGCCTAGAGTTTCGCTCCCTCTGCATGGTGCCCTTGAGGTGACTGTGGTGGGGAAGAGACTGTTGTCCACCTCCTTGTGGAATGTGCCTTTGCAAATAAGGTCTGGAGAGAGGTGAGGTGGTTTTTGCCAAGGTGAGCAGTTCTGTGATGCAGAACTCTGCGTTCTACGGGCTGTTCCCAGGAGTGCATTCCGAGACACACATCAGCTGTTGCTGGAGGATTATCAACTCGGTGAAAGATGCTCTTTGGTCTGCCCGAAACTTGTTGGTCTTCCAGTGCAAGGAGCTGTCCCCAACCGAGTGTTGCAGACTGACACATTCCAAAGCCCAGGACTACGTGCTGAGGATGCACTAAAGCTTGGGGCAGCCAATGGGGGAAGGTCGTTGTCCTAGACATTTCACCATAGTGAACTGAGGGGAAAGGGAACCCCCCCCCCCCCCCCCCAAGCTGTATGACTCACATTGAATGCATACAGTGAATATTAAATGTATCACAGTTTTATGGAAGTACCTCAGAGTGCAACACCCAAACGACTCTATCACCTCACCTCACCTTCTTCTGTAATAATACATTGGTTTGATTTGCATTTAGCTTTTTCTCAATCCCAATTTTTTTGTTTTTAATTGTTTATTATTTCTAATGACTTTTTCTTCATTTTTCATTTCTTTCATTTGTTTGCTTTCGCTTTTATTAATTTCCTTTCAATTCATTTGCTTTATTCACCAATGTTCCAAACACAAAGTGTACTTTTCTCCCAGTAGATGGCGTCAAGTGCATTGTTATGTAATTCTGTACAATCTGTGGCAGCATACTTCAGTGCCTCTGCATTAAAGCCGCATTCTATGTAACACAGGGAAAGAAAGAACGTTTCATGATTGCAGGCACAGGATCACTTATCGACCTGACAGGATCAGCCGTATGGGTTTAGAAATCTTTCTGCTCAGGCAAAATCAAATATACAAACCATCTTGGTAAAGTTAATCTAAGACATGCTAAATTGCCTCTTAGTGTCCAAAGATGTGTGGGTTAGGGGGATTAGTGGGGTTAAATGAGTGGGGTTATGGAGAGTTGGCGTGGACTCCATGGGCCGAATGGCCTCCTTCTGCACTGTAGGGATTCGATGATGATAAAGGCAGATACATGAACTGAGTCCACATGTTATTTATTCCAGATCCTGAATAATAGATGAAACTTGGCTCAGTCAATCCATGTTGTCATTTACATAGTAAGCCATCTTGTAGCCATATCTCCTCAACTCCTTTATTTTCACCTATCTGCCCAATCTAGTCTTGAGTGTTGATGCAGTTCCAGCTTCAACCTGGAAGAGAATTGCACAGCTTCACAATTCTGTTTGTGATGAAGTTTCTCCTGCCCCCTAAACCTGTTACGTTTAATCTTACACCTACAGCCTTTCAACTGTGAAACTTCAGTTAGGATCCAGATTGTGCCCTGTCTGGCCATTTGATATTCACATGAATTGAGGAATGCAATGCCTGGTCAACAATTGTGGAAATCTGTTAATTGACTCCGCAATGAGCGAAAGCAGCAGTGCCTTTGAACATCTCCATTCAATAGGTTGGTGTCTGGAACCCCTATATGTGTAATAAAGCATTGTTAGAGCTGAGTTTATATAAGAATTGGAGACAGGAAATTATTGTTACCCTTTTGTAACTGCGGAAAATGCTCCGTGTCATTGCACCAACCCACCTCACTTTGTAATTAAACTTTGTTTTTAAACATTTCTTCAAACCTTTTAATAGGTTTTCATACTAGCTGACAAAAATATGTTCCTCTCTATTGTGGGTGATCATGAAGACAAACACACATCTGATTACAGACTTCTGATGGTGGCTTTTTGTGCGTAACCTCTCGGAACTTTAGAATACAGCTCAGAGTTAGAAAGTCTAATTTCTGTCCCCACCTTTGTGGGATTTTGCCATGTTTCGAGTATCATATGGAGTCATACTTCATATAAAGGAAGATCGCTGTGGTTGTTGGAGGCCAATCATCTCTGTCCCAGGTCATTGCTGCAGGGTAGTGTCCCAAGCCCAACTATCTTCAGTTGCTTCATCAATGACCTTCCCTCTATCGTAAAGTCAGAAGTGGGGATGTTTGCTGATGTTTGTAACATTCATTACCATTTTGTACAGGCTCGGATGCAAAAGCAGTCTGTGCCTGCAGTAATACCCGGACAATATTACTACATGATAGTAGAATACATTTCTAAATAGTCAGTTGGAAAATTGGGCCTAAATCGAATCCAAGGCTCAATTTTCCAATGTTTAATGGCAGTAGTCTTTAAAAATATGGCTATGTATATATTAAAATTAAATATCGTTCAGATTGCTAAGAAGAAGCAATTTCTTTGGCAACCAGAGACGTTAACATTTGGGCTAGTTTAATGGGCAGATTTTACCTGTACGCTTCTAAGCCCCTTTGTCAGGCTTAAATGTGTGGGGAACAGTCGCTCAATATGATTTAGCCCAGCTGATAATTAATGCCCAGACGGTGAGCTCGTTGTTCAATTAGTGGGTGGGCTGTCAAAATTGAAGGCTCTCAAATCTGGGAAACCCCGTCTATAGAGTTCACCTGAGGCAGGGCCTCTAAACTTGAATGAAGCACAGGCTCCATGGTCTGTCAATGGGAAGCAACCTCCTGGCAGGTAAACCAGCTCCCACCACCTCTGGAAACTTGAATAGATTCTTCATTGGTTTAGCAGCTACCTACTACTTATGGGCAAGTAATCCTGCCTCCACCACTCTCCCCTCTTCTTGGCAGGTTTTTGTAGCCTGCCCTTATAATTAAACTCCTTGGCATAATTCTGATGAAGTTGCACTGTATCTCTTCCAAGGCCAAAGTATCTTTTTATTTTACTGTCTCACAGATGCTGCCTGACCTGAGTGTTTCCAGCACTTTCTCTTCACATTATCTTTCCTGAGGTTCAGTGCACAAAGATGAACGCAATATTTCAAATGCCGTTTAACCACAGCTCTATACAACAGAAGCACGACTTTGCAATTTTGAATTCAAATCTCCATGAGATAAAGGTAAACATTTCATTCATCTTCTTGATGATTTTTTTGTTTTATCCACTAGAGATTTGTGGAGGGATATTTCCAAAACCCTTTGCTCCCCCTTAGACTTTCATCTTTTACCACAGATCTTTTTGTATTTCAGTGGAATATGGAACATTTTATCATTACCTGACTTGTTTTTTAATTCAGTCGCCCACAGTTTTTGGACTTCCTTTTCCTCACATCTGAAGTAGAGCCTTTTAGACATGTGTCCTATTAGTGCAGAATATGTTGTTTTGCATAAGAATCAGTGTTTGCTATACCATAACACTGGCATCTTCTCCACCTTTTTATTAAACAATGGCACATATTTGTGATTCACCTAGGCTCTTCTTATGGCCATGGTATCCAAACAACGAAGTTTCAGAAACTTTTAAAAACACGATACATTGCCCATGTAGATTTTTTAAAATAAGTGTCATAAGTAGACTTACTTGTGGCAACGCAATAAAGTTACTGTGAAAATTCCCTAGTTGCCACACGCCTGCCCCTGTTCAGTTACACCAAGGGAGAATTTAGCATGGCCAATGCCCCTAATCAGCACATTTTTCGGGCTGTGGGAGGAAACCGGAGCACCCGGAGGAAACCCAGGCAGACTCCACACGGACAGTGCCCCAAGCAGGAAATCGAACCCTGGTCTCTAGAGCTGTAAGGCATCAGTGCTAACCACTTTGCCACCGCGCCGCCCTCATTCTTGGTCACATAATGACTCCACTTACTGGTGAAGCTGACTGATTGACACTGTTCATTTATATTGCATATTTCAGACCCAGGCCCTAGAGGATTCAGATATCTTTATTGTTTTCATTGCCTCCTGTCCCTGCCATCCCATTTCTAGAGCTTATTTGAATCCCCTGAAGTGAATTATTTTGCCTATGTTCATGCCTATCTCTGCCTCAGTACTTAATCCACATTGGTGTGCATTATTTTACATAGATGATGGGTGTACATAGAATCCCTACAGTGCAGAAGGAGGCCATTTGGCCCATCGTGCCTGCACCGACAACAATCCCACCTAATCCCATGTATTTACCCTGCTAGTCTCCCTGGCACTGAGGCAATTTAGCATGGCCAATCAACTTAACCCACACATTTTTGGAATGTGGGAGGAAGCCGGAGCACCCGGAGGGAATCCACAGAGACACAGTGAGAACGTGCAAACTCCACACAGTGATCCAAGGATGGAATTGAACCCGGGTCCCTGGAGCTGTGAGGCAGCAGTGCTAATCACTGTGGCACCGTGCTGCCCTTTGAAATGTTGAAGCAAATTAATCATAAAATATATTTTCAGTGGATGGAATTATTTACAATTTCTCCTATTTGCTGTATTTACTGTTGAGGTGAACTGACTTCTCATAAGATGTGAGACTGTTCAGGATTTTCATGGAATCATGGGGGGCAGTATTCACAGGAGTACTCAGAAAATCTCCCAATTTCTCAGTCTATGGCTAGTCTACATATGATCATTGTTACATTGCATCACCAAACTACAATTCACATAATTCCAGTGTTTCAAAGCTTTTTTATTTAACAAATTTATTTAGCAAATTTTATTTTATTTAACAACATTTTGGAAAGTCTTTAAGCAGTAGGTAATGAGTCAAAGCAGTATAACAATTTTGTCTGAAGTTAGTTGTTGTTATTGAGGGTTGAGAGATGGGGTTCATGGCAGCGTTTTCCTCCAGCTTTTATTCCTCCTACACCTGAAATATTTTTAGTCTCGCAATAGGTTTATATTAGTAGTTTCAGCCCGAGTTATATTAGCCTGAGTTTTAGGGTCTGGTGCCATATTCCTTTGCAATTATTTGCAAAGATCCTGAATGTTTTCTTGTATAACCTGGTGGTAAGCAAGCATTCATATTTGTCTTGAGGAATGCAATATCCCATTGCGTCTGTACATAAAGTTGATTCTCAGTTCAGTTAGATTCTGCCCTTTTTTGGTTAACATGAGTAAAAGATTGGGAGGTGGTCTGAATTTCCCAGACATTGTCTGCTGCTATTTTAAAGTTCAGCAGAATGAAAGAAAATGCACAGGCATTGAGCTGGTTCCTCAGACATGTTTAATTCCAGTTGTTCCATAATTGTTGTGGAAAGCATTACTTACTTGCATTCAATCATTTGCAGACCACTTTACACATGAGCAAGAGCTCTCCTATCCAAATTAATTTCATCTGAGCCCAGTGCCAAACACTGCATACATATTGCCAATGTTTGACTCCTCCTCAATCTTACAGGATGCCCTATCCTCGTCAGAATCATTGGATGGGTCATTATCTGAATCATTTTGGAACATTTCCTGAAGGACATCCTCCGTAGATATGAGCTTATCTTCCTGCCTGATATTTTCCTGTTTAAGTTTCAAGTTCAAATCTATCAAAACAAATGCTTGTTTACTAACACAAGAGATTTTATTTTTTAATGGGAACACTTAATTTTCTCCCCCCGCCCTCTACCTTTTTGGTGCAGTTTTGGAGTAGTTTTAGTATCATTTTGTGAGCAGTGTCAGACTGTATGGTAAACCTAAATCCTGTTATCGGCTCCATTTGCTCTTTGCTTCAGGAAGAATGAATTCTGTCAGCATTTGCAGGCAGAGATTTTCTTTCAAATTAGTTGATTAGTAAAAGCCAAGTCTCTCTTGATTCTAACCTTAAAAACCTTGGGGTAAATTCTCATCATCACTGCAAGGATCTGGCTGACTAGACTGGAGGAGGAGTTGTAGGACCTCCCTGATTTTCATTCCTCAGGTATATTTACATCACATTAGTGCACCACATGTATGTCATATAACGTGTGACGACATCACTAATGCAATGCACCCCTAACTCGAGACTTGACATTTTGTGTTAATTTTTTTCACGGGAATCAGAGGATTGGAGATTTGAGATCAGCAGTGAGGGTGAACTATGGAGTCAACAACAGGTTGAAGGGATAAATTTAACAAATATAGTTAAAGAGCCATGCAACAATGAGAGCTCATTCGATCAGATATTTGCAAAATAGAATCTTGATTGGACTACTAGAAACATGCTTTCACCATTACTGTTGTGTTTCAGGTTTTGTTCATTACTATTGCAGAGAAAGGATTAAAAAAAAGAATTGCATGTAAAGGTTATACTTTTAACCCAAAGTTTGTTCACACAAATTTCTTCCAAAAAGGCATTAATTAAAAGGTGACTAGAGTTATAATTAGCTAGGTTTTACCATAAAGTCTCAAAAGAATGCTCAAAAGGGAGGAACGTGCTTGCATCAACGTGAGGAAAAAGACAGCCAGCATTAACTGAAGGGAAGATAGACAAGTGACTGTCAGCATTAACTCAGAGAGGAGAAAGTAGCATTGATAGAGTAGAGAGAGAATTAAGGGAGACAGTGTGAAGAGCGGGAGAAAGGTGACTGTATTTACTTGGGTAAGTGGAAGGGAATGTTGATACCAGCTTCTACTTGCCATATAGAAAAGACAAGTGCGAGCTATAATGGAGTGGAGAAAGGGAAAAGAGAGTGCCAGTGGGTGGAATGTGTACATTTCTAAATTTGTTATCTTCAGTCTTTACTGTCAATGGGCCTGAACTTGAATGCATTATTTTGTTAGGCAAAAGAAAATGAAAAGTATTTTTTATCCTCTAGTACTGAGAAAAATGCAAAGGCAATGTTTTATTTCCCAATTGAAATAGAGAAGTGTTGAATTAAATTGAGCAAATTCCCCTTTTTAGATGAAGAAAAATGTTCATACTCATTGGCATATATCAAAATACTGACAAATTCATCAAATCCTAATTCCATCATCCTCTACTCCCAGTAAGGAGCTACTCTCCAAGACAGCACAATTCTGTGATAGTTCTAAATACCGTGGTCCTGATTATCCAGCCCAGGATCCCATCAAGTGGAACTTCCTACTGATTGGGAAGATAATGAAATCGAAGACTTAAAGAGCACCTCACCCCTTCGGACAGTAAAGCTTGTATCTTCAAAACTTTAGGCATAATATGACAGCAAGATGAGATCTAATAAATGCTAAATGCAGTCCTGAGACATCTGGGGATCTAACTACCTGTGTACCTACCAAATGCTGGGCTCATTTAGCATGAATCTTTAGTGATTAGGCGAATCAATACAGGGTGCAGCAGAGTTTCTGAACAGTTTTTACATGTTCAGCGCACTTCTAGAACACAAGCTGCACAAGAAGCCCCTTACCAAATAAAGGAATCCTTAGTGTTAATTGGAGTGGCTTGATGACAGTAATAGCTACATTTCTTTTTTGCTGTTTCTGTGCTTCTTTAGTGTTCATCAGTTAATATGTTAATCCGTTCAACTGTTTTGTTAAAAATTTGTTTACTGATGTTTCGTAAAGTTCATCTCCCATGTTTCTGTGTGTGCTACCGCTCCCCAATCACAAGGTAGTATCCAAAATCAATCAATTTTCTCCTTTGCCTCTTGGGAAGTAACCAAGCACTCGCCCAATGACCAGGTTGCCATCAGTATCTTGTTATATAGAAAACTGGGCGTGAATATGCACTTTGGGATCATGCAGTCCCAATTTTAACTCCCCAGTTAGGGGATTGAGGTGAATGGCAAAGCATCCAGCCCTCCCGGGAAATATCTGCTTAGGCCCCATCAGTCCACTGCCGGAACCTTCCAGGAACATTGGCTGGACTGTGGATGGATAAAGGATTTTGAGCAGCAGTAGCTCATGAGCAAAACAGCTCCTGTTTCTCCTGTAAGTGACTGGAAGGGAAGGGAGGTGGAGCATGGAGGAGTGGGGGAGCCCGGGGTAGTGGGGGCCCAGTGGAGTCCTGCTCTTTCTGGCCCAAAAGGAACTTGAATAAAAAACTTACCTTCCTTGGGTCTTTCTGGTCACCGGGTCCCAATGCTTCTGCCAACTATAAAACATGGGGGGGGGTTGCCCCACTTAAGGACAAAGGAGGGAATCTATGCATGGAGCCAGAGGAAATGGGCAAGGTATTAAATGAATACTTTGCGTCAGTATTCACCAAAGAGAAGGACTTGGTGGATGATGAGTCTGGAGAAGGATGTGTAGATAGTTTGAGTCACGTTGAGATCAAAAAGGAGGAGGTATTGGGGTTCTTGAGAAACATTAAGGTAGACAAGTCCTCAGCCTGATGGGATATACCCCAGAATACTGAGAGGCAAGGGAGGAAATTGCTGGGGTCTTGAGAGAAATCTTTGTATCCTTACTGGCTACAGGGGAGGTTCCAGAGGATTGGAGAAAAGCCAATGTTGTTCCTTTGTTTAAGAAGAGTAGCGAGGATAATTACAGGTAATTATAGGCCAGTGAGCCTTGCGTCAGTGGTAGGGAAATTATTGGAGAGGATTCTTTGAGACAGGATTTACTCTCACTTGGAAATAAGTGGACATGTTAGCGAGAGGCAACATGGTTTTGTGAAGGGGAGGTTGTGTCTCACTAACTTGATCGAGTTTTTTCGAGGAAGTGACAAAGATGATTGAGGGTAGGGCAGTGGATGTTGTCTACATGGATTTCAGTCAGGTCTTTGACAAGGTCCCTCATGGCAGACTGTTGCAGAAAGTGAAGTCGCACGGGATCAGAGGTGAGCTGGCAAGGTGGATACAGAACTGGCTCGGTCAAAGAAGACAGAGGGTAGCTGTGGAAGGGTGTGCTTCTGAATGGAGGGCTGTGACGAGTGGCATTCCTCGGGGATCAGTGCTGAGTATATATATATATATATAATATAATATATATATGTAACTCGTTTGATTAGTAAGTTTGCGGAAGACACAAGGGTTGGTGGAATTGCGGATAGTGATGAGGGCCATCAAAGGATACAGGAGGATATCGATTGGTTGGAAACTTAGGCGGAGAGATGGCAGATGGCGTTTAATCCGGACAAATGGGAGGTAATGCATTTTAGAAGGTCTAATACAGATAGGAAATATACAGTAAATGGCAGAATCCTCACGAGTATTGATAGGCAGAGGGATCTGGGTGTACAGGTACACAGGTCACTGAAAGTGGCTACACAGGTGGAGAAGGCATACGGCATGCTTGCCTTCATCGGCCGGGGCATTGAGTTTAAAAATTGGCAAGTCATGTTGCAGCTTCATAGAACCTTAGTTAGGCCACACTTGGAATATAGTGTTCAATTCTGATCGCCGCACTACCAGGAGGATGTGGAGGCTTTGGAGAGGGTACAGAAAAGATTTACCAGGATGTTGCCTGGTATGGAGGGCATTAGCTATGAGGAGAGGTTGGAGAAACTTGGTTTGTTCTCACTGGAACGACGGAGATTGAGGGGCGACCTGATAGAAGTCTACAAGATTGAGGGGCATTGACAGAGTGGATAGTCAGAAGCTTTTTTCCAGGGTGGAAGAGTCAATCACTAGGGGGCATAGGTTTAAGGTACGAGGGGCAAGTTTTAAAAGAGATGTACGAGGCAAGTTTTTTACAGAGGATGGTGGGTGCCTGTAACTCGCTGCTGGGGGAGGTAGTGGAAGCGGATACGATCGTGACTTTTAAGGGGCATCTGGACAAATGCATGAATGGGATGGGAATGCAGTGATATGATCCCTGGAAGGGTGGGGGGTTTTAGTCGGGCAGCATGGTTGGTGCAGGCATGGAGGGCCGAAGAGCCTGTTCCGGTGCTGTAATCTTCTTTGTTCTTTGTTCCCTGGCAGGATTCTGGTTATAATTGCAGCTGGCATCATCAGAGCGGCAATATAATTTTTAAAAAGGTTAAATCTGCCAGACCAACTTAAGTGACACTGCTGCATGATGGGGAAAATAAAAAATGTCAATATTTGAGAACTGTTGTAATTAAATATACCTTGTTAGTTTTTTTTCTTAACGAGTGCATCTTTCTTTTGTAAACAAAATAGTTTCTAAATGGTGTGGGGGAGACAAAATTTCATACCTACCTAATAATTTGAAATCATATACTTTAAAAACAAAAATTATCAATGGAAATAATTAACAGTATATAAAGGCAAGCTGAGCTCATTATCAGTGATGTCATATTTTTGGCATATGTTATCTAGGAATGCCAGAGTCATCAGTTTTAAAATGTTCTCTGGAACATTAGTGATAACTCCCACAGGTCCTTTTGCTCTGTTGGACTGTATAACAATGCGGTGAGATTCTGTGCTTATTTGGTTCCTGCAGTACGGGATGGAATATTAAATTACATTACACATTTTAAAACAATATTATGAGAAAAGGTCAGTCGATTAAGATGTGAAAGGATTGTGGTGCCGTGGTATTTTCCTCCCACTTTCCTTCCCTCTGCTCTCAAGGCCCTGACTCTTGCTCGGGAATGTTTCCAAGGACATTACCACAAAGTTTCAACTGCACTTCAGTGAAGTTATGGCACTGGAGTGGGAGCAGCCCCTGAGGAAATTCTCAGCCCAAGTGTCAATGTCCAGAGTGAATATTAATAGGTTATTTAAACTGTTGGGCAACAATGCCAAGGTTGATCCTAATTTCAAACTCTACACACAAGGCGGACGAACCTTGTGTCCAAAGATAGTTTATGGTGCCTGTTTTACATCATTTGGAACCCATTTAACACCATGCCCAAATTTCTTTCCCATTGATTTTCCTTGATGCCACCTTTTAGCCAGGTCACTGGGTCATGACCCTGAATAGAAAGCTTCAATACTATTTTTCACCTCTCTAATCTGAAGGGGACTAAAGCCAATTAAAATTCTGTAACAATTGCCCCAGCGAAGATTAGTTTACTCCAGACAGATTGTGATTTGAATCTGGGAAACTCTCAAATGTGTATGGTTAAATACCACATTGGGTGGTGCTTTTGTCTGCTATTTCATTATGGGAAGACACAAACATTTTCCTCGTAATCAAATAGTATCTTGAATAATTTAGTTTTCTTCAATTTTCTAATACAACTTCCATTACTATGATGAACAGCAAATACATTTATGTAGCACCTTTTTAAAGGAAATTTGAGCTGGATTTTGTGGGGTGCCATATTGGGAGACGATGGCCTCGTGGTATTATCGCTAGACTAATCCAGAAACTTAGCTAATGTTCTGAGGACCCGGGTTCGAATCCTGCCACGGCAGATAGTGGAATTTGAATTCAAAATATATCTGGAATTAAGAATCTACTGATGACCATGAAACCATTGTCGAAAAATCCCATCTGGTTCACCAATGTCCTTGAGGGAAGGAAATCTGTCATCCTTACCTGGCCTACATGAGCCACAGCAATGTGGTTGACTCTCAACTGCAATAAATGCTGGCTGCCCACCAATGTCCATGTCCCACGAATGAATTTTTAAAAATAATTCCCCGCCTCCCCAACTAAAAGGTCATCAGACTCTCTCCCTCAAAATAGGCAGCTATCCTGCAGTTATATTATGCCCAGGGCACATTAACTGCCTGAAGTTGAGACCTCCATTCCCATTTTGGGAATAAGTCCTGCCTTAGAAAGCTGCCAGTCATTCAGATTAACTAGCAACTCTGTAGCCCCAGCAGCGCCAGATTTGAGTGATGCCCACTGCTGGGACTACAGCCAATACCCAAAGAAGAGACAGTTATGGAAACCACACTTAAGGTAAGTCAGGGGTATTGCTGGGGCTTGGTTGGTAAGCTCCAGTGAAGGGTGTGAGGGAGGTGGGGGCTGGACTTGAGAGACAAGGTTAAGGGATAGTAATGATCTTGGTGTAGGGGGATAATTTTGATATGCACTGGAATCCCTCTGAAGGAGGTTCCCCCTTTCTTGCCGACACTAGCTCTCCCAGTAAAAGCCACTGGGTTACCTGGTGGGCATGGGCTGTCCCCGCCATAGGAAAAATAGCAATGCGTTAGGTTGAAGCACTTGTGACCATTTTGCCCACTTAAGGGCCTCAACAGACGCAAGGGCATAGCCACTGCACCCTGTAAAATGGGAGACAGGCAACACACTGCATTTTCCGAAACCCACCTTCAACAATGTGAGAGGGAGGGCCATTAAATCCATCCTATTATCTGTAAGCTCTTCAAAAAAAATGTGAAAGGAACAAGCTTCAAAGGAAGAAAGAAGAGATGAGGAGAGGCAGTTAATGTGCCCTGGGCATAATATAACTGCAGGATAGCTGCCTATTTTGAGGGTGAGAGTCTGATGACCTTTTAGTTGGGGAGGCGGGGAATTATTTTTAAAAATTCATTCGTGGGACATGGACATTGGTGGCCAGCCAGCATTTATTGCAGTTGAGAGTCAACCACATTGCTGTGGCTCATGTAGGCCAGGCCAGGTAAGGATGACAGATCTTGGTTGAAGAGATGGGTTCTGAGAAGGTTTACAAAGGAGTAGAGGGAGGTGAAGAGGCAAAAGACTGAGAAATGGCAGATTAGCAGCCAGGCAGAAGGCATTCATACCAATGACAAAATAGGAGATGCACAAATACCAGCGTGAGTTTGGGAATGATGGAATACTTCAAAGAAGATTGCAAAGATATAGTAGAGCTAAGCAATGAGAATCAGGAATTTAAATTAATATTTGGTGGATAGAGAACCAATGGAAGTCAATGAGGGCATGGGTAATGGACAAACTGCACTTTTCCAAAAATAAATGGCAAAAGTGTCAGGTTCTGACTGAAAACTGGTATATTTCTCTCAAGGACTAGGTTTTCTCTCCTGATCTTCTGACAATTTTCAAAAACAAGCAGGGGGACATATTTTGCGCTGTCATTCCTGAGGGGGTGCCGGGGGGGGGGAGGCTAAAGACATCAGCAAGACCGGTTCCACAGAGATTGGGGTTTTAAAGGGCACCCTGACCTCAAATTAAAGTTAAAGAACCCTCACTCCCCCATCATCAATGGCATCGGGGCATCAGAGCCCCCTCCATCACCTGCCTCTCACAATGTAGACATCCCTCCACTTCCCCCTTACAATACAGACATCCTCTCTACCATTCACCATCAGGTTGATACTACCAGGTTGGCACTGCCAGGGTGCCAGGCTGTTCCCTCACCACCTGGGGCCAAACTCACCAATTCCGGAAGGTAGCCAGACACCTATGCTGGCAGCATTCAAAAGAAACCACCTCTCCAGCTTCCCCAGAAGCATGTCAGGACATGGCAGTGACAAGTGAATCTTGCCGCCAGGCCAGAGAGAGAGAGAGACAAATTTGAGAGTTCGACATATTGGTGGAATCATGAGGATCTGGGGTAGCATACGAACTTATGAATGATCAATTAGCTAGAGAGAGAGAGTTGTTAAAGTTTTAAAACTGAAGTCTTTTACTGTTTGAAATAAAGCTGTGAATTGGTTATTTACTATTGGTTCGTGTGCCTAGACCTTTTGCTTGATATATGCAGAGGTGTTTGAATGAAATCCATTACACACGATGCTGGTTGAGTGAATCTGCAGGATATTTAGAAATACCCCGGACAACATAGGGAACCCAGAAGCTACAGCGTAAAGGCATTTATGCATATTTATATCTATTTAAAGTGATGGAAACCAGGTTCACGTCTTTGCTGGGTGGGAACCTCATTACACTGTCAGCAGAGAGTGGGGAAGATCCTATTATGGCATCTCATGGGAATTAGCAGCCACAATGGGATTTATACACGTATCGAACAGGCCCAGAAAATCCCAACCTTAATATCAGACAGGATGCATGCTAAAGAAATTAGAGATTATGATGTGAGCAGGATGGATAACTAGCAAGAATAGCATTAAAATAATTCAAACTGGAGCCATGTACGGGGTCGCAACAGTGAATTAGAAGAAATATAAACAGAGATGGATAGAGTTGCGGATGTGGACATGAGCAATCTTTGTAGTTGAGAGGACATAGATTCTGAAACTATACCCAGAGTCAAACAGGATATTTGTAAATGGTTTTGTTAAACCTGAGACAATATGCAGGGACAGGGAAGAAATCAGGGGTAAAGGAGCAGAAACACTGTATAGTTACAGGACAGCAGGAGAGCTGGATGTGGGAATTGGCCCAATGCTTAACAGGTGATCCTGCAAAGGGGAAACATGTATGTGAGAAAGAAGAGCAAAAGATAGCTTCTTGGGTGTCTTCAGAGTTGATGATGTGAGAGAGACATGGGTTAGCTTTTGTTGGAGATGTTCTCACTACATTCAGATACTTAGAAATAGAACTATGTGAGAGCTGTTTCACATGGGTGTGTGATAGAGGAGATGCATTGAAGGAGGATATCATGGTTGAATGCTACAAAAGGTTGAGAATGAGGAAGGATAACATATCAGACCATGTTATTCATGGTTTTGCTTAGGAATGTTTCACTGCTGCAAGAAGAGCCACATCTGGACTCTGAATTCAAACAGGGAGTTACAGGAGAGATGGGCACATTCAAGGACCTTCGAGATGAGAGGGAGGTTAAAGATGGGATGGTAGTTGGAGAGAACAGAAGGGTTGAGTGCATCAGTAGTCACATACTGAGGCATAAAATATAAAAGAATAGCAATGATGTAATGGTTGCAGTGTAACCTTGGGAGTTGATTCATTTAATATGTTGTAATTAATAGGATCCTCATTAACCTTTTTGATCAGTATGTGACAATTTGATAATTGGATAATATTACAGCAATAACTTGGGCTGTAGAGCATCTTTAACTCAGTAAAACCTCCCAAGACACTTTGCAGGAACATTATCAGACAAATTTAATACCAAGTCATGTAAAGAGATATTTGAATCAAACATTTGCTTAGGAGGCGGATTTTGAGGATTGTCTTAAAGGAGGAAAGGGAGCCTTAGTTAAACTTGTTTAAAAAAATTTATTATTGTCACAAGTAGGTTCACATTAACACTGCAATGAACTTACTGTGAAAATCCCCGAGTCGCCACCCCGAGTTCGGGCACACTGAGAATTTAGCATGGCCAATGCACCTAACCAGCACACCTTTTGGACTGTGGGAGGAAACCGGAGCACCTGGAGGAAACCCATGCAGACACAGTGAGCTGTCTTCTTGATCTGCTGCAGTCCTTGTGGTGTAGACGGTGCTGTTAGGGGGAGAGTTCCAGGCAGCAGCAGGGAAAGAACAGTGATATATTTCCACGTCAGGATGGTGAGTGCTGTGGAGGAGAATCTCCAGGCGATGGTGTTTCCATGTGTTTGCTGACCTTGTCCTTCTAGATGGTAGTGGTCGTGTGTTTGGAAAGTACTACCTAAGGAGCCTTCGTGAGTTCCTGCAGTGCATCTTATAGATGGTACACACTGCTGCCACTGTTCGCTGGTGGTGGAGGGAGTGAATGTTTGCGGAAGTTGTACCAGTCAAGCAGGTTGCTTTATCTAGATGGTGTGGAGTTTCTTGAGTGTTATTGGAGGTGCACTCATCCAAGCAAGTGGAGAGTATTCCATCACACTCCTGACTTGCATCTAGTAGATGGTAAACAGCCTTGGGGAGTCAAGAGGTGAGTTACTCACCGTAGGATTCCAAGCCTTTGACCTGATATTGTGACTGCAGTATTTATCTAGCTTGTCCAGTTCAGTTTCTGGTCAATGGTAACCCTCAGGATGTTGATGGGAGTAAAGCCGGTCATGCAATTTTTTTGTTGTTGCATCTTCCCACTCTTCACTTGGATAATAGTGTAAAGTCGTCTCAGACTGGTTAACAGCTAGACAGGCCATGATGTAAACATTCCTTCAATGACCATAATAACATTTTTATATCAGCCTATATGGTTGTTATTCCCATACTGCAGGAGGTATTTATGGGTTCATGTAAGCCAAATCTACCAGACATGAATATCCCACTAATAGTAAACACAGAATTCAGAGCCAGAGACTCATTCTCCACTCGCTAAAGCAGTCTGGAGTACAGTTTGAATCCTTCTGGCTCAGGCAAGAATTCCTTTGATTAATCTACAGGGGAACTCCTGCATGCAGCATCACACAGTAGCAATATGTAAACACTTCTGGATTTAAAAAAATATTCAATTATTGTGGGAAAGATGCAATTAATTTTAGTTAGTTTGCAATTCCCTAACCATAATATGGAACAATTATCTGGAATTATTGATATATTTTCTGCTCATGTACTCCTGATGAGGAACTTTACCCATGAAAGACCATGGCTGGAAATTTCCCATCCCGCCCACCATGGGAATCATAGTGGGCAGGACAGAAAGTTCGGCGGATCATTTAAAGGCTCGTTGACCTCGAGTGGGAATTTCCAGTCTTCAGGTGAGTGCGGCCAGGAAATCCCGCCCCATGTCAAGAAATCATGCATGTTCAGTCCAATAATTTTCTTCCCCTTCATGCAATTTTCCAACGTGCAGTCTGAGCAGTGAGAGCTGCCTCGGATGGTGGAGAATTTACCCTCGTAAGTTATACTTAGGCTTAAAGTTAATTTTATGGCACCATTAGATCATCAAAGAGGATCTTGTGGTGTTTATTGCATTAAAGGTGCTATATAAATGTAAGCTGTTGTTGATTCAAAACATATTAGTAAGTGCCCACAAACAACGATGTGATAATGACCAGATTATCTATTTTTGTGATGTTGATTGAAGGGTAATTCTTGGCCAAGAGACTGGGGCAACTCCCTTAATTCCTCAAAATAATGCCATTGAACCTTTTATGTCCACTCAAACGAACAGATGGACCTCAGTTTAACATTTCATCTGGAAGACAGTACCTCTGTCAGTGTAGCACTCCCTCAGTTCTGCACTGGAGTGGCAGCCTTGATTTATGTGCAGTTGTTCTGGGGTGGACTTGAACCCTAATCTTCTGATTGTTATGGTTGTTTCAAAAGTATTTAGATCTATTGATACATAATGTTGGTGTAATTACTTCCTTCTGGGCTCTTTTTGATTAAGTATCATCAGCATCCTATGATATTGCATTCATTCATATCATTAACCATCTATTTATTTTAATGATAGCAATAAGCTACTATTTCTGCTTGTGATAACCCCTATGATCTGTATGGGGAATCACTAACTGGCCTCCCAGTTGGGCTAATTGAATACGAGCTCCCTGAGGACTGGTAAATAGTGTGTTATATAAACCGAGCTCTACATAAAATAAAACCCTGAGAGGGTCCATTAACCAGTTGGGACCTGTTGTGTTCACCACAGGCTTGTGGTTATTGTTTATTTTCAATTGTGCAATAAAAGCACGGTTCCTTTACAACCGACTCCTGGAGTTATTACATTGAGATAAAAGGAACATTTTGGTAACCCTGCTCATCAGATTCTGGTAAGCCTGTATCATTCAGTTTTGCAATGCCATTTCTTCAGAAGTTGAAGCCCTATGACGCAAGTATGGCCACAATATGCTGACAGAATGAGGTACTTCTTTTGGCAAAAGGTCATGCTGTTGACCGTGTGGGGCTGCAATATTCAGTATTATAAAAAGTCTGACATGTCTGGAAACACCAGAGTCCAAGACCTTGGATGAGTTAATAAAAATGGTGGCAAGTCATGATCCTAAACCTTCTGTGATCTTGCAACAGCACAGGTTCAATACAACCACTAGATTTGTAGGCGAGCCAGTGACAGAATTCCTGATGCAAGTAAGAGAACTGGCGGAGCGTTGCGAATATGGTGCAGCATTACTGGAAATGCCGAGAGACCGTTTAGTGTGCGGCATAAATGATTTAGCAACCCAAAGAATACTTTTGACAGAGCCAAATCTAGATTTTAAAAAAGCCACAGAGCTGGCCTTAGCTGGGGAGAATGCGGACAAAAGGGCCCAAGTGCTGCAAGGATCTTTAGATATTAGCGTCCATAGGGGCACGATAGAACATTGGTTAGCACTGCTGCTTCACAGCGCCAGGGACTTGGGTTCTATTCCCAGCTTGGGTCACTGTCTGTGTGGAGTTTGCACGTTCTCCCCGTGTCTATATGGGTTTCCTCCGGGTGCTCCGGTTTCCTCCCACATTCTGAATGACATGCTGGTTAGGTGCATTGACCCGAACAGGCGTCGGACTGTGGCAACTAGGGGAATTTCAGATTAACTTCATTGCAGTGTTAATGTAAGACTAATAAATAAACTTTAGGCTCAGGTGAGTCCCCTACCGCAGACCCCAGTCCCCAGTTGAACATACTCGTGAAACCTGGCCTTGGGCAAGGAAAAATGAGCAAGCAAAGAAACTAGGAAATCCTGACACTGGCCGAGAGAGAGTTCCACAGTTTAGGGAGTGGCCAGCACAACAGCGCTGTGCGTGCAACCAGGGAGCCTGCCCCAAGCAAGGTTACCAAAACAAACCGAGCATGCAACGCCCATATCAAAGGGCAAAGCCACCCCAAAATAGAATGTACCAGATATGTCAGGCTGAAGAGGAGGAACTAGCATTTCTAAATTGCGTCACCACACCAAAGGTGGCCCCAATACCACCTCCAAGTGAATGGATACAAGGTCAACAAAAATGGTCTACACCCAGTCGAAGAAAAGGTAAGAGCCATAAAAGAGGCTCCAACACCAAGGAACATGACGGAATTAAAATCATTCCTTGGCCTCGTAAATTATTATGGAAAGTTTATTCCAAACTTGGCAACCTTACTGGCACCTCTCTCATACGTTGCTGAAAAAGCATCAGAAGTGGGCATGGAAAGAACCACAGGAGGATGCTTTTGTGAGGGTAAAACACCAACTGCAGTCGGACAATGTGTTGACCCATTTCAACCCGGAAAGACCATTGGTCATAACATTCAACACTTCTTATGGATTCGGTGCAGTACTATTGCACCAATGGAGCAGCAGATGGATCACCCACTTGCGTATGCCTCAAGGACATTAGCCGATGCGGAAAGAAGGTACACACAAATAGAAAAAGAGGGTGTGGCAATGGTCTTCACCGTGAAGAAATTCCATCAGTATATGTATGGTCGAAATTTTGCAATCATAACAGACCACAAATCTCTATTGGGCCGTTTTTCTGAGCAGATAGCTATCTCTCCTATAGTGCCAGCCCGAATACAGCAATGGACACTATTACTAGGCACTTATGAATATACCCTGGAACATAGACCAGGGACACAAGTCGCCAACTGAGTCGCTTTCCATTATTGCCAAATGTGGACGAAGTAATGATGACATTAAATTTAATGGACAATTTGCCAAATTCGGCAACACAAATAAAGACGTTGGACATTGGCGAAGATGCAGCATGATTGTCATAGTTTCTCTATCGTGTTTTGTGATGTGATGGACGTCATCCGGTGCACCTCCATCCATTTAGAATGGGCGTCAATTAACAATAAGAATATGGAGCCCTTCAAAATCCACCAGTATCCTAACCCATGGTTTTCCTGGCCATTCCCAGGGATGTAGGGAAGCTACCAGTGGTGCCTTCTGATAAAACAAATAAAAGGAAAAAATAAATTAACTGTTACAATCTATTGAGCTAGGGTTCCATTCTGTGATCCTCCTGTCCAGTTATAACACTAACTGGGATTATAACACAGGAAAGGACTTAAACAGCTTTGTCCATCTGCTACAAAGAACTTTGCCTCTGCTTTTACTCGATGCAGATTAGTGATAAAAGGCTCCAGCTTCTTCTTGTACATAAATGATGAGTGCTATGGGCACCTTTGGGGGGAGTTTTCCACCCCGCCTGCCATGGGAATCGTAGCAGGTGCCACTGCCAGTGTTATCTGGACCTTTGTTGTGATATTATTTTAAGAGAATGCGCAAATGATATACATGTGACATCAAGGGTCCAGAATGTGGAGCAGCATGTGACCAGTATTCAGTTAGAGTGCAGCTCGAGTTTTAGCTGCTGGCTCTGAGTAATGGTAGCCGCTAAATTTTAGTCTTCAAATAAATTGAACCTTTTTACCAATCCTGAGTTGTGATTGGTGAATTTGTGTAAAAGAGCCAGAAATACACTTGTGGTAAAATCTACTTTTCTACAAGATTTCCCTTGTAGCAGATGACAAAACTCTAAGTCCCTCCCTGCTGAACTATAACTTAGAAGTAGTTCACACTTTCATTACCAACCGGACATGAATTGGGCTGCATATATGTTTGTTTGCATAATGACAGGTTCAGTTGTCTACCTGGAATGCCATCTGATCAGCCTGCCATCCTTTCTTTGCTCTTCTTTGACCTCTTGCGTAAGTCTGGTAAAAGGAAATAATTGAAAGCAGTTTGCAAAGCTCAATTAAAAATGAATACAGAGGAACTAAAATGGGATCCATTCCTGACAGGTGAAAACATGCCTGTTTTAAACAGTCATCTGTGAGTGCAAAAACCACTGCCTCCCCCATCCATAATAACTGATGTGCATATATATGAATTTGAAATAAAGCTCTGACATATTCTATACACATCACCTGCAGGAAAACTAATGTGATGTTCAGATAGAAAGACTTGCATTTATGTCGAAATTTGCATGACCTCGGGACATCTCAAAGTGCCTTACAACCGATTAATTTTGACGTGTAGTCACTGTTGTGATATACTAAAGATGGCGGTCAATTTACGCACAGCAAGCCCTCACCAGCAGCAATGTGATAATAGCTGGAATCTATTTCTTTAGTTCTGTTGGTTGAGAGATAAATATTTGCCTGTACACTGTACATCCCCTTGACCTTTAAATAGTGTCATAGTCCTCCTGACAGCATGCAGTTTAACATCTTGTCCAAAGGGCAGCATCTCTTGTAACTCACATTGCTTTCCTTCAGTACTGCACTGAAGTGGCAACCAGATTATGTTCTCCAGTCTCCTAACATGAGACTGGAACCAATGACCTGCCAACTCAGAGGTCAGAGTGCTACTACGGAGCTATAGCTGACATAGTAGGCAGCAATTCCCAAATTTTCTGCCTTAACTTGGCTCAGTTTTCAGCAGCAGTAGCACTTTGACAGACAGGTATATCTCGCCTTTAATGTCCGTTTTTAAACTTTCTGCTCTCCATCCTCCAGTGGTGTAAAAAATAATGATTCCATGGAAAAATCTTTCCTTCTGATCTACTACCAAGCACAATTCTAGATAGGTAGATTCTTGATTGACATGGGTGGCAAAGGAAATTGGGAGTAGACAGGAAAGTAGAGTTGAAGTCACAATCAGATCAGCTATGATCTTATAAAATGGCAGAGCAGGCTTGAGGACCCAAATGGCCTACTGATGCTCCTGTTTTGTATGTTTGTATGTAAATTAATTGACAAATTCAGAGACTGCAGCCCTCAGACATCAATCCAAGAATCCTGCTATAGAGATCACCTGGAAGAGACTTGGCATCAAATAAAATATACAAACCACCTGGAACATCCTCATTTTCAACCAATTCCACAGAACATTGTTCCCCAATGCTCATCAAACCTAGGTACCAATAATTCACCCAATCCATGAGTTTCATCAAATGCTTAGATTACTGTGAGCAGATTCTAGCCCACCATACATACAAGACATAATTTTCCATTCATGTTGCACCACTTTTATAATGTCACATGAGTTTACAGCATGAAGTTGAGTGAAGTTGGCAATGCATTTTCTGGTAGCTGGGACCAACAGTACTGGAAATGCTTGTCTCAAAGGAGTGGGAACTCCGCTTGGTTACACATTCAACAGTGATTAAAGGGTAATGTGTACTGACATGCAGGACACCTGATACAAAGATCACACATTGCACCATTACTGACACTAATGAATGTTCCAATAGGAATTTGTCTATCAAACATGTTTGGAAGAAAAGGAAGATCTACCGAGTGATGGCAGGCAACTCTGGCTGCATTAGAGGTGAACTAAATCTACTTGTTTGTTCTTCTATACCTAAACCTGCTGACAGAAGTGAAATGGTGTTGCTTTGGCAGGAGTAGGCCACGCAACCCATTGAAGGCTTCTCTTTCCAAGGAAAGATTTGTCAGCAACTCCTGTTAGCAAGACTAATCGTGATTTACTGACAAGCTATAATGTTGAATAGTTCCTTTGTAGCACTCAATCACAGTATATTGGTTCTGTCAGTAGCGTTACAGAAAAGGAAACATTGGAGGATGCTGAACATGCAGCATTGCCTGACTGTCTGCTAAGGTGCTACCCTGAGATGATGAAGTTACTTCACCCAAAGGGTTGTGAACCTTTGAATTTCTCTAACACAGAGTTGTGGATGCTCCATCGCTGAATATTTTATGACTGAGATAAATGGATTTTTGAAACTAAGGCATATGGGGTGTAGGAAGAAAAATGCAGATGAATCCCAAGGTCATATTGAATGGGGGAGCAGATTCAATGGGTCATGTGGTCTACTCATTCTCCTCTTCCTTGAGTTCTTGTGTTCAATAATTTCTGCAGGCTTTGGCACATCTATCTGCCACTGACTAGGAGGCCATCTTTTCAGAGTATGTGCTAGTGAATAGAAACTTGAATTGAGTCAACTGCTGCAAGGCTCCAGTGACAGTATTGGTCAGTAATGGTCTCAAACTTGGCTGCACTTCCTTGCGATTAAGTTGCAATTCAGACCAAAGCAAAGGATTCTTAGGAGGTGCCAACCACCATCCTCCTTGCTAGTGATCTGTGGCAACCTTCCGTTTGGTAAGATGATGGTTTGCGACATAGTGGTCAATTCTATGTTGAGCATTGTCTGCCGTGGTTCAGGAACCCCACTCTGGCAGTCTCTGCTGCATTTGCCACAGAGGAAGACACTGGGCTGTGAAGGTGCACAATTTACTGGTATCTGTTTTCTGTGGCCCTCTTATACACAATCTGAGCTTTTTGTTTCCGCTTTGTGACGTTAGTGTACATTTTAAGAGATTTTTAAAAATATATCATGTTCGCTGCAGCTCATAGCCTTAGCTGATCTCCTCCTCATTGTGGCACTGGGTTGTCTATTATGAGCCCTTTTATTGCTCCTTAAGTGGGGTTTGTTTACTTTTGCTTTGGGAATTAGTTTTATGACCCTGCTTTGTCAGGGGGAAGAATGTTTACAGTTCAGATGACAGGAGCTCTTTCATTTTCAATTCTGAGCTGCAGGTTTTAGTTTAGAAGGCAAATCAAGCTGGAAAGAGGTGTCTCTCTCTCTCCATGGTTTTGGGATATTCTGCTGGCTAGCTGGTAGCCTTCCTGGAGTAGAAAATCTGCTGTTGTGGCTTGACCAGAGTCTCTCCCTGGTGTTCTGGGAAACTGTTCTTACTTCAAACTGTCCAGAGTGTATTAAGAGAACTGCAGCATTCATCCAGAGGACTCAGCTCCAGTATCACGTGAGCATTAGTCTTTGCTGAGTTAAACCTCATAGAAATCATAGAAACCCTACAGTACAGAAAGAGGCCATTCGGCCCATCAAGTCTGCACCGACCACAATCCCACCCAGGCCCTACCCCCATATCCCTACATATTTTACCTGCTAATCTACGCATCCCAGGACACTAAGGGGAAATTTTAGCATGGCCAATCAACCTAACCCGCACATCTTTGGACTGCGGGAGGAAACTGGAGCACCCGGAGGAAACCCACGCAGACACGAGGAGAATGTGCAAACTCCACACAGACAGTGACCCAAGCCGGGAATTGAACCCAGGTCCCTGGAGCTGTGAAGCAGCAGTGCTAACCACTGTGCTACCGTGCCTGTGGGAAGGTTTTGTCTAAAGGAAGTTTTTGTTTGATTGAAACATCTTAGGTATATTTATTAAGGATTATACATTATCATGGATGTTTTGTTTTTGTTTGTAATTAATAAAAATTATTGCTAATTTTCTTTCCATGTATGTTAACTATATTCTTAAATAAACTTTGTTTGATAAAAGCTCCCTCGTGGGTGATTTGAATCATACTTGAGGTGAAACATATCATGCTTATCCTAGCCAAATTCAAGGTGCAAAACTTATGATCCAGGCAGGCTCCATAAAACACTTTGGAGTCTCTGATCTGAACCATAAAAGCTTGCTTCTTCCAGTGTCCTTCCAAACAGCCAGCCTCTAGGAGTCACAGCTGTCATGAATTTCTCCCAGTCGTCATTGTCAATATCTGCCATCTTTATAGCTCGCTTGCAGATATCCTTGTAATGGAAGTGGAGGTCATGCACAGGTGGCCAATTCTCCATACACAAAGGTCTTTTGGTTTGTGGCCATTATCTATCTGATGAATGTGGCAGAGCCAGCTGAGACATCATTGGTTTAGCAATGAAAATATGCTGCAGGAATTTGCATGCTCCAGGTCCTCCAAGTTAGCGACCTTGTTCTGCTGGAGATGCCAAGGGTATATCTGAGACAGCAAAGGTAGAAATTGTTTAGCCTTTCCCCCTGCCGAGCATATATTGTTCAGGTCCACTGTAGAGGACATCGGGTCGGTAGACTCACAGTTTGGTGTTCTCAGTCAGTTTGCTTTTGTGACACGTGTGTTGATTTCAGTATCATGTAAGAGATTGCAGGTGATTGCGGATCCTAGATATGTGAAGCAATGATCAACTTCCTGCGTCACATTGTCAATACTGATATCTGGCTGTACAGCAATATCTTGGAGCATGAAATGTATCTTTCTGATGCTGATCAAACAAAACCCTTTAAGGACTGAGAGTCTATCTGTTTGCCACTGCAGGTGTTACTCAGTATGGAATGTAAGAGTGGCATCATCAGTATAGAATAAATCTCTGCGGAGAGCTTGGGCATACCTTTGCACCGGATATTAGGCAAGCAAGATTGAAGAGCTTTCCGTCAATTCTGGATTTTACATCGACACTCTCTGCAGATGACCTGAAGGTTATGACAGCAGCAAAGAGAAGAATATGTCAAAGAGTGTTGATGTCATAACACAACCCTGTTTGTTCCCACTGCAGATCTCAAAGGGTTCAGATTTTGCCCTGTCATTGCTGACCAAACCATAATGTTGTCATGGAAAGAAGATGTCACATTGAACAGCTTCTGTCTCCAGCAGCTTAAATAGACTGTCTCTGCTCATATGGTCAAATGCCTTGGTGAGAGCAATGAAGGCACTATATAGTGGTCTCTTGCAGCTGCCTGACTGAAATGATGTCAATTGTAGGTCTTTTAGTTCTGAAACCACATTGAGATTCAGGATAGATGTATTCAGTCAGGATCTGCAGTCTGACAAGGGCAAGACGGGCAGCTACCTTTCCCACAATGCTCAGCAGGGAGAGCCTTGATGGTTGATGCAAGGCTGTTGTCACTCTTGTTCTTGTGTAGAGTGGCAATCTTTGCATCATGCATAATCTGAGCACTTCCCTCATGCTCCAGCATAGGCAAAGAAACGTGGCGGCATGGTAGCACAGTGGTTAGCACTGCTGCTTCACAGCTCCAGGGACCTGGGTTTGATTCCCGGCTTGGGTCACTGTCTGTGTGGAGTTTGCACGTTCTCCTCGTGTCTGCATGGGTTTCCTCCGGGTGCTCCGGTTTCCTCCCACAGTCCCAAAGATGTGCGGGTTAGGTTGATTGGCCATGCTAAAATTGCCCTTAGTGTCCTGGGATGCGTAGGTTAGAGGGATTAGTGGGTAAATATGTAGGGATATGGGGGTAGGGCCTGTGTGGGATTGTGGTCGGTGCAGACTCGATGGGCCGAATGGCCTCTTTCTGTGCTGTAGGGTTTCTAAGATATGCAAAAGTGTTGTTTTCCTGCGCTTGATGAGTTCAGGTAGTATATCATCAGCACCTGGAGTTTTCCTTGTGGCAAATGAGTCAATAACTTTGCTACGCTCCTCCACTGTGGCTTTGATATTTAGCTCTGCCATGACAGACAGACATTCTATGATGCCTAGAGCTTCTAGAGGGTGGCACGCTGGCACAGTGGTTAGAACATAGAACATTACAGCGCAGTACAGGCCCTTCGGCCCTCAATGTTGCGCCAACCAGTGAAACCAATCTAAAGCCCATCTAACCTACACTATTCCAATATCATCCATATGTTTATCCAATAACCATTTGAATGCTCTTAATGTTGACGAGTCTACTACTGCTGCAGGCAGGGCATTCCATGCCCTTACTACTCTGAGTAAAGAACCTACCTCTAACATCTGTCCTATATCTATCACCCCTCAATTTAAAGCTATGTCCCCTAGTGTTAGCCATCACCATCCGAGGAAAAAGGCTCTCCCTATCCACCCTATCTAATCCTCTGATCATCTTGTATGCCTCTATTAAGTCACCTCTTAACCTTCTTCTCTCTAACGAAAACAACCTCAAGCCCCTCAGCCTTTCTTCATACGATTTTCCCACCATACCAGGCAACACCCTGGTAAATCTCCTCTGCATCCTTTCCAACACTTCCACATCCTTCCTATAATGCGGCGACCAGAACTGTATGCAATACTCCAAGTGCGGCCGCACCAGAGTTTTGTACAGTTACAACATGACCTCCTGGCTCCGAAACTCAATCCCTCTACCAATAAAAGCTAACACACCATACGCCTTCTTAACAACCCTATCAACCAGGGTGCCAACTTTCAGGGATCTATGCACATGGACACCCCGATCCCTCTCTCTGTTCATCCACACTACCAAGTATCTTACCATTAGCCCAGTACACTGTATTCCTATTACTCCCTCCAAAGTGAATCACTTCGCACTTTTCCGCATTAAACTCCATTTGCCACCTCTCAGCCCAGCTCTGCAGCTTATCTATGTCCCTCTGTAACCTGCCACTTCCCTCCGCACTGTCTACAACTCCACCGACTTTAGTGTCATCCGCAAATTTACTAACCCATCCTTCTACGCCCTCATCCAGGTCATTAATAAAAATGACAAACAGCAGTGGCCCTAAAACAGATCCTTGCGGTACACCACTAGTAATTGAACTCCAGGATGAATATTTCCCATCAACCACCACCCTCTGTTTTCTTCCAGCTAGCCAATTCCTGATCCAAACAACTAAATCACCCTCAATCCCATGTGTCCGTATTTTCTGCAAAAGCTTACCATGGGGAACCTTATCAAACGCTTTGCTGAAATCCATATACACCACATCAACCACTTTACCCTCATCCACCTCTTTGGTCACCTTCTCAAAGAACTCAATAAGGTTTGTGAGGCACGACCTACCCTTTACAAAACCGTGCTGACTATCCCTAATCAAATTATTCCTTTCCAGGTGATTATAAATCCTATCTCTTATAATCCTTTCCAATACTTTGCCCACAACAGAAGTAAGGCTCACCGGTCTATAATTACCAGGGTTGTCCCTACTCCCCTTTTTGAACAAGGGGACAACATTTGCTATCCTCCAGTCTTCTGGCACTGTTCCAGTAGACAATGACGACCCAAAGATCAAAGCCAAAGGCTCTACAATCTCCTCTCTAGCCTCCCAGAGAATCCTAGGATAAATCCCATCCGGCCCAGGGGACTTATCTATATTTACCCTTTCCAGAATTGCTAACACCTCCTCCTTATGAACATCAATCCCATCCAGTCCAACAGCCTGCACTGCTGCCTCACAGCGCCAGGGACCCAGGTTCGATTCCCAGCTTGGGTCACTGTCTGTGTGGAGTTTGCACGTTCTCCCTGTGTCTGCGTGGGTTTCCTTGGGTGCTCCGGTTTCCTCCCACAGTCTGAAAGATGTGTTGGTTAGGTGCATTGACCCGCCCAGGCGCTGGAGTGTGGCGACTGGGGGAATTTCACAGTAACTTCATTGCAGTGTTAATGTAAGCCTTACTTGTGACTAATTAATAAATAAACTATGCTTTGCTTTTAGAGTATAATTCCACGTACTGTTCCACCTATCCCTCCAACTGTTGATTGTGGTCGGTGATGACCATCCCTGCCTTTGTTTACAATAGAGCAATTTTCTTTACTGATAATCTAGACCTGTTGTCTTTTTGATCCCTTAATACATGTCCCTGACATTCGCTGTGCTGTAACTAGCAGTCTATTAGACTTTACTTCAGGTGGCTCTTGATGCATTCAGAGCTTCTCACTTGAATCTCTCTTGTAATTAATCAAAGTGGACTGCTTGGCTTCAATTACTAGCCCCATCACAGTGATGTTAACCTCAAACCAATCAGCATTTTTTGCTCTTGTTTTCCAACTGTTGAGAGTCCCCAAGTATGTTTGATTTTACTTCTTCTGCTCTTTGTGTGGGAATGCCAAAGGCACCCATTCAACCAAGTTAAGGAACTGTTGCTTTTTTTCTGGGTATGCAATTTCTGCTTTGAATGCAAAAGCTTCAAGGGTTGCATCCTCACCCCGATTCATATAAGGGAGTGATCTGTATCACAGTCAATGCTGTTTTAATTGTGTGTGTTGAGAATACTGTTCAGAGAGCCATGTCTGGTGGTAATCAGATCTAGCTGGTATCAATGCCCTAATATTGGATGGGATGGTGGAAAGGACGACTTTTTTTGCAGAGAGAAAGATAGATAAATGTACAAGTCTCTCCCAGTTGCTATACAGTCTATTGGCAAATTCTCAGTTGTTCCTCCTCATGGTGACACATGGAAACTGGGTCCCTTCTGGTCCCAGACTAAAACTATCTGTTCTTTCCAGACCCTGATAATTTTGAATATCTTCATCAAATCTATTCTTGACCTTTTCTTCTCCAAGGACAACAGTCCCAACTTTCCAATCTATTTATGTAACTGAAGTTCCTCATCCCTGGAACCATTCTTGTGAATCTTTTTTGCACCCTCTCTAACACCTTCACATCCTTCCTAAAGCATAGTGCCCAGAACTAGACATCATATTCCAGTTGAGACCAAACTAGTGTTTTATACGCATTTTATAGCCTGTGCCCTCACTGATAAAGCTGAGGATGCTACATGATTTATTAACCAGTCTCAACTTGTCCTACGACGTTTCATGATTTATGCACATATACACCCAGATCACTCTGCTCCTGCAACCCTTCTAGAATTATACCCTTCATTTTATATTGTTTTGCCTCATTCTTTCTGCCAAAATGAATCACTTCATATTTCTCTGCTTTAAATTTCATCTGCCATTTATCCGTCATTCCATCTATCTGCGTATGTCCTATTGAAGTTATACACCTTCCTCCTCACAGTTCACAATGCTTCCAAGTTTTATATTGTCTGTAAATTTTGGAATTGTGCCTTGTACACCACAGTTTAGGTCATTAAGATGCATTGTGAAGTGCATGGATCTTAACACCAACCCCTCAGAACTTCACTATAAACCTTTCTCCAATCCAGAAAACAAACATTGGCTATTATTCTGTTTCTTATGACTCAGCCAATTTTGTATCCATGTTGCTACTGTCCCTTTTATTCCACATGCTGAACAATGGACTGCACCACTTTATCAAATGCCTTTTGGAAGTTCAGAAGTGTTAGCCTTACCAACCTTCTCTGTTACTTAATCAAATACTCAAACAAGTTCGTTGAACATGATTGGTCTTAACAAATCCATGCTGGCTTTCCTTAATTAATCCACATTTACCTTTGTGATTTTAAATTTTGTTCCAAATTATCATTTCTAAAAGCTTCTCCACCACCTCAGGTTGACTGGCCTATAGTGGCTGGGTTATCTTTACACCCATGTTTTAATGAGGGTGCAATATTTGCAATTCGCCAGTCCTTTGATACCATTCCTGAGTTTACAGAAGATTGGAAAATTATGGCCAGTGCCACTCTCACTTCCCCCAGTATCCTTGGATGCACCTCATCCAATCCTGGTGCCATATCAACTTTAAGTACAGACAGTGCTCCTCCTCCTTATTAATTTTAAACCGTTCAAGTTTTAAGCAACTTCCTCTTTCACCATGTTGCCATCTTCTTGGCAAAGTCATAAGCCTCGATGTGTAAATCCCCTTCTTTGGTCCCACTCCTCCTCTTACTATGCTTCTACTGCTTATGGGTGGGAGTTCACAGCCTCGCTTGTCCTAGAACCATAAAATGCAGCCCAAGGTCAGCTGACCTTTCCGTGGTTTGCCCTTCACCCTTTCCGATTCCCATGGTGGGCTGGACAGTAAAATTCCGGCTTCTTTGTTGATAGACCACCTTTAGAACATAGAATCTCTACGGTGTAGAAGGAGGCCAATGAGCCTGCACTGACCACACTCCCACCTTGGCCCTATTCCCATAACCTCACACATTTATTCTGCTAACCCCTGGAATTAGGGTCAATTTAGCAGGGCCGATCAACCTAACCTGCACATCTTTGGACTGTGGGAGGAAACCGGAGCACCTGGAGGAAAGCCACGCAGACACTGGGAGAATGTGCAAACACTACACAGGCAGTGACCCAAGCTGGGAATCAAACCCAGGTCCCTGGCACTGAGGCAGCAGTGCTAACCACTGTGCCGTTGTGCCACCCCCGAATTCCCTTGTATTATGGCTGCTAATCTTTGAGTCTCTCTACTTTTCTTATTGCCTTTTTCAATTCTCCTCTGAACATTTATATTCAGCCTGATTCTTGGTTGTATTATCCACCTGACAGCTGTCATTAGCACACATTTTCTTCTTTACCTTAATCTCTATTTTTTTTATCATCGAGGGAGCAATGGAGTTGTTTGTCCTACTTTTCTCCTTCATGGGGAAGATACCTTCACTGTGCTCAAATTATCCCTTCCATAAAGGCAGTCCATTGTTCAGTTACAGTTTTTTGTCTGTCAATTTTTGATTCTAATTGAACTGGGTCAGACCAATTTTTACCCCATTGAAGTTGGCTTTCCCTCTGGTTAATTATTCTTACTCTGGATTGATTCTCATCTGCTTTGCCAACCTAAAGCTTATGATATAATGATCAATGTTCCCTAAATGTTCCCTTACTGACACTTGATTCACTTGGCTCATCTCATTCCCATGAACCAGATCTAGCAGGGCCTCCTTTCTCAATGGACTGGAAAAATACTGTGTAGAAAATCCTCCTGTACACCCTCTAGGAACTCTTTCCCCTCACAAATCCATATCACTTTTCATCTGAGCACACGATATCAGCAGGAAAATAACTAAATATGAAAATTACATGCAACATCTTAATGTACAACCACATTAAAAGTCTGAATTACATAATTTGGGTTGTTGCTGGGAGCCTGGCTATAAGTGCTCCCTGATCTAATCAAAACTTCCTTCTTGTTTATTTTGCTGTCACATGAGCCTTATTACAAAAATATAGACATTAAACAATTGAAAGAATAACAAATTCATTTTAAGCATTAGAGTTAGATATACACAGGTAAAATAACACAGTTACAATAGAGGCCCAGTAAAGTATATGCCTTCAAAAACACATTTGGAAATGTAGCTAAACACAAAAAAATCCATGACTTTGGCTAAACTATGGTGCAAAATACATCATTTATCCAATCACTGTCCAAGAAAACTTAATTAGTAGAATCTTTAAATAATTATTCCCTGGAGTTGAGCGGAGATATCTCTTTGTTGAACTCACTTTGATACAGTTTAAAAAGCATTAATGTGAAATGATTGCTGGCGCAAATGTATATTTAATGAAGTCCATCGATGAGACCTGATGTGAAATCAGCAATGTTTTGATTTTTTAAGATTAATTTTCTGAAGCCTTTCCAATTGCACAGAATTGATACAATTCATGAAAAGATTACAACCCTACTCATAAGGTCTCAGCTAATCGTGTAAGGATAAAGGGAAAATTCTAAATCAATTATTGTTACTACAATAGTAGCATACAGTCATATTGTGGTGCATAATTGCAACCATGTGTTGCAACTATTTTTATACTGCACTATTAAATAGGTTCGTACAATTCAGTGTTTTCACTGCAGAAATTAACCAGTAATGAAGTAACAATTGTTTCAGCTATAAAATAAACCAAATCTGACATAAAAATAGGGGCCCCAAAATTTCTGAGGCCAAGTCCGCTGTCATAAGCATTGAGAAGATTCCCTACCATTGTAGTTCAAGACCAATGGTCCTGTCCCAAACAGCTAGGATGGGGGTCATTGATATGGCTGGGTGGGTTGACAGTGTACAAGGGTGCAGAAGTAGCATCTGACCCAATTCGCCCTTGTAAGGCAGAGCAGTCTATAGATGCTCCACCTGATTTTACCTCCAATACCCAACTGGGCCAAAGCTATTTCATTCTTTCCAGTCTTCAGCTCCAAAAAGAGGAATTTAATGTAGAAACATTGAAAATAGGAGTAGGATGAGGCAATTTAACCCTTCGAGCCTGCTCCGCCATTCATTATGATCATGGTTGATCATCCAACTGAGTTTAGCTTTCAGATATGACAACCAATTCTCTTTGAGGTTCATTGCTATAATCCAGTAAAAAAATTGAGCCTTCAAAGGGTAAAACTTCCCAGGAAATCCCACAAACTCTGCCAAAAACATCTCTTAATATGGGTTGCAAACTGCCTATTGGGATTTAAAAGGCCAGTCTAAATGAGTCATACTATTGTGGAAGCAGGTTCTGGTATAAATTCCTGCCCCTCATTCTGATGTAACTCAAACTTTTTGCCCTCCCAGTCGCAAAGGTTTCAGGGCTTCAAACTGCCTGAAATAGAAACCAGGCTTGTTAGTTTCTGAAAAAGACAGATTAACATTCTAACGTTTCATCTTTCATCAGAAAAGTCACATTTTAGATTGCTACCAGTAGTTTTTTTCACACAAAGCATGATCAGTACATAGAATAGGCTTTCATGATGGAGTTATTGCAAAAAATGGCCTGGCATTGTTTTTTTAAAAAAGATGCTGCAAAGGGGGATTGCAGAGTTTGTTTGTACTAATAAACCAAGGTGGGCCCAAAAGCCTCCATTGTTTTCTTTTTAATTCATTCGTGGGACAAATGCTGGCTGGCCAGCGTTTATTGCCCATCCCTAGTTGCCCTTGAGAAGGTGGTGGTGAGCTGCCTTCTTGAATTGCTGCAGTCCATGTTCTGTGGGTTGACCCACAATGCCGTTAGGGAGGGAATTCCAGGATTTTGACCCAATGATTGCGAAGGAACGGCGATATATTTCCAAGTCAGGATGATGAGTGGCTTGGAGGGAAACTTGCAGGTGGTGGTGATCCCATGTATCTGCTGCCCCTGTCCGTCTAGATGGAAGTGGTCGTGGGTTTGGAAGGTGCTGTCTAAGGATCTTTGGTGAATTGCTGCAGTGCATCTTGTAGATAGTACACACTGCTGCTGCTGAGCTTCGGTGGTGGAGGGATTGAATGTTTGTAGATGTGGTGCCAATCAATTGGGCTGCTTTGTCCTGGATGGTGTCAAGCTTCTTGAGTGTTGTTGGAGCTGGACCCATCCAGGCAAGTGGGGAGTATTCCATCACACTCCTGACTTGTGCCTTGTAGATGGTGGCTAGGCTCAGGGGAGTCAGAAGGTGAGCTACTCGCCGCAGATTCCTAACCTCTGACCTGCTCTTGTAGCCACTGTGTTTATGTGGTTAGTCCAGTTGAGTTTCTGATCAATGATAACCTCAAGGATGTTGACAGTGGGGGATTCGGAGATGGTAACACCATTGAATGTCATGGGGCGATGGTTAGAGTGTCTCTTATTGGTGATGGTCATTGCCTGGCATTTGTGTGGCGCAAATGTTACTTGCCACTTGTCAGCCCAAGCCTGGATATTGTCCAGTTCTTGGTATTTATCCTGTGATCAGACCTGGCAGAGGGTGGTCAGAAATATAGCATGAGTACTTGCAGATGTTAAATGGGTATTTAGGATACAATATACAGGATGAATGAAATTGGCCTAAGTGGTTCACTGTGGTGTTTTATACTCCATGTGAGCCTCCTCCTACTCCTTTTCATCTACTCCTTTTAGCCTAGCCTTTAATCCCTTTCCTTTTATACATTTATCTATTTTTCCCTTAAATGCATCTCTTATTAAAGATAAATTTAGAAGGAATGGTGTTGGTTTTTTTTTGATGATCTATCAGACCTCATTGCCCTGGCTAGTGTGTTGAGAGAAGAGATTTTGCAGAGCCACATATTACAGAATCTCTATGGTGCAGAAGGAGGCCATTTGGCCCATTTGAGCCTGCACCAACAACAATCCCACCCAGGCCCTATCCCCGTAACCCCACACATTTACACTGCTACTTCCCCTGACACTAAGGGGCAATTTAGCATGGCCAGTCAACCTAACCCGCACATCTTTGGAGTGTGGGAGGAAACTGGGGCACCCAGTGGAAACCCATAATGTAGACACGGGGAGAATGGATACTGTGCCCTTTAATGGAAGCAATGCACTCCAGTCTTGCCTGTGTCCCTTCTCCTTTATTATCTTCTTCTCTCTCAATTCTCTTGTGCACAATGCTGTAAGTGAGCTGTTACGAGTGGTGATCGTAAATGGGAGAGGCCAAAAAAGAAATAACTTTGGTAAATTCAGCAGGTCTGGTAGTACCCGTGGAGAGAGAAAAACCGAGTGAACCTTTCAAGTCCGTATGATCCTTTGCAGGATTGTTGTTTCTTTCTCTCTCCACAGATGCAAAAGGATCTGACAGCATCCGTGGAGAGAGAATAAGAGATAACGTTTCCAGTCTGGGTGACCCTGGAAGATCTATTCTCTCTGCACAGATGCTGTCAGACCTGCTCTATTCTCTCTTTGCACAGATATGGTCAGAGCTTCTCTATTCTCCGCACAGATACTGTCAGGTATCTGTTCTCTCTCTCTGCACAGATGCTGTCAGAGCTACTCTATTCTCTGCCTATGCACAGATGCTGTCAGACCTGCTCTATCCTCTCTGCATAGATGCTGTCCGACCTGCTCTGTCCTCTCCCTCTCTGCACAGATGCTATTGGACCTGCTCTATCCTCTCCAGGGGCGTAGCCAGGATCTAAAGTTAGGGGGAGCGAGCACATAAAAAAGGCGCCACGACGCATACCAAATAATTTCGGTGATCAGTAATAAAGTTTTGATAGAGTTAATAACTATTAAAAAGTGTATTTACTTTTTGGAAGCTGGACCAAAGGGCAAGTCTGGAATAAAATCAAATTTTGTGGCAGGCTGCGGTGTTCCCTCCCTTTGCTTGGAGTTAAAGGGTTTACACTTGGCAGCTCTCTCGGGATTAATCACCACTGGTGGTGGACATGTCAAAGCTGGTAGAGCCCACTACTGGCAAAGGCGCTTCCAACACGGACAGTGCGACCCGGGCGCACACTGAGAGGTCTCGGCCGCATCCAAACATCCTGCCAGCGGACCGGACTCCGTGGAATGTCCCGGCCATGCGTGCAGCAACTAATTTAAAGTGGACAGATAAAGTAGACTGGGCACTGACGCTCCCCGATCCTTCCCCCGCCCAGGGAGGTGAGCCCTCCATTGCCCTTCCTCCAGCTCCACTCACCCAACTCCGAAGCTACCGCCATCCTCTCGTGTGCGCGCCAGCCCCACCGCGATTGCACGACCTCCTCACCTTCCAAACTCCATCCGCCTCGCCTCGCGCCCAGTCGGCCACGCCCTCCAGCTGACGGCTCTCCAGATCAGCAACTGGGAAATGGAGGCAGGCTTGAGGACTTCAGATCTCTGGAAGAGATCTGAGGGGCCCCATGAGGAACACCCCGTTGAAAAGGCGCCACTTTTGAAGAATGTGCTCCCCCTCTAGCTACGCCACTGATCTTCTCTCTCTGCACAGACCCTGTCAGACTTGCTCTGTCCTCTCTCTCTCTCTCTCTGCACAGAGGCTGTCAGACCTGCTCTGTCCTCTCTCTGCACAGATGCTGTCAGACCTGCTCTGTCCTCTCTCTGCACAGACGCTGTCAGACCTGCTCTGTCCTCTCTCTGCACAGACACAGTCAGACCTGCTCTGTCCTCTCTCTGCACAGACACTGTCAGACCTGCTCTGTCCTCTCTCTGCACAGACACTGTCAGACCTGCTCTGTCCTCTCTCTGCACAGACACTGTCAGACCTGCTCTGTCCTCTCTCTGCACAGACACTGTCAGACCTGCTCTGTCCTCTCTCTGCACAGACACTGTCAGACCTGCTCTGTCCTCTCTCTGCACAGACACTGTCAGACCTGCTCTGTCCTCTCTCTGCACAGACGCTGTCAGACCTGCTCTGTCCTCTCTCTGCACAGACGCTGTCAGACCTGCTCTGTCCTCTCTCTCTGCACAGACGCTGTCAGACCTGCTCTGTCCTCTCTCTGCACAGACACTGTCAGACCTGCTCTGTCCTCTCTCTGCACAGACACCGTCAGACCTGCTCTGTCCTCTCTCTGCACAGACACTGTCAGACCTGCTCTGTCCTCTCTCTGCACAGACACTGTCAGACCTGCTCTGTCCTCTCTCTGCACAGACACTGTCAGACCTGCTCTGTCCTCTCTCTGCACAGACACCGTCAGACCTGCTCTGTCCTCTCTCTGCACAGACACCGTCAGACCTGCTCTGTCCTCTCTCTGCACAGACACTGTCAGACCTGCTCTGTCCTCTCTCTGCACAGATGCTGTCAGACCTGCTCTGTCCTCTCTCTGCACAGACGCTGTCAGACCTGCTCTGTCCTCTCTCTGCACAGACGCTGTCAGACCTGCTCTGTCCTCTCTCTGCACAGATGCTGTCAGACCTGCTCTGTCCTCTCTCTGCACAGACACTGTCAGACCTGCTCTGTCCTCTCTCTGCACAGACACCGTCAGACCTGCTCTGTCCTCTCTCTGCACAGACACCGTCAGACCTGCTCTGTCCTCTCTCTGCACAGACACTGTCAGACCTGCTCTGTCCTCTCTCTGCAGACGCTGTCAGACCTGCTCTGTCCTCTCTCTGCACAGATGCTGTCAGACCTGATCTGTCCTCTCTCTGCAGACGCTGTCAGACCTGCTCTGTCCTCTCTCTGCACAGACACTGTCAGACCTGCTCTGTCCTCTCTCTGCAGACGCTGTCAGACCTGCTCTGTCCTCTCTCTGCACAGATGCTGTCAGACCTGATCTGTCCTCTCTCTGCAGACGCTGTCAGACCTGCTCTGTCCTCTCTCTGCACAGACACTGTCAGACCTGCTCTGTCCTCTCTCTGCAGACGCTGTCAGACCTGCTCTGTCCTCTCTCTGCACAGACACTGTCAGACCTGCTCTGTCCTCTCTCTGCACAGACACCGTCAGACCTGCTCTGTCCTCTCTCTGCACAGACACTGTCAGACCTGCTCTGTCCTCTCTCTGCAGACGCTGTCAGACCTGCTCTGTCCTCTCTCTGCAGACGCTGTCAGACCTGCTCTGTCCTCTCTCTGCACAGATGCTGTCAGACCTGCTCTGTCCTCTCTCTGCACAGATGCTGTCAGACCTGATCTGTCCTCTCTCTGCACAGACGCTGTCAGACCTGCTCTGTCCTCTCTCTCTGCACAGATGCTGTCAGACCTGATCTGTCCTCTCTGCACAGATGCTGTCAGACCTGCTCTGTCCTCTCTCTGCACAGATGCTGTCAGACCTGATCTGTCCTCTCTGCACAGATGCTGTCAGACCTGCTCTGTCCCCTCTCTGCACAGACACCGTCAGACCTGCTCTGTCCCCTCTCTGCACAGACGCTGTCAGACCTGCTCTGTCCTCTCTCTGCACAGACACTGTCAGACCTGCTCTGTCCTCTCTCTGCACAGACACCGTCAGACCTGCTCTGTCCTCTCTCTGCACAGACACTGTCAGACCTGCTCTGTCCTCTCTCTGCAGACGCTGTCAGACCTGCTCTGTCCTCTCTCTGCAGACGCTGTCAGACCTGCTCTGTCCTCTCTCTGCACAGATGCTGTCAGACCTGCTCTGTCCTCTCTCTGCACAGATGCTGTCAGACCTGATCTGTCCTCTCTCTGCACAGACGCTGTCAGACCTGCTCTGTCCTCTCTCTCTGCAGAGGCTGTCAGACCTGCTCTGTCCTCTCTCTGCACAGACGCTGTCAGACCTGCACTGTCCTCTCTCTGCACAGACGCTGTCAGACCTACTGTGTCCTCCCTCTCTGCACAGACCTGCTCTGTCCTCCCTCTCTGCACAGATCTGCTCTGTCCTCTCTCTGCACAGAGGCTGTCAGACCTGCTCTGTCCTCCCTCTCTGCACAGATCTGCTCTGTCCTCTCTCTGCACAGAAGCTGTCAGACCTGCTCTGTCCTCCCTCTCTGCACAGACCTGCTCTGTCCTCCCTCTCTGCACAGACCTGCTCTGTCCTCTCTCTCTCTTCACAGGTGCTGTCAGGTCTGCTCTGTCCTCTCTCTTTCTGCACAGACGCTGTCAGAGCTGCCGAGATTTTCCAGCACTATCTCTCGCGCTCTCTGCAGAGAGCTGGGCGAGGCTGAAGCGCGGGAGCCCGGGCAAGCGGGGAGCCAATGGGCTGGCCGGGAGGTGGGGCCACGTGACCGACACCTCGCGCTGCGAATCTGGCAGCGGAGGGAACAGAAAAAAGCCGCCAATTTGCTGCTCGACGCCTCAGAGCGGTTGGAGCGGGGACCGTGTCGGAGACCAGCAGCCGGGCTACCCCCCCCAAAAAAACACTTTGTTACAACATCGCCATTGCCAAGTAACAAATCGCCAAATTAAAACAAGTCATTATTTACAATAACCAAAAAAGAGAAAGTTTTTTTTGTTTTTGTTCATATATATATATCGGAAGATGCCAAACGGAGCTGGGTCCAAGTCTTCAGCATCGGCTCCAGCCGGGGTGGTAGGCGACGGCGACTCCGTTATCAACAACAACAACAGCGGCGGCGGCAGCAATAACGTGAACGGCAACTTCTCCAAGGCTCTGAACCCGGGCGCCGTGTCGCCCGCTTCCAAGAAGTCGCCTCGCCTGCCCAAGTGCGCCCGGTGCAGGAACCACGGTTACGTGTCGGCTCTGAAGGGACACAAGAGATTCTGCATGTGGAGGGAGTGCCAGTGTAAGAAATGCAACCTGATCGCGGAGAGGCAGCGGGTCATGGCGGCGCAGGTAACTGCAAGATTGAGCATTTTCCTGGGGGGTGTTTTATTTGGGGGGTTGTCCTTGCTGTTGCACCCAGAACATGCGGGCGATGTGCACATCTTGTCCCTTTGCAAAAGCGGGCAGCGTTCACACAAACGAAACCTGGACCCAACCGTCACTGGATATATTCAAACATTAATTTAAATATTAAAAACATTAAAAAATAAATATTGCAAGAGGGAGAGAGTTTCAGAAATATCAGAGCAAAAACACTGGGGAATCTGGAATAAAATCATGAAATGCTGGAAACACTCCGATGCCGCCAGATTTGCTGAGTAACCCGAGTGTTTTCTGCTTTTATTCTTGAGGCTCCTCTATTTACGAATAAATCTGAAGCAACACTGCACGTGGAATAAATAATCCGTGCTTCAAAGGAACTTGATCGATAAAAGACGATGACAATACCATCGTCTCTATGGCATAAAATCGTCTTTAAGTTACAAAATGAGTCCGGATATTAACATGTTCGCGATTGCCAGTTAAACACAGCCGCAGCAAACGGATTTTAGTAGCTTTGAAGATGCACCACTACAATGTTTTACATTCTCTGAAATAATAACGGAAGAATCATATACGTAAAATTTTAAGGGGGGTAGAGCTTTCAAATATTGTATACAGCGCACAAACCATCATTTAACATATTTGGATTTTGCATAAATATCTTTACACTGGACTTTCATACAAAAAGGTCGATTAGACGATTTGAAATTAATGCTGTTTTATGAAACTGCGGATAAAAAAAAACAGCGTGAAAGAGCGATGAACTAATTCTAAATTGCAGCTCATATATTGTAATTCGAAAGCGGAAAGAAATTTTACTTTCGTCCGGAATATTGTCTATTCTGAACTCAGTTTAGAGTTAAAAGGGTTTACAGGAACGGCACAATTTGTTAACCTGTGTTTGTTTTGAATGTGAAATTGACTTATTGTGAAAAATGTATCTGATAAATGTTTACATACACCACAGTTAGTTTAGCCCCGCTTAGAAGAGTTCGTAACATTCGCCAAATTATATCTATTTCGCTGTTGGGTCAATTTGTTGTTGAAACCCCGTTTATAATATTTACACTGAGATAATGCTGAGATTATTTTAATTATTGAACAGTTTCCGATTATGTTCTACCTGAAGTTTAATGGCCGGATTTCTACGCTTAATGAATTTCAAATATTTTCTGTAGAGATTTTTATTTGGCCATTACGAAGGAAACAATTTTTAAAGATATTAAATTATCTTTTAAACTTAATCTAAAATCGTCTTATACAGGTTTTGAATTAGATGCAGCTTTAATATTCTTATTTAGAAAAAAAAACAAATCTATTTACGATGCAGATTCTAAACAAAAACATATCAGAAGTTTATCTGCTCTGAAAGCCAGACGGCTATTTTCGCCCACGGACCAAAATCGAGATCAGACCGTGGTACTGAGTTGGAAATAGGCCAGATAGCCGCCAGATCTGAGCTGCTTGTTTTTGTTTTGTTTGTAGGTAGCCCTCAGGAGACAACAAGCCCAGGAGGAAGAGCTGGGGATCAGCCGACCCATTCCCCTGCCTGGGGCCGCAGAGCTGCTCATCAAGAGGGAGAACGCAACCCCGAACAGCTCCTGCGCTCTGGGGACTGGAGGGTCCGCTTTGTCCTCGAACCCCAACACACCGGTCACTTCGTCAGGTAATCTCAAAGCAGGCCGGTACCCAGCGCGGGAGGATGAGTTTTCAGGGGGTTACATTCAGTTGCTTGAACTGCTTGACTTGCATCACTGAAGAAAATGGATTTAACCGACGGGGCGATTTTGGAGCCTGCAATGTTTCGAGGTTTCTCTGCACGGCTGTAACAGTCAGTTTGTGTCGGGGGGGGGGGGAAGACGACGACACTCGTTTAACTATGAGTTGCAAAAGTCACACAACCGAATTGAAATTTGAAGTCAAATTACAATTGTTGTTGATAAAGTGTCCAAATTGGAAAACGATGTCGATATCTCAGTTTTAGCCACTTGATTTTGAAAATCCGAGTAACATATTGCACCCGAGTCAGTCGCTCAATAAAGGAATACAAACTGAAACGTTAACAACGCGTTTCATTTAGTCCATGTTTCCGGGCAGTTATGGATGGGCAATAAATGCTGGCCCAGCCAGCGATGCCCACATCTCGTAAGTGAATAAAACAAAAGTTCAGTTTCACTCGTTTCCCGTATTATGGGGGAAATAATTCATTCAGATAAACTTGCCCTATTAATGTCCTACTAATGGGATAATGTGGGATCCATTAGTGTTATTTCGGGAGAGTGTTGGATCCACCAGTGTTCTGTTGGGAGAATGTTGCATTTCCACCCTCCCAAGGGTCTTTTTAAGGTAAGCAATTTAACTTGGTCCTATTTTAAGATTCTTCAAAAATTATTTGTTAAATAGTTCATGGCAACATTTAAACATGTTTAAGTATATGTTGCTACAGCAGATTTCTTTCTTAATATCAAATTTGTCTAAGCAGTAATTTAAAGAATATATTCTGAAACATATGTTACAACACTTTGTTGTGAGACTGGAATATAGTGGGATGTTTGGTATTGTACACACTTTCAATTTTTTGATATTCATTATCTAAAGGCGTCGGGTGTTGCTGTTTAAATAAATAAAATCCTGCTAGAAACAAAGTTCATAACTGAAATTTATGGAATGGCTTCCGGGCAGATAGTACATCGTTTGTAATTTCTTGCTCTCACCTTTCAAGTAGAAATTTTGTGAACAAGCAAATTGTCATTTAAAGAAAATTCCAGGGGTGCAAATAACATTGCCACTATTAAGTTAGGGTTGGCGTAGAATTGTGTTGGGTGAAGAATGATTTCAGGAGTTTGCACACTGCTTTTCTGACTCTAGAGTTATTCTGCAACTTTAGTGTAACTGTAAAATGGAAGCTGTAGTTGTCGTATAAATAAACCCTTAGCTCCTTTACAACCAGATGATTCCTTTGCATTCTTTTTCCAGTTTCAGGAGATCTGGATTTTTTTTTAGTGTTCGGAATTTTAAGGTGAACTTCCGAAGTAATTTTCGCTTCTACTACCCTGATTTTCTTGAGGCAAGGTACCCGACAGCCAGGAGGGTAGGCAGCACAGCTACTCAGGTTTTCATCATCTGGTGTGCACTCTGGATTATGGTCGGCTCTTGTGATTTTATACAAAAGGAGCTGGCCTAGGCTCAGCTTCTTCCCACAATTGCATGGGTGAGGTTAGGAACTCGTTCGCACAGCAGTCTGAATACTACGGCTACATATTGGTGTTTGTGTCCTATTTCACTTTTAATCTTTAATCATGTTGATTTTAAAGTTTCTAAAAATCAAAACACAATTCTTATTACTGAAGTTAGAAGAACTGTAGCATCAGAAATGAAAATGGCCTGGAATATATTGTAACTAACAGTTCAAAATTGCATTTTGTGGAAAAGTAATATACTTGTGGATGCTGGAAATCTGAAATACAGACAGAAAATGTTGGAAATACTCAGCAGGTCTGGCAACATCGCTAGAGAGAGGAACAGAGTTAACGTTTCAGGAATCAATTTCTCCTCAAAGATGCTGCCGGACTGTTGAGTATTTCCAACATATTTTGTGGAGATGCGACTGGTTTTCATTAAACAATCCAGGAAGAACTGATTTCATACAGTTGGAATATTTTTAACCCAATTTTGCATCAGGTTATGTTATGCTGCGCATTATTGTGTAGAGTTTGATTTGTTGCACAATGATAGACATGCGAGATAGAGTATTTGGAGAAAATATTGGAGAGAGTCTGAGACAAACTGACTTTCTTGGTAAACCTATATACAATTATTAAAATTGCATTGCATAGAGATGATTTCAAACAACATTTATTAAGTAAAATGATGTTGAACATTCCAGATGTTAAAATAATGACTGGGAATGTTTATGTAAGTTTTGGAAATGGATCCCAGTTGCTCTGGGATCAGTATAATTAGTGACATAAAAGGTACATAATTATCTTCACTTGTCCTATTTGAACATTGTACAAGAGCATAAGATATAGGAGCCTTTGAGCCTGCTCTGCCATTCAGTAAGATATCGGCTGGTCTACTGCACCTTCCCATGCCTCTTAATTCTTTTTAGTGTCCAAAAGTCAATCGTCCTCTGTAACATTTCTGGTCTCCATAATTACAAAAAAAAGCATACCTACAGAAGATGGTACAAAAGATATACAGGGATGATATCAGAACAGAGATTACAAATAAGAGGAAATGCTAAACAGATTGGGAGACTTCTCGAAGAACGAAAGACTGGCTGGTGACCCTTTCAGAGGCTTTTAAAGTTATGAAGGAGTTTGAGAGTAGACATTGAAAAGATGTTTCCGCTGTCGGGAGCTTGTAAGAATGTCACCAATAAATCCAATAAGGAATTCAGGAGAACTTTCTTTACCCAGAGAATGGGTTACCCAGGGACTTGTCACCATGAAGAGTAGTTGAGGCAAATAGCACAAGTGCATTTAAGAGGAAGCTGGATAAACACATGAGCGAGTGGATGACATAATGATTGCATTAGAAGTAAAGTGGGAGGAGGCTAGAGCTAAGATTTACTATTTATTTACTGCAGTTTATTTCTTGTTGTGTAAGATTGGAATTTTCCTCATTTCAAAATTAATGTTACATGTCTGAGTGCATGTTGCTGCCACTGAATTGCTGTAGGAGTGAATTGAACATGGCTTTACCCATTAAACTAAAGCAGTATATGTAATTTCAAGAAGCAACAGATTAGTGTTTTAAAACTGATTCAATTTGGGAATCTGTTAAAACTTTGTTTTATTATGGCTTCTTCTAAACCTCTTAATTAGATTTCCATTTCAGATAGCCCATTATTATCTGAGATTTGCTGGCTGTTATTTTCATCTAACCAATGTTAGATCAATTCTTAGTGATGTGATATTTCAGTGAAGGTATTATCATATGTCTTGCTCATGAATTGTCATCCTGAAGCCGACAAAGGAGCAAACACAAAATAAAACTCCTGACCAACTCCTCAATACATGCAGCAAAAGGAGAGCTATTATTAGCCAGCAGTAGTTTCGGTTTTATTCCCCAAAGTTGCTTTGTAAATCACTCAAGCTTTGCGCCTAGAATTTATGATGTTGTTTGAGATTATTCTTTTATGATCATTCCCTGGATTTCATTATTCACTGTATAATCATGTCCATTTTCTTTGCCACGTTCTCCCAAATTCAACAATTACAGACCTCGGTCTATTTAGCACCAGATTTTTTACCATTGATTCCGGAAAAGGAACCGGGCTGTTTTTGTGTTAGAAACCCGCCTTCGGTAGAAAGCTGACTCAAGTTTGCATTTTTCTTGGGGCAAGTCTTTAATTGATATGGAAGTAGGTTTTGTGTACACGTAAAGTTAATGGGGGCAGCAGTGGAGGTAGGTTATAGACAGCAATCACTGAGGCTGCAGGTTGTCGTGAGGGAGCCAGGGAAGCGAGATATCGCAGGGACTGGTCTCCATGAGGGAGAGGATGGAGGGCCTCTTACTGGAGGGTGGAGGAGACCAGCTTGTCCTGCAGCAAAGGTACGGCTCTGATCAGCACCATCTTCCTCTGCCTCCAGTTCTTTCTAATTTCTTACCTCCTGCTCCTCCACTAATGAGCTCTCCTTCGGGGGCATCACCATCCTTGAGGTGCACACCTCTTTGGAGGACAATGTTATGGGGAGTGCAGCAGACCACTACATTGACCAAGATCCTGTCAGGAGGGCTTGCTGGGCACCACCTGACTGGTCCAGACCCGGAGCCTGCTGAGCCGGTGATGCTCCATAAGTCGAGATCTGATGTGTTGTCCAGCCTTGGTGCAGAGAGCATCAGTCAGCTAGGTGAGGTACCAGTGTGCAGTCACCTGTGAGATGTCGAAAAGGTCCACACTGGCCAGGACACAGATGGCTGTGACGGTAGCACGGTACGGCACGGTAGCACAGTGGTTAGCACTGCTGCTTCACAGCTCCAGGGACTTGGGTTCGATTCCCGGCTTGGGTCACTGTCTGTGTGGAGTTTGCACATTCTCCTCGTGTCTGCGTGGGTTTCCTCCGGGTGCTCCGGTTTCCTCCCACAGTCCAAAGATGTGCAGGTTAGGTTGATTGGCCATGCTGAAATTGCCCTTAGTGTCCTGAGATGCGTTGGTTAGAGGGATTAGTGGATAGATATGGGGGTAGGGCTTGGGTGGGATTGTGGTCGGTGCAGACTCGATGGGCCAAATGGCCTCTTTCTGCACTGTAGGGTTTCTATGATTCTATGATCTATCTGCCTAGAGAGTAGCAGTCTCTTTCAGCACTGCTTCTCAGTCATGGCCAGGAAGCTTGGTCTCGGGATTGTATTTCTTTCATACCCCTCGCTCCTTTCCTCTGACTTCTTGATGCTTTCTCCTCCCTGTGCTGGCTGCTGCTCCTCATCTCCTTGATTTCTAAGGGTGCAGTGCACCTGCAGTCTTCCTGCTACACAGGAGGAGTCCAAACTGCCTTGCTACTGTTAAGGTGTCCACGTGATGCTAGGAAGCTGACAACCCCCTGAACTGACAAAGTTCTTAATGCTTGCTCCTCTCCTAGCCTCTGATGGACTGGTGCAACTTTTAATTCAAAGGAATAAGTTTAATAAAAACCTTTTGAAACTTTTTTGCACCTTCCTGACTCGCTCCCAACTGGGTCCTTGCCTGCCTGCAGCTGGTCTGATTCAGGAAGCTGCTGTAACCCAGTGCTTGGGGAAGATTCTGAAAAGTTTCGAGTCAGATTTCTAACAGGTGATTAACAAATTTCATCAGCTTGTTTGAGAATGCAGATTTGGAGGCTCCCATCTTTTGAAGTGACGTTTCAATGGAAAAATCTGTTACACTTTGTAAAACTGAACAGGAATAAATTCCATTGTGGCTGTTTTGTGTGAACATGATCAATAACCTTTTCCAACAAGATGTATGGAGTCAAGATTTCATAATCCAATACCTGATCCTCAAGGTCAGCAGCATCTTTTGTAGGTTTGACTGGAGTGGACAGCTCGCTCGCTCTCTCTCTCTCTCTCTCTCTCTCCAGCAATAGGGCAGTTATATATATCCAGCATTATATTTTTTAAAAAGCCACAATGCATCGAGTAGCAGATATTGAAAGCTAAAGACAAGGGTAAATGATATACAATAAGGGTAACAACATGAAAAGAAATGAAGGAACAATAAAAAGAGAGCAAAAAGAAAGCAATACACATTAAATCACTATTAAGATCGAGAATACATTTGGAAAAATATGCAAAACATGGACATCTAGGTACTCGCTTAAAAACAAAACTGAGGAAGAGTATACAATAATATAAAACTGGGCTCAAAGTCAACTTGCAAAGAAACCAGGTAGGATTCTAGTTATACTGATCCAAATATCACCTCAGGTTTTGCCAGCAGTAAAATGAGATTTTATTATTTAAAAGTGCAATTTAAAAATTTTTTAAAAATTAAAGTTACTTCAGCCTACAGACCGTTCCTGCACAGAGAGAGCAGCTATATAAACTGGTGTGTACCAGTCTACACAATTTGAAGGGTAAGCTGTTCTGGAGAATGTCCTTTGCTGCCAATTATTGTCCTTGTGAGAATTCTCTGGGCTTCATTTTCATTCTTATTTTGATGGTACATTCGAGATTAGAAATTTGGTTCATGAGAATTTGTAAATGTGTACCTTTGGCACAGCAGATTGGATCATTAATGTGCTGGTTCATTACAAAATCTAATTCTGGCAGCAGGATTGAAATACTGTGCTTGCTCATGTTACACTGTACCTACTGGTAAATTAGAATAAAGGTGGAAGCGTCCACATGCTTGTAACTGAAAAGTTTCTATTCAAATTTTAAAAAGTAACCAGGTTACTCAACCATGTCGGTGAGGTGTGAAACCATCGTTGGCAGGTGGTTTCTGTACTTGAACCAAAATACGCTGGCGTGTTCCATCGGTAATTTGATTCCTGACTTAAACTGCTGATTTTGTACCATTGCAGAGTTAAAACGTCTCTTCCTTGATGCAGAAGTGATGTGTTGACTATAAATTAAAGAGTAAACTGCAGTAAATTAATTTAATGACTCTAGAAGGATTCTTAGATTTACATATATCAACACTATTTCATTTAAAATAAGTCAGCATCTTACCAAAGCTCACATATTAGGACTGATTCTACGAATGTATGCAGTGAAAGTGGAGCCTCAGCTGCTGGGAGCATGTATCCTGAAGTCATGGATGTGACCCTCTTGATATTTGGTCCCAGAATGGAAAATTCTGAGGTGTACATGGGTTACAGGAATAGGGTTGGGGAAAGGGATTGTTGTCGGTGCAGGCTCCATGGGCAGAATGGCCTCCTCCTGAACTGTAGGGATTCAGTGATTCTATGTATGCCCGTGATTTCCTGAATAGTGCATCTAATCACACATTGGCAAAATCAATCCTGTTGACTAGAAGCAGATTCGTTTAAAAGAGGCTGTTAGATACCTTCAGTCACCTGTATGTTTCTGATCGTATTTGCCTTTACTTTCAGCTCCTTTCCCAGTTTTCCGTTTGCTGTTTCATGGTTTGAAGTTAAACACCGAGTTTGGATTTTGTGATGTAACTTGTGGGGTGGGATTTTACTGCCTCACTCGAGCGAGACCAGAAATTTCTGCCCGAGGTCAACGGACATTTCCATTGTCCGCCCCTTGCCCACTCCGATTCCGTGGCAGGTGAGAGGGTAGAATTCCAGCGATGGTGTTTCCATTTTTGAAAAATTGTACAGCATGGAGTATGTTTGCATCTTTCCCTTTCAGTTAATTGAAATATAAAATCAGGAGTCAAAAGTTATTTACTCAATTGAACAGTCATGTTTCCTACGCTGTTGGTTAAACAGCATCTTTTGCTACACAGTTGCTGAAGCATCTTACATAAACTTACATAAAACTTACACTACAGAAACATGTGATTCTGCCATCTGGTCAATGCTGATGTTTACGCTACAAGCCTTCTCCCATCTTACTTCATCTAACTCTGTCATCATATCCTTCTATTCCTTTCTCTCTCATGTGTTTACCTAGCTTCCCCCTAAATGTGTCGATGCTATTTGCCTCAACGACATCTGCCAATTTCAAGGTCCACACTCTAACCATTCTCTGGGTCAGAAGTTTTTCCTGAATTCCTTACTGGCTTTATTAGTGGCTATCCTATATTTACAACTCCTAGTTTTGCTTTCCTCCACAAGTAGAGCTGTTTGTACATTTTACCCCACCAGACCCCTTCAGAATTTTAAGTGCCTCTATCAGTTTACTCCTTAGCTTTCTCTTTCCTAGAGCAGGGAGCCCCAGCATGTTTCTTGAATTAAATACTTTATGCTTTTCCAGCATTACTACCAGAAAAAAAAATGACATTAGGAGTTAAGAACATTAGTTTGGAAACAGGAACTTTTGAGCAAGGAAGTCAGTGATTCACTAGTAAAATTCCCCAAAAGTTTCAAAAATCTTTTCTAAAGTTGCTGTGTGCATATTTAGCCCAACATCAGTTGCATGCGGAAGTATATTTAACAGTTGGATTCAGAGAAACAACAGAGGAGACACACTCAAAGAAAATGGATTTTAGTTAAACTTACTTATAATTCAGGTAATGATCTGCTGTGGCACAATAACCGTGGGTAAATCCTGCAGGATTGTTCTCTTACTCCTTATAACAAGTCTCTGCATCGTCTCCAAGGGTATTTTAGTTGCGCAAATAGAATGATTCAGTATGAAACATATTCCTTGTACAAGACATTAGTTCAACTGTATTTGAAATCCAAATCCAATTTTGGATCTTCACATGGTGGGGAACACTGAGACTTTGGAAAAAGTTCAAAAGAAGATTACGAGGATGGTCCCTATTCAGTGAGGCTTCCCCTTAGAAATGCATGTACTTTAGGCTGGTGCGATAGAGATGTATAAATTTAATTTAATTTCACTTGGTGATTTTCAAATAGGTTGGGAAGACCTCAGATCATGTGTACGTGCTACTGAAGGGTTGGACCAGGATAGATGTTCAATGTTTCCTCATTTCTCAGAATAACTACAGGCCAGGTATGGACGATATTTAATGGAGGCAAGTTCCAAGTCAGAAACATGCGCCACTTGGAAGGGACTTGCAGGTGGTGATGTGCCCAAGCACCTGCTGCCCTTGTCCTTGTAGGTGGTAGAGGTCACAGATTTGGAGGTGCTGTTGAAGAAGCCTTGGTGAGCTGATCCAGTGCATCTTGTAGATGGTACAAACTGCTGCCACTATGCATTGGTGGTGGAGGAAGTGGATGTTGAAGGTGGTGATGGGGTGCCAATCAAGCGGGCTGCTTTGTCCTAGATGGTGTTGAGCTTCATGAGTGTTGTTGAAGCTGCACTCATCCGGGCAAACAGATAGTATTCCATCTCACTCCTGATTTACCTTCTAGTTGGTGGACAAGCTTTGGGGAGTCAGGAGGTGAGTCACATACTGCAGGATATCCAGTCTCTCACCGAGTCTTGTAGACCCAATATTTATAGTTAAGATCCAGTTAAGTTTCTGGTCAATGATGACCCCAGGATATTGCAGGTGGAGGGAGGATGGTTAACCTCACTTTTGTTGGAGATAGCCATTGCTTTCCAGTGCTGTGACTGTTACTAGCCACTTTTATCAGTCCAGGCCTGGATGTTGTCTGGAGCTTCTTGTGTACAGGCACACATTACTTCATTATCTGAGGAATTACAAATGGAACTGATGTTATGCAGTTACCAGTAAACATTGTCAATTCTGACTTTATGATGGTGGAAAGATTACTAATGAATCAGCTGGAAATAGTTTTCAGACATGGAAATATCATAGGATTACATAGAATGTACAGTGCACATACAGACCATTGTGCCCAACCAATTCATGTTGGTATTTATGCTCCACTCGTGTCTCCTCCTGCCTTTCCTCATTTAACTCTATCAGCATAATGCTCTTTTCCCTTCTCCCTCTGTTTATCTAAACTTTCCTTAAATGCATCTATTCTATTTCCGTCAAGTACTCCCTCTGGAAACAATTTTCATGTTCTCACCATTCTCTGGGCAAGAGAGGATTTTTTCCCCTCTAACTTTTCTATTTAATTTATTGGTGACTATCTTATGTTGATGGCTTTGTGTTTGCTCCTCTCCATTGTTGGAAAAACTCTCGATCTGTGCTCTATCAAAAAATGCATGATATTGAAGACCTCTTTAAGGACACTCACTTGTCTTTTTTCAAGAAAGAGAACCAGCCTGATTGTCCTTTCCTGATAGATATGACCTCACATTCCTGTTATCATCCTTGGAAGGCAAACAAAAAACTTATGTCAGATGCCAAAAGCTCAATATTGGGGAAAAATCTAGAATAGTATTGAACGTGCAGGGGTGAAATTGAAACAATGATTAATTAGGAAAAGAAAGGGAGGGTATGAAAAATGTTTGTACGTAAAATCAACGAAAACACAAAGAAGCTTTCTAAATATATAACGAGCCAATTAGAAATTAGAAAGTTTTACCATGGTCAACAAGTTGACCATACTTGTCCATAGCAATAGAAGATGTGGGCATGGTTCTTAATACTTTGTGTCTGCTTTCACAAACGAGAGCGACTAAGCAGACATTGCGGTTAAGGAAGGAGGAGTTTGAAATATTGGATGAGATAAATATAGTAAGGGAAGAAATACTAAGTTGTTCAGCATCCTTGAAAATAGACAAATCATCATTCCCGATCAGATGTATTTTGGGCAGCTAAGAGAAGCAAAGGAAGAAATAGTTATTTTCCAAACCTCTCCAGCTACAGGCTTGTTGCCAGAGGACTGGAGGACCACGGATGCTGTAATGTTGTTTAAAAAGAGGGGAAGAGATAGCTCAAGTAATTACAGGTCAGTCAGCTTAACCTTGGTGGTGGAAAAATTATTGGGGAAAATTCTGAGACAGCATTAATCGTCATTTAGAGAGCACCGATTAATCGAGGAATGTGAGCGTGGGTTTGTCAAATGAAAGGTTGTGTCTGGCTAACTTGATTGAAGTTTTGCGATGATAAGAAGGAAGACTGTTGAGAGTAGTGTGTTTGATGTAGTCTTTATGAATTTTAGCAAGATTTGTGATAAGACCCTACTTGTCAGACTGATCAGAAACTTAAAAACTCATGGGATTTGAGATTGACTCAGAAGGATTATAGTTGATGGGTGCTTTGTGACTGGAAGGCTGTTTCTTGTGGATTTTGTAGGGTTCAGTACTGGGTTACTTGCTGTTTGGGAAACATATCAATGATTTAGACTTAAATGATTGAGAAGATTGTAGATTACATGAAAATTGACCATGTAGTTACCCATGCGAAAGAAAGCAGTAGACTGCACAAAGCTATCAATGGACTGGTCAGGTGGACAGAAAAATGGCAAACCAATTAAATCCAGAGAAGTGTGAGGTAATGTATTTGGAGCGAATATAAAAAGCAAGGATATACACAATAAATAGTAGGATTCAGAGAAGTGTAGAGGAACAGAGGGTCCTTGGAGTGCGTGTTCACAGATCCCAGAAGGTAGCAGGACAGGCAGAAAAGGTGGTCAAAAAGGCAGACCGAATACTTGCCTTTACTTGGCTAAAATATAAGAACTGGGAGGTTATGCAAAATCTACGGAGTACTCATTAGACCACAGTTTGAGTACTGCAAACAGTTCTGGTCACCACATTACCAGAAGAACGTGATCACATGAGAGAGGTTACAAAGGAGTTTTATGAGGATGTTGCCAAGAATTTTAGCTATCAGAAAAGGTTTGATAGACTAGAGTTTGTTTTCCTTGGAGCAGTAGAGCTTGAGGGGGAAATTTAATTGAGACATGTAAAATTGAGGAGCCTAGATAGAGTGAATAGGAAGGACCTGTTTCTGGTAGCAGGAAGATCAATACCGAGGAGGCAGGATGAGAGGCATTGAGAAGTAATTCTCACTTAAGTGGTGGTGGAGGTCTGAAACTGACTGAAGAGTGATCGAGGCAGAAACCCTAATCACGTTGAGAAACTTGGATATGCACTTTGCCGTAACTGCCAGGACTACAGACCAAGAGCTGGAAGGTGGGATTAGACTGGATAGATCTTCCTCAGCTGACCGGAAGAGCCAAGTGGCCTGTGTCTTAAATATTTTTACGTTTCTATTTTTATACATTGTTTTTGCGCTCCTTGGTGCCTCCGTATCCATTTTATAATATGGCACCAGAGTTGTACATAGTTCTCTGCCCTGAAGAACTCCACCAGCCATGTCTTCGGGCTGAGATGATTGACCTCCTTTGTCACCCTTTATGTTAGGTATGACTCCAGCCAATGGAGTGTTTTTCCCGCATCTCAAATGATTCTAATTTTAGTAGGCCTTTTTGGTAAGATGCTTGGTTTACTGCTGCCTAGATGTCAGTGGCAGTCACTCTCATCTCACCCTTGAAATTCAGCTGTTTTGTCCATAGAAACAGGAATAGGCCATTCAGTCCATTGAGCCCGTGCCATCATTTAATACGATCATGGCTGTTTGGACACCTCCAATGCCTTTTACATCCAATATCCCCAGAACCCTTTACATTATTATTAATCAGAATTCTTAACAATCTCCACAACCTTCTGGTGTAGAAAATTCCAAAGATTCACAACCCTCTGTGCAAAGAAATGTCTCCTCGCCTCGGTCCTAAATAGCATTCCCCCTCCCCCCGTCTTATTTTGAAATTGTGTTCCCTGCTTCACTTAGAAAGGACATTCAATGTTCTTGCTACCTTCAGTGTTTTGCCTAGTGGTGTTTAACACAAAGGAGTATTTAGGGAAGTGGGGTGGGTGGTGGCATTCAGCAGGAAGTTTCACTGCCCAAGTTTGACCTGATGAGACTTCACGGGGTCTGGGGTCCGTGCTGAAGACTCCCAGGGCTACTCCCTCCAACCTGTATTCCGTTGTGCTGCTACTTCTGGTGAGCCTCTCTTGCTACTGACAGAGGATGGTGATGGACAGCCTGGGTCATTGGGTGAGCACAGTAAGAAGTTTAACAACACCAGGTTAAAGTCCAACAGGTTTATTTGGTAGCAAAAGCCACACAAGCTTTCGGAGCCTTAAGCCCCTTCTTCAGGTGAGTGGGAATTCTGCTCACAAACGGGGCATAGAAAGACACAAACTCAATTTACATGAATAATGGTTGGAATGCGAATACTTACAGCTAATCAAGTCTTTAAGATGCAAACAATGTGAGTGGAGAGAGCGTCAAGACAGGCTAAAGAGATGTGTATTGTCTCCAGACAGGACAGCCAGTGAGTCTCTGCAGGTCCAGGCAAGCTGTGGGGATTACAAATAGTGTGACATGAACCCAATATCCCGGTTGAGGCCATCCTCATGTGTGCGGAACTTGGCTATCAGTTTCTGCTCAGTGACTCTGCGGTGTCGTGAAGGCCGCTGTGGAGAACGCTTACCCGAATATCAGAGGCCGAATGCCCGTGACCGCTGAAGTGCTCCCCAACAGGAAGAGAACAGTCTTGCCTGGTGATTGTAAAGCGGTGTTCATTCATCCGTTGTCGCAGTGTCTGCATGGTTTCCCCAATGTACCATGCCTCGGGACATCCTTTCCTGCAGCGTATCAGGTAGACAACGTTGGCCAAGTTGCAAGAGTATGTACCGTGTACCTGGTGGATGGTGTTCTCACGTGAGATGATGGCATCTGTGTTGATGATCCGGCACGTCTTGCAGAGGTTGCTGTGGCAGGGTTGTGTGTTGTCGTGGTCACTGTTCTCCTGAAGGCTGGGTAGTTTGCTGCAGACAATGGCCTGTTTGAGGTTGTGCGGTTGTTTGAAGGCAAGAAGTGGGGGTGTCGGGATGGCCTTGGCAAGATGTTCGTCTTCATCAATGACATGTTGAAGGCTCCGGAGGAGATGCCGTAGCTTCTCCGCTCCGGGAAAGTACTGGACAACGAAGGGTACTCTGTCCACCGTGTCCCGTGTTTGTCTTCTGAGGAGGTCGGTGCGGTTTTACGCTGTGGTGCCTCCGAGCTGTCGATCGATGAGTCGAGCGCCATATCCTGTTCTTATGAGGGCATCTTTCAGCATCTGGAGGTGTCTGTTGCGATCCTCCTCATCCGAGCAGATCCTGAGTATCCTGCTCGGATGAGGATCCTGCTCGGATGAAGAGGATCGCAACAGACACCTCCAGACGCTGAAAGACGCCCTCATAAGAACAGGATATGGCGCTCGACTCATCGATCGACAGTTCCGACATGCCACAGCGAAAAACCGCACCGACCTCCTCAGAAGACAAACGCAGGACACAGTGGACAGAGTACCCTTCGTCGTCCAGTACTTCCCCGGAGCGGAGAAGCTACGGCATCTCCTCCGGAGCCTTCAACATGTCATTGATGAAGACGAACATCTTGCCAAGGCCATCCCCACACCCCCAATTCTTGCCTTCAAACAACCGCACAACCTCAAACAGGCCATTGTCTGCAGCAAACTACCCAGCCTTCAGGAGAACAGTGACCACGACAACACACAACCCTGCCACAGCAACCTCTGCAAGACGTGCCGGATCATCAACACAGATGCCATCATCTCACATGAGAACACCATCCACCAGGTACACGGTACATACTCTTGCAACTTGGCCAACGTTGTCTACCTGATACGCTGCAGGAAAGGATGTCCCGAGGCATGGTACATTGGGGAAACCATGCAGACGCTGCGACAAAGGATGAATGAACACCGCTCGACAATCACCAGGCAAAACTGTTCTCTTCCTGTTGGGGAGCACTTCAGCGGTCACGGGCATTCGGCCTCTGATATTTGGGTAAGCGTTCTCCACAGCGGCCTTCACGACACACGACGGCGCAGAGTCGCTGAGCAGAAACTGATAGCCAAGTTCCGCACACATGAGGATGGCCTCAACCGGGATTTTGGGTTCATGCCACACTATTTGTAATCCCCACAGCTTGCCTGGGCCTGCAGAGTCTCACTGGCTGTCCTGTCTGGAGACAATACACATCTCTTTAGCCTGTCTTGATGCTCTCTCCACTCACATTGTTTGTATCTTAAAGACTTGATTAGCTGTAAGTTTTCGCATTTCAACCATTATTCATGTAAATTGAGTTTGTGTCTTTTATATGCCCCGTTTGTGAACAGAATTCCCACTCGCTTAAAGAAGGGGCTTAAGGCTCCGAAAGCTTGTGTGGCTTTTGCTACCAAATAAACCTGTTGGACTTTAACCTGGTGTTGTTAAACTTCTTACTGTGTTTACCCCAGTCCAACGCCGGCATCTCCACATCATTGGGTGAGAACAGTGATTCTGTGACTTGGCATTTGCCAAGTTAATCGATAAGACAAATGTCCCAATGTTGACACAAGTTCTCAAATGTTATTGAAGAGGACTTTGCAGGGTAGACTAAGCTTGATGTTCCTTTGTTCTGTCTGGATCCAATGCCTTGGCCGATGCCAGGGAGTCCAGCCAATTTTTTTTTTGTAACAGTTTAATCCAACTGCGCGGCTTGCTAGGCCATTTCAGACTCAATCGCATTTTAGTGGGTCTGGAGTCGCATTGAGTCCAGACTGGGGAAGGACATCCGGTTTTCTTCCCTAAAGGACATTAGTGAACCACTTTTTTTTTAAATGATAACTGGACTTATTTAATTAACTAAGCTCCAATTCACAATATTTCTTTGTGGGATCTGAATTCGCATCTCTGGATTGCTATTCTAGGCTTCTGGATTACTGGTCCAGTAACTGAGAATGAATACTGTACAGTTCAGCCTGTCGTGTGCCTAACCACATAACTACGATTCTATTATCTGCCCTACTTTATATACTGATTCCAATGATTTTGGGCCATATAATATCCTGAAAGGTAATTCTTACATAAGGCAGGAATTTTACTTTTTATACGGAGCTTGGGGAAGAGAATAAATTAAGTTAAACATAACTTAAGGAGAATGAGAAGCAGAAAAGATTCAGATAGGCTTGAAACAAAAGAAGTGATATTTTGAATGTTTACTTCAAGTATTCACACGGGTAAACAGAAACAACAGAATCAATGGAAACTAAAAGCTCATGGTGTAGGGGGTAACATATTAGAACGGATAGAATTTTGGCTGGCTGGCAGAAAACAGAAATGGGTAATGTTCTGATTGGCAGGATGTGATGAGTGGAGTCCCGCTTGTGGTGGGTGGGGGGAGGTCTGTGTTATCTTTTTACAATTTATATCAAAGACTAAGATGAGGAAGCTAAATTTGTATATAACACAAATATAAGTAGGAACGTTATGTTGTGAAGAGGACATAAGGAGGTTATAGGTGGATAGAGGTAAGTTAAGAGAGTGGGTAAAGATCTGGCAGATGGAGTATAATGAGGGAAAATGTGATAACTTTGGCAGGAAGAACAAATGGTCAGAGTATTGCTTAAACAAGGGCTGCAGAATTTTGAGGTGCAGAGGGATTTAGATTTTCTAGTGCATGAGTCACAAAAAGTTACTATGCAGGTACTGCAAATAAATCTAATTGAATACTTTCCGTCATTATGAGAGGAATTGAACATAAAAAGTAAGGATGTTATGCTTCACTTATACAGGGTATTATTGAGACCATGAGTGGGATTTTACAGCTTCGCTTGACCCGAGACCGGAAAATCCTGCCCGAGGTCAACGGCCCTTCCTATTGTCTGCCTCTCGCCCGCTCAGATTCCCGTGGTGGGCGGGGCAGTAGGATTCCGGCACACATCTGAAATACTGTGTGTAGTTTTGGTCTCCCTATTCAAGGAAGAATGTAAAAATATTGGAGGCGGTTTAGAGGAGGTTTACTAGATTGATACCTGGAATGGGCAGATTACCTTTATGAGGAAAGGTTGGACGGCCTAGGTTTGTGAAGGGTGACTTGATTGAAGTAGATAAGATCCTGAATGGTTTTGACAAAGTGGACATGGAAAGGATGTTTCCTCTTGTTGGTGAGTCTAGGACTCTGAGCACAATTTTAAGATTTACCCTTTTAGGACAGATATGAGAATTTTCTTTCTTTGAGGGTTGTGCGACTTTGGAACTCTGTCTTAGAAGGCGGTAGAGGCAGCGTATTGAATACTTTTTCGGTGGAAGTATGTAGATTCTTGTTAAAAGGTTATTGAGGGTAGATGGGAATGTGGAATTTGAAATGCAAATAGATTAGCTCTGATATTGAATAGTGCAGCAGGCTTGAAGGGCTGAATGGCTCTTACTTTATATGGTCATATATCATACCTTCCCAGAATTAACAATTTAGATGTAAATGAGATGAGAGTAGGTGGGCTGAAAGGTTTCAAAACAAATACATACTCCGAATTGGTGATGTTTATCTCAGAGTAAAGGACACTTGGGAAGGGGATTTGTAAAACTTTTATAAAAGTCATTATTAAGGAGTCAGTAAACATTAGGGATATGTGAATACATTGGAAACAGGCTAATGTATTTGGTGCTTATCTTCGAGTAAAGTGACCAGGTAACTACAGACTCCCTGGTCTTTATTTCAAAACTTTTTAAGATAATGCAATTGATTATCATCAGTAAAATTAAGAATTGTCTGTACGATGATAACCTGCCGAATAGCGTGTCTTCAGAAGGGAAAATTCCTACCTGACCAAGCTTCTTTGACTTTCTGGAGGACGGAACACTAAATGTATTGCAGAAAATCTGAGCTAGATTTTGGCACTTAACCTGGTCCTTTTCTCGGAACTTTTGTCAAGTTCAAAGCTGGTAGGATTTGGGGAAGTTGGGACACGGGTGTGAAATTGGGTAAAGGATAGAAAAGTTGTCATGGGAGTTATGTTGGGCTGAAGGAGGAGAATTTGTCTTTATGGTGCCCAAAGAAACGGTGCTATTGAGATCACTGTTATTTCTAGGTTTCATGAAATACATTGAAGTGCTGTGAAACTGAAAGAGGAAGCTCAAAAATAATGGACAAAGTTTGACAAAATGTGAGCAGACAAATAGCAGATGAGCAAAATATTGGACATAGGAAGGAAAAATGAACACTCTGTGCCTCACATAAATGGTGTTAAAATACTAAAAATGAAGTTGTCATAGACCTAGGAATCTCAGCACTGAGCATGATCAAGCAGCACAGAGCAGCAATCAACAAAACCCGTAGAATGATTAGCTACAGTGTAGAAGAATTTAAATCAAAGGAAGTTGTGTTCAAACTGTACAGTACTCAGGTCAGGCCACAAGGTGAGCACTACCTCTACAAGTGGTCACTGAGACCATAGGAAAACGATTTGAGCACGGGAAGCAGATAATGATCCCGGGAATTAAAGGAATGATGTATGAGGAGCATTTGAGGACTCTGGGACTGTACCCAATGGAATTTAGAAGGATGAGGGGGGATCTGATTGAAACTTGCAGAATACTGACATTAGTAGGAAAGACTAGGATCCGAGAGCACAGCCTCAGTAAAGGGACAACTCTTTAAAATTGAGATGAGGAATTTCTTCAGCCAGAGAGTGGTGAATCTCTGGAATTCATTGCCACGGAAGGCTGTGGAGGCCAAGTCATTGAGTGTATTTAAGACAGAGATATATATAGGTTCTTGATTGGTAATGGGGTTAAAGGGAAAAGGTGGGGGAATGGTGTTGAGAAACTTATCAGCCATGATTGAATGTTGGAGCAGACTCGATGGACCGAATGGCCCAATTCTGCTCCTGTATCTTATGATCAGTACAGTGTAGCACAACAAGGCTATTCTTATGTTGGAGCTCAGATTTGTGAGGGAAGATTTGAGAAACGTTGTGGACTGGAGTGGACATGATGAGTCGAATGGCCTCTTTCTGTACTGTAAATGCCTATGAATCTGTATAAGCTTGATGGGTTGATACTCTGGTAGGGGTGCAAAGCAGACTATGAAAAATTAAATGTTCATAATGTACCTTGATCAATTTCCAGGGACCTTGTCAAGAAACAACTGAATGGTACAGTGCAGAGACTTTCTGGCCTGTATGGGTGGGTGATGGGCCAAATGGCCTTCCTGATCCATCATTATGATGTTGTGATGCTACTCAAAGCAAGTTGTTTGGAATAGACTGCCACCTAGTGCAGTGAATGTGGGCTCAACTGAATTGCTTAAATCCATGCATTTATATTGTGGTTGAACAGAAGATTTACATCAGGGCAAGAGAAAAATGAATATGGTTTGCCAGATGGCGTCAGTAACCATTTTGTTGTTGCTGTTTTATTCCTCCTGGAATTTCGATTTAATCATGTGTTAATTGATGTAGTTTAAACTGATACCAGTAAATATCCTCTGGTTCAGTGCCATTCAGTGTTTTAACTTTTTCCTTTTGACAAGAAAGGCTTTGTAAACCGAACAAAAAAAATGTGGTTTGGATGAGAGTTTTAGGAATTTCTCTATTAATGAATTAAAAACAAAGGGCAGAATTCTCCCCAAAACATTCTGTCGAATTTGTGGGGAAAATGGAGTAATTCATGCTGTTCAGAGAAGAATCTTCTACATTGCAGAGGTCACCAGCGTGAATATCATTAAATTTCAGGGGGCAGGGCCTATCCCTGCTGGAGAGGCTGAAACCAGCGCGCTGAGTGGGCTACTGCGCATGCGCTGATCTGTCAGTGCCGAGATCGGCGCATACGCAGTGGCCCCACACTGACGGCCTCTTAACTGAGCTGGCCAACTGACTGGCCTCCCTCCATCACCCACAGATCCCCATGCAAAGTGGCAGCGGGAGCCCCCACACGAACAATCCCAACTGCAGAGTGGCAGCGGGATCCCCAGCCCCCCCTTATGCCCTGGCCCTTGGCACTGCCCCATGCCTGATGGGCAGTGCCAAGGTGCCCCCTGGGCATTGGCACTTTGCTCCTTTGGGTAGTGCCAGGAGCCCAGGCTGGCACCGCCAAGGTGCCAATGCCCCAGGGGGTACCCCCTGCCGCCTGACCCTCTGGGGAGGCCCAGATAGCTCCCCAAAGTGGGGAGCTACTGTAATCCACACTTGAATGAAACACTCTGGTGGCGGGAGAGATGCTAGCAGGCCCAGAGACTTCAGCCCCCCCCCCCCCCTCCCTCCCATTAAAATGTAGATTTGAATATTTACCCCGCTTCCTTGCCGATTTCCGGCATGGAGCAGACACTGTTGGAAATCCAGTGCTGGGAGATGCTATCGCGGTGGGAACGCATGCATGAATTTCGCGCGTTGCCCACAGCGAGAGTCTCTCCGCCACTGCATTTTTAAAAATTAGCGCAGCGTGATGGGAGAATCATCCCCAAAGTTCCTGTGAAGGTATTGCAGCAGGGGCTGGATTTTCTTTCAGTTTTGGTTAGAATACAAGAGCCTTCTGTAATTGCAGATTAGAACCTGTACAGATATTGTGCTAATATTAGCTCAGGAGAAGCAGCAGATGTCAACCAGTCAGGAAGAGTTGATGTGTGGAAGGAATTTATTTCAAAAAGAGTTTTTTACTGTTGTTATTGTGGAGTCCTTATCTAAAAGATAAAATGTTGTTGATATGTTGGTAACTTTTTTTTAAAGCAACATGGATTATTTTGTGAATTTTACATTTTGTGCATATTTAGTGTACACTGGTTGAAGAGAATATATAGCCGAAGACCTCAGTGCTGTTAATTTCTGACAGTTGCAAGAAGTTTTGGTCTAATTATTTATGGATTAGTTTCTGTTGTGGTTTTATTGTGAAAAGAAACAGATATGGAATTAAACACAGTGGAGTTTCAGATATTTAATTATACAAAGCAAACTCTAAACATGGTGAAAATAAATGTTTTGTAAACTGTAAGTTGGATTTATAAACATGTTTTAGCTTTGCTAAATCCTGTTTAGTTTTGAAAGATCAAGACTTTTAATAACTTTCAATTACTGAATGATGCTTTTGTAAATATCAGTCTCCACTATAAACATTGTATTTTGACAGCAAGCTAAATTGCTGATTCTCCTCATCTGCTGCAAAGTTTTATTGCCCATCAAAATGGACTTTCAAAGCATCTAATACTTTTTCTTGCTCCACTTAAGTACTCATGTTTGCAGATGCAGGTGAAGTCCTGATTTGTTTAAATTGATTCTTAATTTCGCCCAGCATCTGATCATTAAGTAGTGTTGAAATTCAAATTGTTGTTTGGTACTTAAGTATTGCCGAAAAAAACATGTTGTCAAAGTTTTTCATCCTGCACGTATCAGGACAATTGCAAGAATGCCAATGTCTGGGGAAACAACAACTTTATACTGTATGAGAAGAGAGAGTTGATTGGTTGGCAAGTGGACTGTGGTAGAGGTGTTGCCATGGAGAATGCACCAGTTAGTAGTGACTGACGGTTAACTGCCAAGCATTATTTAAATATTTAAACTAGCTAGATTGGCTCTGGTCAAAGCATGACCCTGAGGAATGAACCAACAAATGGCTATTACTTATTTTGCTTAGCTGAAAGCACTGCAGTGTGTGTACATGTCCTTTCTGTCTGCAAGAACTGGGCCCTGGGTATTAATAGATGTAGCTTCCAGTACACGCAAATGTGCCACACTACAAACCCGACTGACAACCTTAAATTGGCTGTCAGCACAATTTTAAGGGTTATTTAGCAAATGTGATCCAACTGAAAAATCAGATCTGATGTTGGACACCGTGTTTTGAGTTTTGCAAGCACTGAATGGGTATGGTCTGTATCTTGCCCACTGCGAACAATGGAAGGGACATGCTGTTCGCTTTGATCTACTAGTCTTTGGGATGTACAGCCTACATACTTAGCATCACATTGGCACTGAAATTCACATATCACATTGTGTGATAGGCAGAATGTCTTTTTGGTTTGATGGTAGCATCCTGTTAGTGGAGAATAGCACTTGTGTTGCTACCGCATAGTAGCAGCGTGAAGCTCCTAGTTTCACCTGTTGCTCAAATTCTTGAGATATCTTGCCCTTCCAGAATAATCTGAGGTAGTCTGGGCACTTTTCAGGGCTGAACGTGATGACCTTGGGCTGTTCATGAGTTTGCGTGATAAAGAGTGCAAAATGATCTGATCAGGATAGCTGTTATCCGCGCAGGATGTCTTGGATGTGTACTTTTTCGGCATTAAACCTGCATGGTGAGAAAATGATTTGAGCCCTATTTAAAAGGTAGCCAATAAGACCAGTCTTATAGCACGTGGAACTGTGAGAACCCCAATGTGTATCTAGCCTATGGCACGGGCAGCACGGTGACAGAGTCATTAGCACTGCTGCCTCACAGCGCCAGGGACCCAGGTTCGATTCTAGCCTCATGTCACTGTCTATGCACATTCTCCCCATGACTACGTGGGTTTCCTTTGGTTGCTCCGGTCTCCTCCCACAGTCCAAAGATGTGTGGGTTAGGTGCATTGGCCATGGAAAATTGCCCCTTAGTATCAGGGGATTAGCAGGGTAAATATGTGGAGTTACGGGAATAGGGCCTGTGAGAGATTGTGGTTGGTGCAGACTCGATGGGCCGAATGGCCTCCTTCTGCACTGTAGGGATTCTATGATTCTATGGCCAGTGAAAGTAGGCATGCGGTAGATCGTGGTAGAGAACTCCCTGGCAGAGTTATTAAGTAGTATGTCAAGCAAAGGGAGTTAATTTGACTGCTCTATTTCAAAGCTGAATTTGAGTGCTGGATGGAATCTATTGAAGCATGCAAGAAAATTATTACATGCTGCTATGACTTTAAATATAGAAAACATATCATCCACATATTGGAAATACGCAAGGGGTAGGAAGTTTAACTGTCATTCCATCGAAGAAATGTTTCTAATGGAATCCACCAAAAATGCATGCGAGAGCTGGGTCTAGAGGCAACACCTTCTATTTGAGGGTACATGATGTTGTTAAAGCTGAACTCAGCTGCGCGAGTTGCTGAGTTCATTAGCTGAATGAATACTAATTCACTCAATAGTGATGGGTCGAGATCGCCATGATATAGTGCTGCAGCGCAAGTTCTCAATGAAACAGTTCTTGTAGTTAACTGTCAGTCACCATTAACTGGTGCATTCCCCATGGCAACGCCTCTACCAATCAGTTCATTTGCCAACCAATCAGTTCATTTGCCAACCAATCAGCACTCACTTCTCATTCAATATAAAGGTGTTATTTCCCTTGACATTAGTATTCCTGTGAGAGTCCTGATAAGTGCAAGACAAAAAGTTTTGACAAGATTTTCTTTCAGCAATATTTGAATTTATTTGATGTATCTTTATTTTTGAAGTAAAACACCAATACATCAAAATAATTTAGTAGCTACAGTGACATGATCTCTTTTCAGGAAGGAAAATGATGCAGCTGCTGGGACTGCCTTGATGGTGCAGTCCTCGGGCTGATTCCCCCGACTTGTTTTAGCAGCACCTACCCCTTCTGGATTTCCAGATGTGCGGTGTGAACAAGCTTTCTGGTCAATCAAGTTGTTCAAAAGATTGAGGGCAAGAGTTCAAATCTAAACATGTGGGAGCATCATAGTGTTATTGTTTTGCTATTTTGTCTGGGGCCCAAACTGCCACATCAAATAGATGTCAAAAAAGCTCAAGACCTGTGGCTTCGAACCAAAAAAATACTAGTTGGATAACAGGTTGGTGAAGTTAGCATGCCAACATTTGTACACTTAATGTTGATATTAAATTGACTTAATGAAACCATGCGCAAACCTTTCAAATTAAATGGAAAATGCAATATTAAAGATGATACATGTTCAGGTTCACGTGAAGTGAGGGTTTTATCTCAAATCTGTCATGGTTATGGCCTGCTATTCTTCACCGGTGGTATGTAATGGTTACTTTTGGCTATGGAATCAGTTTCGTCTTTTGCATTGGTCTTTAGCTGATGACCATGACAGATTTTGGGGACAGTGTACCTTGCCCAGAGAGCACTTGAATTTTTCTTGTTTATATATATATATCGGCAGTCATTATTTCCTGCATCATGCGTACAGTAAGTAGTGTGACAATGCAATCCTTGAGAAAAGTTGGGAATCAGCATTTGACGTCTTCAAGGGTAATCGTGTTGCAGCCCCCGATCACTGCTGCAGAACACAGTGTTTCCAACCAGAGATTTTGCAGCTCCTTCTGATTTGACAAGTGTTCCCTCAATGTTGCGAGGCAGGCCACTTGGGTTTAGAAACACTTCAGGAGTATTTTTGTTTCTGGTAAATAGCGAGCAAACAGCTCCACCCTTGGCTTTGCTGCACCAATACCAAACACACATTTTTTCCTTTGGTGCAACACTTGAGAGATTTGGTAGCAATCTCTTGTTGATTCATATCACCCATGTAAAATCAGGCAAAAACCTGATCTGTTTCTTAAAAAATGTCCTAACTAACATAATTGTACTCTGATCTGGCAGATTGATGTGGCAGGCAAGGTTTTGTTTCCTGCAAACCCTTGCACATTGTTGCCTTGAAATGGGGAATCTCAATTTCTTTTTCCAGATACATTTTTGCAGATCGAAAGTTGGAATATGTTGGCCGGTATTTTACGACCTCGCTCGGGCGAGGCTCGTAAAATCCCGTCTGAGGCCAACAGAGAATTCCGTTCTGCGAGATGCGCCCGCCCCAATTCCGGGGTGGACGTGGTGGTAAAATTCCAGCCGTTGTCTTAAGTTGTACGTATAAATAAATTTTCAAAAGTTTTAAGATGAAGGTTGAGCTTGCTCTTCCTTTTTGGATACCAGACATTTCTTGGCTATGCTTTGATGTGTTAGCATTATAATAGTATAATGAGGTTACTTTTCGAAAGAGTGTCTGAAACTTAGCTTACTGCAGAATTGACGATGACGCACAGTTAAATGCTGAAGTGCAATTGGTATATCAGTATAGCAGATGCTTGCTTCCTCACAACAGATGGACTTTCAATTGTAGCTCCCTTTTTGATTTAAGATGCAAATGAAATAGGGTTCCCAATTTATTCTTGGTTTGTAATCTATTTTCAGGTATCTATGTATTTTACTGTAACTGGCAGCAGTCCTTATTGTTTTACAAAAATGCTGAATATTTTAGATAACTTGTGTAAAGATTCACCTGTAAATTAGTATGGTCAGTGCGAGGTGTGATATATCTAAGTATAATTTGTGGTTTGGTTGCAGTTTTTCATCTGGCAGTAAATTGCAAAACACAGTTACAGATGGCTAGCGTGATGTATTAATGTTGTAATGCAATTCAGGGGGCTCATAAACATCATAAAGCATGTGCGTTTATCAGTGTCATCCGGGACCATTGAATGTGTTGCACTCTTCAGGAAAATAACTCCAAGCTGTGCCTTTTTGTTTCTGGTAATTATTTTAATAAAACACGCACGGTTCTAAATTTTCCAGGCCTGAGCAGCCTCTTTTTGGACTTTACTGCCTGGAGTTTCTGTCTTCTGTTACTGTTACCACTATTGTTGTCAGCAGAGTTTAGCCATTACATCTTCATTATTTTGTGACGGAAAGATGCCAAGCTTTAAAGTTGCTAGATTGACACAGTAACAGTCTGCAGACAGAGCAGAGTTTACAAAGGCTGGGAGGCCCTTTGTGGAAGGTGGTAAATTATTTCCAGTTTCATCTCTGGGAAAAGCTGAAGTTATTCTTTTTGTCGTTACTTTGTGACCTCGGGGAAAGAGCTGCAAAGGCCTAAAAATCTCCTGTTGGCCAGAAACTCCTCCTGAGGGTTACATTTATCTTGAGGGCAAAGTCTTGTGCCCGTAGATGGCTTTGCTGCTTGGATAAGATCAACGCACGGGAGAATATACATGAAGTACTGGCTGACAGCATGGAATTGCAGTCCACCAAATTATCTGACCCCCTCAGCTGGATTTGTGCCTTGTAACCAAGTGGGGTGCTGACTGTGCATGTTCTTCTGAGATTGAAGTAGAACTAATGTATCCAAAAAAAACCCATTTGTCAGCTGTCACATCTTCATCGAACAAGAAACACTACGGGTTAGTTTAGTGAGCTTATGTAAATAATTAATTTAAAATCTGTGGGTCACAAATACAGATCAGTTTGATTTGCTTTACATTGTAAAACCATGCATGGCTTTTAATTACTTAAAAAAGAGCAGGCACACATCAGATCTAGCCGCCGAATGCAAAGTAAAAAAATACTGAATTTATGAGGGAAGTTTCCAACTTTGTAACTAGGCGGGAATCAGGGGAGCAGATTGTTCACCCACTTGTAGAACCTGCTGGAGGAATGAAGAGAGTGCGGGTTCTGTAAAAGACAGGCGAACCGCTCTGCCAGAAAACCGCTTAGCCGGTGACGTTGGAACTCGGTCCTGTTTTAATTTTATGCAGGGGACCGTTTATTTGCTCATTTGATCGGAATTTGTATAAAACAAAAGACAATTGCACTGTTCCTTTCAAATGTTTCAGATGTAGATCTGTTCACTGGAACTAGAAGAATAAAAAGAGTACTGAATGTTCCCACACCATGAGCAGTTGGCTAGTGGTCTGTTGCTTCCCTTTCTTGTGGTTTATCTCTTTTGTGCCCTACTCCAAGAGCCTTTGCCTTGGCCTTTGCATTGTGCAATAGATTGTTTTTAACCCAATAGTGCTGCAGACCAACAGTTAACTTTTTGACTGAAGACAGTTATACAGGCAGATTTATCCAATTTCAAATGTTATGGGTAGTTTTAACTCTTGGTGTTTTACCAAAAGGCACGGTGTTTGTTGTTTGCAACAGACCGATTCAGTATAAAAAGATACGTGTAACTGGATGTACAGCTGTAGAGAAATACCCTGGATGTTGGGAATATAAAAGCTCAATGTTCAGCATGTCATTGCATCCATGGAGAGAGAGGCGCACAAAGTTTAGGTTTAAATTGCTGAAATGAGGGCTGGCAGCTGTGCAGTCTTGGCAGTCCCAACAGGGGAGTGGGAGGGGTTGGGAGGGATGGCTGCTGGACGCAAGGGTCTCCAGAAAATGCAGAAAAAATATATTATTTTTATAGCCAGTAGGGACACTGGAGGGAGGGGAATCTCTTCTGCAGGATCTGATCTGGCTGCAATTTCAACCACGTCATCGCTGGGTCATGGTGCCTCTGATTCTGATGGTACCCGGCCTGGTGCCAGTTGAAAAGTTGCAGCAACACTTCAAAACCACCCCAAACTGGGGCCTCAGTCAGCCCAACTGGCGCCTCCGTCAGTCCAACATGTCAGGAAGTTGTCCTAACATGGCTCCCCTCTCATCAACCAAGCCCCATCATCAGCCCTGCCTCATTGGGGCCAGGAAACTCTAACCCGTTAACTCTTTCTGTATATCTTGATTCTGCCTGACCTGCTCAGTCTTTTCAGCATTTTCTGTTTTTCAATACATATGAACGGACTGACTATTGAATAAAAGCCAGGAGATGTGGAGAGACTCGCATGTGAACACAGAAGAGAATTGTTTACTGCATTTAGAGAAGACTTATCTTTATATTTTTGCATCTGCCTCCCCCAGGGAAAGGACCACATTCAAGTGGTCTGAAAGAGTTGCCAGGAGGCTCTTAAGGACAGCCCAAGAATGGCTCTCTCATAATTTCTTCATTTTAACTTGTGCTACAGAATTTGAGCTCAAATTAGCATTTCATAGCTACTTGTATGAGGTTGCAAATTCATTGGATTGGGAGATGAGCCATGTCCCTGAACTGGGTGAAGAGTACTGCTGTATTGTATTAGTGCTGTAAATGTTATTTGACCACGGAGGTGTGGGATATTCGTGTGGCAATGGAACAATCTGCATTTTGAAGAAGCAGTAACAAAACCAATTCTGGTTAGGCCCTTCTCTCTTTGCTTTACCCACAGAACATAAGGGACCATGGAATCCAGGGCAATTTGGCAAATTGGATCCAAAATGGACTCTGGCAGGAGGCAGAGGGTGATGGATTGATGGTTTATTTTGTGACTGGAAGTCTGTGTCCAATGGTGTACTGCAGAAATTGTGCTAGGTCCCTTGTTGTTTGTAGTGTACATTAATAATCTGGATGTGAAAGTAGGAGGTCTGATCAGTAAGTTCACAGATGACACGAAAATTGGTGGCGTATTAAATAGTGAGGAGGAAAACCATTACAGGATGATACAGAAGGACTGGTCAGATATGCAGAACTGTGGCAAATGGAATTTCATTCTCAAAATTGTGAGGTGATGCATTTTGGGAGGACTAACAATGCAAGGACATGCACGATGAATGGTAGGATGCTAGGAAGTACAGAAGACCAGAGGGACTTTGGGGTGCATGTCCATAGGTCTCTGAAAATAGCAGGACAGGTAGATAAAGTAAAGAAGGCAAATGGAATACTTAGCCAAAGCATAGAACATAAGAGCAGGGTGCTTATGATGGGGTTATATAAAATATTTGTTAGGCCACAGCTAAAGTACTGTGTGCAGTCCTGGTCGCCACACTATAGGATGAATGTGATTGCATTAGAAAGGATGCAGAGGAGATTGACCAAGATGTTGCCTGGGCTGGAGCGTTTCAGCTATGAAGAGAGGCTGGTTAGGCTGGGGTTACTTTCCTTAGAGCAGTAAAGCTCAGGGGGGACCTGATTGGAGTGTATAGAATTATGAGGGACATAGCTAAGGTAGATAGGAAGAAACTTCTCTCCTTGGTAGAGGAATCAATAACCAGGGGGCACAGGTTTAAAATGAGGGACAGGAGATTGAGGGGATTTGAGGAAAAGCTTTTTTGCTCTGAGGGTGGTAGGAATCTGGAACTCATTGCTTGAAAGGGTGGTTGAGGTAAAAAGCATTTAGGTGAGCGCTTGAAACACCATTGCATACAAGGCAATGGACCAAGTGCTGGAAAATGGGATTAGAATAGATGGGCGCTTGATGGCTAGCACAGACACAATGGGCCAAAAGGTCTCTTTCTGTGCTGTGCACCAGTATGACAATTTTTCATTAAAAAAAAAATGGGATGTGGGCATCACTGGCAATGCCAACATTTGTTGTCCATCTCTAATTGCCCTTTGAAGGCAAAGAGCCAACCACATTTCTGTGCATCTAGGTCACATGTAAGCTAGACTGGTTGTGGCCAGCAGATATCCTCCCCTGACGAAATCCTGAAAAGGATGATAGTTTAACGATCATCATTACCAAGACTAGCTTTCAATTCCAGATTTTTCTTGAATTAATTTTCTTTAAACTCCATCAGCTGGCATAGTGAGATTTGAATCTGAGCCTCTGGTTTACTAGTTCAGCGATATTCCCACTATGCCACCATCTCCCTGTATAGTTAATGCTGAATTTGAGTTGGTTTTGTTTTCTGGGTTCATGCCATTTTGGAATTGGTTTGAGACTGTCCAAAAAATACTATAACCATTTGAATAAAGAAAAAAAATTGTATGCATTCAAATCTCAGAAATGTAGATCAAATTCTAACTGATTTCATCAAGCGTTTCTCCAGGGTTGGCATCGTGGGTTAGACACAACTTTCGTCTCCTAGGATGGGAAAATGAGGGGAACCCTACTTCAATATTTGGTTTTGGCTCTTTCACATTTTCTCTGAGGTTGCTCAGTTGACCTTCATCCAAGTTGCTTTACTTCAAGGATGAGCCTAGGTATTGTAGAATGGTATACTATACAAATGGTATGGGGCATAACAGCTTTCTTTTCACTGCCACTCACTCTTGATGATAATTAAAAACAAGAACCCTGGATAAACTCCCTTCCCCTATCTCAGTGATACCATGCTGCCTGAGTTGCCATCAGCTAAATCCAAGACTTAAAATATATCACAGTAGTATTATTTTGTGAAACACTAGATTGGAGGATGCGGGGAACACTGAGGTAAAAAGACAGAAGCCACACTTAATTTGAGGACTAACGTTTTGTGGTTCAGCTCATTGACTTATGGAATACATTGCTGCCTAGTACAGAAATACTGACTCCTTTGTAGGACTTGGAAGTGATATAGATTAATTTCTGAGTCACTAAAGAGCAAAAGGATATGTATGAGTACTACATTGGAAAATTTTGATGAATTTCTTAAATCAGATGGTGAAACAGCCTAATGGTCAGAAAGAGAGGTACGCTGAATTGCCTTTTATTTATTGATGGTGTGTCTTTACATTGTTGGGTGGATATTTGTACATGGCAATCAGTAACACCAGACACCTCATTTTTGAGCCAAGCTACAACCAGATAAGTCACTAGTATCACCAGTGACCACATGATGACCAAGGCTGTGTTTTGAATTGCATTGACACAGAAGTGGCAGTCCTGTATAATGTAAGATTTCAGTCATTGGGCGAGATTTTCTGGCCGCGCTTGCCCCAAGGCTGGAAAATCCCACCTGAGGTCAAGGGACCTTTGCATGATCCTGTCCCGCCCGCTATGTAACTGGCGGGTTCTGCCCATTGTGCTTCTGGGTTGATTGGGCTTCGCACCTGCTGTTCCCGTAACTCCAGTTCTGAAGCAAAGTCATGATCGCAAGATACCCAGCTGGTCCATCCCACTGCCTGGGAAGTTTATAAACTTTCTTTTGACTTCCTTTAATGTTCTAAGGTAAACAATTCTATCACCAGCTCACAAATTAACCATCAGAAAGTGTAGTTGGTGTCAACCTTCCTGTATTGACCCAGTCTCATTGAGCTAAGTGAAAGGTGCCATTGGTGCATTTGTGTAGTATTACATTTATTTATTTAGAATTTTTCAATATAAATGCTATAACTTGAATTTTTAATAGTTATTTTATTGTTTTTCTGTTTAACTACAATCATAAACTGTAGCTTGTGAAGGTTTACAGGAGATTTTTTTTTTAAATTCATAAAATAAGACCATCACGAGAGATGTAATAATGTAGGATCACAAGAATCTCTTTGATAGATCAGTACTTTTATTTAAATATTCAAGAAAAAGCAAAGCTGAGAAAAGGCAACTTGAACAACTCACTAAGCCTACCATCTAGATTAGTTACCTCAGTAATTTTAGCCACATTACTGAGTTTCACAGAATATTTCAAACTGCTTAGTATAAACAATCTACTTGACATTTGTTTTTTATGCATTTAAATTTGTATCTTCAGGCCCATCTGACCTGATCTATTTTGAATTATGATTGAGATCACCGTTTAATATTTTGTGGAACTCAATGTGGTCTGACTGGGTCCATACACTGCACACTCTAATCCAATACTGGTTCCATGTTTTCCAATGTTAAACCACTGCATTGTCATACACCTCTCTCCTATCCTGCAAAGTTCCAGTATTGTTAAATCACTGTCAACATAAACCATATGCCCATCCAAAAGTGACTAGCAGTTGGTGCTGCAGAGTTTTAGTGGCAATTATTTGGTTTTCTGCCACCTAATGAGGTTAGGTGCTGAACTGTAGATGAGAAAGTGTCAGTAGATAACAGCGTTTGAAACGCAAGCTCATACAGGTCAGTTTTCCTCTGTTCCAAGTGGAAGCAACTGGCCATCTGGATGGAATATGCAGAGGAAAGTTGGGCTGAGAGAATTGTGATGGAGCTGTCTTATTTTTTAAAATCAGATGGGCTCTCTTATAACTATGAGGTTCACCTTGCATTATATTCTTCTGTGTGCTGCACTCAAGTGCAACAGGGAAGATCGCCCCAAGTTTACGTCTTCAGCTGGATGGCAGAGCACTTAGATTTTCTGATGAGATGCTCACCATGCTCTTGGAATTGGTTAATAATACCTACTATTCTACTCGTAAAGGCTCAGTCCCATGTGTTGTCATTCATCTCATAAGCAACCACTCATTATCCTCTGGAAGGGGATTTGAACAGGTATCATTAAGGGTCGAATTGATTCCAAGATGGCAGGCCATTTAATGGCAGATTGGTCCGAATGCGATCCATTGTAGGATTGGTATTACATGGAGATGTAACAGTCCAAGATGGTGCTAATAAGTCATGAGCTGCCCCCCCCCCTACCCCCACCCTTGGCTAATTGATGGTATCTGGAAAGGCTGACTTGTCACTGAGAGCTGAGATTGTTCCCCCAGTATCTATGTTACTCTAATTGAGTAACAGTTTGAATCGTCGTAGCTAGTCAAATAGTGGGGAAGAAGCATAGTAATGCCATGTGCTGACAGTTAAATTAAAAGTACTCTACACGCATGGATCCGGAAGCTGTGGTTCTTACTAACCTGCACTTACAAGGCAGAAGACTTGGACAAATAAAATGTGACTTTGTGGGGAGAAAATGTACAATCTATATCACAGAAACATAAACTGCAGGTCATTCAATTGTCTGACAGAGCAGTGGATTTCTGCGCATGTCAGACATCTAATTGACCAGAGAATAATGATGTAAATCCTGCAGTGCTTGCACTTAGGAGGATAAAAGTTTATATCATTTTTGCAAAGTTTCTTTGGAAATTAAAGCAATGTTTGACATTTTGACGGACATTTTCTGAATATCTGCTGGGAGGGGAATGGGCTCAGTTTATTCTTTCTATAATTTTATGTATTAAAGTTGGTATTTTAAAATAATGATAACAAAATGCTTTCGTTTGGAGGGAGGTGAAAGTGACCTAGTACTTTGGTGAAAAGGACAACTTTTGGAAGATATTTTCAAGACCAAATTATTGTCACCAGGAATAATTTCAATAATCCAAGACAAAATTAAGAAAATAAACTACTTTATTGCCTAGTCTCTTGCAATAATCAGTAATTACTTCTCCATTATAAATTGCATGTATTAATGATTAAGATAATTTAAAACTTTGAAGAATTGTTTTGGCACATTACAGTAAAATTACGTACAGCGCAGTCTGAAGCTCTACCCTGTAAAAGAGACAGCACAGTATGTTCCCTAATGTAGTGTACTTGACGGATTTACTGTACCCAATGTACAGGGATGGTACTTGCCATGGTAATCATAGTTCAGTAGAAGGTCCGGAGCTAATAAGAAATTATGAAATGTTTTCATCACAGCTGAAATTCTCTTGGGATGCATGGGGTGGAAAGCGGTCCGTCAGATTGTACTCTCAGTACAGTTCCATCCCCTCCCTTGGCTGCTGTCTCATGCTCAACTAGACTGTCCTTAGGCTCACACCCAGTACAACTCTAAACTGATCTTGGACCTCGTAGCCCTATCAGACAGATCACTTACTTTCACCTCCGTACCACCGCCTACATCGTTCCTACCTCACGACCCAGCTGCCAATGAAACTCTAATTCGCGCCTTTGTTTCCTCAGGCATGACTACTCACATACTCTCTTGCCATTCCATTCTGCCATTCCTATATTCTTCAGTGCATCCACAATACTGCTACCCATGTTCTGTCCTGCACCAAGAACTGCTCGCTTGTTACTCTCGTTGATGACTTACTTTGTTAGGCAATAGATGGATTTTAAAATACTGAAATTTGTGTTCAAAGCCCTTATTGGCCTCCATAACTCTGTGGCCTCCTCTAACTCTACATTTCTCTGCGAAAGCTGCTCTCCTCCAATTCTGGCCCCTTGCACATCTCTGATATCAATCTTTGACGACTGTCATCAGCTGCCTGAGCTCTATGCTCTGGTATTCCCTCCCTAAACTTTTCCACCTCTACTTGTTGTTACTCCTTTAAGATGCTCCTTAAAACCTACCACTTTGATGAATTTTTTGGCTACCTATTTATTTATATATCTCTGTGTGGCTGGATGTCAAGCTTTGTATAGTAATGCTCCAGTGGAGTGCCTCGAAGTTTAAAATCACCATTCAAATGCAAGTTGTTCTGGTCTCGTGTTCAAACCCCTCCATGATCTAGTTCTTCCCCATCTCAATAATTATCTCTAACTCTAAAAACCCTCACACCCCAAGGCGTTCCTTTGGTTCTAGTCACTTGTACAACCCAGTCTCCATTGCCCTAGCAACGACAGCCGTGCCTTCAGCCACTGAGTTCCCTCGAAGTGGCAATCATGGGCAGATTGCCCTTCCAGCTGGACTTATCTTCACTGGAACTGCAAAGCCCCTGTCTTGCCCAACTTTCCTCACTCAGGCCGGTGAGACAGGAACAGTGTAGTGCTCCTACCCAACCCCCATCCGCCTGCCTGCTGCAGCAGTGTTGTCTGAATGGAGTGCAGTGAGAGAGGGCATGCCCCCCCCTTTAACAGCACTGGCTGTCGTAAAGCAGCTGTTTAAAGGGACTATTGAAAGGGAGCAGGTAAGTTTCAGAGGTGGGTGGGGGTGTTCCATGCAGAGCTTGGTCTGGGTCTTTAGGATAGTTACTCTGAAAGAGTTAGAAGGAAAAAAAATCACTTCTAACTTCAGAGTAACTACGAGGGTAAAACTGACAGAAGTTAGTGATTTCAATCGCTTTGTCGGATGATTCCCAGCTCAGTGCAGTTGTCTAAAGGAAGTTTGCCCTTCTGGACAATTGCTGGGTAAACCCTCATGTCGGAACGTCCGAGAGGGATTCCCCAGCACATCACTGGGGAGCCAGGAACTTATGGCCCTTATGCAAGTTGTCTTGGCACAATTGAAAACAACTGCACACCACATTTCTGCAGAACCTATCTTGTACAAGTAATTAAACCATAGCTGAATTTGTTATAGTTTTTAAAGAATGTGCGCCCCTGTTCAGAAACAATAAGTATTTCTGTTCTTTATATACCTTGGATTAAATTGTCAAACCTCTTGCTGACTAACTGTTAAAGGTCTCTTATTTCAATGAAGGTGTCTTTTTTACCATTTTAATTTCAACATTTGAATTGAAAATTAAACTTCTGTGCCAATTTTTCAAAAGTCAGCCAGTGAGATGGTGGGCAATCTGATGGTCGGTCCGTCCGTTCCCTCGTCACCGCCCCCCAGCACCACCATTGCATTTACATTGTTTTAGCTAATGTAATTTCATTGGGCTTTCATTGAGCAGCAGTTGTGGAACACTGGTATGACTTGTATTCCAGATTTGATTTTGCAAATTTTCAAAAGCCAGCTTAACCAGATGCTTGTGGCTGGTTGTCTGCTTTAATTTTGGTTATGAACTTACAGAAGAGGAAATGAAAATGTGAGCTTTATCTGATAAAGTGTTTTATAAATAAAAGATGGTGGGTGGGATTTTCCGGTCCGGTCCTCTGTGGAACTGGAAATCTTCGCCCGAGGTCAATGGACCGTTCGGTGGTCAGTCAAACTATCCGTCCCGCTGGCGACGATTTGTGCGGTGGGCGGGGCTGGTAGATTTAAGTCAATGTTTGTGTTATAGTCACCATCTTCTTCATAGGTAAATGGCACAAGTCAATTCACACACACAAAAGCCCCACCAGCGGAGGACATTTTGAGATTGTTGTTCTTCGGATATCAGTTAAGCAGCATTTATTGCCAGTCCCTAATTGTACAGAAGACATTAACAATTGATTACATCAAATGGGACAGCAGTGCAGATTCCTATTACGGAGGATGGCAGCTTTAGCAGCTGTCTTTTTGGTGCTAACCCATAAATGATCAAGTTTATTGAATTCCGTTTCACAGCTTGATTGGATGGCATTTGAAATCATGGCATTCATGGGCATCCTCGCACGCCTGGGAAGCTTTGGATCGACATTTCACAACTTGCATACACTGCCAGCCATTAAACTAACAATCACATCTGCTAAGCAGATTGCACGACACTCACTGACCCTGTTCCCTCTCTCCTGCAGGTCAAAGCAGTGCACAACTGGAGGCAGCAGGAGTTAACTGGAGATGGATAGGCTCACATGCAGGTCCTACTCCCCAGTGCTGACTATATTGTTGGGACAATCATTGCTGAGGCAGTGACCAGTGATAGGGTTGAAAACACCAAAGATGACGGTATCCTCATGCTTTATCCTCCTTTAACATCCTACCCAGCGTTCCTTCTCCGCCAAGAACAAAGAGAATTACAGCACAGGTACAGGCCCTTCGGCCCACCAAGCCTGCACCGACTTAACTAAAACCCCTTACCCTTCCGGGGACCATATCCCTCTATTCCCATCCTATTCGTGTAATTGTCAAGACGCCCCTTAAAGGTCACTACCGTATCCGCTTCTACTACCTCCCCCGGCAACAGGTTCCAGGCACCCACTACTCTGTGTAAAAAATCTGCCTCGTACATCTGGCCGGGCATCAACCTGAAAATTGATATTTACAGGTTGCCCCCTTTAAGTGAGCATGCATTCATGGCTCCACGAATTGGACGGAATTTTACAAGATTTTTTCTAAGTGACCAGCTAGCGTGAAAACGGGAGACTTCCTGATCCATCTTTCAGGCGAGCTTTCACACCCAATCTTATGCACTCTGGGCCCACTTGGTAAAGTCGGACGTGAGGCGATCAGCACGATCTGCGCCTTGTGTCTGCGCAGATGCCCACTTTACCAAGGCCCGAAAATGGCCGCGACCCGAAACGGGCGCAATGGCGATTTAAATGTATTTGCATGCATTTAAATTGAATTAATGGGCTGCCCGCCCAACTTTACCAGCATTTCCCCCTTTGCCATCGCGTTCACCCGTCCAGATTCAGCGTGAAACAGACGTGCTTGGCAAAGGTCTGTTTCGGGCGCTCCAGCTTCTGAAGAGGTGAGTTCAGAGCTTCCAACGGCTCTCTGACTCAGATTGGTGGTGGGGGAGGAGGAGGGAGGCGGGCCAGATCATTCTCTGGTGAGGGGGGGAGGCAGGCCAGATGGTTCTCTGATGTGGGTGGGTGGGTTGGGGGGGGGGGAGGGGAGGCGGAGGAGGAGGGGGGAGGAGGCAGGCCAGATGGTTCTCTGATGTGTGTGTGGGTTGGGGGGGAGGGGAGGAGGAGGAGGGAGGAGGAGGAGCGGGGGAAGCCCGATTGTCTTGTGTGTGGGGGGGGATCATTCTCTGGTGGGAGGGAGGGAGGCCAGATGGTTTTCTGGGGGGGGGGGGGGGGGGGGGGGTCAGATGTATGCCTGGGGGGGGGGGGGGGGGGGTCAGATGTATGCCTGGGGGAGGGGGACGGGGGGGGGGACTGCTGCCACTCTGTGCCACTCCCCCTCCCCCCCCCCCCCCAACCGATCACCCGCAGAGTTACAATCGGTCTGGGTAGCAGGGGAGTGGGTGGATAAGGGGGACAGTTATGTTGTGGGGGTGGAGTGATTCTGTGAGGGCCATTGCTCCCGCTTTTCACCCCCGGGCCGCTTTATCTGCTTTTTGCGGCCCGGGAGCGATGTGACAGGGGAGCGTTTTTTCAATTTTTGTTCGCATTGCGAATGCGCAGTTGAAGGCTCCGATTGGAGCTGCAGCGTTTCAGATGTGATAAGCCCCGCCCACAGCGCGATTCAGACTCGCGATATTTTTTCAGGTTAAGTGCGTATGGGGGCGCCTGAGAACAGTTTTCCAAGCCAGACCTGAATTGCGCCCAGATTCAGCACTTAGAATCAAAATGGTAAAATCGGGCCCTCTGTCTCTGAAATTTTGGGCTAGACCGTTTCTGGCTGCAAAAGGCAGTGGGCGGGGCTTAACTCGCCAGACAGCCAGCGGCTCAGATCGGAGCCACAAACTGCGCATGTGCAGAAAAAGTGAAAAATAAAGTAGCTCTCCTGGCAGGACCCTCCCCGGGCCAGGTACAGCCCCCCCCCCCCCCCAAACAAACATTTACTGACCCCCTTACCCTCCCCCGTCCCCCATGAACCCACTTGCACATGGCCCCCTCATAACGTCCTGGCCCCGTGGCTGGCTGACATGACCCTCTCCCCTGTCCTGATCATCACAGAGGCACAAATTTCCACCCTTGCTCCATCAACACACCTGCAAGTGCTGCCCCCCGCCCCATGGTAACAGGGCAAACTGCATTAAACTCGCTGGAATGCTCTAATGGTGCCTGACTCACCCAAACTGCCTCCAGCTGATCTGTCCTAACAAGGGAACAGCTCCATAAAAACCCCAAGGATGGGCAGACAGGCTGGCAATGCAGGAAGAAATGGCCTCCAGTAGGTCAGCACCCAGAGTTTTGGAATCTGACCTGGCCAAGTTACTGGAGGCAAGCCGGGACTCCTCTTTCACTCAGCAGAATGTCGTCCCAGGGGAAAGGATGGAAACGCAGCCTGGGAGGTTGTGGCCGCGAATGTTAGTGCCAGGGCACTGGCCAGGAGAACTGGAAAGCAATGCTGGAAAAAAATGAATGACCTAATCTGGGCAGATCGCCCCCCCACCCCCAGCATCCTGCATGCTTCCCCCCACCCCCAAGAGTATCACAGCGCTTGCCCTCTGAGGACCACCCTCTGATATCCTGTAGGATTCGTGCCATCAGTTTTTCAGAGCCCCTTCTATCCCCACAGGAGAAGAATGCCCATAACCGCCAGGAGAGGGAGAGACGGGGTTGGTGAGCCTGACATCCGAGTCCCCATGGCATGGCATCTGCCATGGCATCCTCAGAACCCATGAGAGATTCCCTCCTCTCCCCGACCCCACCTGCCCCAGGACTCTGTATGGGGGTTTAGTGATCCCTTACCCACTACCCAGTTGTGGGCCCAGGTGCTAGCATGTGAGCGGAGCTCAGGTAGGAGTCAGACTAGTTTGTACCAGGGCATCATCACAATGGTGCTTAGCGAGTCGCCATTACCCTCCTGCCTGCCACAGAAACTCACTAACACAGCGTACCCGGCCCACCACTCTGGTGTTACAATGTTGCAGGTGATTGCAGGACTCAGGTGGAGTATTGTGGAATGTAAGGCACATGCGGCAACACAGCCTGCTATTGCTCGAAACGTGTGTTGATAAGGGCCTCCCTTGCTGCCCTCGCATGCCCGAACCTTGCTGCTGCCATCCCTCCAGCACCTGGGTAGTGTTGCTCTTTGTCGTCGTTGTCCTCCTCCTGCTCGGTGCACCCCCCCCCCCCCTTCCTTGGGGAGCCCTGCCAGAGCAGTCCAGACACCTGCACCACATCTTGAGGAGCCCTGTGCACCACTCTCCTATTGAACAGGTGGTAATGTGGGCCTCATTATATTGGGTCTCCACCTCCGTCTCAGGCCTCCGCGCAGGCACCATCAGCCAATTTTGAAGTGGGTACCCCATGTCCCCCACGAGCCATCCCTGCACCCTGGGCTGCTCCTCAAAGACCTTCAGGGTATCAGAACTCCTCAATATGAAGCTGTCATGTTCGCTGCCGGGGTGTCTAGCGCAGACGTGCGTAATATAGAGCTGATGGTCATGCAACAATTGCACATTTATTGAATGGAAGCCCTTTCTTCCTGGCATCTTGACCGGGGTCTTGAAGGCAACGTGGGTGCAGTCTATAACCCCCTGCATATTAGGCATCCCCATGATGGCTGCGAATCCTGTAGCCCGGGTTTCCTGATGGGCCTGGTCCAGGTCAGATTTGATATACTGGCCAGCCCAGCCATACAGGGCATCCGTGACCTTGACAAACTTGTGGACGGATGATTGTGAAATGCCACAAAGGTCTCCACTGGCGGTCTGGAAGGACCCGGTGGAGTAAAAGTTCAAGGCAGCCATCACTTTGACAGCCACCGAGAGTGGGTAGATAAATCGGATGGGGACGTTTTGGGGCAACCCACAGAATGTGGATGATGGGTATGCACACCAAAATGCTTTGGTGTATTGGGAAGGCTGCCAGGAAGTCTATGGTCAGTGTCAAGGAGCATGGAACAACTGAGCACCAACTTATCACAGGACATTGTGTAGAGCTTGGAGCCCATCCTTTCCATCATGGAATAATTGCCAATTCCATTGAAACACTTGTGGACTCATCCATGGCGCATTGTGAAGCTCTTGTTGTAGCTTCCATTCCTGCACTAGCAGCAACCAACCAAAATGTGTGCTGCACTGGGAGGTCACACTGCTGTCATCATGGCTGCAGATTTCAGCGTAAAGGGCTTGCGGGACGTCCTAGCAATCCTCCAACAGATTACAAGCTTTGTTGAACTGCTGCCCCCGGAAGTTTCAGTGGTTCCCTGAGGCATGAATCTGTTGTCTTGTCTCAGGAAGACAACATTTGTTCCCCACTTCTGCCATGCCACCAATGTCCTTGCTGTTGCCAGTCAGCATGCCAACCCATGCTGAAATGCTACAGTTCGCACTATATAGTTCCAGAGGGATCGTCCAGGCTATCTGCAGTCACCTCCACTGAAAGTCTGCAGCCTTCTACCAAACTTGCTGTAGCCACTGGGGTAGTTGAATAGGAACACAATGGCACATGGAAGACTCGCATTAAAGGAAATCACAAGAACATTTAGTTGACTATTGTATGCAATATAGTATGGTTTGATTTATAAAGTGGATTGAAATGTTTATTTTGTGTTGGCTTTTATTTTGGCATTGTGATAAAATGAAAGCTGTGGTGTTCAGTGACGGGGAAGATGAGATTTGTCACTGCTGGTAAATGGGGAAATTGGGATTGTCTGCGACTGTGTTCCTCTTTGGTGAGTTTTAAGTGTGCAGCCTTGCCAGAAAAGAGCTGTCTGGGTTGTCTCCTCGCTTCCACTTGCTCCTCCTCATGCTCCTCTGTTGCCAGCTGTTCATGTGTTGGCAGGGATTGTCCCCTGATGATGGCACAGTTGTGCAGCATGCAGCAGACCACCAAGGATGTTGATACCCTCTCTGTCGAACACTGGGAGTTCCTCCAGAGTGGTCCAGGCAATAGTAGCGTTGTTTCAGCATGTCATTTTTCGACTTTATAATATTTTCACTTGGCAGCATGGCTTACATTATATGCATGCTTCATACCTGTGCATGTTTTGTGCACTGGAGTTATGACCTGCATTGTCAGCAGAGAGTCCTTGTTACCATCTTTTGGTTTGTCCTAGTGGCTCAGATGCAGTGACACGGAAGACTACTGCAGAATAAATACATAGTGACACCCTCACCACCACCACCACACATACCGGCACAAGATGTGCATGCACTCAATGGTACCATTCACCATGAGAAAGCCTGCAATCCTCGTGAAAACACATGCATGATCCTCTTGCCGGTCTCTGACAAGAGGGTAAAATGTAGTTAGCTGTCATTGAATAGAGAGCCTCAGTGACCTTCCTTATTGCTACATAAGTGTTTGGATGACTTGTCCACTGGGAGTTGGTTCATGTTTAATTTGTTACCTCCATTGTTTTTACTCAAAGTTTCCTGTTAAGGATGTATTTTAAAAGATGCATTTATAATATTCATCCTATCCCTGTTCAATGTCCTGTCCTGTTTGCAGCTACGCCTACCAGGTGTTCTGCTGTCATGGTATGTCACACTTTGTCTTGTGTCAAACCCGCACATCCATTGGAGCCTGTCTCTAACTGCACTGTGATGTTCATCATCCAACTATGCCAAGGTCAACCCCTCTTTCCCTCTTTCTGCTGCCCTGCATCTTTCCTTCTGGAAGAGATCACTGTTTTTTAGCACTGATCAAATGACTGAAACACTGATGTTTTATTTTCTAGATGTCACTTTTTATATTCTTTTTTGCTTTTGCAATTTCAAGTAAGAGCTTGATTTCATTTGCCTTAAAGTCTGTATATAGAGTTTTTTAAGCAAATGTCTCAGTACCCACATGTCAAAGGGCTCTATTTTCTTCCACAGACCATTATTTCTGGGGCATAGAGGAAAGTGGATAGAATATAGCATCTTATGATTTATTTTTTTGCTGGAGTTTTCTTGCTGTTGACACCTCCTTTATCATCACACAATTACTTCTGGCTATCTCTATCCTTCTTCTGACTTTGGCATCACACCTACAACCTTATTATCATTTGTCCTAAATAGACAAACTTATCTACTTGTTCCAGTGTGACATCATCTTCACCCTAGTTTCTTCTAATCTGTTTCTTCTAACTGCCATTGATTTTTGTCTTTATAGAGTCATAGAGGTTTACAGCATGGAAACAGGCCCTTCGGCCCAACTTGTCCATGCCACCCTTTTTATTTTAAACCCCTAAGCTAGTCCCAATTGCCTGCCTTTGGCCCATATCTCTCTATACCCATCTTACCCATGTAACTGAATGCTTTTTAAAAGACAAAATTGTACCCGCCTCTACTACTACCTCTGGCAGCTTGTTCAAGACACTCACCACCCTCTGTGTGAAAAAATTGCCCCTCTGGACACTTTTGTATCTCTCCCCTCTCACCTTAAACCTATACTCTCTAGTTTTAGACTCCCCTGCCTTTGGGAAAAGATATTGACTATCTAGCTGATCTATGCCCCTCATTATTTTATAGACCTCTATCAGATCATCTATTGGCCTTCTACGGTGCAGAGAATAAAGTCCCAGTCTATCCAGCCTCTCCTGAGAACTCAAACCATCAAGTCCCGGTAGCATCCTAGTAAATCTCTTCTGCACTCTTTCTAGTTTAATTATATCCTTTCTGTAATAGGGTGACCAGAACTGTACACAGTATTCCAAGTGTGGCCTTACCAATGTCTTGTACAACTTCAAGACGTCCCAACTCCTGTATTCAATTTTCTGACCAATGAAACCATGCATGCTGAATACCTTCTCCACCACTCTGTCCACCTGTGACTCCACTTTCAAGGAGCTATGAACCTGTACCCCTAGATCTCTTTGTTCTGTAACTCCCTCCAATGCCCTACCATTAACTGAGTAAGTCCTGCCCTGGTTCAATCTACCAAAATGCATCACCTCGTATTTATCTAAATTAAACTCCATCTGCCATTCGTCAGCCCACTGGCCCAATTGATCAAGCTCCCGTTGCAATCCGAGATAACCTTCTTCACTTCTGAAGTATTATGCCACCAATCTTGGTGTCATCTGCAAACTTACTAACCATGCCTCCTATATTCTCATCCAAATCATTAATATAAATGACAAATAACAGTGGACTCGGCACCGATCCCTAAGGCACACCATTGGTCACAGGTCTCCAGTTTGAAAAACAACCCTCTACAACCACCCTCTGGTTTCTGTCATCAAGTCAATTTTGTATCCATTTAGCTACATCACCCTGGGTCCCATGAATTTAACCTTGTGCAACAACCTACCATGCGGTACCTTGTCAAAGGTCTTGCTAAAGTCCATGTAAACAACATCAACTGCACTGCCCTCATCTACCTTCTTACCCTGTCAAAAAACTCAATCAAATTTGTGAGACATGATTTTCCACTCACAAAGCCATACCAACTGTAAACTTTATGGTGTTCATACTAAATCGATGTTCTAAACTTCTAGATTTTACTTGATCCATGATATTTTCTCGTGTCTCTTCTGATTTTGCAAGTATTACTGTGTGGTCAATGTACCACAATTTAGGAACATAGGAATTAGGAGCAGAAGTAGGCAAATTCAGCCCTTTGAGCCTGCTCCGCCATTCAATCAGATCATGGCCAATCTCTCTCCTGGCCTCAAATCCACCTCCCCACCTGTTCCCCATATCCCTCTTTCCCCTTTTTAAATTAGAAATATGTATTTCTCCCTCTTGAAACCATTCAACAATTCAGACTCCACCGTGCTATGGGGCAGCAAATTCCACAAATTCACCACCCTCTGCGAGAAGTAGTTCCTCCTCATCTCAGTTTTAAATTTACGACCTCTCAACCTACAACTGTGACTTCTTGTTCTAGATTGCCCCATAAAAGGAAACATTTGGTCTACATTTACTTTATCAATCCCTTTTAAAATGTTATATACCTCAATCAGATCCCCTCTCATTCTTCTAATCTTCAATGTATATGAGCCCAAACTATTTAGTCTCTCCTCCTACATCAACCCCTTCATCCCCAGAATTAATTTTGATATGTTCTCCAATTTTTACCCTTGGAAGTATCAAGCTCTCTGAATATTTGTTCCGTGTATTGATTGAATAATTTTGGCAACAATACACAGCCTGGTCATACTCCTCGCTTCACTAGAAATATTTCTGATTGTCCACTTTCTAGCCCGATGCCCACAATTCAGTCCCAATATAGGCCGGAATTCACCCCAAAAACTTCTCAGTGTCAAATTCGTGTGAAAACTGGAGTATTTCATCTGTTTTTTTCATTGGGAGTTCAGAGAAGAATCTCCCACACTCTGTGCACTGAATATCATGAAGTTTCAGGGGTTGGGACCTATTCCCGCTGGAGAGGTTGAAATCAGCACACTGAGCGGGTCACTGCACATGCGCCGGTGTGTCAGCGCCCAGATTGGCACATTCGCAGTGGCCCCATACTGACAGCCTTGTATTGATGACTCGATCGCTGGCCACTCCCGGAAGGCTGGATCTCCATCCCCTGACGGCCCAATTGCTAGCCCCCCCCCTCAACCAGTATGCCCCGATTGCTGGCCTCCCTCCTTTCCCACCAATCCCCATGCAAAATTGCAGCGGAACCCCCCCCCCAGATGCCCCATCCCATAGGCACTGCCCTATGCCCCCTGGGCATTGGCACTTTGCCCCTTGGGCAGTGCTGGGCACAGGCTGGCACTGCCTATTTCCGGCGTGGAGCAAGCGCCGCTGGAAATCTGCCGCTGGAAATCCGTCGCTGGAAGATGCTAGCGCGAATATGTGCCCGAACCCCACATATTGCCTGCTGCGGGATGCTCCCAGCCACTGCACTGAAAATGTAGTGCAGCGGGATGGGAGAATCGCCCCTGGCGGTTCTGGATAAATCCCACATCTTCATTGTCAGTGTCACATTTCAACAGCACATTTATTAGCTTTTTGTGAAAAAGACAATAGAAAGCTTTTTCATAGTCTATTAAGCATATGCTAATGTTCTTGTTTACATCTAGATAATTAACAAAGATTGTTTTTGGGTTAAATGTTCCCTCTCCGATTCCTACTCCAGGTCAAAATCGAGACTGTGTTTCACTTGTTTCTGCTTCAAATGTGTTATTTCTTTTATAATTTTCAGGATCACTTTAATGAGATCACTCATTAAACTTATAGTTCTAAATTGATTGCCTTCCACTTGTTTTGGTTTCTTGGGTATCTTAACAAATAATGAATGTCTCAAGTCAATTGAAATGCATCCTTTGGTATATATTTGTTGAGATTTCTGTTTTCACTTGTTTTTTCTGTTTTCGCAAGGGTTTTTGGGCATTCTGTTGTTACTTCGTCCATATCTGGATCAGAGCATAGCATTCTTTACCTCAGATGTCATAATGTTTGCTCCATTGTTTGCCTCTTTGTATCGAGGGATCCCACAATTTGGATCAATGTACAATCTGTTGACATAAGGAGAATTAATAACTGGATCCTGATAGGTGTTTGAAGCTGTACTTGAGTATCTCAAGATTGTGAGATACTTGCTTGGAATTTTAGAAAAAATTGAGTTTGTGTCTTTTATATGCCCTGTTTGTGAACAGAATTCCCACTCACCTGAGGAAGGGGCTTAAGGCTCCGAAAGCTTGTGTGGCTTTTGCTACCAAATAAACCTGTTGGACTTTAACCTGGTGTTGTTAAACTTCTTACAACAATAGAAGCTGACAGGCCATGTAAAATTGGGCTTATTTGGCCCCTTAATGGGCTTTATTGCTTGTTTGATTGTTGGTGGCTACGCTTCCGATGCTCGCGTGTGCCCACTGACCAAACTATTGTGTGCGCGATGACACCAGGAGATGCACCCGACATCTTTTTGCATGATTTTGTATGCTTTTCTGGCCCATGTCTTTTACATTGCCAAAAATCAAAATTGCCCTGCTTGTTCCCCTTTGTGTAATTATTTTTTGATTATTGGCAGTTTGTTGACTAATTCCCAAGCAATTCTGTTTCCTGAGTGTTTCTGTGAGTGAACAATCAGGGCCGTCTGCACTCCTCTTGAACGAGGGGACACGGATGAACCCATGTATACTTAATACGTTCATAGAGTTCAGCATACCAATCTCATCTCATGCTCCTTAATGTCAGGAGGAATTAAAAGGTGGTTTAAGAGAATCATTGATTTCCTTTTAAAGTTAACTTTTTAAAAATCAAATGCATAACTGCTGCAGATGCACAGTGCTGTTAATGTCCTTTGGGGTGTGTTTTTTTTTACATATAGTGCTACATAATTGTAAGCTGTGGTTGAGATTATCTCTTGCGAGTGATGTCAAACTGTAAATTTTTGTCAACCTCAGGAGCATTACAGCATACCTTTGGCTCCACCCATGCACACGATTGCAGCCTAATTTGGTTTCTAGGTAGTGGTTTTCCAAAGAATATAGCTGGAGACATCAAAGTTATGGTTGTTGCAAAGCTCAAATGCTGTTTTCCCCCCCTCTCAGCTTAATTTGTCCTTTGGACAAGTTCACATTCAGACTGATCTAATGGCATGTAGCAATTTGCTTGAGGAGTGTATCCTCCCTCGTCAATAGCACTGTGGCCTGTGGAATCAGGCAGATTGACATTGAAGCTTTGATTATGTAGGGGAAAGAGTTTTCAAAGATATTAACACAGCACTTTTTGCTCATGCTGGCTTTAATGGCTCCATAAAAATTGTGAGATCCACTGCAAGGTGGTCTCACTCCAGATTTCCTGTACTGTTTTACAGCACCGTTATTCCTTCAGCAGCATGTAAGCAGGTACTCCCGGGCTTATAGGCTGTTTTGAAGAGCTCCACCAAATAAAGCTTTGTGGAGATATTAATGAAACTTGCATAACAACTGCTAGTCGATAAACTTTGATAGAAATCCATTATGTTGTTTCTTTTCCGCTTACTGCTCAGGGCTTTTTTTTTCCTTCCTATCTGTGCTCCTTTGGTGCACACCTCCCACGACAGCATTCAGGTCTCCCCTCCAGCTGCAGTTGCCGCTGAGCGTGAGCATTGCACTGAGTCTGCCAGTACCGATCCGTTCAGGATTTGGTAGAAGAGACATTCCTGAGGGGGAGAGACAAGCAGGTGCATTGCTTGTCTTGGTGTGTGGCACAGGAATTACATCATGCAATCCATGCACGACTATCTGGGCATGTTGGAGGAGACCTTTACGGTCAGTAGATCAGCAGGGAGGCATTCACTGACTTGCCTGTCTACATCACTGACTGCAGACTACATACAGTACGGGATCACCATGCTTGTTAGGATAAAAATCATCACCTCATTGGACCTTCATTCTGTGGCTCATTTGAAGGTACGATGGGTGGCAGTTTCAGGTGTCAGCCATGGTTCGTGGTGTAGTACTCTTGCCTGTGTGTTAGAAGGCTGTGGGTTTAAGCTCCACTTCTGCAACTTTAGCCCAAAATCCAGATGGACATTCCAGTGCAATAGTGAGTGCTGCACAGTCGCGGGTGTTGTCTTTTCGGATGAGAAGTTAAAGCCAGGCGTTGTCTGCCCTCACCAGTGGAGGTAAAATATCACAGTGGTTAGCACTGTTGCCTCACAGCGCCAGGGACCTGGGTTTGATTCCTGGCTTGGGTCATTGTGCAGAGTCTGCGTGAGTTTCCTCCGGGTACTCCGGTTTCCTCCCACAGTCCAACGATGTGCTGGTTAGGTGCATTGGCCGTGCTAACTTCTCCCTCAGTGTACCCGAATGGTGCCAGAGTGTGGCCACGAGTGGATTTTCACAGTAACTTCATTGCTGTGTTAATGTAAGCCTACTTGTGACTAATAAATAAACTTTAGTACTATAATGAAGAAGAGCAGGGTCCTGGCCAACATTCATTCTTAAAATGGACAGTCTGATCATTTATTTATTTCATGTGTGTGGGGGCTTGCTGTGCTTCCTATATTACAACAGTGACTGCACTTCAAAAGTACTTGACTGATAATTTGGGATGTCATGAGGTTGTGAAAGGTACCATGGAAATCAAGTTATTTCTTATTTTTGTATTTATTTGTTGGATAAGTCAGTTTCCAATATACCTGTCACTGGAGCTGTCTTTGCTTGGGTAACATATTTTTCACTGTATGAGCAATTAGTGGTGAGAATCATTGATTTAAGATTATCATTTAGGTGAATAAGGAAGAGGCCTGGGTATGATCTGGATATATTTTTAATACCAAAGGTTGCTGGAGTGTGGTATCTCCCACAGGGAGTGATTGAGGCGGTGACTGTCATATCTTTGAAATGAGAACTGGATAAATGTACAAAGATACAAGGTTATGAGAGAGAGTAGGGTGGTGTGATGAGTTTTTAACTGTCTCAAAAATACCCAACTTGGAACTGATGGGCCAAATGGCCTCTTTTTGTACTGTGACAGTGTGTTCTACAAATTTTGGCCATCAGTCAGAAGGCCTGATTTTGTGCTCCCCCAGTTGTCCTGTTCCAAACAAATCCTCACTACTACCATGTGCAATTTGAACTCCCACATTTTGGGGAAGTTGGAGCTTCCCATTGCAGGTGGATGGGGCCTCAGAAATATTGAAAAGCAGAGATCTAGTGGTGTATCTTGGACTCCAGCAACGTTTGGTTTGTTGAGACTTCTCTGCTGCCCCGAACTCTTTCTGCCCCCATTGTGGCCAGAGTTAAAACCAGGGCTGAAGTTAAAACAAATTGTTGCCATGTTGGATTGACAAGAGACCAGCTATATCTCCCTTGCCACTACTTTGATGGTCTCCACCCCAGTTATTAGGAGGACCCATTTCTTGCCGAGCAGCCATGGTGTTGCAGTCATTTGGCTGGCTCATCACGAGTACATGTTCTCTGCCACTGATTGCAAACAACTTTCGCTCTTTAAAGAGAGAACATTAGTAGACAACAGAAAGGGCACCCCAGTGAGCATCTTGCATCCCACTTGATGTGAGAGAATGAAGAGGGATTATGCAATTATACTTGGGTATCAATGAAAGGAAACTAAAATGGAGGTACACATATGTAAGTTAGTTAAAAGACAAGCACAATGTTTTAAGAGCTGTTTGTAGGATGGCAGCATACTGCTGACAGAATGCTTAGTCAATGCACAGTACCTTGTCTTGCTTTTAGTGGGCACCCATGAACATTTCCTACCTTGGCATTCTTTCTCAGTCTCAAGAAATAATTTTTCATTTATTTCAATAAGCAATGCCCTGAAAAGACAGGAATCACCTGAATGGTAACTGCCCATTATGCTTGGTGAGCACTGATTCTATTTGGAGGTTTTCCCCCTACTGGAAAAAAAACAATTTCCTCAGGGTCACATCCTGCTGTGAAACCTTGAGCCTCTGCCAACCACACGGTCCAAAGCTAACCTCAGAAAAAATGTTGACATCGTTTAGGAATGCAAGTCTTTTAGAGATGATATCCCGCCCTCCCTCAGTGCCTGACCATTCGCCGTGCATGGGAAGAAGTTAGATTTTTTTAAAGTTGTGTTAGTTAGCTGTCCCCGTGTAATTGGCTGTCCATTCAACCAGGACAAGGGTATGGGACATTTTACAACCTCACTGATGCAGGATTGAAAGTAAACTTAAGCTGCGCAGGAGCCGTTTACAATATATTCAGAACAATTGTGACACATGGGGGTAAGAAATGGTTTGGTCACTTTTTGAAAACACTGCTAAAAGTGGAAAATTTACCCCCCCTCCAGGTCTCTGCTCTGTTTTGCGTTGCTCAGTTTGGGAGAGGGGTCCAAAGACAGATGTAAGGGGCTTAATTTGTGCTTTAGGCTGCAGTTGGCCCTGAAAAGTCATGCAACTCAATTTCATCCCATTGAATCCCTACAGTGCAGAAGGAGGCCATTCAGCCCATCGAGTCTGCATCGACTCTCCGAAAGGGCATCTTACCCAGACCCACACCCGTTACTCCACACATTGAACCATGGCCAATCCACCTAACCTACACATATTTGGGCTGTGGGAGGAAACCAGAGCACCCAGAGGAAACCTACACAGACACTGGGAGAACATGCAAACTCCTCTCTCTCTCTCTCTCTCTCTCTCTCTTATACACACACACACCCACACTCAAGGCTGGAATCGAACCCGGGTTCCTGGTACTGTGAGGCAGCAGTGCTAACCACTGTGACACCCAGTCTTTCATGTGACCTTGCAGCCTAGGAAAAAAAGCTCCAGGTGGTTCAATTCTTACCTCATCTTCTTTTGCAAGGTAAGAAAATCAGAAAGATTCATGTACATTTAATGTAGCAAAGCAAAAAAAAGATTAGTTTGGACAGAATGTATGGACTTTTAGAAATAGTTATTTTGACTGCTAGTTCGAGTTCCAAGTTATGATCATGTTGTCAGATTGAGTGCAGGGTAAACTCTTCCCCTATAGAAGTAGAGGAACGTTAGACAGCATGCTGAATAATCCAATCTCGAGCAGCTACTGGATCGAGAATGGCATTAGAGGATTGGGAGCAAGTTGGTAAGCCCCAAGCTCAGTTTTGGGATGGTTTGTGGCAAAGGGGAGCTAATGTGATAGGAAGGAGAATACACGTTTTTAAAAAGAGAAAGCTGAAGAGCTTTTTGAGTCACCTCTGTAGATTTTGAAAATAGGTATTTATTGGATTTCCAAGGAATAGCTTTGGGGTTTTTGTTTCCTTGAGGGTGAGGAGAGAACATTGGCTAAGAACTCTTCCACTCGACCCCCTAACCAGTTTCTGCCACTTCTAGGATTTTTTTCGCTGCAAATTGGTGGTCAAAATGGTGGCACATATTCAAATAAGGCAATGACGACAGAGGGATATCATGCATTATAGTTTTCATTTATATTGCTTTCACAGTACTATACCCCAGCCAGGACCCCATTGTGTTCAGTGTGCTGTGGAAGAGCTTTTAGATTTTAATCATTTTGAGAAATTATTGTATAACAGCAAATTTTGACACTTTCTGTGGCAGCCCAATTAACCTTCTCTAAGGTAAACTGGTCCTTTTAAGATGCTGCAGGCTTGGAATTCCTGCAAAGAACACTTTTCTCTCTTCCACAATGGCACCCACTCCAGTTGTCAGTCTAAAAATTATAGCTAATTGATCCAACTTGGGGTTGATGCTATCATGGCACCTGTCACTGTTTATTTAATAACAGTAGCTCCAATTGCCTCATCTTTCTCATTACCAATGCTCCTGCCAAGTATACCCATTGATAGCTGAAGTAATTGACTGTCCTGCTCACCCTAGCCATCACCTTTCCCTAAGCAATAATCAATGTCTTGTTCAATTCAAAATAACTTAAGAAATAGGAGCAGGAGTAGGCCTTTTGGACACTTAAGCCAGCTCCACTATTCAATAAGCTGATGGCCAGTCCGAGCTTGGCTTCAACTCTATTTTCCTGCCTGACGCCCATAACCCTTGTCTCCCTGTAAGTCTGTCTATCTCGGCCTTAAAAACATTTGATAATTCAACTTCCACAGCTCTCAGGAGGAGAAATTCCAATGGTTCACAGCCCTCTGAGAGAAGAAGTCCCTTCTCATCTGTCTTAAGTGGGCCACCCTTATTGTGAAACTGTTCCCCTTCCCCCAGTTTTAGATTTCCCCAAGAGGAGGAATGACCTCTCAACACCTGCCATGTCAAGCCCCCTCAGAATAAATGTTTCAAGATCACCCACCTTTCACTCTTCAAAGTATCAATGAGGTCCAACATGCTCAACCTTTCCCCATAAGACAATCCCTTCCTGCCAGGAATCAACTTAGTGAAACTTCTCTGAACTTCCTCCAATGCAAGTATATTCTTCCTGAAATAAGGAGACCAAAATTGTATGCAGTACTCTAGGTTTTTTTGATTTGATTTATTATTGTCACATGTATTACCATTCAGTGAAAAGTACTGTTTCTTGCACGCCATACAGACAAAGCATACCATTCATAGAGAAGGAAAGGAGAGAGTGCAGAATATAGTGTTACAGTCACAGCGAGGGTGTAGAGAAAAATCAACTTAATGCGAGATAGGTCCATTCAAAAGTCTGACAGCAGCAGGAAAGAAGCTGTTCTTGAGTTGGTTGGTACGTGACCTCAGACCTTTGTATCTTTTTCCCAACGGAAGAAGGTGGAAGAGAGTATGTCCGGGGTGTGTGGGGTCCTTAATTATGCTGGCTGCTTTAAGAACATAAGAACTAGGAGCAGGAGTAGGCCATCTGGCCCCTCGAGCCTGCTCCACCATTCAATAAGATCATGGCTGATCTTTTTGTGGACTCAGCTCCATTTACCCACCCGCTCACCATAACCCTTAATTCCTTTATTATTCAAAAATTTACCTATCCTTGCCTTAAAAACATTCAATGAGGTAGCCTCAACTGCTTCACTGGGCAGGGAATTCCACAGATTCACAACCCTTTGTATGAAGAAGTTCCTCCTCAATTCAGTCCTAAATCTGCTTCCCCTTATTTTGAGGCTATGTCCCCTAGTTCTAGTTTCACCCACCAATGGAAACAACTTCCCTGCTTCTATCTTATCTATTCCCTTCATAATCTTATATGTTTCTATAAGATCTCCCCTCATTCTTCTGAATTCCAATGAGTATAGCCCCAGTCTACTCAGTCTCTCCTCATAAGCCAACCCTCTCAACTCCGGAATCAACCTAGTGAATCTCCTCTGCACCCCCTCCAGTGCCAGTATATCCTTTCTCAAGTAAGGAGACCAAAACTGTCCACAGTACTTCAGGTGTGGCCTCACCAGCACCTTATACAGCTGCAACATAACCTCCCTGTTTTTAAACTCCACCCCTCTAGCAATGAAGGACAAAATTCTATTTGCCTTCTTAATTACCTGCTGCCACTGCAAACCAACTCCTTGAGATTCCTGCACAAGGACACCCAGGTCCCTCTGCACAACAGCATGCTGCAATTTTTTACCACTTAAATAATAGTCCATTTTGCTGTTATTCCTACCAAGATGGATGACCACACATTTACCAACATTGTACTCCATCTGCCAGCCCCTTGCCCACTCACTTAGACTATCTATATCCCATTGCAGACTTTCAGCATCCTCTGCACACTTTACTCTGCCACCCATCTTAGTGTCATCTGCGAATTTTGACACACTACACTTGGTCCCCAATTCCAAATCATCTATGTAAATCGTAAACAATTGCGGTCCCAACTCTGACCCCTGAGGCACAACACTAGTCACTGATCGCCAATCAGAAAAACACCCATTTACTCCCACTCTTTTCCGAGGCAGCGGGAAATGTAGACAGAGTCAATGGATGGGAGGCGGGTTTGCGTGATGGATTGGGCTACATTCACGAAACTTTGTGGTCTTGGGCAGAGCAGGAGCCATATCAAGATGTGATCCAACCAGAAAGAATGCTTTCTATGGTGCACCTGTAAACGTTGGTGAGAGTCGTAGTTGACATGCCAAATTTCCTTAGTCTTCTGAGAAAGTAGAGGTGTTGGTAGGCTTTCTTAACTATAGTGTCAGCATGGGGGGTACCAGGACAGATTGTTGGTGATCTGGACACCTAAAAACTTGAAGGTCTCAACCCTTTCTACTTCGTCCCTGTTGATGTAGACAGGGGAATGTTCTCCTTTATGCTTCCTGAAGTCGATGGCAATCTCCTTCGTTTTGTTGACATTGAGGGAGAGATTATGGTTGCTGCACCAGTTCACCAGATTCTCTATCTCATTCCTGTACTCTGTCTCGTCATTGTTTGAGATCCGACCCACTATGGTGGTGTTGTCAGCAAGATTGAAAATCGAATTGGAGGGGAATTTGGCCACACAGTCTTGGTGTCTAAGGAGTATAGTAGGGGGCTGAGAACACAGGCTCCACTGTGTGGGATACCACTGTTGAGGATGATCGTGGAGGAGGTGTTGTTGCCTATCCTTACTCATTGCGGTCTGTGAGTTAGGAAGTTCAGGATCCAGTCACAGAGGGAGGTGCTGAGGTGTGGTCTTACTAATACCTGTACACGTGTGCAAGACTTCCTTACATTTATATTCCCTTTTTACAATTTTGGCCAACATTCGTTGGCATTCCTAATGATCTGACTTACCTGCATGCTAGTTTTTTTTCATGTATGAGGCCATCCACATTTCTCTGTACTGCAGTATTCTGTAATCTTTCTACATTTCAATAATGTTCTGTTTTTCTATTGTTCCTACCAATGTGGATATTGTCACATTTTCCCACATTATACTTGATCTGTCACATTTGTTCCTTAACCTGTCCATGTTCCTTTGCCGATTATTTTTGTCCTCCTTTTAACTTGCTTTCCCACCTATGTTTGTATTATCAGCAAATGTGGCTACTATACACTCAATCCCATCATTTGTTATTAATATAGATTGTAAATTGTTGAAGCCCCGCCACTGTTCCCTTTGGTTCCCTGTTAGTTACAGTTTCCCAACCTAAAAATGACCCATTAATCACAACTCAATTCTATCTCAGTTTACTTTTCCTCTTCCTTCATGCTGTCAGATTATTTGTCCAACATCCAGGTGAACTGTAATTTTCTCCAGATCAACAATAGAAAGTCTCAACTGAATCCATTGTCTGTGTCTTCATTGGACTAAACTCTGTCCCCATATCACTGACCCTATGAAGCTTTGCAGACACTGTCGCAAGCTGAGACGGATCACATTTTGATCTGTTTGCCCTAAAGCAGAGTTCCTGCTCCCATATCTCAAGTCTGCAATATGATTCACCACAGCCCATCCTCTATCTCATCTGTTGCAGAGTTGACTATTTCACGGCTCTCTTGGCAATTCTTTCAACTTTGTCCCTCCATAAACTTCAGCACATCTGACCTACTACTGGAATTCTGTCCTGCATCATGTTCCGGTCACCTATCACCCCAGTCTTCACTGAGCTGAATTGGTTTCCACTCCCCAGTGCCTCACATTTAACACTTTCATTCTTGTGCTCAAGTCCTTCCACGGCTTTACATCTCCCTACCTCTGTAACCCCCTACAACCCTTCCCAAACTATCTGTTCCCTGTCTCTGGCGACTTGTCCATTGCCCATCTTTTGGACTCGGTAACCACAGCTTGTGCTGAAGAAGCTGGCAGCTGTGAGTAACCACATCCTGAGACATATGAAGGCACCTCTGGCATTGCCTTTCACTCATCTCTGGATAAGAACACTGCCTGTGATACGCCCATGGCCAGGCCAGTAGTTGCCATTGCAATATACCCTGTTTTCCAGCATATTGACCTTACAGAGGCCCTGCTGCCTCTTGCTGCTCAGGCCCTTGCTTCACCTGGCCTTGTGCCAACCTGCGAAGAACCATCCTTTTCCACATCTGGATGAGAGGCATTACCAAGCCAGGGTTGCCTGCATCATTGATACCTCTGTTGAATATGTGAATAAGTTGAAGTGATATATTAAGTTGTCATGTCCTTTACAGTTTTCCCTCCATTTCAAAGTCAAAATGCTAAGCCCTCACCTGGCCTAGATCTAGACATGGCATCCCTATCCACGCCTTCCAGTGAAGGACATTGTGTAGGACCAGGGATGGGTGGTGTTCTCATTCATAAATGAATGCGCATAAAGACATTGTTCTTTGAATGGGATAATGAGAGCCATATGCAAGACATCTCACAAGGAAGTCTCTCTGCTTCTCTCCACTACCCTCGCAACTCTATAGTGAGACCATTGCTTTGGCAGCATAGAACGACTAACCACATGATCCTTTTTTAAATTTCAGTCATTCAAGAGATGTGGGCTTTGCTGGCTAGGCCAGCATTCATTGCCCATCCCTAATTACCCTTGAGCTGGTGGCCGTGAGTCACCTTCTTCAACCGCTAAAGTCCATGTGGTGTAGGGACACCCACAGTGCTGTCAGGAAGGGAGTTTCATGGTTTTGACCCAACGTCAGTGAAGGAACAGTGATATATTTCCAAGTTAGGATGGTGAGTGGCTTGGAGGGGAACTTCCAGATAGTGGTGTTCCCATGCATCTGCTGCCCTTGTCCTTTTAGATAGTGGTCATGGGTTTGGAAGGGGCTGTCGATGGAGCCTTGGTGAGTTCCTGTAGTGCAGCTTGAAGATGGTACACACTGCTGCTACTGTGTGTTGGTGAGGGAGGGAGTGAATGTTTGTGAAAGAGATGCCAATCAAGTGGGCTGCTTTGTCCTGGGTGGTATTAAGCTTCTTGAGTATTTATTGGAGCTGCATCCAGGCAAGGTGAGATTATTACATCACACTCCTGAATTCTGCTTTGTAGGTTGTGGACAGGCTTTGGGGATTCATGAGGTGAGTTACTCGCTGCAGGGTTCCGAGCCTCTGACCTCTTTTTTGCACAGAATTTGTATGGCTAGTCCAGTTGAGTTTCTGGTCAGTGGTGATGTTGATAGCAGGGAATTCAGTGATGGTAATACCACTGAACATCAAGGGGTGACGGTTAGACCCTTGCTTATTTGAGATGGTCATTTCCTGGTACTTGTGTGGTATGAATGTTACTTGCCACTTGTTAGCCCAAGCCTGGATATTGTCCTGTATCTGAGGAATCATGAATGGTGCTGAACATTGGCAATCATGAGCAAATATCCCCACTTCTGAACTTATGATGGAAGGAAGGTCATTGATGCAGCAACTGAAGATGGTTGGGCCTAGGACACTCCCATGAGGAATTCTTACAGTGATGTCCTGGAGTTGAGATGACTGATCTCCAACAACCACAACCCTTTGTGTTAAGTGAGACTCCAACCAACGGGGTGTTTTCTCCCTGATTCCCATTGACTCCAGTTTTGCTAGGGCTCTTTGCTGCCACACTCAATCAAGTTCTGTTTGTGAACAGAATTCCCACTCACCTGAAGAAGGGGCTCAGAGCCTCGAAAGCTTGTGTGGCTTTTGCTACCAAATAAACCTGTTGGACTTTAACCTGGTGTTGTTAAACTTCTTACTGTGTTTACCCCAGTCCAACGCCGGCATCTCCACATCATGACACTCAATCAAATGCAGCCTTGATATTAAGGGCACTCATTCTCAACTTCTTGGAGTTCAGCTCTTTTGTTTGTGTTTGAACCAAGGCTGCAATGAGGTCAGGAGCTGAGTGACCAGGTGGAACCCAAACTGAGCAGGTTATTGTTAAGCTACTGCCTTTTGATTGCACTCTTCACCCCTTCCATCATTTAACTGATTGTTAAGAGTAAACTGATGAGGTGGTAATTGGCTAGGTTGGATTTGTACTGCTTTTTATGTACAAGACATTCCTGGACAATTGTCCACATCGCTGGGTAGATGCCAGTGTTGAAGCTGTACTGGAACATCTTGGCTAGGCGTTCTGGAGCGCGAATCATCAGTACTAGCGACTGGAATATTGTCAGGGCTCATAGCCCTTGCAGTACCCCGTGCCTTCAACTGTTTCTTAATATCATGTGAGTGAATCAAAGTAGCTGACATCTGTGATGTTGGGGACCTTTGGAGGAGTCTGAGATAGATTATCTACTCAGCACTTCTGGCTGAAGATTGCTGCAAATGTTTCAGCCTTGCCTTCTGCACTGATGTGCTTGGCTCCTCCATCATTGAGGATGGGAATATTTGTGGAGCCTCCTCCTCTTCCAGTGAGTTGTTTAGTTGTCCACCACCATTCAAGGCTGGATGTGGCAGGACTACAGAGTTTGGATCTGATCCTTTGATTGTGGAATTGCTTAACTCTCTTATCACCTGTTGATTATGCTGCTTAGCACGTAACTAGTCCTATGTTGTAGCTTCACCAGGTTGGCACTTCATTTTTAGATATGTCTGGTGCTGGTCCTGGCATGACCTCCTTCTCTCTTCCTTGAACTAGGGTTTATCCCCTAGTTTGGTGGTAATGGTAGAGTGGGGGATTTGCGAGACTATAAGGTTAAAGACTGTTGTTGGGTACAATTCTGCTGCTGCTGATGGCCCACAGTGCCTCATGAGTCCCCAGTCTTGAGTTACTAGATCTGTTTGAAATCTATCCCATTTAGAATGGTGCTGGTGCTACACAACACAATGGAGGTATCCTCAATGTGAAGAAGGGACTTTGTCTCATCTTGTCAGCCATGATCATTTACTGGGAGGGTGGAGGTTTAGAGTCGTGAATTGGTTGCCCTCCACCCAGCTGTGCCCCTTGGAGGCATTCCACTCCACTCCCTTCCTCCCCTTGATCCCTGCTTCTGACAAATGGCACAGAATAAATGTAATTCTATACCTTCTTGGGATCTTGTTATAAGAATCATGAGTTGGGAACAAACCATGTTGCCATGTGGGTGAAACCATAGACATGAGGTGCAAATGAGCGTTTTTGACACCCAGTTCCCTTATATTTATATATATTATATATATATTTATATAACTTATATTTATGGAATTATTAGTGCCCCTTTTGTTGGCTACTTGTGCTGATCTTGAACAACACCAACTTTGAACGATCTCACTGCCTGACTAACTGTGAGGTCAAGGTCAATTTGGAAAAATGTTGTTTGCCACCGTTCAAACTTGCCCCACCACTTTCTACCCTCCTCCTGTCACCCACCAACTGTCCTGCCCCCCCATCACCATAAACCCATTCAATCTCTCTGTTACCCTAGCCCCATAGCCACAAGCCATTCCTCCCCTCAAGAGCTGACACCTGTTACTTTCCCATGTGCACCCTGCCCCTGCCCCCTCCTGTTATCCGAGCCAGTTGTCTAGACCCCCTCTGTAATCCACCCGATGAGACCATAACCTACCAAATTTTCACCTTGGAACTTCCGCCCTACCTCATCCCACTTCCTTTCTGACTGTGACTGTTCCCACCTATCAGCAGTGTCCTGAGTTCACCACGCAGAACCCCACCCTTGACACTATCAACTCCACCCTCTAAGACACAAACCTGCTCTCCCCCATCTTTCCCTGGATACTGTCCCCATCCTTCTCCTGTCTAGCCTTTGCTCCACCCTTTCACCCTATCCTCTCCCTACAAGCCTTCGCTCATAACCCTTGTCCAGCCTTGGTCCAGTGATTACTAACAGCACTCGTGAAGTTACATGAGGCCCCCAAGAAGGAGAATGAAACATTGATAGACCTCAAAATCATGGTAGAGATGAAAATACGCTTGGTGCACACCAATGTACCTGAACAGATGCCTGAGTATAGTGACTAGGGAATTTTCACATTAACTTCATAAACTTTACATACAGTTGTTGTGTTCAGGCTCTAACTGGTAGCTTCTTTGAGCGCACCAGCCCAGCTGGAACATGGAATCAGAAATTACCCTCTAGATATCTTCCTTTCCTTTGACTGTGGAATTGTGTTTAATGTGGGAAATCAAAGGAATGGACAGAAAGAAAATGCAATTTTTTTGGCCTCTCTTATGATGTCTGGTTAGCATTGAATTGTGTCACCCTGTTTATTGGTTTCTTTTTCATGGTATATAAGGTAAATGCAAACCATGATTATTTTAAAGTGTTGACAAGATAAATCTTTAGAATCAAGCAGCTATTTTGAGGAATTCCTTTGTCTCTGGCTGTGCAAGCCCTGGGGAAATAGATTACCAATTGCAGCTGGTAGAACTGCACAGTTTTGCTCTGCTTAAGTTACATGCAGATAAAATGGAAGCCCCAGCAGGACAGCAGAAATGTTAAACGATCAACAGTGTAATGTAATATTTTACTCCGTGCTATTTATTTATCAGATTGTTGTCCATAGAACAGGAATACCAGTGAATTTCTCGCCACCTGCACCAAATTACAATGCACAGGTCCTTGAAGCAAGCTGCACTTGCTCACAGTCTTAAGAAAGACTGAAACATCTGGCCCATTGTGGATGTTGGGCTTGTGATGTCATCAAAAATCCATTTGAGCTTGCCTCTGGTTTCGTGTCAAATAAATTAAATTACACCTTAGGTCACTTGGAGTAATTCCCAGAGGATGGATTGGAGTATGAACATATGGGTTTCCAGGTAAAAACAGCCAATACCATTTACGTTCATACAAATAAGGCATATAGAGCAAAGAACAGCACAGGAACAGGCTCTTTGGCCCACCAAGCCTGTGCGGATACATGACGCCTTTCTAAACTAAAGACCTTTTTCCTCTACGAGGTCCATCTCCCTCTATTCACTGTCTATTCATGTATCTCTCAATTTGCCTCTTAAACAAAGGACGTTCAATTTTCCTGATTAACCGCCAGAAATCTTTTCCGAACATAGGTTTGTGCGGGATGTTATCGCATTGTATGCATCACTGATGCTTTTTTTGTTATCTGTCCTGTATTTAAGCATTTTTGGTGACTTAAGCTATATAATTGTAACAGTTGATAGGAATATAGAAACAGGAGTAGCCTACCCAGCTCCTAAAACTTGATCTCCATTTAGCTCATTTGTATCTCAACTTCACTTGGATTCTCCTGAATTTGCTGCATGAGTTTGGTGGAAATTCAGACAAATTGGGTAAAGTTTAAGTTAGGTTACCCTAATGGATCTGGAGAACTATAGCCTACTACTTTTCTTAATAAAAAGACTCTTTTTATTAGTGGGATTGTACTTCTCCTCACCCCTGTGTTTAGGATGTTGATGTATCACATGCACAGGGTCAAAATTTGGGGTGTCCCAGTTTTACCAATTCTCATTATCCATCAAGGAAGGTCCCTTCCATCATGGCGGATAACCCGTTGACATTTTTCATCTCCTTGATGGCTAAACATGTTTTGAATTGTTTGTGTTAAATTACTTTGTGAACTTAAGGTTGTTTGTTGATTATAATTAAATACAGAATTCTGAGTTGAATTTTAACTAAATATGTTAAATGTTATACATGTAGTCTATCTGTTCTACAAAATCTGTGCCAAATATCAGATCAGTGCGAAGAATTTAATATATCGTTAAACACAGCAGTTATTTTGCTGTGTTGGCCTGGCTGATACACAATCTGTAGAAACCGAAATAAAAACAGAAAATGCTGGAAAGGTTCTGCGGGTCAGACATGTTTAAAGTTTATTTATTAGTGTCAGAAGTAGGCTTACATTAACACTGCAATTAAGTCACTGAAAATCCCCTGGCTGCCACACTCCGGTGCCTGTTCGAGTACACAGAGAGAATTTAGCATGGCCAATGCACCTAACCAGCACGTCTTTCGGAGAGAGAAATAGCAAATTGTTCATTCTTTCTTCTGCAGAAGCTGCTGTGTTTTTGATTTCACGGCGTGAAACAACTTTTCAAATGTAAGCTCCTGAATGTGCAGTAGTTAGTTTTTAAAATTGTGTTGCATGGTGATGCATCAAGTTAACTCGCCTTTCGCAACGACTGCAGGTGCAAAACTGTTACCAGCCTCTGTTTGGCAGAAGGCAAATATTCAGTTTCTGGCATCCAGAAGCCACAACTCCTTTGATGGGCTTGACATATTGAATGTTCCACTTGAGTTCCAGTTGGAAACAGTGTTTCCCCAGACCTGACTGGGGGGATCAACTTTTGTGGTCAAGTGTATGGGGCTTCGCCTTTATTGTGTTATCACTGGCTTTTGGGTTGCTATTGGGAAAGGTGCTAAGAAAATAACTTCTGTTATTTCTTTAGCTTTCCTTGAGACCATTAAAACTTTATTTGAAGTGCTCCTTCTATTTGTCATACTTTTGCCAAGAGTAGACAACACAAGTTGCATTGACTAGTGTAGGTAATTTGCAGTTTTGCAGCTGATGCCATCCAATAGGCTTTAAGTTGTTTGAATATCTTGCAGGATTTTGAGAAGTAGGCTAAGAAGGGCAAAAATATAATTTACAAAAATACCAGCATTCGTACACGACTGAAACAGTGAGCCAAGTGCCAAGATGGTCTTTTCCTGCAGTCATTTCACCCTTGTTGTTTTGTGGGAGAAACAAATTGTTCCTTCAGTTCTGATTGTGTGTTCAGGGGATGACATGACACCAGGGTGATTCAAGGCTATTTGCAACCTTCAGGGGAATCATGAACAAACCTAACTAACAATGCTATCAGAGCAGTGATAGAATAGAACAGGGAGTGACAGGTTTTGGCTAACAAAGAATTAAGACAATGTGACAAATGCTGATTTAATTTTAATATATCACAGTGGTACTAAAACGTTTATTGTCCTTTTTATTGGAAGAGGCAGAGAGCAGGTCACATATCTCATAAGGAGTTTACGTGCAAAGTTATAGATTAATTATGACTCGTGCAGTTTATTTAGATAAGGAAAATTTAATGTTATATTTCTTGCACTGATTTTCCAAATAAAATAATTTATTTACACGTTCCATTAGGAACAGGAGCACTTGTATAGATTTTAATTTTATTCTGCGCTTATATTCAGTCTGAAGAGATGGCAAACGAAGCAAAAGTCGATTAAAGGCAGGCCATTGCCCCAGTAAATTTGCTGGGGAAAGCATTTGGCCCAATATAAATACACAAGATTATCTCCGCATAAAGACTGTTGGTTACCATGGAAGAGAGTAGGTCACAAGCTGCCAACCTGTCCAGGATCTTGGCTAGTATTTTATAGCAGTTAGCGTGTACGGATAGAGGCTTGTAGGTTTTTTTTGCACCATGACTTTTTGATTATTGGTGTGTTTGAAGCTATGTTGATTGTGTTTAGATGAGTTTCAGTAAGAGTAGTGTCTCAATAGGACTGAGCATTATAAGCCTTGTCTCAATAACTATTGAGTTCTGGAATTTCCCAGATCAGAAACTTTCTTCTTCTGTCTGGATCTCCATGGCTGGGATTGGCAAATGTCAGAGTGTTTCTTGCAGAGTGGCATGGATTTCTGAGGCATGCAGTTAACCATAAAATCTGTGTTTCTGCGTGGCTAAAGAATTAGAGATTACTTTTCATCCTGCTGACATATTGGGCCCGATTTTACCATCAAAACGGACGCGAAAACTTGGTAAAGTCGGGCATGAGGCGAGTAGTGTGATCCGTGCCCGCCTCCACGCCAGTTCCCCCTTTACCAAGGCCCGGAAATGGCCACGATTGGGACTGCACCCGAAATGGCCATTTAAATGCATTTGCTTGCATTTTAATTGACTTAATGGGCTGCATGCCCAATCTTACTGGCACTTCCCCCTTTACCACCGTGTTCACCCATCCAGAAACAGACATTCTCCACAGAAGTTCAATTCGGGCGCTTCAGTTAGTGAGGAGGTAAGTGCCGAGCGTCCGATGCTCTCTGCTTGAGATCGGAGGTGGGAGAGGAAGGGGGATCCGCTGCCACAATGCCTGAGATCAGTGGGAGGGAAGGATGGTCCAGTGCTACTCTGCCTGAGATCAGTGGAGGGAAGGGGGAGGGGCCCGCGATCGGTCTGGGGGGGGGGGGGGGGTCAGCAATATTTTGGGGGGGGGGGGGGGGCAATGTCTGTGGGGGCCAGGGGGAGGCATTATCCGGCCCGGGAGCAATCTGGCAGGGGAGCCATATTCTATTAAAAGAATTTCTGCGTATGCGCAGTTGGAGGCACAGATTGGAGCTGCAGGGTTTTGGGTGCGTTAAGCCCCACCCACAGGCTTTTGCAGCACGATTCAGATTCGCTGATATTTTTGCAGGCAGAATGCGTATGAGGGCGTCCGAGAACGGGCCTAAAAGTCTGATCTGAAACACTCCCAGTTTCAAGTCCGCCCAGCACTTCGAATCAAAATGGTAAAATAGGGCCCATTATTTGACCATTCTATCTGCTATCACAGAGGACACATGATGGCTGGGATTTAATGTGGGCGATGGGGGTCTGGTCCACTGGTGGGAGAACCCTCGTGGGTATCCCATGTTGCTTCCGTGAGGGAGGTCCAACCAAATTAAGTGCCCATCAGACCAATGCTCATCAACAGACTTTCCCTCTGAGAGCTATCATATTCAGCAGGCCCCCACTGCTAACAGCGCCACCGATCTTGGTGGTTACTGCTGGTGATGCTCTAAGGACTTCACCAGGGGTTGTCACTGGATCCCTGCTGTGTGACTCACGTTTCATCCCCGAGCAACCACAAGATTCTGCCGGGCACAGGGATAATTGGTGCCAAGCGGCTCATGAATGAGCCTAATTTAGATCTCGCAGTGAGTGGGCAGGTTGTGCATGTCATCCCCTTCCCACCTCTGACATTTGCAGGAGGTTTCCCTGTCTCCGGCAGACTGATGCACAACCTCCCGTGCAATTTATTGGGCCCAGCCACCATGTTATCGCCATGAAGGGCTGGATTAAATTTCACCCAGTGACTTTTCTCACTTCCCCTCCCCCATCATTGTATTTGGTCTGTGTGGTGTGTTGTGTGAATTTTCTGGCCCAACCGATGATGAATTGTCAAATTCACCTCGAGCTTGATTTGTGTCTTTTGTGCCAACTTATTTGCTAACCGTTCTTTCTTCCAGGACTCTCTGGATGGTGCAGTATTTTGTAACTCTGGATTGTCCCCCTGAAGACTACATTGGTAATTCCCCTGGGGAATTTAGGGAAGGTATCAGCATATCCATTTTCCTCTGAGCAGCTAAGTGAGTTGTGCCTACATGGAGGCCATGATCACCACCAAGCAGTGCTAGGTTTACTCATTAGTGTTGGGGGTATGGTGGTAGTTAGTGAAGGTGAGTTCCAGAATTCACTGCTGGATGGCTAAAGGCCCAATCTAACAGTTTTTAACTAAACATAGAAATATAGAGGAGGCCATTTGGCCCTTTGAGCCTGCTCCGCCATTCATTACGATCATGGCTGATCTAGGCTGTAACTAGGACTCTTCTGGAATACTTTTTGTGTGTGTTTCAAAATAAGATGAATTCCTATGCTATGCATGATCCTCCAAACCTGGGTCTTTGTATCACCTGTGCATTGTTGTGTGTGCGTGCGCGCGCGTGTGTGTGTGTGTCAGACACTGCAGAGCATGTCATTCTGACATATCATGGTGACATCCTGCCCAATGAAGCACTCATTGCGGTGAATGCGGCAGCCAATTTGCATTCACCAAACTTGCACAAAACAGCAATGTGGTAGTGAGCAGATAATCTGTCGTTGAGTCTGTTTAGCTGGGTCAGGGTGGTAGTACCTGGAGATATGGCTAATGTCAGCTCCCATGATCACTGTGTTTCTGGCCTCTGATATGGGAGGAAAAGCAGGATGTTGAAATAGGGAATGTTGGGGAAATTATTCATTTAAAGCATAGATGTTTAAAATTGGAATCGGCGACGGCATGGTGGCACAGTGGTTAGCACTGCTGCCTCACAGTGCCAGGGACCCGGGTTCGATTCCCAGCTTGGGTCACTGTCTTGTGGAGTTTGCACGTTCTCCCTGTGTCTGTGTGGGTTTCCTCTGGTTTCCTCCCACAGTCCAAAGATAGAAACAGAAAATAGGAGCAGGAGGAGGCCATTTAGTCCTTTGAGCCTGCTCCGCGATTCATTAAGATCATGGCTGATCATCCAACTCAATAGCCCAGTCCTATAGAAACATAGAAGGGAGGGCAGGTTAGGTGAATTGGCCATGCTAAATTTTCCCTCAGTGTACCCGAACAGGCGCCGGAATGTGGTGACTCGGAGATTTTCGTAATACCTTCACCTCTGTGACTGTAAGCCTACTTGTGACTAATAAATAAACTTTAACTTTAGTTAACCCTTCATTAGGACAAGGTAACCATCCTCTCTCAGGATGGTCATCTGTAAGATGATGTGGAGAGGCTTGTTAATGAAAATGGTCCAACTTGTGCCCTTGGGTGACCAAGAGGATACCACTATTTGATCCGCCCAACACATTATGAATTTAACTTGCATCAAAAAGTTGAGGTGGGTCTCTTGCTTCTTCTTGATCAGGATTTTCTTCCAATTGATTTGGCAATTTCGACCCTTACGGTTTAGGCAGATAACTTACCATAGGCTTTGGACTGTTCTGTTATGTAAAGGGCTGATGATGGAAGGTAATTGGGGTATTCGGATCTCTTCAACGTTGTGACTTACTTTGGGTGCTGTCTAAAATGGAGGAACTGTCTCTTTCTGCTGTGACATTGTCCCCTTGTTCCTCCTCACAATCAAACTGTAGTTTCTGTGGTTAAAGTCTGTTTATTCATTGTAGCCCATTGGGTTTCAATTTGATTTTCTCTTGTTCCTAAGCTCTTGTCTTTTGGTTTCCTGCTGGTCATTTTGGTCTTGGACCTTCTTGGTTTAAGATTTGCTTTGAGCGCTGCCTTTTTGCTTGTCTGGTTTGGTGCTTATGAAGGAGCTGGAATATCTGCACTGCACTTCTTATGCACATATATGCTGGAACTCTACCGCCCCGCTCACCACGGAATCAGAGCGGACAATTGAAATGTCTGTTGACCTCGGGTGGGAATTTCCGGTCTGGCTTGAGTGAGGCCATAAAATCCCACCCATAGTGTCAATTCTTGTGGGGAATTGTGTGCGCGTGCGCGCCCAATGGAGTGACATACCTGGGACAGATTTGAAAAGGTCACACAAATGGTACGCTCCCCTTTGTATAGCCAAAAACCTGGAGAAACATACTCGACCTTCTGTCAGTGTGTGACGGAGAAGTCTCCAGAAATTCTGAATGTTTAGTACGTCCGTGATCTTAGCCAAGGCATTATTACCCCATTCATCTGAAGATTGAGGAACCCTACAAAGGCAAATGACATTGTGGGTCCTTGGTCATTGAAGCTAAAGTTCCATGAGAATGTTCTAGTGTCAGGTACTTCTGAAACGTATTTACTGTTGTTAGTTTCAGAAACACAACAGACAATTTATCTTAGAATCTTAGAAACCCTACAGCACAGAAAGAGGCCATTCGGCCCATCGAGTCTGCACCGACCGCAATCCCACCCAGGCCCTACCCCCACATCCCTACATATTTACCCACTAATCCCTCTAACCTACGCATCCCAGGACACTAAGAGCAATTTAAGCATGGCCAATCAACCTAACCCGCACATCTTTGGACTGTGGGAGGAAACCGGAGCACCCGAAGGAAACCCACGCAGACACGAGGAGAATGTGCAAACTCCACACAGACAGTGACCCAAGCTGGGAATCGAACCCAAGTCCCTGGAGCTGTGAAGCAGCAGTGCTAACCACTGTGCTACCGCGCCGCCCCCTTTATGCAAAGCAAAATCCAACAGAAAGAGTAATCCGATAAGTTACCAGGTAATCTTGTTTTAAGTGATGTTGGTTGAGAATAAAGGTTGTGCAGAGCACTGGGAGACCTCCCCTGTCCTTCTCTGGGATCTTTTGCAGCACCTATGAAGGCAAATGGGGCCTAAGATTAACTTCTCATCTGAAAGGCAGCATTTGCAACAGTGCGGCACTCTCTCGGTACTGCACTGAAGTGTCAGTCCAGATGATTTTACTCATGTTTCAAGAATAGGTTTGAATCCATCACGACTTTCTACACCGAGGCAAAAGCATCATCACTGAACCACAACTGACCCCGAATGACAAGTCAGTTTGTCTTTTCATGATGGTGTTGGCTGATAGGGCGCGAGATACTGGGGAAAAAGATTCCTCTGTTCTTTCAAAATACTTTCACATCTATAGAATGGGCTGATGGGTCTTCAGCTTCGACAGCGGGATGGATTTTCACCATCGAGGCAGAGAGCTTGAGTCGGGAGGTTTCCTGACACGGACCTGCCTGCACATAAAGGGCTCCATCCCACACTATTTCTGCTTCAGGGAATTGAAGATGTGATGGAGTTGGACCTGGCATTTTGGAAGAGGCCACAGTGGGCAAGCGAGCATCGCAGGGGGCGGGCAATGTCACAGTGGGCAGGTTAAAAGACTATCCTCGTTCTCTGAGACTTTGACCTTGTTTTTGAGGTAGTCAGACTGATGTGTGAGAAGCTGGAGGATCCACCGTTGCAGCAATAATTCTGCTGGCTTGCAAAGAGCGATGAATGTGTAGACTTTGGGGCTTTTCAGGACATATGACTGGGATCCTTGTAATCTAATTTGACAGCTGATAGGGTGAATCAGACACGCTGTGCTCACCCTGAAACCGGAAAATCCCATTTGAGGTCAACGGACCTTTCCATTGTCCGCCCCTAGTCCGCTCCAATTCCCGTGGCAGGCGGGACGGTAAAATTAACCTCGATGAGTCGGGGGTTATGGAATGGCCTGGTTGGATTGCAGACTTGGAATCGAGAGCAAATAACTTTCATAATGGTACTCTGGCGGCATCTTCATTAGATTAATCTTCATTATTCTCACCTCCGTTGTGAGTGTTGTTGGGCAGAAATTTGGGTCTGGAACTGCTTGGTTCAAATGTCTGCTTGGTTCATGATGTCATGATTCAAAATGATGGACAAAGGAATGTCAAATGAACTGGTTAATTGCTTGTCGGCTAATAACATCAACAAGAAATTGGGTCTCAAAATGAATCAAAATTATAATATTACGAGCAGTAGCTCTTCATTGCAGTAATTGCCACAGAGTTTTGTAATCTTTATTACAAGATGACTGTCTACATTGCCTTGACCTTGTGTTTTTTGCCATCTTATGCTTGGAGCCAGGATCTGATGTATTTCCTTGAATCCCACAAGAGAAGGACTAGTGTGTTCAGGTTCACAACATGAAACTTGGCACATCTAAGACAAGAACTTGTATTGTATTTCTTTTACATTTAATCAAAGCAACAACTTGTACTTATGAGGCATATTTAACATAGAAAAATGATTCAAAGAGCTTCATGGAGGAGTAATCAAAAAAAATGGACGCTGAGCCAAAAGAGACATTGGGAGCTCTAGTTAAAAAATGAATTTTAAGGAGGCTCATAAGTGGGGTGCAGGACAAGGGAATTACAGTGGCCTTGATGGCCGCCTAGGAGGAAGGAGAAATCTATACAGAAGAGGTCAGGGTCAGGAACAGAGTGTTACTGGAGGACGGTGGTGCATTGAGGTTACAAGGAGGAGATCAGAGATGAGGAATGGAAGGATTTAATCACACAGATTGGAATTTTAAATTTAGGGTCCACGCCGTGGATGTTTGTATGGAATTTGAAAGTGTTTGACAAAGTACCACGTAAAAAGATTATTAACAATCATGAAATAGTGTCAATTTGGATGAAACATTGGCTTAAGGACAGAAAACAGTGCATGGTGGTTACGAGGCATTGATGCATTGAGATCGAGTGACAGCTGTGAAAGGGGAACGTAACTTTGCTGACTGAGGGAGGGAAGTAGTAGCCCTACAGCGGCTTGTGGGAGACAGAAGGAAGAACCTGGATTACACAAGGGAAGTCAATATCTTTAGATGATAGATCAGGCATGATTCTGGGGATAGCATTTTCCTGAATATAGGAGGAAAAATGGTGCTTGAGGAAGATCCAAGTGTCTTGTCCGCCTCCCAGCCAGCCCTGTATAGAGATCATGGCCAGAGCGAAGGGATGTATGTCTGAGTGCACATCTAGCAGCCATTGATCGTTCTACAGGACTTAGCTGCCTTAGCGGTCACAACATCTCCAGGGAGGAAGCTAACCACTCACATGCAAGAGCCATGGCGGCACTTGGAACTTGAATGGATTCTCTCCTCCACTCATTGCTCAAGGCTGAGCATGGCTTCTGACATCTCCACCAGATGTTCCCCTACGTATCTCTGCATCTCCACTCAGTTCCTTACAACCATTTCAAGAGGGATGTTATCAGCATGCAGGTCAACAGTCCTCCGGCTGTCAGAGACCTTGACTGTCACATCCTCCATTAGCTGTAGGGATGTGTCTGGTGTGTTAACCAAATTGTGACCCCCAAGTCTAACCATGAATGCATACTCACTGAGGGTACGGTCTCTGCGGGCTGGTGGAGCATTTATAGGAATGATGTGATGGTTCATCCTCTGAGTGTTCAGTGTCATCATCCTCAGAGCTGAAGGTTGAGCTTGGTACAGCCTGGCTTGGACATTTCATTTAACTGCAAGGACCTGCAGTGGAGAATTCAAAGAATTAGTCACACAATCCCATTTCCCATCAATGTATCATGCTGTACGTCCAGTTATCAACACCAGATCGGATGTCTTGAAGTTCTGACCTCCATGTGCACATGAGTGGCCAGTTTCTTTCTGGATAAATTGGCTGCCTGCACTTTGGCAGAGGTCAGTCTTGGAACGCTCCATTGTAATATGTGCCCATTTATCTGGCAGGCTGACAAAAGAATTAAGTGTCCTCCCAATAGTGCCTAACCTCTTTATGAGCGTATGTACCTGTTATATCTCCTGTGCCCTCCCTATTAAATGTTCCACACAGGCACTGCTCTGCAACTGGCACATCTTGCACATGCATTCAGTCCACATGTTCTATCTGAGCTGAGGCTGCAACCCAAACTCCCATCTGGCATTCTTCTTCACTCGGGCATTTACATCGCTGTATGCCCTCATGAGTATCAGTTGGCAGTGATGACACCGTGTCACTTAACCTTTATAGGTCAGTCACCTTTTTGTGGCACTGGACCCAATCATGCTTTTGGACTCCACAGATATTAATCTCTGCTGGCAGGCCACTCTGCTGGTGAAAGAGTCTCCTGTTGCCAACACTGGGAAACGAGGCCTCCCGCCGTTTCCGGATGGCCAGAAGAAGAACCTGTAGGGAGACATCGCTCAACTGTGGGGGCCACTCATCTATACTGGGACATTACAGGTAATGGGTATCAGCAGGTGGCAGAGCAGCAGCAGTCTCGGCAAGAGCGGGTGACAGGGGGATCAGCAGTTCCACAAATCCATTGGGAGGTGATAGATTAGAATGGAGGGAAGATGCAGCAGTTTCCAAAATCACCACCCACTCACAAGCAGTAACACTGATCCTGCTGAATGACAGGGAGCGAATGCCTGTCCGGCTGATGTTTATTAAATATGACAACTAGAACTTCAATCCTGTGAACAGGGCTGGTGACTTCTGGCTCCTCCCCATAATTAACCGGGGCTCTAACCTCTGCATATTGTATCTAATTGAATGGCCACCATGCGTGGCCAGCCATGCTGACTATGAGCGAAAGTGCCACGCATTTAAGGTCCCACAATCGGGACCCATGACATTAGAAGAAGATTTTGCCCATGAGTAATTAAAAATAATGTCCATGATGCCAAACTTGGAGGAATGACAAACAGTGAGGATGATACAAATTGACTGCAACAAGACAGATAGGCAAGCAGAATGGGCAGACTGGTGGCAAATGGAATTTAGTACAGAGTAGTGTGAGGTGATGCATTTTTACCAAAAGAGATCGTATAGACTTAATGGCATAGCTTTAAAGAGTGTACAAGGGATCTGGGAGTGCATATGCCTAGATCTTTGAAAGTGGCAGGGCATATTGAGAGTGGTCAGCAAAGCATTTGGGATCTTGGGCATCATCAGCAGGGAAGTTATGCTGCACATTTATAGGCTCTGGGTAGGCCACAATTATTATGTGTAGTTCTGGTCACCACAATCATGGAAGAATGTGAGGGTCTTTTGACAGGCTGCTTCCTACGAGGGTGATGGAAATGGAGACAATCATTGATTTCAAAAAGAAATTGGACGAGCATTTGAAGGAAATAAACTTAGAGTCAGTGGGATAGAGAGATGGAATGGGACTGATGGGATTGGTATGCGAGAAGCTGGCATAGATTGGGTAGGCAGAATAGCCTCTTGTGTTGGTCAACAAAAATGGGTTCATGGCAATCAGAAGACATGTAGGAGAGCCTTGGATGCATTGAGGGTTTACGAGAATGGGAGGGTGGCTGGGGAACATATGAATAGTCCAGTCTGGAAGTGCTCAAAGGCACCAATGATGGGCTGGGGTCGGGAGGGCGTGGACAGTTATGGAGATGCTCTTTGCAATATGAAGCTAAACTCAGGGTTAAACTGAATGCTGAGGCAAGAGTCTCTGGTTCAGCCTAGAAGAGGCTGGGGTGGGGATGGAACTGGGGACAACTTTGCAGAGCTTGTGGGGACTGAAGTTAGGTGGCTTTGTTTTTCCCATTGTAGAAGTAATGGATGAATTATGCATGAATGAGGATCACGCTTAGTGTATACCTATATGGGAGGTCTGCTGATGAAGATATAAGATGCATTCGGGTCTGGGGTTGCTTTTGGCACCTCTCTGATTTTTGTGCTGCCTGTTAGGTGAGTTAATGGATGCTGGGAAGTGTGGTGCGGATTTAGTCCACCTGAACCCTGGTCACTTTTGGATGGACACATGCAAATGAGGCAGTAGTGATGTATTAAGTGCTGTTTTCTGTCATTTCCATATAATTTGTAGTGAATCATAATCACAACAATACAAAGCTGGTGTCCTGGGTTACTGGTTGAAGAAGCAGTGAATTTCCAAAGACTATCTAATTGCAAATGTTGTTTAAACCATAGAGACACAGAATTTCAAGCCTTAGGATGGATAGAACAGAGGCAGGAGGGGTTAAAATTGGAAGTCTCACTCATTGTTGTTCAGTGTGTTTTTAGGGTGGTATGAATAACCCAGACTCAAAGATGGGTTGATCATTCATTTATGTTAATGAGGCAGCATGCTGGCAGCTATTTGGAGTAATTGGCCATGCACTGGGTTTCTCAGGGCACTTGAAACCCGTCAGTTGAAGGGACCCGTTGGATAAGTGTATTTCTTGTGGAGCTGAAGTGGTCTCCCTCAGCTCCCAAGGCTAATCTGCTTGCCTCCTGCTGATCATCGGAACCTAGCCCTGTGATCGACCGTCTCTCCCTCCCATCCCTCCACCTACCATCTCCATGCACGCACAGCCCCCCCTCTGCAATTCTTTATCCATCATCTTTCTTTCCTCCTCTCCATTCCCAAAGTTGTGGCTTTGTATCACAAGACTTACTCACCTGGCAGCAGTCAGCCTCTCAATCTGATTAGCTGTCAGATTGGGATTGGAGTTGAAAAATTCCACTCGGGGTCTGCCGTTAAATAAGCCAGGGCCTTGCAAATTTTCCTGTATTGCTGGGTTTCTCTGCCAGCACCATTCTATGTGCCACTCTCTCTCAGTCTCCCCGTCAACATGGGGACCATTGAAGTTTACAATACAGCAAGAGGCCACTTGGACTGATGCATCTGAACCAGCTCTTTATGGCCTGGTCTCTATCCAGAGCGCTTGTTATCTTCCTTTGCTTCAAATATTTATCTCACAATAAAAGATACAACACCTTCTACCTCAACTTCTCTTCATGGCAGAGTATTCCATGCTCAACAACGGCATCATCTGCTTCACACTCACCTCGTGACAACTTTAAATTAACCACTTATCACTAACTCTTCAGCCAGCTTAAATAATCTCTCTCTATTCGTCCAATCAGAAAAGTTAATAACTTTAAAAACCTTTATTCAATCTTCCCTGAGCCATCTCAGTAAAATAGTTCCAGGATCTTAAATCTCTTCCCATAATGATAATTTCCCACCTCTGGTGTGATCTTGATGAGCCTGTGGCATATCCACCCTTATCAACTTAATGTCCTTTCTTTTCTATAATGTCCCAAAAACTACATACAGAACTTTTAATTGTGATATAACCAACAGCTCGAAGAAAATTATAATTACTTGTTCCTTACTGTCCTATTTCTCAAATGGTGAACATGTCATTAAGATCATCCTGTGGCTGGAAAAGTAACATTTCAATGTGTGCAAAGCAGTAATGAAGTTGCACCTAAATCTTGGTAGGATCTCAAAGCTTGCCTAATTATTATGTTGGATTATTTTTCAGCATCAAGGGTGTCATATGAATGGTTGCACCATTTCTACAGGCCTTCGTATACCGACTGTTGATGAATTTAGGGGTTCAATCTGCAGATAGACAAATACACAGAGCTATGACACTGTTGTAGCTTTGCACATGCAGATACAGCAGTAGTCTAAATTTGGTCAGTGCTACAATGCTGAACCTTGGGGATGGCACTGTGGAGTGGCATAGCTAGCTCACAAGCACTTCATGCAGCACCAGCATTCTGGATATATATCCTTCGTCTTTGCTGGGCAGGAGCCTTGGAAGTTGCTACTTGACAGCACTCTGGACTGCAGCGGTTCAAGAAGACTCATCATCTTCTCAAGGGGAATAGAGGTTGAGCAATATATGTTGGCCTTGCAATGGCATTCATATCCTCACAATGAATGAAACACTTCAACATCAACAGCCCGTAAACATTGGTTGTCTGCTCTGCCACTTTGTCTGCAGGCTCCAGCTTGCATCTAGGGTTCCATTTTTTGGGGTTTTTTTTAATTAACATTTTTTTGTTACTCCATTCTAAAAGTTACAAAGCTAATATACAGAGCGGACAGGGCAGGCCCTTAATCCATCTCCCTGCTTGCTCCAAAAACCAATTCAAATTGAATCCAATTCATGGTCCCCAAAGAGAGACATACAAGATCCAAGCAGACAAAGAAAAGCATTGCACTCCATCTTGGGCTTGATCTTAGTTTCTATTTTTTTGCAAGAGTATACGTTACTCATAGAATAGCTGAAAGAACATTACAAACATTCCAAAATGCCCATCACACAATGTAATAATATTCAGGTTCTTTACATACATCAAGTTGCATTTTGAGGTGCTTCAATACAATTAGAGAAACATTACAGACATTTCAAAATGGTCCTTACAAATGGTGCAAAGGTAATTAAAAGTAGTCTACATAGAACAGTTTGCATTCTGAAGTGCTTCCATACAATTGTGACACATGTAACATTCACTATGCATTCAGTGAGTCGTTCAACCTGAGGGGGTTCTGCTCCCCTTGGTTCACTGTGGCTGAAATGTGATGGACAGCAACCTTTCCCATCATGTCTCTGTGGCGGCAGCCCCAAGCTTTAGTCTGTCCCTCAGCACATAGTCCTGGATTTGGAATGTGCCAGTCTGCAACACTCAGTCGGAGACAATTCCTGCACTGAATACGAACAAGTTTCGGGCAGACCAACGAGCATCTTTTACCGAGTTGCTGATCCTCCAGCAACAGCTAATGTTTGTCTTGGAATACATCCCTGGGGGCAACACAGAGTCTTGCGTCATAGAGCTGCTTGGGATGAATCTCGACAAAAACCACCTCGTGTCTTTCCAGACCTTCTTTGCAAAGGCACCTTCCACAAGGAGGAGGACAACTACCCCACTGTTGTCACCTTGAGGGCAATGTACAGGTGGGGTGAGACTCCAGGTGTGTAGGAAGGATGTGACCGTGACGGTCTTTCTCACCACCAGCCAAGCTAAGTCTTGGTGCTTGTTTGAAAGTTCTGGTGATGAGGCATTCTACCAAATGACTTTGGCAGTCTGCTCATGGAACCATTTGACAGGATCCATCATCTCCTTTTCCAGTCGGGCCTTGAAGAAGTTATGTGGAGACCACCGCCTGATGGACTCATGGCCAAAGGTGTTTCTCTGCATAAAGTTTTCCTTGAGGGACAGGTGGTACAGTATGGTCCAACTACTTGAAGTGTTCTGCAGCGGCATGACCAGACCATCCTTCGCAACACTGGGGGCAGGTAGAATTTCAGTACGTAGTGACACTTGGTGTTTGCGTAATGAGGACGCACAGCTTGATGCAGCCACACAGTTCCTATCGCATGCTCTGGTCCCACCAAACCATATCCCCAGCATATTCAGGCCGTCTTCCTGACAGTGAAGAGGACTAAGGATTGGTCTGCCCAGTTCCTAAAGAACATGGCCTTGCTTTTGCCATGATTCACCTTGGCAACCAAGGCCAATTTGAACTGGTCGCAGATGTTGACCAGTCTGCACATCAACAGTGGACCTGAGCAGAAGATGGTAACATTGTCTATGTACAGTGAGGCTTTGACCCGAGTGTCTCTGCTGCCTCGGATCATCACTCCTTTTATACCTGAAACCTTCCATATGTACTCAGCAAAGGGTTCTATACAACAGATGAACAGGACAGGGGAGAGAGCGGGCAGCACTGCCTGAACTGGCAGACTCCAGAATTAATTAGAAAGTTTTCTGATTCCCATCCATTGATTGAAATTGCACTAGCGATGTTTGTATAGAGCATTTGGATCCAATTGTGGGTTCCCTCTGCAAGCCCCATTTTGAAGAGTACATCCACCATGTAGATGTGCGATATTCTTTTAAATGTCTTTACCAGGCTGATAAGGCAGGTGTCCACTCCTGTCCTGCACATAAGCAGTCATATCCCTGAATCACGCAAGGCTGTCAGAGATGCTGGAACAGAGCAGGTCTGAACGGGGAGGATCACCAGCTCCAGAGTAGTTTCTGCCCAGAACCTGTTAATTGTCTGCCCTTCAGCTTTGATTAATAAATTGAAAAGATTTTTCAGTAGACTTTTATTACTGCCCCTTAACCGTGAGACAATTCTCCCTAATCGTTTCAGTTTTACTTCAGCACAACTGTTCTCTTCCACTGCTAATTTCATTTCTAGGTTTTTGTAGTCTGCACCCAGAGTTGTGAACAGTTATGCAATTAAGACTAACCTGGAAAATTTAGTGGAATTTGCACCTGATCTTTCAGAGGGATTGCTGTGGTTCAGAACTATTTAGAACTGACCGTGAACCTATAATAACTAATCTACTTCAATCTGGCACACATCCATACAGCACGTCCAAGGTGCAGCCCCTGACTGCTCTGAAGCTGCAGACACCAGACTGCAGCCCTTCAATTCTCCCTTAGGCTGGAACCAATCTCCTGAGCATACAACCTTCTACAGAATAACCCCAAACGCCATCACCTAGGTTAGGTGGATTAGCCATGGTAAAATGCATGGGGTTACAGGGATAGGGAGGGTTGGATGGGCGTGGGTTAGATGCTGTTCCGGAGAGTTGGTGCAGACTTGACTGGCCTAATGGCCTCCTTCTGCACTGTAGGGAATCTATCACCTGGAGTCAGCCTCGTCACTCCTTCAGAGTCCAAGCCCAGGGTGCCCGACCTTCTCATCGCAGATGACACTAAGATGGTTGGAAGAGCAAAGTGTGCAGAGGACGCTGAAAGTCTGCAAAGGGATATAGATAATCTAGGTGAATGGGTGAGGGTCTGGCAAATGGAGTACAATGTTGGTAAATGTGAGGCCATCCATTTTGGTAGGAATAACAGCAAAATGGCCTATTATTTAAATGGTAAAAAATTGCAACATGCTGCTGTACAGAGGGACCTGGGTGTCCTTGTGCAGGAATCTCAAGGAGTTGGTTTGCAGGTGCAGCAGGTAATTAAGAAGGCAAATAGAATTTTGTCCTTTATTGCTAGAAGGAAGGAGTTTAAAAACAGCAAGATTATGTTGCAGCTGTATAAGGTGCTAGTGAGGCCACACCTGGAGTACTGTGTACAGTTTTGGTCTCCTTACTTGAGAAAGGATATACTGGCATTGGAGGGGGTACAGAGGAGATTCACTAGGTTGATTCCAGAGTTGAGAGAGTTGGCTTATGAGGAGAGACTGAATAGATTGGGGCTATACTCATGAAGAATGAGGGGAGATCTTATAGAAACATACGATTATTAAGGGAATAGATAAGTTAGAAGCAGGGAAGTTGTTTCCACTGGCGGGTGAAACTAGAACTAGGGGGCATAGCCTCAAAATAAGGGGAAGCAGATTTAGGACTGAGTTGAGGAGGAACTTCTTCACACAAAGGGTTGTGAATCTGTGGAATTCCCTGCCCAGTGAAGCAGTTGAGGCTACCTCATTAAATTTTTAAGGCAAGGATAGATACATTTTTGAACAGTAAAGGAATTAAGGGTTATGGTGAGCGGTAAGTGGAGCTAAGTCCACAAAATGATCAGCCATGATCTTATTGAATGCAGAGCAGACGCGAGGGGCCAGATGGCCTACTCCTGCTCCTAGTTCTTATGTTCTTTATGTTGTTATGATCCATTTGTATGTGCACCACCAGTTCTTATTCATACTCTGTACCTACCTCCAACCTGGTAACATGTCGCCTAGCACCAGGGCATATATCCTAGACTTTAAGGGTAGTGAGTACATAGGGAAAGTTTGACACAAATGAAAGAGAGAAGAAGCACAGCAAAAGAGAAATTTAAAGAGTGCTTGAAAAGGATCAACAAATGAACAATGAGAAAAAAGTCAGTCATACAGTGAGAGAGGAAAGAGCGAGACTGGAAGACAGATCAACGAATAGAGAATTAGCCGGAAAGTACAAAGTTCATTGCAAGAAAAGGACGGTTTTGCTTTTTTTTGTGTGAACAAAGCCACAGAACCTCCATTAGTGCGTTTTAACGTTACAGAGTGTGACAACTTTGAAGTCCTCATTTTCAAATCTCTGGTGAACTCGAGTCACAGTGGGTGACCAATCTTTTATTGGCTTGTCGAAAAAGTTGTTCTAGATTACATGTCACACAAGGGCCCTTGTCCTTCAATAAGTGGACTCGAGATTATGTTAGTCATATGAAATCTTGAGGCCAAACACGGATACTCTGGTCTCTGGGATTGCCATGTGCAGATGTGACTGGAAAATGCACAGGAGAGTGTGTGTGCCCTTCTCTCTCCAGCCCTTTCACCAAAAGAGATAAAAGGATTAATGAGACATACAGTGTAATTTTCTGAGGGTCAACCCCTTCTCTCCTTGCCTGGTTTACGCATGCTGCTGTTGTAATGTCCTGGAGTGTCAATATAAATGCTGCAGTCTAACTTCCTTGTAAGTAAGTAATTAGCCATAATCACTATTTCAAGTAGATATGCAAATGAGTGGGTCCAGGAAACCCTGCTCTAACTAATTCTCCTGATCACTGGTGGATGCCAAAATATTTTTTTTGTGCTATAAAGTAGTTGTGAGCACACAACTCACTGCATTGAAATTCTCCCCTTTATAAATCTCCCCATTGCTAAACCACCTTCCTGGAGGAGGTCGTAGACCAGCTAAACTGGCTACAATAATCCACCCACAGACAAGCAAGGGTGCCGACTACCAGTCCAGGACTCCGTGTTCTGCAACCCAAATTTAACCTCAGGTATCAAGAACAAACAAATTGCTTCTACCCTTTATAGCTTCATTGTGTCTGGTACAAGCAAAACTCACCAAGAAACTTTTCTGTATTTATGTACTCTCCCTGCAAGCACTGTGCAATCAAAATAACAATTATGCAAAAGTACTTAAAAACGCAAAACATGCTCGCAGGGTTAATTCTATCTAATGCAAAGGCGAGCATGAAGTGCCAATAAAATCACAGTAACAAGTCCAATACACCTCTGTTAGACTGCAGTTGTAACTTTATTGGTATCAACAACATGGCGAGGCAGTGTTGCAGTGGTATTGTCATTCAGTAGTAATCCAGAGACCCAGGGTAATGCTCTGGGGACCCAGGTTTGAATCCCACCATAGCAGGTAGAAAAATTTGTATTCAATAAAAACCTGGAATTAAAAATCTAATGAATAGATTGTTGTAAAAACCATTGATTAAGGAAGGCAATCTGTCATCCTTCCCTGTTCTGGCCTATATGTTATTCCAGATCCACAGCAATGTGGTTGACTCTTAAATGCCTTCAGGGGTAGGCAATAAATTCTGGCTCAAAAAAACCGCAGCAACAGAAAAAACTATTCAGAAACAACACCGTAACAACTGTCGAGACTTCAACTGCAGTATTCTTGTCAGATATATTTGCCACAACAGGCAAATAGATACCATAATTTCGATTTTCGTTACTCCGGTTATCCAGCATCCTAATTATCCATTAATACCCTGCCTGCAGTGTTGAATCTACCTGATGAATTACAAATAAAAGCAAGAAAAAAAGAGCTTTTTTCTTGGTGAACAAAACCATTTAATCCTTTTCATTGATTTCATTCCAGTCCTAAAGTATTGCCTTTTTTCTGTCTGTCTAGCTTTTATTTGAGACATAATTTAAAAATCCGGTACTTGCACACTATAACCCCAGGGTCAATTGATTTATTCCGGACCTTCATTTTTCTCCTCCAGTTTCAGTTTTCTGAAAGATGAGAATGTTTTGGTGAAAATTTATTGCTTTACCTTCAGTCCAGGGTTGTTAAAAAGGCAGCGAAATTAAACAACTTTTTGTGCTTTTCATACTCTGAAAATGTTACACCTGTCCTTTTGGCAAAATACACCTGTGTGCAGCTCTGATATATGCATTAGATTTAAACTAATCTATAGTCAACTATTCTTGCCTTCCCATTCCCACAGTTAGCTCTGGTGTCCCCGAAGGATCTATCTTTGGCCCCATTGAATTTCTCATTTACATGCTGCCCTGTAGCAATGTTATCCGAAAGCACATCAAGTCCAACTCTACCTCACCACCGCCTCTCTCTACCCCTCCGCTGCCTCTAATTTGCCAAGCTCGCATGACATTTCTCTTCCTTGTTTTCGTATCACCTTAATTGTCTCGCCCCTCAACATCTCTGAAATTTCCTACATAATCCTCCCAAAGTATCTGCGCCGCACAAACTCTAGCCTCTTGTGCAATCCCGATTTTAATCACCCCACTATTTACGGCTGTGCCTTAAGCTAACTCGATTCTAATTTCTGAAATTCACTCCCTACACCTCTCTCCCCTTTCCTCCTTTAAAATCTACCTCCTTTGCCCACACATTTGGTCATCTGCCCTGATATCTCCAGATGTGGTTTTGTGTCCATTTTTGATTGATAACACTCCTGTGAAGTACTTTAGGGTGTTTTGCTGTATTAATTTATTTTGATGTGGAAATGTCGGCGTTGGACTGGGGTAAACACAGTAAGGAGTCTAACAACACCAGGTTAAAGTCCGACAGGTTTATTTGGTAGCTTTCGGACGAAGGAGCAGCCCTCCGAAAGCTAGTGGCGTTTGCTACCAAATAAACCTGTCGGACTTTAACCTGGTGTTGTTAGACTCCTTAATTTACTTTGGCAGGGATTTTCCAGCTCTATACACACATACACATAGACATAGCTGGGAAATCGCAGTCGATGTGAGTAATCAAAAGGGAAGAAAATGGATTGAGTAAACTGGAATGAAAAATATAAAAACACAGTAAGAGCTTCTATAAGTAGATAAAAAGGAAGAGAATAGCTGAAATAAACATTGGTCCGTTAGAGGATGAGACTGGGGAATAAATATTAGGAAACAAGGAAATGGCTGGAATTTTGAACAAATATTTTGCACGTCTTTGTGGTAGAAGAGACTAAAGACATCCCAATAATGGTAGAAAATGAGGGGACAAAGAAACATAGAAAGGGAGTAAAGAAGGGAGTAAAGAACTTAAAATAATCACAACCACTAGAGAAAAATACTAGGCAAAATAATCTTAGACCGAGATGAGGACAAATTTCTTCTCTCAGAGGGTCGCAAATCTTTGGTATTCTCTACACCATGGAACTGTAGTGGCTGTCATTGAATATATTAAAGATTGAGATGGACATATTTTTGATCTACACGGGTGTCAACGTTTATGGGGAACAGGAGGGACGTTGAAGTTGAGGCCAAGATCAGATCAGCCCTGATCTTGATGAATGGCAAAGCAGGCTGTGTGCCCTGCTCCTAGTCTTATGTTCTTTTAAGGCTCTGTATGATTGCATGCAAAAAAAACGGTGAAAGAATAACTTGAGCGCATGCTGCTGTTTCACAGAGGACTTAACTCTTAAAATATATTAATCATTTTGTTTGCCAGTAACACAAAATATTGTTTTGAACCGTTATATATTCTGAGCACACATTTGAGTTATATGTGAGTTTAAAATCTTATTTAGACATGAATATTGCTTAAAACTGGGAAATGTACATAGTTGTAAGTTACCATCCTTTTATTTTCCTTTACAGAGGGGCGTTTGCATCTCCAGGATATCCCTTCCATAACCAGCAGAGGGCACCTGGAGGCTACCCCAGACCTGGTAGTGGACTCTTCCTACTACAGCAACTTTTATCAGCCATCTCTCTATCCAGCTTACTACAACAATTTATACAACTATCCCCAGTACCAGGTGGCGGTGGCAGGAGATTCACCTGCTTCTGACGTCAGCTCCACACTGGGAGGGACAACTGTGAAAAACAGCCTTCGAGGCCTCTCTGCGTCACTTGTGTCTGGTCAGACAGGAAACCAGTGGCAGGTAGGCTGGACATTGATTTCCAATGACAAAATATTATTATTGTCATTTTGCAAATGAGTATATAAGTATTAGAATTTATGAATAAGCTGGCAATTGTAGTAGCAAAATAAGGTAGTGAAATGCTGATTATATGAAAATAATGGTTTGTGTGAGGAGGCTTTGGAGAGGTTTTCTGACCTTTTTTCCACCGGGTACACTGGTTTCCCAGCTACAAGGTGGAGGATAAATGGAATGGGACCTGATCAGTTTTGAGCCTTTTATATGCCTTTGGATATCTGGGACTTCCCTTGCAGGATGGGCCTGGAAGAATACTGGGCAACACCACATTCATTGAATGGAAGTGAGGGTCTGGATGTGTCCCCTGACACCTGACCCTATTTTCTGAAATTGGTCCAAAGGGCATCCCACTGTGAGGTGTTTCTAGAAGCTGGAAGGGGCCTTGTGTCAGAATCCCTTACCAACTGTGCGCGCGTGTTGGGTGGGCGAGACGTTCCCATTATAAATTTACAATACAACCTTTTGTACCATTAACCACCTGATCCACAGGCCTGTTGCAATATTAACCGTCCCCAGTTGTCTTGTGCTGGGTCACGTTAGGAGAATCCATAGAATCCTTACAATGTAGAAGGAAGCCATTTGGCCCATCACGTCTGCACTGACTCTCCAACAGTGCATCCTACCCAGGCCCTATCCTCTTAACCGCACATCTTGGAACACTAAGGGGCAATTTAGCATGGCCAATCCATCCAACCTGCGCATCTTTTGGATTGTGAAAGAAAAGCGGAGCACCCAGAGGAAATCCACGCAGACACGGGGAGAATGTGCAAACTCCACACGGACAGTCACCCAAGACTGGAATTGAACCCACGTCCCTGTTGCTAACCACTGTGCCACCGTGCCGCCCCCAAATGATAGGGATGAGTCTACAAATGTACTATATTAAAGACCCAGGACACCAGATTTGGCTGTGCTTGGCCTATGAAGGCACAACACTGTACAGAGTGGGAGAGAACATAAGAAATAGGAGCAGGAGTAGGCCATCTAGCCCCTCGAGCCTGCCCCGCCATTCAGTAAGATCATGGCTGATCTGAAGTGGATCAGTTCCACTTACCCGCCTGATCCCGATAACCCCTAATTCCCTTACCGATCAGGAATCCATCTATCCGTGATTTAAACATATTCAACGAGGTAGCCTCCACCACTTCAGTGGGAAGAGAATTCCAGAGATTCACCATCCTCTGAGAGAAGAAGTTCCTCCTCAACTCTGTCCTAAACTGACCCCCCTTTATTTTGAGGCTGTGCCCTCTAGTTCTAGCTTCCTTTCTAAGTGGAAAGAACCTCTCCACCTCTACCCTATCCAGCCCCTTCATTATCTCATAGGTCTCTATAAGATACCCCCTCAGCCTTCTAAATTCCAACGAGTACAAACCCAATCTGCTCAGTCTCTCCTCATAATCAACACCCCTCATTTCTGCTATCAACCTGGTGAACCTTCTCTGCACTCCCTCCAAGGCCAATATATCCTTCCGCAAATAAGGGGACCAATACTGCACACAGTATTCCAGCTGCAGCCTCACCAATGCCGTGTACAGATGCAGCAAAACATCTCTGCTTTTATATTCTATCCCCCTTGCGATATAGGCCAACATCCCATTTGCCTTCTTGATCACCTGTTGCACCTGCAGACTGGGTTTTTGCGTCTCATGCACAAGGACCCCCAGGTCCCTTTGCACAGTAGCATGTTGTAATTTTTTTCCATTTAGATAATAATCCAATTTGCTATTATTTCCTCCAAAGTGAATAACCTCGCATTTGTCAACGTTATACTCCATCTGCCAGATCCTTGCCCAATCACTCAGCCTGTCCAAATCTCTCTGCAGACCTTCTACGCCCTCCACACGATTCACTTTTCCACTTATCTTTGTGTCGTCTGCAAACTTTGTTACCCTACACTCAGTCCCCTCCTCCAGATCGTCTATATAAATGGTAAATAGTTGAGGCCCCAGTACCGATCCCTGCGGCACGCCACTAGTTACCTTCTGCCAACCAGAAAAGCACCCATTTATTCCGACTCTCTGCTTCCTGTCGGATAGCCAATCCCCAATCCACGCTAACACCCTACCCCCAACTCCGTGTGACCCAATCTTCTTCAGCAACCTTTTGTGAGGCACCTTATCAAACGCTTTTTGGAAATCCAAAAACACCGCATCCACCGGTTCCCCTCCGTCAACCGCACTAGTCACATCTTCATAAAAATCCAACAAGTTTGTCAAGCACGACTTTCCCTTCATGAATCCATGCTGCGTCTGCTTAATCGAACCATTCTTATCCAGATGGCCTGCTATTTCTTCTTTAATGATGGATTCCAGCATTTTCCCAACTACAGACGTTAAGCTAGCCGGCCTGTAGTTACCCGCCTTTTGTCTATTTCCTTTTTTAAACAGTGGCGTAACATTAGCCGTTTTCCAATCCGCCGGCACTACCTCAGAATCCAACGAATTTTGATAAATAACCACTAACGCATCCGCTATTACCTCTGACATTTCTTTCAGTCATGATGTGGAGATGCCGGCGTTGGACTGGGGTAAACACAGTAAGAAGTTTAACAACACCAGGTTAAAGTCCAACAGGTTTATTTGGTAGCAAAAGCCACACAAGCTTTCGAAGCTCTAAGCCCCTTCTTCAGGTGAGTGGGAATTCTGTTCACAAACAGAGTTTATAAAGACACAGACTCAATTTACATGAATAATGGTTGGAATGCGAATACTTACAACTAATCAAGTCTTTAAGAAACAAAACAATGGGAGTGGAGAGAGCATCAAGACAGGCTAAAAAGATGTGTATTGTCTCCAGACAAGACAGCCAGTGAAACTCTGCAGGTCCACGCAACTGTGGGCGTTACAAATAGTGTGACATGAACCCAATATCCCGGTTGAGGCCGTCCGCGTGTGTGCGGAACTTGGCTATCAGTTTCTGCTCAGCGACTCTGCGCTGTCGTGTGTCGCGAAGGCCGCCTTGGAGAACGCTTACCCGAATATTCGGGTAAGCGTTCTCCAAGGCGGCCTTCGCGACACACGACAGCGCAGAGTCGCTGAGCAGAAACTGATAGCCAAGTTCCGCACACACGCGGACGGCCTCAACCGGGATATTGGGTTCATGTCACACTATTTGTAACGCCCACAGTTGCGTGGACCTGCAGAGTTTCACTGGCTGTCTTGTCTGGAGACAATACACATCTTTTTAGCCTGTCTTGATGCTCTCTCCACTCCCATTGTTTTGTTTCTTAAAGACTTGATTAGTTGTAAGTATTCGCATTCCAACCATTATTCATGTAAATTGAGTCTGTGTCTTTATAAACTCTGTTTGTGAACAGAATTCCCACTCACCTGAAGAAGGGGCTTAGAGCTTCGAAAGCTTGTGTGGCTTTTGCTACCAAATAAACCTGTTGGACTTTAACCTGGTGTTGTTAAACTTCTTACTGAATTTCTTTCAGTACCCTGGGATGCATTCCATCCGGGCCTGGGGACTTGTCCACCTTCAGTCCCGTTAGTCTACCAAGCACTGCCTCCCTGGTAACATTAATTGTATTGAGTGCCTCTCCTCCTACCAACCTTCTATCGTTAATATTCGGTAAACTATTTGTGTCTTCCACCGTGAAGACCGACACAAAAAACCTATTTAAAGTTTCAGCCATTTCCTCATTTCCCACTATTAAATCCCCCCTCTCGTCCTCCAAGGGTCCAACATTCACTCTTGCCACTCTATTCCTTTTTATATATTTGTAAAAATATATAAAACCAGAGAACCAGGAACTTTGCCCTTTATATTCCTTGACATGTAAATTTAAAAAAGGATCCTTTTAATCCTTTAAATTGAAGGAAGCATTTTGAAACACTGCTATTAAATTAATTTCTCACAATTTAGTTTAGATATGTCTTTACTAATGCAGCTGCCCATTCTACGTCTGTTCATCCCATTGCCCCCCCCCCCCCCCGCCCCGTGTAATGTTCCCTTTATTTTCTTTCCTTGCTTTAATTTAGATTCTATCTCTCACACACTCCTCCCCACTGCGCCCTGTCTGTCCCCTATCAAGATGAGCAGGTAAACTGGTCTCTTCAGTCAATATAAGGACTGAAGAGCCACTTGTAAATTGTCAGTTTCTCTGACAGGATTTCAGGATGTCCTGACCGAGAGGCTTTAGATTAGAAACTTAAAATATGGAAATTCATAGCAGGAGCTAAGTTTCTGCTGCTCCAAGGCACAGGGGGAACATTTTGAACCTGTCAAAATGGTGCTATTGGGATGGGGAGATGTAATTTTAAAAAAGAAATCTCAATCCCTTTGCCAATCTGTTCATTTCTGGATTGAGCAGAGACGGGATGGGGGTTAATTGTGGCCAACCAACCCACTCCCAGGAGGAGGGATCTTGGGCCTTGTTTTTAACCTGCCTTACAAGTTTGACCCTGGCCGGCCAGGTTTTGCAGTCCACGGGAGTTCAGAGCTGAAAGGAGGTAAGGTAAAGCTAAGTGTTCTTGCAGCACAGCTTGTAGGCCAGGAAAAGCAAGAATCCAGCCCATCAAGCTACCTTCATTTCAAACCCCCCACCCATCCAATTTGATCTCTGTGCCATTCCCCCCACTCCCCAATCCAGCGCTCCCACTAATGTGCCAGTTTCCTTTTCTGCACCCTCCTATTTCCTGCCTGACAGTGAACCCAGCCTGTTGATCGGTTTGCCTTTGGGTGGGAGCCTGTTGGAAAATAAATAGATGCACAGTTAAAACTTCAGAGCATCCCAACCGGAACCCCATCCCATCTCCACATTACCTGAGTAACCTACTGCTATTATTCTTCGGGCTGTTGTTCACCAGCCAGCTGTGTGCTGCTTTCTTGTTTTATTAATGAATGTTTGACTTCATATTCCTTTAATGCTCATCAGCAATTCTACATAAAACCTATGTAGCTAGCTGTATATGAGTACTGGTGACCTGTTAATCAGGATAATGATTGTGTGTTAAACCTGTACTTACAAACACAAAACAGCTTGATAATTTTACACCTTTTAATATTCCCGTTACTTGCTTTAACTTATGGACGCAGACATGTTTTGTTAAAAATAGGTTGCATTCGTCAGATCTAACATTGCATATCTGGGTGAAAGGGTTTATTTACGTTGCATATGTTTTCATTTTCAGAGAAATGAAAGTGATGAGAAGGTAAGTACTCACGTTCATTTGTCTCTGCATGGCAATTTCTTCCCTCCTAATTTTTTCAAAATGCTTTCAGATCTAATATCTTGATTCTTCTGAGTATTTTTGTCCATGTACTGCATGCACTAATTTTATGTTTCTTCTCATTTTGTGCATTTTTAACCTTGCCTTTTACCAAGGTTTGCCTGGAGTTCTTGTAGCTGAGACTGTACTATATATGACTTTCAACATCACGGTTTATCCTTGCAATAATGCTGCAGGACATGTCATGTGAATATTATAACAAACAGAAGGCCCTGCATACGTTACAGGTGAAATTTCTGGCTGGGCCTCACACACAACAGCAGTCTTGGTGAAAAATCTCTGGCATTGCATCTATATAACCAGTGCTACTGGCCTTAAAATGAATTTTATTTTGAGTTTCAAGAAAGGTTATGAATTGGAATAGGTGATTGTTGGAACTGGCTAGTAATCTGAATTCTGGGCTTTAAGACCCTTCAGAGATTGTCCTGCTGTTAATGCCTTTGTTAAAATAGCAGCCAAAAAAGCTTCATACACACTCGCACTCATTAACACCGCACCCCCATTTAGTTTCCCAGAACAAGTTAGTTTGCTGTCAACCTCAAAAGAAAGAGCACACTCTGGAAAAACCGTAACAAAAATAATCTGAGCAAAATGTTCGAGCTTAGTCAAATTGTCAAAGGAAACGAATTAATGGGCTGAGGCAATACTGAAAAGTAAAATCCAGTGCAGTGCTCAAAGAAGAAAGACACGATCGTGCTGATAGGCCACTGAAGAACTCTAACCTGACCAGAGGAATGAGTGGGAAGCTCTTCAAAATTGTACCTGATGTCAAAACATCCACTGTGGATTCACAGATGCTGAGTAAGTCCTAATTGTATTTACTTTAACTGTGATAACTCTCAGGCAGGAAAAGCAATGCACATTAAATTGTATGTTAAAATCTCTCTCAATGCATGTCAATCGTTAGTATTTTTCAGGGTTAATTTGCTTCTCAGTGTATAAATCTAACAGTTCGTTTTTGTTTGCTACCCTTTTTTTGTGTTCACAGGTAAATCTCAATCACCTAGTTCCAGTTATTTATCACAGAGGCCCAAATATTGTGGAGAGCACTGCGGATGTATCAGAACCCATTCACGCTGTTTCCACAGGGCTTCTGCTTGAATTCCAATGAGACATCAGGCCCATCCCACAGAAGTTGTCCTTTCCAGAGTCTGGTGATGAGAGGAAGATTTGTTGTCTGGAGGCGACAAAATGTTTCCATTCGGAGGAGGGTATTCTGGAATCAGCTGCTGAGTGGTTTGGAGAGCCAGTTGGTGCCAGATTCTCTACATGGCTTATTGGAAGCTTTTCAAACTTCCAGATGATCCGTCATCCATTGAGGCAGATTCTTGTATCATTCCCAGGATCTCACATTGCAGAATTTGGGCCTTCTGCCGCATTCGTTGTACAGTGACCGTGCAAGCACTAGCTTGAACTGCGTGACGTTATGAAGTTGGGCTGGGCATGATTGACTGAGCTCCGCAGCCCTGCTGCTCATTACAATGGCTGCACTCCCCTGGTGGTATCACAATGCAGCTAGGTCATTAATTTAGGGCCCTCTTTAATTTTTTCATGTCTTCGGTAGCCTCTTTTTCTGTTTTGCTTTTTTCAAACCCAGATCCTACAAGGGTTGGGACTTTTACCAGTGTGGACCCTCCCTTTCTACAGCAGAGCTAAAACTGTCTCTGGAATGTCTGTCTATGGTGCTTTTTCTCGTGAGGGCACTGACAACCATATGTCATTAGGGTGGAGACAACACTATCCTCACTGGAAAGTCAACTTGTGACAGATAGAGCTACTCTTCATATCGATGCCTCTCGTCTCCCAAAAACCAGAACAGTAGAGCTAACGGAGATTAAATTGTGCTTAGTAGCACCCATTCTTCAGGTGTTACATGGGCTTCTAAGGAACCAAAATGTCAGGCAGGAGGTTGATGTACAGTTCTGATGCTACAGGGCTGCTGCCTACCATATTGGGAAGGGACAAACAAGATGTCGTTTATCAAAAAAACTGCCTAAAGCAGGTGATACTACTTTTGTATATATAAATACAGAGCCTAACACCTGCTTTAGTTTCCTGCGTCAGCTTTGGTTTACCTTGATGCAGCCAGTGCCTGTCTCCAGGAGAACTAAATCAAAACATGGCGCGAGTAAAATAAAAAAGCAAGCAGTCAGCACCAATCACTGCCATTCCCAGTCCCTCAACTCCTCACTCCCTCCCTCCTGACAATGTCCTCCAAGCTGCCCGATGATCCCGTACCCCAAGACACACAGGATTACCACTCACCTGTTTAAAAAATTGAAGCACTTACACTTCCTGCTGCGTCAACTTTATGATGATGAGGTCAAAGGCTCTGTACAGGCCTCAAACCTCAAGATGCTCAAAAGTGGGAACAGAAATTCTATCCTGGTGAGTTTGCCAAATTATGATTTGGGGATCAGCAGACATTTTGAGAGATGTGACAGGCTCTCTTACCTTGGAACTCCTGGTCAGGTTATTAAATTTATTTCTGTGCTGTAGCCAGGTCTTGGTGTAAGTGCTGCTTGGGTCCACATAGAATCATAGAAACCCTACAGTGCAGAAGGAGGCCATTCGGCCCATCGAGTCTGCACCGACCACAATCCCATCCAGGCCCTACCCCCATATCCCAACATAATTACCCGCTAATCCCTCTAATCTACGCATCTCAGGACACTAAGGGGCAATTTTTAGCATGGCCAATCAACCTAACCCGCACATCTTTGGACTGTGGGAGGAAACCGGAGCACCCGGAGGAAACCCACGCAGACACGAGGAGAATGTGCAAACTCCACACAGACAGTGACCCAAGCCGGGAATCGAACTCCGGTCCCTGGAGCTGTGAAGCAGCAGTGCTAACCACTGTGCTACCGTGCCACCCATACTGTGCCACTTCTCAATATGTCCATTCACCAATTCACTTAAAAAAAAAAAGGCACCTGCCTTTTAACCTGTGGCAAACGGTTAAAAAACTGCTGCAGCATTAAATTTCCAGAACCCAGTTCCAGCCCATGGTAAGTGTGCGCCACACTGGTATCTTGTCTACCATGTGTTGCTGTGGGAAAACTGAGACAGGTTCTCCACTGGTTACAGAGGCAGCCATTCCATTTTCCCCACTCCTCTGCCAGTTAGTTTTACATAGGGAGACTAAAATCAATTAGCTGTACTTTATGGTTTTCCTTGAATCAGTGCAACCTTTTAGACACCCCCCCCCCCCCCCCTTAAGGTTTTCACTATGTTGAGACTTTAAAGGGCATACTTTCCTTATCTTCATTTGATTTTAGTATCGGGGGGGGGGGGGGGGCGGTGTGTGTGATGAAGTAGGCATATCGGGGTTATGCTTTAACCCCACGAACCTTGGCGCCACTGAAAAAAGGATGTGGGGGAGAAGGGGGCATTTAGCAAATCTGATCTCTTTCACAACTTTTACAGTTATGGGATTCAGAAAAAAGTAGGCCCTTAACTTTTACACCTGAGTCTAAATTGCTAGTTATGTAACTGCTGCTTTTAAAAAAATAATTGTCATTTGAAAAATAGAGGTTAAAGCATATGTAGAATAGTCTGAATTGAGAATTGGGTTCGCACCCCAAGACAGAGGTTTAGAGTCTGTGGAAATGGTAGGATGGAAACAGAGGGTGGAATTTTCCCGTCCCCTCGCCACCGGAATGGTAGCGGGCGGAGGCGGACCATGTAAAGGTCTGTTCACCTCAGGCAGGATTTTCCAGTCTTGGGGCGAGCGCGGCTGGAAAATCCCGCCCAGAACGATGGAAACTGATTACTTGTGTTTCTGGTCACCCTTGCAGTTCTGACCTGACCACTAGTGATATATTTAGGCTGGATTTCCGGATGGCCTTGTGGGGGTCTGGCTGTTGGCTTGGTCATCACTGAAATGTGGCATCACATCTGCAAGTATTTAAATGCCAGCAGCAGCCTTTTGGAGTTGGAACGTCTTGCGAGATGAATGGAATGAAAAGATTCATATTATAGCACAACTAAATGGAGCGTCACAGTTGAAGAACTGCTAGATTTTGTATTGTGGAAGATGAAGTCCTGTTGCTTGAGATGCATGCATGGGACCTCAAGGCACCTTCTTCAGAGCAGAGCTGTTTATGATACCTGGACTGGTATAATGCCATCTCCAGAATCACTGAACCTGGATCCATAGAACCATAGAAAATTACAGCTCAGAAACAGGCCTTTTGGCCCTCCTTGTCTGTGCCGAACCATTTTATGCCTAGTCCCACTGACCTGCACTTGGACCATATCCCTCCACACCCCTCTCATCCATGAACCCGTCCAAGTTTTTCTTAAATGTTAAAAGTGACCCCGCATTTACCACTTTATCCGGCAGCTCATTCCACACTCCCACCACTCTCTGCGTGAAGAAGCCCCCCCTAATATTCCCTTTAAACTTTCCAACTGAGCAAGAAGGTAAAGGACTTGAAAAGAATGACTAAGGTAACCCAAGGGTGTCCAACACCCAGAAGCCGAATCAAGCTTGAATGCTGCACGTTGTTCCCTCTTAACTTTTAAAGCTGTACTGTTAACCCATTCAAAATATTGGCAAAAAAAACCTGAGCGTAAAAGAGCAGGGCATGTCTTAATGCTTCAAATGACCAAGTTTACACTTGTCACACTCACCACTTAAATAACATCGACACCAAACACTCACACAACACGTGGTGCATGTTTATTAACTCACATATATTGAGTTACAGCTGGACACTTGTGTGACTCAATCATCTTTAACGTCCTTTTGTCCTCGGGTTTGTAAAATTTCCTGATATAACCAAACAAATGTTACTGCAGTCTCTGCCTGCCTTTTAATCCCGCAGTGATACCTGACTACCTATTTCTACCTGGTGAATTCCCACTGCTGGGCCCTTTCCACATTGGAAGGTGGCCTCCATTGTGCAATTAATATTGATTCCTCAGTTAGTTGCAGGGTTAACGTATAAAGGGTCAGACAGGTTGTTCTTTTACACTGACCCAATTCTGCTGGTATTGTATTTTCTGGCTTCTCAATTACCTAAGTAAGAGGCTTATTGCCTGTTTCAGACAGCCACCATGGACACCTGACAAATGGCCCAATCCAGTATCAGGTCAGAAATCCTTCAAATAATAATGGGAGATGAGACATGATCCCTGAATTTGATCCATGTGTCTATTTTACTTCCGTATAAGTGGCACAGCTAGACCTAATTTGTTACCTCCTTGTGTCGTTTAAAATGTAGATTTTTTTTCGATTATTTGTGGTCAAAATTAACAGAAGTTTTAAAGATGCATGGAGAGGGATGGAGAAAAAAAAAAGTACACGTCCCAGAACAAACAGCATTAGAAGAATATGATAAGAAAAGACTAAAATGGGGGAGACAGTGAAGGCAGTAATCTGGATATAAGACTGTTCATGTATTCGTTGGCTTTGAGGCTTGAAATGCAGAAGACAGTCAGCATCTGAAAGAAGATACATTAAAAAGCTTTGGCAAGAATCCCTCACCGCATCTATTTCTCCTGGTAACCTATCTCACTTTCAGAGGCTGTGTGATTTACAGCTAATCTCTTGGAGTTTCTAGCGTAATTGCAAATAATGTTGCGTTCCATTTACTAATGTTAAGCATTTTCTTTTTGATTGTTGTAAAATTCTCGTAATTCTTCTTAGAGATATCAAGATAGATTAGACGAACAGGAAACAGAATTTCAGTGTGTAACAGTGCTGCTCCTTGTTTGTCTACTAGGTTATCCAGATCATTGTCAGCACCAGCTTGCTGCAATAAAGATAATTTTCTAATTTAAATTACAACCTCCTCTTTGAACAAAATTCAGTAAATCTTCACAATTTTGCTGTTCAGTTCCAGGATTCAATTCCAGCCTATAATTCCAACTAAAATGATGTAGGTTTTAAGAAAACATTTAAATCATTTTTACAATTTGAGTGCAGTCATGAGTGTATAGCATTTTAATTTGTGACACTGTCTTAACCGGCCGCATTTTAAATTATTTTATGTTTTTTATCATCATTGTTTACCCTTTTACACATTCTGATGTTTTGACAGGAAATCCACCAGCCTTGTAATTAAATGAGTAATCTTGAAAGCACAAGATTATTGATGAAACAGAATGTATATTATAGCTTAAGAAAAGAAATGAACATTATTCAGACTGATCGATTAACCAAAACAGTGAGATTAACATCACTGTTGCATATACTGATTTGATGACAAAGGAATTAAATACTGGAACGAAGAGTTTGAAGAAAAATTGCAGTGTGCATGATAAGGCTACAAGGAACAAAATAAAATTAAAATGGACATATAATAAAACAGAATGTGGTAAAAATGAGCAGCAAACAAATCGGCATCTGAAAGAAAGATTGGTTAGCATTTTAGGTATAGCCCGTCAAGAGAACCACTAGGTATAAAACTTATACAAAAATTTGTGGAGCAATGCGGTCCTTAGTCCCACCTGCCAAGAACTGTCGGCCAGTCAAAGGTCGACAGCCCTATTGTTCTCAACTGCGCCACAGGGAGGTGGTGGCTGCTGCCGGTACAATACCCACCAAGGCCTCGAATCAAGAAGGGGCTCAGGTACAAGTGAGTGATGGTGGGGACGGGGTTCTTGTAGGGAGGTGCGAAATGGCTGCGAGGGCGGTAGGTGACTTTCAGGAGCCTTCCACCTTCCTGATGCTGGATCTCTTGAGAAGGCACGAAGTGCTTTTGAACGAGGGACACCGCCACTCCCAGTTAGCCCGCAAGCAAACATGCCAAGGTTTCCCTGTGCTCCCTGCAAAGGATCTCTTGCCCGCTGTTGAGTTAATACCAGTGGTGGTGGGATCAATTGTTAGGGCTGGATGGCCACCTTTGGGCCTTCCTGCCACGGACATAATCGGGGTAGAGGTGGGAAGGTGGCATGGTCCACACCTGCTACCTCCCTGCCCAAATAAATTCCTCCCCCCACCTTGAGGGCAAAAGACTTTGCCCTGTGATTTCCTTCTCACCTTCATTGTTCATTTATTCTTGGATCACACATGGAAACATTTATATTTCACTCTTCAGATGGTTTTTGACTTGCCCTTCTCAACATCTGGGAGAATATCTTGAGGATCTCCTGCAGCTCAAAGATAAAACTAAACAAAAATTGGAGCTTTAAATGGAGTGTGTTCTTCAGTAACTGCAGAGAGATAATTAAAAAAAACATCTCACTTAACATAATGACATAACTTGCTGTGAATATGTAAATCAAGATGTGACAAATAAAGGTGTGCCACACATCACAGTTACACAAATAATTCCATCTGTGTCTAATTAGTTTCTGTTCATTATATGATAATTGTCCTCCACCCTGGAAGCCCTGGATGAAGCTGTATCTAGGGTCACCATTGCAGATGTCAGAGCAGGTTTCTCAAAGGTCAACCCATGGACAGCGACTGGCCCAGATTGGGTACCCGGACGAGCACTCAGATCCTGCACGGACCAGCTGGCAGGGATATTCACAGACATCTTCAACCTCTCTACAATAATCTGAGGTCCCTATCTGCTTTAAGAAGACGACCATCATCCCGGTACCTAAGAAAAACCAAGCAGCGTGCCTCAATGACTATCGTCTGGTGGCTCTGACATCCATCATTATGAAGTGTTTTGAAAGGCTAGTCATAGCATGAATTAATTTTAGCCTCCCGGACTACGTGGATCCACTACAATTTGCCTACCGCCGCAACAGGTCCACAGCAGACGCCATCTCCCTGGCCCAGCACTCAACCCTGGAACACCTAGATAACAAAGACACCTATGTCAGACTCCTATTTATTGACTACAGCTCAGCCTTCAACACCGTTATTCCCACGAAACTCTTCTCCAACTCTATGGCTTGGGTCTCGGCTCCTCCCTCTGTGACTGGATCATGAACTTCAATAAGGATAGGCAACAACACCACCTCCACGTTCACTCTCGACACCGGTGCCCTACTAGGCTGTGTTCTCAGCCCCCTACTATACTCCTTGTACACAAATGACTGTGTGGCCAAATTCCCCTCCAGTTCGATTTTCAAGTTTGCTGATGACACTAACATTGTGGGACAGATCTCAAACAATGATGAGATAGAATACAGGAATGAGATAGAAACTGGTGCAGCGACAATAATCACACCCGCAATGTCAACAAAATGAAGGAGATTGTCACCGACTTCAAGAAACATAGATTTACCATAGAAAGCATTCTTTCTGGTTGTATCACAGCTTAGTATGGCTCCTGCTCTGCCCAAGACCGCAACAACCTACAAAAGGTCGTGAATGTAGCCCAACCCATCACGCAGACCAGCCTCCCATCCATTGACTCTGTCTACATTTCCCACTGCCTCAGCAAAGCAGCCAGCATAATTAAGGACCCCACGCAGGCCGTCATTCTCTCTTTCACCTTCTTCTGTCAGGAAAAAGATACAAAAGTCTGAGGTCACGTACCAACCGACTCAAAAACAGCTTCTCCCCTGCTGCCATCAGACTTTTGAATGGACTTGCCTTGCATTAAGTTGATCTTTCTCTACACCCTAGCTATGACTGTAACACTATATTCTGCACTCTCTCATTTCCTTCTCTATGAACGGTATGCTTTGTCTGTATAGCACACAAGAAACAATACTTTTCCCTGTATGTTAATACAAGTGACAATAATAAATCAAATCAAAATTTTATACTGATATAGGTGAGCATACAAAATAATAAATAAAAAATCTATTATTATGTAATTATAATTATGCGCATTGCAGTGTTTACCCTGACAGTTATTTCTTTTACTCAGGTAGTCTACACATACACGCTAAACAGCACTGAGTTTCCCACTTTAAGACATCTTAACTTTTATGGCTAATTCTCAGATTGATTTATTGAAGCTTTTCTATTTTAATTAATATTTATCAGAGGGGAAGATTTACAAAAGTCCTGAAAAAATCCAGGTCCAGTCTAAGGAAATAAATTAAAACGGGTGTAAAATGAGCTGCTGATTCACTATTGCCCATTTTCTGTTTTTGCTGAAGCCCAATCCCATTTACGTAAACACTGAATCATGAAGGGCCATGCGATGTTGGAAGGTATGTACTCCATTTAGCATTCTAACTTATGCTCCTGTCTCTTCCTGTACACGTCTCCCAAGAATAAGCTGCAGTTGTCAGTACTGGAGATAAGGCCAGCACCTCACATAATCCTGCATCACTCATACCGCTAGTCACAAACTCCAAGGCTCCAGTCTGCAATAGACTGCCTTTTAAGGGTCTGATGTACTGGGGATGGATGGAGACAGCCATTTCATACTGTCTCACTTCACTGCCTTCATTACTACCCTGAAATTTGCTCCCAGACAAGTCAACGGACTTGCTGAGGAAGTGCTAATAACAAGCACGTGCTGGAATAGGTACGGATGTGGCTGCTGCCTTTCAGCCATCCAGCCTAGCTTATCTTGCTTCATAAATGGCAGAACATTTGCCAGATGGCCAGCTGGATCAAAAAGAATATTGAGGAGTCAGATATGGTGACAGCAGTTATAGGGCCATCTGATGACCCATCAAAATGAAGCACAGGATAGGCAGTTGTCTCCCACAATGAGAAACTCTTGAGTTGTATGGTGATACAGATCTTAATAGGTCTACTTTCAAATGGAGTTTGATACTACAGTAGGACTGGAATGAGGCATCACTTGTCACCTTGTACACAACACAAGAGGGTGATCTGCATGGTGCAATAGCTACCCAACTCTGTCTTCCATGTCATTGAAGTGTTGGATTGTGCACTGAGTTTGGCAGTTAAGCATGTGACAATATATGTGGTCTCTGCTCTGGAAACCTTGGGTATACTGTATATATTAAACCTTTCACGACATTCACATTCCTGCTGTGGAGGCTTTGCACTAAAACTCCAGGATGCAATTAATGACCACCTTCATCTAACTACTCAGCATCTTCTGCTGCCAATTCACTATGCAACTATCAGCAATGGTGCTTAGAATATAAGAAATGGGAATTGGAATAGACCATATGGCACTGCCAATAAATAAGATTATGACTGATCCATGATCTTAATTCCATATTTCTGTCCGATCTCCACATTCTACTGTTACCCTAGAGTCCAAAAACCTAGTGATCTCAGCCTTGAATATTCCCAATGTCTGAGCATCCACAGCCCACTAAAGTCGAGAATTCCAAAGATTCACAACTCTCTGTCGGAAATGGCTAACACTTGTTTCCTGAGACTATGCCCTCTAATACTAGACTCGACAGCCAGGGAAAACAGCCTGTGGGCACCTACCCTGTCAAGTGCTCTCAAAATCTTATATAATGAGAGGACCTCATTTTTCTAAACTCTTAAAAGTATAAGCTGATTCTCCTCGTAGGTAAAACTCGCTCTAAGTACTGAAACACCTAGTAATGAACGTTTGTACCTGTCTAACATTGAGAAGTTCACAAATAGCAGACATCATTCCCAAACGCACACTATGGGTGGAACCTTCTGGCAACGCTCACCCCAAGACTGGAAAATCCCGCCCGAGGTCAACGCACCTTTGGGTGGTCTGTGTCCTGCCCGCTACAATTCCCATGGCGGGCGAGATGGAAAAATTCCACCCTACATATATTTAAGTATCAGTTCGACCCATTATGCATGTGCTCTTGTCTGTATACTACATGCTACCATTTATCTATTGTAATCTGATTTTCCTGTCCATGCATTTCATTATTATCCTAATCTTAATCTAATTTCATGTTGAATACCATTATTGACTTCATTGCACTTGAGGTGAAGCATGGATTATAAGACCATTACCCGAAAGAAAGTGCCTTCCAACCTCTTCCTTTTGGTACCAATTTTAAACTTGTTATCAATTAACTGTCTGGTGGAAATAATCTTTCACTAATAACCTATTTTTATATTTTTGAAGAGTTTATAGTCATTTAGCCGTCCCTCCCTTGTAAATGTTTCCATATCCCTCACATCTTTAATCATAATTACATATCCTCTCATTTCTGATGCCATTCTACTAAATCGACATTACACTTTTTTGCATGATGCTCATTGCTACGCCTCTAGTAAAATGCTCAGAACTGAGCACAAAACTACAATGGTGAATTAACTTGTGCCTTGTACAGGTTCACCATTACCTCTGTGCATCTTTAGGTAAAACTTAAAATTTCTAACTGGAATCCAGCATTTAATGATTCAGTAGAATGATCTACTGAAAACAGATGGAGCTCTGGAGGAATACAGAGAGAGTAGGAAAGATCTCAAACGGGGAGTTAGAAGGGCAAAAAGAGGGCACGAGATGTTCTTGGCAGGCAGGATTAAGGAGAATCCTAAGGCATTCTATTCATACGTTAGGAACAAAAGAGTTGTCAGGGAGAAAATCGGACCTCTCAGGGACAAAGGAGGGGAATTATGCTTAGAACCCAAGGGAATAGGGGAGATCCTAAATGAATACTTTGCATCGGTATTCACGAAGGAGAGGGGCGTGTTAACCGGGAGTGTCTCGGAGGGAGGTGTTGACCCGTTAGAGAAAATCTCCATTACGAGAGAGGAAGTGTTAGGTTTTTTAGGGAACATTAAAACTGACAAAGCCCCAGGGCCTGATGGCATCTATCCTCGACTGCTCAGGGAGACGAGAGAGGAAATTGCTGGGCCTCTGACGGAAATCTTTGTCGCTTCTTTGGACACGGGTGAGGTCCCTGAGGATTGGAGGATAGCGAATGTGGTCCCGTTGTTTAAGAAGGGTAGCAGGGATAACCCAGGAAATTATAGGCCGGTGAGCTTGACGTCCGTGGTAGGGAAGTTGTTGGAGAGGATTCTTAGAGACAGGATGTATGTGCATTTAGAACGGAACGATCTCATTAGTGACAGACAGCATGGTTTTGTAAGAGGGAGGTCGTGCCTTACAAATTTGGTGGAGTTTTTTGAGGAAGTGACAAAAACGGTTGATGAAGGAAGGGCCGTGGATGTCGTCTATATGGATTTCAGTAAGGCATTTGACAAAGTCCCACATGGCAGGTTGGTTAAGAAGGTTAAGGCTCATGGGATACAAGGAGAAGTGGCTCGATGGGTGGAGAACTGGCTTGGCCATAGGAGACAGAGGGTAGTGGTCGAAGGGTCTTTTTCCGGCTGGAGGTCTGTGACCAGTGGTGTTCCGCAGGGCTCTGTACTGGGACCTCTGCTATTTGTGATATATATAAATGATTTGGAAGAAGGTGTAACTGGTGTAATCAGCAAGTTTGCGGATGACACAAAGATGGCTGGAATTGCGGATAGCGAAGAGCATTGTCGGGCAATACAGCAGGATATAGATAGGCTGGAAAATTGGGCGGAGAGGTGGCAGATGGAATTTAATCCGGATAAATGCGAAGTGATGCATTTTGGAAGAAATAATGTAGGGAGGAGTTATGCAATAAATGGCAGAGTCATCAGGAGTATAGAAACACAGAGGGACCTAGGTGTGCAAGTCCACAAATCCTTGAAGGTGGCAACACAGGTGGAGAAGGTGGTGAAGAAGGCATATGGTATGCTTGCCTTTATAGGACGGGGTATAGAGTATAAAAGCTGGGGTCTGATGATGCAGCTGTATAGAACGCTGGTTAGGCCGCATTTGGAGTACTGCGTCCAGTTCTGGTCGCCGCACTGCCAGAAGGACGTGGAGGCATTGGAGAGAGTGCAGAGAAGGTTTACCAGGATGTTGCCTGGTATGGAGGGTCTTAGCTATGAGGAGAGATTGGGTAGACTGGGGTTGTTCTCCTTGGAAAGACGGAGAATGAGGGGAGATCTAATAGAGGTATACAAGATTATGAAGGGTATAGATAGGGTGAACAGTGGGAAGCTTTTTCCCAGGTCGGAGGTGACGATCACGAGGGGTCACGGGCTCAAGCTGAGAGGGGCGAAGTATAACTCAGACATCAGAGGGACGCTTTTTACACAGAGGGTGGTGGGGGCCTGGAAAGCGCTGCCAAGTAGGGTGGTGGAGGCAGGCACGCTGACATCGTTTAAGACTTACCTGGATAGTCACATGAGCAGCCTGGGAATGGAGGGATACAAACGATTGGTCTAGTTGGACCAAGGAGCGGCACAGGCTTGGAGGGCCGAAGGGCCTGTTTCCTGTGCTGTACTGTTCTTTGTTCTTTGTATATTTATAGCCCCACAGCTCTATTTATTCACTCCATTGTAAAGTATACTTTGTTTCTATTCTCTTGTTTTTCCCTAAAATAGAAGTTAAAAGTTTTATTTATTAGTCACAAGTAAGCTTACATTAACACTGTACTGAAGTTACTGTGAAAATCCCCCAGTCGTCACACTCTGGCGCCTGTTCAGATACACCTGAGGGGGAATTAGCATGGCCAATGCACCTAACTAGCCAGCACGTCTTTCAGACTGTGGGAGGAAATCGAAGCACATAGAGGAAACCCACGCAGACACGGGGAGAACGTGCAGACTCCAGCTGGGAATCAAATCTGAGTCCCTGGCACTGTGAGGCAGCAGTACAAACACTGTGCTGCCCTTCATATGATTCGCTGGATTTACGCTCCTTGGTTTGAAGGTGGGGGGGGGGTGTAACTTGTAAAATCCAGCTTTCCATCCATCCCTGGCCAGTAAGGTCTATTAAGGCCTTAAGGAGCCAATTAGTGGCTACTTAAAGATTTTATCCTACCCCTGCCTATATTGGTCAGCAGCTCTCTAAGGCGGAACTTCTTCATGAGATGTGGCAGAAGTCTTGTCTTAAAGCAGTTAATGCTGCTATTAGCGTTAAATTGTTGCAGGACAGCCATTGCCCACCAACTCTTTGGGCAGGCGAGGTTGGGAACCATAGTGCCCTGTAAAATCCAGCCCATTCAATTCACATTTGCTACCTATCTGACTACATCCCTAACCTGCCAAAATGAAACTCACTTTCTTCATCTTACTCTTTTTTTTGTTGTGCACATAAACGCAACTATCAGAAAGCCAATTTTTAAAATTTTTTAACGGGACCTGGGCATCACTGGCTGTAGGCCAGCATATTTTTCTCATCCCCAATTTCCCTTGAGAAGGTGATGGTGAACTGTTTTTGAGAGCCGCTGCAGTCCATATGGTGTAGGTACAGAGTGATTTTGACTCACGTATTGACTTCTGCAAGTAGCTGGAAGACCTCTGATAGAAAGATTGATGTGCAATAAAAGTAACTACTGGCCTTTGGAGAGTGAGTAATCTCGTAACACTATTACAATTCATAAAATCTCTGAACTTTGCAGCACAGAAGTTGACCTTTGTGCCTCTGCTGGTTCTGCTTTGACTGTTGACCTCTACTTCTGACCGCCTTTGTTGCTCTCGTACCTTTTTCTTCCACCACTGTCAACAGAGCCTTCAGCTATTTTGGCACTACTCTGGAATCCAGTCCACAAAGTCTTCCATCCCGCTGCCTGTTTCTGTGTGTCCTTAAAACTCTTCTCGCCAACTGTTCTTGAATTTTGGTTAACTTTCCGAACGCGATGTTGATTTGTTTGTTTTTCCCCTCTGTGAAATGCTTTGGGAATATTTTGTATGTTAACATCACCATTTAAAAGGAGATTTTTAATTTTTTTTTGGCTAAATGTAAGATATTTTAGAACCCAGATGCTTAAAATTGTGTGGTAAAGTTTATAAAGCTGCACTAGTGCTAACCTGATCAGTGACGCCAGAAACCGTGCAATAGAAATTCAGTGAGAAATAGTAATTCATAGATTCAACCAGTCTGTTATTTTTGATATTAGATAAAGCATCATGTTCAATTATTCTCTGGATTAATGCGAACATATTGTTCAGTTTATAAATCATGAAATATATATTTTATATATTCCTCAATGTTTATTTTAAATGTGTATTGTTGTATTACTTAGACCTTGATGCTTAATCAACGTGTGGAGTTTTACAGCCAGCTGGCTAATAATTGTGGAAAAATTGGTTTTGGGTTTTAGTCAACTATAGAGGGTCAGAGCCAACCTGGTTCTGTTTTCACTTGGCACCTGCACATACTGACCTTCTAATGGGAGTAATTGAATATTAGCTGGTTTTCATCCGAGCAGCTCTGACGCAAATTGCAGCCTACGTACTGTTGCCCACATGAGATCAGCTAACTCAAAAATGACCCATCCAAAATATCAGAATTCTTTTTGTGCTTTGCAGGCTCATATATAGCATAGGCTATCTACAGCTTCCCTCTACTGTGTCCAAATAGCAAGCAGAATGTTATGTTCGCCTGTGGACAGATTTGCAAGGGTGGGTGGGAGGGTGGCCTGTAAAAATTCCGTGGGTGCCTTACCTCCCCACCCGACCTAGTCATGACTTAACAGGTGGCGGGAAAGCTCCAGACAGTCCTCACGTCCTAAATGACCACTTCCTGACTGGCCCCTTTTTCCATCAGAGGCCTGACACCCCTCGCCATCCTTCCAGTAAAGACCCAAGCAGGCATACCCACTCCTAGGACAAGCGAGTTGGCTGGCAGATCTCTGAAGCAGGTCATCCTGGACAGTTGACCAATTATCAGAGCGTTGAAGGTCTACGGAGCAACCCACCTGAGCGGGGGCAAGTTTAAACCAACTTTATTGGCACTGGAGCGTGAAACCTTGCCACCCGTAAAATCCTGCCTCATGCGTCTAAACTCTACTCTCAAAAGTGGGGGAGTGTTCTGCTAACCTTTTGCATACTGATCCACAGGGGGAGCTCCTCAGTCATTTACTAATTGTATACCTCAATGTGCTGATGTATATCCAGTTTGAATTATATTTTTCTCCACTCACTAATTATACTATGAAAGTAGATGCAAGTAAAAAGGCAGCTTTTCCAACTTCATACCCCGAATTATTAAACAGCATAATATAGCTTCACTGTGTGTCTAATTATCATTTTGTCCCAATGGGTTGGCTCATACTTGGGTAAATTGCCATAAATAAACAAAATGCCAAACACTGCAAGCACCTTGCTATTGTTCTGCACAAAGGATTTATAGGTGAATAATGTTTTTTTTTGTTACAGCAAATGAAAACTCCAGAGAACCGGTTTTCGGGCCACAATGTGACACCACAATACAGGATGCATTCTTACTACTCTGCAGCCTCATACCTGGGTCAAGGCCTAAGCACAGCTGCTTGTGTTCCTCAGCTGTTTACTCTGGAAGATGGTTCCTCTTTCTCAGATGTAAAATCCAATGGTAGGTTAAAGTTTTTTTTTCGCTCCGTTCTATTACTAAAACTTCATTGTGTTAAAAAAGGCAGATTACTCAGCGTACATTCCTTTCAAAGTCAACTTATTTGCAATGCACATAAAGTCCTCCTTTGGAGTGGATGAATTGCATGCTCATGAAGGTGGATAGAATTGGGCAATAGAACATTTTTCCTTCCTTAATTGAATGTCAGCATCAGGCACTCCGGAGATCGTACATAGCAAAGGCCATATACAGGATAAATTTTCCTCTACTCTGTCCAAAGAACGTGTTAATTATGGCCTCAAAGTGTACTCCCCACTGCACCAGTGCAACCTTTTCTATTTCCCATATCTTCTTATGCAATTTTTTTTTAGCGTGTCTCCCTTTACCTTTAAATGTTTTTAGATGCTATTTTCCTTTTTACTGTGAAAAATTAAGGGAAGTATCAAAATACCGCAGTTACAATGTCTATTAATTTTTCCACGAGTAGTTTATTATTCTATTAGCTTGCATCTCAAAACATTAGAACATGGTTAGCCGAGGCTAAAGGTCCATGACAAAATAAACAAGAAATGAAAAAAATGTATCAGTTCACCATTCTCGCATCTGAAACAAGACTTTTATATATAAATGCAAAAGGGGTACTACAGATCTTTAATAAAGAGGGAAAATACTGAAAGTGCAGAGCGGTTAGTCAGCATATGAAAGTGAGGTGTGCCCAACAGTTCAAATGTAGTTCTTCACCAAAATTTCGGTCCGAACTGAATGCTCGGTGTCTTTGTTTAATAAACATTAAACATTTAATCATTTTAAAATAGCCGATAGGAACTAAATGAAACACTTTCCTCTCCCATTTTTCCTTATTCTGTCCTTATCCCTCTTTTATTGCACAATTTGCACCTATATTATTGTCAGTTCATTGCTTGTGCATTCATTCTGCACATTAGCAACACTGCCACTTTAAAAAATCTCGAACTGTGGCTTTGTGGTTGAATTCTGTTGAGCCGTGGCTGTCCTAGAATGAGGGACATGATTGCAGTAACCAGGGTTCCTTTGTCATTGGATTCCTTGGGATGATCTTGGATTCCCCTGGTAGGCAGCTTGCAGCCTGAGGTTAATCAAAGAATCCATAGAATCCCTACAGTGCAGAACGGGGCTATTAGACCCACAAGTCTGCACCGACTCTCTACCCAGGCCCCATCCCTATAACCCCACGTATTTACCCACTAATCCCCTAACCCACACATCCTGAGACACTAAATGGCAATTTAGTATGGCCAATCAACCTAACCTGCACATCTTTGGACTGTGGGAGGAAACTGGAGCACTTGGAAGAAACCCACGCAGACACGGGGAGAATGTGCAAACTCGATACAGACAGTCACCCAAAGCTGGAATTGAACCCGAGTTCCTGGCGATATGAGGCAGCAATGCTAACTCCTGCTATCGTGCCACCAGGCGAAAAACTAGTTACCATGTTGGTATCTGTTTTCTACCACTAGAGGAATGCTTATTTACTTAAGTTGTGCAGGAAGAAACGAGATTGGCCACTAATGTATGTAGAGTGAGAACAAATTAGCTTACTGAGTGAGAGAGATACTGTAAGGAGACTCGGAGAGAAAGCGATATGTCCTTTATCCTTGTTTCTTCAGTGGCAGTGTTTAAAGATAAGTTCTTCATCACGGCAGGACAGATTCTAAAGTATGGGATTGCATGATCTGTGGATGCCCTTACAGTCTCTCTGAGCAGTTGTCAGTTGAACAAAATTATGGCAAAATGTTGGGCTTGAGACTGCCAAAAGCTTGTTAGAATATTTATAGCTAGCAGAGAGAGAGCTTTCATTCCACGTTGCAAAAGACTAATTGTCCACAATTTTTGTAGACCTCCCACTCCAATAATGTTTTTTCTGCAAACACATTGCAACTAATTTGCTGCCTATCAATATGGTGCAGTACGTATCTGTTCAGAGATTTAATGGAATTATACCCTTGAGAATATATTCATCATTCCAGTGCATTTTAGAGTAGTCCTGTCAGAAATCCGTGATTTAGAGTGAAGGAATGGGAATTCTTGCTGCCCGCAAACAATCCAGCAAACAGAAACCTCAACCCAATTTAGTTCCCACCGTTGGAACGGTTCTCCAGAATTTGCCGAGGCTTGTTACGTTTTCCAAATTAGATTTTAAAATGTGCATACAGCTTTACCTGCATCTCAGTTGCTGCTGAACTGTGAGCTCCTCAAGTGTAGAATCTATTTTCCGCCATGTGTTATATATGTAACCTGCAGGTGGTATGCTCTACACTGTAGAGGAATAAACACTGTATAACCTAAAGATATAATTTAGACTCCTTCCAAATGATGAGAGGATAAAGGCCGAGTGTAGCACTAACTCTTACAGAACAGAAGTACAAGTCTTAGTCCTCCGTCTGTTCTGAGTTTGCTGATCTCAGCTGTAGTAATGCTCAGGTGCAACAACTTTCGCTTAGCTGACTTAGAGTCCTTGAACCAGAGGCGGAGAATAGTAGCCTGTGTTCTGCTTCTCATTGCTATCCAGTAGCTTCTGCTGGCGGTGCACATATATTTGCGTGTATATGTGAAGATTGCATTGGATTAATGATGCTACTCATGGATAAATAGTTTAATGGCACTCATTGTCTCAACGCATATATTGGACTATTGAGAAAGTTACCAGAGAGCTATCAGTGTCTCTTGAACTATCTCCAAAAAGAGGCAGAATTTTCAGGAAGGAAACAACATAAATGGTACTCCCATTTACTTGTAAACTAAATTCTCCCAGTTTTGAAACCAAAGTGCCATTACTGTCACAAATGTCCACAAGTACTATTTTTCCCATTAGCACATCATTGGAAACTGCATGGTCACTGCTAACCCTCTGGTGTGTCCCTGGCATCCAAGATTACTAAGGGCCTAGGGAGGGGATATAAATTTTAAATATTTTTGGCAATGCCTTTGTAGAGTGATTGACTGTATGAACAGAATTGCCATTCAACATTCTGGGGCATTTCAAAAAAAACTTTCATTGCTGGGTGGTGACCATGTCATGGCACAGCCGCCATTTGTCTCCCAACTTAGCCAGGATAGTTGTCCCAGCTGTGTTGGCAACTTCCCAAGATATTTAATTGCACTTTATTCCCAAGAAAGACAGGGAACAGACAAGGGGCAGGTAGGATGTTCAGTCCCCAGGATGGTTCCTGCTGAATTTGGGCTCTGCACATGTTACATCAGTTACAATATTGCACACTAATTGTTAATGGGAGGAAGAAAGTCAAGGACTAGATCAGCAGACATCTGGTACTGATCACAGAGGAATGCAAAACTGTCAATTATCAATCACGAAAACTAACTGCACAAGAGATGATTTGTGTGACAGGACGACATTAAGCTGTTTCGATTCCCTTTAACCGTGTTTCTAGTTTGATTTCATTTATTTGAGGATGCATGCCTGTAAAAAAAAAGCTTTACTGTTAGCACTGAGAGTCTCCTGTCTCATGTAATGCACTGGGAGGTATTTTAGCACACTATTGTTTCATTTCTGGTATCTGGCTTTAAATCAGCCCAGGCTGATGGGATGAAGGTCTCCTCTCTCTGTTGGCTGTAAGGATCCCATGTGAAATTAATCTAAGCAGTCTCAATTTAGTCCCTAGTGGGTATGGACCCACAACACAAAACTGCTCTTAATTTGATATTAATTGGCGATCTTACTCAGAGAGACTGGTGTATGGGAAATGGAAATATTGCACTGGTGCAGTCGGGAGTGCTCTCCTGAGGTTAGGATTAAGGCGCTTTGTTGGAGCAAAGTAAAGGGAGCTTTACTGTGCAGCTGTTGTTGCTGTGCCTGACCTGGGAGTTCTTTATGCTGATACTGGGTAACTGAACAGGGAAAGTTTTCCATTGCCCCAACACTACCATTTCTTGATGAGGACTAAAATTCATCGAAAAAAAAAATCTGCAGCGATTAAAACAGTTGTTGGCATCAATACACCAAGCTCAGAATCCTCTCTCATGACACTATTGACAACATCCAGAAGCCCTGACCACCCTTCGGGAATGCCACTCAAGGCAAGCTGCTGAGTGTCTCTGGAGACAGGAACCTCTGAGTCCCTGAAGGTAAAGCTTCTTGATAATGATCTTGTCACATTTTCTCTACTGAAAGTGCTCAGTTATCACTGTTAATATCAATATAATGTTCCAGTAAAGGAATGGCAACATTATGTTGGCAGTACTATATGAGCCGTACAAACACTGTTTAGTTTGCTTACCAGATTCGCCAAAGGAATACGAGTGTGAGGACTTCTCAGCCTGAAACTGTTCCATCACCAGAGGTAATGTCAGGGAATACATTACAAATAATAAAAGATTCTTCTATCCGTTTTTTGTAGTCAACCTTTTTGTTCATCATTTTATTTGTTGCTGTTTTTTATGGAGAAAACCTATAGATTCTATCTAAAACATGTTCAAAATGCCAGATTAATTTCTCAAGAAGGTAATTGTATGAACAATTTCTGCATATGGTTTAAAAAGGTGGAAAAGTCAGACTAATAGACACAGCTGCATAGATTCATCTGGAACTTTCAACACCTTCCAGGTCTAGTGGAGGAGAGGTTTAGGTCACCTATCTCCAAACTGAGACAGTAGCAACATACTTGGAGGAACTGCAGTGAAAGGACATGTCACTTCCAGCTCACCCTTTCCTTCTCATTCAGCCAAGCGGTGAGATGAATACTAACCGGTAACTAATCTCTATAACATCTGGGCATCAGTCAAATTCTTAACTCTGTTTATTACAATGGAGCCTAGCTGTAAGAAAATGTGATAGAATTATAGTAAATGGATTAGATCCAAATTGGTTGAGTTAATTTACTCACCATTATAACATGATTACCAATTATTTTTACATTTCAGTTAAGTGTGTGTGAGAGAAACTGTTGCTTCATATAGCAAAAATTTGAAGATTGAACAGCTGGAAGCTAGGGCCCCGCTCCCTAATACAGTGGTTAATGTTACAGCTCAGTATCTTTATAAGTGAGATTGAGATATAGTTTACTGACGTGATGGATTCTGGCTTTGAGTCTATTTACCAAGTACAGCTTTTCTGAACTCTGATATTTGTACAACCAGCTAATACTAAGTGTTATAGGTGTAAATATATGAATGAAGAGGTGAGTGCATGGATGTCAATGTACACTAGAGTGATACTGCAATGTATTCTGTCAAATTACCAAAGATATAATTGGTACAATATCTGCAAAGTTTTTGCAGGTAAGTAGGACAATTGTTTTGAGTTATTTCAGGAAATTAGAATATGTGCAGGAACTGCTTCTGCAATTGTACTTACTTTGAAGCATAGCCATCGTGTTATCATTCATTTTAATTGTCCTTTGTATCTGACCACAGTGAAGAAGGCACTGCCAGCAGATTTCCAGCTTCCTCTCTCTTTCAACCAGTGCAAGTAAATTTAAAGAAGGGCTAACAGATGCTAGAACCATAGAATTCCTACAGTGCATAAAGAGGCCATTTGGCCCAGCAAGTCTACACAAACTCTCGGAAAGAGCATTCCATCCATTAAAAAAACTCCTAGATTAAAATAAAAGAACCTTAGTGAAACCAGGTTCCGACTTAAAGATCTTATCCTGTGAACTATATATTTTGGTTAGTAATAAGTTCTGTTGCAGTGAGTATGAATGTTGGACTTAGTACATACATAATCTGGGCAGAATTCTCCCAGGCCCCTGCCGGCGGATTTGATGGTGGGCATGAAGGCAGAATATGGTGGGAGGCCCAAATATCGGGTTCATACCAGTGTAAATTTACAGTGGGATCTTCTGCTGGTGTCCGCCATGATGGTTGTTAAACCTGCCAGGGGCCGGCTTGAACCTCACTTGCTTCCCGTTAATCGGACGTGGATGAAAGCCAGAACCCCGCGCCAGATTCTCTGCGCTACCAGCAGCAAAACATGCTGGCGTGAAACCCGTTCGGGACTCACCTGAACAACCTCTGGGACTGCCTCAGGAGTTCAGAATGGAGGCCGCCCACAATCCTGGACCTTGAAACACCACACAGTGGGTCAATGGTGCATCTGCAGGTGAACCTTCCAAATTAGCTGCCCTGAAGGGGATCCATCTTCCAGCCTCAGAATGTTCCTGAAGATCCATCTTCATTCTCAGGAGATCCATCTTCCGGTCTCAGAGTGCTCCTGGAGATTTATCTTCATTTTCAAGAGGTCCACCTTTCTTCAAGAGTGGGTCAGTGATGTTGTTTGCCTTTTCAATATGGCACCCAGCACACAGTGGTGGACTTCACACCATCCAGGCCTACCCACCACTAAATATGGTGTGCAGAATGAATGAGGTTGGAGCCAGAGGATTTGGCGTGTTTTCCTGCCTGCCTCCACAGTGGGGAACACTCTATGTTCTGACCACAGTCTCAAATTGGGAGACTTCTGCCCACGGTCTTCTATCTCCAGGCTGCAGTCATGGATAAAATGGCACAACAAAAAATAGTTCTGATTGCATAGCTAGAATCTGGTGACCACAACTACTTATGTGCAGTCACAAAAGTGAACGTTGTAATTTCTCGCTGGCAAGGAACTTAATTTGGAAGGGGAGCTTAATTCCAGCAAGGTGAGCTTTTTGAAGAGCATGCATGAGATTCTAATGTGTGCAAAAGGGCTTCCTGACATTGTTGGAAAGCTCCTTCTGCTTTTAAAGTTCTAAGAACTTAATTGCTGAAGTTCATCCTGCTGGGAAAATGAATTTTAGCCCCCGCCAGGTTACGTTTCCCTGCCTGCCAAGCTTCCTGTTGCTGGCGGACTGGAAGATTCCACCCACTAACTGGGTAAAACTGTGGCAAATGGAGTTTAATGTGCAAAGTGTGAGATCTTCCATTTTGGACCTGGGATAGCCAAATTTAATTTTTTAATAGTGGGAAACCAGGAGCTGTCAGAGCTTTGACAAAGGGTCATCTGGACTTGAAACATCAGCTCTTTTCTCTCCTTACAGATGCTACCAGACCTGCTGAGATTTTCCAGCGTTTTCTCTTTTGGTCTCAGGAACAATGTTTTGGTTTTGGATTCAGTTTATATAGGGTCAAATTATGAAGTCAGGTTTATAAGCTTGCCTTATGTTCCCTTAGGTTTCAAAGGTTATTGGGTGATCCAAGAGGGCAATTAAAATGTTACATGCATTTAATAGGGTATACACAGATAAGCTATTTCAACAATAACAACTTTTATTTATGTCGTGCCTTTAACGTAGTAAAATCCCTATGATGCTTCGCAGGATGTTATAAAACAAAATTTGACAGAGAGCCACAAGAGGTGATATTAGGACAGAAGGCCAGAAGCTCTATCCGAGATTTAGGTTTTATGGAGCATCTTAAATGAGAAGGTGGTTGAGAGGCAGGGAGGTTTTATTTTTGGCATAAGGTCCATAGCTTAGGCCCGAGGCAGCTGAAGGCATGGCTGCCAATGATGGGGGGATTAGGGACCAGAATTAGAGGGTTGCAGGGCTGGAAGAGGTTACAAACAGGGAGGGCGGGATGAGGTTGTAAAGGAATTTAAAGATGAGTGAGAAGAATTTTAAAATTGAGATGTTGCCACATTGAAAACAAATGTGGGTCAGCAACCATTGGAGAGATTGGTGAATGGAACTTTGTGCGAGTTAGATTATGGCGGCATTGTTTCGGATGAGTTCAAGGCTGGCCTGGAGAGCATTGGAATAGTCAAGTTTAGATGTACTAAGCATGGGTGAGGGTTTCAGGACCAAATGGGTTGAATCAGGAGTGGAGTCAGGCAGTGTTACAGGGAAATAAGTAGGTAGTCTTGGTGAAGGAACAGATATGGGTTTACAATTTCATCTTGGGGTCAAATACGAGACCAAGGCCTTGGCTGGCCTGTTTCAGGCTCAGACAGTGGCTAGGGAGAGAGGTTGAGTTGCTGACTGGGGAATGGAGTTTGTGGTAGGGTGCAAAGATAGGGCTTCACTCTTTAATATTTTATTTCCTCTGCTGGGGCAGCCTGCAACAAGGAGGCGCAGGCTTAAAATTGGAGCTAGGACATTCTGCAGTGAAATCAGAAAACATTTTTCACACAAAGACCAATGGAAATTGGGAACATTCTCAAAAGGTTGGCTTAAGGGGTGGGGGAGGGGTGTGATTTCAAGACTGAAATTGTTAGGTTTTGTTAGGTAAGGGTATCAAAAGCAATGGATCAAAAACAGGTAGTGGAGTTGGGTATAGATCAACCATAACCTAATTTAATTGGTAAAGGAGGCTCGGGGGGCTGTTTCTATGTTCTTCCTGTGAAATGCCAAAATAATTATACAGTGTTCCTCGTTCATGGGCTAAATGGGAAATAAAAAAGCAAAAGACCAGAAAAGATCATTGTACTCCGACTGGTTCCAGTGAATCCCATTTTGCATCCTTTATTTTCTGCAGGGACAAGGCAGAGCCCAACTACCATAGGCATATTGTCCAATCCATATTAAAATCCAGTTTAAATAAATTGTAAAACTTGTGTTGTTTTTATATTTAAATTGTGTCTCTGAGAAACACTTTGTGACATTTTCCTGTATTAAATGCACTGAATAACTGCAGTTATTTTTGTTTGATGTAGAACGGTATGCAGGGTAACTGCACAGCAGGCTATGTAGCTCAGTGATAGACTTACAAAAGAGGCTCTACATGTTTACCACTATGCTGTAGAAAGCAGTGAAGTCTTCATTTATCAATGTTGCGGGGGTTGAAGTGAAAACATCAATATATTTAATCTGTCAAATATCAGACACCTTGATGTATTGAACGATCTAAATATCAGAGCTTTGATAGGATGAATTGTGGTATATTATTGAATTCACATTACTGAAAAATAACCAGAGGGTATACATTTTGTAAGAAAAACTCATTATGCTAAGATTAACTATGTAAACTGTTCTAACATGTTTAAAATGTGTATGCAACACTGTGCAGTAACAGCATATTTGGTGTTTATTGGAGCTGGGCTAAATAGCATGCATTTACACCATAAAACAGTTGGGGGAAATATATCAATATCAGTGAAGACTGCCATGCTAGGTTCATAGGTAGGCCCCAATGGCTCTGTCTGCATGGGAATCAAGGTAGGTCTGCAGAGCATTGCTGGAATGGGCACTATATGAACAGGTTTCTCCCCAGTGTTTACATCACAGGAACAGACTATTTGGCTAACAGGTCCATGGCAGTGTTTATACTCCTCATAAGCCTCCTCCCACTACTGCATTTCACCTCATGTGTATTTCTGGCTTTCTCGTAAATGTACCTTTGCTCGTCACTAGAACTACTCCTTCTGGTAATAAACTCTAATTTTAATCATCCCCCATCCCCCCCGGCTGGCGACTGTGACTGCCCCGGAGCCCAGTGAGCATTGATTGACTGCAGGCAGGACTTCCGTCTCTTGCTTGGCAGAAAGTCCTGCTCCAAGAGCTGCTGGTCAATCTGATTGGCTAGCAGCTCTCCGATCCCTGCAGCGACAGCGCTGCAGTGGACAGAAGAGGAAGCTCAAGAAGATGTTGGAGACTAAATCTAGAGGTTGGGTGGGAAATGGCAGAGCCACCACCTTTGCACAACATTCCAACCAATGGGCCAAATGTAGTTGGATCGAGGTATTCTGCAGATTCCACCAGTGAGATTTTTACCTGCATCCTTTAGCTCAAATTTAATTTCTATTGCAATGTGCTGGAAATATGAGCTTGTATCAACACGCCCGAGGGCAACAGGGCATCTAGGAGCTTTGTGAATGGCAGAACTAACTGATCATCTTCACCAATGGGATTTAAGAATTGAGAAAGAAAATGGACCAATGGAGCAGGCAGGCAAACTGGAGACAAATCAGACCCAGAAAGAAAAATGGAATAAAAGCAAACAGCTGAGTAGTGTGATTCACAGTAAGAAGTTTAACAACACCAGGTTAAAGTCCAACAGGTTTATTTGGTAGCAAAAGCCACACAGTTTGCTACCAAATAAACCTGTTGGACTTTAACCTGGTGTTGTTAAACTTCTTACTGTGTTTACCCCAGTCCAACGCCGGCATCTCCACATCATGACTACCATAGTGTGATTCAACCAGCGAGTTTTGGAGCTTCATGGCTTTACATGGCTTATAAAGATGGTCAACACCAGCACCAAAGTCATCCTCAGCAACCCCAAGCTATTGGACAAAGGAGAAGGAAACTCCAGGAAGACTATTGCTTAGGTAAATTACTTTATCATTTTTTTTTATTCATTCGTGGGACATAGGTGCCGCTGACTGGTCAGCATTTATTGCCTATCCCTAGTTGCCCTTGAGAAGGTGGTGATGAGCTGTCTTCCTGAAATGCTGCATGTTGTGAGTTGACCCACAATGTCGTTAGGGAGGGAATTCCAGGATTTTGACCCAGTGACTGCGAAGGAATGGCGATCTCTTTCCAAGTCAGGATGGTGAGTGGCTTGGAGGGGAACTTGCAGGTGATGCTGTTCCCATGTATCTACTACCCTTGCCCTTGTCCTTCTAGATGGAAGTGGTCCTGGGTTTGGAAAAAGGATCTTTGGTGAATTGCTGCAGTGCATCTTGTAGATAGTATACACTGCTGCTACTGAGTGTCAGTGGTGGAAGGAATGGATGTTTGTGAATGTGGTGACAATCAAGTTGGCTGCTTAGTCCTGGATGGTGTCCAACTTCTTGAGTGTTATTGGAGCTGCACCCATCCAGGCAAGTAGGGAGTATTCCATCACATTCCTGACTTGTGTACTTCTAGGTGCCGAATTTGACTGTTATCGTTTACCTTTGATTTTGCATCCTTCTAGTTTTGCTGATTCAGTTGCCACATTATCAGAGTACTTCCCACACACCACCTTTCCGAGCAACTTGGCTTTTTAGCTGTTTGCCACTGCAAACTTCATCAATGGCAGCTGAAATTTTCACGTTTCTTTTGCTTCCCCTTTTCTCTCTTGTTTTTTGGGGCTGGTTGCATGTACTGCAGCAATGCCTCATGTTCATGCTGCATCCCCATTGTTGCAGTTGGTGAGGATTGCTGTAGTATACAGATTAAAACAAATACAGCTCAGAATGCTACAGATTTGTTCTTTTGATCCTTAGCCTGGCTTTGCTTTTGCATGTCTGCGATGCAAGCATTAAGCTATGTAACCAGAAAACAAGTGCTTTGATACATTAGGATTTTCCATTAATATTTTAAAGTTAAATCCAATATAATTAGAATTTCAGGTCCTAAAGGAAACTAAGACATAAATGCATTGAGATTTTCGATACTATAAACTATATGGTTAAAGAGGATGGGGTATGAAGGATGAATACTATTGCATATAATTTGTGTAGTAAGTAAAGTGTGACCATTGCCCCATTTACTAAGCTTACCGTTAAGTTGAATAACCTTCAGAGCTGAAGCTCTGTCCTTCTGTTGGTTGTTGTCTTTGAAAATTGCATCCAGAATTAGTGAGCAGGAACAGTTAAGATTTACAAACAATGATGGAGCTTGTCATGCTTCTTTCACAATTCATCATCTGGGCACAGTGGCAGGGCGGTGAAGTGTTCTTCATAAAACCAGCCCAGTGTGAAATACGCCTCACTGGAGTCTATACTGCTCTAAAACTCCTTGGCAGTCTTCACTGTAAATTCGCATTGCCACCTGACATTACAGTATATCATTAAGGAACGCAGGACTTGAATCTGTGCATGAGTGCAGTTGACATAACGCTGAACTGCTCAAAGCTGCGTTAGGGTGAAGTCGTTACCACCATCTCGATGTTACTTAGGGCACTTCTGAACCGTAGAATATCTCAGAATTAACACAAAACTTTTTCAAATTTTTGAAATGAATTGCATGGTCAGATGTTGTTTATGCATTTATGTATTCATCTTTGGATGTAGCTGTTCTTTTGTTTGAATATGTGTGGTTCTGTATTGTGACAGAATTGTGTACATGTCATATTCAAATCTATGTTCAGTTACAAAATACCGGCATATTATTCGAAAACAGAAGCAAAATACTGTGGTTGCTGGAGATCTGCAATAAAAGCAGAAAGTGTTTCTAGTACTTTCTGTGATATATTATTCTGTACGACCCTGACCTTCTGACCCCCAATTCTCTCTGTCACTAAGACCACCTACTGCTACCTATCCTAACATCACCTGTTTCAGCTTCTGCTTATATTGTCTGCTGCTGAAATCCTCATCTATTCCTCTGTTGCAGTCCAATTGCTCTGTTGGCTGGCCTCTCACTTTACACCTTCAGGAAACCTGTTCTCATCCAAGACTCTGCTGCTTATATCCCAACTTGCGCGAATTCCCATTCATTCATCATTCCTGTCCTTGCTGGCTTACATTGGTTCCCGATGCACATTGTTTAAGGAACTTGAGACCGGCAAGTTGGTTTGCGCTGACTTGCCAGCCTAAATTTGGACCTCATTTAAATTGCATGAGGCCAACAAACTGGACGCTGTGAAAAGAATTTAAATTCTGACTCACTTTGATGCTGGCCCTTGGGAGAAGAGGAAACTTTGGGTGGAAGGAAGGTGGGGGTTAGCAGCCAGATTTGATGCTGCAATGGGGCTGATTGGGGTGGGGTGGTTTGAAGAAGCACTTTGCACTGCTCCACGTTCAGAAAAACATTTTTAAAATATATGATCAGCAGCAAACACTTTAACATCATGTGTAGACCAGCAGCAGCTGTGTTCCACGCCACCCAGTTTAACATTGTAAACATCAAATGGGTATCAGTGTTGTAAAGGGTCTAACGCCTGCATTGGGCACTGACTTTCCTTTAGTCGTCCAAGCATTTTGTCATGCAAAGTTCACATTTAACGATGCTTAAGCATTGTAGCTTGAAAAGATAGTGGAGCGCCCAGGGTGGGATAGGGAAGCTCTCAGTCTGAAACTGGTCTACATCTGGAGCAGGAAGCAATCTCACAGTAATTCAGCAGACAGTTTTCCTCCGTGTCTGATTTTGTTTCCTATTTGTATGTAAAATTAACATGTGTCTTTTTGCCTCGTGGAAGAAAATATCTTCAATTAAGAGAACTGGACAGTGGAAAAATTACTCTGCTCTTTGATACAATTTTGGCCGAGGAGCAGCAAAAGCCTCACCATTTGGGCAGTTTTATCTGAGATTTTTGCCAATGAAGTTATAGCAAACAAACAGGAAAGTCTCTGTGGCTATTCATGGTGGTTAGCAGGCTGTTTGATTGTGATGGGGGCTGGTGGGTGATGGGGGTCACCGTGACGTAACCTGATGCTGTTCCGATCTGAAAACCACATACAAGCTCAGAGGGATCTTAGAGTAATTAATCACAGATCCCTGAAGTCAAAAGCACATGAATAGGATAGTTAAGAAGGCATATGGGACACTTGCTTTGGGATTTAGTGGTAGTTATTGTCAGTGCAGACTTAATGGGCTGAAGGGCCTTTCACTTTGACTGTGACTCTAAGCTCAGATCATGTAGCAAGCCTTCGGAAACTGTGGGCGAGATTTTACGGCCTTGCTTGTCCCGAAACCGTAAAATCCCAACCAAGGTCAACGGACCTATCTGTGCTCCACCCCTTACCGGTTCCAACTTTTGTGGCAGGCGGGGCAGTAAAATTCCAGCCAGTGTGCTGGGAGCAAAACTTAAAATGCTCCGATGAACTGACATTTTAGTATTGGACACACTCATCTATTTTTTTTTTGGAGAAGTATATTTTTTGTGCAGTCAAGATTGCATTATTATCACAGTCACCTTTGCATGTAGAATCTGGGATGAAATTGATTTACACCAATAATGAAGAACAAGCTCATCATGGATTAGATCATAGCCTGTTTTTTTTCTGTACCTGATTTTGCTTTCATTCAAAGTCAATCTGCTGCCACCAGTTTTCTGTCTGGTAGTGAAAGTTAAAATCTACCCGCCTAATCTCCATCTACTCCCTTTATTGTGTTAGCAAGCTAACTGGGAATTAGACATAAACCATTGTGCTAGCATTTTGTATGGCAATAACAAAGAAGATCAGTTCAGAGTATTTAGAACACCTGCCTGCTGGAGAGTTCAAATAACTATTTACATTTCTCATATTATTCAGGCTTGGAAACTAAACCTTAGTGCCTTGTCCACTTTTGTAAACATTTTTAATGTTGGACATTGAATTCATTATATTTTCAGGTAAATTGGTATTAATGCTCCTTTGATATTGTGCCCTACTATGTCTCATTAATTTCATTTCATCACAGCTATACACTATAAAATCAGTAGCATATGTTAGTTAATTTTAATAAGTTGTTAGCCTATTTGAATGTGGAACCTAAGCCAGACCTAAAGTGAATATCAGTAACAAACAATTCTGGAAATGTGACCCTATTACTCTCCTCACAGCACTCCTCCCCCCACTTTTGATTCAACATTGTGGCTGAACATTGCATTTAAGTACAACTTAATTTCTTATTGCTGGCGAGATCCCGGTCTCAGTTGTGCTGGAGTAGCACTAAGTGGATACCAGTTACCTCTCAGTACAGTTGGGAGAGTTGTATCACAGATCACTGTTATGTACCGCCAGATAAGTAACTCAAAGAAGTCCAACCATGATGACAGGCTATTCTGGGGCTCAGATCATGCTGGCTAGAGATGTTGGAAGAATGGACTTGTGATGGCATCCCGAGAGTTACCAAGGATTAAATCTGAACTTTGCACTGGGACTTTAGTGTGTTAAACCTGTTAGAATCTTAAAAGACCCCAGTGAATGAATCACATTTTTTAACAGAATAACTTACAGCTTCCTTTTTTTTTGCGTTAGATGCATTAGTGATAGAAAAGTTGAATTCAGTTCATTTATCCCTTTGAATAACAAGGATTTGAGCAAGGGACACTATAATCCAATACCACTCCATTTTTGTCAAATGTGTACCTAAAGTTTTAAACAAGGTTTTTAGGATTTGGAATCAGCACTGTGGCTCTATATTAGAAGTAGCTAATAATTAGGAAATCCATTAGCAAATTATATTTTTATGCAGAGGATCTACCATAAAAAATCAAAGTTAGTGGGATAGGAAAACATTATTTATTTTCTTGTCTTCCCTCCATCAACTCTAATCTTCACAAATGGCTCTCCTTTGTTCTCAGAATGCACAGTGGGCTTAGAGCAGCCCACATCATTTGACAACATCAAGTAAGTAGAACTCCACAGATATTTTATTTAAATAAAGAGCAATAAAGCTTCCCTTTCAGAACAGGAGGATAAATTAGTGATCAGTGGAAGCAGTGCAAATGGTATGCAATGATCTCCGCTACTGATTCTAGGACCTCTTACTCAGTAAGACTCCACCAGAATCATATCTCACAAAAGTTCACCTTATTGAGTTTGATCTGCTCCATAATTAGTTTAAAAATCCATGTATGTGGCTATTAGAATTCACTCAGTGCCTCTGGCTAAGACTTGTTTAGTAGTTTCCTAGTGAGAGGTAGTTCAGCATCTTTCCAAACATCTCTCATGACATTTAATGTGGCGAGTGTTTATGTATTTTCCCTTTTGCCAAATCTAGTCTTAAGTCAGGCACCCCTCTCCAGCCAAGAGAAAAAGCTGCAGACCTGCATCCATGTCTCTAATTAAAACAAAAGGTTAAAAACTAAGACTAAAACTTTATTGGGTAGTTTAGCCTGTTGTCGGTGAACTTTTTAAATTTTGGTTTGTGCTGGTTGCATTTATACAGTCGTCGGTGTGAAGCCAAGATGGTGTGACTGCTGCTTCTCCAGTAAAGTGTCATGAGACCTTTAGTGACATGAAAAGTGCTGTATAAACGCAAGCTACATGTTAGCATCAATGCGGAAGTGTCAATTAAAACTTGATTAACCAGTGGCAAATCCAGATTTACGAAATAAACCTTTTCACCTGGTCAGGGCAAACAGGGCTGTTTTTATCTTTGGATATTCATTAGACGTGACTGCAGAAAATCTGCCATCCATTATGTATCTTTCCCAATCGAGATATTTCCAGGCAGTTGATAATGTCACCCACTTTACAAAATCACCCAAAGTTAAAATTACCCCTCCAAGACTCAAAATTGACACGATTTGAAGGGGGAAAAAATTCAGCTGACAGCAAACGATTAATTTTCTTGGTTTGTTTTTAAACAAAGTGGCATGGTCAAGTGATCGTTGAAAAATAAAGACGAAACAGCCATATGTTTAGTAAAGGATGCTTTTCTAAAAGTTGGGTGAGTTTTTCTGTGTAAATTAAATCTGCATTCTATGTTACAACTCCCACACGTTAAGCAGCTGGAGGCAAATGTTGTGCAGCTTGTTTCTGTGTCACCATGCCACTTTGACTACTATACTGATGAGCAATAATGTGCTAAATACAAGATAATTGTCAGCGACAACAATATGTGATCTCGTAACACCATATCAGGGTCTCCATTAGCTATATAACCTGAGGCAATTGCCAGACCTGGCAGACACTAAGCTTTATTTGAAGTGCATTGTTTGGTCAATATTTTTTTTAAGCCTGTATTTCTAGATGTAAGCAGGACTGGTTGATAAAATGGAGCAAGGTGGAGGTCACTAACCATTAATTGCCCTTTGCCCTCTACATGATAATTTCCTTTAGCGTCCAATCCACATTAACTGATTCTTGAGTTGTTGGCTTTTACGTGCTTATGGATCAATGTAATTGTTTTGGACAACATCACTGGGAGACTGTCATTAGAAATTAACCAAAGCCAGCTCAAGCATGTAGTTTACATTACAGCAAAAATACAAGTAAAATGGATGACATTAATTGCATTTAAGGGGCTGTGTTGGCTTATCAGGCATTTGGGTGGGCATGCAGCGAGTGTTCAGAACAAACTGAATGTTTTTCTTTCGCAGAGTGTGTACAAATGTGTATGTGTACAGCGGGTGGGGGACAGTTAAAATAAAATTACTCATGAACTGCCTGAAAGTGAATTAGATATATTAACATCGGCTTGCCTGTGTCATTGCACAGACTGTATTCTTGTTTTAATTTTTATCCTAATCTATTTTATTTACTTTATGCTGTCATGTCCTCCTGATTGATTCCTGCAGTAACCTTTCATTATGATGTAGAATTCTAGCCTCCCAGTTACTCTTAGTGGGCGTCAAAGGGCGAGGAATTAGATTTTTCTTTCATTTTGACTGATGTAAAACAGTTTTATGACAACAATCATAAGAGTTACTGGGGCTTTTCAGATGAATGTTTGTATTACCCACCAGTGTGGGATGACACCTCACCATTATTGAATTAATTTGTTTTCCTGCTGCTGTTTAACTGAGTATCAAAATAACTTGTCACAAGAAATGGCTATTATTAGCCGCAAAAACTGCAGCACAAATCAGCAGGGCTGTATACCGGATACACAGGGCTGATCTGCAGGGGCATGTGGGTTTGGGAGAAATGGTGGGTTTAAAACTGGTGACTCTGACAGCCCATCAAGAACCTGATTCCAATCCATTAACTTGCTCATTTGGCTCCATCACAATGGGCTGCCTGTGCACAACCCCCTTGGGAAAGGTGGGTTACCTATTTCCATTTACTAATCATTTAATTAGGGTAATATTGACATAGGGCTCACTTTTAACGTTGGGTCCAGAGATTTCCTGGCTTCCTGAAAGTGGAAGGCAAATCCACAGCAGCCTTTTGTGGATTTGAAACAATCTCAGTCCAAGACGTCAAAGGATACCCACTACTCAGTTAGTTTCTTACTTGCCAGTGAGAAAAGGGTTATTCATTTTCACTAGGAAGTTTCTTTGTGCACTCTTTACAAAAAGTTAGAGCTTGTGAGATTGGATGCAATATACAAACGAGGACTGAGCATTGGTTAACGGACAGTAAACAAAGTGGGAATAAATGGGTCATTTTCAGTGTAACTCTGAGGGTGCCACAAGGATCACTGGTAGGACTTCAGCTATTGACAATCTCTATTAATGGCGTAGATGAGGAAACTGAGTGTAATGTACCCATGTTTGCTGTTGATGCAAAACTAGACAGGAAAGTAAGCTCTAAGGAGTTGCAAAAAGACGCAGGCAGGTTAAGTGCGTGAGCAAGAATGTGGCAGATAGGATATAATGGTGAGAATTGTGAAATTTTCCACTTTGATAGGAAAAATAGGAAAATAGAATATTTTTAAATTGGTCAGAGGCTGAAAATGTTGGTATTCAGAGGAACTTGGATGTCCTTAGGCAGAAATTTCCCCTCAAAAAAAACTATTGGGAGAAATTTCTGGACTGTCAGGGGTGTTCCAGGCTGCAATCATTCCACACCCAGTCACTTTGGGAGAGTGGTGATTTGTTTGCACGGGTGGCATAAACATGCCACTGAGCCCGGCTGCAGAGCACTCAGGCACCGTTTCGCAAAGGTGCCCCGATCTCTCGGCGCACTGGGAGACCCTTTCCCTCCCCCACCCCCTCCCCAACACGGGTTGCCGGCATTGGGGCCCTCCCGATCGGTCCCCCTGACTGACCCCGAATGCAGCCCCCTTCATGCTCCAACCCTGCATGGCGCCCCCACCCTGTCATAGCCCTCATTCAGTAATGGATAGATTATTGGATATTAAGGGAATTAAGAGATATGTGGATAATGTGGGAAGGTGGATTTGAAATAGAAGATTAGCCAAGATTTGATTGAATGGCAGTGCAGGCTGGAAGTGCTGAATGCCCTATTCCTAATTCATATGATCTTGCTTGGAATTCTTCGGCCGTTTACGCTGGCGGGATTTTCTGGTCTTGCTGCAGTGAATGGAGTTTTGCCTGAGCACCAAATTCTCTGTCATCGCTTGTGGTGGTGGGGTGGGAATGACCAGAAAATTCTGGTCCTTGCGTGCAATTTAAAGGTCACTTCCTATGCTTTGGAGGTTTCTGTATCATTTCAGGATGCTTATATTACCTTAGATTGGACCTCAGATGAGGCCCAATATGATCAGCAACAGAACATGTACCTGACAGCTACTCACAGACTTCAGGTTTCACAGCAGAGAGGTGCAGCTCACAGGAGCGCTATCCACATATCAGAGTCTACAGTCAGATAATGAGTTTCCTTGACGTGTCTAGTGTCTCAGGAGGCTCAGGACATCACGTAAGATGTCAGACATCTGCGGCATCCTAGAAGATGCACCTGGTGACCTCACATGACCACTGCCTGTCCACTGCCCTCAACTTTTTTTCCTCCTGATCCTTTCAGACTCTTCCCAGATGAATGTAGGATCCTTCAATCAGCCGCACACAAATTCACAAGACATGACTGATGGTAAATTTGCCATGGTGGTAATTATGTCAGCATAGCCCCCGATGATGCGAGGAAGAGTGAATGGGCACTTGGCTTTGTGGCTCTACTTGGACTCCCACAATTGCAAGGCACCATTGATTGCACATACATGGCAAAACAACCATACGTTTTCATCAAGCACAACTCCATCATTGTGCAGCAACCATAAACATATTGCCATGCAAGTGTGTGCAAGTTTACTGGGCAGATGAAATGGTGCTGTTGTTCTCCAGAAATCCAAGATGTCTGATCAATCTCTTCGTTTCTGGAAGCAGATTTAATGGGTGGTTGTCAAATGTGAAGGAATCCTCTGCAAACTTGATTCATGATATGTGCCAGAAATCTAACCAAATCTAAAACGCAATACTGCTACATTAAATGCCACATCACCAGATGTGCAGTTGAACTGGCATTCGGCATGCTGAAGATGTACTTCCAATGTTTTGACAGATTTGGAGGATCCTTCAGTATGTACCAGCCAGGGTCGCCAGAATGCGCACTGCACAACATTGGCACAGCAGCAAGCTTCGTTGTGCAAGTAGAACAACTTGAACAGCTCAAATGCTCCTTCGACAATTCGGTGGTTGGATACTGAGCGCTATGCATTCCCGGCTGCTCACATTAATAATGCAAGGTTCACTTAGCTTGCACCATTGCACCAATATCGCTAGAAAGTGCAAAAGCTTCTCTTGTCCATTATCCTTCCTCAATGCCACTGACTCAAAGCAGTTCTACAATTTACCAACTACCCTTCAATATCCCCCCCATTGGTGCCTTTCAACCAATGTTCTCACATTCATAAACAAATTACAGGCCACTCACCACCCAGCACTCAAGAATGGACAAGACAGATAGGTGCTGAAAAGTAACATGCTAAATAAGGAACAAAAACTTAGCAAACTAGCATTTTCTCAGGCACCCATTTCCATCCCATTGTGCAACTACATAGCCTTACTCTTCCCTTTTCTGCTAATCTGATGTGACTTCCCTGAGGCTTCAGCAGTGATAGAGGCAGGCTGTCCCGATCCCTGCTCTGATTACTGAGACGCCTTTGGCTGATGTCCTTTGCATTTTGGAGGTCATTAAAGCCCTACCAAAGACTACTTCATCTACGCCTACGCAGGAGCAGATCTGGCCATCAGGAGACAAGCCAGCATATAAGGTACTGACTGAATGGTGGGCTGTGGATGAGAAGAAAAGTGCTTTGAGTAAAGTCCCCACTCCCATGTCTTACTTCAACCCTCCCTGCTGCACTTGACTGCTACTGTGTACTGAAGAACACTTGAATGCAGATCAATGCTGCTCCACAAGGCCAAGACTAAGGTATCTGATAACCTGTAAATGGTGCCAGGCATGTTGGTATCCAGGGTCAGTACGGAGCACATCTCAGTCCATTGTGTCTATGGTCCTCAGAAGAAGATATCAACTCAGTAACCTGTGACATCACCTCTTCACGTTTGAGGTGCACTGTGTAGTTGTGGTTGGTTTACTTTGAAGGCTTATCAATGCATGGCATGTTATCTGCTGCTCAGCGATTCTCCTTTTCATCGACAATCCTTGGGTGCAGCATCTGTACGCAACAGAGCTTGGAGAAGGCTGAATCCTCTGACACAAATTCCCCATTGCTGACCGTGTCTTCACCATTTGCTCTTGCTCATTTGTGAAGAGTGTAAAAAGCAGCTACCGGATTACTTGCCCAACTGAAGTGTGAGGATCTGAACTGGTGCACGGTCTGCCTGATTCCTGTGATGGTGTACTCTCGGAAAGACTTAGCTTCGCTGAGAATTGTCATCAATGACCTCCACTAATTGCTGATACACATTTGAAGGCCTGCGGGAGATAAAATACATGAATTGGTCCCAGTGAGATGTTACAAGTTATCATTATCAAGGTTGTATTTCACTTGCTGTTGAAATCAAGTCAATATGATTGAGTGCCAAATGACGTGGGTGGCTTTTATTTAAATGTGTCACCAGCTGGGAACTCCCTGTCTCCTACCACCAACCCGCTAGGGTTGCCAAAACATAGAACAGTACAGCACAGAACAGGCCCTTCGGCCCACGATGTTGTGCCGAGCTTTATCTGAAACCAAGATCAAGCTATCCCACTCCCTATCATCCTGGTGTGCTCCATGTGCCTATCCAATAACCGCTTAAATGTTCCTAAAGTGTCTGACTCCACTATCACTGCAGGCAGTCCATTCCACACCCCAACCACTCTCTGCGTAAAGAACCTACCTCTGATATCCTTCCTATATCTCCCACCACGAACCCTATAGTTATGCCCCCTTGTAATAGCTCCATCCACCCGAGGAAATAGTCTTTGAACGTTCACTCTATCTATCCCCTTCATCATTTTATAAACCTCTATTAAGTCTCCCCTCAGCCTCCTCCGCTCCAGAGAGAACAGCCCTAGCTCCCTCAACCTTTCCTCATAAGACCTACCCTCCAAACCAGGCAGCATCCTGGTAAATCTCCTCTGCACTCTTTCCAGCACTTCCACATCCTTCTTATAGTGAGGTGACCAGAACTGCACACAATATTCCAAATGTGGTCTCACCAAGGTCCTGTACAGTTGCAGCATAACCCCACGGCTCTTAAACTCAAACCCCCATTAATAAAAGCTAACACACTATAGGCCTTCTTCACAGCTCTATCCACTTGAGTGGCAACCTTTAGAGATCTGTGGATATGGACCCCAGGATCTCTCTGTTCCTCCACAGTCTCAGAAGACTGCAGATTGTGGAGGAACAGAGTCCTCCACAGGACTCTGTTCCTCCACCTTTGACCCTGTAATCCACATTTAAATTAGTCCTACCAAAATGAATCCCCTCACATTTATCAGGGTTAAACTCCATTTGCCATTTTTCAGCCCAGCTTTGCATCCTATCTATGCCTCTTTGCAGCCTACAACAGCCCTCCACCTCATCCACTACTCCACCAATCTTGGTGTCATCAGCAAATTTACTGATCCACCCTTCAGCCCCCTCCTCTAAATCATTAATAAAAATCACAAAGAGCAGAGGACCAAGCACTGATCCCTGTGGCACTCTGCTAGCAACCTGCCTCCAGTCTGAAAATTTTCCATCCACCACCACCCTCTGTCTTCAATCAGACAGCCAGTTACCTATCCAATCGGCCAACTTTCCCTCTATCCCACACCTCCTCACTTTCATCATAAGCCGACCATGGGGGACCTTATCAAACGTCTTACTAAAATCCATGTATATGACATCAACTGCCCTACCTTCATCAACACACTTAGTTACCTCCTCAAAAAAATTCAATCAAATTTGTGAGGCACGACTTAGCCTTCACGAATCCGTGCTGACTTTCCCGGATTAATCCGCATCTTTCTAAATGGTCGTAAATCCCATCCCTAAGGACCTTTTCCATCAATTTACCAACCACCGAAGTAAGACTAACCGGTCTATAATTACCAGGGTCATTTCTATTCCCTTTCTTAAACAGAGGAACAACATTCGCCATTCTCCAGTCCTCTGGCACCATCCCCGTGGACAGCGAGCACCCAAAGATCAAAGCCAAAGGCTCTGCAATCTCATCCCTTGCCTCCCAAAGAATCCTAGGATATATTTCATCAGGCCCAGGGGACTTATCGACCTTCAGTTTATTCAAAACTGCCAGGACATCCTCCCTCCAAACATCTATTTCCTCCAGCCTATTAGCCTGTAACACCTTCTCTTCCTCAAAAACATGGTGAACACTGAAGAAAAGTATTCATTCATCACCTCGCCTATCTCTACTGACTCCATACACAAGTTCCCACTACTGTCCTTGACCGGCCCTAACCTCACCCTGGTCATTCTTTTATTCCTCACATAAGAGTTCCTCACCAAAAGTGCTCTGATCTCCAAAACTACCTCCTCTGCACTTGTCAGTCATGAAATGTTTTATAGTCCCATTCTGGGTTGCTCCTTCTCCGTGATTTCTATTGCAAGGAGGTTAAAAAAAAGAGATCTCTGGCCGAATTTAGTGGCATATATTCATTCAGTGAATGGTGTGAATTTGGGAAGAAAACTGAGGAAAAGGCATGACACTACATAAGGTAGAGAGATGAGTGGATGGGGATGTGAGCAAGTACAGATAAAGAGTGATAAATACTGCAAGATAAGTGGGGGTGAGGAGTGATGTGCTTCAGTAGGCTTGGGAAGGCAGAGTGAGAAGTTGAGGTGATGAGCACAGCAGCATGTAGGCAAATGTGTCACTATGCCTACTTTTCCTGAAGTGTATAGGTCATTAAAATGCTTAGTGTGGAAAATCCATGAGATTCACAGTATGCTCTTGTTGCTGACCTCCACTGCTAGCTCCAATCATGGTCTCTACTGTAGGCTTCTTTTTCTGGTTAATAGGAAAGATCTGTTTGAGACTCTGTAGCACATCCAAGGAGGAGTCACTACGGTACAGCTTTAGCTTGCATAGATTCCATTCTGCCATTAGATTATATGCTAAGTATCCGGAGTGGGACTTTAGTCCATAACTTTCTGACCCAGAGACAAGTATTTCCAATGAGCCAAGGCTGAAATCAAACTTGTCCACACTGCTTGGGTATAATGCTTCCGAAGGATGGCAAATCATAGAACATAGAAAAAATACAGCACAAACAGGCCCTTCGGCCCACAAGTTGTGCCAGTCATGTCCCTACCTACCTAGGCTTATATATAGGCTTACCTATAACCCTCAATCCTGTTAAGTTCCATGTACTCATCCAAAAGTCTCTTAAAAGACCCTATCGAGTTTGCCTCCACCACCACTGACGGCAGCCGATTCCACTCACCCACCACCCTCTGAGTGAAAAACTTACCCCTGACATCTCCTCTGTACCTACTCCCCAGCACCTTAAACCTGTGTCCTCTCATAGCAGCCATTTCAGCCCTGGGAAAAAGCCTCCGAGAATCCACCCGATCTATACCTCTCAACATCTTGTACACCTCTATCAGGTCACCTCTCATCCTTCGTCTCTCCAAGGAGAAAAGACCGAGCTCCCTCAACCTATCCTCATAAGGCATGCCAACCAATCCAGGCAACATCCTTGTAAATCTTCTCTGCACCCTTTCAATCATTTCCACATCCCTCCTGTAATGAGGCGACCAGAACTGAGCACAGTACTGCAAGTGGGGTCTGACGAGGGTCTTATAAAGCTGCATCATTATCTCCCGACTCTTAAACTCAATCCCTCGATTGATGAAGGCCAGCACACCATACACCTTCTTAACCACCTCCTCTACCTGCGAGGCCGATTTAAGAGTCCTATGGACCCGGACCCCAAGGTCCTTCTGATCCTCTACACTGCTAAGAGTCTTACCCTTGATATTATACTCCTTCATCCCCTTTGACCTGCCAAAATGGACCACTACACATTTATCCGGGTTGAAGTCCATCTGCCACTTCTCCGCCCAGTCTTGCATCCTATCTATGTCACGCTGCAGCTTCTGACATCCCTCCAAACTATCCACAACACCACCAACCTTCGTGTCATCGGCAAACTTACCAACCCATCCCTCCACTTCCTCATCCAGGGGTCATTTATGAAAATGACAAACACCAAGGGTCCCAGAACAGATCCCTGGGGCACTCCACTGGTGACCGATCTCCATTCAGAAAAAGACCCATCTACAAGCACTCTCTGCCTACTGCAGACAAGCCAGTCCTGGATCCACAAGGCAACAGCCCCTTGGATCCCATGCCCTCTCACTTTCTCGAGAAGTCTTGCATGGGGGACCTTATCGAACGCCTTGCTGAAGTCCATGTAAACCACACCTACCGCTTTTCCTTCGTCAATGTGTTTCGTCACATTTTCAAAGAACTCCACCAGGCTCGTAAGGCACGATTTGCCTTTGACAAAGCCGTGCTGACTACTTTTGAGCATACTAAACTTCTCTAAATGTTCATAAATCCTGTCCCTCAGGATCTTCTCCATCAACTTAGCAACCACTGAGGTTAGACTCACCAGTCGGTAATTTCCTGGGCTATCCCTATTCCCTTTTCTTGAATATAGGAACCACATCCGCAATCCTCTGGAACCTCTCCCGTCTCCATCGTCCTCTCCCGTCTCATACTGATATAAAGTTCATAAAGTCATAAGAGGTAGGAGCAGGAGTAGGTCATTTGGTCCATAGGGTCTGCTCTGCCATTCAATAAGATGATGGCTCATCGGACTGTGGCCTGAACTCCACTTTCCTGCATGACCATCAAAACCCTCAACTCCCTTGTAGATTGAAAATCGAACTCAATCTTGAATATATTCAGTTACACACTCTCCTGTGCTCTCTGTAGAAGATAATTTCAAAGACCAATGACCCTCTCGGAGAAGAAATTCTTTCTCAGCTCAATCGTAAATTTTTAAACTGCGTTCCATAGTTCTAGATTCCCCCATGAGGGGAAATATCCTCTCAACATCTACCCTGTCAATGCCCCTCAGAGTCTTACATGTTTCAATAAGATCACCTCTCATTCTACTAAACCTCAATGAGTGTAGGCCCAAGAGCTTTGTGAACTTTCTCTGAACTCTGTGCTGTGCAAGTATGGTAAGGTGACCAAAACTGTACATAGTACTCTAGGTGTGGTCATACCAATGTCTTTGTACAGTTGTAGCAAGAATTCACTTTTATATTCCATCCCTCCTGCAATAAAAGCCATCATTCCATTTGCCTTCTGAATTGCTTGCTGTATCTGCAAGCTGACTTTTTGTCATGTTTTGTGAAGTTGTATGAGTGATAAACCTTCCAATTCTTCATGAAAATTGGAATGCCCCGAGTGTGGTGCCTACATTGCACTGAAACCATCTTGGCTTCAACCATTGATTATATATTTTTTTTTAAGTAGGAGAAATGTTTCTTTGGTGTTCCAGTTCTCTTCCCGAACCAAGTGGTGCACTAAGGCAGACTTTTGTCTGTTCCTATAGCTAGTAATTCCTGGAACAGGTCGCTAGTCTGTCACCAGAGACTTTTTACAGCATGATAGGGGCACCACAAACGTGGCTGATTAGGAGGCACGTTGGAAGGATTTGCAGGTTGACACCAGTTGGCTGTAATAGGAACGCACCTTCCTTGGCCATCGAGCTCTGGCTCAGAGGTAGGGACACTACCTACTGTGCCACAAGACCTCCTTCATTGGTACTGGTTGGACTGTATCTTCCCAAAATGAAGAATGATCTTCTACTGAATGAACAGACTACAATATTTTGGTACATTGCTATTTCTCTGTCTATTCTATCTATGAACACAAATGCTGCTTAAATTGAGCATCAAAGGTTCTTTTTGTCTTTACAAGCACACAACAAATGTGTGGACCCAATGCCTTTTATATCTTTTATATAGTGGAGTAGCCCTGTAAACTGTTCAGTTCTGTTGGAGAGTCCCTTGACACTAATTTACATTGCATGGTAGAATGCAGATAATCAAACATAATAAACTGACACTTACACCAAAGTGCTGTATTGACTGTGGTGATTTAGCTCCATTCAAAGCACCCTACTACCTGTGCACTTTGCTAATTGCATCATAGATTTCCTCTTAATGAACACAAGCCAAATTAACAGCAGAGCATTAATGTACCTGTGAGCATTAATGTACCTGTGCACTATGATCATTTGTACGGGCAACACAGCCAGAACCTCATGCATTTAGCTACACAAACATTATTGTTAAATGATTGGCTGCTTGCAATTGTTGACAGATTGCAGTCGTATGGGAGTCCGAGGATGAAACCAATCAGGAAGTTAATGAGGAGAAAAATTACCACTGTGCCTGCTCCATAATTACATTTATGCTGGGCAAGAATAGGGGGTGTGGGTGGATTTGAACTCAGCTGTTATTTGTAAAGGTTAGGTGGGTCAAGAACCCTTCAATTGGTTCATGTATCTTCCGTGGCTGGTAATCTGATAGGTTATTATGGCTCAGGAATATCATGGCTTGGCTACTCTCAATTTTAGTGTTTTTATTGTGGTCTTCATGCAGTTATAGGCCGCACACAAAATGTGGCAACATTTCAAGGTACTGAGTCAATTTGTATGGTTTATTTTATTTGACAGTTGCGGTGAAATTCTCTTTTATTTCATGAAATTAAATTTAAAAATAACAAGAACCCAGTTGGAATAATTATCAATTTTAATTCACCCGCTGTGCTAAGAAATTTGAGGAATGTGATATTCCTTTGCTTTAAGTAAGATTGGGATTCACTAATGTAATATCGGAGAAAGTGGTCAGTAAGTGATAATAATGCGTGCTTTCTACTGCCTGTCGTTCTGTTAGTTTTTCCCCACTCATCCTCCCCCCACCTTCACCTTTTGAAAACGTGGGGGGAGGAATTCAACTTGTACCGATTTGCAGTACCAAATGGTTAACACATTGAGGATGTCAGCGAGAGGCTTGAGCTTGTTTCAGCATTGGACCCCAAGTGAATGAAACAGGCGGGCTGTGGATGCCTTTGATGCATTCTGATGTAGCTTGTTGTTCTGGGCTTCAGCATTTGCGGCTGGCTCGAATGACGAGTTGGCCCGCAGGTAAGGAGGGTCTGCGTCTGGGCTGCCAAGGCCTTCGGGCAGATTCTTGGGTGGGGTGAGGTGATGTGGAGAGGACCAAGAACAAGCCAGCAACAATCCGCTTGTGCTCTTCCTGGGCACTGCAGAAATGCAACTCATTAAAGATTTGCTGGTTGTATTTAACAGTAGTCTCTTTAAGAGGTGCTGGTTAGGGTGCCTGAACAAGAATGATTAGGCACAGGAGGCACGGCACAGACTTCACCCACTTGTATGCCAATTTCATTTGGGGTCATGCAACCAGTCTTAAGATCTCTATTTGCATATGTAAGGTACATGGTACTGTTTGAGGCAGATCTGCTCGCACAAATGAAAGTTAGCAGCTTCACATTTGTCAGCTGGAATAAGTCCATGGTGATCTGGTATGGGAGATGGTAAACCAGAATTCATCCCAGATGGCAGTGAGGCCCAAGAACTGACGAGTAGCAGAAATGTGAATTAACTTTTTTGTTGAAATAAGTTTTTGTAATCATTAGTGTGAGGAATATTAGTGCTTTGAAGTGGAATGTTTTCAACTGTCAGACACTCAGCTCTTGTGTTGCATTGTTGGATGTAGAGTGCTGGCCCCATTCTGCCCATTGAAACATCATCACCCCAACCTCAGAAGAACATAATTTTCCACTCCAGCCTTTCCCTGACCTGAGTGAGAATGCTGGTCTGGTATGTAATTATTCACAGTTTTCTGCTGTAGGTGAAGATAGCCAAACCTAATTCACAAAAGGACCACTACTATCAAGATTTTTGTTCCAAATGTACTCGATTTCAGCCAAGTATCCTCTAGAAGTGAAAGGACCAGTACCTGGCACACTGTATGTGAATACCCAAACATAAATGAGCGATAGTTCCGATTCATCTAAAGGTTTGTGCTGATCATATGTTTTCCAAATATTTCCCTAAACCCAATATTTTAGGAGCAGTTTTTTTAATGACAGTGAAAAATGATTGTTTTTATTCTTTCTCACTCATGGAATTAAGTGAGCTGCCCTAGTGTTGGTCATTATCAGTGGAGGTTGTTGTATCATATAAGTTGAGTATTTTAAATCCAGTCACTCTGGATCCTAAATGAGTGTGAAGGGATATGGGGACAGGGAATATGTCAAAATAGTGAGATTTGTCAGTCACCAAGATTCTGTATTCTGTTTATCAGTTTATTGATGTGATAAATGTGTCAGTACTGCTACCCTAAATTAAAAATGTTCAGAAATCAAAAGAGAGCAGAAGTGGACAGAAAATTATTAGGATTTTATTTTGTTTGAATCTCCTATGATGTTCCTCACTGTAAGTCAGCAGAGAGCTGCTACATCTGGCCTCACCAGTCTGACCTCCGATCTCACTCTGCGGTCACCTCTTAGTCTCTTCCGGTCCTTTGATTACCCTCCTGTGCTGCTCACTGGTGCTAACTACTCAACAAGCAGGGGGCAGCTGTCAATGGGGCAATGATGATAGAAAGATCATAGAACCATAGGAAAGTTATAGTGCTGAAAGGCCATTCAGCCCATTGTGTCTATGCTGGCCAAAAAAAGAAACTGGCCATTCATTTTAATCCCACTTTCCAGCACCTAGCCTGCGGGTTACAGTACTTTAGGTAGCTTTTAAATGAGTTGAGCATTTCAGCCTCGACCACCAACTTAAACAATGAATTCCAGCTGCCTACCACCCTGGGTGAAAAAGTTTTTTCTCACGTTTCTTCTAATCCTTCTACAGCTCACCCTTAAATCTATGCCCCTTGATAATTGACCCCTCAGCTAGGGGAAACATGTCTTTCCTGTCAACCTTGGCTTGATCCCTCGTAATTTCTGACTTCAATTGGGCCTCATCTGTTCCAAGGAAAACAACTCTAACCTATTCAATCTCTCCTCTTAGCTGCAATTTTCAACCTCTGGCAGCATTCTTGTAAATCTCCTCTGTACTCTTTGCAGAGCAATTATGTCCTTTCTGTAATATAGTGAACAGAACTGTACACAAAATTCCAGCTGTGGCCTAACCAGCATTTTGTACAGTTCCAATATTACATCCCTACTTTTGTATTTAATACCTTGTCCATTAAAGGAAAGCATGCCATATACTTTTTTGCCCATCTGTCCTACCCCCTTCAATGACCTGTGAACAAGGTCTCTCACAAGAGATTGAAAGATGCAAATGAGACCAAAGGTTGTGAGGCAGGCTAGGAGATGGGCAAGAAAATGGCAAGGTGATACAGAGGAATGTTATTGCGACATTGTACCACTTTGCCAACTATTCAGATGGTTGCCGCATGCAGAAACACATGCTTGGATCTCCTTGATCATTAGAAAAGATATCATGGGAAATTGCATATCATGAAGGTCTACTAAAGAACATTTCATTGGAGCAGGTTTGTCTCACTGCTGTCTCAGCGAGGGGATTGTACATACTGCCGAGCAGAAGTGCTGTTTTAATGTGCAAAGGGAACCAAATTCGCGAGCTGCAGTTTATAACAGGGAGGAGGGCAGGGTGGACGGAAGATTCAGGTGGCTTAAATTGATAGAGAGTTGGACTTCCACCCATCACTTGGGAGGAAGTCCTGCCTTCGGGTGCTGCCAGCCAGTCCGATTGTCTGGCAGTGCCAAGATCTCAGTAGTTGGTACAGCCAGAACTACAACTAGTTCCAAGAGGAAGGCCCAATGGATCCTGGAAATAGGTACAGTCAAGGTATTGGGCCGGGTGGGTTTGGCCAGTTTGTTTAAGTTTATTTATTAGTGTCACAAGTAGGCTTACATTAACATTGCAATGAAATTACTGTGAAAATCCCCTAGTCGCCACACTCCGGCGCCTGTTCGGGTACGCTGAGGTTGGGGACAGTGGGTTTTGCAGAGCAAGTGGGTATGAAGAAAGCCAGGATACTATCTAAGGGGGTGACTTTGACGCGCAAAGGGCACTCCCTGAAGATAGTTTCTCTCCCACCTTTCACAATGACCAGGACTGGGTGCTCAACATTCCAGAGTACGCAATGTTCCAAGAGAACAGGCCAAAGGGGAAAGGAGGTGGGGGTAGCATTGTTAAGGAATGTTTCAGAGCAGTGCTGTGTCATGATATAAAGGCAGTGGATAGTGACGTAGAATCGTTTTGGGTTGAAATCATGGATAGCAGGGGAAGGAAGATGAGTAGGAGTAGTCTGTAGACACCAATAATGTGACTCAAGAAGTCAGTGCATAAATGGGGAAATATCAAGGGTATGTTTGAAGGAAACTGCAATTATCATGGGAGATTTTATTGATTGGACAAACCAAACCAGCAAGTGTAATATAGAAGAAGAATTAGTGGAATGCATCAAGGAATGCATTTTAGAGCAGTATGTTGTGGAACCTACCCAGGAACGGGCTATTTTAGATTTAGTTTTGCGTAACAAAGAAGTTAATAAGGGATCTTGTAGTTAAACATCCCCTAGGGGGTAGTGACCACAATATGATAGAATTCCAGACACAGTTTGTGGGTGAATGCCATAGGTCCGTAAACTGTGCCCTCAACTTAAATAAGGGCAATTATAATGGTATGAGGGAGGAGTTGTCTAAGATGAACTGGGTAAATAAGCTAAGATACAGGTCTTTTATTAGCTGAACCTGCAAGCTAACTTTCTGTATTATTGTATCAGAACTGTCTGAATTCTGTCTGAATCTCAACATTTAAAAGTTTCATGCCTTTTAAAAAATGTTTTGCTTTTAATTCTTACTGACAAAGTAAATAATCTCACACTTCCCCATCTCGGACACCTTGTTGTCCACTCATCTAACCAGTCTCTTTGTGTCCTCCTTGCACTTACCAATTTTAATGGTATGAAGGAGGAGTTGTCTAAGGTGAACTGGGTAAACAAGCTGAGATACAGGTCAGTAGCTGAGCAGAAATTCAAACAGCTGATCCAAAATGGTCAGCAGGAGTTTATCCCAATCAAAAAGAGGGATTCCGCAAGAAAAAGGCAAAATCCATGGTTAGCAAAGGAGGTTAAGGATAATGTTAAATTGAAAAGCAGGATATACAAAGTGACAAGGGATAGTGGAAGACCAAAGGACTGGGAATTTTTTGGATCCAGCAGCAAAAGACTAAAGCTCATAAGAAGGGCAAATATGAATTTTGAGAGAAAACTTGCATGCAGCATTTAAACAAACAGAGTTTCTGTGGACATATAAAAAGGAAACGGGCGGCGAAGGTAAATCTATTGAACGAGGTAGATGAATTGAAAACAGCAACCAAAGAAATGGCAGATATGTTAAATTAACTTTTGCATCAGTTTTCACTGTGGAAGACATTGCAACTTAAGATATCAGGTGGGCTGATTTCAAATAACATGGTAGAACTTACAAAAATCCCAATCACAAGCGACAGAGTATTAGAGAAACTCAAGGGGCTAAAGGCAGACAAGTCGCCAGGACCCAATGAACTGCATGCTAGGGTTTTAATGGAAGTGGCTACAGGGATAGTGGACCCATTGGTTGCAATTTTTCGTAACTCGTTAAATTCTGGGAGGGTACCGGAAGATTGGAAAACAGCCAATGTGACACACTTGTTCAAAAAGGGAGACAGGCAGAAGGTAGGGAACTATAAGCCAGTTAGTTTAACATCTGTTATTGGCAAGACGCTGGAGTCAATAATCAAATAGGAAATAGCTAATAATTTAGGAAAGCTGAATATAATCAAACCTAGTCAGCATGGTTTTAGGAAAGGCAAATCATATTTGACAAATTTGCTCGGATTCTTTGAGGATGTAACAGGAAGAGTAGATAGAGAGAAACCTGTAGATGTAGTGTATTTAGATTTCCAAAAGGCATTTAACAAGGTGCCACTTAAGCGGCTGGTGCATAAAGTAAAGGTCCATGGAATTGGAGGAAGTGTGTTAGCATGGATTGAGCACTGGCTGTCTGATAGAAAACAAAGTTGAAATAAATGGGTCCTTTTCAGACTGGAAAGATGTAACTAGTGGAGTACCATAGGGATCAGTTCTTGGTCTGCAGTTGTCCACTATTTACATTAATGACCTGGAGGAAGGACAGAATGTAAGGTTTCCAAATTTGCTGATGACACGAAGATAGGTGGAAGGGCAGGTTGTGATGAGGATATTGTGATTCTGCAACAGATAGATTGGGTGACTTGGTGAAAACATGGCAAATGGAGTTTAATGTGGGGAGGTGTGAGGCCATGCACTTCGGTTGGTCGGAGGAATGAAAAGGTAGATTATTATCTATTTGGGGAGTGAAGTACAGAAGAATCTAGGCATTCTAGTGCGTGAATCACAAAAATCTGGCAGGCAGGTCCAACAAGTAGTTAAGAAGGCAAACGGCAATTTGGCCTTTATTGCAAAGGGGTTGGAGTTTAAAAATAGGGAAGTTTTGTTGCAATTTTAACCTAGAAAGGATATAGTAACATTGGAGGCAGTCCAAAGGAGATTCACCAGGCTAATTCCTGGGATGAGAGGGTTGTCCTATTAAGAGAGACTAAATAGTCTGGATCTGTATTTCTTTGAGTTTAGAGGAGTGAGGGGTGACTTATTCAAACATATAAGATCCTGAGGGGGCTTGACAGGGTAGATGGTGAGATGTTTTCACTGGTCGGAGAGCCTCAGACAAGGGGACATAGCTACAAGATAAAGGGCTGTTCATTTAAAACTGAGGTGCATAGAAATTTCTTCTTGCAGAGGGTGGTGAATCTCTGAAATTCTCTGCCCCAAAGGGTAGCAGAGGCTGGATCATTAAAGTGGAGGTGGATAAATATTTGATAGATCGAGGAATAGAGGGCTATGGGGAAATGGCACAGAAAAGGAGTTGAGGCCGGCCGGCATAGATCAGCCATGATCGTATTGAACGGCCGGATAGGCTTGAAGGGCCTGGTGGCCCACTCCTGCTTCTATTTCTTGTGTTCTTGTGTTCCTTTCCGTACTTTTAAAAACGTTTTGAAAAAACAGCCTGCCCCACTGTCCACAGCAACCATATTATAGCATGGGCAGTGTATTATTGGGGTCAGTTCACATGGTAACAAGCTCAATTGACTCAATTATTTATTTACGTATGGCGGGTGAACTGCCGATTTTGACGCCATCTGCTTGTCATGTTATGGGGGCGAGTTCAGGGGTGGATGGAAAGAGGGTGGTTGGGCATCCGCCGAAAACACATCCGGCTGAGGCATATGAAATCCACCCCCACAACTCTGTTCCATTTGCAGTAGGCTGTATGTTAATTAACCTGATATATTGTAATTCTCATTTTAATGCAAATAATTAATATTGACAGTCATTGCATTCAAAACGTCAGTTATCATTCTACCTTGAACTCGGTTTGCAAACCCATATTTCTTGAAGAAGAAAAGAATGAAGACTCCAGGAAAACCAGTCATTACAATAGAAAGTAGCTGAGTTAATCGTCCTGCTAGCCAGTGACCAAATTTGTTGATGGTGACCAGAGGAAAGAGGAAGTGTGCTGATGATAAACAAAATTTCATCAGAAAAAGGGTTACTTTGAAATTACCAGTAAATTATATCTAATATAAAGTGGTAGCTCCCCTCACCACCACCCTCCTCCCCCCCCCCCCCCCCCAATATGTTAACTGTAGGCTTTCACCTCACCCAAGTCTATTTTTTTTTCAAATCTATCATGCTATGTTTTAGTGAAGTTCTTCTCTCGTAAAGATGCTAGTGCTGGGGAAGGGTACAATTTTCCCATTCAAGCCTTTATTGTCAGCACCAAGCATTCCAAGACCAGGTATTCCACAACCAGTTCAGAGAAAGTTTTTCTAACCGTAATGCGCCATAACCTGAACCACTGAACAGCACTCAATTTCCCACACACAGTCATCCTCTGTTCTCTGATTGAGATTCCTATTTAGTATTAGTTTTATGCAGCTGGTCCATATGCAGTCCATTCATAGACTAAGATTGCCCAACTTCACTCCACAGAAGACAGCAATCGCTGGAAGCTAGGGGATACTTTTATCCCATTTGTTTGGGGTAGATTTCACTCCAGACCCCAGATGTAAAAGGAAGGAGTTTTCTAACCCATTGGTCCACCAAGGATCTCTTGATTTGTAGGGTTTTTTTAGACATGTAACTTACCGAATGCGGTGTACATCTGATTTACATGTGGGTTAAAGCTATTTTTTCATGAAGTATCAGAGGCATGTAAAATATTAAACCAGGTTTTTACTATTTGTTTCATTGCAGTATTTTCACCTTCCAGTAGTCAGGACTCAGGTTTGATCTCTCTGTCCAGCAGCTCCCCTGTCAGCACCGGAAGCATTAAACAAGAGTGTGAATCTGTCACCGAGTCTGGCACCTTCTCTGTCGATTCCATTATTGAGAGTGCAGAGTGAGTAATGAGAGTGATGCTTAAACTGCTGGAATTACAAAGCATGAATCTGAAAAGAGTATTTTAGCATCTGCTAAAATGGAGAAAAACTGTTTTTGTTGTATTTCTTACACTGTTGTTGAATAGTTTCAAAAACTACAGTTCAATAAATAATGCCACAGCAATTAATTACTAACCCTTTGCCACCCTGACTGAAAGCATTACTTGATGGTGTATTTTTTGCCAGGCTGCATACACTGTTCTTTGGCTCTGAATTAACAGATACAAATTTTTACGCATCATGTGTACACATGGGCAGTCTAATTAGTTGTTGAACAATGGGCTGATTTTCAAAGGTCTGGCAACTGTATGGGCCATAACAGATTTTGTGATCTTTTTTGAACTGCAATTTGCATATGCGAGACTGAAAGCTTTACACATGCTCACAGATTGCACATTTTTTTGTAATCAAAGGCTATATAAAATTTATCTTGTCAAAATAAATCACTGTATAATTAGCAAGAACTGATCACTAAAGTCGTGACTTCGTATCAGGATTTGTCAGACTCTTTGGTAAGCATGGGTCAACCAAATTGGTTTGGCATCCAAATAAATGTCCACACCCCTCGATCTGTATTACATGTCATTCAGGTTTTCTTAATTTTTCTCAGGGCAAAATTGAAGTTGGATATTGAGATTTGATATGTTTTTTATTAAGTTCATGCATAAGCCATGAAATTTGCTATTTTTCACCCTAGCCAACCATGTGATTGAAATTCCACTGTGCAATATTAGTAGCATGTTCTCATGAAATTCCCCTGTTCTGCAATTTTAGTAAAGGTAGCAACTCATTACAAAAAAATGCTTCCACTAAAAGGCAAACACATTTGGTACAAACACGTTCATTACTAATCAAACAAAGCAACTTCCGCCTACATAATATTTAACCAAGAAAATAGTGAAAACATGATATACCCTTGATACTCGGGAGTGGTGGGTATTTCTAACTTAATTAGAAACACAACCTAGTAAAATCTTTCAAACTGCAGATAAAAATAACAAACATCTAGATTCATGTCCCAGTTTGTTTCTGTTTGTTAATGATATAAATTACTTTTTGAGAAAATGAAAGACTCAAAAGTCCAACCTTGTTAAGGTTTGCAACCATGAATAAACCTCTCATCTGCCCCCACATATATGTACCCCAGTGGTGGTGGATGATGTTTTCTCTTCAATAATCATTCATTTACATTTTGTAAATTAAGCACTGAAGATAAGAATGTGAATTTTTACATAAAAGAAAATCACAAGCGATAAGATGTTCTTATATCATGAACTTGCTGAAAATCAGACCAGAATTTGTTTAACACCGTTTTTTTCCCCTGTACCCAAAGTAATCATTAAACAAAACTATAAAGTTCAAACAGTACTTAAGACCTTTGTATGCAACCTCAATGCTTGTATAATAAGTTGAATATGTATAGTATTGTATTTCATATAATAACTGTGACACAGTCAAAAGCAAACGCTGAAGGCATTGATACTTTGTCCTTATCAGGTTTTTGTCGCAAACTAGTCTAGGGTGGCAAATGAAAATTAAGTATATTTTGCAGCATTGCCATATAGTGGGTCATTTTAAGAATATTCTGTTTGTCTGTAAAGTAACTTTCAACTGTAATGTGTGCAGGGTGTTTCTGCATTTGGTTTGATGCATGTGCAATTATTGTTAATTTTATTTTTATTTATTTGCATATATGCGTGTTTATGTATGTGTGTATGATATTTTTCCACCAGAATGTAGAAAAGATTCTACATTCAGCAAATTCAGAACAAATTGGCACAGGAAGGCCATTTCTTTTATGTGTTAAATTTAAGACGGATGCTTGTATTAAATGAAAACAACTCAGTCTGGGGAAGAGCTCAACCTCTGCGTGTTACATGTAATCAGTGTTGACATTACAAAATTATGTGGGTAGGGGAGGACTTTCTGCAGGGGGTCCTCCAACCCATCTCAGATGAAGGGCCATGGGGCTCCAGATTAACAACGCTTTTCCAAGGTGGATAAGGCTTGTCCCATTAATGTTACAACAAATGATTGCAAACCATCCCCACAATCTTTCCCTCCCCCCATCAAAATTCACCCCCAAGAAATTTTGTGTTTTCCCACCTTTGCGTCCATTTATTTTTCTCTTTCGCCTTTGGGTTTTTTGAAGTTAATTTTCTTTAGTATAGCAAACCCTTCTTACCGGTCTTTCCTACAAGTCCTTTCAATTATTTTAAAGTCCAGTATTGCTGGTGACAGATGCAATAATCTCACTTATACATCTGTCCTGTTGCAACCCATGTCCACGGAATTGGTTAGCTGCAAATGAGATGTAGAAGGGAAAGAAAATGCAATATCTGGTGGCCTAGTTCCTATAAAATAGAAGCCCTAGTAGAGTGGAAGATCATAGCTGTGCCATTTTTTATCCTTAGACTTCTTCTTAGATTTGGTTCTCTTACCTATTACAGACTGCTATGCCAAATCATTATCTGTGGAATTGCAGTATGAACCATTCTTCCACTTAAGTGGCCTGTCTAAAGCATAACTTCTTTGAATCGGATGCATTTACACTGCAGCTGTAACGTCAGTATGAAGAGGTTTCAATTTGGACCCATCCTGTAGTTGCAGAGCACATACAGTGACACTGAAACAAAATGGGAAGGGATGTCTCATTCCACTTGACTTCAGAGTCACTTCAGTCCTTAACATTGCTTTCTACTACAAATGTTTAGTAGTGACATTCAAGCTGGAATCAGGCAAAGCCTACTGATGCTAAACTTGTAATGTGAGTACACACAAAGTGTTCCTTTTTCTGGCTTTTTTTTTACTCATTAAAATAACTCACTATATGAACTTGTTTATTTTTATGTAGGGGATTGGAAAACGTTATAAACAGAAAAATCTTTTTAAAAATTGCTTATTTGTGAAAGTGTTACTGTTAAGGCATGAATTTTTAGGGTTAAACTGGTAAAACCAGACTATATTCTAATTCAATCCCTCTTTGCAAAAGGCAGAAATAATTGCTCATTGTTGCCAAGTCTTAAAACCATGCACTCAAAATGGGGAATCACTTTTAACTGTTGAAATCTGGTAAACATTTCTCCTGATCACTGTGTTAGTGACATTGTAAAGAGAGTAGGAAGATTTTGTATATTAGTTGAAAGTGTTCTGAAGGAGCGTATTTATGATTTTACTGCGAGTAGCAATAAGACTAAATCTTGTTGCTGTGTTTACAATGTCTTTTAACACTTAGCACGCAGAGGAGGTCTTCCTGACTCCCAGAGTTTGCTCTGATGATGATCTGAGAAAAAAAACAGGACGCTGTGATTCTGATTTCCTATTCACAAGTCTTGCATGAAAGAAATGTAATTAAAAGAGTCATTTCACCCAACTTGTTCTTCATAGTGGGCAGAGATTTCAGTGTTGGCAGGGGTGTAAAAGGGCAATACTGCATTAACTGAGCATAAACTCCACCCAATTTGCCTTTGACCCAGGGGGGTGTGCGGGGGGAGGGTGGAATGCGAGGAGGAACAGGCCCATCCAATATCACACATTTACACCTGAAGTTACAAGTTCTGGTGAATGTCTCCAGTGAATCTCAAACTTGACATTTTGAACATTTAATATTTTCACCCAATTTTAGATTTTTAAATGGATTTCATAAAAATAATTTCCTGACTTTCATTACAAAAAAACCTTGAAGAAATCATGCCTTGCTTACTGTTACTAAACAGTAATCATTTTTGCTGGTGTTGTTTACATTAATGCATTTTACCAAGTGTTTTAGAACAATTTGGTTCTGTGTTGTAAGTTTTTGTCCTTTTATAGAATATCTGTGATAACATGATTGTAAGCATCAAGGACATATACAGTCGTCGCTGACTTAATGTCGGATGAAATTCTTGAATTGAATTGAATTTCTTGGCAGATATATATTTGATGCTGGATAGAAAAAAAAAGAAATTACTTGTATTTTCTTTGCTTTCTGCATTAAAAATGTCTCTTTGATTTCACCACATCCATTGTAATCAATAACTTGGCCATCTTGTTTTTTTTATTAAATGCACTTACTCTTAATTTCATCCACCAGTGGTTTTAGAGAGAATAATGTTGAGTTACCTATATAGGTCTGACATTATAAATCACTTCTTGAGACCAAATTGTATGGTAGTATCGATTGATCCTGATATATCACAGAAATTTACTGTCACTTCTGTTTTCAATTAAAGATACAATCAGTCAGATAATGACTTAATTGGATTTCACAGAAGATTGAGTTTTATTACCCTGTGGTTTACGAGTTTAGTTAAGAAAGACCATTTCATCACACTTGTCAGGCTGCAGCATGAGTGTGCCCTGGCCCTCTAGTAACAAGCCTCAATGGTAGAGAAACCAAGATAGGAGCTGTTGGTGGGTGTTCATTCCATACCTGTCTGTTGCAATATCTTATTAAAATCAATAAAACACACTTTGAACAATCAAAATGGCCAGTACTTTGTTGCACTTTCATGTTATGTTTCAAACGTATTATAAGTAAATGATAAATTCCTTCCGAGGCAAAATGAATCCAACAAGACAGTGCTCATTATTAGTGAATAATTCATAGTAAAAATTAAATCTCCAACAACAATTTAAAAAATCATAAAACCCCCCTGGTTAAGCAATGCTAATTACTGAAAATGATTATGTAAGGGGATACACCTTCAGGTATCAAGCTCATAATTTGTGATGATTCTCTGACTGATTCTTGGGAAATGTGATACTGTTAAATGCAATGATGCATTGTGCAAAGGCATCACTGTTGTTGAAGTGTCATAATTTTATTCATTTACAAAAAGAATATGGTTAAAATCAAGGAAAAGGTAATGGAGTTTAATACGTGTGCAAAGGAATGTGAGATTATCAGGAATTCGATCTGGTTTTAGCTTGGGAGAAATGCACGTAAAATTTAAAAATGTACCATGTGGCACAGAACAATATTTCCATTGTCTAGTATTGTGATGATTCATAAAGATGGAGAATTGTTCCATTCTTCTGCATTCAGTCATTACCTTTATGTGCAGAGAAAGCGCTCAGAATATAAAAAGAGAATTCAATGAAATAAGTACCTCAAAATAAATGCACAATGGTAACCTGATAAAGGGGTTCAGGAGATAGTGTAAACTGCAGTTTGTAATTTATTGCTGACATCTGCAATCAATGTTATCACTTTGAAATGACTCTCTTGTATACACTTGTATGTGTTCTTTTTTTAAATTTAGCATGTAGCTTTAAGTTTATTTATTAGTGTCACAAGTAGGTTTACATTTACACTTCAATGAAGTTACTGTGACAATCCCCTAGTCGCTACACTCCGGTGCCTGTTCGGGTACATTGACAGAGAATTTAGCATGGCCAATGCACCTAACCAGCATGTCTTTCAGACTGTGGGAGAAAATCGGAGCACCCGGAGGAAACCCATGCAGACACGGAAAACGTGCAGAGTCCGCACAGACAGTGACCCAAGCCAGGAATCGAACACAGATCCCTGGTGCTGTGAGGCAGCAGTGCTAACCACTGTGCCACCGTACCGCACTACTGTGCCAAATCAAATCAAAAATGACCGCTATTCATAATTTTTCCATTCCTGCCACGGCATGTTTAGCAGTGGTGGAGGCGGCTGGCCACTGTCAACTGAATGTCCCGTTGTTCACATCCTCCGCTGCCAGGGTCGTCTTCAGCAGGGTCAGAAGATCCCACTAGCGGGACAGCAGAAAATCCCAACAACTATCTTCTGACTTAGAAGTGAGAGTGCTACCTCTGAGCCATGGCTGACACACTAGCCCAGATTTTGCAATAACAATAATGGTGAGGTTCCTAATGCTCACCATCATTAAGGAACTAAAGGCAGCAACATCTGGAATCCACATATGTGCAGTTAAATGTGGAAATCTTTATGTTGCTCTGGAGTTACCTATGTCACCCAGAAGCTTCACTGCACTGGTTACTGGTATCTTACTGAGAAACTTGGAATTCAGACAAATGAATTGTGTTAAATTGTGGTACATACCTAGTACAGACTCAACAAACTCTGTAGAAAATATTCTGGTTTGTCCAATCAAGTATAATTGAATTTTTACTGGTGTGATAAGCAATGCTCCTTCTAAACTGCCATGCAGAAATTGAAAGGAACAAATAGGCTGCGTGTGAGCAATCGTCCCTTTAAATGTGTACATGTATAACAGTGCAACAAGACAGCCATGCTTAACGAGCAGAAGTTAGAAGGAACGTTGGTGATAATTACTACCAAAAAGCCACTGGCACTTCAAATTTACTTTTTTAATTTTAATTATTGTTGGAGATTTATATATTTTTTATTTCAAACTCCTTTATCTCTCATATTTCCATCATTCTTTTTGCTTGATTTCACTTTTTCTACGTGATTTGACAGTCAAGAACCATGAGAGATGGAAACAAATGCCACCAGTCTTGCCAACAACCCTCTATCCCATGAATGATATCCCATGAATGAATTTAAGAGATATAAATTTTCTAACCTACTCTTACTGGTTTAGATTCTGAAAACACAAATTAGTCTTCATCGTGCCACTCAGGGCAACCCTATGTGAGCCTTTCATCCTCCTGGAGGTGAATGCTGGATCATCAGCTACTTCCCATGTGGGTGCCACCCGTATACATCAGAAGCAAGTGATGGGATACCATCTTGACATTATACAGATTAATCAATTGATGTGACACTGGACTTCTGAATTATGGACATGAAGGTCCAGGCAACACATTTATACTTTCCAAAGAAGAAGCATTAAGCTGCAAGAGGGCCTTCCACTTGCATTACTTAGAGACAAATATCCAACTTGCAGGTATGGTAATGTTGAAGAACTTCTGCTGTTGCAAAATGTCAAAGGATTGCAGGATGTTTTTAGAGGTGTTTTGGGGTGGGTTCCTGGATTTGCCAATGTTGCTGCATCTGCACAAGAATGTCAGAGGAGTACGTGAACGATCACACAAAGGCTACAACAGGTAATAGGGTTGGAGCTGCAGTGCTCCTGGGGCTATAAAGGACCATGGGGTGAGTAGAGGGGCATAGGTTGGCATGGATGGTTTGAGAGGCCATGGGGGTAGGTAGAGGGACATCGGTTGGCATGAAAGATATTTCATTAACTTTATGTTGTGAGGCCGTCAGATTCATCTGTTTTCTTTCCAAGTACTCCAAGATCCTGCAACCAGGTCATCTGTAACAGCAGTACCAGTCAGCTTCAGGGAGACTGGAGCATTTTTTCCAGCAAGCTTCCTCTCAATGATGAAGCTGGTTGTTTGTTTCCCCCCATTATCACACGGTGCCCTCCACTTCATTGTAATACACTTCCTCGTGTGCTCCATTGTGATAGAACTGAGGTAAAAATGAGAAAAATGTTTTTACACATGTGGTTAGGATTTGGAATGCACTGCCTGATACAGATTCAATAGCAGCCTTCAAAATGGGATTGGATAAAAACTGGAAGTGTGTAGGAAAGAATGGGAATGTGGGAGCAACTGAATTGCTCTTCAAAAGAGCCAGTGCAGACTCAATGAACCAAAGGGTCTCCTGTGCTGTACCATTTTATGATTTCATTTTGAAGGAATTTCGTTACAATGTCCCGTTTTACCTCTCGAGTCTCCCCCGCTGCTGCAAAACAGGACAGGGACAAAATCCTGCCCTGTAAATTTCCCCCACTCTAGAAACTCGAGCAAGTAATCTAGGCTGACACTTAAGTGCAGTACTGAAGAAGTGCTGCACAGTAGGAGGTGCAATCTTGCAGATGATTTTTCAACTGTGACCTCTTCTGCCCTCATAGGTGGACATAAAAGACCCTAATAGTGCTATTTGAAGAAGAGTTCAGAAATTCTCAACATTTTCTCCTTGTGAAATTCTCAAGAGTTGTCATTCCATAAAAGAATCTTTGTCTTGATTTTCTTCCCAAAACAAGGATGTGGAAGCTTTGGAGAGAGTGCCAAGAAGATTCACCAGGATGTTGCCTAGTCTCGAGGGTGTTGGCTGAGGAGAGATTGAATAAACTAGAATTGTTTTCACTGGAAAGATGGAGGCTGAGGGAAGACTTGATAGAGGTCTACAAAATTATGAGAGGCATAGACAAGGTGGATAGTCAGGCTTTTTCCGAGGATGGATGTGACAATTACAAGGGGGCACAGGTTTAAGGTGAGAGGGGAAGTTCTTCATGTAGAGTGGTGGGTGCCTGGAATATGCTGCCAGAGCAGGTGGAAGCAGGCACATTAGTGACATTTAAGAGGCATCTGGATAGTTACATAAATAGGGAGGGAATAGAGCGATATGGACCGAGTAAGGCCAGAAGGTTTTTTTCTAGTTAGGGCAACAGATCAAAGCTCTGCTGTCATATCCAGTGGTGAATGATAGTGGACAATTAAATAACTAGCTGGAGAAGGAGATGCCTCAAATATCATCTTCAATGATGGTGCAGCCCAGCACATCAGTGCAATGACAAAACTGAAAGCATTTACAACCATCTTCAGCTGGAAATGCTGATGGATGATCCATCTTGGCATTCTCCTGAGGTCCCCAGCATCACAGATGCCAGTCTTCAGCCAATTCCATTTATTCCACATGATAATCAAGAAACGGCTGAAGGTATTGCAAAGTCTATGGGCCCTGACAGTGTTCCAGCAATAGTACTGAAGACTTGTGCTCCAGAACTAATTACCTTCTAACCAGCATCAACAATCACATTACCTAGCAATTTGGAAAATTGCCCAGATACGTGCTATTCAAAAAAAGCAGGACAAATCCAACAAGTCCAACTACTGCCCCGTCAGTCAACACTTAACCATCGGCAACGTGTTGGAAGGTGTTGATGACAGTACTATCAAGTGGCACGTACTCAGCAATAACATGCTCACTGATGCTCGGTTTGAGTTCCGCCAGGGCCACACAGCTCTTGATCGCATTCTTACTTAGTCCAAACAACTCAAGAATTGAGGTGAGAGTGACTGTCCTTGACATCAAGGCAGCATTTGGCCCAAAGTGGCATCAAGGAGCTGTAGCAAAACTGGAGCCAATGGAAATCAGGGGGAAAACTTCCATTGGTTGGAGTCATACTTAGCACAAAGGAAGATGGTTGCGGTTGTTGGAGGTCAATCATCTCACTTGGGCAGACTGCTGCAGGAGTTCCTCAGGGTTGTGTCCTTGGCCCAACCATCTCCAGCTGTTTCATCAATCACATTCCCTCCATCATAAGGTCGGAAGTGTGAATGTTCGCTGATGATTTGCATAATGTTCAACATTTGTAACTCCTCAGACACTGAAGTAGTCTGTGTCCATATGCAGCAAGACATGGACAATATTCAGGCTTGGGCTGGTAAGTGCAAGTTAACATATCAGGACATGACCATCTCCAACCAGACAGAATTTAAACATTCCCCATGACATTCAATGGCATTATCATTGCTGAATCCCCCCACTATCAACACCCTGGGAGTTACCATTGACCAGAAACTGAACTGAACTAGCCATATAAATACTGTGGCTAAAAGAGCAGTTCAGAAACTGGGAATTCTGCAGAGAGTAACTCACCTCCTGACTCCCCAAGGATTGCCCACGATGTACAAGGCACAATTTAGGTTTGTGATGGAACACTCTGCACTTGCCCAGATGATTACAGCTCCAAATACACCCAAGAAGCTGGACACCATCCAGGATGAAGCAAACTGCTTGATTGGCACCCCATTAAACAATCACATCCACCACCACTGACGCAATGTGTAACATCTACAAGATGCACTGCAGCAAATCACCAAGTCTTCTTCAACGGCACATTCTAAAGCTGTGGCCTCTATCACTTTGAAGGGCCAGGGCATCAGATGCAAAGTTAAAGTTTATTTATTAGTCACAAGTAGACTTACATTAACACTGCAATGAAGTTACAGTGAAAATCCTCTAGTCGCCACACTCTGGCGTCTGTTCGGGTACACTGAGGGAGAATTTAGCATAGCCAATGTACCTAACCAGCACGTCTTTTGGACTGTGGGAGGAAACCCACGCAGACACAGGGAGAACGTGCAGACTCTGCATAAACTGACCTGAGCCAGGAATTGAACCCAGGTCCCTCGAGCTGTGAGGCAGCAGTGATAACCGCCGTGCTGCTCCATTAGAACATAATCACCTGCAAGTCCCCTGGAAGCCACACATCATCCTGATTTGGAACTATTGCTGTTCCTTTATGTGGCTGAGTCAAAATCCTGGAACACTTCCTAACAACACTGGGGATGTACAAGCACCACGTGGACTGCACTAATCCAAGAAGGTGGCTCACCACCACCTTTTCAAGGGCAATTAGGAATGGGTAGCAAATTTTGGCCCAACTAGCGATCTCCACATTCCATGAAAGAATTTAAAAAGTACCAAAATTTGCACACATCTCTTTCAGGAATTTGATCAGAATTGAATAAGAAATTTTATCTAAGCTATTTCCATGTAATTCTATCACAAAATGTTTTAAATGTTTGATATTTTTGTCCTAACTAAAATAAAAAATAAATGTTGGTAAGGAAAAACTATTTACAGAAACTTGTGTGGAGGGATGGGTCTATTCTCATTTTTTTTGCCAGAAATATTGAAGCACAATTTCCTTATGCACTGTAAATTGGGAAACACCATGGGAAAGGACATAGGCCTTGTGTGCTGTTTCTTTAAAGATTCCACTGAAATTATTTTTGATTTGATTTATTATTGTCATGTATTAGTATACAGTGAAAAGTATTGTTTCTTGCATGCTATACAGACAAAGCATTCCATACATGGAGAGGGTGCAGAATTTAGGGCGGGATTTTATGGCCTTGCTCGACGGTGACCAAAAAATCCTGCCGGAGGTTAACAGACCTTCCCATTGTCGGTCCCTCACCCGCTCCCATTCCTGTGGTGGGTGGGGTGGTAGAATTCCTGCAGTAGTGTTATAGTAGTAGCGAGGGTATAGAGAAAGATCAGCTTAATATGAAGTAAGTCCATTCAAAAGTCTGACAGCAGCAGGAAAGGAAGAAGCTGTTCTTGAGTGGGTTGGTACGTGACCTCCCGACGGAAGAAGATGGAAGAATGTCCGGGGTGTGGTTGGGAGAATCGCCACAGAAACTACTGCCCAATGCTTTTGGCTTTCATCCTTAATTGGCCTCAGGACAACTGACTGGCTTAGTAGGCCATTTCAAGCTATAGTTTCTTTTTACGTCAACTGCATTGCTACGAGCCACATATAGGCCAGGGATAAGGCTGGAAGATTTCCGAAGGCACATTTGTGAACCAGATTACGTTTTAATGAGAATCCAGCAGATTCGTGGTCATCATTGTTGATGGTAGCTTTGTCAGTTCTAGATTTATTTAATTAACTGGAGTGAAATTCCCCAGCTACCGTGGTTTGATTTGATTTCCGACCTATCAGATTACAGCTTTAGGTCTACTGTGTTACCAGAATGGTAACATTAGCACAGTACTACCGTGCCTGCTGCTGAACTGAGTAACGGAGCTTTCCGACTATTTGAAATGGAGTAGGAAATTTTCCCCAGTCTCACGTACATTATTCCCTCCCCCCACCCTCCCCCATCACTAATACCAGATTCGCGGGTTTATTTGTTGTTTCTGGAACGTTGCTGCATAAACATCATTTTGTCTAATTTTAAAAACATTTCACTAAATTGCTTAAGGGAAACCTTCTCAGGACATAAACGGTTCTAAAAGGGGCACAAGGAGCCGAGAGATTGAGTTTAAATTCAACCATGACAAATAATGAAACTAAATTAAATACGTTCTGTCATTTATCGGCTGATGCCAAAATAAAAGTAATAATAGAAGTTACCACGTTGTTGTAAAAACCTGTTTGTTTTGCTAATACCTTTCAGGGAAAGGAACCTTCCACTATGCGTGCCTCAAATTCTCCAGAAGAGTGATTTTAACCCAGCCTGCCCCATGGGCCTAAGAGATTTAACATTGGCATCCCGCACTTTCCTGTAGCTTTGCATTTGAACCTGCTCTTCTGAGCAAGCATCAAAAGACGCTCACCTGGCAGCCCCTTTATAATGTGGAGATGCCGGCTTTGGACTGGGGTAAACACAGCAAGAAGTCTAACAACACCAGGTTAAAGTCCAACAGGTTTATTTGGTAGCTTTTGCTACCAAATAAACCTGTTGGACTTAAACCTGGTGTTGTTAGACTTCTTACTGTGTTAGCCCCTTTATAATGCAGATCAGGTCCCAATGATAGAATTGAGGCCCCTACTGTTACTTAAAGCATGGGCGTGAGTGGGGTTGTGGCTTTCCCATCAGATCACTCTAGCAGGAAGAAAAGAGGCCGGTCTTTTTTTAAACTTTTATTTTTACCAGTAGTAGTGCACTGCACAAAGCCTCATGAAGAAAGTCTTCCTCTCTCATGCATTAAACCTGGAACCTCATCTACAACGTACCAGAGTGGCGGAGACTGTTACTTTGATAGAAGCTGCTTGACATTGTGCTCTTTCCCTCGGTGTCATATTGCCAGGGTCGGGTTGACTTACCATTTCTCTTAGCCTCCACCCACACAATTCCCATCTTGAGTTAAAATCGGGAATTATATAGCTGCCCGCTAAATGTCTTCTGAAATTATCTTGCAAACCACTCAGTTGTTTAAAAAAATGATTCACATTTCTCCAGATATGTTTTTATAGTTATGGTTAGACAAAAATGTGGCCTATACCTTTAAACCAAATTATAGGAATATACATGACATGGACATCAAGCAATGGGATAATATAATATGCTGTACGGTGCGGTTATCGTGGATGTTCATTGTGGTTATGTTACCGGACTAGTAATCAAGAGTCCTGGATTAACAGCACCACACGAGCTGGGGGATTTAAATGTAATTATGTTTGTGACTTCAGGCTCTCAATAATGTGGTTGACTCTGAACTACCCTCTGAAACGGCCTATCAAAACACTCAGTTGTATCAAACACGATAAAAATCATAAAACTGCATAGAAAACCCTGCATTGACCAAAGCAACCAATTTGGACATGACAAAGTCACTACAAAGTCCTGTTGAGTAGTATTTGGGAACTTGTGGCAAGATTGAGAGAGTTGTCCCACAGACCAGTCAAGCAGCAGCTGAGATAGTCAAAATAATGGAATTATACCTTTCAGTGAACACCTAAGACTCCTACATCACCAGACATGGGTATGTCCTGTCCCACAGGCTGTACAGACCACTAGAGGTGGCAGAACAGTGATATACAGTTGTGAGGGGTTGGTTTTTGGAGCCCATATTATTAACTCAAGATCCCATGAAGTTTCATGGCATCGATCAAATATGAACAAGGAGACCTGCTGATTATTGCCTAATGCCCTCCCTCAGCTGATGTGTTAGTGCTACTTCGTATTGAACACCATTTGGAACAAAACAACACAGAGTAGCAGAACAACACAGAACATACTCTGCATGGAGACTTCAATGTCCATCTCCAAGAATGGCTTGGTAACAACATTATTGACTGAACTGGTTGAATTATGATGCACATAGTTGACCGGCTGGATCTGCGGCAGGGGATGAGAACCAAAAGGGGAAACATCTATTTGATCTCCTTCACACTAATCCACTCATCCCAAATGCATCTGTCCATTGTGCATTTTGATTGAAGTAACCACTGCACAGCCCTTGTTGAGGTGAGTAGGTGGCACGGTGGCACAGTGGTTAGCACTGCTGCCTCACAGCACCAGGGATCTGACTTGAATTCCAGCCTTGGGTGACTGTATAGAGTTTGCACATTCTCCTCGTGTCTGCGTGGGTTTCCTCCGGGTGCTTCGGTTTCCTCCCACAGTCCAAAGATGTGTGGGTTAGGTCAATTGGCCATGGTAAATTTCCCCTTAGTTTCCCAAGATGTGTAGTTAGATGGATCAGCCATGGGATAGAGCAGGCTGGTGGGACTGGGTAAGATACTCTTCAGGGAGTCAGTGCAGACTTGATGGGCCGAATGGCCTCCTTCTGCACTGTAGGGATTCAATGATTCTATGAAGTCCTGTCTTCATACTGAGGAAACCCTCTTGTGTGCTAGATGCAGGACCAATCTAGCAAGTCAAAACTGGGCATCCATGAGATGCAGTGCGGCAGAAGCAAAGTTATGCTCCAACACAGTCTGTACCCTCACGGTGCAGTATTTTCAACACCCTATCATTGCCAGAAAGCCAGGGGACAAAACTTGTTATAGAAAACACTAGTGCCCAGTCAACATCCCAGATATAGCGCTGAAGACCTGTGTCCCAAAATAGCTGCACCTCTAGCCAAATTGTTTAAATACAGCTACGTATTGCATTTACCCAATAAATTGGCCAGCTATGTTCTATCCACAAATATCAGGACAAATCCAATCAGATCAGTTACTATCTCAGCCTATTCCCAATATCTGCAAAGTGATGGAAGGGGTTGTTGACAGTGCTATAAAGTGGACCTATTCACAAAAAACCAGTCACTGATGCTCAGTTTAGGTTCCACCAAGACCAATCAGCTCGAGAACTCATGACAGCCTTGGTGAAAACATGGATAAAAGAATGGCACCCAGAGGTGATTTGAGAGTCTTGATGTTAAGAAAGCATTTGATTGAGTGTGGCATCAAGGAGATCTCGTAAAATTGAATTCATTGGGGAGTCAGGTTGTGATGACGATGGGGTGGGGGAGAAGCACACCGGGGCAGGAATCATACATAGCACAAAAGCTGCCGGAGACCAATCATCTCATCCCTAGGACATTATTTCAGGAATTCCCAGTGGCAGTGTCCTAGGTCCAACCATCTTCAGCTGCTTCATTGATGACCTTCCCTCCCTCATCAAGCGAAATGCTGGAGTTTGTTGATAATTATTCTGTGTTCAGTTCCAATCACAACTCCTCAGACAATGAAGCAGTCCATGTCTGCACGCAGCTAGACCAGGACAACAGTTATGTTTGACACACAACATTTCTGCCAAAAGATTACCACCTCTGACAGTAGAGAGTCCATCCATATCCCCTTGATATGCATCACTACTACATCCTGGCATCACCACTGACTAAAAACCTCAGTGGATCTGCCAGGTTAAATTTTGGATATTCTTGCAGAAAATAACACCCCTCCTGACTCCCCACAGCCTTTTCACCATCGACAAGGCAGAAAAGGCAGGAGTAGTCTCTGCCTGCCTGGACGAGTGCAGCTCCAACAACACCCTTCAAATCACGCGCCACCTTGATTTGAAAATATATCACCATTTCTTCATCGTGGCTGCACCCAATTTCTGGAACTCCCTCCCTAACGACACTGCGGATGTACCTACACCCCAGGGACTGCAAGAATTCAAGAAGGCGGCTCACCACCACTTTGTAGAGAGAGAGAGCAATTAGGGGTGGCACAGTGGTTAGCACTGCTTGGCTCACAGCGCCAGGGACCCGGGTTCCATTCCGGCCTCGGGTGACTGTGTGGAGTCTGCACGTTCTCCCTCTGTCTGCGTGGGTTTCCTCCGGGTGCTCCGGTTTGCTCCCACACTCCAAAGATGTGCAAGTTAGGTTGATTGACTGTGCTAAATTGTCCTTTAGTGTCGGGGGATTAGCAGGGTAAATACGTGGGGTTACGGAGATAGGGCCGTGGTGGGCTTGTTGACAATGCATGCTCGATTTGCCGAATGGCTTCCTTCTGCACTGTGGAGATTCCATGATTAGGGATTGGTAATAAATGCTGGCCTTGCCAGCGATGCCCACATTCTGAATAAAAATGTGTTTAATAATTCTGATGTTGCAGTATAGATTTGGGGTCAGCCTCAGATCGGAAGGATGCGTTGACTGTGACTGCTAGGTGAAATGTAGTCTATGTCAAAAAAATCACGAGGGCACTTTTTCAGCCTACTTGGAGTTGCACTACAACGGCCCATTAAAAAGGAACGTTGGCTGGAAATGTTTCATTAAGGGATTTGCTAGTTGTGTATCATTGCCCATTGAGGCAAACTGAATTGATAGATTTAGACCTAATAACCTTTTGTGCAGTAATCTTACTTCCATTTATACTTCCATTCCAAAAACTAAATTGAACTGAGAGATTGGTGAATATTTGATGCATGTACAGCAATCAGAATACGTGTTCAATGTTTCTTTACGAAGTATCTGAATATCTCTGAACTTCAACGCAATGGGAACCAATGTTTACCCTCAACGTTGAAAGTGCATTCCAAACCATGCCAATACATTTCACTATATTTCCAATAATCACCCGCAACACTAACATCGACGAAAGTTACTGATCCTCATACTTGTCGTCTGACATTCAATTAATCATTCTTACCAAATAGTCCCGTTATATTTTTATATTGCCTTTGGCATGGTGTCTTCTTGACGGAAACCCAATCCCGAACTTGCTGTATAAAATAAGAATGTGTGTCTAATGGAAACAAATGTGATTAAGTGTCACTTACGTTATAAAGGGTCGTGCAGCAGTTACCGTGCGAAAGGACGCGCACCCATTACGGTCTGAAAGTGAAAATCTGTTCTGAAAGTTTAAAATGTACCGTGACAACTAAAGATCACTTCGGCGATCAGGATAGTAAACTTTACCCCACAGGGGAAGATCTGTCTTTCTCACTGGCATCGTGAAAAGACCAGTCCACGCTCCCACTGCTCTCAGAATAGATCCGAGACTGCACCCGGTGTTAAAGTAACATATATACAGTCTGAAGTATTATAAATGCTATTGCGAGCTATCTGATGCCGGAATAATCAAAGCAACGACTTGCATAAATAACGCATTTTCAGGCGGATTACCTCACTGATTTATGGTTGACTAAATTCAGGATTAATGTAACAATTGAGGTTTTCTATTGTAGCGTTTTAGTCACTTGTGCGTGTTTTAAATAAACATTTCATTTGTCACATGGAAAGAATATGCCTCATTTTTGTTTTTGCTGTGAAACGCCAGTCAGGAACTGCCACCTTCGCTAACGCAGTGATACACCCAGTCACAACACAGTCTCTCTGAAAGCATTTACAAAACAACTTGGACTCAAGGACCCAGCAACTTACTCCAGCTGGATGAACAGGAACTGTGACATCAAATTCAGCAAACTCGACATCGTTTTAATTAATGAACGCACGCGTGCAAGGACGTTATAATCCAGAAATGCTCTTCAGTCGAAAGTTTAATTCTCAAATACAGCTTTACATGCCGCAAATAAGATTAGGTGACCGTACCGAAGGAAGATCTAAATATCAATGCAAACTAAAATTGAGAAAAGGGACAGAATATTAGACAGAACAACAACGGGAGTATGTTCAATTTTTAAAAAACACTATGTTCTGAATAATATGCCAATTGACTTGAGTTTATCTTGTATTTTATAATATAGAAGCCTGTAGGTTTTATATATTTGATTAATTTAGTGCCTTATCACTCCGAACTATCAAGTCATTTCACACATTATTGTTGAAGGGCAGTGCCTGTTGTGTACACTCAAGCAATCCATTTTACTTTGTATATTTCGACAGTCTCTGAAGAAAAGTTTATTTTCAATGTCTCTTCAACCTTGCTTGCAATAAATTCCCCCCAAAAACTAAAGTTTGTTTAACACACTTTTTACACATTTCGAAAAGTGGCCAGGGAGAATTACTAACAATGAGCAGTTTTTTTTATTTTTAATTACGTTTATTGTTGACACTTCTCCCACTGACCCACATTTTCCAGGCGAGAAACGCCAGTAAATACTCTTCGTCAGGTTACCCGGCCAAATGGAAGGTTCAAACAGCGTCGAGATTTGCTTTCTATCGTCTTAATCGACCCTTGAAGGATTGAAATTAAAAAAACGTTCCAAACACTCGTTTTCAAATGTCAGATAATACACTTTGATTAAAAACAGATTATGTTTAAACCCAGTATAATCCTATAAAATACAGTGTACAACTTTAAATGGTATAAAAGCTGCCCTTGGCTTTCGTGCTTTGTAGAATGTATCGTTTCCTAAAATTTGCGGGATTCACAAAGGCTGAGATGATTTTTTTTTACTGAACACTGACTTTGAAAGCGAGTTTGTCCAGTGAAGTTATTTGTGTTTTAGCTGCACAAGTAGTTCAGTGAAATGACAAATGAACTGTACCTTCATTCTTGGCCCGACATAATTCTGCCACAATTTAAACCAAGGATCAATCACTTGGTCCCTGCTGAGTATCACACAATTTGAACTTTTCACTGACTGTTGTCAACTAACAAATGTTGAAGTAGAGAGGCCGTGCTGTCGGGACAATGTCTGATTTCATTGTCCAATTCGTCCACTCCAACAGCCCCTGCTTTTAGCTGCATCAAAAAAAACCCATCAGAAGTATTGCACATGCACACATCGTAACCCACACGGCAGCAGCCCAGTGCTCCGGAGACTGTATTTAATTACCTTATTGAATAATGTGTCGCGTGTGTTCTTAGTTCACACAATTTTAAATTCTGCATCATTTGTACAAGTCGAACCTGTTTATTACACCACTCGGTTGCTTAATGCAAATTATGTATTGCTGGCACATACAAATGGGCTGTTTGCAATGTGTGTCAAAGGAGATGACATCTAAGTGCAGACTGTCTCCCGAGAATACACTCATGAAATGCAGAACAGCGCACAGTATCCTTACACACTATCGGTTGAAATTATCTTTCAACTTGTCCACATCTTTGCACTGCCACAGAACCAAATAAAACCGTTTTCGCTCATTAATTGGTATGTTGTTGCGGATTGATTGCAAGCAATCGAAATATTCACTCAAAATGCACCCGTCCTATTCCCGCATCACATGCCATCAAAATCACTACAACACTCCCCTCATTGAACAGCATTGCACTGTTTATTCCCGCCTCTCGCGTCACTGGCAATCGATGTGCACAATTCACATCTGAATTTGCACCTAGCCCATTATAGTCACCTTGAAACTCCCGTCCGCTATTTTCCAATTAAAAGCTTAATAGCCCTGGAAACGGAGTTCATGTGGTGAAGTTTAACATTGCCTCCTGCTCTGAAACGTTTTCTGCCCCGATCCCATTATTTGCTTGAATAAACCCCTTTGAAAAGCAGAAATAGGAGTCCGGGGTGTCAGGTGTTCTTGCACAATACACACTCACGCAGGGGACATTTTACCAGCCCCAAAACTACAGCCACAGCCAATCCGGCCAAACTACTGAGATATTTACCACACATACAAGAAAAAAAAGTAAATAAATCCTATCACTTATTCATTTAGCTCCCATAAACCCAGTTTAGGGATTAGAGTTTGTAAAGTCGCTGCTGTTCAAATCTCCAACATCTCACGCAGTCAAGTGGAATGCAATCGCTGACAGCTTCCCGGTGTTTGGGGAAAGAGGAGGGGGTGCGGGGAGCTGGTCGAATTGAAAATGAGAAAATAAAATGAGAAATCGAAACCGTTCGGATTTTAATGGTCGACCATCTAACATTGCCCAGTCTCTGACATTGTCCAGTCTCTGATATAATCCACTCTCGGATATTGTCCAGTCTCTGACATTGTCCAGTCTCTGATATAATCCACTCTCGGATATTGTCCAGTCTCTGATATTGTCCAGTCTCTGATATTGCCCACTCTCTGATATAGTCCACTCTCTCATATTGTCTGGTCCCTGATATTGTCCACTCTCTGATATTGACCACTCTCTGATATTGTCCAGTCTCTGATACTGTCCACCCATGGATATTGTCCACTCTCTGATATAATCCACTCCCTGATCTTGTCCACTCTCTGATATAATCCACTCTCTGACATTGTCCAGTCTCTGATATTGTCCACTCTCTGATATTGTCCACTCTGATATTGTCCAGTCTCTGATATTGTCCATTCTCTGATATTGTCCACTCTCTCATATTGTCCGGTCCCTGTTATTGTCCACTCTCTGACTTTGTCTACTCTTTGATATTGTCCAGTCTCTGATATAGTCCACTCTCTGATATTGTCCACTCTCTGACATTGTGCATTCTCTGACATTGTGCACTCTCTGACATTGTGCACTCTCTGATATTGCCCACTCTCTGATATTGTCCAGTTTCTGATATTGTCCAGTCTCTGATATTGCCCACTCTCTGATATAGTCCACTCTCTCATATTGTCTGGTCCCTGATATTGTCCACTGTCTGATATTGACCACTCTCTGATATTGTCCAGTCTCTGATATTGTCCGGTCCCTGATATTGTCCAGTCTCTGATATTGTCCACTCTCTGATATTGTCCAGTCTCTGATATTGTCCACTCTCTGATACAATCCATGCTCTGATATTGCCCACTGATATTGTCGAGTCTCTGATATTGTCCACTCTCTGATATTGTCCACTCTCTGACATAATCCACTCTCTGATATTGTCCAGTCTCTGATATTGTCCAGTTTCTGATATTGTCCAGTCTCTGATATTGCCCACTCTCTGATATAGTCCACTCTCTCATATTGTCTGGTCCCTGATATTGTCCACTGTCTGATATTGACCACTCTCTGATATTGTCCAGTCTCTGATATTGTCCGGTCCCTGATATTGTCCAGTCTCTGATATTGTCCACTCTCTGATATTGTCCAGTCTCTGATATTGTCCACTCTCTGATACAATCCATGCTCTGATATTGCCCACTGATATTGTCGAGTCTCTGATATTGTCCACTCTCTGATATTGTCCACTCTCTGACATAATCCACTCTCTGATATTGTCCAGTCTCTGATATTGTCCAGTTTCTGATACTGTTCGCTCTCTGATATTGTCCACTCTCTGATATTGTCCAGTCTCTGATATTGTCCGGTCTCTGATCTTGTTCCAGCTCTGATATTATCCATTCTCTGATATTGTCCAGTCTCTGATATTGTCCACTCTCTCATATTGTCTGGTCCCTGTTATTGTCCACTCTCTGACTTTGTCTACTCTTTGATATTGTCCAGTCTCTGATATAGTCCACTCTCTGATATTGTCCACTCTCTGACATTGTGCACTCTCTGACATTGTGCACTCTCTGAAATTGCCCACTCTCTGATGTTGGCCAGTTTCTGATATTGTCCAGTCTCTGATATTGTCCAGTCTTTGATATTGCCCACTCTCTGATATTGTCCACTCTCTCATATTGTACGGTCCCTGATATTGTCCACTGTCTGATATTGTCCACTGTCTGATATTGTCCACTCTCTGATATTGTCCGGTCCCTGACATTGTCCAGTCTCTGATATTGTCCACTCTCTGATATAGTCCACTCTCTGATATTGTCCAGTCTCTGATATTGTCCGGTCTCTGATATTGTCTGGTCCCTGATATTGTCCAGTCTTTGATATTGTCCACTCTCTGATATAGTCCACTTTCTGATATTGTCCAGTCTCTGATATTGTCCGGTCTCTGATATTGTCCGGTCTCTGATATTGTCCACTCTCTCATATTGTCTAGTCCCTGATATTGTCCGGCCCCTGATATTGTCCAGTCTCTGATATTGTCCACTCTCTGATATAGCCCACTCTCTGTTATTGTCCAGTCTCTGATATTGTCCACCCTCTGATATAGTCCACTCTCTGATATAGTCCACTCTCTGATATTGTCCAGTCTCTGATATTGTCCACTCTCTCAGATTGTCCGGTCTCTGATATTGTCCAGTCTCTGATATTGTCCACTCTCTGATATAGTCCACTCTCTGATATTTTCCAGTCTCTGATATTGTCCAGTCTCTGATATTGTCCACTCTCTGATATAGTCCACTCTCTGATATTTCCAGTCTCTGATATTGTCCGGTCTCTGATATTGTCCATTCTCTCATATTGTCTAGTCCCTGATATTGTCCGGCCCCTGATATTGTCCAGTCTCTGATATTGTCCACTCTCTGATATAGCCCACTCTCTGTTATTGTCCAGTCTCTGATATTGTCCACCCTCTGATATAGTCCACTCTCTGATATAGTCCACTCTCTGATATTGTCCAGTCTCTGATATTGTCCACTCTCTCAGATTGTCCGGTCTCTGATATTGTCCAGTCTCTGATATTGTCCACTCTCTGATATAGTCCACTCTCTGATATTGTCCAGTCTCTGATATGTCCAGTCTCTGATATTGTCCACTCTCTGATATAGTCCACTCTCTGATATTTCCAGTCTCTGATATTGTCCGGTCTCTGATATTGTCTAGTCTCTGATATTGTCCGCTCTCTGATATAATCCACTCTCTGATATTGTCCAGTCTCTGATATTGTCCAGAGTCTGACATTGTGCACTCTCTGATATTGTCAGCTCTCTGATATTGTCCGATCTCTGATATTGTCTACTGTCAGATATTATCCACTTTTGAGTATTGTCAACTCGTTGATGTTGTCCACCCTCTGATATTGTCCACTGTCTGAGATTGGCTATGCTCCGATATTGTTCATTCTCTCATATTGTCAACTCTCTGACATCGTTCAATCTCTGATATTGTCCACTCCCTAATATTGTTCAGCATCTGATATTATCCACTCTCTGATATTGTCCATTCTCTCATATTGTCCACACTGTAATATCACCATGTGATATTGTCTACTCTGTGATATTGTCCACTCCCTAATATTATTCAGTGTCTGATATTTTCCACTCCCTCATATTGTCCGTTGTCTGATAATGTCTACTTTCAGATTGTCCAGAGTCTGACATTGTCCAGTCACTGATACTGTCCAGTCTCTGATATTGTCCACTCTCTGATATTGTCCAGTCTCTGAAATTATCCACTCTCTGATATTTACCACTCTTTGATATTGTCCAGACACTGATATTGTCCATTTCTGATAGTGTCCAGAGTCTGATATTTTCCACTCCCTTATATTTTCCAGGGTCTGATATTGTCACCACTCTGATATTGTCCACTCCCTGATTTTGTCCGATCACTGATATTATCCAATCTCTCATTTTGTCCAGTTTTTGATGTTGTCCATGTGTTATTGTCCAGTCTCTGCAATTGTCCAGTCTCTGATATCATCCACTCTCAAATATTGTTCATTCACTGACAACTTACAGTATGTGATATTAACCACTCTCTGATATTGTCCCATCCCTGATATTTTCCACTCTTTGATATTGTTCATTCTCTGATATTGTCCAGTTTCTGATATTGTCTACTGGCTGATACTATACACTCTCTGATATTGTCCATTCTTTGACATTGTCCACATTCTGATATTCTCCAGGCTCCGATATTTTCCACTCTCTTCTATTGGCCAAAGACTGATATGCTCCACTCATATTTTCCAATCTCTGATATTGTCCGGTCCCTGATCTTGTCCATTCTCTGATATTGCCTAATGTCGGATGTTCAGGGAGATATTGGATACCTCTCAATTAAAGTATATCCCTGAGAGGAAGAGGAATTGTAAAAGGAAGAAAAATGTTCCATGGTTAGACAAGGAAGTCAAAAAGGACATAGAGGCAAAATCTATGACATTCCAAACTGGTAAGCTGGAGGATTTGGAGAACTTTAAGGTTTGGCAAAAGGCTACTAAAATAGAATCAAAAGAACTAAGATGAACTACAAAAGGAAACTAGCAGAAAACATAAACACTGATACCAAAAGCTTCTATAAGTATATAAAGAGGCAGAGAAAAGCGAAAGTAAATGTTGGCCCTTTCGAAGATGATACTGATGAGGTATTAATGGGAAACACAGAGATGATGGAGGCACTAAACCAATGTTTTGCTACTGTCTTCACGGTAGAGAATAATGAAGATTTTCCAAAGACTGTCATTAATGCAGAGGAACTTGGCACAATAACCATCACTACGGAGAAGATATTGAATAAACTAATGGAATTGAAGGCAGATAAGTCTTCGGGACCTGATGACCTGCACCCTAGGGTATTAAAGGAAGTGGCACCAGAGATAGTGGATGCATTGTTTGTGAAATTCAAAATTCCTTGGCTTCTGGTAAGGTCCTGGTGGATTGGAAACATGCTAATGTGACATCCCTATTCAAAAAGGGAGAGAGGCAAGAAGTAAGAAACCATAGTCTGGTTAGCTTGACCTCTGTGGTGGGGAAGTTGCTGGAATCAATCATTAAGGAGGAGATGAATGAGCATTTAGAAAGACAAAGCTCGATCCATCATTGTCAGCATGGTTTTATGAAGGGTAAGTCGTGCTTGACAAACTCGCTTGAATTCTTTGAGGACATAACCAGGTGGATAGTGGGGAACCTGTGCATGTGGTATATCTGGACTTCTCTGGACTTCGCTGGCTGATGAAATGTAACTACTGGGGTGCCGCAGGGGTCAGTCCTCGGATCTCAATTGTTTTCAATCTACATAAATGATCTGCAAGCAGGGACAGAGTGTAACATAGCAAAATTTGCGGATAATACTAAAATAGAGGGGAAGCGGGCAGTGAAGAGGATATAAAGATTTTACAGATGGATATAGATAGGCGAGGAGAATGGGCCAAAATTTGGCAGATGGAGTTTGATGTGGATAAGTGTGAGGTTGTCCATTTTGGCAGAAAAAATAGAAAGGCAAATTATTACCTAAATGGAAAGCAGATTCAAAATGCATTCGGGCAGAGGGACCTGGGCGTCTATGTTCATGAATCATGGAAAGTCGGTATGCAGGTGCAGCATGTAATAAAAAAGGCAAATGGGATGTTGGCATTTATTGCAAAGGGACTGGAGTATAAAAGTAGAGAAGTGTCATTGCAATTGTATAGGGTGTTGGTGAGACCACATCTGGAGTATTGTGTCCAGTTTTGGTCTCCTTATTTGAGGAAGGTTGTGGTGGTATTGGAAGAAGTTCAGAGGAGGTTCACCATGTTGATTCTGGGGATGAAAGGGTTGATGTATGAGGACAGATTGAACAGTTTGGGCTTATACTTGCTGGAATGTAGAAGGATCGATAAAGTAAATGTAGACCAAATGTTTCCTCTTATGGGGCAATCTAGAGCACAAGGTCACAGGTATAGGTTGAGAGGTGGTAGATTTAAAACTGAGATGAGGAGGAACTACTTCTCGCAGAGGGTGGTGAATTTGTGGAACTCGCTGACCCATAGCGATTGAATGGCAGAGAAGGCTCGAAGGGCTGAAGTTGTCTACTTCTGCTCCTGATTCCTTTGTTCCTATCTGTGACATTGTCCAGTCTCTAATATTGTCCAGTCTCTGATATTGTCCAGTCTCTGATATTGACCACTCTCTGCTATTGTCCAGTCTCTGATACCATCCTGTTTCCAAATAACGTCCACCCTCTAATATCGCCAGCCTCTGATATTGTCCACTCCCTTGTATTGTCCATAGTCTGATATTGTTAACTCTTTGACATTGGCCACTCTCTGACAATCCCCGCTCTCCAAAATTGTCCATCCTGTGATATTGTACAATCTCTTATTAAGCGCTAGGTTGGGGGTGGATTGGCCATGCTAAATTGCACCTTAATGTCGCAAGATGTGTAGCTCAGGAGGATTGCCATGGAAAATGTGCAGGGTTCTGGGGATAGGGCCTGGGTAAGATGCTCTGTGGGAGAGTCAGTGCAGACTTGGTGGGTTGAATGGCCGCCTTCAGCACTGGAAGGATTCTATGAATTTCCAATTTCCAATCTTACCATTGCTGATTCTAGGGCAGTGTTAAGCTGTGTTGAAAACTGGGCTTCTGCTTTCTTATATGTTTTGAAATTGTTTCCACTTATTTAGGCTTCCAAAACATTTAATGTTCCTCATTTTAACAAAGCACACACACACACACACACACACACACACACACACACACACACACACACACACACACACACACACTGAATAGGAATTTAGATCTATTGCCCTTTTTGATAATCTCAACAAGTTTCTTTTAAACCACAGCTACCAGTCTCAGAGCAGCAATGTGCAAAAATAGCAGTATTTTCATTTCTATTGAATAGACCTCATCATTCAAAATCGCATCAAAAGTGGGCATATCTCACAATGCAGCATCCCCTCACAACTGCACTGAGTTCCGAGTCCAGGTTATAAACTCAGGCATATATGGTATCACAACGTTCTGGTCCAGAGACCGACTGAGCCATGGAGACACAATTGATGCCCTTGGGCCTGACAAGAATGATAAATGTGACCTTTTTTACTCTAGCGGCATAATGACAGCCCCAAATATTTAAATGCTTTCGTAATCTGTGTCTCTCACTGATCATAAGAGCCGCTTCTAACTTTTTTTTCATTTTTGACAGCTGTGTGAATCTCATTCCAATGCAACATGCCCTTATTCAATACTGCTAAGTGTATCACTATACTACCATTTTTATGTTGTCATGAAGCATTTCAAAGTGTGCCTCAACATGTAAGAATCCTCTATGCAGAAGTCCAGTCAAGATTTCAGGCATACTTTATAGAAGCCAATTTTACCTGGTTTGCACCAGGGTCAGTAGAGATAGGAAGGTCTGAAGTAGTCCACTTAACTCGCTTAAGATGTCATAAATAATGTTTTTCTTTCAATGTTAGGCAAGACTGGGAACTCCCGCCACCTTATCATTGTTAACACAGTGAGGAAATTAACCTTTACACATGCATCAAACAAATATTTGCCAAATTATTATCCACTAAATGCAATATGATGAATATTCAGCAACATAACTTTGGTCGGCCTACTGATCACCACAGTCAATCAAAACTGACATTTGTGTACAGCTACAGAATAATTTAGTTAACACCTAAATTAAAATAGCAGACAAAGGAATTGTTTATCAATATGTTAAGGATTCATTCACTACTTTCCCCTCAATGCCATCTTAAAGACTGAGGTTGTTTCACCTATTTGTCAAAATAATGTACATACATATTGGTCCCATTTATTAATCTAAATATACAATTATCATCAGCGTGGGTTTCCTCCAGGTGCTCCAGTTTCCTCCCACAGTCCAAAGGTGTGCAGGTTAGGTGGATTGGCCATGCTCAATTGCCCCTTAGTGTCATGGGGACTAACATGGTAAATACATGGGGTTACAGAGATAGGGCCTGGATGGGATTATTGTTGGTGCAATGGGCCGAATGGCCTCCTCCAACACAGGAGGGATTTTATGATGATGATTTTATTTCTATAAAACACTGCAGATACTGAAAACCTGACATCAAAACATAAACTTCTCAAATACACAACAGGTCTGTTAGATTCTTTTCTCTTTTCCAAGGTTGACTGACCTGCTGTCCATTTCTCGGTATTGACACTACCATCTACCAGGCATGTAAAATATTGCCCGGGTATGTCTTATCCATAGAAAGCTAAGCAATCCAAATTTTGTAAACTTCTGCCCTAGTCTTGTTTAATCTTCCATCAAAATAATGGAAGGACTCATTGGTATTGCGATGAAACAACATCTAATCTCCTCGCGAATGCTCAGTTTGGGTCCCTTGCTCATCTTTTCACAGCCTGATTCCAGACCTGGCTGTAAGAGCTGAATATGGAAAGGGAGCATTGCTGCACATCTTAAAGACTGAGGCACATCTTAAAGACTGATTGCTCAACATCAAGGCAGAGGTCAACTGAGCAAGGCCCCTAGGAGTTCCTGAAACAAATGAGTTTCGAGGGATACAATGACTGGAGTCATACCTGGCACAAAGGAAAACAATAATTGTCAGACCAGTCATTAACGCACTAGGACACTGCTGTAGGAGCTCCTCAGGCCAGTGTCCTTAGTATAATCATCTTTCTACAAAGCCATGCTTACAAAAAATGACTATGTATTCACTGTCTAAAAATTACTAAGTTTTAAAAGAACTAAAACAGCAGTCTGATAAGATGGCCATCTAGAGTCAGGCGATTTTGTAATTTTTGCACAGACTTAGACTTACCTCAAGTTTTGAGAAAGGTCTTAATTAAGAGGGGGTGGGGGTGTCCTTTCTTTAATGGACATGCTGAGATCAAATCATCTGCAACTCTTATTGCCCATGCACTTGCCCAAAACGCAAAGTCCAGACTTCATGCCTGTGGACAACAATTAACAAAGAGAGCTTTGGAACTAGTTCATCACAAGTAGCTGCAAAGAGTCACAACCCATTCCCCATTCTGTAGCAATCACTTCTAACTTCAATCATTTATATGGACAATGGAAGTACTGATCATGCAGTTGCATGACCAAAACCGTCTTCAGATAACAAATCTTGCTTATTCCATGAACCAGGGAGAAACAAGCCAGTCAGGAAAAACAGAATAGAAGATCCATGTGTGTGCCTCTCTCTTCCTCTCCAACTATTTGTTACAAGCTAGAAACCTGTCTGCTGTTTTTGACTGTCCACGATCTGCAGCCATCCATTTTTTAAAGATTACAGCCCACAACTGCTACCTCCATAAGAACAGATAAAACATTTGTCCACATCTTAAAATTGGATGCTGAAACCAGAAGGACCACCAAGCCCAGCCTAGATCCACCCAACTCACCTATCTATGAGAACCCAATAATTTTAATTATTATTGGACTTTAAAACTGTTACTTAATCTATTCTCCCCACTTTGTGATCTGTTTTTGTATGTGTGAATCCAGGCCAATATATTCCTAGAACAGAGTGAAATAACTTGGAACAGTTTATAAACCCAATTCATTGAAGAGTTGTGGCGTGTACCTAAGCATTTAGAGAAAGGTATCTGTCCAAAAGCTGGCAAAAATGAAATCCTAAACTTTTGACTACCCACTGAACCTAAGAACAGAATAGGCAAGGAATCTGAAACGGACAGGCTAACATTAGCAAAGGTACAGTTGGAGCAGCAGAGAATAAAGTTAGAGTTCCAAGTTAAAGAAAGAGAGAGACAGAGACAAGAGAAAAAAGAAGAAAGAGACTTCCAGGAAATGGAAAGAGCAAGTTAGGAAAGGAAGTGGGAGGGATAATTCCACAAAAGAGAGAGAGAATGAGCTTTGCAGTGGAAAAACAAGAAAGGGGAATTATTGCAGGTTGAACTGATTAGGGAAAGGTCCATTTTACCCAGTGAGGAGTCCACCAATGTGGTAACTGCCCTTAGTTCAGTGTTGAGCTCTTAAAGTACACACAAATTATACCAAAGTTTGATGAATGTGGAAGCATTTTGTATCTCATTTGAAATTTGCAAACCAGTTGAAATGGACAATATAGATTTGGGTCTTTCTACTGCAAAGCAGATTAACAGGGAAAGTCTATGATGTTTATCCCTTATTGTCCAATGACAGTTCATCAGGTTAAGAGGTAACCAAAAATGCCTACCTGAGTGCACACCCGCTGGTACTAGAGGTGGGCTACCATGTGAATTTTCTGAAAATGGCCTGAGAAAACCTATATTGATTTGGAAAGGGTGAAACTGTTCACTTTCAACTGATGAATATGGGCACTGAAGATATGAGAACCTCAGTGATGAGATTGTCCTCAAGGATTCAAAACCTCAATTCCCTTTTCTATAAAGACTTATGTGAAAAGAACAAAGAGTTTCAAAAGCCAGAGAAGCAGCCATCATAGCAGACGGCTATGAGTGAACACACAGTCCCGTGACTAAATGTAAATCGAGATCTGGTTGTTCATATAAGCTAGGGAAATATAGGAGGGATGCAGAAGATGTTGGGACAGGCTTGAGAGAAAAGGAGAATAGTGATGGAAAGACAGATCAATCCCCAACTTTAAATGAAGGGATCAAGATGATAAACTGGTTGGGGTACACCCAGTGTGTTATCAAAGTGGAAGGTCTGGAAACCTGAGGGAAAGTTGTTGACATTCCAAAAAACCAACAGGGGGTGCTGCAAGCAAGACAGTAGCTGGGATTCTCTAATGTCGTATAACCTTCCCCACTGCCAGTGAGAACAGAGAATTTGCCGCTCAGCCAAATCTCCATTCACTGCAGCGGGACTGGAGAATCCCAGCAGCGTGCAAGGTTGGAGAATTCCGGTCAGTGTCTGTAGCCATGAAGGTCATAAGCCTATATATTCCAGAGGGTCAGAATGCGTAGCAGGATTTTTTGTTTAAAGAGAAAATGACCCTTAGTTTTTCTAAAACAAAATACAGGAAAGGAGATCAACACGCTCAGAGATATTGACCGGAATTCTTCGATGTCATATGCCTTGCCACCGCTGCCAGTGAGAATGGAGAATTTGATTCTCAGCCAAATCTTCATTCACTGCAGCAGGACCGGAGAATCCAATCCATGGGCCAGGTCAGAGCATTCCAGACACCGTGCGTTTGCAAACTTTACTCATGAGATTTCTCCGTCAAGAGACAAAGATTTTCCGCCTGAAAGCAGAGTGGGTGCCACAGACCTGGTTAAGGGACATATTGGAGAATGTATGGAGATTTCTGAGATAAAAATTCATCTGCAGAATGAGCCAGTCCAAGGCTAGTAACTGTGGGGACGATCCCAAGCTTATCCATGCTGCTGATGGACATTTTATTTGGTAATGACTTAACCAGTTGTGAGATATCATCCCCGAAGAGTCTAGGGCAGTCTGCAGAGACTGGGAAGACTGAAGGGAACAAACAAAATTCTGTGCAGTTGCAGAGAACTGGGGGAGGTACTGGAGCCACTGAAGCTTAAGGATGCTAAAGGAAAACTAATAGAATTTTAAAAATACCTGGATAGAGCCCATAGAATTTAAGAAGATGAGGATAGAGACAAAGGCAGAGGAAAGCAAAGGTGCTGAAATAGAAGCAGCAGAGGTAGACAGGAATGAAGAGTATAGGGGGTGTAGGAATAGAGTTAAGTGAGAAATCAGGAGGGCAAGAAGGGGACATGGGATTGTTTTGGCAGATAAGGCAAAGGAGAATCCAAAGAACTTCTACCAATACATAAAGGCCAAAAGAGTAACGTGGGAGAGAGTAGGACCTCTTAAGGATCAACAAGGTCATCTATGTGCAGATCCACAAGAGATGGGTGAGATCCTAAGTGAATATTTCTCATCAGTATTTACTGTTGAGAAAAGCATGGATGTTAGGGAACTTGGGGAAGTAAATAGTGATGTCTTGAGGAATGTACATATTACAGAGAAGGAGGTGCTGGAAGTCTTAAAGCGCATCAAGGTAGATAAATCCGCGGGACCTGATGAAGTTTATCCCAGGACATTGTGGGAGGCTAGGGAGGAAATTGCGGGTCCCCTAGCAGAGATATTTGAATCATCGATAGTCACAGGTGAGGTGCCTGAAGACTGGAGGGTGGCAAATGTTGTGCCTTTGTTTAAAAAGGGCTGCAGGGTAAAGCCTGGGAACTACAGGCCGGTGAGCCTCACATCTATGGTGGGTAAGTTGTTGGAAGGTACTTTGAGAGACAGGATCTACAGGCATTTAGCAACGCAAGGACTGATTAGAGACAGTCAGCATGGAAAATCATGTCTCACAAATTTGATTGAGTTTTTTGAAAGGTAGATGAGGGCAGTGCAGTTAATGTTGTCTACATGGACTTTAGCAAGGCCTTTGACAAGGTACCGCATGGTAGGTTGTTGTATGAGGTTAAATCTCACAGGATCCAGGGTGAGGTATCTAAATGGATACAAAATTGGCTTGATGACAGAAGCCAGAGGGTGGTTGTAGAGGGTTGCTTTTCAAACTGAAAACATGTGACTAGCAGTGGCCTCAGGGATCAGTGCTGGGTCCACTGTTATTTGTCATTTATATTAATGATTTGGATGAGAATATAGGAGGCATGGTTAGTAAGTTTGCAGATGGCACCAAGATTGGTGGCATAGTGGACAGTGAAGAAAGTTATCTTGGATTGCAATGGGATCTTGATCAATTGGGCCAGTGGGCTGATGAATGGCAGATGGAGTTTAATTTAGATAAATGCGAGGTGATGCATTTTGGTAGATTGAACCGGGGCAAGACTTATTCAGTTAATGGTCCGGCGTTGGGGAGAGTTACAGAACAAAGAGATCTAGGGTACAGGTTCATAACTCCTTGAAAGTGGAGTCACAGGTGGACAGAGTGGTGAAGAAGGCATTCAGCATGCTTGGTTTCATTGGTCAGAACATTGAATGCGGGAGTTGGGACGTCTTGTTGAAGTTGTACAAAACATTGTAAGGCCACACTTGGAATACTGTGTACAGTTCTGGTCACCCTATTATAGGTAGGATATTATTAAACTAGAAAGAGTACACAAGAGATTTACTAGGATTCTAGTGGGACTTGATGGTTTGAGATATAAGGAGAGGCTGCATAGACTGGGTCTTTTTTCTCTGGAGGGTAGGAGGCTGAGGGGTGATCTTATAGAGATCTATAAAATAATGAGGGGTATAGATCAGCTAGATAGTCAATATCTTTTCCCAACGGTACAGGAGTCTAAAACTAGAGGGCATAGGTTTAAGGTGAGAGATACAAAAGGGTTCAGAGGGGCATTTTTTTCACACAGAGGGTGGTGAGTGTCTGGAACAAGCTGCCAAAGGTAGTAGTAGAGATGGGTACAATTTTGTCTTTTAAACAATTATATGGGTAGGATGGGTATGGAGGGATATGGGCCAAATGTGGGCAATTGGGACTAGCTTAGGGGTTTAAACAAAAAGGGCGGCATGGACAAGTTAGGCCGAAGGGCCTGTTTCCATGCTATAAATCTCTATGACTCTATGACTCTAAGCAGCAGAAGTAGATGGGAATGCAGCAGAGATATGGTCAGCCGAGGTTTATCCCCAAGATTAAAATATGAACCAGGAATGTTCCAAAACAGGAAAACAGTTTAAGTGCCACAGGGGAGTGCAGCAGACCAGCTGTGTTCCAAAGGATATTGGGCCAGATTTGGGAAAATCCTATCCCTATAATAAGGGTAAAACGGAAGCTAATATGTTCTAACACAGATAACATACTGGAAAGCACAGGGGAAAACAAGTGAATCCAGTGTACAATTGCCAACTGAAATTGGGTTCAAAATTCAAATCTAATTAAACCCAGTGATATAGCTTCAGAAGCCACTAAAGACAAAGCACAGGATGAAAACTCAAGACACTTCACAATTTATCACCCACTGTTACACTCGAGCTCAAAATTATCTACATACCAGAAACAGAACCACTAAACACATCGGTTGTGGGGATAGCAATTTAAGGCATACAGACTTTAAAGACATTGAAACAATGCAGTCGAGTCCTGGAGCAGAATGTTTCTCTTCATAGCAGACTACAAGTTTCTATCCCCTCAAAAACTTAAGTATTGAACTTGAATTTCCACTTACCCAAATCTGGAACACCGAGATAACAAGGACACCTATGTCAGACTCCTATTTATTGACTATAGCTCAGCCTTCAACACTATTATTCCCACAAAACGCATCTCCAAACTCTCTGACCTGGGCCTCGGCTCCTCCCTCTGTGACTGGATCCTGAACTTCCTAACTCACAGGCCACAATCAGTAAGGACAGGCAACAACATCTCCCTCACGATCATCCTCAACACCGGTGCCCCACAAGTCTGTGTTCTCAGCCCCCTACTATACTCCTTATAAACCTATGACTGTGTGGCCAAATTCCCCTCCAGTTCGATTTTCAAGTTTGCTGATGACACCACCATAGTGGGTCGGATCTCAAACAATGATGAGACAGAGTACAGGGATGAGATAGAGAATCTGGTGAACTGGTGCAGCGACAATAATCTCTCCCTCAATGTGAATAAAACGAAGGAGATTGTCATCGACTTCAGGAAATGTAAAGGAGAACATGCCCCTGTCTACGTCAATGGGGATGAAGCAGGAAGGGTCGAGAGCTTCAAATTTTTAGGTGTCCAGATCACCAACAACCTGTCCTGGTACCCCCATGCCAACACTACAGTTAAGAAAGCCCACCAACACCTCTACTTTCTCAGAAGACTAAGGAAATTTGGCATGTCAGCTACGACTCTCACCAATTTTTACAGATGCACCATAGAAAGCATTCTTTCTGGTTGTATCACAGCTTGGTATGGCTCCCGCTCTGCTCAAGACCGCAAGCAAGTACAAAAGATCATGAATGTAGCCCAATCAATCACGCAAACCAGCCTTCCATCCATTGACTCTGTCTACACTTCCTGCTGCCTCGGAAAAGCAGCCAGCATAATTAAGGACCCCACACACCCCGGACATTCTCTCTTCCACCTTCTTCCTTTGGGGAAAAGATACAAAAGTCTGAGGTCACGTACCAACCGACTCAAGAGCAGCTTCTCCCCTGCTGCTGTCAAACTTTTGAATGGACTTACCTTACATTAAGTTGATCTTTCTCTACACCCTAGCTATGTCTGTAACACAACATTCTGCACTCTCTCGTTTCTTTCTCTATGAATGGTATGTTTTGTCTGTATAGCACGCAAGAAACAATACTTTTCACTGTATGTTAATACAAATGACAATAATAAATCAACTCAAATCAAATCAAAATCCCACAGAAGACTATTACCAGCATTTTACACTCCCCCGCAGGGAACTTAAAACTGCATGGCTGGGATTCCCTCCCGGATCCTGTTTGCCCATACCTGATCGTGAATTTACACCAGGGCGGACAGGGCCTCGTATGGGAAGCCCACCCTTGTCCCAATTAAGGCCCTTAGTGGCCACATAATGGCCTTTCTCATCTAGCTTCGATCTTTAAGTTGGTGGGCAAATGATTGGGGGGATATTCAAAATTGAACAGAATTTGATGTTGGGTGGGAAGATGGGAGAGCGCCTCCATCAAAAACTCACTTCTGACTGGGTGCACCCTCCTCTTAGGGTCCGGTGACCTCCAGACCTCCCACCCTGGCCTATTTCCTGAGCCCCCGATTTCCCCCCTCACAACCTCCCAAGCTTTCTGTACAATGTCACCGCACCCCCCGCACTCCCTCCCCACCACTCTCCTCTTCACCCCTGCTACTTACCTTTCCTCTGGTTCTTGGTATTTGGCTCCAGCCAGCTAACTACAGTGCCAATCTGATTGGCCAGCAGCTCTACAAGGCAATACCTCTCCCTGGTGACGGGATGGAAGTCCCGCCTTCTGCGAATCAATGGCTGCCAGAACGTGAATTGGCATTAGGCCCTGCTGGTGTCAGCGGGGATGGATGTGTTCCCCACCAAGATCCCTCCCACCTGAAAACTCTGGCCTGAATGTCTGATGGCACTAAAATATCCAAAGCTTTACAAATAGGGGCTCGTGGAAATTCACTAGTGACACTAACTGGGATTTTGGCAGATTCATGTCGTTATTCATGAAGGTCCCACCTTCTCAATCTTGCCCTTGCTTTAGGTGTGATGATCCTCAGGTTAAATCACCACCCGTTAGCTCTTCCCCTCAAAAGGGCAGAGCAGCCTATAGTCATCTGGGATGATGGCGACTTTACTTACTTAAGAAGGGAGAAAAGGGGCAGAAGGCATCAGGTGCAAAACAATAAACCTCCCTTGGGCCAGGCCACAACACAGAATGAGATTTAATGACAATTGTTCCTCACCCAAGGAGGATGATGAAGAATTTCTAGTTGAACAAAGCATAACTGTAGCAGCATGAGATTGAAAAGTGAGAGTCAGAGTCCGCATGCGTTTATTCCTTTTATTTGGAACAGCATTGTGGATCACAGTCTGTGTGGAGTTTGTACATTTTCCCTGGGTCTGCGTGGGTTTCCTCCGGGTGCTCCGGTTTCCTCCCACAGTCCAAAGATGTATGGGTTAGGTGCATTGGCCATGCTGAATTGTCCCCAGTGTCAGGACTGAGGGTGTTGTACTTAAATGGACGCAGTGTACGGAACAAGGTAAAAGAGCTTGTTGGGCACATTGAAATTGGCTGGTATAATGTTGTGGGCATCACAGAGACGTGGCTGCAAGGGGATGAGGGCTGGGATCTAAATATCCAAGGATATAGATGTGGTTAGCACTGCTGCCTCACAGCGCCAGGGACTTTTTTGGACTTTAACCTGGTGCTGTGAGACTTCTTACTGTGCCTCACAGCGCCAGGGACTCGGGTTCGATTCCCGGCTTGGGTCACTGTCTGTGTGGAGTTTTCACATTCTCCTCGTGTCTGCGTGGGTTTCCTCTGGTTGCTTCGGTTTCCTCCCACATTCTGAAAGACACGCTGGTTAGGTGTATTGACCCAAACAGGCGCCGGAGTATGGTGACTAGGAGAATTTCACATTAAGTTAATTGCAGTATTAATGTAAGCCTTACTTGTGACTAATAACTGTACTTTACTTTACTTATGTGTCCTATCGAAAGGATAGACAGATGGGCAAAGGGGGCGGGGTTTCATAGTTAGTAAGGAATTAAGTTAAATCGATAGCAAGAAGCGATATAGGATCAGAAGGCATAGAATCTCTGTGGGTAAAGTAGAGGAATCGCAAAGGTAAAAAGGCCCTGATGGGAATTATGTACAGGCCCCCTCGCAGTAGTCAGGATGTGGGGCAGAAAATAAATCAGGAGATAGAAAAGGCATATAAAAAAGGCAATATTACAATAATCATGGGGGACTTCAATATGCAGGTGGACTGGGAAAATCAGGTAGGTAGTGGATCCCAAGAAAAGGAATTTGTGGAATGTCTAAGAGATGGTTTTTTGGAACAGCTTGTGACAAAACCTACTGGGGAACAGGCAATTCTGGATTTAATGATGTGTAATGAGGCAGACTTGATTAGGGAACTTAAGGTGAAGGAACCGTTAGGGAGCAGTGACACAATATGATAGAATTTACCCTGCAGTTTGAGAGGGAGAAGCTGGAATCAGATGTAACAGTATTGCAATTAAATAAAGGTAACTACAAAGACATGAGGGAGGAGCTGGCCAGAGTTGATTGGAAAGGGAGCCTAGCAGGGAAGTCAGTGGAACAGCAATGGCAGGAGTTTTTGGATGTTATTCGTGAGGCACAACAGAAATTCATCCCAAGGAGGAGGAAACATGCTAAGGAGAGGACAAGGCATCCATGGCTGGTGAAGGAAGTCAAGGACAATATAAGAGCAAAAGAAAAAGCATACAAAGTGGTGAGGATTAGTGGGAAGCCAGTGGGAAGCCTTTAAAAGTGAGCAGAGGACAACTAAAAAAGCAATAAGGAGGGAGAAGGTGAAATATGAGTGTAAGCTAGCTAGTAATATAAAAGACGATAGGAAGAGTTTTTTTCAATATATAAAAGGTAAGAGAGAGGCAAAAATAGCCATTGGACCATTGGAAAATGAGGCTGGAGAAGTAATAATAGGAAACAAAGAAATGGCAGAGGAACTGAATACTTACTTTGCATCAGTCTTCACAGTGGAAGACACCAGTGGGATGCCAGAGCTCCAGGAGAATCAGGGGACACAGGTGAGTGTAATGGCCATCACTAAGGAGAAGGTTCTGGAGAAACTGAAAGGTCTGAAGGTGGATAAATCACCTGGACCAGATGGAATACACCCAAGGTTCTAAAAGAGATAGCTGAGGAAATTGTGGAGGCATTGGTGGTGATCTTTCATGAATCACTGGAGGCAGGGAGGGTCCCAGAGGACTGGAAAGTAGCTAATGTAACACCACTGTTTAAGAAGGGAGGGAGGCAGCAGATGGGAAATTATAGGCCGGTTAGCCTGACTTCAATCATTGGCAAGATCTTAGAGTTCATTATTAAAGATGAGATCGCAGAGTACTTGGAAGTGTATGATAAAATAGGACAAAGTCAGCACCGCTTCATCAATGGGAGGTCAAGTCTGACAAATCTGTTAAAGTTATTTGAGGAGGTAACAAGGAAGTTAGATAAAGGAGAACCAGTGGACGTGATTTATTTAGATTTCCAAAAGGTCTTTGACAAGGTGCCGCATAGGATACTGTTAAATAAGTTAAGAGCCCATGGTGTTAAGGGTAAGATCCTGGCATGAACAGAGGATTGGCTGACTGGCAGAAGGCAGAGAGCGGGTAAAGGGGTCCTTTTCAGGATGGCAGCTGGTGACTAGTGGTGCTGGGATCACAACTTTTCATAACATACATTAACAATTTGGAAGAAGCAACTGAAGGCACTGTTGCTAAGTTTGCAGATGATGCAAAGATATGTAGAGGGACGGTAGTATTGAGAAAGCAGGGGGGCTACAGAAGGACTTGGACAGGTTAGGAGAGTGGGCAAAGGAATGGCAGCTGCAATACAATGTGGAAAAATGTGAGGTTATGCACTTTGGAAGGAGGAATGGAGGCATAGACTATTTTCTAAATGGGGAAATGCTTAGGAAATCAGAAGCACAAAGGGACTTGGGAGTCTTTGTTCAAGATTCTCTTAAGCTTAATGTGCAGGTTCAATCGGCAGTTAGGAAGACAAATGCAATGTTAGTGTTCATGTCGAGAGGGCTAGAATACAAGAGCAGGATGTACTTCTGAGGTTGTATAAGGCTCTGGTCAAACCCCATTTGGAGTATTGTGAGCAGTCTGGGCCCCGTATCTAAAGAAGGATGTGCTGGTCTTGGAAAGGATCTAGAGGAGGTTCACAAGAATGATCCCTGGAATGAAGAGCTTGTTGTCTGAGGAACGATTGAGGACTCTGGGTCTATACTCATTGGAGCTTAGAAGGACGAGGGGGGATCTTATTGAAACTTACAAGATACTGCAAGGCCTGGATAGAGTGGATGTGGAGAGGTTGCTTCCAATAGTAGGAAAAGCTAGAACAAGAGGGCACACCTCAGGCTGAAGGGACAATCCTTTAAAACAGAGATGAGGAGGAATTTCTTCAACCAGAGAGTGGTGAATCTGTGGAGCTCTTTGCTGCAGAAGGCTGTGGAGGCCAGGTCATTGAGTGTCTTTAAGACAGAGATAAATAGGTTCTTGATTAATAAGGGGATCATCGGTTATGGGGAAAAGGCAGGAGAATGGGGGTGAAAAAAATATCAGCCATAATTGAATGGTGGAGCAGACTCAATGGGCCAAGTGGCCTAATTCTGCTCCTATGTCTTATGGTCTTATGGAAATATGTCGGGTTACGAGAGTAGGGTCTGGGTGGGATTGTGGTCAGTGCAGACTCATTGGGCCAAATGGCCTCCTTTTGCACTGTAGAGATTCTATGATTCTATGAATGTAATTAAATGCCAGCATCGCAGCATTTCTTCTGTGTTTATGTGTGTGTGTGTGAGTGTTGGGGGGGGGACGGGGGGACGGGAAGGGCGGCGGGGGGATGAAGGGGGTGTTACAAAGCCTTGTTTTGTTCATAAAAATGACAATGTACTTACCGGCTGAAAATCAGTAAGTTTTAAAAGGATTAAAAGAGCAAGCTGTTAAGTTGGCTGCTGACAGTCAGGTGACATTTGTAATTTCTGCACAGACTCAGAAAGTTATTAATTTACAGATCCTGGGTAGGGTGCCATCCCTTTGATGGACATGCTGAAATGAAACCATCCGGGGGATTCACATCTCTTATCGTCTGTGCACTTTTAACATTCAACATTCAGATTCAATGGGCAGGATTTTGTGTGCTCACCACCCCCACCCCTCCCACGCTGTGGTGTAATGTGCAGTGGGGTAAGCGGCCCACCGTTATTGGCCAGTGGTGTGATCCTCTGGTCCCGTGACTGTCAGAGGAGTTTCCTTTTGTTCACACCAGATCATAACAAACTTCTGCTGCTTCATCAATGACCTCACTTCTGTCATTCAATGAGGAAAGGAGATGAATTATTTGCTCCATTAAACAAATCTGAAATAAAAAGTTGGTATGAGTAACAATGACCTTGAAATTACCAGATTGTTTTAAAAGTCCACTTGGTTCACGAATATGTTTTTGGGAAAGAAATCTGCTGTCTTTACCTGGTCTGGCCCCTATGGGACTCCAGCCTGACAACCATTTTGTTGACTATTAACTTCCCTCTGAAATAGCCAAAGAAAATGTAGTTGTATTCAACTTGCCAGAGAAGCCTGCTCTTGGGGCACCATGCCACAGGTGCCCAGATCTCCCAGTGCATTGGGAGATCTCCTGCTGCCCCCCATTCCAGGTCATTAATTAAAATTGGAATCGTGTCAACACTCACCACTGTCATGGATTTATGCAGCTGTAAAACAGAGCAATTCATTTGGTCAGAGACCCCGCCAAGCACACAATATCTACTCCCTCCGAGACTGAAAACCTGACGTACATTTACAATTCACAGGGTGCATTACAAAAACTCACAAAGTGTATTTTCACTCCACCTTCCAGTCTTCATCACCAATCAGGATATCGGCTTCAATTCTATGGAAATACCATTATGTCCAATCTTCCTCCAAGTTACATCCTTCCTGACTTGTATAAGTACCTCCATTCCTTCACTGCCACTGGTCAAAGTACTGGAATTTCTGGTCTAACACCATCAGCATAACTCTGCAATGCATCAAGAGGTAGTTCCACCACCTTTTGAGGTCAGCTAGTATGGACAATGAATGCAATGCTGCCATCATTTACCATGGGAAAAATGTTATTTCATTAAATAGGCAAAGCCACGTTTGCTATATCAATAATATACCATTGTAGGTAGCAATAGTTTGAGTCATTTAACTCTTTTCAATGGCTGTTGTTCTGGTAATTCAAAATAAACGTTTAAAATCAGTATTGAGAATGTGATCTAATTGTCCACATATTTCAGCAGTTATTAATTTGGTAGTTTTGGTTGAAGAATTAGGTGAGGGGTAGTGACAGACCCAATAATACTTGAGGAAGAAGTCATTATGCAATATGCAAATCTCAGTGTCATCCGTTGTGTTGTAATTATATTGTATTTCTAGAGGTGCAGTTTTACTAATTAAACACAGCTTATAGGTGACAATCTGTATTGTTGAAAGATGGTATGAATGCAAAGTGGAAGTGGGCAGGCATTGTTGCAGTAGTTCACCAAAAACAGTGTAACTGCTGTCTACAGAAATCAGTCTACAGTTTAACCTTCCGAAAACATATCCTTTTTGTTGTAAAAGCTAACCTTGTATTCAGTAGATCCTGTTCCCAATTGATTTTGCATTTGCAGTTCTGCTGTTTACTGTTAACTGAATTGCAAATAGGCAGATCAATGAAAAGATCAGATCATATATTAAATCATCAGTTATAATTCATTGCTAGACCAAATGCCTACAATTTGTATTCAATCCAATCATAAAGCTGATGAATGCTTATGACACACATCTGTTATTTATTTTACATTATACTATACTGCATTATTTATGCACCCCGTCTCCTGAATGGACCTACCTTATATTAAGTTGATCTTTCTCTACACCCTACCTATGACTTTTAACCCACACTGCATTGCGACACTGGAAAAGCACTAAGGGGATGAAATTTGTCTATACAGACCCTACATTAAAATTACAACTCAGAAACAGGTCAATCAACTCAGCCATGTTGACATTCACCCAATCACATTTACGTACCCTGTTCTTATATCTCTTCATTCACCTATCTTGATCTTGAGTGCTGACATTGTCTCTGCCTTCACTAATTATGTGCACCACAGAATCTGCATTGTTCAAATGAAAAGAAAAACCCAACTTTTCCAAGTCTGGCTTTGTATTTTTATTGACTAATTCCAACATGGAGGAGGTTAGGAATAGAATTGTAAAGTATAGGTGTATGGTGACTGAAAACTAGGAGTCAAAGATGGTGGTGGTTGTGGGCGGCATGGGGTGAGGGAGGGGGGAGGGTTACAAACTTCCAATTGGATTCTGAACAGTAGAATATGCAGTTTGGTGGTGGGACTGGAAAAGGCTGCAGAGATAGGCTGGAAAAGGCCTTACAATGATTTGAAGCCACAGACATGGATTTTAAAGTTAATGCACTTTTGGTTTAGGTCATCAAGGTCATCAAGAGTGGTGACAATGCAGGACATTGTATGGGATAGAACAAACGCCACAGAGTTCTGATTGAATAGGTGGTGGTGTGAGGTAGAGTCAAAGGCCTTGGTAAAAAGAACATTGGTGAGATTGAGCATTAAGATGATGGAGACATAGGGCCCGATTTTACCAACAATTTGCGTCCGTTTTCGGGCGCGCAATTGTGGTAAAGCCGGGTGTGAGGCCTTTATCGCGATCTGCACCCGCATCCGCGCAGATTGCCACTTTACCGAAACCCGGGAATGGCGGCAATCCGCTTCGTGCCCAAAACGGGTGCAACGGCGATTTAAATGCACTTGCATGCATTTAAATTGAATTAATGAACTGCCTGCCCAACTTCATCAGCATTTCCTCCTTTACCACCGCATTTGCCGATCTGGAACCGCGCCGTTACGGACCTGCTAAATAAAAGTCTGAGTCGGGTGCTCCAGCCTCTGAAGGGCGTGTTCAGTGTTTCCAATGGCTCACTGGCTCAGATCAGTGGTGGGGGGGAGGAGGGAGGCGGGTTGGAACATTCTCTGGTTGGAGGGGGGAGGAGGGGAATGAGGTCAGATCGTTGTCTGGTTGGGGGGGGGGAGGAGGCGGAGGCAGGTCAGATGTATTTCTGGCGGAGGAGGCAGATGGATCTCTGGCGGGGGTGGGCAGATGGATCTCTGGTGGGGGGGCAGATGGATCTCTGTTGGGGGGGCAGGGGTGGCAATCGGTCTGGGTAGTGGGGGGGTGGGTAAGGGGGACAGTGATGTGTGTGTCCCCCTTATCCACCATCCCCACTACCCAGACCGATCACCACCCCTGCCCCCTCCCCCCCCACCGATCGCCCGCAGAGTGGCAGCGGACCCCCCTGCTCCGTCCCCCCACCAGAGATCCATCTGCCCCCCCCACCAGAGATCCATCTGCCCCCCCCACCAGAGATCCATCTGTCCCCCTCACCAGAGATCCATCTGCTCCCCCCCCCCGAGATACATCTTACCCGCCTCCCTCCTCCCCCCCTCCCCCCCCCCCCCCCCGCAACAAGATACACTCTCGCTCCTGCTTTTCGCTCCCGGGCCGCTTTCTCTGTTTTTTGTGGCTCAGGAGCGATCTGACACGGGTGTGCTTTTTCCAATTTTTATCTAACTGCGCATGCGCAGTTCAGAGCTCCGATCGTTTCGGCCACGCTAAGCCCCGCCCACAGTGCGAATGGGACTGGAGATGGCTGAGAGGGTATGGGGGCGCCTGAAAGTGGATTTCTAAGTCAGATCTGTACTATACCCAGATTTGGCACTTAGAATGAAAATGGTAAAATCGGGCCCATGGATGTGCAATCTAGCAGCAGATGGAATGAGGTAGGGTTAAGGCATTAGAGTTTGGAGAAGGAAGTATGTGATTCTTCTGAGACTGAGGCTCAACTCAGGGTTAATCAGGTAAATGGATTGTACACTTTGTTTCTGAGGGACCAGTTATGGAGGGAGACAGGATCAATGCTAAAGGAGTCATGATACTGGGGAATTTGACCAGGTTGACTTTGATGTGTCAATTCTGAGTTGCTAAATGAACTGATCATCCAGAATTTAGTGTCAGACAGACCACTGGATAGCATGATGGCTTTGGGCATATATAATTGAGAGTCATTGCATAGTCCTTCCCTCCCCAATGCCATTGCAAATAAGACAAAATGAACCAAACATTTGTCTCCTGGCTTTTCATGTGAGTTTGTTGGCACAGAATGGCTAATGTACTTGCTTGCAAAACAACACTTCAAGAAGTATTTCATAGCTTTGCTGGCATGTTGTACTGGTAATTTACTCCATTTTCAGCTGCTGGTGCTATCTGTGGAGGTCTCAAACTCAATGCGAAAAAAACATATTTAAGTTGGGTGTCAACTTTGAGTAGGTTTGCTGCAAGATCAAAATGGAGGTGTTCAGGATTCTTAAGCATGGAAAACCTTATAATTCTGGGGACAGCAAATAAGCAGCCACAAAATATCCAAGTTTGTCTCATTTATGGAACTTTTCTCCATGGTCTCAGAACCTTCCCTGCAGCTAAAGTGAAGTTCTTTGGTATGTGCAGTATGTGGTATGTGCAGTTCTTTGGTATGTGGAAATCATGCAAATGAAACAAATTAGATAATTTGTTTACAGTGTATTTTATTTAACCCTTGCTTCATCGAGGGCTGGACTTGTCTTCTGAAAGATGTACAAGATAATTATTCAAATATTCTGAACCATCCATTTATGCAACCAAGAATAACTGCACTTCAGGAAATGCAGCATCTGAAATGCACAGAAATCATTTGCAGATGTTCTGTGGAAGGAAGGAGGGTGGAATTTTCAAATTTAAAAAGTTCTTCTGGTTTTCAGAGAGATGAGTATCACACACATCTACGTCAACACAGTCAATCTTCCACATAGCCATACACACTGAACTCCGGGAATTACCAAAGACTTGAATGAAAAGACAGGGTAAAAAATACTCTAATTAAAATATAAAAAACAGCTATTCATACCAATTAAGTTAAAACTCTCCTTTCCTTCATGTAAGTGTAAACGTATTCACGCTTCCAACATTATTTTCATTGATATTATCACCAATACATTTACAAAGCAAAATGCATCTGTATAGAATCTATTTTTTTTATACTTGCAGTTTTAAGCCGTTGGAAAAGTGAATAGCAACTATATTAAATTACTCAAAACCCATTTCAAGTGTTCTCCTGTAAAAACATTAACACCCTGTATTGACAAAATATGCATATTAAAATACCATAATTATAAAGAAAAATATAAAGCAGATGGCCTCTTGATTTATCAAGCACAACATGTTATATATCCCATAACATGTACTGCAGATGGTAATTGAGGACGTAATTGTAAGATAAAATATGGCTCAGTCTGAAAGAGGAAGAAGCTTCAATAACCTAAACCATCTAATGCATTGATTTCTTTGATGAAGAAAATAGTTAATATTGAAAATTATCCTAAGGGTTAAAATGGTTTTCTTTCCTTGAATTCTGCTTCATAAGCTATTTGAGTGACAAATATTTACTAAATTATTAAATTTACTAAAGGGAATTAATTTATTAAAATCTCAGTGACATGTGTTTGGGTGAATCCTATCTAGATAGGATCTGTGCCTGTCACGTTGTCAGTCACATCTGTTTATAGTGTTCAAATACTGTAACGCTTAAGCCAACAATTTGAGAAGACTGGGTGCATTTGCTGAATGTGCATTGAAGTGTACTAATTTTATATGCTAACAGTTTATAAACTACAGGTATATTAATAGTGTATTTTGGTCTGTGTTACTTAAATCTCTCCAAGTTAGAAGGGCTGCTAGGTCTCACAATTCCACCATGGACCAACTGCAGGCAGTAGGTCTATCACAACCTCATTGAGAAATCTAATGGTAAAATTGTATCTCCTGGAATCACAGCTGCAGCCAAGGAGCAACATTAACACTGTGCGTTAGTAGTGCCAAAAATGACAGCAGCACTCATTTCTTTACAACAAGGTCACTTTGAGGCCATGGCTTGTAATGTGGCAGAGATATTTTGTGAATAATATCAGTCTGCAAACCTTTTCATGACAGACTTTTTAGGGTATGTTTTGCCCTCTTTCAATTAGCTATTATCAATCTTGGTTCCTTCCCTTTGTGCATAGCTTACTGGACCAATTTGTGGTAAATAAGTTACTTTTATTGACATGAACAATTTGCTACATTTATGGTCACCTACATATGACAGATTTTTTACAACTTTTATAAAGGGAAACATTAAGGAGTCGTATACCTAAACTTCCAAAAATGCCTTTGATAAAACACTGCAAAGGGTACTCCTAAAAATCCAAGATTAGTAGGTATCAGTTTTTAACTGCAAAGGAAAGGAAGAAAATGATACCCACGGGGATCTCAAGTAAAATTGGGCAGAGGTATTGAGGTATTAGGCTTCCCCGGAGTCTCATACTAGAAACCCACCCCTTTCATGGAGGTAAGATAATTGATGAAGCAGATTAAGAGAACTGAACCTTCAAGATTGATATGAGGAACTCTTGTAGCAATGTCCTAGAACTGAGATGATTGGCCTCTACAATCACAATCATCTTTCTTGTTCCCCCATTTCACCCAGGAATCTCCCACTTTAAAGCTGTGATGGCCCCACCATCTGCTAATTACATCAATTAATTCGTTGTTTAATTAACTCGGCAAGGTTCTTTCCAAAGATTCTATATTGGCCATGATGTTGTTTGTAGGTTTAGCACACCTTAACGTATGTGAGATTTCAGGAAACACACAATGTGAAGCTATCAGGAGAGTGCATTAACAAATAAAGTAATAATTTAAATGCCAGTTACTAAATTGACTGCGCACTAAGATCAATTTTACCCACAATCTACCCTAAATCCAGTTGAACTGCATTCAATTTAATTTCAGTATTCAAAGCTGTTGAGATAATGGAAAAGCAGATCAAGAGAAGGATATAATTGGAAAAAGTAATTTGATGGAAAGGCTAAAGTTATACCAGTGCTACCAATCTAAGGCTGTCTCCAAAGTGTAATGTAGAATCAAAAGATTTGAGTTATACTGTCAGATTCCAATGAAGCATCCAGAAAAAAACATTCTGCACATATAGAACTCTAATGCACATATAGAACTCCGCTTCTGGTTTTTAATGTGAAGAGAAAATAGATACAATGTCAGCCCTTTACTAATATTAAATGCAAAAGTCCACCTGGGAGCATTTAAAATGAGAGTATGTACCAGGCTCAAGTTATCTAAATTCAATCTGGTGTTAGAAATCTTTTTGGGCTTTATTGCAACTAAGAATATGCTTCTAAATTGATTGCTGTAATTGTAGCTTTTTATCTAATATTCTCCTTTATCCCCTCTTCTCCTGAAGGTAATGATTCATAGGGTTCTATGAAAAGTGATGGCCATTTAATAACTTGCCTATAAGGTTTATCATGTGTCAGCATATCACTTTGTGTGTTGTTAGGCTAATTGATTGTGAGAGGTTGCCACTCTGAAGCCTGTTCAGAAATATGAATTCCTAGCATTAAATGTGCAACTTTAAAGGCAGTGCAGGAACAGGGAGACCCAAGAGTGTATATATAATTTTTTTCAAGGTGACAGAACAAGTTGAGAGACCATGAAACAATAAATTGATCCTTTGCTTTATTAATAGGTGCATCGAATGCAAACATGAAGAAATTATGCAGAATCTACCCAGCACTGGTTAGTCCTTAGCTGGAACCATTTGACACATTAAGGAAGATATCAAGGCCACAGAGAGGGTACAGAAGTGATTTAGTGGAATGGTACAAAAAGTTGAAAGTCTTCACTTACGTGTAGAGATTTCGGAAGCCAGGATTTATTTATTTGCAACAGAAAGGATAGAAGTGTACAAAATTATGAAGGGTGTTGATGAGAGTGAACAAGGGGTAACTGATTTCAGAAGGATTGCTAACCAGAGGGCAGGGTTTTAAGGAGATTGGCGAAAGAGGTGACATTTTTACATAACCTGTTGTGATCCTGAATGCACTCCCTGAAAGTGTGATGGAAGCAGATTCAGTAGTAAATAGTTCTATAAATACTTGAAGGTGAAATAAATGATCAGGCAATGGGGGAAAAGCAAGGGAGTTCTGGTTTCTATATTCTTATAGCTCATGGAGCTAACGGTATCAAGGGATATGGGGGCAAGGGGGGAATCAGGATATTGAATTTGATGATCAACCATGATCATAATTGATGTCAGAGCAGGTTCGAAGAGCCGAATGGCCTACTCCTGCTTCTAGTTTCTATGTTTCTATAAATTGGGCTGGATTGATAACGACGCTGCCTCGCCGAGGCCAGATAGTCTTCTCCTCTCAATGTTAATGTTGGCTTCATAGAAAGACAGTCAGCAATCCGATTACAATTCAATATAGTATAACCATTGAATAAAACTCGAAAGTCCTGCAAAACCTCAGAGCTCTGTAGAGAGGGACGGAGTTAACTTTGGAATCCAGTGTGACTTCTTCAGAACTCATTATCATTGAATATTTTTATTCAGCTATCTGGGAGGATGCTGTATGACAAATCCTTTCAATAGTACTTCATGATTGACAGATTCAAAAATACAAGAATAAAGCAAGAGTGATGATATAGTAAGAATTCGGAGGCGATAAGGCTTTCAGTCGGCAACACTCAAGAAAAGACTGAACAACACAACATTTCGCTGGGATTGTCAGTGAAATTGTCAATTGGAATTGAAGTTCGTGTTCAACAGAACATTAATGTGAGTTTAACCTGCACAAAGCAAAAGGCACTGGGAAGGTCATTGATCTGAAACGCCTCTCTCCTTACAGCTGCTGCCCGGCCTGCTGAGTATTTCCGGTATTTTCTGTTGTTATTTCGGGATTTGCAGCATTCCCAGCATATTGTTGTTGTGTATATGCCACACTGAGAGCAACCAACTGATCCGAATACCAAAGGCAGGCTGACAACTCATCCCGTGCCACTGAATTTTGTTAAAATTAGGATTATTCTTGTGTTAAATCAATTAATGGTGGCCCGATGGTAATGGTAGCAAGCGGCGGCCCTTCCATTCGTCCACTGACTAACATGCCCGCACTGTCTTTGAGATGAATTGGCGGTGCTCAGAGTGTGTTCCCATTGTGTTCCCAAGCGGAGGGACAGCATTTGACATTGGGAGCCTCACATCAGATGAATAAAACAAGCTGTGTGAGCCGGGCAGAGCTGAGAGTGCCTAGGAGAGCACCTTGGCTGATTGAGTGGATGCAAGTTGAAAGTGCTGTGGGGTGGCGGTGGGGGGGGGGGGGGGGGGAGCGGGGGGAGGTGGCGGTGGGGGCAGGTCTCGGGTCAGAGCTCCCCTCATTGATGGATGCTCCAGTTTGAACTCTATGGTGAGCGTTCACTCGAGAGGGAGTGAGGAACGGCGTCTTCTCCCTCCCCCCTCACCCAGTTGTTACTGCTGACCTCTTCAGAAGAGAACATCTGTCCATGTGGTGGGAATGACAGAGGTGTGACACCAAACAAGCTGACTACAATGGCCCTGCAAGTCGGTTGCAAATTTACCAATTTAAATGTGCTGTCCGCCTGTGGCTCTGATGTAATCAGTGTGAAAGGTGGGTCTGCTCCAAGTGCTGGCGATTCCTTGCCTCTTTCTCCCCTGGTGCAAGTGTGATCACAGCCAACTCTCCTACTTCCATCGATTGAGTCAGTGTGCAAGATCCTTCTTGCTGCTGGGAACGCCTGGACGTCGGATATCAGCGGAACAGCACTGTTCCAGCAACCCTGGCCACTGTCTCACCTTCAGCTTCTCTCAAAAGATCACTGCAGACAACGGACTGTACCCATTCACTCCTCTTGCTGCTCTTGTGAGTGTGAATGTGTTTCCCGTGGCTGGATCCTCTCTCAGTACAACAAGCTTGCTGACAGAAACTGCCTGAGAGCATCTTTGTCCATGTGAAGGATGAACGCGTACGGGTCTCCCTACATGTACATGGCCGGCCCGGTGTCCCAGCCCCGACCCCCTCTGCAAAGGACCCCCAAGTGCGCCCGCTGCCGGAACCACGGCGTGCTGTCCTGGCTGAAAGGGCACAAGCGCTACTGCCGCTTCAAAGACTGTACCTGCGAGAAGTGCATCCTGATCATCGAGAGGCAGCGGGTGATGGCCGCTCAGGTGGCCCTGCGGCGGCAGCAGGCCAACGAGTGCATTGGGAGCCTGATCCCGGACAGCATCCGAGCCGTGCAGGGGATGGCAGCCGCCCCTGTCCCGGCCGAGAGCCGCCAGCAGCCTCCAGCCAAAGGCTGGGAGCAGGAGCAGCCAGACAGCATTCTGCAAGCCAGGGCCGGTAAGAATGAAACAAAAAAGCCCACTCAAACCAAAAGAGCGGGCTGAATTTCTGATTTAAATCTGATTTTAGTCCAATTCTACCAAATGTTCACCTCCACTCAATCCCACTGCAGGAGAGATTGCAATAGCGATTGAAATGAATGGGTTTCGATGTGGGATCTGCAATGGGTTTTGGCTTTCGGAACTAAAGTGTAGTAAACACTGACTGAGGGTAGATTTGACCTGTGTACCCAGAACAACTTGATTTGATTCGTTCTTCTGATTGACATATTTACTAAAGAATGTTTTTTTAAAATCCTAAAGTGATAGGAGGCGTTGAAGACAGGGCCCAGAAAATAAAAAGTACACTGACTTATTAAACTGGGAAAAGACGTGGAAAGCACTGGGTAGAAAACAAAGCCTTCCACTTGTTACATTGACACCCAGCCTGTGTTTTAGATTCTCCTCCGGCTTAATGTCTTTAATGTTTATTTTTTAAATCAAATGATTTATTACAATAATTTACGAGGCAAATACATTCTATATTCTATATTTAGAGATACTGTCTAACAATGAACGGGTTTGCTATCTTCTCGGTAGGTTAAGCTGTATTGCTTATCGGGGGTAGATATTTGTAAACTCCCCCAGTGTATATTTGAGTGTACACTGACAGTTGCACAATGTAGAAACGGCGACTTCCGTCCGAAGTCCTACGAATATATATAAGAGCTGAATTTCCCCTAAGCAGTAATGATATGAAAGGCAGAGATAATCTTTTCAAACCGAAGACGACTGGGTGAAGTTGTTTTAACACAAGCGCAGGCGCTTTGCTGCAAACTCTCGCTCTGTTCATCTCACAGTCAATTACAGGGGGGAAAAGTTTATCTGGCGCTAACCCTATTATACCGGCTCCTAAATTGCGAGCGGACATCCTCATTGGCTCCCAGACAGCTTCCAGTCAGGGGAATTTACTGTTTATTTCTAAATAAATAAGTCGTGAACACAGCAGTTACTACTGTAGGATTTAATTAGTGGAGATTTAAAAAAAAACATCTCTACATTTTTGGGGAATAATTAGCACTTCTTAAACATCCTTTCAATATATAACTTAAATATATACCAGCCTTTCAATATATAACTCCCCGTAGATTTCATCCGAATCATTTCATTTGTAATGGCATTGAATACGATTTAAACAAAACTCTCATTTTAACTGAAGTAATATATGCTAACAAGGTGTGGTGAACCCGGCTGCCAACTGGAGTTTACTTGCTGCCTGATTGTTTGAATGGCCCCAAATGCTCACCGAGGTTAAAGGAGTCACCTCAAAAAGGCCCATTCGACATGGATCAGTGAAATGGCGGAGATGCGCGATTGGAAATGATCTTTTGTGTGTCAAAGGTGGAATATTTGTATACATCAGTTTACCAGAGGAACTATTTTATGTATGTTAAAGATTTTTTTAAAATAACAGTGAGAAATCGGCCGGCTTGTTTCACCAGCAGAGTGGAAGTTTGAGTTTGGATAGAAACAATGTGAGTTCTTTAAATGCATGATGTTTATTTAAGTTCTTTGGAGAAGAGGCTTTAATCGTTCTCTGTTCTCTCGCCTGTTCTGTAAAGTAATGGACATTTTGAAAGCCGGCGCTGAAGTTTGGATGCAAACTCCTGCACCTCTACCATAGTCTTTATCCAATCTGCATTTCAGCCATAAACTGATCCTTCCAATGATTTAGCTCCGGCCAGTTCTCCAGGCAGACTGAATGCAGTCAGACTGGGAGGGACAAAGAACCGTGACCTTTTCACCTGGAACCCAGGAAATAATCCACACGGTCAAACTTACAAAACTCCGATCAAGTGAAACTATCGACACTTTATTAGGTTAGGTTGTTTTTCTTAACAAATAGATGGTTAAAAATTAGTTACTTACAAAACAATAATGGGCCGCCATTAGGAACATTTCAGGTAAACTGGGGTTTTCTGTAAAGGAAGTACATGTGTAGGAAAATGTCCCAAGACAAGTTGTGTTTCCCATCGGAAGGGCCGTGTGTACAGTGCAAACATGGAGTGGGGAGTCCGGCACTGTCAATGATTTTGAAATCGGTCGAGTATGAAGTCGGTTTCCCATGACCACTCTCATATAGACAAGGAGGCTGTGCAAACTGGAGCTGGAGCCCAGTTCTGAGCTTGTCAAATGTCCCAAGTATTCAAAAAAAACAGCCAGCGCAGCACTCCAGTAAATAAAACATCCTCATTTAAGTTCAAATTCGGATAGAACGACAGCAGCCATAGTAATGCAGAGCATCGCATGACGCAGCCATCAAAATGGCAACACTCAAGAGAGCCGGTCACAGAGCTCTGCAATGCCTGATACCTTTTCAAATTAGTTAGGAAGATGGGAGTGTGCGGTACACTCAATTAGCAATACCCGTTGCTGCACATTAATACCTGATCATAATGTTAAATCTAATATTAACCTTGATACAAATAAAGCTTTCAGAACTGCCGGAAGACTTTGAAAGCAGACTTTCTGTAAATGCTGTATCATTTAAGTGGAAATATGACCTAACAGGACGGGTGCATTGGACAATAATGCACTAGCTTCATGACCAGTTATTACATTTCATACTAAATTAGTTGTAAAGGTAATTTTTGAAGGCGAAGGATACTCATAGTTTAATTAAAACATCTGGTTACGAATATTGGTTTAAAATCTAATGGTTACAAGAATGATAACTAACATCAAATAGCCTCTTGTGTTGAGAGTATGTTTTGCCGAAACTGTAAGCTGTGAACGGGTAAAGAAAGCTAAATTAAAACGGCGAGTTCGGTTACCTTGGGGGCTGCTGACACTCAGAGTTAACAACCTCGCCTCTGGGTAAGAAAGTTGTGGATTCATATCTAGCTTGGTTCTTCCGCGCAGTATCGAGAGCACTTCCCAGTGAGACATTTTAAACGGTGGCCTTGTTTGCCTTTTCGGGTGGATACAATTGGGAAAGAGCAGGCCACCTCTCCCATATGTTTGGCGAGATATTTGCCCCCTCGGAATAACGAATCAATTATCTGGCTGCGGTTTGCGGGACCTTGCTGTGTGTAAATTGGCCGCCACGTTTGCCTACATTACTGGACGTGTATCCGCACATCAAACATATTCATTTGCTACAAAATACAGTTAGTCATCTCAACCGAGTGCTGGTTATTGGGCCAGTTCCCCAATATATCAACGCTCACCGTTAAATTAAACCCGGCAAAGACAATTCAGCAGAAACACATCGGCTTCTAATTTATTATCAAACTTTTAATGATTTTCAAAGCGAGATTTCTGCTTTAACCATCATTATTAAGCAGAACGTTATTTAACCACATTTCACAGAGACTTTGTTCTATAGCCAGTAAACTACATTTCGCATCCAGATAGCTGTCACTTTTGCTGCTGCTGTCCCCGGTGTTGTTTTATTGAGCAGACCCGTTTTCTATACATGTTACACACATATATTAACAAAACTATGAATAATCAATGCGATCCAAAATCCGTTTTGTTGCGGTGATCATGGATACCATGTTAAATCTTTTGGTCTTTAATTATTTGTGGTTATTCAAACATCTTTAACCCAATATCTTCAGCGAAATATTTTAGATTACTAAAACATTTCGTTCGTTCGGCGAGAGAAAATCGCGATTGTTCTAAATTTGGAGTGGTTCAGTAGGTTTAAGTGGTGTCACTGATTTGCTAGTTTAATGATGGGGTTTGATAAATCCTCCTGTCGCCAGGATTCGTCTGTTTAACGAATTTAATTATTAGTTATTTACTATAACGTAGTGACTATTTTCTTAGATACATAGTGTTTTTAACCAATGCTACTTATACAATTAGATCTGCAGTAACCCATTAAGGAGTTACAATGGGCTGTTTTAGTTTTAGGAAAGGCGATGTGAACAATAAAAGAGTCAAGGGGCCAGTTAACGAAGAAATCTCACTTTATCTCATTAAAGGGTGATTCCTGGAGATCATTACTTATATAATACTACTTATGCGGCAGGCCATGACCCACTGGGTTTTAAATATATATACACATTTCACCTTGGTTTAAAATATATAGAGTAAAAAGAGAAGACCTGACAACCTTCACTGTGCCCTCTTACCAAAGCAACAACAAAATAAACCTTCCGTGTTCACTTCGCCCCTCATTGTGTTGTATTTGAGAAATAGCCTCGCCAAAGATGAGAAGGGTTTTGCAGCAATGCGGATTATTTCTCGGCGGCACAGAATGAGGATGGGAAACTTGGGGGGAAATTATATTTGGTTGAGGGATTTGGAAATTACAATTTACCAATATTTTAAATCGCTACACTCAGAACCACCACAAGGTAGATAATTTAATACAATCATTTCACACTCAGTACATTCTATGATACATTCTCTGACATTCAGGAATGGAATGGCGTTGATTTAAACTGAACCATTTCAAAGTCACACACGACAATGAGTTAGCAGCCGATATGTTGCACTGTGTTCTGTTCTGTAACAATACATGTAAATTTGCATCATCACCAGCCATTTTCCAGGTACAAACACCTGCTTGTTTGGGAGACGATGAGTACGGAGGGGGAAAAGATCCCTAACTAACCCAACAGTCGAGGATGTGATCTGGTGCCATGTGTGCCGATCTTGGCCAGGGCAAGTGTTGTTGCGGCACCTTTGTTTCCTTGTTCTCATAATGTCCATAATTATAAAGGAATCAGTGTCATGAGGAAATCAGAAAACGGCAATTCTTCATTAAATGCTGTTCACAGGGCCCGGAGGAGAGAGATACTTGTAACAATACAATTTAATTCGTTACACAAAACTTTCTTCTAACCTGCTGCATAATGCGATTATGCGGTCCTCTTTTCTATTTGGAAGTTTAAAATGTTGATTTGTCGATACATTATGAAAGATGTGTAAATTGATTATGGTCTGGCACTAGCTGCGGCGGTGGGGGATATATTGATGGTTCCAAAAAGCACTTTATTTTAAAGAGAAACATTGCCGCAATTACAGCTGACAGACTTTAACATCTCGGTGTGAAAATAGATGAGACGATTGGCACAGTATTGGATTTGAACAGATGATTAATAATCGCGCTTTGGTGCAAGGCTCTTAAACAAATTACAGCAATCAGACTAAAGCAAATTCAATCGAAATGGGACAACAATAACTTCTTCAGAAAAGGTCAACCAACACTGAAATGTTACCAAGCAACAGGCGAGTTCTTTGGAAATACAATCATATCCGCATTGATGTACGGCGCTTTGGAATCCAGTCAGCAGTTCTTCTAACAGCTTTCCAAAGAGAAGGGGAAAGTAAATCGCCATCAATCACAACGGGCACTGGCATTTTGGACATTGATTCGCTAATGTTGCATTTCTCCACGGAAATTGAAGGTCAGGAAGATTCTTGTTCCGAGAGCCTCTTTATTCAGATTTAAAGCGGGTATCTCTCGTTGTTAAAGAGATGGCCAAAATTAGTTTAAGTTTAAAGTTTATTTATTAGTGTCACAAGTGGGCTTACATTGACACTGCAATGAAGTTACTGTGAAAATCCCCTAGTCGCCACTCTCCGGCGCCTATTCGGGCACACTGAGGGAGAATTTAGCACGGCTAATGCATCTAACCAGCACTCCCATTCCCCACTCTCAAACATTACCAGCTATCTGGTTTTACTCGCCAGTCTTCCTCTTGTCCCCCACCAAAAACATGACCCATGTTATTTTCAATGATTTTTTTGCTCTTAAATCTCGCATTTACATTTTGCAAAGCACATGATCGGTGGAGCTGAAAATCTCTCTCTTGGAAACGAGGGAAGGCGCCAACACAGCTCATTCGGGGATTTGTCTGCCGGGACTGACTTTTAAAAACGAACAGTAACATAAAACTGCTTCCACCGTTTGAAATAGCGTACCTATACAGAGACATTTCCGATAACATTTACAATATGCTTTATATAAAATTATAGTTCACAATATATTTAAATACTGCTCTAAACGTAACAATTGCCGCTCGACTTATAATGGAACTTAACATTAAAGGCAAATTGAAATTGATGGAAACCCACTCTTAAACCGACCATCATCTAGATCCGGGTAATCTTCATTTCTAACCTGTTCTGTTGCTATTTCCAGTGTCGTGTCCTGAAATGGATCAGAGTTTTATATTTAAAACTACATTCCCTCTTGAGATTAAGGCAATCGGGCTAGATGTGTTGCAAAACTAGAACCGACAAAGAATTAACCAAACAAGAAAAGTTAACGGCAGAACTGGCAAAAACTCAATAAATATTTTTGACCAAGTCAGATAAATGCTAAAAAAAAACAAGCAACAGGGTTGTAACTCAATTCCCCAAATGAAAAACCAAGAGTAAGGGTTAAAAACAGGCGGTGTAAATCAGGCCATATCAGTCATCCAAGTGGCAAAATGGTGTAAGAAAACCAATTCATGGGAACATTATAGTGAGTTTTGGAGAAAAGGAAATGTGTGAAAGGTCTCAGTTTCAGTCACAATTTCCACGAAGGCAATCATAATGTTCCTCCAAGGGATAAAATCACAGAGAGAAAGAAATAAAAATGAAATTAATATGTGCACCCTGTTCCCGCTGCTTTGATCCTAACGGGAGAACTTGTACATTCCGCTAGCATTTTCATCAGCTCATTGAATGTACACTACAACAAACTCCTTTGTCTGCTTCAAAACATTTGTGGTTGTTTTCTAAAGGAAGGGCCATCGTTTTTTTTTGAAAATAAAACAGATTTGTAAATGGAAGCAATGGAGGAATTTTCCAAGAATTTTCACGTCACACTTTTAAACGTATTCACACATAAATATATTGAATTGTGGTTCAACACATGACATTGGTTATTATGATTTCTCAGGAATATCCATTATCTAAAATCAGACAACAATGGCATGACTGGATTCATATGATCTGTCCCCGGGTGTTCCCACGAATACAATAATGTCAATTTATCCAAACGTTATAACGATACATAGGACACTTCCTTTCTTGATTAACAATGCCTTCCAATACTCCATTTTGCCCTATAGAACGATTCACTTAGCACCTTGTTCTTCTAGTCTAAGACTATGAGAAGAATCTTCAAGAAGGTTTGATGGTGGCATCGTGGACAATAAAGAAGGTTATCTAGGATTGCAACGGGATCTTGATCAATTGGACTAGTGGGTTGATAAATGGCAGATGGAGTTTAATTTAGATAAATTTTGGTAGATTGAACCAGGACAGGACTTAAATAGTTATTGGTAGGGTGTTGGGGAGAGTTATAGAACAAAAAGATGGAGGGGTGCAGGTTCATAGCTCTTTGAAAGTGGAGTCACAGTTGGACAGGGTGGTGAAAAAGGCATTCAGCATGCTTGGTCATTGGTCAGAACATTGAATACAGGAGTTGGGATGCCTTGTTGAAGTTGTACAGACATTGAGTTATAAGTTGAGGCTGGATAAGCTAGGACTTTTTTCCCTGGAGCGTAGGAGACTCAGGGGTGATTATATAGAGGTCTATAAAATAATGAGGGGCATAGTAAAGTCGATAGTTAACATCTTTTCCTAACGGTAGGGGAGTCTAAACCTAGAGGGCATAGGTTTTAGGTGAGAGGGGAGAGATGCAAAAGGGTCCAGAGGGACAATTTTTCACACAGAGGGTTGTGAGTGTCTGGGACGAGCTGCCAGAGGTAATAGTAGAGGTGGGTACAATTTTGTCTTTAAAAAGTATATAGATAGTTACATGGGTAAGATTGATATAGAGGGATATGGGTCAAACGTGGGCAATTGGGCCTAGCTTAATGGTAAAAACTGGGCGGCATGGACAAGTTGGGCCAAAGGGTCTGATTCTATGCTGTAAATGTCTATGACTCTATGACTCCAAGGTATCATGACAGAAATCAACATCTTCATGAACGAACATTAATTGGGGAGGTGGTTTATTCAAATCTGTTAATCTGATTATTTGGACAAGAAATATTAACTACAGGTAAAATTCATTTTTCTAATGTTAGATGCTAAATTTAGATTCTAGGTTTGATGATAATATTATCAATCAGTGCTACATTTTATATCATCTCCTTTTACACACAGGTGGATCATCTCAATGGCCATAACTCAAAATCTATGTTGTCTTTGTAACCATTCTTTATAACAATTGGTTTATGGTTCTTACCGTAAAATGAATTCTGCAATCTATTCTATCAAAAGAATCCAATGTGCAATGTATCAAAGGTGACATATAACATCCAAAACAAATTAGTGGCTTGATTGTGATACATTGGTGAATCCCCCATGGTATTGTGCATCAAAAGTTGAAGATGCACTGTTTATGAATAGGATCTGCCAAGTTCGGTATGCAACCACTCTCCCACATCCATTAAAGCTGGTGGCAGCCCTCTCCCACCCAATAGGTATCTTTCTTTTCTCTCACCCAACAGATCCCCCCCCCCCTTCTTCAATAGAATTTGTCTTTCATAAGGCCCATTCTCTCCATTTCATACACATCTCCTGCTCAATAAATTATTCTTATCCATCCCTCTAAATAAGATCACTCTCACGTTATTTATTTTCCCTAATGGAATTTCCCTTTATCTCCAACTTCCTTGAGTCAGATATCTGAGCAAATCTTTCTCTCTCTCCATACTCCCATCTCGCAGTAGCATTTGGTTTTTCATTTCACTCTTCGTATTTTATAAAAGAACATTAGACTCTAAGAAATGAGAGCAGGAGAAGGCCATTTGGCCCTCAAGATTGCTCCACTATTCAATAAGATCATGGCTGATCAGATTAGGGTCTTAACTCCCTGAATTTCTTGTCTGCTCCCACAATCTTCGACTCCCTTGTAGGCCAAAAGCCTGCCTAAGTCAGCCTTGGATAAATTCAATGACACTGCTCCCTGGCAAAGACAATTCCAAAGATTAATGACATTCTGAGAAAATTGGCAGATCCAATGGGATGAAGCAGCAGTATAATATGAAGGGTACCATTCTTAGCAGTGTAGAGGATCAGAAGGACCTTGGGGTCCGGGTCCATAGGACTCTTAAATCGGCCTCGCAGGTGGAGGATGCGGTCAAGAAGGCGTACGGCGTACTGGCCTTCATTAATCGAGGGATTGAGTTTAGGAGTTGGGAGATAATGCTGCAGCTTTATAGGACCCTGGTTAGACCCCACTTGGAGTACTGCGCGCAGTTCTGGTCACCTCATTACAGGAAAGATGTTGAAGCCATTGAAAGGGTGCAGAGGAGATTTACAAGGATGTTGCCTGGATTGGGGGGCATGCCTTATGAGGATAGGTTGAGGGAGCTTGGTCTCTTCTCCCTGGAGAGACGAAGGATGAGAGGTGACCTGATAGAGGTTTACAAGATGTTGAGAGGTCTGGATAGGGTAGACTCTCAGAGGCTATTTCCAAGGGCTGAAATGGTTGCTACGAGAGGACACAGGTTTAAGGTGCTGGGGGGTAGGTACAGAGGAGATGTCAGGGGTAAGTTTTTCACTCAGAGGGTGGTGGGTGAGTGGAATCGGCTGACGTCGGTGGTGGTGGAGGCAAACTCGTTGGGGTCTTTTAAGAGACTTCTGGATGAGTACATGGGATTTAATGGGATTGAGGGCTATAGATAGGCCTAGAGGTGGGGATGTGATCGGCGCAACTTGTGGGCCGAAGGGCCCGTTTGTGCTGTGGCTTTCTATGTTCTATGTTCTATGTTCTAAAAGGAATTCCTCCTTATCTCCGTCTTAATTGGGAGCGCCCCCTAGTTTATATTCTCCCACTGTGACTATGGGAAACATCTCCTCAGCATCTACCCTTTAAACGGCATCTCCAGCCTAAATGATTGATGTAATCACCACTTCGAGACTTTTGATACTTTGTAGTGCAAAGTCCATTAAAATCCAATCGAATAGTTGCCCGTTATATTCAATTGCAACTAACCCAAAAGCAGATGGGGATGGCTGAGGACTAGTGATTAGGAAAATTAGGAGAGACATGCATGCAGAAGGATGGCGTCAGAAATGGATGAAGATTTGAGAGAGGATGGCAGGTTGGAGGAGATTGTGGAGATAGGGTGAGGCAAGGCCATAGACAGTTATCGCTTAAGATGAGGATTTAAAATCAGTATTTCAACACATAAAACAGATTATCATAATTCATTATGAACAATTAGCGGGGTAATTTTAACCAAAACCAGAGGATCTTCTCAACTAGCTGGGAAATGATTGGAACTCATTGTCTAAAACTGATCCCTGCAGGGCAGCTTTACTGCAATATTTAGTGTATTCTAGACTGTCCATTGGAGAAATAAACTTAAATCTTTCTTCATTACACAATTATTTCACAAACTATAATATGTAGAAATAGTGTATCTACGATCAAGCCTTGGATGAACTCAATATTGTAGAGGTGGATGTATGGAATCATAAAATAAAGTAAAGTTTATTTATTAGTCACAAGTAAGCCTTACATTAACACTGCAATGAAGTTACTGTGAAATTCCCCGAGTCGCTACAGTCCAGCGCCTGTTTGGGTCAATGCACCTAACCAGCACTTCTTTCAGAGTGTGGGGGGAAACCGGAGCACCCAGAGGAAATCGATGCAGACACAGGGAGAATGTACAAACTCCACACAAACAGTGACCCAAGGAATCGAACCCAGGTCCCTGGTGTTGTGAGGCAGCAGTGCTAACCACTGTGCCACCGTGCCACCCATCTTGGTTATGGACATGTTATATCGTTTCACAAGCAAGTCAGGGTGAACGGAATGTTGTTAATAGTCTGATTCAGTTTGTGAGAGTGGCAGGGGGAGAGATCGAGTCAGTAACAAGGCAAAGAGCTTATGCCAGGGCTTCGAAGTTGATGGTGATGGGGAGCAAGTGCAGGTCATTGGCAATGGAAGTAATCAGTCTTAGTGATAGAAAACAGAAATTATGGCTCACTTCAGGGTTGGTCAGGATGCAACAGCAGGTTCTGCTGAGGAGGTGGCTGGGGAGGGAGATGGAGTTCATGATAATAGAATAGGATTTCTGCTGGGGTGAAGATAAGTACTTCAGTATCCCTTGTTGTTCAGCAGAATGAACCTGTGACTCCAAGACTTGATATCACATAACCAGTCTGACTACATCGAGGTAGTCATTCAGTTAAGTAAGATATGGGTATCATCAGCATACATATGTAAGTTGGCAGAATGATGCTACCAAGAGGCAGGATATTAGGTAGAAGAGAGTGTTCAGAATAGATCAGTGATGATGGGGCAGGGGAAGAGAAGCCATTGCTGTGATGCACTGGCTGTATTCATGTAAGTGGGAATAGAATCACAGAAGAGTCCCCAAACAGTGATCCCAGAGAGTGGTAGTTAATGCCATGATGTGACTACTGAGAATTGCAGTCAATTACTCCTTGAGATATTTGAGATACTTATTCGTCGATTTGAGAAATGATATTGCCTTATTTAAATTTGAGAATTAGGGTGAGTTGGAAACACAAATTATGGGGGGAATTTGCAGTGGGAGAACATGATATTTAAAGTCCTGAGGGGGTGCTTTATACTGTTTAAGGAAAGGGAGGTTGTGAAACCAAGTTAAGGGGGACATTTTTGGCTTTTTAAATATGTGATCATTTTACTTTTATGGATGTGGAGTGGAACAAGTGAGAAACTGTCATTATCAGTGTATTGTCAAGGGAGTTTCATAGTAGAATGTGGATACATTAATTTGGAAGATTTTATTAAAAACATAGGAATCACTAGATGAGGAAGGACCAAGATCTACCTAGTTTGCCTTCTACCACCTAGGTAGTCGCATGATACAGCAACACCATTTACTGTTTCTTTTTTTAAAATAAAACTTATTTGATTTGCCCTTCTTTACAGCATTGTTCTTTACTTTTGGAAAATGGTATTTATCAATGATGTAGGTGCAGTGTAATGTTCGCCATGACTATTACTATGTCTATACCCAACTTTTATACCAGCAGAATATAGGTAAATATAATGTGTAGTTTTTGTTATAATTACAGAGAAGATTTGGAAGGGGAAGAAGGCTAACTGATAAACTTCTTTGATTATTTAGAATATATTATGAATGAAGCAGATGGTGGAGCTATCTATGATACAGTTCTTCAATTGTAGAATTCTTCAAAGTAAGCAAAAGTAAATGTAAACCACAGGGATCCAGTGTGGTTTATGGAACTGGAAATCTGTTCAAAATAGGAGTGCTAGTGATACTGTTAGTATAGAAGGGGGTGTTGGCAGGAGTTCCTGCTTAGTGCATAGAAATCTGCTATTTCTATTTTGCATTCATAATCATTAGAGTAAATTTAAACGTATTACATTATTAAGGCACCAACATTGGGTGTGCAGTGTTTAGCAGAAGGCTTAGGTGCAGGAATTCTACTGCTCCACCTGCCATGGAATCGGAGCGGGCGAGGGGCGATCAACAGAAATGTCCGTTAACCTCAGGCGAGAATTTCCAGTCTCGCTCGAGCGAGGCCGTAAAGGGTTGCCTATGCAACTGAGCTGACAAACAACAATTGTAAGTTAGCAAAGTATTCTTGGAATTTCCACTTGGATTCTCTTGATCTGCCACTATAACTTTAGAGGAAGATTGGTTAAATCCTCTGGGAAATGGCATAATAATGGCTAAAAATTGTCATTTCTCCAGGGGTCTGGTGAATTTCTGAGAAACATATGGTGGGAAATCAGGAGAATCCAACAGAAATTCAGCCCCATGAAATAGTCAAAATTTTCCATAAATACTCAATGAATGGGATTGGATTGGACAATGGAGTCTTGGAGAAAGGATTTGGGAATGATACCACTTTCAATGTCTGACCAAGGTGAAACAATTTAAGGAGCAGGTAGAAAACTAGGAATTATAACCAGAACATTATTAGGCTCTGGAGGCTAATTGAAGGTATTGAAATCCACTGGTTGCATCACACTTGGATATGTGTTTAATTGTGACCACCATGCTAATAAAACAGATTGGAGTATAGAGGATGCAGTGGAGTAACAACCCTATTGTAAAGGAAAGGACCAACAAGATCAAGTCATTGAAACCTAAGTTATAACATCTAGAAAGAAAATTGTTAAGCGAGGTCCCTCTTGAAGGAAGTATTAAGCAGAATAGAGCTCACATTAAATTATATCAAGAAAATATATCATGGACCAGATCTAAATTAATGAGAAATGATTTTATAGAACAAAATAATTACATTAAAAATAATTAAAGAATGCTCAATAGTTGGAACCATCTATCAGTTGTTTAGTACAGACAAAAATATTAGTCCAAATGTGATTTACAAACTTTGTCAAAATGAGCGAGAAAATACTATGTGAAACATAGCAATTGCGTATTTGACAATAAAGACAAAACTGTAAAATGATTCTCACTGCCTTACAGCTCTTTGGATGTCCTGAAATGTATTATACAATTATTAATCTCCTGTATTACCAATCATTTTGATACTGGCTTTAACAGACAGCCCCAAGTAACATCTGCCATGTTATATCATGGGCTGATTTTTGTCTTCACTGCCCCAATGATTTCTTGGTGGAATGGATCGCTCACCTACAATAAAATCCAACTGATTTTCAATCCATAGATTTCAATAGAATGAAAGTCATACCGGATCTATAGGAAGCAGGCAGGCAGGCAATCCATTTAATCAGATTAAAAGCAAATACTGCGGATGCTGGAAATCTGAAATAAAAACAAAACATGCTGGAGAAACTCAGCAAGTTCGGCGGCATCTGTGGAGATAGAAACTGTTAACATTTCAAGTCCACATGACTCTGCTCTGAAGAAAAGTCATACGGACTCGAATTGTTAACTTTGCTTCTTTCTCTATATGCTGCCTGATCTGCTGAATCTTTTCAGCATTTTCCATTTCACCAGATTCCCATTTAGTCACTTAGAACAGAAATCGAACTCCAATTTGTCTGCGATCGTTATGCCAATTCTCATTAAGGAAAAAAGAAACTTGGGCTTGAATTTTTTCAAGACACCACCATCCAAAAGCTCTTTACAGCCAGTGAATTGCTCTCGGAGTATAGTCACAGTTGTATTTGTAGGAAATGCACAGCAAACTCCCACAAAGGGCAATGTGATAATGACCAATTAAGTTGTTTTTTTTTGTGTGATGTTGATTTGGGGATAAATATTGACCAGGACAGCAAAGATAACTGGCTTGATCTTCAGATTAGTGCCCCAGGATCTCTTACCTCCACCTGAGAGGGCAGAAGAAGCTTTGGTTTACTGCCTCATCTGAAAGACGGCACCTCTGACATTGTAACACTCCTCGGTTAATACCAAAAGAATACCATTAGATAATCAGGATATTTTGGAAGCCAATCTAACCTTAATTGAAATGTTTAGGAAGCAGAGATTCTTTCTTCCATATCATCTAAACATTTATAATTCTGGCTTTTGGGAAACTATGTCCAGCCATGTGCAGAGCATTCACACAAACAGAACAGCTAAATCTCCAGCCAGCAATGTAAACAAATATCCTGCTGGCTGGAACTTGAACTGTAGCTTTTGATTTCAAACCAATAGCTCAGTGTATATGCTGTACCTCTCACTTTTCTTTGGCTAGGATCATCGAATCATAAAATCATATAGTACAGCAGTGGCCCTTCAGTCCATTGAGTTTGCACCAACACACGGAAACACCAGACCTCCCAACTAATCCCATTTACCAGCACTTGACCCATAGCCTTGAATGTTATGATGTGCCAAGTGCTCATCCAGATATCTTTTAAAGGATGTGAGGCAACCCATCTCTACCACCCTCCGAAGCAGCGAATTCCAGACCGTCACCACCCTTCGTTGAACAACATTTTTCCTCACATCCTCCTAAATCTCCTTCCCCTCACCTTGAACCTATGTCCCCTCATGACTGACCCTTCAACTAAGGGGAACAGCTGCTCCTTATCCACTCTGTTCATGTCCCTCATAATCTTGTACATCTCAGTCAAGTCGCCTCTCAGTCTGCTTCAACGAAAACAACCAAGTCCATTCAGCCTCTCTTTAAACTTAAATGTTCCATTCAAGGCAGCATCCTGGTGAATGTCCTCTGCACCTCTTCCAGTGCAATCATATCCTTCCTATAATGTGGCACTAGAACTTCATACAGTACTCTAGCTGTGGCCTCATCAAACTCCAACATAACCTCCCTGCTTTTGTAATCTATGCCTTAATTGATAAAGGCTTTTGTCCCATATGCCTTTTTCACTACCCTACTAACATGCCCTTCTGCCTTCAGAGATCTACGAACAAGCACACCGAGGTGGCTTTGTTCCACAGAACTTCCTAGTGTCCTGCCATTCATTGAATACTTGCTTTCAAATTATTCCTTCCAAAGTGTATCACCTCACACTTTTCAGGGTTAAATTCCATCTGCCACTTTACTGCCCATTTGACCATCTCATCTATATCTTCTCTAAGCCTCACTGTTAACCACTTGGCCAATCTTTGTGTCATCTGCAAGCTTAATAATCCTACCTCTTGCTTGGTCATCTATGTCGTTTATATAAATGACGAATAATAGGGGACCCAGCACAGATCCCTGTTCTACACCACTGGACACTGACTTCCAGTCATTAAAACAGCCATCTGTCACCACCCTCTGTCTCCTGCAACTGAGTCAATTTTGAATCCACTTTATTAAATTACCCTATATCCCATGTGCATTTGCCTTCTTTATAAATCTTCCATGTGGGACTTTATCAAAGGCTTTGCTGGAATCCATATAAACTACATCAACTGCACTACCATAATCTACAAACCTGGTCATCTCCTCAAAAAATCTGTCAAATTTGTTAGGCATGACCTCCCTCTGACAAAGCCATGCTGACTATCCCTGATCAAGCCTTGCCTCTCCAAATGGAGATAGATGCTCCTCTTTAGAATTTTTTCCAATAGTTTCCCTACCACTGATGTGTGACTCGCTGGGCTGTAGTTCCCTGCTTTATCTCTACAACCCTTCTTAAATAGCGGAACCACATTAGCCATTCTCCAGTCTTCTGGCACCTCCCCCAAGGAGGAATTAAAAATTCCTCTAGCTAGCTAGACTTCAAAATTGAAAATGACTTGACACACTAAGCTGAATATTTGTAACAGCTGCAGTGTGGGAACAGAACATTGGTATTTTGTTGGAGAAATATTCTAGCTGTTTAAGGTTTAAGGGTGCATTTATACTTCACATAGGCTTGAAGTAAATTTAACTTTGCCCAATGTTAAACTTGTAATGTATGTTTAAGCAGCAATTTTAACCTGGAGTGGGAGTGCACCATGAAAATAAGCAAAAATTCATTTCCAAACTGGAGTGGAGGGGAAATGCACACAATAGCACCAGCATAAGGCTGGCACAAATTTTACCCCCAGCACCAGTTGCTAATTTGCTTTCAGATGCTGGAGGAGGCTGAAGCCTGGGAATGGAAAATTGGGCGGCTGCAAGCTGACGTAGTTACTGGCAAGGGAAGTGGGAGTTTGGAAATTCCAGGTGATCACAGTTAGGGAAAGTAAGGAAGGGGCGGAAGATGGATTCCAAAGCTTCCTTGTGGACCATGGCGGTGGGGGAGTGGGGGGAGACCAAGAATACTTGAAAGGAAAAGGACTCCTTGACCCTAATTCTACTAGCCACCATTTTTTGAATGGTTCAACACAAGGCCTTCATCTCTGGAGTTCGGGTTTGAATCTTGTCCGTACTGACAGGACAACTGCCTCCTCTTTGAGCTATTCATTCCTAGAGGGCATGCAGCCACAGAATAAGCTGCCCTAACTTGGCATTAAATTGGCAGCTTTGGAGAAGCCACTGGATGGGATGGTGTGGAAACTGGACACTGTCAGAAAGTAGATGCTCCTCCGAAATTAGTGCTGAGATATCTTTTTGGGAAGAGAAGGGGGAGCTTCACTGGATGAATTTTACCCATTCACTTTGAAATCTGGAAAGCTCAATAGGATCACTCGCAGTTTTCACATTTGCAAATAAAATAAACACAAATTCCTTAACCTTTATTCGTACTTTAAGTTCCAAATATCATCTTTCTTTGCCTTTGTATCCTTTCAAGGAACTAATAGCTTTCCTGTGATTAAGTAATCAGAATAAATTGCTGTATTTCAGCTGGGGGAGTTGCACTTCAAAGATACAAGCTCTTCAGATTTTTGCTGTATCACTCCAAAACTATGTACAGTAGCACAGGGTTTATACATTTACTCACCAACCATCAGGGCCCAGACAAACCACAAAGATGTGATCAAAGCCATTAAATAAGAATGTTAGCTGCTGGAATCCCACTGCTTATCGTACAAAATTTAAAATGGTCCAGAGTAGGGGCTGAGGCATTTGACTAATTAGGGGTGCATCTGTGACTAACACCCTCCTCAATCCACCTCCCACAGGAGACTGTAGAAATGCAAGAAAAAGGTGACCTGACCAGAGTGTGGAGGACAAGAAACATTAATTAGCTAAAAAAATACTCAGTCCCTACTCACCTTTAGATTCGTCCCATTTCATCTGGTATTGACCAGATAAGGCTGATGAAAGATGATTGATGCTAAACTGTGTTCCAACTGAGGACTACGATGTGGATACACTCAATTTAGCAGTATCTGCAACCCTCTAGCCTCCACCTGCCCCCTCTCCACAGGGCAGCACAGTGGCACAGTGGTTAGCACTGCTGCCTCACAGTGCCAGGGACCTGGGTTCGATTCCATGCTTGGGTCACAGTCTGTGCGAAGTCTGCACGTTCTCCTTGTGTCTGCATAGGTTTCCTCCAGGTGCTCCGGTTTCCTCCCACAGTCTGAAAGATGTGCTGGTTAGGTGCATTGACCATGCTAAATTCCCCCTAGTGTACCCGAACAGGCACCAGAGTGTGGTGACTAGGGGATTTTCACAGTAACTTCATTGCAGTGTTAATGTAAGCCTACTTGTGACACTAATAAAAAAACTTTAACTTACATACTTTTACATTGATAGCTTTGATGGGAAGGGTCGAGGCTTCCTCCTTAAACCATCCTGTGACACAAAAATAGGTAGAAAAGTGAGATGTGAAGAGGACTTAAGAAGGGAAATAGGTAGGTTAAGTGAGTGGACAAAAAATTGACAGACGGAGTACAATGTGGGGAAATGTGAACTTGTCCACTCTGACAAGAAGATTAAAAATTAATCATATTATCTAAATAGAGAGAGATTGCAGAGCTCTGAGATGCAGAGGGAACTGAGTGTCTTTGTGCATGAATTGTAAAAGGTTGGTATGCAAGTACAGCAAGTAACTAGGAAAGCTAGTAGAATATTATTGCTTAATGCAAGGGGAATTGAATACAATAATAGGGAGCTTATGCTTCAGTTATATAGGGCATTGGTGAGACCACATCTGGAGTTTTGTGTACAGTATTTGTCTCCTTATTTCAGGAAGGTTGTAAATGCATTAGAAACAGTTCAGAGAAAATTACGAGACTAATAGCTGGAATGGGTAGATTGTCTTAAGGGGAAAGAATAGACAGGCTCAGCTTGTATCTTCTGGTGTTTAGAAGAGTAAGAAGTGACTTGATTGAAACATAAGATCCTGAGGGGCCTTAAGAGGGCGGATGTGGAGAGGAATGTTTTCTTTTGTGAGAGAATCTAGAACTAAGAGGTCACTGTTTAAAACTATGGGGTCATCCATTGAATGATGTGGAGATGCCGGCATTGGACTGGGGTGAACACAGTAAGAGTTTTAACAACACCAGGTTAAAGTCCAACAGGTTTATTTGGTAGCAAATACCATTAGCTTTCGAAGCGCTGCTCCTTCGTCACATTTCCACTCCATCTGACGAAGGAGCAGCGCTCCGAAAGCTAATGGTATTTGCTACCAAATAAACCTGTTGGACTTTAATCTGGTGTTGTTAAAACTCTTACTGTCATCCATTTATGACAGAGATGAGGGGAATTTTTTTTTTCTCGTAAGGCTGTGAGCCTTTGGAACTCTCTTCCTCAAACAGAGATGGAAGCAGAGTCCTTAAATATTTTTAAGGCAGCACTAGATACGTTCTAGATAAGCCAGGGGGTGAAATGTTAGAGGGGGTAGGTGGGAAAATGGAGTTGAGGTTATAATCGAATCAACCATGAACATATTGACTTGTGGAGGAGGCTCAAGGGCGGAGTGACATTCTCCTGCTCCTAATTCATACGTTTGTACATCTGCATCAAAACTTGAACTGGGGTAACCAGATTTCGGCAAAGTTTGAGGACACATGGAGGACACCTAATGAATTTATGATGGATTTCTGCCAGAGTGATTGAGCAATTTGAAGCCCTAGTTTAGCTTAGTGCACTCAAAAACTGGCACCATTTAACAGAAAAATGCATTTGTGGAATTATAAAACAAACAAAAAATGCAGAAAGGCTGATTTGCTTCCAACTTTGACTATTAGCATGCTACATCAACTCAATGCAGCCCGGTGATAGCTGCATGGAAATGTGATCTGATTGTTTGATGCAGCATTTCAAAGCATAAATAGAAGTAACAGTCACTGAACAAGTTCAAAAACCCCTCGATAAAATGGTCAGTGTGGCATGCAAGACTAGTTTTGATCACCTGAGGGGGGTTGGTGAGGAATTTACCAGCCTTTTTTTTGCTTTGATTGGTCTTTCGAGTGTTTTTTTTTACCTTTCCTACAGATGACACGACTAATGGTGGGCAGCTGGCTATTTGAGCTGGTGGTGAATTTTGATGCCACATTGTGGTTGCGTGGGTAGGCAAGATGGACGAGCTGATCTTTTCCTGCCTGCTGATTTAGTGTGATGATGTGTTTGTGTTGCAGTGTTAAAAGTTGTGCCTTTTATTTTGCTAGTTCGAAATGTCAGGTCATATTTCGAAAGGAGAAAAAACACAGAGCCATGGGGGCTCTGGATAATACTGGGAATGAATCCGCTTTTAGAATTTGATACCACAGCAGAGCTATGAATTACATTATTTGCTTCTTACTAAACTCAGGGTGCCAGTAGCAGTAAACTGCTCGTGATCCTGTACAGTGTTACTTTAGTAGTGTTAGCATATTTCTGCTCATAATGTAATTTTTCTGCTTTTGTACTTGGACACACAATGTTCATTTTGTGTCGCAATGAAAAGTAAGATAGCTACTCTTGGCAAAAAAAACTGAGATGGTATAAAACATAATTAAAAATTATGGGCGGCATGGTAGCACAGTGGTTAGCACTGCTGCTGCACAGCGCCAGGGACCTGGGTTTGATTCCTGGCTTGGGTCACTGTCTGTGTGGAGTTTGCACATTCTCCCCGTGTCTGTGTCGGTTTCCTCCCACATTCTGAAAGACGTGCTAGTTAGGTGCACTGACCCGAACAGGCGCTGGCGTGTGGCGACTAGGGGAATTTCACAGTAACTTCATTGCAGTATTAATGTAAGCCTTACTTGTGACTAATAAATAAATTTTAACTTTAAAACTTTAAAAAATGGGGAGCGGCAGCCTCATGGAGGTGGGGAAAGAAATAACTTCCTTTTTTTCTCTCTTTCCCTATATGTATGAAGTACGTGATCTTCATTCAGGGCACAGATAAAATCAATGTACACCATGTGAAATAATTTACTCTGTTCTATCCTTGAAATCACCAAAGTATTTTCATTAATTCCATAGCTTCATCAATAAATTATCATTAAATATATTAATACACATGAATAGATGAATGTCTTAATTCCCAGCATATAATATTCTTGCAAAGAAATGTCTTGCTGATAAAAGGAACAGTTCAGAAGAGTAAAAATAACCACCTATTTAATATGCTTAATATTCGAAAACTATCAGAATAGCTCGGTGTACTGTGACTATTTTAAACTTGTCGTTTCTGGACAATTTAATGCTTTAGTACTAGACAGACCACAGAGTTCGTTATCAAACTTAGAATTCTGATAAAATCCTTAAAGTGTTTATCGTCAGTTTCATCTTTCTCTCTTTTATTCCTTAGACGTAAGTGAGGAGCGTTTAGACAGCCAGGTTACAGATGAGACTGTGGAATCGTACAGTGACAAAGAGTCAGGACAAACAAATTCTCCGGATCTGGCCAAAGGCAAGAATTGTTACACAGCTGAAAGCCCTGAAATGGCAGTGATCGATGAAGAGCGATTTCCAGTTGAGAAGAGTGGCAATGGCTTGGAAACAGTACCAGAAAGCTCCAAATTTAATCTGGACCAAAACCAACTATTGATGGATGGTCTATCTGGAACTGTGTCAATTCCTTTCTCTTTAAAAGGTAACAGACCTCCTATTGAAGTGCTGAAGAAGATATTCCCAAATCACAAAGCTACAGTCCTTGAGCTGATTTTGAAAGGCTGTGGGGGTGACCTTGTTGGTGCCATTGAAATTCTTCTGTCAAGTCGCTCTGCTTTGGCTTCAGATAGACCTGCAGAAACCCCGGATGTCCTCTCTGTGTCTTCTAATGGACAGACGTTTTTTGAACATGCTTTTGGCTCCTATCCTGTTGCCTCCTCTAAGTGGTCTGTTGGGTCAGCCTTCAGGGTCCCGGATTCCTTGAGATTCTCCAGTGATCCTGGCAATGTCATGTCAAGCCCGCTGGCCATGCCATTACAACACCCATTTCCTCAGCCTCCTCGCTACCCACTGGTCCTGAGGAACAGCTTGAGTAGAAACCAGGGAAATCCATTCATATCAAATGATGTTGCTTTGTGGAACACCATGACACTCCAGCAGCAATACCAGCTCAGATCTCAGTATCTCACCCCTTTCCCAAACACCTCAGCTGGCATCTTTCGCAGTTCCCCAGTACTTTCCTCTCATCCTACCAGTGATCCCAGGCTTTCAATTGCTGATGAGGGCTGTTCGATGGTGACTAAACAACCCATTTATACAGAGGAGGACTATGATGAAAGGTCTGATTCTGCAGACTCTAGAACATTGAACTCATCCTCTTAAATAATATGTAGCTGTCGCTCACCAAATAGAATATGAAAAGGGAAATACTTGAATGTAGCAACAAGGACTCCAAGTAGATACTCCATCCACTAATTACTATCCCTAACTGGGCATAGCCAAAGGAATATATTACATAGTTATCCAGTTTATATTGTCATGGTTAGATGTGTTAGTTTAAGAATATGTATAACTGGTAGCTATACTTCTTAATGCATGTAATATGCTGTGATCATGATGGCAAGTGAAAAGAAAAACTAGACACTTGAACAGCTATCTGTAGCACGCTCACCATTTAAAATGCAAATAAATGAAAATGATATACGTACTCAGTTGCACAAAATGTCATTCACACTGTTTCATTCAGTACATTTAGCACCGTCTGATGCACATTTTAGGCAATGTAATAGCTTTTATACAACCCAGATTTAGAATAAAAGTAAATGCATATTAGAGATACGTTTGACTATGATGGAAGTGGATGAGCAAACCAATATATTTAACGAATAAAGGTATTGGACATCCTAACTCCATTCTATAGAAATAACAATTGCAAACATACAGATCATGATACTTTGGGTATTAAGAGGTGCCTATTTTCCTCTAAAATATGTTGTCTTCTCACTGTTCTACTTCCTGAAAAAGGAAGCACACTTTCTTTCAAGATTCAAATCTGAATTGCTTTGCTAATTATAGTTCACCCAAAACCTATCATTACTTGAAGAGCCAATAGCATGGAAACATGTATCTGTGTAGAAGTGGCTCAGACAAACCAAAAGAAGATGGGCAGTTTAGGTTGATCGGCCATGCTAAATTGCACCTTACTGTCAGGGGGATTAGCAGGATAAATATGTAGGGTTGTGGGGATAGGGCCTAGGTGGGATTGTTGTTGATGCAGGCTTGATGGGCTGAATGGCCTCATTCTGCACTGTAGGGATTCTATGATTCTATGATTTTCTATGAATAAATTTGCAGCATTAGCCGACCGTATTTACTTACTGAGTTGTAGATTAGAGCAGTTAATGTTCCTCTGAGTAACAGGTTATTCAGACTACAATTACTCAGCAGGAAATCAATTGTGAAATAAATAGTTACTGATCCTGTGATTGTAAGGTTACATTCGTTTTAATAAAGATATTTTAATTAGATTGCATATTATACAAATAACTTACAATGGAACATATAAACATATAAGAAACATACAAAAATATACATTAATAGGAGTACTATATAGTTTAGGATTGCAGGGAATAAGACACATTAACAGACAAAGCAAGATGGCCACCATCAGTATAATGTAAAATTCACTAGGTGAAAGGAATAAGCTAAAACAAAGCACCTGGAGTGAATATACAAATTCTGTGAACACGCAGCAGGTCAGGGGGCATCGATGGTGAGTTAAACAGAACTAGCCCCAAAAAATTGTGGGTTTGGGTCAGGTGGAATGACAAAAAAATGTTAACATCGCAAACCCGGGTGCTCTGGTTTCTTCCCACAGTCCAAAGATATGTAGGTTAGGTGAATTAGACATAGTAAATTGCCCCTCAGTATCAGGGGGATTAGCTAGGTAAAACGTGGGGTTACGGCTATAGAACCTGGGTGGGATTGTTGTCGGCACAGGCTTGATGGGCCAAATGGCCTCCTTCTGCATTGTAAGGATTCTATGAATCTATGATATTCACCCACTTCAGATCTTCACAGAGGCAATATTGGAGATTGTCTACCAACAAATTCCCAGAAGGGAGATTGCAGGTTATGTGCCTTAGGTACAGGTGAAAATACAAATTGGGAGCAGGAGTAAACTATTCAGCCCCTCGAGTCTGCTCTGCATGATCAATAAGATCATGGCTGATTTGATTGTGGTCTCAACTCCACATTTCCACCTACCCTGTTAACTTTTGATTCCTTTGTTAGTCAAGAATCTATCTACCTCTGGCTTAAAAATATTCAATGACTCAGCTTCCACTGCTCCCTGGGGCAGAGAGTTCCAAAGACTCACGACCCTCTGAGAAAAAACGTTTCTCCTCATCTCCATACTAAATGAGAGACTCTTTGTTTTTAATCTGTGGCCCCCAGTTCTAGTCTCTCTCGCAAGGGCAATCAGCCTTTCAACATCCACCCTGTCAAATCCCCTCAGGGTCTTATTATGCTTCAATAAGGTCAGCCCTCATTCTTCCAAACTCCAGTGGATACAGCCCTATCTGTCCATCCATTCCCCATAAGGTAACCGCCCCCTATCCCAGGTATCAGTCATGTGAACCTTCTTTGAACTGTTTCCAATGCATTTATATCCTTTCTGAAATAAGGAGACCAAAACTGTACACAGTACTTCAGATGTGACCTCACCAATGCAGGGATCCTGTGGCATGCCACTCATCACATCTTGCCAACCAGAAAATGACCCATTTATGCCTACTCTGCTTCTTATTAGTTAAAAAATCATCCATACATGCTAGTATGCTGCCGTCTAGACCATGATCTCTTAGTTTGTGTAATAACCTTTGATGTGGCACCTTCTTTCATCTCTCTCCTAGCTTTAAAGGCAGTCAGCCAGGTTTTCCAGGCCTTGGAATCCCAGCAGATACAGGAAGGTGTGGACTGCTACATGGAAGAGGTAAGTGCTTTTCCAGCCTGTGAGCTAGGAACAGAAAGAGGATGTCTCCCAGCCACTGTACTGGCCTGCATCTTCCCCCATGATCGAAACCCTGTCATCCTGAACAATTCAACACCCCACAATCAGATACTCTCCTAAAATCTTCGACCTCCTTAATGCAGACCTCCCTGCAGCAATTGAAACTCCCCAAGATTGATGCCCCAACAGTGATAACCCCTCAGTCAACTCTAGACCCGCAAAGTCATGCTTTACCCACCATGTGCGCCACTTTGTGATTTCTATCTCAGCAGCATAAGCTTACCTGCCTCTGGGTTGCAGGCCCTTCTGCAGTGTTTCCTAACCAACAGGGAACCAAGCCTGAGCTTCGGACTGGCTTCCAGCAAGGATCTTGTTAAAAAGAAAACACACAAATCGAGTGACCAGAACTCCTCTCTCTTGTTGGGAAATCCTGCCCCCTCTCCTTCTCCGAGTAAAGATCAGGACCAGTGTTATGGATGAATGACTTTTCATCATGAAACTGCTGGAAGTTATTATTTCTGGAAGCTAAAGGCATGGGCAGTATGGGTATTGAAAGCACCCAATAATAACTCAACCAAAGACGATGAGCGACAGTGACAGGCAGTCCCAGCAATGTGTAAGCTATCTGTCAAGGGGACTTGGGAGCCTCCAGAGTAAAGGGGGGGGGGGGGGGGGGAAGAGGGCAGATGAGCTCCACACTTGTTATAGAAATGTAGGAACAATCCCTTGAGCTTGTTCTGCCTTTTAGTGAGATCATTGCTGACTTGGAAACAAGCTCCATATACCTGTCTTTGCCCCATATCAATCTCAGTTTAAAAATTAACAATTAACCTTTGACCTAGCATGAATTGTCTTTTAGAGAAGAGCGTTTCAAATTTAAATACTGCTCTTTCTGTGAAGAAGTGTTTCTTAATTTAACTCTGGAAAGGTCTGATTCTATTTTTTAAACTATGCTCCCCAGCCAGCAGAAGTAGTATTGCCCATAGAATCATAGAATCCCTACAGTGCAGAAGGAGGCCATTCGGTCTATCGAACCTGCAGCAACAACGATCCAACCCAGGCCCTTTCCCCAGAACCCCATGTATTTACCCTACTAATCCCCTTGACACTAAGGGCGGGATTTTCTGGCTGCGCTCGCCCCAAAACTAGAAAATCCTGTCCGTAGTCAACAAACCTTTGCATGGTCTGCCCCACTGCCCGCTACGATTCCCATGGCGGGCGGGACATGAAAATTCCCACCTAAGAGTCTATTTAGCATGGCCAATCAACATAGCCCACACACCTTTTGACTGTGGGCGAAAACTAGAGCATCCAGAGGAAACGCACGCAGACACAGGAAGAACGTACAGACTCTGCACAGACAGTGACCCAAGGCCGGAATTGAGCCCAGGTTCCTGGTGCTGTGAGATAGCAGTGCTAACCACTGTACCAGCTCTTCAGTGCATATCTGTGATATGCCAAGTGAATGACATCCAATCAGAAGTCATGGCGCACCCTGTTACTTCATATTGTGGCGGAGTTTAATAACTTGCACTGATGTGGCAGCTTTAATGGAGCGAAACATCCAAAGTATTTTACAAAGAGGAACCAAATACAGGACGGGAGTTAGAGGAGGGTTATGTGTGACTACTGAAGGTTCAATAGAACAGATATTTTTGAGGACAGTTGTGAAGACATAGGAGCATAGAAATAGGGGAATAAGTGCTCCACAAACATGTGCATGTGCCACAGGTGCCGTCTTACAACCCTAAAGGCACATGTAGTGGTCAAAAATCTGGTGCCACTGATCTCAATTCCTCACTTAATCCCTCTACATACCCAGCCGGCAGTGGAAATAATCTTTCTGCATCTATTTTATCAAAATTCCTCACAATTATGAATATATCTATTACACTTCCCCTTAACCCTTTGTGTGCATGTGAATACAGAACCCAGTATCCATCCAGAACTGTCACCTCTCAACATTGTCATCATCATCGTAAATCTCTTCTCCACACTCTGCCTAGCCTTAAATAACCCTTCCAAAAGCAGCTAAAAATCCTGAAAATCTCATTCTGTTCTGCAACAGTGATAAGAATGGGGTTTCTTCCATCATGCACAGTTATCTCGAGTCATGGCATTTACATACAATGAATTGGCAGCTTCATCGGCATTGAAACAATTAGACTATCTGCTGGAAAGGAAGAAGATATTGCGGCATTGGCAAGTCACTGTAAACCAGAAGAAAGTCAAAGGAAGCACAGGTTGGGTCTGTTCCATAAATGATGCCAATCTTACTGCCTTATTAGATTTCAATAATTTTGGGGACCCCATTTTGCCTCCTTTAACTTAGTGTACCATGCTGCTTCCAGCTGCACAGGACTCTAGAGGTGGAACTTTGGTGGGTTGCAGTATCTGTGCTGTGATACCAGGTTACCAGGTTGAATTGAGGTTCGCATCGCCTTCAATAGTCCTGAGTGCTTCTCGAATGGGATACAGATTCCCAACATTCCCAACCAAGAACTGGTCAGATTTGTGCCTGAAATGCTGTAGCACCAGGAGCGGTATTCTCTGAGCATCACTCCATGTAAGATCAAGAAGTGGATGAGTGCGCAGCACACAGCAAAGACTATGGGCCCTGACAACATGCCTGCTGCACACACATAAACTGTAATCAGCCTCTCTTCTGCCCGCACACACTGTAATCAGCCCCTGTTCCCCTTGACATATACACACTGTAATCAGCCCTTCTCCCCCTCCGCACATACTGTAATCAGCCTCTCTCTTGTCTGCGCATACTGTAATCAGCTAATCAGCCTCTCTCCTCTCTGCACACACGGTAATCAGCCTCTCTCCTCTCTGCACACACGGTAATCAGTTTCTCTCCTGTCAGCACACATTGTAATCAGCCTCTCTCCCCCTATGCACACTGTAATCAGCCTCTTTTCCCCTGCTCACACAAACTGTAATCAGCCTCTCTCCTGTCCACACACACTGTAATCAGCCTCTCTCCTGCCTGCACAAACTGTAATCAGCCTCTCTCCCCCACTGCACACACTGTAATCAGCCTCTTTTCCCCTGCTCACAGACTGTAATCAGCCTCGCTCCTGTTCACACACACTGTAATCAGCCTCTCCCCCTCTGCACACACTGTAATCAGCCTCTCTCCTGTCCGCACACTGTAATCAGCCTCTCTCCTGTCCGCACACTGTAATCAGCCTCTCTCCTGACTGCACACACTGTAATCAGCCTCTCCATTGTCCGCACACACTGTAATCAGCCTCTCCATTGTCCGCACACACTGTAATCAGCCTCTCTCCCCCTGCACACACTGTAATCAGCCTTTCCCCTGTCTGCACACTGTAATCAGCCTCTCTCCTGTCCGCACACACTGTAATCATAGAATCATAGAATCATAGAAACCCTACAGTGCAGAAAGAGGCCATTTGGCCCATCGTGTCTGCACCGACCACAATCCCACCCAGGCTGTACCCCTATATCCCACATATTTACCCGCTAATCCCTCTAACCTACCCATCTCAGGACACTAAGGGGCAATTTTAGCACGGCCAATCAACCTAACCCGCACATCTTTGGACTGTGGGAGGAAACCGGAGCACCTGGAGGAAACCCATGCAGACACGGGGAGAATGTGCAAACTCCACACAGACAGTGACCCAAGCCGGGAATCGAACCCAGGTCCCTGGAGCTGTGAAGCAGCAGTGCTAACCACTGTGCCACCGTGCCGCCCTAACAGCCTCTCTCCTGTCCGCGCACACTGTAATCAGCCTCTCTCCTGCCCACACATTATAGTCAGCCTCTGTCCTGTCCGCACACACTGTGATCCGCCTCTCTCCTGTCCGCACACACTGTAATCAGCCTCTCTCCTGCCCACATGAACTGTAATTAGCCTCTCTATTGTCTGCACACACTGTAATCAGCCTCTCTCCCCCTCTGCACACATTGTAATCAGCCTCTCTCCCCCTCTGCACACACTGTAATCAGCCTCTCTCCTGTCCGCACACATTGTAATCAGCCTCTCTCCCCCCCACACACACTGTAATCAGCCTCTCTCCCCCTCTGCACACACTGTAATCAGCCTCTCTCCTGTCCGCACACATTGTAATCAGCCTCTCTCCCCCCCACACACACTGTAATCAGCCTCTCTCCCCCTCTGCACACACTGTAATCAGCCTGTATTCTGCCCAAGCAAGCTGTTATGATCCCAGTTGATGTTATAATTGGACGGGAAAATCCTCGAGTGGATCTTGTCTCAGAAGACTGTAACATTTTAACTTTTTAGAAAACCGGGAGGAAAAGAGTCCCAGGACTGCTAATTAGATTTTAACAATAAGAAGAAGAAATGTTAAACATGAAAAGTTTGATTATAATACAATATTCCTTTATTTCTCCCTGAGCTTCACAAATGTACACAGTTTTCAAAGATAACACTCCACTCTGAAACCAAATGGCCGATGCCCCCAACCGGTCTTCTGTGGATTTCTGCTCACATCCCCCCCAAATGTTTGTCACATGATTGTTTCCAAACTCAATTCCCAAAGAAGACAGGCTTTAAAATTTCTTTCAAACAATGTTTTCCGTTAGCTGTTTGCAGTAATAATCCATTCCAGGTTTTTCAACTATCCTTTCAAACAATGCCTCTGCTCCACTTTTAACAAGGAATCCAGGAACAGGTTTTCCACCTCTCCTTTTGAGCTTCTTTTGTCTTAAATGCTTTTACACAGAGAAATTATAGAAACCCCTACAGTGCAGAAAGTGGCCATTCGGCCCATTGAGTTTGCACTGACAACAATCCCACCCTGGCCCCATCCCCACAAGCCCACATATTTACCCTGCTAATCCCTCCAACCGAGGCATCCCGGGACATTAAGGGGCAATTTAGCATGGGCAATGCACCTAACCCCAGGTACTCCATCCACAACAGAATATTATTGCTTCAAATACTGGAAATAAGGACACCAAACTTTACAGTTTCTTCAGATATGTGGCTTGTCTGTAGCCAACCTCATCAGCTCTTCATGTCGTCTACATGGACTTTAGTAAAGCATTTGACAAGGCCCCTCATAGCAGGCTGGTGCAAAAGTTTCAATCACATGGGATCAGGGGTGAACTAGCTAGATGGATTCAAATCTGGCTTGGCCATAGAAGACAGAGGGTAGCAGTGGAAGGGTGTTTTTCTGAATGGAGGTCTGTAACTAGTGGTGTTCATGATGTGGAAATGCCGGCGTTGGACTGGGGTAAACACAGTAAGAATTTTAACAACACCAGGTTAAAGTCCAACAGGTTTATTTGGTAGCAAAAGCCACACAAGTTTTCGGAGCTGCAAGCCCCTTCTTCAGGTGAGTGGGAATTCTGTTCACAAACAGAGTTTATAAAGACACAGACTCAATAACGCCCACAGTTGCGTGGACCTGCAGAGTTTCACTGGCTGTCTTGTCTGGAGACAATACACATCTTTTTAGCCTGTCTTGATGCTCTCTCCACTCCCATTGTTTTGTTTCTTAAAGACTTGATTAGTTGTAAGTATTCGCATTCCAACCATTATTCATGTAAATTGAGTCTGTGTCTTTATAAACTCTGTTTGTGAACAGAATTCCCACTCACCTGAAGAAGGGGCTTGCAGCTCCGAAAGCTTGTGTGGCTTTTGCTACCAAATAAACCTGTTGGACTTTAACCTGGTGTTGTTAAAATTCTTACTAGTGGTGTTCTGCAGGGATCAGTGCTGGGACCTCTGTTGTTTGTAATATATACAAATGACTTGGAAGAAAATGTAGCTGGTCTGATTAGCAAGTTTGCGGATGATACTAAGATTGCTGGAGTTGCGAATAGTGATGCAGATTGTCAAAGAATACAGCAGGATATAGATAGGCTGGAAAATTGGGCGGAGAAATGGCAGATGGAATTTAATCTGGACAAATGCGAGGTGATGCATTTTAGTAGATCCAGTTCAGGTGGGAGCTATAAAATAAATGGCAGAACCATCAGGAGCCTCGACACACAGAGATCTGGGCGTGCAGGGCAACAGATCCTTAAAAGTGGCAGCACAGGTGGAAAAGATAGTGAAGAAAGCATATATCATGCTTGCCTTCATCGGACCGGGCATCGAGTATAAAAGTTGGCTATTTATGTTACAGTTATATAAAACGTTGGTTAGGCCACATTTGGAATACTATCCAATTCTGGTCACCACACTACCAGAAAGACATGGAGGCTTTGGAGGGAGTACAGAAAAGATTTACCAGGATGTTGCCTGGTATTAGCTATGAGGAGAGATTGAATAAACTGGGATTGTTCTCCCTGGAAAGACAGAGGCTGAGGAGCGACCTGATAGAATTTTATAAAATTATGAGGGGCATAGATAAGGTGAACAGTTGAAAGCTTTTTCCCAGGGCAGAAATGACAATTACAAGGGGGCGGCAGGGAAAGATTCAGTGGAGATGTGCGGGGGAAGTTTTTTACACAGAGGATGTTGGAGGCCTGGAATGCATTGCCAAGTGAGGTGGTTGAGGCATTTAAGACTTATCTGGATAGACACATGAACAGATGGGGAATAGAGGGATACAGGTCTAAATAGGACAACATGATTGGCGTAGGCTTGTTGGGCTGAAGGGCCTGTTCCTGTGCTGTACTGTTCTTTGTTCTTTTGTTCTTTTGTTCTCTTCCCAGGCCTGACTTTGACATCCATTAAGAGTTTTAACAACACCAGGTTAAAGTCCAACAGGTTTATTTGGTAGCAAATGTTAAATGGTATTTGCTACCAAATAAACCTGTTCGACTTTAACCTGGTGTTGTTAAAACTCTTACTGTGTTTACCCCAGTCCAACACCGGCATCTCCACATTTTGACATCCATAAGCAGTATCCTCCTCTCAAGGCAGTTCCTCTTTGTTCCTTTAACATCAGACTCCTTGGAAACTTCTCTTCACTTCTCCTGTTTCCTTAACGAGCTGTTCTTTAAGTTTTCTGCAATGGCTTTCTTAACCATTACTCCATAGAATATTTCTTTCTCGCAAAGCTGAAAGAGACGTTCCCTCTTTGGCCTTCTGAAACCAACTGTGAAAAAATCAGCTGACATTACACTCAAAAATTCTCCTGCCCTAAAGGTGCCGCCAATGCACTCTGTAATCAGCCCCTCTCCCCGCCCCCGACCCCCACACACTGTAATCAGCCCCTCTCCCCCCCCGACCCCCACACACTGAAATCAGCCCCTCTCCCCCCCCTCCACACACTGTAATCAGCCCCTCTCCCCCCCCGCACACACTGTAATCAGCCCCTCTCCCCCCCACACACACTGTAATCAGCCTCTCTCCCCCCCCACACACAGTAATCAACCCCTCTCCCCCCCCACACACACTGTAATCAGCCCCTCTCCCCCCCACACACTGTAATCAGCCCCTCTCCCCCCCACACACTGTAATCAGCCCCTCTCCCCCCCACACACACTGTAATCAGCCCCTCTCCCCCCACACACACTGTAATCAGCCCCTCTCCCCCCCCCCCCACACACTGTAATCAGCCCCTCTCCCCCCCCACACACACTGTAATCAGCCCCTCTCCCCCCCACACACTGTAATCAGCCCCCTCCCCCCCACACACTGTAATCAGCCCCTCTCCCCCCCCACACACTGTAATCAGCCCCTCCCCCCCCCACACACTGTAATCAGCCCCTCTACCCCCCCACACACTGTAATCAGCCCCTCTCCCCCCCTCACTCTGTAATCAGCCCCTCTACCCCCCCACACACATTGTAATCAGCCTCTCTCCCCCCCCGACCCCCACACACTGTAATCAGCCCCTCTCCCCCCCCCCACACACTGTAATCAGCCCCTCTCCCCCCCCCCACACACTGTAATCAGCCCCTCTCCCCCCACACACACTGTAATCAGCCCCTCTCCCCCCACACACACTGTAATCAACCCCTCTCCCCCCCCCACACACACTGTAATCAGCCCCTCTCCCCCCACAAACACACTGTAATCAGCCCCTCGCCCCACACATTGTAATCAATCTCTCTCCCCCCCCACACACAGTAATCAACCCCTCTCCCCCCCCACACACACTGTAATCAGCCCCTCTCCCCCCCACACACTGTAATCAGCCCCTCTCCCCCCCACACACTGTAATCAGCCCCTCTCCCCCCCCACACACACTGTAATCAGCCCCTCTCCCCCCACACACACTGTAATCAGCCCTTCTCCCCCCCACACTGTAACCAGCCCCTCTCCCCCCCCCCCCACACACACTGTAATCAGCCCCTCTCCCCCCCACACACTGTAATCAGCCCCCTCCCCCCCACACACTGTAATCAGCCCCTCTCCCCCCCCACACACTGTAATCAGCCCCTCTCCCCCCCCACACACTGTAATCAGCCCCTCTCCCCCCCCCCCACACACTGTAATCAGCCCCTCTACCCCCCCACACACTGTAATCAGCCCCTCTCCCCCCCTCACTCTGTAATCAGCGCCTCTACCCCCCCACACACATTGTAATCAGCCCCTCTCCCCCCCCGACCCCCACACACTGTAATCAGCCCCTCTCCATCCCCCCCACACACTGTAATCAGCCCCTCTCCCCCCCCCACACACTGTAATCAGCCCCTCTCCCCCCCACACACACTGTAATCAGCCCCTCTCCCCCCACACACACTGTAATCAACCCCTCTCCCCCCCCACACACACTGTAATCAGCCCCTCTCCCCCCACAAACACACTGTAATCAGCCCCTCCCCCCCCCACACACTGTAATCAGCCCCTCTCCCCCCCACACACTGTAATCAGCCCCTCTCCCCCCCACACACTGTAATCAGCCCCTCTACCCCCCCACACACACTGTAATCAGCCCCTCTCCCCCACACACACTGTAATCAGCCCCCTCCCCCCCTCACTCTGTAATCAGCCCCTCTCCCCCCCCACACACTGTAATCAACCCCTCTCCCCCCCCACACACTGTAATCAGCCCCTCTCCCCCACACACACCGTAATCAGCCCCTCTCCCCCCACACACTGTAATCAGCCCCTCTACCCCCCCACACACTGTAATCAGCCGCTCTCCCCCCCCACCCACTGTAATCAGCCCCTCTACACCCCCCACACACTGTAATCAGCCCCTCTCCCCCACACACACACTGTAATCAGCCCCTCTACCCTCCCATACACTGTAATCAGCCCCTCTCCCCCCCACACACACTGTAATCAGCCCCTCTCCCCCCCACACACTGTAATCAGCCCCTCTCCCCCCCACACACACTGTAATCAGCCCCTCTCCCCCCACACACACTGTAATCAGCCCCTCTCCCCCCCTCACTCTGTAATCAGCCCCTCTCCCCACACACACTGTAATCAGCCCCTCTCCCCCCCCCCACACACTGTAATCAGCCCCCCTACACCCCCCACACACCGTAATCAGCCCCTCTCCCCCCCACACACTGTAATCAGCCCTTCTACCCTCCCACACACACTGTAATCAGCCCCTCTCCCCCCCCCACACACTGTAATCAGCCCATCTCCCCCCCACACACTGTAATCAGCCCCTCTCCCCCCCCCCACACACTGTAATCAGCCCATCTCCCCCCACACACACTGTAATCAGCCCCTCTCCCCACACACTGTAATCAGCCCCTCTACACCCCCCACACACTGTAATCAGCCCCTCTCCCCCCCACACACTGTAATCAGCCCCTCTACCCCCCACACACACCATAAGTAGCCCCTCTACCCACCCACACACACTGTAATCAGCCCCTCTCCCCACACACTGTAATCAGCCCCTCTACCCTCCCACACACACTGTAATCAGCCCCTCTCCCCCCCCACACACTGTAATCAGCCCATCTCCCCCCCACACACTGTAATCAGCCCATCTCCCCCCCACACACTGTAATCAGCCCCTCTACCCCCCACACACACCATAATTAGCCCCTCTACCCCCCCACACACACTGTAATCAGCCCCTCTCCCCACACACTGTAATCAGCCCCTCTCCCCACACACTGTAATCAGCCCCACTCCCCCCTACACACACTGTAATCAGCCCCTCTCCCCACACACACACTGTAATCAACCCCTTCCCCCCCACACGCTGTAATCAACCCCTTCCCCCCCCCACACACTGTAATCAGCCCCTCGCCCCACACATTGTAATCAATCTCTCTCCCCCTCCCCCACACACTGTAATCAACCCTTCTCCCCCCACACCGTAATCAGCCCCTTCCCCTCATCCATCCCCCCTTCGCCCTGTACACATCGGTTAACTAATTGGTGGCAGCTATCAGGAAGGCACAGCTGCTCTGACAGCTTGAGCCCACAAGCCTTGGGCCAATGTGTGGCATCATCCCTGCAGGTGATTATTAAATGATCTTGAGATTAAGGTTGTCAATACCAAGTTTGAGCCCATTTCATAGAATCATTGAATCTACAGTGCAGAAGGAGGCCATTTGGCCCATCGAGCCTGTAGTGACAACAATCCTACCTGTTCCTATCCCCATAACCCCACCTATTTACCCTCCTATTCCCCCTGACATCACGGCCAATCAACCTAACCCGCACATCTTTGGAGGAAACCGGAGCACCCGGAGGAAACCCAAGCAGACACGGGCAGAATGTGCAAACTCCACACAGACAGCGACCCGAGGCCAGAATTGAACCCGGGTCCCTGGCGCTGTGAGGCAGCAGAGCTAACCACTGTGCCACTGTGCCGCCCTTGAAAGATTCAATGGGGGAAGAATGAAATACTTTTCCATGGGACAAGTTTATTTCTGCACTTTGATAATGTAGCAATAAAGTGCAGATCACAACTCAGAGGGAGAGACCGAGTGATGAGCAAGACAAGCGCAGAGCCAGGTACCACCTGGATCTCAGAGCTGAGGTGGGGCAAAGTCTCAGAAGAGGGAGAGCCCATTTACTTTACTGTTTGTGTGACACTAACTGGGGTAATGACCCCCAGTTTGAGAAATGCTGCTTTAATAACATGCAACTTCAATGTATCAGCATCCTCTTTTGTGCCACTTTATCAGACAGTTCTTGAAAATTTGTAACCAGTCCACTGGAAGTTTGAAGTTCTCTTTTGTGCTTTAATTTGAATTATCCAATAATTTAGTTTAAGTAATACAAATATCACAACATTGTGAAAATTTTGCGCTAAAACAAGATTTGAATTAAATATTTTTGAATTAATAGTAAGGAAGAAAGAATGTGCATTTATATAGTGTTTTGCATGTCTCCAGTATGTCTCAAAGTACCCCACTGCTAATTAAGCACATTACAATGAAAGCAACATGGTAATGTAACCAACTACAATTCCTTAATCAATATTTACCCCTATTTCTTAAAAAAACACTATTAAAGTTTGTCATTAATGACGTGGCTTTCCGAAATCTGTCCGGATGTTTTTACAAGATGCAAATTTTTATGTTATTTATTATAAGCTGAGGAGGCAATATGAAATGATCAGCAAACGGTTTCATAGAATCCCTACAGTGCAGAAGGAGGCCATTTGGCCCATCAAGTCTGCACTGAGAACAATCCCACCCAGGCCCTATCCCCGTAACCCCACATATTTACCCTGCTAATCCACCTGACACTAAGGGGCAATTTAGCATGGCCAATCAACTAACCTGCACATCTTAGGAATGGTGGAGGAAACCGGAGCACCCGAAGGAAACCCACGCAGACATGGGGAGAACGTGCAAACTCCACTACAGATAGTGACCCGAGCCAGGAATCGAACCTGGGTCCCTGGCGCTGTGAGACAGTAGTGCTTAATGTTGGACTGAAACCGTGAAACCTCACGGTGTCCAAAATCAATGCTGATGACTGACCATTTCAGACAGCATCCTCACCACCGGTGGAATGGGGGAGGGTATGGGGGTTGGGGGGTGGTCTCTTTTGCTGATGGGTCAGGACACACCTGGGAGTGCCCTGGGTGGTTGGCAGAAATATATAGGCTGGAATTCTCTGACATTGTCTGTGGCTGGGATTCTCCAGTCCCGCCACAGTGAATGGAACTTTGGCTGGGCGCCAAATTCTCTGTTTTCGCTGGCCGCGGTGGCAAGGAGAACAAAGTTAGAAAATCCTGCCCATGATTCTGTGAGTGCAGCTAAGTCAGGGCGGTGCTTGACTGCAATATTGACTTCATCATCAGACCTCAGATGTTGATGAGGACGAATTTGTAAGATTTACTCAGCTGTGATTGCCAGAATCTTGGACTAGTTTTATGCCTGGATCATAGTTGATAGGTCCATCCAATATTTTTCTCATGATTCCATTCTATAGTAGTTGTTCTACAATTGAATAACTTTCCGGTTCCCTTTGTAGGGCAATAAGTGTCACTCACATATTATGGGATTGGATTCATATGTAGGGCAAATCGGGTAAGGTTCCCTTTCTGACGAGCATTAATCAGGCAGAACAATTTAAATGACATTCTGACAGTTTTAATAGTGCTGTCCCATAAAAGATCAGTTTATGGAATTTGTTTTCACAACTTTTCATAGTGGGATTTGAACCCACTTTCCAATCCAATGCCAATAACCATGTTATGCAACAAGACCATGAGGCATCATTTTAATCAAGTAGAGAATTCAGCAAGAGGAAATACAAGAGAATCCTTGGGATGAAAGCAGTGGACTCAGTTCTTTGGAGTGAAGAATTTGGAATCAGAAGATCAATGGAGGGACAGTGGTTTATATAATGGAGTAAATTAAACAGATTTACCTTCTCTGGCTGTGTTTGCTTCAAGCAAAGTAAATATCGTCTAATACATGGTGTCAGCAAAAATAGATTTAGAATATCCAAGGGACGGCATGGTGACACAGTGGTTAGCACTGCTGCCTCGCAGCGCCAGGGACCCAGGTTCAACTCCAGCCTCAGGTCACTGTCTGTGTGGAATTTGCATGTTCTCCCTGTGTCTGCGTGGGTTTCCTCCGGGTGCTCCGGTTTCCTCCCACAGTCCAAAGATGTGCTGGTTAGGTTGATTGGCCATGCAAAATTGTCCCTTAGTGTCAGGGGGACTAGCAGCGTAAATACATGGGGTTACTGGGATAGAGTCTAGGTGGAATTGTTGTTGGTGCAGGCTTGATGGGCTGAATGGCCTCCTTCTGCACAGTAGGGATTCTATGAAGTTATTCTCTTTTAACAGTTATATGATGTGACCTATGGAGATAAAGCTTCAAAATTACAGTTTTAGAATTGCTAATTCTCCTGTCTTGTACGCTCCGCTACTGCTGCCAGTGAGAATGAAGAATCTGGTGCTCAGCCAAATTTCTGTTCGGAGCAGTGGGACCAGATAATCCCAGCCGCGAGCGAGGTCAGAGAATTCTGGCAACATGGATTAGAGTGAGGAAAAATTTCTGCGCTTTTTAACAATAACGATAATCTTCACCGCCTCAAAGACAGGAGGTTTCCAAAAATAGTTTGCCAATGAGATTCAACTGCTAAAACTGGTTGCACATTTGATATAATCTTTGATATTATTCAGCGTTAAAGGCTGCCTATGCTGCAACTATTGTTCTTCAGTCATATGATAGCATCACGACATCAACACAAGCCCATCTGAATTTCAGACTGGAACCTGAAATGCTGGCATGTTGCAGCCCGTTTAAAATCTGAACATTCCGCATCAGAAACATTAGTTGGATATATTTGAAAGTACTCACAGACTATTGCAACCTCACCCATGCTTTAAAGTTCCTTCATTATCCAGTGTCGAATGGTTTGCTCACTAAGCATAGAACAATTCAGTTAGAGTTCAGGTGGCACCATAAACTGTAAGAGCAAAGTCTGAATGGTTTATAATAATAATCTGAATAGTAAAATTAGATACTGCTGTGTAATCATACACTATAAATCTTATGAACAGTTTAACGTACACTGTTAATCCACGGGATGACTTTCTGTTTAGTTTTGGACTGGCTTTCTGCTGATGGCAACAGCCTATATGTTTCTTGCCTGTGATGTGTCTCACAAAAGGATTATCAACTGTGAGATCATTACTGTAATCTTACAAAGAACGAATTGGCAGCTCATTGTAAGGAAATTCTATGACCCAGTTGTTTAATTTGCAGTTGATGAGAGGGAATGCGTGGTAGCTAACTCTGCTGATGACGCCAAGATAAGTAGGGAAATAAATTGTCAGGCGGAGGTAGAGAATCTGCGAAGGGATATGGACAAGTGGGCAAAAATTTGCAAGAAGGAGTATCGTGTGGGAAAATACCAGCCTGTCCACTTTGACAGGAAGACTAGAAAGGCAGATTATTATTTGAATGGAAAGAAATTGCCGAACTCAGTGGTAGAGAGAGAAATGGAGTTGAGACCAAAAAAGGATCAGTTACGATCTTATCAAATGTGGAGCAGGTTCCAAGGAGCAAATGACCAACCCCTGTTCCTAAGCCTGATGTTCCGATAATTCACCGCCAACTTTCACCCAGAATGGGGCCTACATTCAACATCAACAGCCCTGCTTTCCAGGCCTAATAGGATGCAACAATGCCCAATTTGGCATTGGGATGTCTCACTCCAACTATGCATTTATTCAGGCCACTACTAAACTTATTGGTTTATTTTTCAGGCAAACGGATCCCTTAATGAGGGGCTGAATGCCTGCTATAGGTCCCTTGCCAAAACTGATTGATAACAAACAGCAGAAGCTGAATCTGCTGCACCTTGGATTCTTCAGAACCCCTTGAGTTTGCCAACGATTGGTACCTATACTTTATAATACTCCTGTTAAGAGCCTGAGGACATTTCATTACTTTAAAAGTGCTACATAAATATTTGTTGTTGTATTTTCAAAAATATCAGAAATTGTTCATTGGAACAGGAGTGGTCCCTTGACTCCATATGCTTGTGATCAGACGGGCCTTTACATTACCTCCCTGTACCTACCCTAACCCTGCTTTCCAGGCCTTACCTTCGGGTCACAGTCAATGGAAAAACAGCAGGAGCTGGAAACTCCAGTAAAGTATGTCAATGCGACCTCACATAATGTGCCTCCCGGTTGGGGAACGCTGGTTGCTGGTTGTGAACCCGAAAACAAATCTGAATCAATTTTCAACCTGTTACAGTCCCGTGTCTTCTCTTCCGCTTTGAGCTCCTTAATGATTAAATACAAAGTTTCATAACATAGCAACTCTGGCTCCCAATTGTTATAAACTTCAGACTAAACACAATTTAAGCATCAAGTGTTTTGCTAAACATGCATTTTGTCTGTTACGTTTGACTTGTTAGAGTTTAGGATTGTGGGGTTACATGTTTGCACTTTTTAGAAGCAGGAGAATGCTAAACAATTGTTGACACTTACATCTGAACAAGTCCTTGGCTTGTACCAGAATCATAGGCATGTACCAGGCATGTAGATAGGCTGGAAAATTGGGCGGGGATCCTGGATTCAGGATTCAATCCTGGACCGGGGAGCGGCGCGGGCTTGGAGGGCCAAAGGGCCTGTTCCTGTGCTGTATTGTTCTTTGTTCTATAATAGGTTGGATTTTATTGCACAGTTAAGCTGGGAGCTGGGAGGCCCAGTAGTGCTGGGGAGATCCAGAAAATCTGTCCAAGGCTTTTTAACCCAACAATTGCGTTAATATCTAATTTCCAGGCTACCTGTCCAATTAACTTCAGTGGCTTTGATGACAACCTGCAGGTGACCCCGACTCCAGTATTTGAAAGGAATACTCCAAATATGCAAGTTGAAGCAGTTGTACAAACCTGCATGGTGCCATGCTTGTGAATCAATGCAGGAAGTGTTTCAATGACATAAGCAGGGCAGCAAATGTTAGAGCAATGGCCCAAAGTCTTACACCGTGGTGTGCACATCACTTCAACCCCTCATTCTGCCCTCTGGAGAAGGGAGAGTGCTATCACTGACAAAACGGGAGGGGATGATCTTGAGTCCGTGTTCTCTATCCATGGGAATGACAGTGAGGGCTTTAGATCTGGTGAAACCCAAAAGTCGCAAATCTCGCTGGCAAGATTGCGGTCGCTGATTATCACTGCCCCTCGCCAGCGACATAATCAGATTCACACCCATAACAGGTGGAGAAGGTAGTGAAGGCAGCATATGGCATGCTTGCCTTTATAGGACGGGGCATAGAGTATGAAAGTTGGGGTCTGATGTTGCGGTTGTATAGAACGTTGGTTCGGCCGCATTTGGAATACTGCGCCCAGTTCTGGTCGCCACACTACCAGAAGAATGTGGAGGCTTTAGAGAGAGTACAGAGGAGGTTTACCAGGATGTTGCCTGGTATGGAAGGGCTTAGTTATGAGGAGAGATTGGGTAAACTGGGGTTGTTCTCACTGGAAAGACGGAGGATGAGGGGTGACCTAGTAGAGGTGTATAAAATTATGAAAGGCATAGATAGGGTGAATGGTGGGAAGCTTTTTCCCAGGTCGGTGGTGACGTTCACGAGGGGTCATAGGTTCAAGGTGAGGGGGGGGAGGTTTAACATGGATATCAGAAGGACATATTTTACGCAGAGGGTGGTGGGGGCCTGGAATGCGCTGCCGGGCAAGGTGGTGGAGGCGGCCACACTGGGAACGTTTAAGACTTATCTAGATAGCCACATGAACGGAGTGGGAATGGAGGGATACAAAAGAATGGTCTAGTTTGGACCAGGGAGTGGCGCGGGCTTGGAGGGCCGAAGGGCCTGTTCCTGTGCTGTATTGTTCTTTGTTCTTTGTTATAACGGGCATGTACCTAATTTTAACATATTTTAATAAATGCAAATATTCAGATGATCCTCGCCATATATTCCCCCCAGGCATATTTAGATTTACAACAGCTTCACCCAGATGTGCACCTGTTTTGGGGATCCCCGGGGGTGTAAAGGTGAGTATAGTCCTCCCTGGGGTAGAGGGACATGGCCAGCCAGTATCTTGGCACTGCCCCTGACATTGCCTTATGGTACTGCTGGGTTGGCATCATGCCAACTTGTGCCAGGGGACAGTGCCTGGTGTGGGCCCTAGTGGGAGCCTCATGGGGCGGGGGTTTCTCATTTTTTCATGATGGTGGGAATGGGGGGGGCGCAGTCATGGGAATTGAGGATGCTAACAGTGACCGTTTGGGTGCAGGGGATCCGATGCCAGTGATTTTCAGAGGGAAGTGGTGGTGCCAAGGGAGATATGCCAGCTCTGATTGTGCGGGTGTGGTTGGGGGAATGTCGGCTCTGATCAAAGGAGGTTGATGCCAGCTCAGATCGCGGGGAAGAATGTCGGCTCTGATTGTGGGGGGGAGGGGGGAGGGGGGATCCCCTGCGACCTCCATGGTGGGTTGGGGGTGGGGGGGGGGAAGTTATTTTTACAAAGGGCGCCCCAATCTCAGTGCAGCCGGGCTTGTCCGATGTGTTTAGGCTCCACCCCTCAACATGACAGCTGAAACACACCCACCTGTTTTTTTTTGATAAGGTGCCAGAAGATCTGCAGAGAAAGATGTTGGTTTTCAGTCAGACTCTGAGGGGGCGATCTTACTGGCTCGTCACGCCAGGGTAGCAAACTGGTAAGATTGTGAGAGAGGCAAAAAACCATGCTCGCGCCCAGTTTCGCATCTCTCTTGATGATACCAGCACTGAATTGCCTGCATTATTCTCATTGGTGAGGATCATGTATGGTCCCCCTGCAACGCGGACAGACATGATGGCCACACTGGTGGTACTAGAGGCCACTGAGGCCCCCTGGGTGGTCGAGGGCAGGGGCTTCACATGGGGCACTGCCAGCCTGAGAACCCTGGCAGTGCCAGCCTGGCACCCTGGAACTGCCCACTGGGCACCAGGCAGTGTCAAGGGGTGTGGCCTAAACCTCCACGACTTGCCTGGGCTTGCAAAATCTCACTAACTGTCCTGGCTGGAGACAATTCACACCTCTTTAACCTGTGTTTAACCCTCTCTCCACTCATATTGTCTGCACCTGTAAAGACTTGATTACCTGTTAAGACTCGCATTCCAACCATTATCTTGTAATTGAGTTTGTGTCTATATATGCCCTGTTTGTGAACCAAACTCTTCACTCACCTGATGAAGGGGCAACGCTCTGAAAGCTAGTGCTACCAAATAAACCTGTTGGACTTTAACCTGGTGTTGTGAGACTACTTACTGTGCCCACCCCAGTCCAATGCCAGCAACTCCACATCATAATTATATAACAAAATCACTCATCTAAGGTTTCCTCAGGCCCTACATGGAAGCACTTGTTGCTGTCATTCCAGATCCAACAACTGTCCTTGGAATCTCTTTCTGAGTGTCAAGAACTGAGGGTCCGCATGTCTCTATTGGCAGCACACTCCCCTCTGGGTCAGAAGGTTGTGGGTGCAAGGCCCACTTCAGAACTTGAACACTAAAGTCAAGGTTTAACTTCCAGTGTAGGGCTAAGGGTGCTTTTAAAATTTTTTTTCATGGGATGTGGGCATCGCTGGCTGTGCCAACATTTATTGCCCATCCCTGAGGGCATTTAAGAATCAACCAGATTGCTGTGGCTCTGGAGTCACATGTAGGCCAGACCAGGTAAGGATGACAGATTTCCTTCCCTAACGGACATTAGTGAACCAGATGCATTTTTAAAGTTAAAGATTATTTATTAGTCACAAGTAAGGCTTACATTAATACTGCAATGAAGTTACTGTGAAATTCCCCCAGTCGCCACACTTCGGCGCCTCTTCGGGTCAATGCACCTAACCAGCATGTCTTTCAGATTGTGGGAGGAAACTGGAGCATCAGAGGAAATCCACACAGACACGGGGAGAACATGCAAACTCCACACAGACAGTGATCCCAGCCGGGAATCGAACCCAGGTTCCTGGTGCTGTGAAGCAGCAGTGCTAACCACTGTGCCACCGCTTACAACAATTGGCAATGGTTTCATGGTTATCATTAGACTTTTAATATCAGATTTTTATTGAATTCAGATTCGAACCCAGTTTCCCAGAGTCTCTGGATTACTAGTCTAGTGACAATACCACTACACCACTGCCTCCCCATTATTTCTTCTTCTAATGTAAATAAAGTTATCCTCCCGAATCTCAATCTATTGTTCAGGTATCTGATACTGGATATCAGATGAGCAGTTCTTTGCTGTATCTTTTCCAGTGCATGTTATCTTTCCCATAATATTTTGACTGAATTGTATATATGCTGTAGATGGGGATGAACCAATACCCAGTAGGTGCTCAGTATCACCTCCTGTAACTTGTTTTATGTACCTCTAAATTTATTTTCCCCAGAGAACTTTTTCTGGGATTAGATCATGCTTGTCTACACTGAAACCGCTTGCTGTCCAATAATCAATGTAGTACTTTTTCTGTCATTGTAGAACTTCTTGGCTGAGATCCCACTGCTGCATTGACTTTCATTGAACAGGCTTGCTTTTCATGCCAGGTGATTCTTAGAACTGCTTGCCAAACAACTGCTGAACTTAGTGCATTGTTGACACATTTAGCCTACTGTGTGGGAGGACTATCCAGCACTTTATAACCTTGCACAATGATTCCATTGTAACTCTGTCATTGGATTTCTCAGTTGGCTATGCCAAGATAAGGTCATTTCACTTGAAGCTCTGTATCCCAACTATCTGATCCGGTATTCTCTAAACTCATTATTGATATTTGCTTTGAGAATCATATTACACATTTTAACAGTGCCACCAAATTAATTGCTGGAACGTCTCACTGAGTTTAAAAATAGTAGGGCATTTTGATTGCCCATTCTGCACACACAACTTTTGCAGTATGTCCCTGACAACATGATTCCTAACTTGGAGGTGTGACTGATAGAGAGGATGATACCAATAAACTGCAACAGGACATAGATAGGCTGACAGAATAGGCAGACAAGTAACAGGTGGAATTGAATACAGAGAAGAGTGTGGTGATGCACTTTGGCTGAAGGAATAGGAGGAGACTTTTTATATTAAGTAGCACAGTTTGAAAAAATGTACAGGGACAGAAGGACTGGGGTCCATGTGTGTAGATCTTTGTGGGGTGGCAACACATTTGACAGGGCAGTTAGCAAAGCAGATGGGATCTAGGGCTTTATAAATAGGGATACCAAGTGAAAAGGAAGGAAGTTATGTTGAATCTGTATAAAGCTCTGATAAGACCACAACTAAAATATTGTACCCTGTTCTGGTCACCACTCTTTAGGAAGCATGTGAGTTTCTTTGGAAGAGTGCAGAAGTGATTTACCAAAAAAATGGTTCCAGGGATTGTAGCAACAAAGTTAGCTTGGAATGGCTGGGATTATTTTCTTTGGAGCAAAGATTGAGGAGAGATTATATAGAGGTGTACATGTACAGGCCAATTTTGATGGTATCAGGCAGGAACTTCTAAAAGTTAATTGGGGGAGTCTGTGGGAAGGCAAAGGGATGTCTGGTAAGTGGGAGGCTTTCAAAAATGTGTTAACCAGGGTTCAGGGTAAACACATTCCTCTTAGAGTGAAGGGCAAGGCTGGAAGAAGTAGGGAACCCTGGATGACTCGGGATATTAAGGTGGAATTGAATAAAGAGAAGTGTGGTGATGCACTTTGGTGAGGCCCTGGTCAAGAAGAAGAAGGAGGCATATGACATGTATAGGCAGCTGGGATCAAGTGAATCCCTTGAAGAGTATAGGGAGTGTAGGGCATGAGATTGTTTTGGCAGATAAGGCAAAGGAGAATCCAAAGAGCTTCTACAAATACATAAAGGCCAAAAGAGTAACTAGGAAGAGAGTAGGGCCTCTTAAGGATCAACAAGGTCATTTATGTGCGGATCCACAAGAGATGGGTGAGATCCTAAATGAATATTTCTCATCGGTATTTACTGTTGAGAAAAGCATGGATGTTAGGGAACTTGGGAATATAAATAGTGATGTTTTGAGGAGTGTACATATTACAGAGAAGGAGGTGCTGTAAGTCTTAGAGTGCATCAAGGTAGATAAATCCCCGGGACCTGATGAAGTGTATCCAGGACATTGTGGGAGGCTAGGGAGGAAATTGCGGCTCCCCTCGCAGAGATATTTGAATCATCGATAGTCACAGGTGAGGTGCCTCAAGATTGGAGGGTGGCAAATGTTGTACCTTTGTTTAAAAAGAGCTGGAGGGAAAAGCCTGGGAACAACAGGCCAGTGAGCCTCACATCTGTGGTGGGTAAGTTGTTGGAAGGTATTTTGAGAGAGAGGATCTACAGGCATTTAGAGACACAAGGACTGATTAGGAACAATCAGCATGGCTTTGTGAGTGGAAAATCATGAATCACAAATTTGATTGAGTTTTTTGAAGGGCTAACCAAGGAGGTAGATGAGTGCAGTTGATGTTGTCTACATGCACTTTAGCAAGGCCTTTGACAAGGTACTGCATGGGTAGGTTGTTGCATATGGTTAAATCTCACAGGATCTAGGGTGAGGTAGCTAAATGGATACAAAATTGGCTTGATGACAGAAGCCAGAGGGTGGTTGTAGAGGGTTGTTTTTCAAACTGGAGACCTGTGACCAGTGGTGTGCCTCAGGGATCGGTGCTGGGTCCACTGTTATTTGTCATTTATATAAATGATTTGGATGAGAATATAGGAGGTATAGTTAGTAAGTTTGCAGATGACATCAAGATTGGTGATATAGTGGACAGTGAAGAAGGTTATCTTGGATTGCAACGGAATCTTGATCAATTGGGCCAGTGGGTTGACGAATGGCAGATAGAGTTTAATTTAGATAAATGCGAGGTGATGTATTTTGGTAGATTAAACCAGGGCAGGACTTACTCAGTTAATGGTAGGGCATTGGGGAGAGTTACAGAACAAAGAGATCTAGGGATACAGGTTCATAGCTCCTTGAAAGTGGAGTCACAGGTGGACAGAGTGGTGAAGAAGGCATTCAGCATGCTTGGTTTCATTGGTCAGAACATTGAATACAGAAGTTGGGGCGTCTTGTTGAAGTTGTACAAAACATTGGTAAGGCCACACTTGGAATACTGTGTACAGTTCTCGTCACCCTATTATAGAAAGGATATTATAAACTAGAAAGAGCGCAGAAGAGATTTAGTAGGATGCTACCGGGACTTGATGGTTTGAGCTATAAGAAGAGGCTGGATAGACTGGGACTTATTTCTCTGGAGCGTAGAAGGCTCAGGGGTGATCTTGCAGAGGTCTATAAAATAATGAGGGGCATAGGTCAGCTAGATAGTCAATATCTTTTCCCAAAGGTAGGGGAGTCTAAAACTAGAAGACATAGGTTTAAGGTGAGAGGGGAGAGATACAAAAGTGTCCAGAGGGGCAATTTTTTCACACAGAGGGTGGTGAGTGTCTGGCACAAGCTGCCAGAGGTAGTAGTAGAGGTGGGTACAATTTTGTCTTTTAAAAAGCGTTTAGACAGTTACATGGGTAAGATGGGTTTAGAGGGATATGGGCCAAATGCGGGCAATTGGGACTCTCTTAGGGGTTTTAAAAAAAAGAGTGGCATGGACAAGTTAGGCCGAAGGGCCTGTTTCCATGTTGTAAACCTCTATGACTCTATGTTTGGGAAAGCGTTAGAGGGCCGAAGGGCCTGTTTCCTGTGCTGTACTGTTCTTATAAGGTAGAAGCTGTTCCCGTTAGTTGATGGTGTAAGGGTTAAGTGGTTTTGGGCAAGAGTTGCAGAGGTGAAGTGAGGAAGAACGTTTTTATGCAGTGAGTGGTAATGATGTGGAACTCACCTGTCTACAAATGTGAAGGAAATGGAGATGATGAATGATTTCAAAAGGAGATTGGATAGGCACTTGAACAAAATAAACTTGAAAGGCTATGGGATAGAGCGAGGGTTTGGGACTGACTGGATTGCTCTATCGAGAGATGACATGGACTCAATGGGCCAAATGGCCTCCTTCTTTGCCATAATGACCCTATGAAAACAGTCACATGAGGGCTGATTTTTATTTCTCAAAGGGATCGGATGGGTAGGAGCTGAAATGAATGGATCCTCGACAGTATGGGCTCCAGAGGGGTCTTAATTATTGGATTTTATCTGTGTAGACCCTTGCCTAAATCAGCTGGAAATGCTAGCTGATCAGTGGGACAGAGCAGAATTTTTAACACCGGAGGACACAGCTGGGATTACAAAGGAATGGACACTATCTGCGGTCAGATGAATGGTTGAGACGACAGGAGATATTTTTTATTTTCATTGGGCTGAAAATCTTAAAGTTGACCCAATGGATACAATTGGCATTCCTTTAAAGTCGAGCCAGAATGATGAATATGATCTTGCAGCTTTTCAATGCTCACCAAACTGCCTGATAGCATAATTGATACAGAGGCCTTTCACCTGTTCTAAGTCATGGATGCCCTAGATGCTGGATTCTATTTTGATCCGGCTTCCTTATGATTATTTTTATTGTTCCTCACAGAAACATCTCTGCTACATTTCTCAGTGTGGTGATTGTCCCTTTAAGGGAAACACAGCAGAGGAGGGCCACCTGACTCGAGGGACAAATTGGGGCTGAGAGTGGGTAATGGCCCTGGGGGGGTGGAGTCCTCTCTCTTGAGCAGAAGGCATCTGGAAGACATGTAAAAGGCACGTAGGGGCAGCCCAGGGACTGCCTGCCTTAGTACAGTTTTCCCTGATTAATAAAGACCCTTTGTGTTCCTGACAAAGTCTGTGAGTGTGCATCATTACACTTAGCAAATCAACAATTTTTTTTGACATTTGCACATGAATAGTTCTTAACTTTACAGCATTGCTTTTTTATTATTTTAACTGTTGGTACAATAGGATGTAGGAGAACAGTTCAGGGCATCAGTTTACAAATAAACTGTGGAATGTAACCAACCTTTTTGTTGAGGGAAAACTTCCTAAAATTACTATGCAAATCTCCAGAATATTCTTTTCCCCTGACAATTCCACTATGTAACTGTAGGCTACTGGTATTATCAGAGACCCCCCCCACCCCACTCCCCCCCCCCCCCCCCCCCACCCCACTCCCCCCCAACCCCACTCCCGCCCATCAACCTTAGCCCCAGTAGCTCAAAAGTCATTGTATTGCATGGAGCATTTGATCAACTCGATTTATATCTGTCTTGGCCGTTCACTCCCTGCTGCTGTTGCCAGTGAGGATGGAGAATTTGGTGCTTAGCCAAATCTCCATTCACTGCAGTGGGACCAGAAAATCCCACCAGCTTGAATGGACGGAAAATTCTGCCCTAAACCTTTCAATCCCAGACCCAACTCGATCCCTCTTGAATTCTTAGTTTCACTGATATTACAATTGTTGCACATTTCTGAAAAATAGTTCGATGGAAATTTACATCTTAAATCAGATTTGACTGATGGGGTGCTGAAGCAATGAACTAGAACAACACATGGTGCGATAGCAAGGGAGGGACAACTGAAGTAGGATAACAGAAAGGGCACATTTTGAATTTGCCCAGTGCCTCCACTCTTGATTCTTTATATTTGTTTATGGGATGTGGGCCAGTTCTTATTGTCTATCTTTAACAACTGAGTCGTTTCCTGGGCCATTTCCAATAGCAGTTAAGTGTTAACCACATTGTTGTGGGTGTGGTGTCATACATAGAACTTATAAGATCTTTTCTTCATCTAAAGAGTATTTGTGAACAATATGGATTCTTCCATCAATCTTCTAGCTTCATGGTAAGTATTCTACTGATACTAGTTTTTACTCTAGACCGTTGTAATTAACTGAATTTAAATGCCCCAGCTGCTGGAGTGGGATTTAATTTCATATCTCCTGATCGTTAATCCTGGCCTCTGGATTACAAGTCCAATGACATTGCCACTATACCATCACAATCCTTTAGCCAAACTGGGATGGCACAGTGCAACTTGGAGATCTGACTTCTCTTGAAGGGGAGAGTGATAAATTAGAGAAAGGAACCATCACTAGCCCACTATCACATACCTGTTAGCAGATAAAGTAGCATTGATAGGATAAAGGTTAGTTGTAGATCTCCTTGGCTGTAGGTAGGGCAGAGCTTGAGGATCCTGAGATGATAGCAATTATCTTTATAAAAAAGCAACAAGTGTCCGCATGGGTTTCCTCCGGGCGCCCCAGTTTCCTCCCACAGTCCAAAGATGTGCAGGTTAGGTTGAGTGGCTATGCTAAATTGCCCCTTAGTGTTAGGGGGATTATCAGAGTAACTACACGGGGTTACGGGGATTGGGCCTGGGTGGGATTGTTGTTGGTGCAGACACAATAGTCCGAATGGCCTCCTCTGCACTGTAGGGATTCTATTCTATGATTCTAAGTTGATACCTTGCGTGTACACTGTGATCTCTTAAAAGGACACACTTCATTGCTCATCTTTGATACTGTTTGTAAGTTTCATATTTAATTTGAACTCCTCTTTAATATTATATTGAATTCATCCTTTACAGTGGAATCACTTACACAATTGAAAGCTCAGGTGAAATTTGATAGCTTTTGTCCTTATATCATCCAAATGCTTATTCTAATATCTTTATGGTCATGAGTGGTAACAAACGATTAACGTCTTGGTTAAAGTATGAGCCGGAATTTTCCGGTCATTCACACTCACCGCCACTGCAAGCGAAGACAGAGAATTTGGCACTCAGCCAAATCTCCGCTGGAAAATTCTGGCCATAGAGTTTTACAGCACAGAAAGAGACTCTTCAGCCACCTTGTCTGCGCTGGCCATCAAGAACCTACCTATTCTAATCCCATTTTTCAGCCCTTGGTCCATAACCTTGTGTGCTATAGTGTGTCAAGTGCTCATCTAAATGCTTCTTAAACAATGTAAGGATTCCTGTCTAAACCACCCTTTCAGTCAGTAAGTTCTAGATTCCCATCACCCTCTGAGTGAAAAAGGTTTTCCTCAAATCCCCTCCAAATCTCCTACCCCTTAAATTTCTGCAAAATACTGCAGATGCTGCAAATCTGAAATAAAACTAGAAAATGCTGGAAATAATTCAGTCGGTGGAGAAGCAGAATTTTCCCAAAACAAAGTGTCATAACGGTGAGAATACCAAAATAATCCATGCCACTCTGTCAGGCGCTGTCTGGACTGCAATCGACCTACACTTAGGGGGGAATTTTCCAGTCCTGCCTGCCACAGGAATCATAGCAGGCGGGGAGTGGACCATGAAAAGGTCTGTTGACCTTGGGCGGGATTTTCCGGTTTTGGGGCGAGCGTGGCCATAAAATCCTTAGTCATTTTTTGGGAGAGTGGTGAGATTCGTGCCGTTTCTGGGGTGGAGTTGGGGGGGGTAAACTCATCAGTAAGCCTGGCAGCAAAGCGCTCGGGCACCGTTTTGTAAGAGCACACTGACCTCACAGTGTACTGGGAAACCTCTTTCCCCCCTCCCTCCACAGACATCGGGAGCCCCCTATCGACAGCGGCTTGTTTCCCCACCCCCTCCCCAACATGGATCTCTGGCATCAGGACATTGGATCCCTCCCAATGGGTCTCCCTTCGTGATCTCTGATATGTCCCCCAACATACCTCCTTTCATACTCTGCCCCTGCATGACCCCTGCTGCATGACCCTCCCCGCACGGCCCCCCTGCATAGCCCCTCATCATCGCCCCTCCATCATGGCTTGCCCTGTCATAGCCCCCAAACAGGCCCCATCCCCATGGCAGTGCCCAACTAGCACTACCAGAGTGCCAGGTAGGTACTGCCAGGTGGGCACTGCCTGATGAGCATTATCCAGCATTGTCCCTGGCCATCTGGAGGCTTCAAAGGCTTCCGAGCATCCTGGCATGAACATTGCGCCTGGCGTCCGCTGGTGCAGACCAGCAGTGATTCTCACTGGTCTCATGCCGTACCCGCGGGTCAGAGATCCCAGGAACTGGGAGAATCGGGCGTCAAATGGGTTAAGTATATTTAAATACTTCTTTAAATATTTCCTAATCAGCCTTACACCCTTTGAATAGGCCCAGTAGGCCCACATGCTATTTTCTGGGATCCGCACGGTCTGTGCCGGCTGCAGTGAGATCAGAAAATTGCTCCCTTTTAACAAGACCTTTACATGGTCACTAATACGATAGACCGTTGATTAAGAACTTGCAAAGAAGCACTCGAATAGCAAGTTCATGGTAAACTTTCACACGGAAAACTCACTGAGTTTGGAAACTAAACGAGGACATTTGTAGAACCGACACACCGATGGACAAAATAATACCACGGAATTTTCTCTGAGATCCATTCTGTTATGCTACTACAAAGCACTCCATCTAGTGGCTTAATAATGGTTCTTTTTGCATTTAAATACTGAGGTAAATAATTTGAGTGCCGATGCATTTAAAACCAGAATTCAAATTCAAGCTTTTCATTACATTAGCCTGGAACTCTATTGCTACGAATCATATGCACCCCACTAAATTAGACAACCTAGTTTATTGGTAGGAGTTAACCTGCTTAAAAATGCAAAACATAAATCTGACAATTCCATTCTCAATGTAATTCACAGCAAATCAGTTAAAGTGAGTCTGGGCTAGAGACTTGGATTTGGAGCAGCTGGGTTTTCTTGATTTGATTTGATTTATTCTTATCACATGTATTAACATATAGTGAAAAATATTGATTCGTGCACGCTATACAGACAAAACATACCGTTCATAGAGAAGGAAACGAGAGAGTGGAGAATGTAGTGTTACAGTCATAGCTAGAGTGTAGAGAAAGATCAGCTTAATGCAAGGTAAGTCCATTCAAAAGTCTGACAGCAGCAGGGAAGAAGTTGTTCTTGAGTCAGTTGGTACATGACCTCAGACTTTGTATCTTTTTCCCAACGGAAGAAGGTGGAAGAGAGAATGTCCGGGGTGCATGGGGTCCTTTATTATGTTGGCTGCTTTGCCGAGGCAGCGGGAAGTTAGACAGAGTCAATGGATGGGAGGCTGGTTTGCATGATGGATTGGGCTACATTCGCAACCTTTTGTAGTTCCTTGCAGTCTTGGGCAGAGCAGGAGCCATACCAAGAACAAAGAACAAAGAACAAAGAACAATACAGCACAGGAACAGGCCCTTCGGCCCTCCAAGCCCGCGCCGCTCCCCGGTCCAGGATTGAATCCTGAATCCAGGATCCCCGCCCAATTTTCCAGCCTATCTACATACCAATATCCTATCCACCGAGCTGTCCCCCACAGCTACGATGCTTTGTTCATTACAACCTATTAACTCACCCCCACCCCACCATTCCAGACCATGTGATCTCCAGGGAGAGGCGAAAACCCAGAGTGAAAAACCCCAGGGCCAATATGGGGAAAAAAAAATCTGGGAAATTCCTCTCCGACCCCCTGAGGCGATCGAAACGAGTCCAGAAGATCACAATGGCCCTGATCGGAAAATGCTTCCCAACCCTAGTCATTTCCACTTCCACGAGAAACAAGGAACAATTAGCCCGCGCCGCTCCCTGGTCCAAACTAGACCACTCTTTTGTATCCCTCCATTCCCACTCCGTTCATATAGCTGTCTAGATAAGTCTTAAACGTTCCCAGTGTGTCCGCCTCCACCACCTTGCCCGGCAACACATTCCAGGCCCCCACGACCCTCTGTGTGAAATAGGTCCTTCTGATATCTGTGTTAAACCTCCCCCCCTTCACCTTGAACCTATGACCCCTCGTGAACATCACCACCGACCCGGGGAAAAGCTTCCCACCGTTCACCCTATCTATGCCTTTCATAATTTTATACACCTCTATTAAGTCTCCCCTCATCCTCCGTCTTTCCAAGGAGAACAACCCCAGTTTCCCCAATCTCTCCTCATAACCAAGCCCCTCCATACCAGGCAACATCCTGGTAAACCTCCTCTGTACTCTCTCCAAAGCCTCCACGTCCTTCTGGTAGTGTGGCGACCAGAACTGGACGCAGTATTCCAAATGCGGCCGAACCAACGTTCTATACATCTGCAACATCAGACCCCAACTTTTATACTCTATGCCCCGTCCTATAAAGGCAAGCATGCCACATGCCTTCTTCACCACCTTCTCCACCTGTGACGTCACCTTCAAAGATCTGTGGACTTGCACACCCAGGTCCCTCTGCGTCTCTACACCCTTTATGGTTCTTCCATTTATCGTGTAGCTCCTCCTTACATTATTCCCACCAAAATGCATCACTTCGCATTTATCAGGATTGAACTCCATCTGCCATTTCCTTGCCCAAATTTCCAGCCTATCTATATCCTTCTGTAGCCTCTGACAATGTTCCTCACTATCTGCAAGTCCTGCCAGTTTTGTGTCGTCCGCAAACTTACTGATCACCCCAGTTACTCCTTCTTCCAGATCATTTATATAAATCACAAACAGCAGAGGTCCCAATACAGAGCCCTGCGGTACACCACTAGTCACAGGCCTCCAGCCGGAAAAAGACCCTTCCACTACCACCCTCTGTCTTCTATGACCAAGCCAGTTCTCCACCCATCTAGCCACCTCCCCCTTTATCCCATGGGATCCAACCTTTTTCACTAGCCTACCATGAGGGACTTTGTCAAACGCTTTACTAAAGTCCATATAGACAACATCCACGGCCCTTCCTTCGTCAACCATTTTGGTCACTTCTTCAAAAAACACCACCAGGTTAGTGAGGCATGACCTCCCTCTCACAAAACCATGTTGACTATCGTTAATGAGTTTATTCCTTTCTAAATGCGCATACATCCTATCTTTAAGAATCTTCTCCAACAACTTCCCCACCACGGACGTCAAGCTCACCGGCCTATAATTACCCGGGTTATCCTTCCTACCCTTCTTAAATAACGGGACCACAATGGCTATCCTCCAATCCTCTGGGACCTCACCTGTGTCCAGTGACGAGACAAAGATTTGCGTCAGAGGCCCAACGATTTCACCTCTCGTCTCCCTGAGCAACCTTGGATAGATTCCATCAGGCCCTGGGGATTTGTCAGTCTTTATATTCTCTAACAAACCTAACACTTCCTCCTTTGTAATGGAGATTTTCTCCAACGGTTCAACACTCCCCTCCGAGACACTCCCAGTCAACACATCCCTCTCCTTTGTGAATACCGACGCAAAGTATTCATTTAGGATCTCCCCTACCTCTTTGGGCTCCAAGCATAAGTCCCCACTTTTGTCCCTGAGAGGTCCGATTTTTTCCCTAACAACCCTTTTGTTCCTAACGTATGAATAAAATGCCTTGGGATTCTCCTTAATCCTGTCTGCCAAGAACATTTCGTGACCCCTTTTTGCTCTCCTAATTCCCCGTTTGAGTATTTTCCTACTTTCATTGTACTCCTCCAGAGCTCCCTCCGTTTTTAGCTGATTGGACCTAACATACGCCTCTCTTTTCCTTTTGACCAGTCCCTCAATTTCCCTGGTTATCCACGGTTCCCTAATCCTACCCTTCCTATCCTTCTTTTTTACAGGCACATGCTTGTCCTGTAGCCCTAACAACCGTTCCTTAAAAGACTGCCACATACCAGATGTGGATTTACCCTCAAACAGCCTCTCCCAATCAAGAGCTGCCAATTTCTGCCTGATCCCAATAAAGTTAGCCTTCCCCCAATCCAACACCTTACCCTTGGGACACCACTCATCCTTTTCCATCACTATCCTAAAGCTAACAGAATTGTGGTCACTATTTGCCACATGTTCCCCAACCAAAACTTTGAAGACCTGACCGGGCTCATTCCCCAGGACCAGGTCCAGTATAGCCCCCTCTCTAGTTGGGCTGTCCACATATTGTTCCAACGAACCCTCCTGTACACATTTTACAAATTCCTCCCCATCCAGAGTCCCTGCCCTCAGCGATTTCCAGTCTATACCAGGGAAATTGAAGTCTCCCACTACAACAACCCTATATTTCCTGCACCTATCCAGTATCTCCTGACATATCCATTCTTCCACTTCCCTTGGGCTGTTGGGGGGCCTGTAGTACACCCCCAACATAGTGACTGCGCCTTTCCTGTTTCTAAGCTCCACCCAGAGTGACTCGCTACACGACTCCTCCGAATTGTCCTTCCTCTGCACCGCTGTAATATGCTCTCCAACCAATACCACTACTCCCCCACCTCTTTTGGCCCCTCCTCTGTCTCGCCTAAAACACTTGTACCCTGGAATATTCAGCTGCCAGTCCTGTCCCTCTTTAAACCAAGTCTCTGTCACCGCAACCACATCCAAATTCCTCGTGCGCATTAAGGCCCCAAGTTCGTCTGTTTTACCTGCTACGCTCCTTGCATTGAAGTATAAGCACTCCAGACCCCCAGGCTCAGTGAGGTCGTCCTCCCCCAGAGTGCTCTTCTTCTTTGCCAGCCTTGTCCCAGCCCCAAGCTCATCCCCAGCCACCACACTTATAGACCTAATAGTTTGATCCCCACCCCCCTGCCATACTAGTTTAAACCCCCCCGAACTGCATTAGCAAAGCTCCCAGCCAGGATATTTGTGCCCTTCCAACTTAGTTGTGACCCCTCCCTCTTGTACAGGTGCCATCCTCTCCTGAAAACCTCCCATTGGTCTATGAAAATAAAGCCCTCCCTCCTGGACCAGTCCTTTAGCCAGGCATTCATTTGAACCAACTCCCTATTCTTAGCCTCACTGGCACGAGGCATTGGGAGCAGCCCAGAGATGGCCACCCTAGTGACCCTACTTTTTAACCTAGCTGTGATAAAACCAGAAAGAATGCTTTCTATGGGGCATCTGTAAAAGTTGGTGAGAGTTGTAGCTGACATGCCAAATTTCCTTAGTCTTCTGAGAAAATAGAGGCTTTGGTGGGCTTTCTTAACTATAGTGTCGGCATGGGGGGACCAGGACAGGTTGTTGGTGATCTGGACAGCTAAAAACTTGGAGCTCTCAACCCTTTCTACTTCGTCCCCATTGATGTAGACAGTGGCATGTTCTCCTTTACGCTTCCATGCTACGGGTACCATTTTGTGTTCACCATTGTGTCCATAATGGATGTGCGTAATTTGGGGGAATGCCAAACTGGACACCATTTTGGTACAGACAAAACAAGAGGCGTCCTTCACCCAGGTCAGACATGAAGCACACAAGTAAGGAGCCTAGCATCTGCTTCTGTTCCTCTTGCAACTTTGGTTTGTGCTTGAAGCATCCAACACCAATGCTGTTTGCCTCCTGGAAAATCAACAATAAGCAGTACAGAATGACAAGAAGATTATTCCTCATCTTAATCACCATTGCTCCCAGGTTCAAGATTTCCAGCATTACTCCTAGGCGTGCTCCACATCGCAATCTCTCAACACGCAGTGCAATGACAGAGTCTCCGCGCTGGCACAGAGGCTCCAGGGGCATGACTCACCTGATACTGAGGTGCAAAATCCTGGGCTCCTTAGAATGCCCCCTTTGAGTGTCTGCTGTTAACGCTTTGCAAATAAGGTGTCCCAAGTTAGATGCTGCTGAATTTCTTGGCGTATATGTCTAGAAACATTAAGGGTATTTTTTTATCTAGCGTTTCCAAAAGTGCAAGCTGTAATTTGATTTTTCATTTGTATATCGAGCAGCTGGGTGACAGGATCTTAGTAAGAAAATACCTCATTGCCTGAAACAGATCAGGAATTAATATTTGAAATTGTCCTGTATCATTAGTACACATTAAACACAGGTGTTAAAAGCCAATAAACCATCAGGCCAATGCATTTGAAGCCTCATTGTCGATATGAACACACAAACAGAGTTGATTGATTAATTCTGATTTGACAGCTTTCCAAATGTGGATTACCAGTAACTAATGGGGCGGAATTTTCTCAAAACATTTCTAAGTATCACAACAGTGAGAAAAATGGGGTGAACTATGCTGGCCTCTTAGGCGTGCTCCACATCGCAATCTCTCGACACGCAGTGCAATGACAGAGTCTCCACGCTGGCACAGAGGCTCCAGGGGCATGACTCACCTGAAGTGGCCACAGCCATGCGCCATTAAGTAGGGTGACCTGCGTTTAAATGCACCACAGTCAGTCACACCAGAAAGATGGCACTGCGCAGAGCAGCCCCACACTTCACTGAGGGGGAGCTGGGACGGCTGCTGAATGCTGTGGAGGAGAGGCCTTTTCCCCCGAGATGATCAACGACCCAAGGGTCAGGCTGGCAATGTGGCCTGGGAAGCAGTGGCAGCAGCAGTCAGCAGTCAGCAGCAGCAGGCACACTGACAGGGAGGACTGGCCCCCAGTGCAGCAAGGAAATGAATGACTATGTTCGGGCAGCAAGGGTGAGTGTCCATCCCTTCCTGGCATCAGTGCCGTATGTTGCACTTGGAATGTCCACGTCGATCTAATCCTTGACATCCCATGGCCTTCCAGCCGCTGACCTTCTAGAACCTTCCTCCAACCCCTCTGGCAGCCCCCGACACAACCCCTGCCTTTCGAGGCATGGTACCGATGTATGCTACCCGATTGCCTCCATGTCCACCCTCGACACCCCACGTCGGACACTCTTGACAGCCCACACCCTGCCAGCCATCAGGCTTTCAATCCCCCCTTTTGCCTACGCAGGAGAAGATGGCCCATAATGACCGGAAGTGGGAGAAGACCGGGAGGTGGAGCTGCGTCTTCTGACTCCCTTAGAGGAGCGTGTGATGGAGCTCCCAGGAGAGGCAGAGGAGAGAACCGTGATTGACAGGCCAGACGGTGTGTGCCATGGAAGTGAGGAGCCACAAAATCTTCATTCATATGACCTATCTCAAGTAAGTTGCAACCTGCCCAGATACACAACCCTCCCTTGCACTGAACGGTGTGTCTTGTTTTGCAGGAGATGAACCCTGATGAGGCCGGAACCTCAGGAGTCAGCCCCCCGGCTGTTACCCCTGTTGATGCCACAGAAGAAAGCTCCGCGGAAACCTCCAAGGACATGTCCAAGGAAAGCATCAATGTCGACCCAGGCATTGCCTGCACCATCCACCAGCACAGTCACCATGGTGGGACGTGTTAGCGATGAGGCTTCTGGGACACTTCCTGTTTCACACAGCACAGCCACTGGAGGTGGGAATGTCCATGGTCTCGGCTGGGGAGAGGTTTGCCAGAGCTAAGGAAACGGCTGACCCCCAGCCAGCTGCCGAGCCGCTGGGATCAGTTCTCCCGAAGCTGTTAGAGATGGAGAGGCAGAGCCGGGGATTGCAGGAGGGAGTGTCAGCAACATTCCGGCATCTGCCAGGCCTCTTGGAGGAGTCCCACAGCCTTCAGGTTCAGGAGATAGTGTCATCGTTGCATCAGAGTGGCAGCCACAGTGGAAAGCCTGGGGCAGGAAATGGTAGCCATGAGTGGCAGGGTCCAAGGCTCAGAGTCTCAGAGGACCATGGCTGAGGGCCTTGGGAGCATGCTGAAGACATAGCGGGCCATGGCTGCGGGCTTTGAAAGCTTGGCTCAATCGCAGTGGGCCATTGCTGTTGGGCTCGAGAGCTTGGCCCTGTCTCAGAGAGCTACCGCTGAGAGCTTGCACACCATGGTGCAGACACAATTGGTCCTCCAAGACTAGCAGGGCTCGGTGGTGCAGAGGCTTCTGGAGTTCACCCCAGCTGCCCTCAGTCCCATGAAGTGCCCCAGGGGGGCCTAAGGGTACCCCAAGGGAGGAGGAAGGGCTGGAGCCCATGCTGGAGACTTACACCTGGGAGACTTCGGTTGACCCCAGTCCTTCTGAATCCTCCCTTCCTGTCACCGGTGCATCTCACAGTTCAACGGGCTGAATAAGGTGGCGTGGCTACACCAGTGACAGGTCCCAGCCCCCTAGGGGATGCCTGGCAAGGGGTGCGGAACTCAGCTGACTGCCTCCACCTCTGATGTACACCCTGGGGGATCACCCTAGGCATGGCGATAAGCCACGTAAGATTAAAACATTGTAGGGTCACCAGGAGGGCAGTAGGAACGCACTGTAATTAATCACTATTCAATATTTTTGCACCGCACAACTGTGACTCCTCTGTCTGTGATCCACCTCCCAACCATTCTCAGAGATTTGTTCAATGCGAAAGAGGCCCTTTGGCGCACTGAGTGTGCACCGACGATACCTACCACCAGAGTTCTGTGGATCTGGTGCCAGATCCCTGACTGCTGTGGTAAACTCCAAGTGCTCATCTGAAAGTACTGTCAGGGTTTCAAAGTCACTGCCCCCTCCCACCACTGTAGCGGGGCTCTGCGTTCTGAGTTTCTCTGCCCCAGTTCCCATTGGCCTAAAAAGCAGTCCCAGCAATGGGGCTGACAGTAGGCACAGTGAAAAACAGCCTGGGATGACATCCTCATCACATACCGGACCCTAGGATCGCCCCCCCACCCCCAACACAACCCAATGGGACGATGTGAGGGGGTTTGGTAAAGGGTGCAGGGGGTGCAGGGCAGGGATTGAATGCTCTCAGGGGGGAAGGTTGGAGCTGTTGGACCCCACGTCTCCTAGCGGGAGAACTTTGTGGCGATGTGGGCCTCCCTCACCTTCCTGTCCTGCTGGACCCTCACCACCGCCTATCCTCCATCCTCCTCCTCCTCAGCCTCATCTTCCACATCCTCCTGGGCCTCCTCCTCCTCCTCCTCCTCCTCAGTAGCATCCACAAGGTCCTTTTTCTCTTCCTCCAAAATGTCACCCCACTGCTGCACCAGGCTGTGGACCATGATGCAGGAGGCTCTCGAGGGGTTGTAGGAGGGAGCTACCGAAGTGGTCCAGGCAGCAGGACCGCATCTTCAGCAGCCTGATGCGCCACTCAACAACGGATTGGGTGGCAGTGTGGGCCTCACTGTAGCAGGTCTCCACCTCGGTATCAGGTGTCCGCACTGGCATCATCAGCCATGACCGCAGCAGGTAGCACTTGTCCCCCACTAGCCACCCTGGCAGCCTGGGGTGGTCCTTGAAGACTCTGGGGATGTCTGAGCCGCACAAGATGTAGCTATTGTGCATATTCCCAGGGTGCCAGGCTCACACCTGCATGATATTCATTCAGTTATCACACACTATCTGAATGTTAAGTGAGTGGAACCCCTTCCTGTTAATGAGGGGCATCCCTTCATCAGACGGGGCCCACAGGGCAATGTGCATCCTGTCGATAGCTGCCTGCACATGGGGCATCCCGGTGATGGCAGCAAATCCTACAGACTGGGCCAGGTCCACATCAAAGTGGATGTTATGGTCTGCCCGGGTGTACAGGGCATCCATCACCTCACAGATGCACTTGTGCGCAGAGGACTGTGAGGTGCTGCAGAGATCTCCACTGCAGGCCTGGCAGGATCTAACTCCATAGAAGTTGAGGGCCGCCATGACCTTCAATGCCAAAGAAAGCGGGTGTCCTCCTGCCCCATGAGGTGCCAGGTCCACACTGTCTCTTTGCTGAGATGGCACACGGCATCCAGTCCATCGAAGGACATACGGGTCCTGTAGAGCCTGGATATCTGTCTCCGCCGTCCCCTGGTCCTCCCCTCAGGCCAATGGGTGGCCGCATTTTGGCTCCGACCGGTGGCCCCCTAGCCTCCTATTGCAGCTGCTAGCCTGGGTTGGCCTTGATATGGCGGCCATCTCCCACAACCACCACAGCAGCCACAAGAATAACTGGTTATAATGCAAAATTCACTGTTGTTCAGGGGGGAAGGGGGAGTAACCTGTGTCCCCACGCGTCTGGATGCTGGCAGGGTAACCTGTGTGACATTAGTAGGGTTGGGACTCGACCTCGTATGCAACCCCTTGGGGGTCGTTCAGGGGCCGGGGGAATGTGCGCAACACAAACTCCAAGCCAGTGGTGATGTCCGACCTGAGGACCCCCAGACCGGCACAAGCAAACCTGAACCCCTGCACCCACGCAAGCCCCCCACCCCATCCCACACCATGGCAGAGGCTGACACCCCTCTGCACCCCGGAGTTTGGTGCTCAGCAGTTCTCACCTCCTCGCACTCCTTCCATACTGCTGCGCTCGAGCCACACTTTTCAAGAGCAGTACTATTTGGCACTGACATGACATCATGCTGAAGAAGTGGGAAACGTCAGGGAAGCAGGAAGCGTGCGTGGTGAACTCGTTAATGATATTGAAATCCAGTCAATCTCATGCTAATAAGGTTCATGCCACTTGGAAGGGGCCGGGAAGATCGTAAACCGTTTCGCGTTGGGTGCAAATCGGACTTTTAGCTTTGCACGCTTTTTTTCTTGCTTGTCGTGCTGATCGCCGGGCTTGGCGAGGTGGTAAAATGATTTTAGTAACTGGGTGTTGGACATGCCTCTGACTTATAAAACTTCAGACTGTAGGCATCAGAGTAGCAAAAGTAATCAACAGTAGGTTAATCATGAGGTTAAATTTTAATGCAAAAACCTTGCACATATGTAGGGCCTATCATGTGTCAGAAATATCTTAAAGCACTTCACGTATAATGAATGATCTAAAATGTCATCAATATTGTAGTGCAGGCATAACTAGGTGACCCAAACAGTAACAAAAGAAACATTAATTCATTTTAGGTTTTGTTAGTAGGAAAAATATAGTCCAGGAAAACTCCCTGATCTCTTTCCAGTCGTGTGATTTAAATTGTTGTCTTTAACATCTTTTGCAATAGAAGGGTCATTGCTTAACGTTTCACTCAAAGAATAGTGCTGTCAGCAATGCAGCATTCCCTCAGTACTGCAACTGATTGTTGGCCCACATTATGTATTGGAGTGGCACTTGAATTCACGACCTTTTTCACACGAAAATGTGAGTGCTGCCGAGTGAGTCAAGCTGGCATTCCTAAATAGGATATAAAACAATTGAATGATTATTATTAAACTTGACCTGCATGTAATATCCATTGCGAATGCAGTACTCAAACCCGTACTGAACCAGTCTCCAGTTCTGGGAGATTGAAATCTTTCTTCCACCATCCCATTAGTCAGAATTAAAGGAAACCTTAAACACTGTTTTTTATTTGTTCTTATAAACCAGATATTTAGATACATACCCAAAGATCAAGAGCAACAGGTGGCTGGTATGTTATAAAAACTGAAACCAAAATGAAAGTAAAAAGTTCAAAAAGTGCTGAAAATAATACTTCATTTGATTCAAGGAAATATGGTAAATTCATTTTTAAATGCTTCTCAAATTTCTTCCTCGAATAAGGATTTCTGAATTTCATTGCTGCTGCTCTTTCAGCTGTTAATGGGATTTGAATTCCCAATGCCTTCTGTGCAAATGTAGTCTTCGGTCTGATTATAGTTAAATAAAAGCAGTATGTTTGGATGCAATGTTTAATTAAAAAAACACAAACTTGTGTAATTTACCAACCCCGTGGTGAGAACAACATAATGAAGATATCTGTTCCTCTGGTGGTGAAATGGCATTTGAGTAGATTTGAAATTTGCTGCTGTCATACAAATGGCTGATAGTAGTTTGGCAGCCTGTAGTATATCTCTCCTGACACTTTATTACCATTGACTTCATGGAGAAGCTCAGAAGCCAAAGCAAGCCAAAGGTGTTGACTTGTCAGCACTGGGGTTGCAGAGCAGATAGTTAATAATCTCGGAGATCTTGCTTTGAAGTGAAGGTTGGTTGAAGGGTATCAGACACAAATGAAAACTCTGTGATATTTCCCAGTATGTTGTTGTGATGATGGAGCAAGCCCCCAAATTATGTATGGACATGATTAATTTTAAATAAGATTTGTCTTTTTAAAAACGGATGTACAAGCCAAAGATTGCCGAGGACGTAAATTCTGAGAAATTCTCTAAATTCAGAGACTGCCTGAGAGATTCCCGTGTGGGTGATACTATGTTCTGAGAGTCAGTGGAATATCATATCCTTTTTCCAGCCAAGACATATCAAAGACATGAAGCAATTGACTGTCATCCCCTGTGGAGATAATGGAAGCTCATTATCCTCTCAGCAGGAATCATATCCTGCCTGTTATGCTCCAGACCGGTTTGTGGATTTTTTGCCTTCCAAGAAAACACAGGAGACTGGGATAAAAAGCCAGGTGCAAACTTGGTCCGTGTGGACTAATGGAGGGTGCATCAGAGTGTGTGACACCAAAGCAAGGAAAGACAGCAGCAGTCACACCTGCTCTGGTTGGTAAAATAAAAGTTTAGTTCTGTCTCTCCCTGATTGTTGAAAGCAAGTCCAGTCAGCAAAGCCACAGATGAAAAGGAAGCAGGACAACTCCTCTCTGCAGAACCCTGCAATCCCGATACCAACTTTTCAACTGCTGAAGTTAGCACGAATAGAATCATGAACCTGAAGTGGTCACCATCTACTCCTTACTGTCAAGTCAAAGATTGATTCATATATCTTTTTTAAACTTGTTTTTGGACACACTTTTTGTTTCTAATCTATGTGAATGTATGTTTTTTTGATTATTTCCCACTATTTAGAAGCTAACCACAGAACCATAGAATCCCTACAATGCAGAAGGAGGCCATTCAGCGCATTGAGTCTGCAGCAACTCTCTGAAAAAGCATCTTACCCAGGCCCATTCCCCCCAGCCTACCCCATGATCCTGTGCTTTTACCCTGGCTAATCCAATTAACCAACACATCTTGAGACAACTAAGGGGCAATTTGGGAGAAAGAAGGGTTTTCTTTTTTTATTATTTCTTTTAAACAGTAAATGCTATTATTATTGACTCATTTAAAGTGTAACTTTTTTATGATTGAAGATGATTATTATTTAATAGTTATAAGTGAAATAGGTTTTATAATTTGTTTTAAATCTGTGAAACTACTTCATAAGTTTACACTCTTGTTACATAACTTTATCTCTGGGATACTTAAAAGTGTTCATATGTTTTAATTTAGAATATGGCAACTGAAAATTTAGTCATGAAGAGAAATTCATGGATGATGATTTGGGCACCTTACCTCATGAGGTTAAGCAGAGGAGAGTTCACATTCTAGGCCGTGGAAAATCTAAGCCACCAAGGAAAGTTCAATCAATGGCTTGGAAGCACATATCAGACATGCTCTCAGCAAACAGTGTCGTGCTTAGGATGGGCGGATCAGTGCTGAAGGAAACTTAGGCCGGAATTCTCTGATCTCTCCTGCAGTTGGGATTATCCAGTCTCGCTACAGTGAACAGAATGCCAAATTCCTTGTTCTCGCAGGCAGCGGTGGCAGAGCGAACGAGACTGGAGAATTCCAGCCTCAGTGATGTAATGCGTTCAGCCAGAGTATGTATATACCTTGATAAAAAATTAATTGTTAAAACTTAACATCCTTTTTTAATTCATTCATGGGACATGGGCGTCGCTGACTGGCCAGCATTTATTGCCCATACCTAGTTGCCCGAAGGCAGTTGAGGGTCAACCACATTGCTGTGGCTCTGGAGTCACATGTAGGCCAGAGCAGGTAAGGACAACTAATTTCCTTCCCTGAAGGACATTAGTGAACTAGATAGGTTTTTATGACAATTGACAATGTTTCATGGTCATCAATTGATTCTTAATTCCAGATATTTTCTTTTATTGAATTCAAATTCCACCATCTGTTGTGGTGGGATTCAAACCCATGTCCCCAGAACATTAGCTGAGTTTCTGGATTAATAGTCTAGCGACAATACCACTAGGCCATCGGCTCCCCTTCTGCCTGCAGATGTTAAGAAAGGGAATGTGGTCGTTCTGCCTGCTCAGTTTTTGATGTTTCAAGTTTTGATGAGGTCTCAAACAATACAGTAACAATGGGTATGCTATGAAGCAGGACATCCAACATAAATAAGAGTCTCCTTGACAACCTTCTGCCATAAATGCTATTACCTTGGAGATGGTTCTGACCTGGACATAAGTCGGAGTGTGGTGGCTAGGGGATTTTCATAGTAACTTCAATGCAGCAATTAGCACAAGCCTACTTGTGGCACTAATAAATAAACTTTAAAAAACCCTCTTCTCTTATGCATGTTCCTTTTTAAATTGTTTTGTGCAGCTGGCCCCAGGCTTAACGCAAGATGTGTTTTGTAACATCTGATTTTCTTTTTGATTTGTGTTTATCATTAGTATATTTATGTCTTGTTTACTTCAATTATGTTATTCAGTTATAATTATCTTGGGCAGGAGTTTTCCACCCCGCTGCACTGGTCAAGTAGCGTAGCCGGGTGGGGAATACGAGTGAGAGGTGAAGAATTGGATTTGCGCCTGATTTCTCGCTTCATCCGATATTGCCGGCCCTGATCTGCCAGTGTAATCAGCCTCACGCCCAGGGAGGAGGTGAGGCTGATTTAAATATTTATTAGCTGATTTTAATATAATTAGTCAGCTCGGGATGTAATAGTCCAGGCTCACTTGTCTACCTGACCTCACCGGTGGAGATGCGCCTGATTGCCGGCCTCAACAATTATGAGGCTGAACCAGACTGCTTGCAAACTTGGTGGCATATTTCATCCTGAGATGATCTCCCAACCACATACCTACACCATCATCTACCATTGCTCAGCTCCATCCCACCTCAGCTTATTTGCTGCTGTAACCTTTATCCATGTTTTTGTTGTCTGTAGTCTTGCCTATTCCAATGCATTCTTGGCTGCTCATCCATGTTCTACTCACTGTAAACTTGAGCTCATCTAAAGCTTTGCTACCCATGTTCTAACTCTGACCCAGTTCCCATTGCTTGCTGGCCTCCATTGGTTCTGGGTTAAGTAACACCTCAATTTTAGAATGTTCATCCTTGTTTTCAAATCCCTCCATGGCCTCACCCCTTTCTACCATTATAATCTATTCTAGCCCCACAACCCTCTGAGCTAACAATGCATCTTTAGTTCTAAAATCTAGGGTATGCCTGATTTTAATCGCACTACCAGGCTTCTCTTCAGCTGCCTAGGCTTTGAACTTGGGAATTCTGTCCCTAAAACCCTCCTCATCTTTACTTATGTTTCCTTCATTAAGATGCTTCTTAAAATCTACCGCTTTAACTAAGCTTTTACTCATCTGTTGTACCATCTCATCGTGTGGCTCCGTGCTAAATTGTGTTTTATTACACTGCTGAGAAATGCCTTGGATTGTTTTATGATATTGAAGGTGCTAAATAACTGCAAGTTGTTGTTGTTATTGTGATAGTTTCTGGCATGCTGTGAATTCATACAGGAAGAGCTATGAATGCCATTGCAAATAAGCTGCACATTTAGGAAATGGAATACTTCGCTTTTCATATAAATACGAACATTTATGTTTGGGGTATGCAATGCCACATGGCTGCAATCAATTGCTGCAACACTTCCAGGAAATTCTGAAAAATGCAACACTCTCAGATATCTTTCTAAGAGTGCTGGTAAACTATATAAATTGAACTGGCAAAGATTACATTATCGGTTGTCTTATAGCAGAACATACAACTAATTGGCTGAACTGATGTAAGGTCTTTTCAGTTCTCGGGTATGGGCCTGAGGTATAACGTTGAGGCCTGAGGTCACTTACTATATATATATCACAATGAGTACTAGCCCTGCTGTGGACCTTGGTTCCACATTTGCCTGCAACAACAAACAGTTTCTTCGAAGCTTCATGGTTAAAGTGCCACCTCCTGGAACAGGGGTCTTGGTAATTATTTGAGAATGTGTATCTAGATATTGAGATGCTGTGGCTGTGTATCAGTCGTAACTCAATGGGTGGCACTCTTGCCTCTGAGACAGAAAGTTGTGGGCTTGAGTCCTGCTCCATTGATGTGAGCACAAAATCCAGACTGTCACACCAGTATAGTACTGAAGGAGTGCTGCACTGTCGAGAAAATTCAAACCAAGACTCTATCCGCCTTCTCAAGTAGATGTAAAAGATCCCCTGATGCTATATAAAATCAGAGCAGGGAGGGTACCCCCACTGTTATGGTCAATATTTCTCCTTTAATCGACAACACAAGAACAATGGATCTGGTTATTGTAATATTGCGGAATTTGTGGAGTTTGCTGCATGAAGATTGGCTGCCACATTGTCTACATTACAATAGTAACTACACTTTAAAAAAAACTTTATTGGTTGTAAAGCACTTTGAGACACCCTGAGGTCATGACTTGTGCTACATAAATGCAATTCCTACTTTTTGTAATGCTGGGTGGACTTGCTAACCTTTCATTCTGACTATTTCTCTTCCAGTCTTCTATTCTTGCAACATATAGGATGTGTAAAGTGGGATTTCCATGGGGAAATCCACTGTGTAGCCCTCAGATACTAGTGAGTAATTGTGCTAATTTGGAATGCTTTACAAGTATCATATGGAATGAAAAGAAAAGTTCATTGAGTACAACATTGTTGTTTTTCCTTTAATACCTGCAGTGAACCTCATGACATATTTAAAAGTCTCCATGAGCAATCTAAGTGAGCAATGCCACTTCAAATAAATGCTTTAGTCGTGATTAATGTATCCTACACTTTCTAAACAGTGATGCACAGTCTCAAGGGTGGGTGGCAAGCGGATATTCTAGAATTTAGGAAAGGCAATATTATTCCATCCTAAATCCTTCATTTGTATGCAGCTGGTACTGTGCAGGGTGAATGTATCTTCAGTTCACTCTGAAATTGGAAGGGATTTCTCATGAGATGCAGCTTTATAGAACCTTAGCCCACACTTGGAATATAATATTCAATTCTGGTCACCACACAGCCAGAAGGATGTGGAGGCTTTGGAGAGGGTACAGAAAGGATTTACCAGGATGTTTCCTGGTATGGTGGGTATTAGCTATGAGTAGAGGTTGGAGAAACTTGGTTTGTTCTCACTAGAACGATGGAGGTTGAACAGCAACCTGATAGAAGTCTACAAGACTATGAGGGGCATGGACAGAGTGGATAGTCAGATGCTTTTTCCCAGGGTGGAAGAGTCAATTATTAGGGGCATAGGTTTAAGGTGTGAGGGACAAGGTTTAAAGGAGATGTACGAGGCAAGTTTTTACATAGAGGGTGGTGGGTGCCTGGAACTCACTGCCAGGGGAGATAGTGGAAGCAGATACGACAGTGGCTTTTAAGGGGCATCTTGACAAATACATGAATAGGATGGGAATAGAGGGATATGGTCCCCGGAAGGGTAGGGGGTTTTAGTTCAGTCAGGCAGCATGGTCAGTGCAGGCTTGGAGGGCCGAAGGGCCTGTTCCTGTGCTGTCATTTTCTTTGTTCTTTGTTCAGTGGGCCCCTGACATGAATCAGCCATCAAAAACTTCTGGCCCCCAACAGAAGTGCAAGTTTCAACTTATATCTTCCCCAATACAAGAAATTCAGGATACCACCCCTTAGTTTCCTGTGTTCTCCTTTTTCTCTTTTCTGTATATATTAGTTACCTGTTGTAACTGAGAAAGCAATAAGCTTCGCTATACGCTTATTGAACTAGTTACCATGAACCAACCAGTAACAACGCTCCTTTCTTTATTCTTTTCTACTGGAGAGGCACAAGCCTCTACTTTGTATTGTCTAGAGACCACTGCTCAGATAGTGAGAAAAGTACAATGGAGAGCATCAAACCCGTGTCCAGCATTTCATACTACATTGCATTAGTACTTCTCCAATTATTCCAGGTCATTCAGTTCAGCATTATTTAACTATCCGCACTTCTTACAAGCTGAATTTCAGAATATTTGCCAGCAAAGAACAACGTTGTTTGACCTGACATACCCTCCACAAATTACAAAATAAAATCCATGCATGATCATCGGAACCAGTTTCCAGTCAGTTGCTGATTATAATAACTACTGGATTGAAATCCTACTAGATTGATGTGGAGCTACCAAATTTGATTGGTGCCCTTATTTTTCCATGATGCAGTAGTGAGAGAGTAAAGAGTTCTGTACATGCAAGCATGAAGGTACACACAAAGAACCACTAAAATGCTGGTTATGGTTTAACCTTAAGGAGAGGTCAATGAGACAGCAAAGGTTTGACTGAAATTTTGAGACATGTTAAAGTTGAGAGGTTGCAGGCTCTCTTTTGCAACTTGAGGAGGTTGCTCCTCAATTTCTGCTTGCACTCCAAACCCTCATTCCTGATCCTTTGTCACCTATTGCGGAGGGGAGCGGGCAGATCAGAAAATCTCCTCACTGGCCTATTTTATAGACCTGGCCAAAGTGACCATCAGCAGGTTGGAACCGGGCACGAGTCATGGGCATGGTTGCTTTGGTTGCCCACCTCTCTTCTGCAACTATCCCTGTGCCTGGGTGTCCCTGTGCCCACTCGTACGCTTGAGGTTTTCTGAAACTGGTGGATATCAGCTGGATTGGAGTGCATCATGGATGCTCAGAAGAATATTTTGATTTAATATGGTGTTACTGGTCCTTTGAAAGGTCTTCTTTCCTTTTTTAGTAAGTTGAATTCTGGCTGATAACATCACGTCATCCAAATCGCCACGTCAAGAGAGGCTTATTGTTGTTAACAGTTAGCAGTGTATCAACTGTAAATGTGGACCTGGCTCATGGCTCCACTCAGATCGGTTGGGGGAGGGGGGGGGGTTGGTGAGGAATTGGGGGGGGGGGGAGGTGGGTCAGATGGCTCCATTCAGATCAGTGGGGGGGGCAGGGGAGGTGGCAGGGGGGTCCACTGCCATGCTGCCACTGCTCAGTGAGGGGAAAAGGAGGATCCGCTGCCACTCTGCTTCTGCTCAGTGAGGGGGAAGGGGTGTCCAGTGCCACTCTGCGTGTGATCGGTGGGGGGAAGGGGGCTGTGATCAGTCTGGGTAGCTGGGGGTGGGGGGAATAAGGGGGTCAGTAATGTTGTGGGAGTGTGGCAATGTCTGTGGGGGCCAGGGGGAGGCATTATCCGGCCCGGGAGCGATATGGCAGGGGAGCGTTTTTCTACCAGTTTTTACTGCGCATGCACAGTTGGAGGTGCCGATTGGAGCTGCAGTGTTTCAGCCCCACCCACAGGCTTCTGTAGCGCAATTCAGAATCGCTGCAATTTTTTCAGGCAGAGTGTGTATGGGGCGCCTGAGAACGGGTCTATGAGTCGGATCTGAAACATTCCCAGTTTCAAGTCCGCCCAGCACTTAGAATGAAAATGGTAAAATAGGGCCCAGAGAATCTGGTGAAATGATGTGACAACAATAATCTCTCCCTCAATATCAGCAAAATGAAGGAGATCGTCATCGACTTTAGGAAGCGTAGTGGAGGACATGCCCCTGTCTACATCATGGTGATGGAGTGGAAATGGCTTCAAGTTTCTAGGTGTCTGGGTCATTAACAACCTGTCCTGGTTCCTCCACGCTGACGCTATAGCTAAGAAAGCCCACCAACACCTCTACTTGGTTTTGAATTCAAATCACACTCCACAGGCATCAGCACCAAAATATCAGGGGGCACCTGAATACAGTACTGTACTGTTAGAGGTGTGTCTTCCGGATAAGGTGTTAAACTGAGGAACTCTCAGGCGGTTGTTAAAGCTCCCACGCCATTATTTTAAAGCAGTCCTGGGGAACTCTGCCTAGTGTCCTGGCCAAAATGTATCTCTCATTCAACATCTTAAAAATACCATTTTGGTTGTTAACTCATTTCTGTTTGTAGGACCTTACAGCATGTAATTTCACTGCTGCTTTTCCTACATTACAACAGTGAGGGCACTTCAAAAATATTTTGTTGGTATCTTTGATATCTCAAGAGGTCCTGAAAAGTACTATGTAAGTGGAAGTTCTTTCTTTCACTGAGACATCGTAAGTGTTGCTATGGACTGGAATGATACGGTGTTGTGACAATCTGACACGAGTGAACCCCATGAGCAAATGTCACATTATTTGCCTTTTAGTACATTCCTGAGGCAGGTCCAGATTTGACAGAAAAAGGATGCTGGACCGCGGCCAAAAGCACTTCAAATTTAGCAGAAAAGCTGCAACTCTAGATGTAATTTGTATTGATGCGGAGGATGTAACATAACTCTATGTAAAATCCCCAAACTGATGGTATTTCGCAATTTAGTCAATGATGTGTAACCAGCTTGAGGAAGGATGGGTCTCTGACTTATAGCAGATACTATCTCGAGTAAGTACTTTATTCTTGAAGTTGGAAGCTGGGGACATATGTCAAAAGTGCACAAGTTCAAACCACACTGTCTCTCGGTGCCAGGTCCAGCCCTGGACTTCCAGCGAGGCTGACAAAACAATATTAGTGCTATTGCAACATAACACACATCCTGTAGTGTGTGTTATTATTGTAGCGAACCAGCAATTCTAATTTTATATATTATGGTGGGACTTGCAAGAACTGCGGGCTGAGTGTACTAAATCCACAGTTAATCCAGCTGCTGCAATTATTCGAAGAAACGTCGCTCATTATCGATTCTTCGGGTCCAGTCTTCTTTACAAGGTGCGTCTTCCACATTGACATCCCTTTGGATCCAAATATCGGAAGTACTAAAAGTACCTAAAGTATCTAAAGGGACTCCCAATATCTGCTGACAAATAGCATAGTGTTTATCATCGAAGGCTTCAAATAAATGGGAGGTTTCTGTGTACTGCTGCACGCTTGTTCCTTAGCCACTGCTTCATTCGCCTCTGGACTGATCATATAATTGGTGATGCCGCATAATCAAATGATTATTTTTTTTTGGGGGGGGGGGGAGAGGGGCGGAATGAAGCGTGGAGGGGATGAGGAGAAATGGATATTTTTAACAGAGTGCGGTTATGATTGTGCTGTCTGAAAGGTGTTGGAAGCAGATTCAATCCGAATCCCAAAAGGGAACCGGGATAAATGCTGGAAGGAGAAAGATTTGGGGGAAAGGGGACGGGGGGATTGGGAGGAGCCCGTCATTGGCACGATGGGCTGAGTGGTCGCTTTCTGTGCGGCATCATTCTATGAAATATCCAACAAGTGTATCAAAGAGGCGATGGTAAAGCCAATCCGAACACACCGGTATTTGATCTTAATCCTTTGATTTGGCTATGTGTAGGAGACTTTCGGAATTCGCACATTTGCAAACATTGCCTCGTCGCACTATAGATATTGAAGTATAATTATTAAATGATAGATATTTAACTGCATGGAATAAGGCAAGGATTCCGACAGGGATGAAGGCTGGCGTGGAGTACAGCAGCTGACAAGGTGCGGGTTGGGATGTCTATTTCAATTTAGCAACACAATCGAAACAAATGATTGGATATTCTTAAAGAATACAGAGAATTGTCATCCTTCCGAACACCAACTCACTGAATATATATATATATAATATTGGAATTTTCTTAGGAATGATTTTGTTTCTGATTTTTTCAATGTCACTGATAATTATCCTCGAACCGAATTATTTTCCCAAATTAAATCCAGGTCCCAGCGTAATTTGCGATCGTTAATGAAAGAGTTCCTGGCCAGACTGCTACTTCACATGAATTAATCGTGTCTATTCAGTTTGAACGCCGTTAGCCCATTTGGGTCAGTGGCTTAGAATAAACATCGTTTAAGAACTAGCGCTGTGGAACTAATGGGCTGACAGCCCTGGCACTGGTTTAACACTCAGCGGCGCACGTGTTCCCAATCCATCATCTATCTAATGTTCATCAAGATAAGAGCGAACCGGAGATAACTGCAGCTCCCAACACCATCACCCGGCCCTTGCGCTGCATCCATCCGCCACCGAGAATAAAAGGCTAAGATTTGGCTTTTTTAGTTAACGCGTCGCTTGAAAAGTTCCGCTTTTGGTTGCGGGATAGATTCGAGATTGTTGCGCCCTCTGCTCCTGAGACAGTCTAACCGGATTGAATCTCATCTCTGCACATATTTCTCCAAGTTGGTTTAGGGGTAGGAGCATGGTTAAGTTCTTTTGCTGTATAAAGTTGCCTTTCACTCTTTTTTAAATTACAATCAGCTTTATTGCCAATTTAAAAACCTATGTTGGTTGTGTTTCAGTTTATAGTAACAATTAAGAATGGCAACAAAAAGGCCTCCCGCGCGCGCGCACACACACGCCACCCACCTCCTCCGCACCCCCCCCCCCCCCCCCCCGGTAAATTTGGAGAAAGTTTAGTAACAAGGATTTTTTAAAAAAATCACTCAATCTAAAAGAAGTTAACAAGAGATCAACCAACAACAGTTACATTCTAACCTGCATCCACTCAGTCACAGATGTCCTTCTAACCAGCCTCCCTTGCTATTCAACGCGTCTCCATCAGGACAAAATACTGTCAAACCACTTGATCAGCTTAAGACATTTACAGTATTTACAGTGAGCGCTGTGTAAAAATAATGCCTGTTAAAATGAATGTTTGAGGTAACACTTCGCCACCAGTGCATTGTGAATCACGCCTATTTTACAAAATCGGACTGAAATATTAAATAGTTGATGCTAAAATGAACGTTCTGTCTGCTATGCCGGATATACCAGGGTACCCATTACTGTTCATGACATAGATGTCCTCATTATCAACCTGTGCTGATGATTGTTCATTCACTGATATGCAATTCACCATACAACTCACATGGCTAAAGAATTGAACATTGGATAATTTTACAAGCGCCACTGTAAACCCTGCGGCAATGTCCAGTTGCAGCGTCTCCATAATCTGTGTTTCTTTCAGTGCTGGTTGAACCCTCAATCGCTCCCACTTTGCTTCATCATTTCTTTGAGTCGTGCTCCCCCCGACGGTGCACCGCTGCAACTGATCGCCAAACTTTCTGGGTCTCTCCCTATTGAACTGGAAGAAATGAGAAAACATCTGCAACATCAAGGAGACCGTTTAGATCCGGCCCCGAAAGAGTTAAAATAGAAACTGATGACTTCACCCAGTACACTTGATACAGACAAGAATACTTAAATGAAAACATTACCATCTGTAACGAAAGATATAGCTGTTTGCTTTGGAATGTAAAGGCCCTGTGCTTTATTCCTTGAGTATTTCCTGTTTCCTTTCTATTCTATTTTCTCCGGATTTTATCAGAAATGTATATTCTTCCAATTGTGGCTTTGCAAATTTTAATTTTAAATAACAATAAGCAAATGAAACTTTAACTGAGATTTGTGTAGGATGAAGTACATTTTAAATATGCTTAAACGTGAGACTCTATTATTTTGATTTGGTTTGATTTATTATTGTCACATGTATTAGTATCCAGTGAAAAGTATTGTTTCTTGCGCGCTACAGAGACAAAGCATACTATTCATAGAGAAGGAAAGGAGAGAGTGCAGAATGTAGTGTTACAGTCATAGCTAGGATGTAGAGAAAGATCAACTTAATTCGAGGTAGGTCCATTCAAAAGTCTAATAGCAGCAGGGAAGATTAATGAACAAGAGAATAAAATAGTACCAAACATAGAGAATTAAATAATTCCTCCCATAACAAATAAGTAAATAGTTTCCCCGTGACAGAAAAATCATTCACACCACAAGGAAGTAATATTGAAAGTATTATTAGGATTTTATGTTAGTCGTTAGAAATTAGTGTAATTTATTTCCAGATGTTGTGTTTTCGTTTGAGTCGGCTGTTTCTTCACAACTTAGAAAAATAATGCAGCATTTTACAGGAATGACAGTGGTTACCAGCGATACAATTTTAAGAGGAAAGCGTTTATGTAATAGTGTAGTATTTACGCTTAGTGAGATTCGTGTATTTGTAGAATCATAGAAGCTATGCAGCATTATTTAAATCACATTCTACATCGTAGAAAATGCAAAATAAATACTCGTTTGACTTTCTCCCGCAAATGCCAAATCCAAAGGTGGACTTTGTTTGAATTTTGGGTTTTCTCTCAAAGAGATTAATAAATGCAATCCCATTCCTGAAATTCACACCGTTTCATTGCTTACGGGCTGGTCACAATATTGTTGACCGATGAGTCATAGAAGATATTGTTGCAATTTAAAATAGCATATAATTGGCAACAATAATTAATTTAAACCTTTCAACAAAAGCGCCTCCACGTAATTCAGCGTCCAGTATAACATCCGTTACTCAACCATAATATTAATTTCAACATATCAGAAATATCGTGAAACGATCTCTTCCTAAAAACATGCAGTATGTAGAATATTAATTGTAATAAATACAATGGTACCTCTCACTAAATATCGTACTTTTGTCTAGCTCTCAAGTATATCTGTCGCTCCGCGTAAATGTAACGGGTGAGGTTCCTGGGTCTGCCGTTTACCTGCAAGGCAGAGTTGCTGAACAATTTGTTTCAGATTAGCTTGTAAACTCGGAGCACCATGAGGCTGCAGGCTGTCCGAAGTTTGGCAATGTAATCTGCACTGCAAAGTGGTGAGCGGGGAAAGATCAAAGCATTCTTGACTTGCAAATTGCACCCAGGGTAGCAGTTTTGTGAGCTTGGCGTAACTGTGCTAATAAATTTGAGCTCGAGCGAGAGGGCCAAGTCCTTCCACCTGCAGGCCCACTTCACAGGCCATTCCGGCCATTGCTGCACCTTCGTGACCCTTTCCACTCACAGCCAAGCTTCAAGGTGCAGCTAGCGGAACTGGTCGCCCTAACACATCTTCTTAGAAATTTGGGGTAGCGGGTGGGATTCAGCCCCAAATACAAAAAAAAGAGATCGACGAAGTACGTAAAAATAACATAGGAAGATAAATAATAGGCAAAAAAGTAGGATATACCAGATTCTGGGTTTTATTAATAGAGACGTTAAGTACAAGACCAAGGAGGTTATGATGAACCTTTGTAAAACACTGGCACAGCCTCAATTTTGGGCACTGCACTTTAGGAAGGATGTGAATGCTTTAGAGAGGGTGCGGTAAAGATTGACCAGAAAGGCTTCAGAGATGGGGAACTTCGGTTATGTGGATAGATTGGAAGAGCCAGGGGTTGTGCTCAGGAAAGGGAAGGTTGAGAAGAGATTTGATAAAGATACAAAATTATGAGCCCTCTGGTTAATAAGAGAGAAACAGTTCCCATTTGTGGAGGGTACCGAAATGATTGTCAAAAGAACACGAGGAAAAGCTCTTTTTAGGCAGCGAGTGGTTAGGGGCTGGAATGCACCGCCTGAGAGTGGGGTGGAGACAGATTCAATTGGTTATTTCAAAAGGGAATAGTTTAAGCAGCCGAAAAGAGGACATTTACAGGGCTTTTAGGGAAGGGCGGGAGAGTAGGATCAACTGAGTGGCTCTTGCACTGAGACTGCACGAACATGATATGGGCCAAAGGGCCTTTCCCTCGCTCGGTAACCATACTATGATTCTATGATATAGAAGATGATAAAGGCTGAAAAGTGGTAATATGAGCTGCAAATAACATAGAAAAAGAGAATACATCGCAGGAGTTCAGAATCTTAGTTTATTCTGTTGAAAATATATAAAATTTGAAATGTATTTTGACCTCAGTTTCCTCCCACAGTCCGGAGGTTAGGTGCATTAATCAGGTGCCGGAGTGTGGCGACTAGGGGATTTTCACAGTTACTTCATTGCAATGTTAATGTAAGTTTACTTGTGACATTAATAAATAAACTAAAACTAAAGTTCCAAATAATCGTTTTTATGCTTTATTTATTATTTCTAGAGGAAGTTTTCAGGGTAGATGTGTTGCTCTCACTTCTGGCTACTCTTTTACCTGGCTACTGTAAGCGGCTCTTGACTGTGCTTTGTACCACTGCACTGTGGCACAAAATGCTCAGCTTCGTTATTTGGTATCGGTTTACACGCAAGGACTTCTGTTTCTCCACGTAACAAGTCCTCGGTCATGCTTCTGGCTTTTAAGTCAAATCCCGAGGGTAAAAAAAGAGGCGAATTCCTTCGGTATTTACTTTTTAGTCATGGCCTGTGAGTCAAACAGTAGCAAAAAAAAGAGTGAGGAAAGTCTTTCAAGATGCCATTTTTTTGCGTGTTGTTGGGCCAAAACCGTTCAGATCGGAATTTTTTTTTGCACGGCATGCGAGCTGGAGAAATTCTGAAGATCTGTTTTGTGTTATCCTCGCGTCGTGTTTTTTTTAAACAATACTGTTTATTGTGAAAACGGCATCAGGTTCAAGTAAGATCTATAGCACACAGAATGGATCAATATAGACTATCCTCTCTCCCATGGCTGCACCTGATCTAATATTATGAAACTCCCTCTGTCTTTATTACTGTACAGAAAATGAGAGTATTACTGATCAAATTCACCCTTTCCACGTGACATTTAATAGAACTTTCTGATGAAGCTCGTCCACCGGCTATTAGCCTTACTGGAAGACTCATGTGATATAAATTCTAAATTCTCCTAATGATTTCCCCTCGATGCTTTCCTCTCTCTCGAAATGCGCCGAGATATCCTTTCAGAGATTCACAGTTAAATTGGGCGCATATAATCAGTTAAATATTTGCCGAAACTCGGTATTGGATGACTTTTGATGCTTTGGAACTTGTTCTCGCAAACTTACTCTTCAATTGCGAGAAAATTAAAATGATCGAGGGGACTATTATTAATATGTGACACTCTATTCTCACCAGGCTAGAAGATCAGCAATTTCTTAAAATCTAATCCTATAATGTTGTAACCGATTCAGCCAAATCCCCCATAGCCATATTAGGAAAAAATGCTTCATATAATTTAATATTACTATTGAATTAATTCATCGTTCCCACTCCGCAATCAATATGCGTAAGCAGCAGTTTTAGTAGGGTAAGCCAGAGCGTGTCGTTTTTTGGTAAATTCCTGCTGACTAGTTTCAAGCAGGCCCATCCTAGAACTTGGCAAAAATGGGCAGGTGCGGGAAACGGGCGGGTTGAAATCAAATGAAACGACGGAATTGCTTTTAGTTTCTCGGGAGCCTTCTGGAGCATAACCAAGGAACTTAAATATAACTAATTAATTGCAATTTAAATATAATTAAAATCACAGAATTGGCCAAAGATGTATGTGTGATGTGATTCGAAGTTGACAATTGCCTTGTTCGTGCCAGACTTATCTTTATTTTATGATTACCTCCTTAATACATTCAGAACATTTGTTAGCTATTCATTTGGAATACTAACTGTTGCAATGCGGATGCAACATGCAAATTAATCCCCGAGATATTCATTAACATGTTGCCTACCATGGCGGATGAGAGTCAAGTTACTTGTAATTCATGATTGTCTGTATAGAAAAATCGTTATTGTTTGAACCCAGGTCATTGTAAAATGAAATCAATTCCAGGCTAAGTCAAATAATGATTTGCAAACGCTGTGTCTGTTTAAATATATATAAAAGTAAATATATGTATAAATCGCTACACAATTCATGTGTTCGTTTTTGACGAGGCTTTAGAACAACTTCCTCATGATACATTTGTTTACCATCAAAATGTTGTCCACACCCCAGTCTCGTCAAATCATAAGACGCTCAATCTTTGCTAATGTTACTAATTTTCTTTTTTGTTTAAATGAACATAACTAAACAGCGTGTTATTTCCTGGTCCGAAGATATTTTTCAAAATCGAATCTAGCTTTTAAGAATTAATCTGCACCTTTTAAAAGAAAAATCCGATACATTCACTGCGATCATTTGCATCTGGCTGGTACTTTCCTTTGTTATTTTCAGAATACATTACATGTTCGTGTTGCCTCTGAGCAAATTCTCTTTATCTTTCCCTTCGGATCTGACCATTTCTTACTGTCCTGAAATTCAATGTGAGCCTGGCTTCTGGAATCAGCGATTTCGCTTTGAATGCTAAGTAAAATAAACACCAATCTTTCCCAATATCGTTTTTTGTTTTAAAACTCCGACCCTCACTGTCAATGATAAAATAAATCTCCCTTTCTATTTTTATGTACATTTAAGGGGATCCTCTTGATCATAAAATATGAAACCTTGAACTTCTACATAATTCAACCTTAATGGTATTACCTTTAATTCGTAGCTTGCTTTTACAACTTTATGAATTGAGGAATGCGCAGTAATGCATGAGTTGGTCACTTCAGCAATCCAATTGCACTGTAATTTCAACTGTTGCATTTGCTAAAGTGAAATTGACAACTGAGCTTCAAAAGACTATTGTTACACACAAGTCAATCTTCCTGTATCTCGTTCCCGGGATTCAATGTTCAACCTTCGAAGATTAAAAATCGCCGAGTGACTTCTCCACATTTGATGCATATACTGAATATTCCCTTCAGGTATAGGTGTGAAACTTAAGCAATATGTATCCATGCCCTGCATTAGCCTCCTCTTCCTCAAATACAAACACTGCTGCAATTTTATATTTAAATAGATTGCGGAAAAAAAATCATCCTAGCGACATCTCAGACAATATCGCTGCCCTTAAAATTCGCCAACTATCTCAATCCTTCAACCTATGAATTAATACTCAGCCTAACCGTGACTTCATCGTAAACAATGAAGTGTAAATTTAAATGAATCGGTATCGCAGTCTAAAGCTTCCCCTGTGATTGATTGGGCAGTAGCAGCCCTGGGAAATAAGACTTCATCTGTTATCAACAAAACCAGCATTACCGAGCTGACATTTATATTTAAAAAAAACACAATAAATTTGTCGGTGGTTATTTTGAAAAGGATGTATAATTTATCTAAAAAAAAGTAATTTGACACCTCCAACTTGTTATATCGTTTTGTTCTTACTGAATTACATGTTTTTTTTAACAGAACTGCTGACATTTCACGTGGATTCTTCCCAAAGATTTTCTTATTTTTTTTTGTCACTGCTTGAAATCACAGACTCGCCTCCTTCCACCTGCAATCTTTGTGTGTTTCTTTCCTGCATGTTTAAATAGATTTTCAGTGAAAACCAGGGCCATGTGATTGACTTCTTTCCCCTCCCAGCTCCCGGAAACAATCTCCAACCAATCAGCAGTCGAGCCACTTTAGAGGAGCCCAATCCGCAAGCGCGTCCCCTTTGACCCCGTGCTGATATTAACAAGCAGGTAATTGACGATTCGCCCGGGTTCCCCCTTAAAGCACCGGAGCGCATTGACACCATCGGAACAAACTTCGCTCAGACCCAACAGCCAAACCTGCCCTCCCTCCCGCCCCCCCCCCCCCCCCGCCGCGCTAAACTTCAGACACAAGGTCAGTACAAAATGACTTGCAGGTGAAAATGTTCTTTGCTTTGGACCGGATTATCTCAGTAAAATAAATCTGCCTACAATACGGATATGCAAATTGACTGCAATAATTGCTGAAACTTTCTTTTCTAAATAAACCCGGACTTCTACTGTGCAACTCCGCTGAAACGATCTTTGGAATGGTTGTGAAATGGACTGATGGATCAGTGTTATCTGTAAAATAATGGGGTTGTGGCTTTTTTTTTGACAATGGATTCTGTATTTCGTAATCTTGGGGCTAATGCAACCTGACGCTGTAACTATTCAGAATAGTCAAAAGTGTGTAGGCAGCACTTCGCCAGTAAAATGAGCATGTTAAAGAAAGCGGGGGAGGTGAATTTAAATTAAAGTAAAATTCAAGTACAGTAGTGTCTTTAAAAATGCTTCCATATCCGTGGAGTTTATTTTGATGGCAGCTCAGATAACGAGCGCAGGTACCGACAATTGGTTAGTCTTTGTATTAATGTTGTCTGAATGGAATCTGCCAAGTGGATCTTGTTTCTATTGATATCCTATCTTGCTTATGTTTTACAGCAGTGCTGAGATCTAAGGCTGCGAATTTCAGGAGTAATATACTGGTCCATGTGACTGCGTGTTGCAAAAGGAAGCAGAGGGAAATCTAAGCCCCGGGCTAGTGTGTCGCTTTTAAAAAAAAAGATCCAGCTTTAGGCCACAGATCTCGGAATGCAAAGTCCTGATCCGCGCGGGACCGAGCTGGAGATAGACGTGGAGAGCCTGGAAGTGGAAGACGAAGATCTGGTCGATTCCCCCGAGGCTGTTCCCGGCCACCGGGAAGATGGATCGGCCGAAGCCGGCAAGAAACAGCAGGGAGCCGACGGCGATCAGAGGAAACTGAGCCGGACCCCCAAGTGCGCCCGGTGCAGGAATCACGGGGTGGTGTCCTGCCTGAAGGGCCACAAGCGGTTCTGTCGGTGGAGGGACTGTCAGTGCGCTAACTGCCTGCTGGTGGTGGAGAGGCAGAGGGTGATGGCAGCTCAGGTAGCGCTCAGGAGGCAGCAGGCAACTGAGGTGAGCAGGGGACCAGCCACATGCCCATGGGGAAGGAGGGCGACCCGGAATATACATGCAGAGTGAAACTTAACCCAATCAGTGTGTGTTCCAGTCGGGTTTTAACATCCATTCGGCATTTAGATTGTCTGTCTTTGTGGAAGATTTCTCTTTTATTTTAGGTAGTTTAGGTAGGCAGTTGAAAACAATCCTCTATTTAAGTCAAACAGCACTGATCTGAAGGCAGCTGTGTAGAAACGGATTTAGAAATTGCAGGGGAAATTTTTATTTATGAAATAAGTATCTTCCAATTTGATCAACCTCCGCACACTATAACTTGGAAGATTTAAATTGACTGATAATTGTGGCTGCAATTCTTTATATTGAACTATACAGTTGGTTTGCAGTAATATTTTGAAACTGTCCCAGTTTACTGAGTTCGATTATTCTGGTTCCTTCTACATTTAAAACACTTCAAATCGCTCCGTGACTTACTGCATGATCCGATTTGGGTGATTCAGTACGAGTATTACCGATTGTAATCCTGCCGCCTGCTCAGTACTGAGCAGAAACTTCTCTCTGTCTTCAGTCGTTTCCCTAGACTTTCCGCAGAACCGGAACGGTGTGCCGGATGGACAGAGACGGGGGGGGGGGGGGGAGATGTTGGGTGTTATTTGGTTATAGTTGAAAGCACACATGGCATCTATTGCAAGTTTACAATATTTTTTTTCTCTATTCTGCTTCTCTCCTAGGATAAGAAAGGGTTATCGAGCAAACACAACCTGGCCGAACGCCGGGCCGTGTATCAGAGGCACCTGAGAACGCCCAGTCTGCTGGCGAAGAGCATTCTAGAAGGTAAGCGGGGATATTACGGTCCACGCCATTCCGATGTAAGCAATTTGTACCCAGAGTTATAATGGGCACTAGTTGTCTTCAAAGAAGTGGTGGCGTGAGGGAGAGGGGGTTGCAAGCGAAAAGAAACTGGCCAGCTGGAATGAAGAGGGTTAACCACATGTTCTGAGAGGAGATAGTTGTGATCAGAAGAGTGCACTGAAGCTGTCACATTCTTGAGCTATTTACTGATTGTAGGGTAAATAGACTGTGCAGCAATGTTCCTGTATGGTGTTTGGATATTATAAAATGACTAAGTGGAGAATGAAATACAGATTAAAGAATATGACAGAGTCCCTTTAAGATGGGCTTTATTGTTGTAGTTCTTGTATCGGACTATTACTGGTAATTACACCTTCAGTTTAAGGAAATTTCGGGAAATGAAATCTTATTGTACTCCTGCAACGATCTCAATAGGCTCCAAATTGAATGTACTTCCAATATTATTCCAATCCCAGAATAGCCCCTTTCTCACCCTGAATATATTCTTATGTACCACTGTATCTGCACGATGATGTCCCCCGCTAATGTAAACTGACAATGCATAACACTGGAAGTTGGCACCGGCGGTGTACTAGCTCATGGTTGTAATTAAGGCTTTATGTAATTAGCCGAAACAACTGGAGAAATGTTTCTACATTCATCACTTGCCACCCTTTAACGGGGTCACAATTGAAAATAAGTCAGTCAAGCTTGATACTTCGTCCAAATCAAGCGAAGGGAGGACGGAACTAGCGATCCTGTCCGAGTATTTGCACAAAGACACACACATTGAAAGAGCCAGTCAGACTAAGGTGGGAAACGATCAAATAACGGAAGGAGATAATGATGACTTTCATTGGGATATAGTCTGTACAACTCTACAATTATTGTTTGCATTAATATGAAATGTGACTGTTAACGGTGAAAACAGTTTGAATATATTTTCAGTCTGATCTCCGAAATCCTGTTAAAATTGGACACTCATTGTTCGTTTCATATTTCTAAAACCACTAGTTACTGATAAAGCGCCCAGCTTAGTGCAGAGTGGTTGTTTGCATCTAGGGTGCCTTCATACCGAATAAATTAAAAATAACAGAACTGGCTCTTGAAACATCAGTGTAAATACCCCACTCCTGATCTGATCAACTGACTGTACAATCAGAACCAATACATGGGTCTGTGGTTAGCAGTGAACAAGAGGCTTGGCTATTGTAGATTATAATGAACATGATTAAAGCGTTTCAGTTCTGCAACTGAAGACCACGTTGGGTAAATAAAATAATAAACTAAACGAGTATGGCACAAATAACACCCACTGTTCCAACTATTCCCATCTGGTTAATCGGAAACATCGAAAGCTTTTGGTTTAAATCATCTTAACCCTAAAAGTAACATTTTCATCTTATAGCTTTGTTTATTAATTGGAAAACAGTAACCTCGGGTTCTTTAACAGTATTCAGGCAACAGGAGAGAGATCACTGTGGGCTGGCTTAGAGAGCATTTTTAGAAGGTGTCTTAATGTATCCCATTTTTGAGGTGGCTCATTTCAGCAATAAGGTCATAAATGTGTTGTAAGGATGAATATTTTTGCACCATGAATATATACGGCTGTGTGTTTATACCGGGTATCGTGATATTACTATTATAGCAACTCTTTTCAAACCTTAAAACGTCCTTGAGCAGGGAAAAATTCCAATATTGTAAACGCAGTCTGCCCTAACCTAACGTGATTCTGAGCAACCCGCTGCAAGTGATGACTAGAATTGCTGACGAGGTTAAACTGCAGCATTTAAAATAAACCCTGGGACATGGTATCCAACATCGGTACAGTGGCGCTTACCATAATACACTGAAAGCCCTTTGATCAGTGAAGATATAAAGGCGCTATAGATTATTGAGTTGAATAGCTTGGAAAAATAGGGGCAATATATTTATGAGATCGATTTGATCATTTTAAGTTTCTGGTGTGAAGAAACTAGGAACAATCCAGCTGTCCATCTGAAATGTGTAGCTAACTTTCGACAATACATCTTCCAGGACATCTTTCACAGAAGAGTTAGCACCATTGGAAACCTATGACATTTTCGGTCTTGTTCGTCCATGGCTAAATACTTTAGCTCGATACAATCCAACTGTGTTTTATTGAATCGATTGAGCCAGTCAAATGCGCCATACGAATCTAAACGAATCATTGTTAAATTCAACGTGCATCCTAACTTCAGTCCAAAGATGTGCAGGTTAGGTTGATTGGCCATGATAAATTGCTGCATAGTGTCAGGGGAACTAGCGGGGTAAAATAACATGGGATTAGGGGGATAGGGCCTGGGTGGACTGTGCTCGGTGCAGACTCAATGGACCGAATGGTTTCCTTCTGTACTGTAGGGATTCATTGATTCAGCATTGACCAGGGTGCTGAAGTGTTTCGGAACAATAGCCGCTCACTTCTGATACCCGAGTCGAGTCCAGTCTAGAAGTGCCCTTTATATCTTGGCCTTGTGTGGAAGCAGCTTGAACGGTCCCAACCAGCTTTCCAGCGGATGCTGCTCCATGCTATAGAGTAACATCGGTTTCTCTTGGAGCACTTGAGGCGAGCTGTTGAGCGAAATGGGAAAATTACCACATTAGGTCGATTTGTGTTGAAGTGCATTGCCCATGCGGCACCTAATGTGGGTATATATACTAGCAAAATAAATAATTTCCAGCACTGACATCCTCTAGTTCAAAAAAAAACAACATTAAAGAAGTTGCTTTAAATTTGAGGCAGATATCACGACAGTTAATATTCCGGATTAATGGCATTTTGAATTGATGTACAGAATATGTCAACAATACTGTCCGGTATTTTCAACCAGGCTAATTCATAACGTGCACTCGACACAATTATTGCTGTATTTTCTGCTCCTCTCTCCCGTTTCAACCATCCCTAAAATACTCGCCTTTCTAATTACTTGCAGGCTACCGACCAGCTCAGGCTGACCCATACATGAGGGGGAGCCCACCTCTGCCCCCTCCTGTCAGTGACCGGATGAGAAAAAGGCGTGCCTTTGCTGACAAGGAGTTGGAGAGCATCATGATGGAGAGAGAGTACAAGGAGCGGGAGATGATCGAGGCTGCCCAAGCTGCGGCCGCCTTTTTCCTTCCCAATGGCATGGTGCACGCAGCCGAGTACAATTCCTGCAAGTCCAACTATACCCCTCCACAGATCGACAGAGCAAGCAAGGAAATTCCCCAGCATTGCAACTTTATCCCCCCCTGCCTCGATTTAAGCATGCAGTACTCGGGCTCGGATAGAGCAGTGGAACTCATCTCGTCCAATGTCAGTGTGGCCACCACCTACCGGCAGTACCCGCTCAGCCCCCGCTTAATGGTGTGGCCCCAGTGTGGTGCCATCAGCGACGCCCTTCTGTACCAGCAGTACGTGCTGAACGCCAGCAGCGCCATCCAGAGTCTCAAGTCGGGGGCTGTTTGGGATCCTAAAGGAAATTCGGCGCCGGAGAGCCACTCGCCCAGCGACAACCAGGAGCCTGCCAAAAAGCCAGCGCGGGAAACGCAGCATGTGGCAGCCGAGGTGCGAGAGATGCCAGCCGCCCACCAGCAAGGGTTGGACATGCCCTGCGAGCGCTCGGCCTTCTCTCCGCCAAAGAAAGGCTGCTCCCCGCAGCTTTCCGAGGGGAATTCGCCGCCCAGCAGTCAGCTCAGCAAAGGGAGCGGCCAACCCCCGCTGGCTGCAGTGAAATTTAACACTCCCCGGCCCTTGGGTGGCATGTTCCTCCCGCAGCCCAGCGGCCAGCAAGCCCCCTATGAGAAAGCTGCCTCTGAACTCAAAACTTTCATCAATAAAGACATGATGGGAGAGGCGGCTTGGAAATACAGAGAACATGCTGTCAAAGAGAACCAACTGCACAAAAATTCCACCGAACGGTACATGAACAGTTTGATTGCTTCTAAGCAAGGTGGGACAAAAATCTCGCCTCCTGACTCGCTCTCCTTTTCAGTCGAGTCAATCCTCAAGAGACCTTCACCCTCTCTAAGTCGCACTTACCAGTAAATAGCTGACAAGTTGTGCCGCTTAGAATTAATGTTGCTTTCAGTTAACACTCGAGACCAAAACTGCCTTTTGTGTCAATGTCTTTATGATGTATATGTTTTAGGCATTGTCTTGTACAGGTGTCAGCATGGTTTGTGTCTTTTGTTTCATGCGAGAGTATATTTAAAGACGTTCTTGAGGGGTTTTTATTTTGGAGGACTGCGAATTATCAAATATTTTCTGCACTGAGGAGCAAGTGTATCGCTAAAATAAAAAGAGATTTCAAAACAGCAGTTGCCTTTTCTTAACGAATCCAGCAAACCTATGCATGTCTATACTAACCCAACCTTCAAAACCAAGACTCCCACACCAGAGCCAACCCTCCTCCAGACACTGCTGTATTCTTGGTTAAGAGAGGCAGCTTTGGGTTGAATTGAGGGTGGGATTGTTGTCGGTGCAGGCTCGATGGGCCGAATGGTCTCCTTCTGTAGTACAATTTCATTTCGCTAAAAAAAATCCTCGCAAGGGCGGCATGGTGGGGTAAGGTATGATGTGGAGAATTACACAGCGTCGCCACTCAACTGAGCAGACCCATGAAGGGGGAGGGGGAGTGTTAGTTGCCCGCTCAAGGTGAAGGGGTTGTAAGGGCAGATACACTAGAAACATCATTAGCAAGGCCTCATTGCTGAAGGTGATTCAAGGAGCAAAAATGAATCAGCTGCCATGCAGTGTGGTGTGGAGAGTGTGAAAGGGGAAATCGGGCCAGACACTTTTTTGCGTCCAATGTTTATAATTATGCCCACGATTCATCCCCAGTAGATCCGCGGAAAGATAAAATGGGAGTTCCGTCTTTCCCACCAGGAAACTAGCAAAATCATAGAATCCCTACGGAACCATTCAATGCTCGTTTACCCCGTGAACAAGGGAAAAGGGGGATGTCACAGTTAAAACGTATTGTTTCTGATATCATAGGACCAATGATGGTGCCATGCAATGAACAGCCGCTGGTATGAAAGCAAAATGCCAATAAGACGGGAGAGACTGGGATTGCACAATAGGCCAACTAACTTTAAAAAATACTTCATTCTCAAAGTTACAAAGCCAGTGCTCGGAGTGGCCGAGGTGGACTCGAATCCATCCCTTGCTTCGAACACCAAATTCAAATTCCAACTGAATCCAATTCATGGTCCCCACAAGAGAGACCAACAAGATCCAAGCTGTCAAGATAAGGTACTGCATCCTATCTTGGGGCTTGATCTGACGCTTGATCTTAGGCCAACTGGCATCTAGAAGCGAACAGTTAATATTTGGTTTGCCATTCTTCATTGGAAACGTAACGAAAGTTCCTACCTGAAATTTTAACCTTTAACTCACTGTAACTTTCCAATAATTAAAAAAATAAAAGTTCCTGGCAATTGCGATGTTTTAAATGTTAATACAGGGATTTCGCTGCAACTTTAACTCCATGATACAATTGTGGCAACAAATAAAATATTATTTATAGGTTAAAGATATTTATAATTAAATATTTCAGGCAACGCCAAGTCTGAAACCATTAATGATAACACTTTGAAAAAGGTGTGGTTCTTGTTCAAATCTGAACTGAACAGTTTAATGATGGGGGTGGGTAGCAGATATACACACACGCGACCTTATTTTATAACTTTGGGGGAATTGAAGGCTGTCACCGTTACAAAGTAAAATCCGGAGCCTTCACATTGTGCCTTGCTGGTCCGCAATGCCCCTCCCCGCTATTTAGTGGAGGAGTTACCACATTTCTGACAGATTGGCTAACCTCCCTGCCAGAATAGAGCAGAGGGGACCTTCAAATGGATGTGTTGGTATCTGCTACACGACGGTGTAATCTCACAACCCGAAAGCTTTCAACTTCAAATACATGGAATAAATTGGGGAATATGCACTTGATGCCATCTGCGAAGATGCCAAACGGGATCGGTTTCGTATTGAAGCAACACTTAATTTGAATGTTAAACAATTTCGATAGGATATTTCAAGAGACCTAATGGTTATTGAAAAATTCGTTCAGTTAATGAGTCATATTTAGCGACAGTCAATTCTGCCTTGATGCTAATATTTTACCGAAACTTAGATTCCGATAAGCGACGTTTTATTGTCCCAGGGCAGAGAATGACACCTGCCCAGGCAATAACACCCAAGGCCCGGCAGATTCTAATAGATCCCGACATGTAAAGGCAGCATCCATTTCCTTAACACCCCCATGTTCGCGGATGCCAGGGTGTAGTTTAATTACCGCTACGACATGTGAGGAAGTATAAGGGTACACCGCAAATCCGCAACAAAGACACTTCAACTGAATGTTGAGGGCATAATTGTTTAATCGCCATCGAAAGGTTTCTGGAGATTATAATTTTGAAAGTGGCAGTTCAGTTTTAAAATAATAATCTCACTCGCCTTCCGCAAGCATCTTACCATTCTCGAGTAAGGAGGGTGTGAAGGAAAGGCATGTTGTTGATCCATGAGGAGCTGACAGGCTTTAATCGAATTGCCCGGACAAGTGTAACTCTTGCCCATGGGCAATGCAAAAGGAAATTGTAGAGGATCTGGAATAAAATCAGAAACTGCTGGGAACACTCTGTAGATGTTGCCAGATCTGCTGACAATGAAACATTGCTTATCACCATCCGAGCTGGTTATTAAAAATTAACGCTCATTTTCACCGATTAAAAAAAAAACAACCACAGCACATGTAGCTGGACTGAACATTTGCACTTGTCCCTTTGATCATGCACACGTTCTGTTGAATCTTTACTATCAGAGTTAACTACATTCGGAAACAAATCATTCTTGATTTCAGTGTTCTGGGCCGCGAGGCCTGAATGTTTCAAGAGGTGTTTCTATGGTCGAACCATTGCCGCTTGGTACTTTGTAATGGCCGAGTAATGAAACTTAACCCTTCCATATGTGAATGAAGTCAGGGTATCATCAGGCAACGTGTGGAAGATGCCATTACCTGCAGATCATTCTAACGTTAACCCACTGTTTAATCTCCGTGCTTGCCTCCAATATGAATGGGGGGTGGGGAGGAGGGGGTGTAGATTATCTCAGAAGTAAAAGGGTTCTGCACAGGGAAGAAGGAGATGGCCCTTTTTCTAACATGTGAAAATGGTGCGAGAATCCGCCGGCAACTCGACTATCACATCCCACATCCTGGGGAAAATAAAATGCCCGTCTCCCTTCTTCAGGATTCTGCACATAAAACGATCAAAGACATTGCTGACGTTTCCTCATTCACCGTGAGAGGGATTGGGAAGAGACTGGGGTGAGACTGAAGTAATTTGAAATGCTTCAGAAAAGTCGAACATAAAATAAAACACATCTCTGGAAAACATTTCTATCGAGCACATCCTTCCCAGCAGCCATAACTTTGACTTTTAATTGTCCTAAAAAAAGATTTTGAACAAGACAGTTTGGTAGAAGAGTGTGCAAAGCAATCTCTTCGATGGACCGAACAATAACCTATCGATACAAAGCCCATTGCTTAGTCAGCAGTTCTTTGCCGTGTTGTGAACACTGTGAATGAGGCAAAATCCGAGTGTCAGCTCGGAGAGACAGTGACTTTAACACCGCAGACCATTTCGTTTCATTTCTACAGAGAATGCGGTGACCGTTTGTGGCTGAGTGGCGTTAAAGTAACCCTATACAAGAGGGGGAGAATGAAAATTGCTTTTTCTTGTAAGAAGTCTGATTGCATTACGCCAGAACTTTGCTAAATACCAGCGATAATTCTTGCTGTCAGAGGAAAGAGGTTTTCAGATTCTGCTTCAGACAGGCTCTCTCAAAGGAATTTAATCCTTACTACCTTTTTTCCCCTCAACGACTTGGATCCATCTTTCAAAGCAGTGCACTTGACTGCAAAAGTTACTTCTGTAGGCGTACATGACAATCTTAAATGGCATTCGGGCCAAAGCCTCACAACCCGAAGGGAATTCTTGGAATGATCCATAAAAAAATGGGACAGGGACAAAGGGATGGAGTTGTCAATGTCAACTCAGTCAAGAGTTGTGGCAATACAACTGCGTGAATAAACTCTCTGCACATGTCCAATGTTCGCCCAGATGCCTCACTGGAGACGCACGTCTAAATTGTACTTTAGAATTCACTTAGACTTGACTGATCCTTTCTCACAGGAGCAGCGGCAGAGCTGGCCTCAACCGCCGAGGGAGCATTGTCAGTTCTCAGCTCACCTGTGAGAGGCCTGGGCTAAGCAAGGTAAGAAGTCTCACATAGAGTCTCACAGGGCCCCAGTCCAACGCCGGCATCTCCACATCATGGCTACCATCGAGGCCTGGGCTGCAGGGAAGTGATTCATTTCGGGAAGGTGGGAAAGGGTGAATTATCAAGCCCAACCTCAGGTGATAAAATCACACCTCCAGGCAGCATGGACATATACAAAAAACAAAATGGAGTGGAAGCCTGAAATCTAAACACCAAGTACCCAGAAACTCGCAATAGATCAGCCGGCATCTGTGCGGAGAGAAACACAAGTAACATTTCAGATCTGGACCTTTAGTGAGAAGACATGCTATAGACAGGTTTACCATTCTCCAATGGCATTGAGCAGAAACCAGTAAACAAAATCAATGGTCAGTGATGCAAATAGGCATTTTTCAATTCCGACACTGTAACAATGCAAATAGACTTGTGGGAAATTATCGACCTTGTTCTAGAACTGAGATATGTGGTACAAAAGAACGATGACATGACAACAAAAAAACACGATGCAAAGTGGGTTAAATACAAAAAAACCTGTGATATATTCAATACCTGTGATATATTTTACATGGGAAAATGCTGAATGAGCCTTTGGATCTTGGTGTACAGATAGGCAAACCATGCCAGTAACCCAGGTCACAGAAAGACAAATGGGCTATTTGGATTTATTTCTCACAATGAAACACGGAGGTAATATGGAGCTTATTTGATGACAATTGATAGCTTGCGTATTCGGGCGGTACGGTAGCTGCTTCACAGCTCCAAGGACCTGGGTTCGATTCCCGGCTAGGATCACTGTCTGTGTGGAGTTTGCACATTTTCCTCGTGTCTGCATGGGTTTCCTCCGGGTGCTCCAGTTTCCTCCCACAGTCCAAAGATGTGCGGGTTAGGTTGATTGGCCATGCTAAAATTGCCCCTTAGTTTCCTGGGATGCGTAGGTTAGCGGGATTAGCGGGTAAATATGTAGGGATATGGGGGTAGGGCCTGGGTGGGATTGTGGTTGGTGCAGACACGATGGGCCGGGTGGCCTCTTTCTGTACTGTGGGGTTTCTATGATTTCACTGTGTATTGTTTTGGACACCATTATTGGATTAATTTCAACGCAATGAAAAAGTTGCAGATTCGCTCGATGGTGCAATTTTTGAAGTAAAGTATTAACAATTAATTTCATAGGGAACTAAATGGTTAATTGAAAAAAGAGGATTTCTACAGGCCGTGGGAGTGAGCAGAAAGATTGGGCCAGATTAGGCTCATTATAAAGAAATACACCAGCACTGACTTGATGGATCAACTGGCCTGTATCCATGATGGGTACATTCTGTGGTTTTGTAATGGAACCAGTTGGTCTGAAGGTTTTTAAGCACAGTGTGACTTGAGAAGAATATGTTACTGATGGAATTGGAGATCTCTGGAAGGGTATTCATGCATTTCAAATTTAAGAATAGAAAAACATCAATCTAACATGAACAATTTATATAACTTTCAAGATTACACCACACAAGTTCCATTTGCTTCAGTGCTTTGAAGCATATTTTTGAAGATTAATTATTTTGTGGGCATCAAAATTAAGGATGCCAATGATGTAGAATGGTCTGAGCATTGACACTCAGTGCTGACATTAAATGTATTAAGGTCCGCTAAAGTACAGACAGATGCAGAGTTCTAAACTCCAAAAATGTATTTAGCTCTAATCCTAGAAAACTATCCTCCAGAAAACTATCCTCTAGAACACGAGTATTAATTTTTTCACTTTTCATACCAGCCAACTCTTTTGATCTCATTCAATGTCATATTAATGTCAATTGTTTTGTTGTTGGTCCATTCCCCTGAAGAACTGCAGTGAGAATCCCTAAATTCAAATTATTCTGACAGTCAAAAGTGAATGGAGATTTTAATTCCATCTGGATTGCCATGATTTTAACCCTATGCGCCACCCTATCTCACTTGGTAAAAATTTTGAAATTTTTACCAATATGATTCTACATTTTCCTGTAGAATTAGTAAATGTATATTTTTCAAGTGGGGAGTTGACTCTAGTTAAATATTCTGAAACAGAATGCTTTGCAGGTAAATATTAGAAGTGAGGTTTATGATCATAAAAACTGATAGAGGATCACAGATTTGAACACATGAATCGTTATTTGTTTTTCAAAGGTGAAATACTTCAAAATGGTTTGCCTTTTTAAATGAGAAATTAGTTACTCCCAAATATAATGGATTATGTACAGGAGAAATCAAGTAGTATAACTACAATTTTTTTTCAGTAGAGAAATATCACATCACTGTTGACATCATACAATACATTCCAGCACTTACTCTGAAACTGTATTGGAGAATCTTCACAACATGTTTATGCCAGGGGTCCAACCTCTGGCCCTTGAGCTACATAACCTTGTAAATTAGGCCCTTAAAGGCAGAGTAACTCATATTTCGTACTCATGTTTTACCTTTTGATTTGATCTGGTGGACCCTAGAACTTAGTAAGGATGTTTTTTTGACACATTTTCTCATTCATGGATATATCCTAATTAAAATATCAACATTTTGTTAGAAATGTGTAATAATGATATTATAGATTTTAAGGACAACTAATTTAAACTGCTGGCAAACCTTTACATTGACTTTAAAATCCTTTCTCAAAGTGAAAGTATGGACATGGCATCTCACTGTTTGTTCCAATCTTGTTAGAGGTATATCGCTGAAATTGGCTATGGGGAGTTATTAAAATGCAAAAACTTCTCCAGGGATGTCTTTTGAATCTTCTAGAAGGTGTGAAAAACACTTTTACTTCTGACTGAACAGGAGACAGGAAGGGACTTCAAAGAGCCTCAATATAATTAACTTATTTGCCTGGTGAAACAATGGCTAATCAAAATTAACATTGCATTTTGATTGTGATTAAGTCAGATTGCAAAAGCCACATGTACAGAACCCCCACAATGATACCTCATAGAGATTGATTTGTATTCTCATCTTTAAGTGTCTTTTGTCTTTTACCAATTTATCCTAGTATCTATAATTTCAAAAATAAATTCATCACTTTTACTTAAAATAACTTTGAGCAGTAGTTTTGCAATAAACTAACATTTATATTGTTTCAGAATAAAGTTTGACTGCTGTCACTTGCAAGTTAAAAATTGGCTACACACACACAAACACACATGCGCAAACACACACACACGCACACACACACATTCCTAACTCATAGACCACTTTGTGCAAATGCCTCTTATGCCAATCTGTCAATGCTGAAACCTTAACTGCTTGAAGCACATATTAGACATTTAGGTGGCTACCATGCATGATTTTCAAATTGTGGACCGTGTGTGGTTTAATTTCCAGCATGTGCTTGTGGTTAGGAACTCACTAGGAGTAGTTGACATACTACATCTTAAACATGCCCCCAAATGTTTCATGGTATCAACCTATGCAGCCCATGAAAACAATAATTGGACACCCCTGCTTGAGACCGCAAACAAAATAGTGTTATTTTTTACTGATTGGTGATATTTGGTCATTCTTATATCCAATGAGTATATTGTGGAACACAAGCTGCCCATGGAATGTCACTCTTCCCAGTATGTATTGAATAAAGGAGAAGTATATTAAACAGTGGATTGTTGAATTTGAATGCCTCATGATCCATTATATTTATAGAAGATGCGAGATATCCTTGGATGTCAGTAGAAATTATTGACTTTAGGTATAATAACAGGTCTTATAACATTAATAAACATGAAGGCAGTTTTCAATAAATTCAGATACTATACTATATAGTGATATCACAATGGCTATATAATGTCCGGATAAAGAAAGAACCTACATTTTAATAGGAACTTCCAAAAATGTTTCATGACCAAAGAATTACTGTTGAAGTGTAGTCGCTATTGTTGTGTAGACAGACAAAGCAGCCAATTTGCATGGCAGTTACTAAAATATATTTTAAAAATAAATTTGGACGAAGTTCAGTTCTGCCATTTTTGTTCTTTTTGTGGTTATGTCCTGCCTGTGATTAAAATAAATGTGTCTGTTGATTAATTTGATTTATTATTTCTCATGCATTTAACAGCGCTACAATTGCTAAGGGAATGACTTTTAGAAACATAGAAACGAGAAGCATGAGTAGGCCAATTGGCCCTTTGAGCCTGCTCTGCCATTTATTTTGATCATGGCTGATCATCGAATTCAATATCCTGATCTCCCCTTCCTCCCATATCCTTGAACCCTTTAGCCCCACAATGTATGATTTTCATTACTACACAAAAGAAGCAATGGTTTCTTTCATTTCAACTTAAAAATGTTGTGGCTTTATATTATGGAAAGTACAAAGATTTTCTGAATGGTGTTAATTCATGGGCTGAACACTTGTGTTCAAACCAAAAACAAATTTGTATCAGTTCTGGCATTTGACCCTAGTATCTATGCAAGAATTAGTGACATTATCTGATGTTCATTGATTAATAAATTTGAACTGATAGCATAACAACAGTGAGTTCAAATGAATTCAGTAATTGAGGCAACAGTATGCAGTGATATGTGTTAATGAGATGGAAGATCAGTTTTTGTTACTGGGGACCGAACATCTGCAAATGTAAATGAAACAAAGGAGAGAATTATCTAGGACAGGTCTTTAAGTTGAAAACAACGTAAGTCTGGCATACCTCTTAACCATTCAGCATCAGTAGACTTTTAGTACCTTATCCAAATAGGCATTTTTCATGATTGGCAGTGAGTTCAGTAAGTGATTGCACTGCTAAGGTATCATGCCACTGTACTTTCCAGTAGGAATTGCATAGTATACAAAGGCAGGAACCAAAGCTACTTTATCCATTATGAGCCTAGTAATGCTTAGAACTGTAGCATTTGCAACACTAAAATACAAACCATAGGTGTAAAGACAGGTGAGGCCTGAAGAGAGAGAGAAGCCTTATGCTAGGCCCTTCCCAGACATCGTTCTTTGGAGCAATTGCTGCCCCAAGATCTCGTACTGCCCATCTCTGGCAGTCGCTACGGTCAGCAGCAGTAGAGGTTTATCAAAAGGATAAATATAAGCCCTCCTTTCAGAATCCTCCTTTCTTTCAATTTAACTCACTTATCCTCACCATTCAGAACGTTTTCATTACATTTGAATGAGAAATGGAAGTTAAAGGAACTTGGTGAAAGCAGAGCATTTGGAAATACTGGAAATAATTCCAGGAATTATATTGTCACACACCTATGCTAAACTCCATTCATTTTAGCATAAATGACTCAAACTTGTATTTACCATGGAAACCACGGAAGTATATATTTTTGAATGCTTTGATTAGGATGTAGCATAGTGTTAGAGTTAGACCCGGTTACACTTCACAATTGCAAATGAGATTTAATAAGGAAAACACAATTTTTCTCAGTTACAGCAGTACAGCTTAAACATCCATGAAGAACAGCTGTTAAAAATGTTTCTGTTTTTAGCAGCTGTTTTTAAAGAAAAAAACCTTTATTTTATTCGTTCAGGGGATGTGGGCGTCGCTGGTTGGGTGAGCATTTATTGTCTATCCCTAATTGTCCTTGAATTGCGAGCTATACTCGGCCATTTCAGAGGGCATTTTAAGAGTCAACCATATTGCTATCAGTCTGGAGTCACGTGTAGGCCAGATCGGGCAAGGATGGCAGATTTCTCATAGCTTAGCAGGAGTCATCTGAGTTAAATTCCTACACTTTCAAATCTTACACAACCACCAAAAACTGTTTCCACTGAAATCAGGGTGAGTCTCCATCTAGGTGTTTGAAATAGTCTGTATTGTTGGCTTAATTTTGTTTGTTATTCCAATGGGAGAACTTCTACTAAATATAAGAGATGCTAAAGGTTTTATTATACTTTTCCCGACTCTCCATTTTAAATGAGATGTAACAATATTTGCCATTGCAATGCTCCTGATAGTGTCTGCAGCAGGAAATTGGAAAGGCAGTACTGTCTCAATTATATAAAATTAAATGAATTCCAGGTCATCAGGGACTAAATGTCTTGTCAGATGCTACTTTTAACTGAGAAAAGATGAGAGTGAATCAGATTGCTTTGGCTTGGTTTCCATTGATCCCAGTTTTAAGGTGCAATGTATGGATGTCAACTAATGGTGAGATGAGCACAAGCTCTAACATTTCCATGGTTGAAAATGCTTGTCAGACAAGACTGGATTTTTCTCTGCTATGTTATTTTTCCACATGCAGGGCGAATGGGTGGGAAGGACAATCATTCACCTAAAGTTGCTTTAAATTTCCTTCCCATCCCTACTACAGGAAGTTGCCTAGCAATTCCTTCTCCACCCTGCTGCTTGAAGTGGTTGTGGGTTGTGGACAAGAGCTGGAAAACCAGCTGATTTCCCTACCTCTACTGCTGCTGACCGTAGCGACTGCCAGAGATGGGCGGTACGAGATCTTGGGGCAGCAATTGCTCCAAAGAACGATGTTTGGGAAGGGCCTAGCATAAGGCTTCTCTCTCTCTTCAGGCCTCACCTGTCTTCTGCTTCTCTCTCTCTTCAGGCTTCACCTGTCTTGCTTCTCCACAGGCCCCACCTATCTCTTTTCACTAGTCTCGTGGAAAGCTCTGCTAAAGTTTAAAAATAACTTTGAATTTTTCTGCCCCTTTAATGGCATTTGCTCCTCATTTGCTGGTTCCAGGGAGTGCATCATTCCAGCATTGCCAATCTTCTGCTGTCATGCTCCCTTTTGGTGGTTGGGGATCTTACCAGGAGCCCACGCTGCAGAATAAAGGAACCATGATCCAGGAAAAGGGGTCAGGGCAGAGGGTGGAAGCCCTAAGCTGGTGTTCATCTGCTGTCAAACCTACCCTGCAGCAATATTCGAGCCTTACGCTCATATGGAGTATAATCAGCTTGATGAGATGCTTGGGAACCTTTTTCAGTAAGAGGCAATGCTTTCAGGCATAGCAGGTCAAAAGTTGGAAAATAGTTTACAATTTTGTTAGCATCAAACAGTGAAAATAAAGTGTCTACAGTTTATCCTCAATTTACTCATCTTTCCTGTCATGGTTGGATGCATCAAAAAGTATCCTTTGTGACCTTGTTGTCTTCTCTCTATTGAGATCATTGCCTTATTACAAGGCTATACTATAATGGGCAGTAGGAAAGTTAATGTGCTATCAGATTGTGAGGTCTTTAAATTCCCATAGGAAGACAATGAGAATTCACTTTTATTTCTTTTTTAGTCTCATGAGAGCTTGGGTTTTTCTGTAAACAGATTTACTAAATGGAAATAACTGAAAAATATGCCCGAGGCATTAATTGTAAGACCCATCACTGCGCTTGTAACTTAATCAGCGTTTCAGCTTAATACTGCACTCTGACACTCCCAACTTCAGGCTTGTCATTTCTCACATTTCCAGTGACAGTCAGTGTTGTTTATTATGTGAAGAAATATAACCTCTTATTGTACGTGCCACGATTTATTTAAATGGATTTGTAATCCATGTCATTGTTTTCTGAAAAAAAGTCAATGATCTGACTTTGGCAGTTTTTGTTCACTTAAAAGGAGATTGCTAAAATGTCAGGACAGGCTGCACTTTGTGACAATGCCAGATATGTTTTCTTATTCTTGGAATATGGTTGCCACTTGCAATGCTGGCATCTTAATACACATACCTATTTGCCCTTGAGAATGTGGTGGTGAGCTTTCAACAACAACAATAAAAACCTGCCTTTATACGACTCCTTTAATGTAGTAAGCTTCTTCAAAGTGTTCTCAGGAGTATTATCAAACAAAATGACACTGAGCTGCATAAAGAGATATTAGGGCAGATGACTAAAGGCTTGGTCAAAGAGATAGGTTTGAATACTATAGTTTACCTGGTGAAGGAACTCATGCAATGTTGTTATGTAGGGAGTTCCTGGAATTTGACCCTGTGGCAATGAAAGGAACAGTGATATATTTTCATACTTGGATGGTGTGCATCCAGTAGGGGAACTTGGAGGTGATAGTGTTCCATCTAAGACTGGTTAAGGTTGTGGTTTTCGGGAAGTGTTGCTATAGAAGCCTTTGGCCACTGGCTGCAGTACATCCTGTAAGTACATCCTGTAAATTTAAATACACACAGCCGCCACAGTCCACACATGATGTGGGAGTGGATATTTAAGCTGGTGCATAGGGTTTTCTGATCAGTAAATTGATTTGCTCTGGATGGTATAAAGCATAAGAAGAATGCTCTAGTATTTTGCTAATATCGAATGGTTTTAATTTTTATTTATCATTTCAATTTTCCCAAGTTAAATCAGATCTGAGATGCATTTTTAAAAATTTACGTGAGAAGTCGGAGGGAGGAGAAAAGTATTGTGGCTGTTTTAAACCTGCTTTGCATAGTGAAAAGCTACCCATTAGTGTATTATGAAAACAACCCTTTTTGAAACCAAACCAACCAGCAGCTGAAGTCTTTCTCCAAATTCACTTCCCCACACCTCGAGAAGGATGAAGGCAGACAAAGTACATGGTTACTTCTGTTTCTGTAGCTTATTTTTCACCGAACAGTTTGCTAGCCTGAAGTTATTGTGGGTGTCACTCTGCATCAAGATTGGCTGACCAGGAGTCTCTCTTATTCTTACCACCTACCATAGGTGTAATGGAAGGGTTTGCAGGTTGATAACCAATTTGCTCAGCCGTGCTATGAACACAGCTTCATCAGTCCTTGAGTGGGGCTCAAATCCACAGCTTCCGGCTCAGAGGCAGGGACACTATCCAATATGCCACAAGACTTCCCTGCAGCTGAAAACTGATCAGACTGAATGTTGATCAAGTATAAGATATTTGTTTCTATCTATTAGAGAAGCATTGCTTGGTCAAAGCCAGAACAACAGAAAAGGTGTTACAATTGGACTTAGTACCCTGGGCATGAGTTTCAGTCAAGCCAACAGCTTGCATGCCTTCTTAACTCAAATCCTTATGGAGGACTCTGCAGCTCCTGGCCAATCACAACATAATTTCTCACTCATCACTGCTTAATTTCTATTTGTTTGGTGAGTTGCCAGGTAGTGTTGCCTTCCCAATGCTGCTTCAAATGCGTAACTGCCTTTTAATTGTGGACATAGTTGATTCGGAACTTCTCAATGGCTGAGTTCGAACTGTAAACAGCAACAACGTCTATGAAGCAGCAGAGGACAATTTTCCAACAACTGTTTAGCGACTTTGAAACATCGATGTCCACACTGGCGGGGAGCTTCAGCATCTTTCATTAGGACAGTTTACCAGTTTGCAGCCTAGAGTGGAAATTCTGGCTGAATCTTTTCTCCCTAACCCAGGGCTGCTGCAGTCAGTTGTCAAACTGTTACCCCAGTTAAAAGGTAGCTCAGCACACAAGAAGAATTGAATTTAGGACTTGTTTGTATGTCTTAGCTTGGCACAGGATAAACTTACCGAGCCATTGAAGCCAGTCTCCATGCAATGGCAATGATTGATTTAACGTGTAGGTGTCTGTGCTGGCAAATTGATTGTACTTAAGAAAAACAATTCCCTTTCAGCACATTACAGGATAATGACAATGCACATTTACAGATAAAGGGCGAGGAACTGTACAAGTATAGAATTACAGGGAGACAAAGGTTATTTCACTTTTAATACTGATTTCACATATTTAAAAAGCAGTGGTTAGAATTGATTTGTATTCTACAAATATTAACGGCATTTTTCGGTGAACTATTTTGAACATCACCCTATGTTCAAACTTTAACTACTGCGACCACTAACTACTGAATTACTATCTAATCGTACCTGATATATGCTGCCTGGCATTGAATCAAACTCTCACAATCTGGAAAGATCTTTTATGGGCCATGGATTGTAGATATAGTGGCAGGAATTCAGACGCTCTGGAGGCATATGAGCTAATTAGAAAGGGAAAGTTGGATTTCATTCTTGTGAGGGATGTGTAAAAAGGCTTGTGGTTTTATTCAAGACTACTTAATATCATAAAGATTAGAAGAAATCCACATATACTGTTTTAGTACATTTACCGAAAACTTTTGAGTGAGTCTCATGTGTGCATGTGTACCATACACAAGATTCATTGCAGCAACTGTCTAAGGCTCCTTGGACAATACAGTTCAAAATGAATTCCTGTAGCACCTAAAAGGGCAAGGTTGCAGATGTACAGGAACACTGCCACCAGCAGGTTCCCCTCCAAGTCACTCACCATCTTGACTTAGAGTTATATCTCTGTTCCTTCAGGTCAAAATCCTAGAACTCCCTACCTACCTACAGCACCTGAAATGCAGCAATTCAAGATGGTGACTCACCACAACCTTCTCAAGACACAGTGGTTAGCACCGCTGCCTCACAGCACCAGGGATCTGGGTTCAATTTCAGCCCTGAGTGACTTTCTGTGTTGAGTTAGCACGTTCTCCCCGTGTCTGCGTGGGTTTCCTCCAGGTGCTCTGGTTTCCTCCCACACTCCAAAGATGTCCGGGTTAGGTTGATTGGCCATGCTAAGTTGTTCTTTAGTGTCAGGGAGATTAGCAGGGTAAATACATGGGGAAGGGCGGCACGGTAGCACAGTGGTTAGCACTGCTGCTTCACAGCTCCAGGGTCCCGAGTTCGATTCCCGGCTTGGGTCACTGTCTGTGTGGAGTTTGCACATTCTCCTCGTGTTTGCGTGGGTTTCCTCCGGGTGCTCCGGTTTCCTCCCACAGTCCAAAGATGTGCGGGTTAGGTTGATTGGCCAGGTTAAAATTGCCCCTGAGATGCATAGGTTAGAGGGATTAGCGGGTAAATATGTGGGGGTAGGGCCTGGGTGGGATTGTGGTCGGTGCAGACTCGATGGGCCGAATGGCCTCCTTCTGCACTGTAGGGTTTCTATGATTTCTATGATGGTTGCGGGAAGAGGACCTGAGTTGTATTGTTGTTGGTGCAGGCTCAATTGGCCAAATGGCCTCTTTCTGCACTGTAGGGATTCTATGATTCTAAGAATTAGGGATCTGCAATAAATTCTAATCTTTCAAGTGATGTGCACAGCCCAAGACCAAAAAGAAAAGTTCCTGAAACTTCCAAATTTTTCAAGTGGGCCACAAGTCCCTAACTCTTGGATTTTATCTGAGATGTGCACACTAGTTCCAAAATCCACATAACATTGGATTATACTCAACTCTTCCAAAAGAGAAGCGAGGCAAGGTGCATACTTGCACATTCCATTCAACATCAACATTTACCACGTGTCTCAGGTGTTCTTATGACTAATAAATGCAGTATGATAGCTTTGTATGGATCCTATGGGGATCCTCTGCAGGTTTTGTTGAAAGAGTACATGTTCTAATTGTTGATTTATATTCGTGACTGGGAAATGCAGTTGTGCCAACCTACATATAGGCTGGGATTCTCCTGGCTCGCTGCGCTGCTCAAGCAGTGCAGTGAGCCGGGTGACAACAGTGGGGGGGCCTTTAGCGAGGTTTGCGACTGGCATCTGGCTGGTTGCGAGTCTCCCAGGTACTTATTATTAGCGCAATCAGCTTAAAGAACAAAAGAACAAATAAAATTACAGCACAGGAACAGGCCCTTCGGCCCTCCAAGCCTGCACCGACCATGCTGCCCGATTGAACTAAAACCACCTACCTTTCTGGGGACTGTGTCCCTCTATTCCTATCCTATTCATGTATTTGTCAAGACACCCCTTAAAAGTCACTATTGTATCTGCTTCCACTACCTCCCCTGGCAACGAGTTCCAGACATCCACCACCCTCTGTGTAAAAAACTTGCCTCATACATCTCCTTCAAACCTTGCCCCTCGCACATTAAACCTGTGCCTCCTTCTTCCACCCTGGGAAAAAGCTTCTGACTATCCACTCTGTCCATGCCCCTCAAATTTGGAGACTTCTATCAGATCGCTCCTCAACCTCCATTGTTCCAGTGAGAACAAACCAAGTTTCTCCAAACTCCCCTCACAGCTAAAGATTTACCAGGCAACATCCTGGTAAATCTTTTCTGTACTCTCTCCAAAGCTTCCACATCCTTCTGGTAGTGTGGCGACCAGAATTGAACACTATATTCGATGTGCGGCCTAACTAAGGTTCTATAAAGCTGCAACAGACTTGCCAATTTTTAAACTCAATGCCCCGGCCCATGAAGGCAGGCATGCCGTATGCCTTCTTGACTACCTTCTCCACCTGCGTTGCCACTTTCAGTGACCTGTGTCCCTGTACACCCAGATCCCTCTGCCTATCAATAATCTTAAGGGTTCTGCAATTTACTGTTTTTCCTATAAATGCATTACCTCACATTTGTCCGGATTAAACGCCATCTGCCATCTCTCCGCCCAAGTCTCCAACCGATCTATGTCCGCTGTATCCTCTGATGGTCCTCATCGCTATCTACAAATCCACTAACCTTTGTGTCGTCCGCAAACTTACTAATCAAACCAGTTACATTTTCCTCCAAATCATTTATATATATTACAAACAGCAAAGGTCCCAGCACTGAGGAACGCCATTTGTCACAGCCCTCCATTCAGAAACGCACCCTTCCACTGCTACCCTCTGTCTTTTATGATTGATGTGGAGATGCCAGCGTTGGACTGGGGTGGGACTGGACTGGGGTGGGACTGGACTGGGGTGTTCTATGATTGAGCCAGTTCTGTATCCACTTTGCCAGCTCATCTCTGATCCCAAGCTACTTCATCTTCTGCACCAGTCTGCCATGAGGGAGCTTGTCAAAGGCCTTACTGAATGCCATGTAGACAACATCCACTGCCCTACCATCATAAATCATCTTCGTCACTTCTTCAAAAAACTCGATCAAGTTAGTGAGGCACGACCTCCCCTTCACAAAACCATGTTGCCTCTCGCTAATACATCCAGTTACAGTGGAACCCCGATTTAACGCGCCCCGATTTAGCGCGAATTCGGATATAACGTGATGAATCATCGGACACTTTTTTTTCTGCTCATGATTGGCAAATTTAGCGTGACCCCGATTTAGCGCGACCCCGCTTTTTTCGCGATAACATTTTATGGACCCCAACCATCGCGTTATAACGGGACCGCACTGCATTTCCAAGTGGAAAACTCCACGCCGGAAATCGGCCCGCTAGTGTCTCCCCGTGCCAGGAGTGGTTCCCACCAGTGGCGTTTACAACTGTTCCCGGTTGGTGGGGACAGTGGCCATTGAGGCCCCCCAGGAGGTTAGGGGCAAGGGGAGTGCCCCTTGGGCAGTGCCAGCCAGCACCCTTGCACTGCCCAAGGGCAAACTGGCACTGCCCACTTGGCACCTTGGCACTGCCCACTGGGTGTGGCCAGAGGGGGTGGGCATACTGGGGAGTGGGGCCTACTGTAAGGTGATCGGTGGAGAGGGGGGGGCCCTGCCAGTGGGATTGATAGGAGAGGGAGGGAGGATCGGGGCTGGCCATCATGGGGGGGAGGGCTTGGGCCTGGTGATCGGGGTGGGGGGGTTGGGGTAGGCCATTGGGGGGTGGGTTGGGGCTGGCTATCGGTGGCGGGTCAGGGATGGCCATCTGCATGGGGGTCGGGGCTGGTCATGGGTGGGGGGGAGGGGATAGATCAGGTCAGTCCGGTAGGCCAGCGATCCGGGGGGGGGAGGTGGTGGGGTCATGAAGGCAGCAATCAGTGGGGTTGCAGGGAAGGCCAGCGATTGGAGGCCAACGATCAGGAGGCTGGCGATAGGGGGTGCCAGTGCCGATCTCCGCACTGACAGATTGGTGCATGCACAATGGCCCGCTTAGCACTATGCTAACGGCCTTTCGGGCAGGAGTCAACCCCGCCCGCCCCTTACCATTTTGAATCACTCAAAGGCACACTGTATTGCACAGAGTGTCAGAGATTCATTCCAGTAAATACACCTAAAAAACGGGCGGGAAATACTCCTGTTTTCCCACCGGTTGAGCATTTAGTTTTGTTTTGGGAGAATCGCGGCCATAGTCCTTTAGGATTGGACTGGGACAATGACACATTCAGCTTGTAAAGTGTAAGAAATACATCCATCTTGACTCTTAGAAATGCGACAAAATGGGTTTCTCCAGCCAATGTGTGAGATCCGGGATCAAGCCGTGGAGTGGATTCGTGGCAGAGAGGGGAAATAACTTTAGTTTCAGGGGCAGCAGTGGCGTAATGGTATTGTCACTTGACTAGTAATCCAGAGACCCAGGGTAATGCTTTGGTGACCCGGGTTTGAATCCCACCATGGCAGATGATGAAATTTGAATTCATTAAAAATCTGGAATTAAAAATCTAATAATGACCATGAAATGATTGTCGTTAAAAACCCACCTGGTTCACTAGCGCCCTTGAGGGAAGGAAATCTGTTGTCCTTACCTGGTCTGGCCTACATGTGACTCCAAATCCACAGCAATGTGGTTGTCTCTTAATTGCCTTTAGAGTTTGGCAAAAAATGCTGGCCCATATCCCATGACTGAATTAAAATAAAGTTTGTTACTGGCCTTGCTCCTTCAGACATGTTTAACCCAAATTTCCACTCCAGGTACAATTGTCAACAAAAAAGCTAGGGATGGCTTCTTCCATTGGCCTGTGCTAGAATAATGTGGAGATGCCGGCGTTGGACTGGGGTAAACACAGTAAGAAGTCTCACAATACCAGGTTAAAGTCCAACAGGTTTATTTGGTAGCAAAAGCCACTAGCTGTGCTAGAATAGTCAAACTATCAGTTCAGGAACCTGTGAAAACAATGAGCAAACTTTGGCTATCATTCACCATATTCAAATGTTTGTGGAACAAGCCTGAAGCTTTTGTGGTTTGGAAGTTTGCAAGGAATTGCTTGAGAAACTTAGAAAGGTAACATATTGAGTTTTTTATTATCTGCATGATTATAGAGTTACTTTTTATGCATATTCAATTGATATTCCTTCAGTTGACTTGTCCGGGTTGTATTTTGGATGTGTTTTGAACTGGCTCTCAACTTTGTATGCTTATCAAGGTTCTTAAATCCTCATCATGCTTCTATTAGTAATAAAGAATCTGTAAGAATCCAATAACCGAACGTGGACTCTGTTTTCTGTGGGCACACTTCGCAGCCAGTTCTGCTTTTTTTTTCTGCTCACCTTTTCCAATGTCCTTCCAAACAGTCAACCTCCAGGGGTCAAAGTTATCTGTGACTGTCACCCATTTGTCAGTGCCAATGTCTGCCATCCGCATGTCTCCCTTGCAGGTGCTCTTGTAGAAAAGGTATGGACATCCAGGTGGTCATGATCCAAGGTTCAGATCAGCATATAAATGATGGCCGTCATCCATCTGAAGAACATGTTTGAACCAGTGCTGATGTCATTGGCTTAGCAATGGGTTTATGCTGATGGAATTAGCATGCTCCGGACCTCTGAGTTGGTGACCTTGTCCTGCCAAGAGATGCTGATGATATGCCTGAGACAGCAAAGGTGGAAGCTGTTCAGCCTTTCTTTTGCCTCGCTTCGTTGTCCATGTTTCACCACTTAGGACACAGACTTGGTAGACTGTCAGTTTGGTGTTCTCAGTCAATTTGCTGTTGTTCCATGCACTCTTACTCAGCTTGGATATAACAGTTGCAGCTTTTGCGATGTGTTGTATTGAACAAAGAACAAAGAAAATTACAGTGCAGGAACAGGCCCTTCGGGTGACAACAGTGGGGGGGCCTTTAGCGAGGTTTGCGACTGGCATCTGGCTGGTTGCGAGTCTCCCAGGTACTTATTATTAGCGCAATCAGCTTAAAGAACAAAAGAACAAATAAAATTACAGCACAGGAACAGGCCCTTCGGCCCTCCAAGCCTGCACCGACCATGCTGCCCGACTTAACTAAAACCCCCTACGCTTCTGGGAACCATATCCCTCTATTCCCTTCCTATTCATGTATTTGTCAAGACGCCCTTTAAAAGTCACTATCGTATCTGCTTCTACTACCTCTCCCGGCAACGTGTTCCAGGCACTCACCACCCTTTGTGTAAAATATCTGCCTTGTACATCTCCTTTAAACCTTGCCCCTCGCATCTTAAACCTGTGCTCCCTAGTAATTGACTCTTCCACCCTGGGAAAAAGCTTCTGACTATCCACTCTGTCCATGCCTCTCATAATCTTGTAGACTTCTATCAGCCTAGATTGTAGAGCCTAGATATGTGAAGCTATTAACAATCCCCAGCATCACATTGTCAATGCTGACAGATGGCGATATGGCAGCATCTTGAACCATGAGATTTGTCTTCCTGATCTGATGGTCAGACCAAACTCTTTACAGGTGTGAGAGAATCTGTCCATTTACCACTGATGGCGTTCCTCGATATGGAATGCTTGTGTGGCATCATCACCGTAAAGCAACCTTCTGAATACAGGTTTGATAAAGCTTGATGAAGCTCAAAAAATTGGCCAAACTAATGTTTTAAGGCTATGAGACTTTTTAATGCGAAACAAAATACTGAATGCTGCAAGCTGTTTTGTCATATAAAAGAGGCCTTGAACAAAAATGATTGGCTGAGACTGTAACTGGGCAATGTGTTAAGGAAAACAAGACACTAGTTTCCCAAGGGCTGTTATTTAGTTGAAACTTGAAAAAGCACACCTAGAAAACTAGTCGTAACCATTTAAGGCCCAATTTTACCAACAATTTGCACCTGTTTTCGGGCGCGAAATCGCGGTAAAGTCGGGTGTGAGGCCTTTATCGCGATCTGCGCCCGCGTCTGCTCAGATCGCCACTTTACCGAGACCTGCGAATGGCGGGGATCCGTTCTGCGCCCAAATTGGGCGCAACGACGAATTAAATGCATTTGCATGCATTTAAATTGAATTAATGAACTGCCCGCCCAACTCCATCAGCATTTCCCCCTTTACCACCGCGTTTACCAATCCGGAACCGTGCTTTTAGGGACCTGCTAAATAAAAGTCTGAATCGGGTGCTCCAGCCTCTGAAGAGCGCGTTCAGTGTTTCCAACGGCTCTCTGACTCAGATCAGCGGTGGGGGGGAGGAGGGAGCGGGTCAGATCATTCTCTGGTTGGATGGGGGGAGGGGGGGGAGTGAGGTCAGATCGTTGTCTGGTTGGGGGGGAGGAGGAGGAGGCGGGTCAGATGTATCTCTGCCGGGAGGGGAGGGCCGATCGTTGTCTGGTGGTGGGGGGGGGAGGCGGGTCCGATGTTCCTCTGGAGGGGAGGGGGAGTGGAGTGAGGCCAGACCATTCTCTAGGGGGGTGGGGGGGGGAGTGAGGCAAGTTCGTTGTCGGGGGGGGGGGGGGGGGGGGGAAGTGAGGCCAGATCGTCGTCTGGGGGGGAGGGGGGGAAGTGAGACCAGATCGTCGTCTGAGGGGGGGGGGGGAGAGTGAGGCCAGATTGTCGTCTGGGGGGGGGGAGAGTGAGGCCAGATCGTCATCTGGGGGGGGGGGGGGGAGTGAGCCGGTAATTGTACGGGGGGGGGGGGGAGTGAGGCCAGACCATTCTCTGTGGGGGGAGGGAGGGAGTGAGGCCAGATCATTGTCTTGGGGGGGGGGGGGGAAGGAGTGAGGCCAAATCATTGTCTTGGGGGGGGTGGGAGGAGGGAGGCAGGTAAGATGTATCTCAGGGAGGGGGGGCAGATGGATCTCTGGTGGGGGGGCAGATGGATCTCTAGTGTGGGGGCAGATGGATCTCTGCTGGGGGGGCAGATGGATCTCTGGTCGGGGGGGCAGATGGATCTCTGGTGGGGGGGCAGATGGATCTCTGGTGGGGGTGTGGGGGGCGCAGGGGGGTATGCTGCCACTCTGCGGGCGATCGGTGGGGGGTGAGGGGAGCAGGGGTGGCGATTGGTCTGGGTAGCTGGGGGGGGTTGAATAAGGGACACACACAGACACATCACTGTCCCCCTTATCCACCACCCCCCGCTACCCAGACCGATCACCACCCCTGCCCCCCTCCCCCCACCGATCGCCCGCAGAGTGGCAGCGGACCCCCCTGCACCCCCACCAGAGATCCATCTACCCCCCCACCAGAGATCCATCTGCGCACCCCCCCGCCCCGAGATACACCCTCACTCCTGTTTGCCACTCCCGGGCTGCTTTCTCTGCTTTCTGCGGCTCGGGAGCGATCTGACACGGGCGCGCTTTTTCAAATTTTTTTCTAACTGCGCATGCGCAGTTCAGAGTTCCGATCGTTCCGGCAGCGCTAAGCCCCGCCCACAGCGCAAATTGGACTGGAGATGGCTGAGAGCGTATGGGGGTGCCTGAAAGCGGATTTCTAAGTTGGATCTGTACTGCACCCAGATTCGGCACTGAGAATGAAAATGGTAAAATCAGGCCCTTCGTCATATTCATGTGGAACCAAACTTAAGGTGAGCATTTCCTCTGTGGTTTCACCAAAAAACGTGATGCATTATTGGACAATTTATATTAAGGAGTTTATACTTTTTAATGAGTAATAAGGCCCTGTCAACATAACAACCTTGATCTACCTCTGAAAAGGGATAATAATGTTTCTGCAGTTGGAAGGTGGCGTGGTAGCCAGTCATTTTACCCATGGGGACCTACAACTAACAAGGACTGATCATTTGTTTGTGGTTGAATGTATGGTGATCCCGCGTAATGTTGGTGGCATACTGCTAAATTTGTAGTTTTGAATCTACATATGGTAAAATGAATCATTAATTTATTATGACCCCCGTAAGGGAGATGAGTAACTTAGAAAAATATATTTGAACTCCCACTTATTAACTGAGAGAATTATGCCATATGGTCCCATGTTTCAAACAAAAAACCTTTATTACACAAGAGTTAAACAAGGCAAGTACTACTAACTTAATACCATATTTCATAAACATGTATTTTTTAAAATTGAAAATGTCAACAGGACAGTCCCCATTCTACTTTTATTTCCACCCACGAGTTTCTCTATATCTTGCAGGATCTTGAGTGCTCCTTCACTTCTCCAGGGACCAAACCAATGTGTGCCACTCAGGAATTAACTCTGATTTTCCTCAGTGTTCCTGTTATACCCTGAGGTATGTAATCTCTTAGGGTCCTTCTACCGGCAGCTGGCGAGGTGACCCTTCAACTTTCCTTAAGCACCTCACGATTGTGAACACCCAGCTCACTTACTGCTTTCTTGCTCAATGATTCCAAATCAGAAAGCACCCTTCTGAAAGCTCTCTGCTAGCGGCCTACAGTTCTTGGCAGATTTCCCCAATTGCTTGCGTCAGTGCTGCTCCCAGGCTCAAACTGTCTTTCGATGGGAAATCACACAGATATAATGCAATAAAGAAAATCAGTACAATCTATCCCTCAGCAATGTGGCATATCTAGGATAGGACAAAGAACAAAGAACAAAGAAAATTACAGCACAGGAACAGGCCCTTCGGCCCTCCAAGCCTGCACCGACCATGCTGCCCGACTTAACTAAAACCCCCTACCCTTCCGGGGACCATATCCCTCTATTCCCATCCTGTTCATGTACTTGTCAAGACGCCCCTTAAAAGTCACTACAGTATCCGCTTCCACTACCTCCCCCGGCAACGAGTTCCAGGCACCCACTACTCTCTGTGTAAAAAAACCTGCCTCGTACATCTCCTTTAAACCTTGCCCCTCGCACCTTAAACCTGTGCCCCCGAGTAATTCACTCTTCCACCCTGGGAAAAAGCTTCTGACTATCCACTCTGTCCATGCCTCTCATAATTTTATAGACTTCTATTAGGTCTCCTCTCAACCTCCGTTGTTCCAGTGAGAACAAACCAAGTTTCTCCAATCTCTCCTCATAGCTAATGCCCTCCATACCAGGCAACATCCTAGTAGATCTTTTCTGTACCCTCTCCAAAGCCTCCACATCCTTCTGGTAGTTGGGCGACCAGACTTGAACACTATATTCCAAGTGCGGCCTGACTAAGGTTCTATAAAGCTGCAACATGACTTGCCAATTTTTAAAGTCAATGCCCTGGCCGATGAAGGCAAGCATGCCGTATGCCTTCTTGACTACCTTCTCCACCTGCATTGCCACTTTCAGTGACCTGTGTACCTGAACACCCAGATCCCTTTGCCTATCAATACTCTTAAGGGTTCTGCCATTTACTGTATATTTCCTATCTGTATTAGACCTTCCAAAATGCATTACCTCACATTTGTCCGGATTAAACTCCATCTGCCATCTCTCCGCCCAAGTCTCCAACTGAACTATATCCTGCTGTATCCTCTGATGGTCCTCATCGCTATCCGCAAATCCACCAACCTTTGTGTCAATCCAGTTACATTTTCCTCCAAATCATTTATATATATTACAAACAGCAAAGTCCCAGCACTGATCCTTGAGGAACGCCAGTTGTCACAGGCCTCCATTCAGAAATGCATCCTACCACAGCTACCCTCTATCTTCTTTGACCAAGCCAGTTTTATTCACCTTGCCAGCTCATCTCTGATCCCATGCGACTTCACCTTTTGCACCAGTCTGCCATGCGGGACCTTGTCAAAGGCCTTACTGAAGTCCATGTAGACAACATCCACTGCCCTACCCTCATCAATCATCTTCGTCACTTCCTCGAAAAACTCGATCAAGTTCGTGAGACACGACCTCCCCTTCACAAAACCATGTTGCCTCTCACTAATATGTCCACTTATTTCCAAGTGGGAATAAATCCTGTCTCCAAGAATCCTCTCCAATAATTTCCCTACCACTGATGTAAGGCTCACCGGCCTGTCATTACCTGGATTATTCTTGCTACCCTTCTTAAACAAAGGAACAACATTGGCTATTCTCCAATCCTCTGGGACCTCCCCTGTAGCCAGTGAGGATACAAAGATTTCTCTCAAGGCCCCAGCAATTTCCTCCCTTGCCTCTCACAGTATTCTGGGGTATATCTCATCAGGCCCTGGGGACTTATCTACCTTAATGTTTCTCAAGAACCCCAATATCTCCTCCTTTTTGATCTCAACATGACTCAAACTATCTACACATCCTTTCCCAGACTCATCATCCACCAAGTCCTTCTCTTTGGTGAATACTGACGCAAAGTACTCATTTGATACCTCACCCATTTCCTCTGGCTCCACGCATAGATTCCCTCCCTTGTCCTTGAGTGGGCCAACCCTCTCCCTGGCTACCCTGTTGCTCTTTATATGTGTATAAAAAGCCTTGGGATTTTCCTTAATCCTGCTGACCAATGCTTTTTCATGACCTCTTTTAGCCCTTCTTACTCCTTGTTTAAGTTTCTTTCTACTTTCCTTGTATTCCACACTTGCTTCGTGTGTTCCCAGCCTCCCAGCCTCCTAGCTTTGACAAATGCTTCTTTTTCTCTTTGACTAGGCTCACAATATCTCTCGTTATCCAAGGTTCCCAAAACTTGCCACACTTATCCTTCATCCTTACAGGAATGTGCCGTTCCTGAATCCCGATCAACTTACACTTGAAAGCCTCCCACATGCCAGATGTTGATTTGCCCTCAAACATCTGCCCCCAATCTACACTCTTCAGTTCCTGCCTAATATTGTTGTAATTAGCCTTCCCCCAGTTTAGCACCTTAACTTGAGGACTACACTTATCTTTATCCATCAGTACCTTAAAGCTTACTGAATTCTGGCCACTGTTCCCGAACTGCTCCCCTACTGAAACATCGACCACCTGGCTGGGCTCATTCCCCAATACCAGGTCCAGTATGGCCCCTTCCATACTGTTTCAGGAAGCGCTCCTGGATGCTCCTTACAAACTCTGCCCCATCCACGCCCCTAGCACTAAGTGAGCCCCAGTCAATATAGGAGAAATTAAAATCTCCCACCACCTTGTTACTTTTACACCTTGCCAAAATCTGGGGGTGATATTCCAGGGCGCTACAAGGGTGGGCTGTTGCTCCTCCTCCTTTCTTTCTGTGATTCCCTCACCTCCAACAGGTGAGTCAAAGAGGGTGCAACTGCACCTGTAGGAGATCTTCAGCAGCCAGGAGCCCTCCGGGCCTCAGACCACCAGGGGACAGCAGACAAGGTCATCTCAGGTAATGAGGCACAAAACCACCCAGTAGACTGCCTCCACCTCAGCTGCAGATCTTGGGTTGCACCAAGGTATTAGTGTGAGGAAACATAAGGTGAAACAATTGTAATGGTACAAAGGTGACACATGTGTCTATTCATTCAATGGTTATTCTAAGTCATGTGTAAATATATTGTTTAGATCACGTTATTCATGTGTATTGAATGGTCATTATGTTGGGAGCTGTACAAACTGATGGATGCAGTTAAAGGTGTGGCATTTTGTGGACTATTGATGATAGATGGCCTATGGAAACATCATTTATTGCGTTGCCTTGGCGTGGCGTTGCTGAGTCTCTTGACATGTGCAAGTTTCTATTTTAGGGAAACTTTGTGAGGTTAAGGGTTTGAAGTCTGGCTGGCAAGAAGATGTGGTTCTCACTCCCTTATCACCCATCAGAAGTTGTCATCTCTGCGGCTGAGACATGCCATGTGTTGCTGGTGAATCCCGAGAGTTTTTAGCAAGGCATTGCCAATATTTGGAGCGCATGTTACTAAGTGAAGTTTGACTTGTTACCAAATCACAAGTGTGTGTGGCCTGGATGAAAACATGCATGTGGATTATTCATGCCAACGGCTTGCAGCATTTTTCCTTTTGGGTTGTGGAGGTTACTGGAATGTAGAGTGGTCTGGAAGGAGCGTGTCGATGTGCTGGGACTTCCACTGTGACTTTAATTGAGGAGATCAAGAGATCTTGCAGGGACTTTGCTCTTGTTGGAATCAGCTTTCAATGAGGACGTCATTGTGTGATGTGTTTCTCCATTGTTGACATTGCTCCATTGCCCGGGTATCTACGACTGTAGCCACACCATGCACCCATTCAGGGTTATCAGGCTCTTCCCCATCTGAGGAGGGCTCCTGTTCTTCCATCTCCCCATGCGACAATTCCTCACTATGTCAACTGTTTCAGGATGACCTAAGTTTCAGTGCGAGGTTGCGTAGAGCACAGCAGACCACAATGATCCTGGAGATTCTCTGAGGCATGTACTACAGGGCTCCACCAGAGCGATCCAGGCATCTCACCTGCAGCAGTCGAATGGTCTATTGTACTGTTGCACTAGTTGAGGTATGGGCAGCATTATATCCCACCTCTGCTGGGCTTTGTGGGTTCCACACAAGCGTCACAAACCAGGACTACTGTGGATATCTCCGAACTCCAAGGGGCCACCCCTGCAGTTGCTGAGAGGCAGCAAATAGTTGTGGCACCTGAGAGTGAGTGAGGATGTGAGAGTCATGAGAGATACCTGGGAAGAAAGAATGCATCTGAAGGATATATTTGCAGTTGTCACACACCAGCACAAATACATTGAGAGAGTAAAAGCCCTTTCGGTTAATGAATGTCGCTGGCTGTTCTCGGGGAGCTTTCAGTGCCACATGTGTGCAATCAATTGCCCCTTGTACTTGTGGAAATCGAGCGATGGCACTGAATCTTAAATCTCTAGCTGCCCAGCTCTCCTGGTTTGCAATGAATTGCACTAAATCATTGGCTCTTGTGAACAGAGTAAGAAGTCTCACAACACCAGGTTAAAGTCCAACAGGTTTATTTAGTAGAACAAGCCACTAACTTTCGGAGCATTGCCCCTTCATCAGGTAAGTTACCTGATGAAGGAGCAGCGCTCTGAAAGCTAGTGGCTTGTGCTACCAAATAAACCTGTTGGACTTTAACCTGGTGTTGTGAGACTTCTTACTGTGTTTACCCCAGTCCAACGCTGGCATCTCCACATCTTGTGAACAGGGCATTGGTAACTTCCCTGATGTATTTCTGAGTGGCTGACTGCAAAATGTCACACATGTCTCCTGTAGAGCTCTCCCACCATTTTGCCAGATTAAATTGTACCTTACCTACCCTCCCTCTCTCAGTCTACCAGGCCCCCTGATCTCCCTAACACAGCCCACACCCTGCCTCTCTCCCTCCCTCCCTCCGACAGCTAAGTCTTGATCTCCTGCTGGTGTAGAAATGTAATGCTATGGTGTTTTTTAAAGCTCCTGGCATTGGATTGCCTCCCAGACAATGGAAACTTAGCTCATCCTGAAGCAGCTGACATAGGTGAGTAACAGAATCCCCTGACAAATCCACATCCGACCTGTACTCAGGAGACCTCTTTGCGTTGTTACAACTATGTCCCTGGACACTCCCACATTGACCCTGGAGTTGAAGCCATCACTGTGCACTCTCCCTCAGTCACCTGTGACCTTCCCTCCATTCTATCAGTTTCAGCCCTCACTCCATCGCCTTTGTCCTGGCTTTGTTGACCCTTGTGCTACCCACCATTGCACTTGCTCAACTTTCATTCACCCGAGAGCTGCCCCTCATCCCCATCTCCATTAATCTGACCACAGAGCCTTTGACCTGGCCCTCGTCATCTTTTGACCTGCCATCCATCATCATCACACTTCCCTCTAGCACCATTGACTTGCCCTCTGTTACCCTCAACTCTCAGGACCTCATCATTGACCTTCCCTTTATAACCCTGGATCTTCTCACAATTATGCTTCACATTCTGTCTGCAGATATTGACCTTCTCTGTGTAGTCCAACCCCTTCCTTTTGTCCTCCATGAACCCTTGTGAGCCTGCCATCACCCACCCTCCCTCTCTCAGCAGCCAGGCCCGGATCCCCCTTGCACAGCCCATACCCTCCCTCCCTCCCTCCCTCCCTTCCTTGGCCAGCTAGGTCTCGATCTTCTTTCACAGTCACCACCCGATCTCAATCATCAATGTCTCCCCCCATGGACTGACAAAGCTCCTCATATATGAAAGCAGCTCTGACTCTGTCCAAATCCAGCTGGAAGGCTGCCTTTCTTGCTGCAGGTCACCTTTAACTAGTCGTGAATCTGAAGGCACGGTTTTCTCATTTGTGGCAGAGTTAATTGCTAAGGTACTATTTAATCTGCCAAAATGGTGTTTTAATGTGTATACCCGACAAGTTAAAGGATTAGGGTGGCATAGTGGTTAGCACTGCTGTCTCACAGCGCCAGGGACCAGGCCTCGGGTGACTGTCTGTGTGGAGTTTGCACGTTCTCCCCATGTCTGCGTGGGTTTCCTCCAGGTGCTCCGGTTTCCTCCCACAGTCCAATGATGTGCAGGTTAGGTTGATTGGTCATGTTAAATTGCCCCTTAGTGTCAGGGGGATTAGCAGTGTAAATATGTAGTGTTGTGGGGTAGGGCCTGGGTGGGATTGTTGTTGGTGCAGGCTTGATGGGTCAAATAGCCTCCTTCTGCACTGTAGGGATTCAATGATTCTATGATTATAAATAGCTTCCCACTGCTTGCCATTGGGAAGCTTGATCCACCTTCAATCTGCTGCAACCCTACTTTCATCCTACCAATACACAGCTGACATTTCATGTTGGGACAATTAAGTGCGCCTGTTCGCCTCATTTCATGCTGCCAATAGCAACTCTAAGTTCCAGCCAGAATGTGTGCTACATATCAGGCTGACAGGAATTGTATGATATTAAGTTGTCAGTAGCTTGGTTTGGAGACTCTGGAGTAATTTTTACTTCCAGCCATCATGTAAAATGAATGCACGCAATGGAAATAAAATTGGGAAAGATGTAAGAGGGTCGCTGATTCATTTTCAAAGTCGAAATCATCCCCTCTTATCATGCTAATTTGTTCCAAGCATCAGATAGCTGTTTAGAATCAGAATTATACAGTGCACAAAGAGGCCATTCGGCCCATCAAGTCTGCACCGACCACATTCCCACCCAGGCCTATCCCCATAATCCCATGCATTTACCCTAGCTAGTCCCAGTGACACTAAGAGGCTATTTATCATGGCCAATTCACCTAACCCGCACATCTTTGGACTGTGGGAGAAAACCGAAGAACCTGGACGAAACCCATGCAGACACAGGGAGAATGTGAAAACTCCACACAGACAGTGGCCCAAGCCAGGAATTGAACCCGGGTCCCTGGCGCTGTGTGGCAGCAGTGCTAATCACTGTGCCACCATGCCACCGCTTGACGCAAAACAAAGACTTTTCTCATGTTTGCTTAGAAATGTGTAGATTACTCAACTCCCAGTCAGGAAATTTGAAATGTTTTGCAAGCACCAGTCAGGAGCATTCATGCTTTCAAAACACTGATAAAACTCAGCTTAAATGTATAATGGATGGCCTTGAGCACTTTTTAAGCTCCACTTTGACAATGCCTTAGTTTTATCATTCATGTGTTGTCAAGTCCCAGTGGCATGAGAGAATGTCCCTTTGGTAGTCTGAGTGTTCTGAGAAGGTTGTACCATAACCAAACCCTAAAGGACTGGTCAGTATGTTAGAGCACATTGCTGTTCAGCTATTCACATCTCAACATTAAAAGCAGATTCCTGCCTTAAACAGGTGGATGCCTGGATCTCCCTGGTGAAGAACTTGAAGGAGATAGCATAGCGTGAATGAGGGTGGGAGCATAGGTTCAAGGTGAGGGGCAGGAGGTTTAGGGAGGATGTGAGGAAAAACTTTTTTACCCAGAGTGATGGTCTGGAATGTGCAGTTTGAGAGGGTGGTACCGCTCCCCATATAAGGAAGCAGCTCCAACTCTGTCCAAATCCACCAAGAAGACTACCTTGCCTCACATCCTTCAAAAAGTACCTGGATAAGCACTTGGCATGTCATAACATGCAAGGCTATAGGCCAAGTGCTGGATTAGCAGGGAGGTCAAGTGTTTCTCACGTGTCTGATGTGCTGAAGGGCCTCTTCTGAATTGTATGATTCAATGATTCTAAGTATTGTGTTGCAATTTCAGGACAAACTACTAGTTTAGACACTTTGACAATCAGAACATACAATCCTACTATGCAGCAGGAGGGAAGTTTTATTTCCTTATAATTTTTTATATGCACTCTTTATGCACATGACAATAGATGTTAGGAGTAATTATTAACATGCTATAAATTCTGATGCAGTGATCCTGGTAAAATCTATGTTGGGAATTGTTGGGTGTCAGCATTAAGTGAGCCCACAGCACACTGAACTAATGGAGTGTGATTTTGTAGCGTCAGGTAGCTTGAATAATGAGTCTAGGTTCTCAGCAGTTAATTTTAATGAAACATGTGGAAAATGTTGCTGGTCACTCAAATTTAAAGGCATATTCCCACTTCAAAGTGAAGGGCTGCACATATTACATAGGATTTTAAGTATTTTTCAACCCTTTTCAAGGGGAGTGGAGGAGTGCCAGGCAAACATAAAGTGAAAGAAAATTCAACGCAGAGGCATGAAACAGAGTCCATTGGCAAGTGTTGAAAAGGCACCTCACTATTCTTCTCAGTGGTAAGCAAGGTGAAAGTGATGCAGCATAAGGTCAGTGTGAGAATGATTAATCACATTACACCATCTATGAAACAGCAGTCTAGAGTGGTGGCCAGCTTAGCAGACTGCACAATACTTGGGCACCATCTATGTGTTCTGGTATTCTTGAGAATTCTGTCAGGTCAGACAAAATGTCTTCTTGAACCCATGCTTCCTTCCCACAAAGAGAATGGTAAATGCGATGACCCTGACAAACATAGCCTCTGTCACTTGATTAATACATTAGTGGCTATCAGACCAACTGATTTGACATATGTTATCAGTGGTGACTTGCAAAGATCCAGTAACATAAGGGTTAATTCTATATAGGCTTTCACATTCATAGGAAGATGCACCCATGTATTATAGGTCAGAATTCTCCGATGTCATAAACCCCACCACCGCTGCCAGAGAGAATGGAAAATCTGGCACTCAGCCAAATCTCTATTCACTGCGGTGGGACTGAAGAATCCCAGCCATGGGCGAGGTTGGAGGATTCCAGCCCTAAGATATCTGCAGATTGGTATCTGATCCCTTGGAGTTGGCATAGCTGTAGCCTATTTTTCGTGAAGTGGACGTATGAAAGAAAAAGTCATTAAATTATAAGCAAAAACGTGACTTTCCAACCCCAGATTAATGTGGGATTTTCACTCCTTAAGCAGGAAAGACTCAAGAGGGATTACATTTGTATGTGAGAACTGTACTTATTGGTGCAGCCTTGTTAACCTCAACATTTGCCTGTGTTGCAAATTGTGGTGCCCAATGAAGATCACTACAGGCACACCAAGCTTAAGAAGCAAATTCACTCCAAGCATGCTTCTAGCCTGAAAGTATAGGAGTTTATAACTGATAACATTGTTTGCCAATGCACAGATAAAAAGAAAGTTAGTTGTTAGCTTACGAAATAGGGGAATAAGTGATAAGTAAAGAAAAATAATGATTGTAACATGTCCCAAAGTGAATTGTACAACATCCTAGAATTTAAAATAAAGTAAAGACAATCATCCTGTGGGTGTGAAAGGGGCACATTTGCCTGCACTATATAGAAATTGTTGATATATGCCGATACCCTAAATCTATGATATTATTGCTGTTTTCGCATTGTAACTCATTGCTGTTGGCACATTGAGCAAGCAGTTGTAAATCAGATAGCGTAAATTTCTCACCTCACTAATTACAAGTGAACTAGTAGCTGCTATTTAAAATTCTGACTTGGGCTCTGTGGGAAGTGAAGGAGGAAAGATTGCATGCATAACAAAACAGGCAAGATAGCCACATGTTCCAGATATGAAGTGGGATGTTTTTGTCAAAGACTATTTAAAATTACAGAGGAACATTACTGGTCTCCTGCAAAAGCATTCTGTATAGTATTACAAAGCTTGGGTAAAAGTGACAAGAGGAAATCAACAAAATATCCCATGTCCCGCTTGGCGTGAAAGAATGTAAGAAATGGTTTATGAACTTTAATAAGGTGGATCAATTGACACTGGCACACAATCAACAGTGGAAAGAACAGCTGGATAGGGTGGGGCACTTGGTCCCAAAAGGCTCTAACAACTTGCTAAAACGGAGGAAGAAATCCAAACAACTGAATCCTTTGTTTCTGGGAAGTTGATTTACAATAAACATACAAAGTATTTTGCTGTATGGATATCAAACACATGCAACCTGAGTTAATCAGAAGTGTGACATTATAGGCACTATACTTTTTATAGCATTTTGTTAGTACTTGTGAGGGCTGATTTTGCTCTTGCTTCTGGGGGCTAGCCAGTCAGAGCTCATCAGAAGCGCTGTCCACTTGTCAGGATGTGAACCAGCCTGAATTTCTGAGTTAATTAGTTCTTTCAGTGAATGGACTTAGAGCTAGAAATAGAGACAGATATCCAACTGCTCCTGTAGCTCTCTTGGTGGAAACAGTTGATGGCTGCAGGGTGGTTCTGACTGAGATCCAAATACAGGCCAGGGGATCTCCAAAGCTGATGGTGATGTCCAGCTCCTATGACAAAGTGGCACTTGACCTTTTTCCAGACTATAGTTCCTTATTAGCTGTTCCTTGGATTCTTCCTTTCTTAAATGGGCTGACACACCTCAGGCCAACCAGCCTTTAGGGCAGCCCTCAACAGTGGAGGAGGACTATAAAGTGGGGGGACTTGTTATGTCTCTCCTTACTGATCAGCATACCTTCTTGAACTATCACTGAACTACATCACTTCTAGAGATCTCAGCAAATCCTTGGGTAATGTACACTGGGCTCTTCCTCTGCTTTACCCCTGGAAGCTGAACACTCTCTGGCACAAATGAAAGTGAATTTTGTTTTGGTGGGTTTATAGTTTTGTCATATTTATAATCCTGTGGGAAGGGGCCATCGGGGAAAAAAAACAGGGTTGACAGTTGTAACAGCAATGGCCTCCTTTTACTGAAGATGTGTGCACAGTATGATCATAGATCATAGAATCCCTCCAGTACAGAAGGAGGCCATTCGGCCCATCGAGTCATCCATAATCCCACCCAGGCCCTATTTCCGTAATCCCACACATTTACCCTGCTAATCCCCCTCACACTAGTGTCAATTTAGCATGGCCAATCACCCTAACATGCACATCTTTGGACTGTGGGAGGAAACCGGAGCACCCGGAGGAAACCCACGCAGACACGGGGAGAATGTGCAAACACCGAACAATGACCCGAGGCCAGAATTGAACCCAGGTCCCTGGCACCTGTGAAGCAGCAGTGCTAACCACTGTGCCACCGTGCCATCCTAAGCTCTTAATGAGCTCTTAATCATCAAGAGTTTTCCACCTCTCTAATCGCAACAAAATATCTTTAATGTACACCCATTCTGTGCATTGGCATTGAATCAATCATATCATCACTAGGCAGAGGGACAGGCAGCATGTGCATGTAATGAAAGCCATGTGTGGCACTGACTGCTGACCTGATCACTGTCTTATCATTTCAAAACTATGCATCAAGATCTATCTGTATTAGATGCCCCCAGGACATGAAGCATCTCAATGTCTCAAAGCTCAAACAGGCAGTCCTCTCGGAGAAAATTGAGTGTTGCCTCTGTTTACAGTGAAAATGGACACTCATTGTCTTGTCCTGAGCAGGCAAGAGCAACCTTCAGGGACGTGATGTACTCCTGAGGTCCTAGACCCGATCTCTCGTAAGCATCACGATTGATATGACGAAAACAATCTAGAAACTACTCGAGGAGAAACATTACCCCTACAGAGTTTTCTCAATGACAAGCGATCACTGTCCAAACACGATGCCTGCCGGAAACATCCACACAGTAGAGTGATGTTAGCTGAGAGAGATGCAAAACGGTTGGTTGTGTCAGAAAACAAATTAACTTCAGTCATATGCAGACCACAAAGACTGGAAAAGATCCTACAATGCACTGAAATCTGTTTACAGCCCCACTGGTTCGTCACCAATCCTTGGTGCCAATGCTCTTACAGAAAAGGCCCAAATTCTAGATAGGTGTATCATGCACTTTAACTACATTCTCAATCTGGCCTCCTTCCATCAATGAAGAAACAATTACCAGAGGTTGCCAGAAGTTGCCATCAACTGCTCTTTTGATGACCCTCCCACACTGTAGAAATGACAAATGCAACAAAATACCCGTCGAGTGGCAAAGCCCCAGGAGCTGATGTCATCCAGCTGAGGTCTGCATGGCTGGAGATCAACGTCTCATAGAATCGTAGAATCCCTACAGTGCAGAAGAGACTGCTTGGCCCATTGAGTCTGCACTGACTCTCTGACAGAGCATCCCACCCAGGCCCTCTCCCCCACCCTATACCCGTAACCCCACACTTTTCCCATGACTAATCCATTTAATCTACACACCTTGGGACATTAAGAGGCAATTTAGAATGGCCAAGCCACCTAATCAGCACATCTTTGGAGTGTGGGAGGAAACCAGAGCACTCAGAGGAAACCCATGCAGACACGGGTAGTGGAATTCTACTGCCCCACCCGCCACGGGAATCGGAGCCAGCGAGGAGGGGACAATGGGAAGGTCTGTTGACCTCGGGTGGGATTTTCCGGTCTTGGGTCAAGCAAGGCCATAAAATCCCACCTGGGGAGAATGTGCAAACTCTACACAGACAGTCCTCCAAGGCCGGAATTGAATCCTGGTCCCTGGCACTGTGAGGCAGCAGTGCTAACCACTGTGCCACCGTGCCACACTGGATAGGGTGGGGCTGATTAAGAAGCTCACTGAACTCTTTCAGTTCATAGGAGGGAGGAAGGATACAAAGATGCTTCCATTGACCATCTGTAAGCAGAAAGGAACTTGCCAATCTTGCAACAATCATAGAGAAATCTGACTCCTCTCCACCATTGGCAATTTTTTTGCCAGAATCCTTTTCTGAACCACAGTGCAAAATCTCAACCAGAATTAGTGCAATTTCAGAAAAAGTTGAGGAACCAGTGATAGCATTTGCAGCTAGACAGCTCCAGGAGAACTGCCAAGAACAGAATATCCACCTCCACACTGTTGTTGACCTAACCAAGGCCTTTGACACAGTGTGAGAGCCTTTGGAAGGTAATGGAAAAGTTTGGTCGCCCTGAGAAATTCATCACAATGGTTCAACAGCTCCATGATGGCATGCTCGAATGTGTCCTGAATACTGTGTCCTGAATAGTGATTCATCCCCTTTCACTAATGGAGTTAATCAGAGTTGTGTGCTAGTGCCAACCTTCTTCAACAAGTTTTTCTCTACCTTGTATTCCGATACTTGGCATGATGGCTATCTTGGCATTGAAATCAAATATCGTGCAGATGAGAAGCTGCTTAATCTGTGACAGTTCCAGGCAAAAACCAAAGTCTGCAAAGACGTACTTTGAGATTTCCTGGTTGTTAATGACTGTGCGCTAGTTGCTTGTTCAGAGCTGGACATGTGATGTAGCATGGACTTGTTCTCTAGTGCATGAGACAGCCTTATGAAATGCATAAGGAAAGCTGAGCGAATATATCAGTCTGTGCCAGGAAAACCAACTTGAGCCCAAGGTTTCAGTCCATGACTTGTCATCACTGGATAATGCTGAACTGTAGAATGCTCAAGCTGTTTATACTGATGACAAAACACATGCAATAATTGCCAAAGGAAGTGTAGACTTCGGCAGACTTTGAAGATCAGTCAGGGAATAAAGAGGAGCAAGTCGACCTACCAAACTGAAAGTCTATTGAGCAATAGTCCTGTTCTCTCTGCTTTAAACAGGTGAGACTTGGAATGGAATTTTACCATTTCGCCCGCCACGGGAATTGGAGCGGGCAAGGGCGCGGGGGACCATGGAAAGGTCCGTTGACCTCGGGCAAGATTTTTACGGTTTCGGGATGAATGAGGCTGTAAAATCCCGCCCTTGGAGTGTGTACCAGCATCATGTCAAGAAACTCAACCCCTTTCCATTGAGCTGTCAGTAGAATCTTCTGAAGACCAGGTGACAGGACAAAACATCATTGTGGCATGTCATACATTGAGACAGTCACAACTGAGTTGGACTGGTTATGTAGCAGAATGTCTGACACTCCCTAACCAGAGGAGAATTTGATTCTGGGGTGCGCTCTTATGGCAGTCAAAAGAAGCACTACAAGAACTTTCTGAAGGGTTCACACAGGTGTTTTGATATTGACTTTAAGTTCTTGGGGAAGCTCAGGATTGTTGCACATGGCACTGCCAAAAAAAAATGGAGCAGCCTCCAAATCAGAAGCAGAGATAAAACACAGGCAGCGGAAAGCCTAAACCAGAAACTTGTCCAAAAACCAATCATCTGCAGTATCCCATTTGCAGCAGGTCCTTCCAGGCACAGATCAGCCTTAACAGAATAAAGTTATCTATAACACTACTCTAATAATAGCTACTGAGCATATGCATTCAGAGTTATGTTATAATGATGTCAATCAGAGAGAGAAGTGAGAAGAGCCCTGAGGTCCAGTATTGCTCTTTCCTGATATTCTGTAATCTTGTATATAGTTAGTAATGTAAATAAAAGTATTTTTAAGGGAAGATCTATTCCTCCAGCCAGATCTCTAACTAGAGTAAGGCACCCAATTTCTTCTGAAACAACCTAACAGTAACAGATTGTGGCAGCAGTGACTACACCCAAAGAGAAACAGTAAAGTGTGGTGGGAAACAGCCTGAAGAGAGGCCCAGCAGCAGGAGAGAGCAACGGGTGAAGGACTTCAAAGGCGTCCCAGTAGTCAGACAAGAGAGATAAACCATGAGGACAGCTCAGTATCTAACACGCAGAACAGCACGGGAAACAGGAACATCAACCCAGGGTGAGCAATGACTTCCGCCCTACCTCTCCAACAATCATTTCAGAATGTAGGGAGCCCCAGACAGACTGAGCAATGGCAAAACTGGAGAAGGTGCTTCACTTGCTTTCACAATGCTTAAGGCCTTGCAAGCAAGAATAGCCAGGACCAGGTTAACACCTTGCTATATGCTGTCAGTAACATCACAGAAGATGTGCTGCCAGGCAAGGGGTTAACAAAAGACAGTCTCCTACAAGGATGCAATCGTGGCACAGCCTCACAGCGCCAGGGACCCGGGTTCAATTCCGGCCTCGGATAACTGTTTGCATGTTCTCCCTGTGTCTCCGTGGGTTTTGTCCAGGTGCTCCGGTTTCCTCCCACAGTCCAAAGGTTTGTAGGTTAGATTGACTGGCCATGCCCCCAAATGTCCAGGAGATAAATATGTGGGGTTACAGAGATAAGACCTGGGTGGGATTGTTGTCAGTGGAGGCTCGATGGGCTGAATGACCACTTTCTGCACTGTAGGGATTCTATGATTCTACGAACTGGAGCCTTTGACTCATAGGGCCCGATTTTACCAAAGATTCGCGCCCGAAAACGGGCACGAAATCGTGGTAAATTCGGGCGTCGGGCCTTTAACGCGATCTGCACCCAAATCCGAGCAGGTCGCGGCTTTACCGACACCTGATTGGGTACGCGCCCGAATCGGGTGGCCCGACAATTTAAATGCATTAGCATGCATTTAAATCGATTTAATGAACTGCCCGCCCAACTCTACCGCCAAATCCCACTTTACCACCACGCGGCTTGATCCGGATCCGGGCTGTTAACGACCCGCTAAATAAAAGTCGGAAGCCGGCGCTTCCTCAGTGAGGGTTGGCGAGGAGGTAGGTGCATGGCATGCGAAAGCTCTCCGGTACTTACGGGTGTCTTGTAGTCGCAGCCATTCCGCCCGTCCCGGGTTGGTGGCGGCTCTGCGGGTGTGTGGAGGGGAGGTGTGGGGAGGATAGATCTCTGGTTGGGGGGGGGGGATGACGTAAACCATTCCAGGCACGTAAACTATTCATTATCTTTACTGTTAAAGGAAAGGAATTGAAACATTTGAATGTTTTAATTCCTATCCTTTAACAGTAAAAAGCATCTCTTTTCAAAATATTGTTACACTTTAGAAAGTTAATAAACTAATTTTTCTGCATAAACTACCATTACATTCATTTGATCAAAAATATTAAACTTCTGACACTGTTTAAGTGTATCCTAGATGTTCCTGGGACTAGAAATTTCTTCTGAAGAACTGTTGCTTCAGGATATATGCTACAAGTACTGGGCTTGTTATATATTTATTTTACAATATTGATGGGGAGATGTCCCTGTGACAACTGGAATGAACAGACACTCAAAATGATATGGATGTACTTTGTTCTGTGTGGTCGGAAGATTCTCAGAAATGCAAATTTTATTTTTCACTTGAGCCCTGCAAGTAGACACAATCAGCCCAAAATAACCCAAGCAGCTCACATTCATTACTGAGACTAAAGTAGACAGTTGAAATAGATGCAAGTGTAATCTTTCGACAAAAGCTTTGAGTTTAATAGCGCTATCAGATTGTTAAAACAATAATTTCTCTAACAAGAGCAGGTATAATTATTGCCAACTCTTCCTTGTGTCAGAGAGCCGCTCTGTCTGCTTTTTTTTCTTTCCCGCCCGGGCGCACTGCTTCAGATTTTTTTTCGAACTGCGCATGCAACAGTTCTTCAGAAGAAATTTCTAGTCCCAGGAACATCTAGGATACACTTAAACAGTGTCAGAAGTTTAATATTTTTATCAAATGAATGTAATGGTAGTTTATGCAGAAAAATTAGTTTATTAACTTTCTAAAGTGTAACAATATTTTGAAAAGAGATGCTTTTTACTGTTAAAGGATAGGAATTAAAACATTCAAATGTTTCAATTCCTTTCCTTTAACAGTAAAGATAATGAATAGTTTACGTGCCTGGAATGGTTTACGTCATCCCCCCCCCCCCCACAACCAGAGATCTATCCTCCCCCCACCTCCCCTCCACACACCCGCAGAGCCGCCACCAGCCCGGGACGGGCGGAATGGCTGCGACTACAAGACACCCGTAAGTACCGGAGAGCTTTCGCATGCCATGCACCTACCTCCTCGCCAACCCTCACTGAGGAAGCGCCGGCTTCCGACTTTTATTTAGCGGGTCGTTAACAGCCCGGATCCGGATCAAGCCGCGTGGTGGTAAAGTGGGATTTGGCGGTAGAGTTGGGCGGGCAGTTCATTAAATCGATTTAAATGCATGCTAATGCATTTAAATTGTCGGGCCGCCCGATTCGGGCGCGTACCCAATCAGGTGTCGGTAAAGCCGCGACCTGCTCGGATTTGGGTGCAGATCGCGTTAAAGGCCCGACGCCCGAATTTACCACGATTTCGTGCAAAGAGGATTCCGGGCTCGGATCTGTATTACGCCCAGATCCAGCCCTTAGTCTCCAAATGGTAAAATCGGGCCCAGTGTCTCCATCAAAACATGATAATAGAGAGGGGACAATTTAATCGATAAAGCCAAAGACCAAGTGAAGGAAATGATTAATTTGTAAATGTTCTGCACCTTTTGGCTGACAATTTGTGAATACAGAACATTAAGAGATGATTTGATAAGGGATAGAGTAATGCTTTAGAAGAATCCTGTCAGACTTTCTACAATTTCTGAAAGATCTGACACTGTATAAAGCTGTATAACTAACTAGGCAGGCTGAAGACCGAAGGCAAAATTGAGTCCTTGTAAGGGGTGGGAGAAAAATCACACAAAATAGCCCAATTCAGCTTACTGGGTGCAAAACTGAAAGTACACAGTGGCAGTAACCGAGGAAATGTACTGAATGTACTGTACTGAATGCGCACCAACTACCATTTTCCAATGTCCCTGCTGTGGTGGGAAGGAGGTCCTTGTGTTGTAGTGGAAACTTTTCCTGCTTCTTGGCTGTGATAGATAGACTCAAACAAAATTCCTTCCGACAATACAACTATTTATTTACGACAGACTGCATGCAGTTTTGGCTGAAACTTGAGTTCAGAGAGCAGTTGGTGCAACTGGCTGATTCCTCCTCAAGTCCGCAATTACACAGAGAAACGGTTCAGTATTTATACATAATCATTATCAGTTTTCGTGACCAGAGCATATTCAGAATTCGAATAGTAATAGAATCGTGAGCAATATCAATAATCAGGTTTTAACTTGCTGACCTTCCAGAACTCGTTGTCCCATTATTCATACCCTTATCTTGTCCTTTGATGGAACAGAGGAAGGTCGGCGACTCCTTCCTCCCTGACCTTATCTTGTTTTATTTACTGATACAGCCTCATTAACTCTTACAAGGGTCTGGCATTTTGAAATAGCTTTGGTCAGCTGTTCTTTATGTTGCAACAAATAGTTGACCAATTTTCCCATCATGCCCTTACTTAGTTCGTACAACTTCACACTTGGACATGAAGAAGTCTTGCACAAACCTCACAATGCCATGGGTATGGCAAGGTTGATCGTTTTAAAAGTGTATGTTGTTCAAAAAGCCTATGTTTGAAAGCAAAAGTAAACCTTTTCCAAGAAGCACGATACAAGATATACTGGAAATAGACATCCAGGAAATCACGTTTCAAGGGAAAATAAAAGAAAATCAAAGCCAATACTGGAGCGCTAACACTAAAGTCGATGGGCATCAAACAGAATTTAAATTGGAGAAGGGAGCTGGAGCCTGAGGGGACGATTCTCCCAAAAATATTCTAAGTACTGAATTCGCATAAGAACTGGAGTAAAACTGGTCTTTTTAGCGGGATTTTCAAAATGAATCTCCCACACTCTGAGCACTGCAGAATGCCCTAGCGAGATTCAGACTGAAAATCTGTGGTTGGGGCTTATTTCCACCCAAGAGGCTGGCAGCATAGCGCTGAGTGGGCCAGTGCGCATGCGCTGATCTGTCAGAGCGGAGGTCGGTGCATGCACAGTAGTCCCACACTGCCGGCCTCCAATCGCTGGCCAGCACAGCAACACCGCATCGCTGCCCCTCCGACCCATCCACTCCCCAATCACTGCCTTTCCGGACCTCTCCGGGCCAGCACCGATATCCCCCCTCCCCCTGGCCTGCCCCAATCTCCCCAACCATCCGCCCCACCTCCCCCCCCCGAACCCGTGGCAGTCCTGACTATTCCCCCCCCTCAACATCCCCAACCACCCTGACAGCTCCAACCCTCCAAACACGGATAGCCAGCCCCGATCACCTCCTCCCTCCCTCTGCCACCGATCCCGGATGCGTCCCCCACCAACTGCCCAGTAGGCCCTGTCCCCTCCAATAGGCCCTGCCTCCCCTTGCCCCGCCCCCCCCTTGACATTGCCTGATGACCGGTGGCAGTACCAAGGTGCCCCTTGGGCAGTGCCAGGTGGCCAGTCTAGCACTGCCAGGCTGGCAATGCCCACGGGGTACTGCCCCCCTTACCCCCAAAATCCTGGGGGGGCCTCCATGGCCTCTGTTCACTCCAGTGGGGTCGGCCACCAGTTCCCCATTAGTGGGTAGCTGTTGTAAACCCCACTGGAGTGAACCACTCTTGGCGGGGGATGGGGCGGGAGGGGAGGGGAGGGGGTAGATGGTACCAGACCTGGAGACTTCAATAACAGATCACAGATAACAGATCACCTACATATCAACCAGAATCCTACCAAACACTGCAGATGATGCAAATAATCACCTTCACCTTAAAGAATGGATAAAGTGATCCTATAAATTTGTTTAGCACCCAAAGGTGAATGCCATGCCTTTAAAAGAGGTTAATTGATAATATTTTTCTAAATTCAAAATTTTAATATTCATTTCCTTGCAGATGATTTAAAAGCCTTCATGGTTTTTGGTGATCACTCTGTAAAGAAGTAAAGCTGCGCATTGAAAAGTACAGTGGAACCAATATCCCAGTAATTATACAACAAGCCCAGCAGACATGCTGGGAGGCAGACACCATAAAGTAGGAACTTTTGGTGCTTTGCTAACATCCAGCTGCCAATGATAGCAAGTGACAGGCTCGTCATAGAAAGTTCAAACTACCCATGCCAGGAGGTGGAGATGTCGGCGTTGGACTGGAGTGAGCACAATAAGAAATCTCACAACACCAAGTTAAAGTCCAACAGGTCCGTGCCAGAACAGAATTTTTCAGTATCCCGCTAACTGAGAACAGTCACTCTATATTCCTAATTCTAGTCATTGCAGGAGGCCTTGTGATATGATGGGCAGCACCCCTGCCTCCCAGCCAGAAGCTCTAGGAAGTCATCTCTAAGACCTGATGGCCAAGAGAAGGTGCATTCATAGCACGGCCAAATAGGTAGTATATCAACTTGTAAATCCTTCCACTGTGCCAGTGTCAGGTGGAAAGAGTGGGAGTGATTCCTAATTAGCCATGCGATGGAAAGAAATTGGATCCTCTACAATCACTCTTCATCGCTCCAGGCTACAACATGTATGTAATAATGTATTGATAGTGTACACTACCACAGCAACTAGAGGGGTCCAGGGAGGAGGTGAAGGTGGAGGGGGGCAGTGGGAGAGGTGCTGATTGATTCAGTTGGTTGAATGACCCATGTGAATGAGATTGGTGCTAACAGAACAGAGTCTAATTCCCTGTTCCAGCTGGGGTGGATTCGGGATCTGTCTCTTTGCCTTACCCATGGTGGAGATTGTTGTGCTGTGGGTCAGACCTGCCTTCAGGCAGAAAACCCATGAAGAAAAATATGGTAACTGCATAAAAGTCAATGCAGATTGTGTGACCTACAAGCATAGGCCATTGGAATTGCATTCATCATCAGTGAGAGGAATTCAATTGGAAACCCAATTAAATATAAAAAGATATTTTATAGATTATATTTTTAAAAATATTAAAGGAATGTAATGAGGGACACTTGCCTTGAGGCGGCACGGTGGCACAGTGGTTAGCACTGTTGCCTCACAGCGCCAGGGACCCGGGTTTGATTCCTGGCTTGGGTCACTGGTCTGTGCGGAGTCTGCACGTTCTCGCCATGTCTGCATAGGTTTCCTCCGGGTGCTCTGGTTCCCTCCCACAGTTGACAAGACGTGCTGGTTAGGTACATTGGCCATGCTAAATTCTCCCAAACAGTGTGGTGACTAGGGGATTTTCACAGTAACTTCATTGCAGTGTTAATGTAAGCCTACTTGTGACACTAATAAATAAACTTTAAAAACTTTTAGTTGATAGTCTGCTGTGTATTTAGTACAGTGGGAACATAATTAATGACCCTGACTCATTGCTTCATTACTGTGCTGGATTTTACGTGTCCCTGCCGAGCATGTTTTCATTGGGAGGGCATGTGAAATAATGCAGGTACCCACCTTACCATCTTCCTGCCCATCCCTCAGCTCACTCCATAACCCGATAGGTGGGAGGGTGCCAAAATTGGCAGCCCGTCCACAATGTTTAAATAAATAATCAAGGGTCAATTGAGTTAATTAGCAAACCAGGTGACACCAATAATATGTTGCCTGTGCCACAATATGGTTATTGCGGGCAGTGGCGTGGAAATGTGCAGGCCACTTTATAACAAAGATTTCTTAAAGGGACAGGATGGAAGGGTGTACCATCTTTAGGGGGTGCCCTTTGCTCATTATGGGGGACAGCCCATCTAAGATAGTAGCTCCCCCTTTCTTCCTACCTGCCTGCTTGCCAAACTGCAACCCCGACCCCGCCCACCACTCTAAATTAGCTGAACCCATCTGTCCAATACCCCAGAATGAACTTATTCTATGAACATTGGGCCTTCTTCATGGCATTGGTTGCAGTCCCAGCAATACCCAGTAATGTGTTCTTGGGACTACTGGTACTACTGACAGATGGTGGGGGGAGAATGTATAAAATATGTAATGCACCCAGCCCACCTGCTTCCCACCTGCCTCCAAACTCTTCACCATAATACAGGAGGAGTAAGCCACCAGCTAGACCATCCCTCTATGGAGGCCCTTAACTGCCCAATTGAGTGGTGATTGGGGGCTACAATCCACCTCCACTGCCATAAAACGGTGGGCAGTAGTGCAGTGGGCCAGAGTGCAAAGGTCGATTTTGAAATAGCTTCTTTGAAAAGGTGGGAAGGAAGGGTGTCTCATCAATTGAGACTCTGCACATTGGGGGCAACCCCTCAAAAAGTAAAAGCCCATGGGATACAGGGTAATGTGGCAAACTGGATAATAAATTGGATTAGTAACAGGAAACAAAGGGTAATTGTGGATAGATGCCCTTGTGAATGGAAAGTTTTTTCAAGTGTAGTTCCACGGGTCTTGGTGTTGGGGCCCTTACTGTTTGTGTTATATATTAATGATTTGGATGTGAATGTGGGGGGCATGATTGGGAAATTTGCCGATGACACAAAGATTGGCCAGGTAGGGGATAGTGGACAGGATAGCTTTAATCAACAAAATGATGTTGATAGGTTGGTGGAGTGGGGGTAAAGGGGCAGATGGATTTTAATACCGAGAAGTATGAGGGATGTCAAAAAGTTATAGGGAGTACACAATAAATGGAAATATGCTAAGATGGGTAGATGAAGTGAGAGATCTTGGTGTACAAGTAGACAGGTCACTAAAGGCAGCAGTTCAAGCAGACAAGGTTGTAAAGAAGGCATATGGAATACTCTCCTTCATTGGCTGAGGCATAGAATATAAAAGTAAGAATATAATGTTGGAATTGTATAAAACACTGGTGAGGCCACGGCTGGAGTATTGTGTGTAGTCCTGGTCACCTCATTACAGGAAGGATGTGATTGCTCTGGAGAGAGTGTAGAGGAGGTTTACAAGAATGTCGCCAGGGCTGGAAAGTGTAGCTATGAGGAGAGTTTGGATAGATTGGGGTTATTTTCCTTGGAAGAGAGTGGACAGGATAAAGTTGTTTCCCCTGGCGGAGAATTCTAGAACCAGGGGACATAGATTCAAGTTAAGTGGCAGAAGGTGTAGAGGGGACATGAGGACGAACATTTTTTTACGCAAAGGGTGATGGGCATCTAGAATTCGCTGCCCAAGTTGGTGGTGGAGGCAGAGACCCTAAACTCTTTTAAAAAGTACTTGGGTCTGCACCTTAAGTGCTATAAGCTACAGGGCTATGGACCGTGTGCAGGAAGATAGGATTAGAAAGAGCACTTGGGTGTCCTTGGGCTGGTGTGGACAAGATGGGCTGAATGCTGTAACATTTCCGTGGTTCTGTGTCTCAATTGCTCTTTGTTCCTCCCTACCTGTGTTCCAAACCCAACCCCCCACAACCCCTCTCACTTGCCCTCCCTAGGTTCTCTGAACTCTCCCCACCTTAAAAACCCAGCACAGACCTGTGTCCAGTTGTCATGACCTGCTTCATGGAGACCCAGGCCTCTTTGTAGCAAAGCCAGAACTCAGTAGTGTTTACTGGGATGGCTGGAACGATATGATTGGCTGGCAGCTCTCCAGGTTGGGACTTTGTCTTCACTGAGGGGCAGGAGTCCAGCCTGTTTAGCCAGCTCCCACCTCCCAACCCCCCTCCCCCCAACCCCCGTGGTGAAATCTGGTCCTACATATCTAATGGATATGATTTCCCTCTCTCCAGACTCCCTGGCTCCATTACAAGCTTAGAGATGGATTATCTTGTTCAAGTTTCTTCCCCATCAAATCTGACCTTGCAAGATAAACACAGGCTACCCTTTAAGTATAATAAACCCATGCTTGTATGAGTTGCCTGTTCATCAGTGTCATTTGTACCAGTTTCTCAACCAGATGCCCTCATTTTCTACAGATAAGACTTTAATCCTGAAAGTTAAATGTTATATTCTAAAACACGAATTAAGAACTAAATATTAGCAACACAGCTCAGAGGTAAGAATGCTGCCACTGACTCAAGCTGAGGCAATGACTATAGTGATTGGATCTGAAGTCAATTATGTTACAGCCAGGTGAGAAGTCATGGAATAGATCCCTTCTCTTTTCACTTCTCAGTTGACTGCAACAAGTGTTTTGAAATTCTTTGCCTGCTGAGTCAGGGAGTGTTTAACTATTTAAGTGCTGTGACTGTCAAAGGCACAGACACGTTTTCTTGCAAGTTTAAAGAAAAGCAAATAGTATTTATTGTACTAAACACCTGATATGTAAAAATACTTTAAAAAATCGATCCAACTCTTCCCATGCACAAGAATTCAAGAGATTCGCACGCATGCAAAGAAGAGAGTTACAAAGAGGGAGGGTTAGGGAGAAGCTGATTTTAATACATTTGCATCTCGCTATCAGACACTCTCATGGGATATTCATAAGTCCCAGTGTCATTTACAACAGCTGTGTATAAAAATGTGAATCTGGCACCCTTACCTCCAAGGGGGATTTCAGAGTTTCCCTCGGATTTGACCAGATTGGCACCATATATTGGTCCAAATTTCTGGTAAGGTTTTAGCCATGGTTTTCAATAATTTGTATTTGTGGGTGTTAGAAATAAGTTATAGCTTTAAATTTAAGCTTAATCTTTATTTCTGTATTTGTGTGATAAGAAAAGGGAAGAGCATCATTTTAATTTCAAATTGAAAGATGCCTGCATTTTACTGAGAGAAAGCAAACACAGGGTATAAGAAACTGGGCTGTTACCTAGTTACCAGGGGCCCACAGAAGCAGCAAAAGCAGTTTGAGTTCAGTTGCAAGCAGAATTCTACAGAAAACGCCAGAACAGGCAGGACAATGAAAGGGGATAGAAAGCAATCCCAAATTGAAGATCAGAGAAGCCCTAAAACACAGGATGAGGGTCACAAGCAAGTTCCAAGACGACCTTCTAGTCAAAGGAACAAAGAATAAGAATCTGGGAAAAAGGAGCAGAGAGAGAGACTCCAAAAAACCAAAGCTGCAGAAAGCAGATGGAAAACGAAGTGGGTTTGCAAGAAACCAGAGATCCAAAGTGACCAGAAAGTTGGTGACTCCTTACTACGGGCCATGAAGTAGTCGTGTTCTGTTTGCATGGTGAGGTATCTGAGAGATTAAGTGGAAGGTGAAGCTTGAATGCGCATGGTGTTCCAGGGCAGAGGAATGACAGAAGGAGAAGTTTAAACCCTACAAGTGAATCCTTGGTGAAGGCATCTGAGAGAAAACATCATTTGGGGGGAGATTCCAAGGTGTGTTCTTTGAGAGTAGAGATTGGAAACCCTCAAGTGGAAGATAAAGTTCCAGTGAGACCAGGTAGCTAATGATGTGACAAGTATCTAGAGGAACTGATTAGTCTTCTGTAGAAGTTGTTTTGGGTGGCATCTGCTACTTGGTTTCAGGGTGTGGGGTGTCTGACCACAGTTTACCTGTCTGTTTACATGGACTGTGTACTTACTGTGAACATTAGAGTATAAGTTAGATAACTTGTGTTGTCCATACAAGGTATAATTCTATCTATATATCTGTAAAGGTATAGTTGGTGAAGGAGTAGTGTATTATAGTTAATATTTTCTTGTTTAATAAATGTTTATTCTTTTGCTAAATGTTCATCAGCTGACTCCTGTGACTCTATTCAGTAGCATTCCAGGTAACCAAACAAAAAATTAAAGTTAGGATCTATCAAGCCAGGTTCTATCCTTGAATCTGACTTGTCCAGTAGAACCACTAGCTGGGATCATAACACCCTCGAAAATGAATTGTATATTATCTGAAGTGAAAACATTTGCAGGGCAATGGGAAAGTGTGGGGGAAAGGGACCCAGTGAGTTATTCTTCCAGAGAGCTGACACAGACACGATGGGCCGAACAGCCTCCTTCTCTGCTATAAACACACTGTGATCCTATCAAATGTGGCCACACAGATCATTTAAACAGCAGCCACATGCCAATTACTATAATAGCAAAATGAACGGGGGCAATTCTTCCAGCCAGTGGGCCGGGAGACATAAGTGGAGGCCGTGTAGTGAGCTTCCCGCTGGGTGCCACAGCCACACGTCGGGACTGCCGGGGTGTGGGGGAGGCGAGGGGTGTTGGGGCGGGTGGGGGGTGGGTGGAGGGGTGGAGGTGGGGGTGATCGAGATGAGCTGGGGTGGGGGGGGGGGGGGGGGGGGCGGGGCGGTGGTCAGGGCTGGCCCGAAGACATCCAGAAGGCCAGCGATCAGGGAGTTGGAAGACCGGAGGGGCAGTGATGCAGGATGTTGGTGCTGACAGATTGGTGCATGCGCAGTGGCCAGCTCGCCCTATGCTGCCGGCCTCTCCAGCGGGAATAGGCCCTGCCCCCTGATTTTTAGCGAGATTCATGCTGAGATGCACCGAGTGTGGGAGATTCATTTTGAAAATCCTGCTGAAAAAAGCAGCGGGATTTACTCCAGTTTTTACGCAAATTCAGCATTTAGAATTTTCTTGGGAGAATTCCACCTGACATTTGGTATCTCATGACTTTGTGTAGCCCAACACATCTCCTCCATTGCTCCTGTCAAGGAAACGCAGGCAGGAATCATGATAAAGAATCTCTGAGCCAAAGGAAACAGCAACAGCATCTTTTCCAGCTTGAACACCGATAAGATTGAAAAAAAAAGCAACAAATTCAAATGTCTGTTCACAACAACTCAGAAGCCTGTTAACTTGGCAGATTATAACCTAATGATTAATAACATGATCTAACCAGTATGAAGTGACTACAGTTGATAATCTTTTTCCTATCCTGGGGTCTGAAATTCAATCCCCCAACACAGTACAAATGCCACCAACAGCTTGAGTATTATGCAATTTGTGACTAATGTTAGCTGTCTAGCATTCAAATAGCTAAATGTTTCATTGTTATATGCCTGCTTTGAATGTATCGCATGTTCTATTAATGAGCCACAGGGCCATTCACGATTATACCTGCAGTATAACAACACTACCATTGTAAAGACACTTATATTTTGTTAAAGAAAACACACCAGATGAAAACTGAAACAGACAAAAGATATTACTATTGCTCTTTAGCCTTTTCACTTCCCAGCCAATTAAAAAAACAAACTACTTTTACCCAACATTTCCTTTTCATTTTCGAATTAAATCTAGATAACGATTTATTGGCCTGTTATTATTACCTCTTTAGAATTCTCACAGCAATGTATGAAGTACACTAAAATTGTGACTGATTTAAACTACTTATGATGCATAAATTTAAATATGGTTTTATTGTTGCCGATGATGAGACAGTCAGGCAGGATTTAATACAGTCAGCATCAGCATTCCTTCAAGAACAACCTACATGCCATTAAGATCCATTCCATCAGGCAATGAATCATGCCAAATACACAGTGCACGAAAAATAGATTATATTTAGAAGAATCCCTACAGTGCAGAAGGAGACCATTCGGGCCATCGAGTCTGCACCGACCACAATCCCACCCAGGTCCCATCCTCATAACCCCTCATATTTAGAATTCCTACAGTGCAGAAGGAGGCCAGATTATCTTGAAAGACTGCTACCAACTAATTCAAATAACTTAAACAATAGATATTACTCAGGGAAAAAAAATGCAGGAATTGAATTTGAAAGAAAATAAATAAATATAGTTTAGTAAGTCCAACATGGTTACATAAACACTCTATGGAAAGGATGCCAGTTTTAAAAAGAGTGACTATTCATTCATTTAGAAATACATTTTTCTGTAAAAATAACACCATAATCATCAATTACTGGAAGTAGAAGTATGTGAAGCAGTATATATGGAAACAAGAAGCAGGTTTGTGGGACAACTGTGGTGTGGTGCAACATTGCGGTGGTCTTCTGCCTGTTCCCCATTGACTGGAATCAAGCATTGATTGATGATATGAAAGCTCTTGATATTGTTTTTTAGATGATTCTTCTATTAAATTTGTTTTGGCAGAGCTTAGATCAGGTCCCAGTAGAGTTTAATTTTACAGTGTAAATGTTTAGAATTTAATACTGGTTCACAATCTAGCTCTGCAAAGGAGTGAAGAGGGCCCCTAAGATAATGCAATCGCACTGCTGTCCAGGGTGGCTGCCTTCATTTAGGGGTAAGTTACATGGATGGTACAGAGTAAAAATAGTTTTGTTCTGTGTTAGGCAATGCTATACCTGACCCAACAATGCTTGACACTGCATTTGGTGCAAAAAAGTGAAAACATACTCAATATTAGCATACTTCACCTTGGATGAATGGAAAAAAGTTCAAAGTATATATAAACATGAAATGCAGCAATAGGCTGCTCCATGGAGTCACAGCAGCTTTGACTTGTTACATTCTATGGAAATAATTTTCCCAGCCTGACTGGAGTCTCCAGGCTGGGAAACAGCTTTTCCCGCTCCCCCAGGTCCCCGCGCTATCACTTCTGCAGCCTCAAAAATCCAAATGCTGGTGAGCTTTTCTGGAATGTGCTGTGTGATCCCTTTAAATAGAAGCCCTTCCTTTGGCAGAATGGAGTGTCACCCTGCCCTCCATCCTTAACTGATTCAGGGAGCCCAGGCCAAGAGCGTCTGTCGGGCGTCCTGCGTGGGGAGACAGGTTCCAAATTTGAACATGGTCCTGCTGTCATGCCAGGGTCTAAGCTGGTAAGAGTCTGCCCTTTGTCTCCATTATAGCTCAGTCAGCTGGATGTGCTAATGGGCAGAGCCAGACAACCATTTTACAACATTGAAGGAACTTAGATTGGCAGATACATTTCTATCTGGTCACATGGTGTGGTCCAAGCAGTGGTGATGGAAGAAAATTTTAAACAGCCCACCCACCAGCTCAATGTATGTGCACAAGGGTAACAATGAAGCAAAAAATAAAGAGGATGTGAGTGTTTGGCGAACAGGATAAAGCAACTTCATAATTTGAGCTGTCCAAGCCCACTTGCCTGCTCTTTTTTAATAGTCTCAAAAATTCTTTGCCCTCAGGTATATGATAAAGTATTTATCTTTTGGATGTTATCATTGAATCTGCTTCCACCACCCTCTCAGGCAGTTCATTCCAGATCATAATAACTCATCACATAAAACATTTCTGCAAATTTCAGTTCTTGTTCATTTGTCAGTTTTCTTCAATCTGTGTCCTTTGATCACCAAGCCTCTGCCACTGGAAGTGTTTTCTCCTTCTTTACCCTGTCAAAACTTTTCATGATCCTTAACACCTTGACCAAGTCTCCCCTGAGCCCTTTCTGCTCTCAGGGAAACAACTCCAAATTCATTAACCTTTCCATGTAATTAAAATCCTGCATTCATGGTATGACTCTTATAACTCTGCACCCTCTCCAAGCTCTTGGCATCCTCCCAAAAGTATGGTGCCCAGATTTAGGAACAACACTCTAACTGGATCCTAACCAGTCATTTGGAAAAGTTGAGCATAACGTCCTTGCTTTGGAATTGGTGCCTGCTCCTTTTAATCATTTGGATTTCAATTTGTTAACAAAATCTATTATGTGGCACTTGTCAAAAGTGTTTTGAAAACACATATATCTGTACATACATCAACCGTAGTACCTTTATCAGCCCTAGCACTGCTTGACACTGCTGCCTCACAGCACTAGGGGGACCCATATTCGATTCCGGCCTTGGGTGACTGTCTGTGTGGAGTTTGCACATTCTCCCTGTGTCTGCATGGGTTTCCTCTGGGTGCTCCAGTTTCCTCTCACAGTCCAAAGATGCGCACGTTAGGTGGATTGCCATGCTAAATTGCCCCTCAGTATCCCAAGATGTGTAGATTAGATGGATTAGCCATGGTAAATGTGTGAGGTTATGGGGCTAGTGCGGGGGCGAGGGCCTGGATAAGATATTCTGTCAGAGAGTTGGTGCAGACTCGATGGGCTGAATGGCTTCCTTCTGCACTTTAGGGATTCTATGAATCTTTTTCTTGATCTCATCAAAAAATTCAATCAAATTAGTTAGCACAATCTGCTAACAAATCAATGCTGATTGCCATTTATTAATCCTTTTTTCCAAGTGACAATGTATATTTATTGGATCGTTATCTCTAAAAGTTTCTTAAGAGCTGATGTTCGGCATACTGATCTGTATTTGCTGTGTTTACCTTATTCTTTTTCTCAGGGACATATCATTTGCAATCTTCCTTTCCTCTAGTCTTGTGCCAGAAACCCTAAGCTCCAGGCTTGGGTCCCACTCCAAGATTTGATGGTCACGGAAGGTGCAACACAAAATGTGGCCAAGCAGGTTGATTGTCAACCTGTAAATCCTTCTTTAAAGGCCTATGGTAGGTGTTAAGAGCAGGAGGATTTCCTGGACAGCTGTGCTTGACGCAGAATGGCACCTCTCCAGTGATAGCTTTTGGTGACAGGCTGGTGACCTGTTCCAGGAAAACATCTCCATGAAAACTGGCATAAGCATGTGCTTTGCCTGTCTGTTGTGCCAATAGGTATGGGAAAGAAATAAAGAGAAAGAAAGTTCCTCTAGCACCACTCCCCTTTTTTGATAATTTGATCTTTGGTTAATTTCTGAGAAAGACAAAGACACCCACTCATTGCTTTGAAAAAAAAATCATATGGAATGACAGAACATCTTCTATCTCCGAGTGACTGGATCATACATTCTTTTGTGAACCTACCTTCTCTATTACATACTGGCAAACTCTACCCATGAGCGGTACTTTAAAATAAAATTAAAATCTGTATTGCTATTTTGATCCAAAGTTCAGGCAAGGATCTAACTGTAATTTATGGCAGATGTCTGGTAATTTGAACTTGATGGTTGCTTCTTAATGTTTAAGCATAGCATTACATATAAATTTGGTGCTAGTAATTACAAGCTGCAGGATTGTCTCGGTATTTTCTTCCTTTCACATATCCATGTGGATGTTTGATACCTGAAGTCCTGGTGGTTACACAGGTTGTATGTACAGCTGCACTGATTTTATTGTCAAGACTGCTCCAGGTGAATTGGTCCCTGGCACACTTAAAGTTGAAATTTATTGTTCAGGAAACATGAGGCATTCAGGTTATTATGTGAGCACCTATTGACTGAGGGTGCATAAAGAACCATGAGGTAGGTTTGGTAACTTGAAGCTCTTTATTGTAGGTGTGCGTTTTTCCACAGTTAGATCTCAAACTGCACAACTGGGTCCCATACTGGAAAGATCCAATCCTCCAGGGCTCACCTGACCCACACTCATAAAAGGGCAGTACGCACACCAAACTCCAACCCACATTATACACATATATCTCACAGGTATATATTGTCAGTGTTTTGCTGGTTTATATATTCCTTCATGAAATTTAGTGTGTATCGTGGTAAAATTTTGCAGCATATACTTCCATTTTAAGGCATCATCTTTAGCATGTGAATAATGTTTATCTTTAGGTGTTAGCTGTGGCTTAGTGGTGGCATTCTGACCTCTGAGTGAGAAGATTCTGGGTTCAAGCCTAGCCCCATAGACTTGAGCAAAAAAAATCTAGATCTATCTCCGAATGCTGCATTGTCAGAGGTGCCATCTTTCAGGTGGGACACTTAAACAGAAACCCTGTCCGCCTCTCAGCTGAATATAATAGACCCCATGGCACTATTTTGGAGTTGAGTTGGGGAGTTCTCCCTCGTGCCCTGGTCAATATTCATCCTTCAACTAACATCACCAAAACAAAATTCTCCAATTGTCACCTCATTGCTGTTTGTGGGACCTTGCGGGGCACAGTCTGACTGCTGTGTGCCCTTCATCATAGCAATGCAAAAGTAATTTATCAACCCTGAAGCAGTGTTTCTCAAAGTGGGGTTGGTGACCCAGGGGTGGGTTGTGGGATATTGTAAAATGAGTTGTCAAAAATGATCCAAAAAGACTGCCCGACCTTTTTTCTGTTTTCTCTTGGCTACTTTCTCACTGCGGTGCAACGTATGGCCACATGAGGCAAGAATAAACAGGTCAGCATGTCCTGTACATGTGCTTGGCACCAAGCATCCTGTACGTACATGTACATGGCGCTAAGCATCCTGTATGTATGTGTACTTGGTGCCAAGCATCCTGCACGTACCTGTACATGGCGCTAAGTGTACTGTACGTATGTGTACTTGGTACTAAGCGTCCTGTATGTATGTGTACTTGGCACCAAGCATCCTGTAGGTATGTGTACTTGGCACCAAGTGTCCTGTACGTACATGTACTTGGCACCAAGCATCCTGTACGCACCTGTACTTGGTGCTAAGTATCCTATACGTACGTGCATTTGGCACTAAGCATCCTGTATGTACATGCACTTGTACCGAGTGTCCTGTACATACTTGTACTTAGCACCAATTTTCCTTCCCTTTCCAGTAAGCCAACTGTAGACATGGATCATTTTGTTATGTGAAGGAGAGGGCCAGAGATAAGAAGATAAAGGGGGGGGGGGTGGCCATTTTGTAAAAGTGGGTCGCCGAAAGAAGTTTGAAAAGCAGTGCTCTAATGTGCTTTGGGAGATCATGCAAGGTGTTATAAATACAGGTCCCTTTTTAAAACTACACCATTTGAAAGGGGCAGTGCTACAGTGCTAAAAGAAATTTCACTTTATACACGAAGGAAATAAAGATAACGAAGGAAATAAAGGAGAGTATTAAAATAAAAACAGCTGCGTACAGAGTGGCCAAAAATAGTGGAGAAACAAGTGATTGGGAAAAATTTAAGAAACAACAAAGAGAGACTAAGAAAGCGATAAAGAAAGGAAGGATAGACTATGAAGCTAGGCTAACAATTAATATAAAAAATGATAGTAAAAGTTTTTATAAATATATAAAAAGGAATAGAGTGGCTAGAGTGAATGTTGGACCCTTGGAGGACGAGAGGGGGGAGTTAATAGTGGGAAATGAGGATATGGCTGAGTCTTTAAATAAGTTTTTTGTGTTGGTCTTCACGGTGGAGGACACAAATAGTTTGCCAAATATTAACAATAGAGGGTTGGCAGCAGGAGAAATACTTAATACAATTAATGTTACCAGAGAGGCAGTGCTGGGTAGACTAATGGGACTGAAGGTGGACAAGTCCCCGGGTCCGGATGGAATGCATCCCAGGGTATTGAAAGAAATGTCAGAGGTAATAGTGGATGCGTTAGTGATTATTTATCAAAACTCGTTGCATTCTGGGGTAGTGCCGGTTGATTGGAAAACGGCTAATGTTACGCCGCTGTTTAAAAAAGGAAGGAGACAAAAGGCGGGTAACTATAGGCCGGTCAGCTTAACGTCTGTAGTAGGGAAAATGCTGGAATCCATTATTAAAGAGGAGATAGCAGGGCATCTGGATAGAAATGGTTCGATCAATCAGACGCAGCATGGATTCATGAGGGGAAAGTCGTGCTTGACGAACATGTTGGATTTTTATGAAGATGTGACTAGGGCGGTTGATGGAGGAGAACCGGTGGATGCGGTGTTTTTGGATTTCCAAAAGGCGTTTGATAAGGTGCTCCATAAAAGGCTGCTGAAGAAGATTAGGGCACACGGAGTTGGGGGTAGTGTGTTAAAGTGGATTGGGGACTGGCTATCCGACAGGAAGCAAAGAGTCGGAATAAATGGGTGTTTTTCCGGTTGGAGGAAGGTAACTAGTGGCGTGCCGCAGGGATCGGTACTCGGGCCGCAACTATTTACCATTTATATAGATGATCTGGAGGAGGGGACGGAGTGTAGGGTAACGAAGTTTGCAGACGACACAAAGATAAGTGGAAAAGTGAATCGTGTGGAGGACGGAGAAGATCTGCAGAGAGATTTGGACAGGCTGAGTGAGTGGGCGAGGATATGGCAAATGGAGTATAACGTTGAGAAATGCGAGGTTATACACTTTGGAGGAAATAATAACAAATGGGATTACTATCTCAATGGAAACAAATTAAAACATGCTACTGTGCAAAGGGACCTGGGGGTCCTTGTGCATGAGACGCAAAAGCCCAGTCTGCAGGTACAACAGGTGATCAAGAAGGCAAATGGGATGTTGGCCTATATTGCGAGGGGGATAGAATATAAAAGCAGGGATGTCTTGATGCACCTGTACAGGGCATTGGTGAGGCCGCAGCTGGAATACTGTGTGCAGTATTGGTCCCCTTATATGAGGAAGGATATATTGGCATTGGAGGGAGTGCAGAGAAGGTTCACCAGGTTGATACCGGAGATGAGGGGTTTGGATTATGAGGAGAGGCTGAGGAGATTGGGTTTGTACTCGTTGGAGTTTAGAAGGATGAGGGGGGATCTTATGGAGACTTATAAGATAATGCGGGGGCTGGATAGGGTGGAGGCGGAGAGATTCTTTCCACTTAGTAAGGAAGTTAAAACTAGAGGACACAGCCTCAAAATAAAGGGGGGTCGGTTTAAGACAGAGTTGAGGAGGAACTTCTTCTCCCAGAGGGTGGTGAATCTCTGGAATTCTCTGCCCACTGAGGTGGTGGAGGCTACCTCGCTGAATATGTTTAAAGCGCGGATGGATGGATTCCTGATCGGTAAGGGAATTAAGGGTTATGGGGATCAGGCGGGTAAGTGGTACTGATCCACGTCAGATCAGCCATGATCTTATTGAATGGCGGGGCAGGCTCGAGGGGCTAGATGGCCTACTCCTGCTCCTATTTCTTATGTTCTTATGTTCTTACAAGAAACATATAGCGATGTATTGTCTATGTGATTGCACAATTAAATTGTAATTTCCATTTGATGCATTTCAGTAAAATGTACAGACTCAGATTGAAACGTCCCAGAAACAGGAAATTATAGAAATGCCTAAATTGGTTCTGTAATGGCAATATTTTGGTAGTAGGCTGCAGTTGAAGTTCATCAAACCTTCTATTCTGCCCCTCCCCCTCCCTGTTCCAATGCATTGAGATTTGTCTTTCAAATATATTTCATCCATTGAATAAAAAAGATCCTCAGGAGTTTAGGCCAAAGAGGTGGATTTTAACTTGGAGCAAGTTTTCAACTGGAAATCTTTCGGCTGAGTTGAATTCCTGCCTGGTGATAACAATGATCCCATGGTGATTTTCACCACCAGGCACCATTTCAATGCAGCTGGTCCGTTTTAAACCCAGAATGGGAGTCAAGAGGATGCAGTGTGGCCCTCAACAGGAGAACGAGCACCTGCTGGCTGGCAGCTAAGTGGTGGGGGAATGGGCTTTGGGACTATCTTTTGGGAAGGAAGTGGGTGTCCACTGCATGGGAGGCCACGGTTTTCCCCATGGCACTGGCATTTCTACTGGCCAACTAAAGAAAGATTTATCAGACAGTGTCTTCTGTCTTCAGACCAGTTGCAAACTTGCTTCTGCCCATCAGCAAAGCTGTTGCATCTTCCCAGCTAAAAATGTAATGAGCCTTGTTTTGAGATAATGTAACTCCAATATGCATAAAGGCTAAAGACAAATCTCCCCACAAAAACCCCGCACAGCAACATCGCAGTTAGCTGCAACGGGTCAGGAACTGAGAGAGTTGGTAATGTACTCCGTTTAAATTGTCCACCCATCTGTTTTGCCAGTATTGGGGGTCGGTAGAGTAGGTAGTATTTGAAATCAAGCCAAATGCCTGCTGCAGTCTGGTATAAAATGTTGCATATAGAATGACACATATATTTCAGTGTTAAAGTTATGATACCGGTTTATAATTTTGAGATTTCAGTCTGGAAGTTGTAATTGGAAAGTGTCACAAAGCAATCTTTTCAATGGAAAAGATAATAAAACAATTACAGTAGGTCTTTAAAGAGGTATGATTCCATGATAAATGATCAGTTTGCGCTATGGTCGCTCCTGACATTTCTGATAATGTTGGGATTATTTCATTGTCTCTTTACTTTCCACTCAATAAAATAAATGATAACACATGTACAAACTGTGTGTTAACGTTTTCTTGTAATGTTTCACTACACCTTGCTGATATAATATAAACAGCTCACTGAAGTACTGACATCAAAACACTTGTGTGTTGGAGATGCACTGTGTTATATGCACCACTTCAATCTGTTTGTTTGCCATTCACCTCCATTATGTCCTCAATAAGGTCTTTGTGAGTGACTTGGGTTGAAAATGACTTCAATGCAGAGTTGTCATCTTCGGTGTTCATAAAAGAATTCTGTAACAGAAACACTCATGAGTGACTGAATACCAGATGTTAGAAAAAATACATCAGGGGCAGGAATGGAAAGAGGTTGACTCTGGTATTATCAGAATTATACTAGAATCATCCACATGTGTAATTGTGTATACAATATAACTCATGTTTTGTCATCGTTTGTGTTTTGTTTATAAAACACTCAACTGAAAATGATTGCATTGCCTATTTTCCCAACAATGCAAAGTCAGTGTCCCTTAAACCTAAACAAGAATATGAGATCTCAAATTGGCATCTGCTTTTCTTCCCCCAAACTGTATTATTAGCACTAAAATGCTCACAGCAATCGTGGCTTGTGGTTTCCTCAACTTCACAAGATAAATCCACGGAGAGAAATAAAAGTTTCAAATTGATAATCCTTCATCAGAACTGGGGAAGAATGACATTTAACAGGCTGCAAGGGGAGCACCATGTAGAATACAGAGACCACTGCATGAAGGGAAGCACTAAGTGTGTTCTTACTGTCTCTATCTACTATTTTTCTCTCCTTGCAGTATATCGATTATGACACTTCACGCTACACTTCTGCGATGTGTGGTGTGCAACTATTTGTGAGAGGATGCCAAGGTCGGCAGCTGATCCAGATGGAAGTGATGAAGTTCGAGGCCACAATGACTTGGATGGTCACTGGCAGGGCATGTTGACCTACGTATACCAAAGTATGTTTTTCTTTCAGCAGCAAGGGCATAAATATCTGTGACTATCTGTCTGAGTGGCAGTCATCTGGGGGATTGGGACACCTCTAGGTAGCTCTGTGTGTGGTGGTATATCATGTGTTGAGCGTATAGCTTCCATTGTCTTCCTGCCCTCTTTCATCTCCTATGCCCTTCTCTTGCTCAGGGCTGTGCCATTCATGTGGTGAGGCGGGTGTTGTCCCTCATTGAATGAAAATCCAAACATCATGCCCCCAGTGCCAGCTGTCTTCTTCTTTGCGGACAGGTGTTCTTTCTACTGTGATTGCTCATCTGTCCCTGTAATGCCAAGGGGCAGTGATCACAATCAATGCCCAAGTGCTGCCAGTCCACTTCCTCCAACAGATTTGCAACACCAAAGGCACATTGTTCTCTAAGGACGCATCTTCTTCTACATCGCTGACCCTCTTAAGGGGCTGATGTAATTCCCAGGGGAGGCTATGATTGACTTCCCACTCTGTACCTACCTCCCTTCAGTTGGCCAGCCTCAGACAGGCTGTGCAACCCATGCGCCCCAGTAAAGAAATTGAACCTCCCCCTTCAACAAGCTCATAATGAGCTCTTTAACGTCTATAATTGACCTTAATTGGGATCCCCCTTCTGCCCTCTCTTCACCCTGGTGAACATTGCTGGCACTGGGAATGGAACGTGAAACTCACATCTTGGCCAGCACTGGCATTTGTAGTCTACATCCTTTCGCATTTCTGAAAACTCAGCTCCTGATGTCCCGCACTCTCAGCCTATTTCCTTCCTCACCTCCACCTTGCACCCCTTCCCTTCTGTTTCCTTCAAAGGAAACAAAAACTTAACTTACTTGTTATTTTAAGAATAAAAATCAAATTACAATGAGGAAACATGTGCCGCGGGAAGGCTGTACCTTCTGGGTGGGTCAAGTAGAGGCAGGAAACCCTCTATCCAAGATCGGGCAGACATCCTGCCAGCAAGGTGACCAACCAACCTCGCCTGGCAGGCTGTGACTGTGATGGTGAGTGCCACCTCACTACATATGAGGACGGGGCTGCAGTGTTAGAAGAAGATGAATGATCTTCTTTGTGCAGTCAGGGTAAGTCTGTCTCATTTCTCCCGCACCACCCCTTAACACACCCTTCACACCTCACTGGTGACCTCACTCCCACCCACCTCCGTCCCAACACTTGTCATGCTGCCTCCCCCCTCCTCTTAATACCCTAGTTTATCCTGTGTTCCTCATATTCCCACTCCCACATACCACCCCATGTATGCTGGAAATCATTGCCATCTGACGTGGCACAACTCCTGCCTGCACTCTGCCCATTGTCTCATTGTAGGACAAGCTGGAGCACAACCAGCGTGAGCGGGCACAGCCAGACAGAGTGATGCCAGAGCTCAAGACCCTTACCCTCTTTGAGCAATGAGCCCTTGAACTTGCTGGCAAGGAGCAGGACCGCATCTGTGCAGAGGGCAAGGTGGGGCAAGAGATACAAGTGAGAACCGTCAACACATCCAACCATGGCGCAAGCCTCAGGTGAGTGACCTTTCTTCTTTCAGTGTTTTTCTGTGCTGCACTAATGCCATCTCACTTCCATTGCAGGTCACTCAGCAGACCAGCCTGGGCCATTCTCACGGCCACTGGACACCACAGACCCGAGCAGCTCCAAGGAAGACATCTCAGAGACCAGCATCGAAGAGGTGTTACACCTGACATCCACACTCTCCATCAGCCCAGATATTCACACCTCGGTGGCAATAGCTAATAGGCAGAATTCTGGGCCACTCACTGATGAGCATCTCACAGCTGATAATCCACAGCAGGTAGAGGCAGGAATGTCCCAGGGATCTGGCACTCGGAGGGATGCCGGAGCCCAGAATTCAGCTGCACCCCTGTCAGATGATGTGCCCCTTTGTACATTCATCCCAGAGCTGCTGGAACTACAAAGGCAGAGTCGAGAGTATCTGGAAGCGATGTCAGCATCCCTCCTCGGATTGCAAGGCCAACTGGAGGAGGGCCATTGCCTTCTGTCCAAGGAGATGGTGCCATCACTGCATTGCACCGAGGTCAACACTACAAGGGTGGTGTCTGCACTGGAGGCCTTGGAGCAGGACATACACTTCATGGCGGATGATGTCCATTTCCATGGTTCAGCTCGTGACTTCCATGACTGAGGATGTGAGATCCGTGGCTGAGGGCCTCAACTCCAATGTGCAGGCACCAATGAGAATTCATGAGTGTCAGTGCCAGAGGATGGCGGGGCTTCTGGATCTCACTCCAGTTGCCCCTCTATTCCATGGAGGAATCCAGGGGCCCTATGCATTGCCAGCTTGTGTCAACCTGTGCCAGAGGGCAGTGCCAGGGTGGGTCCTCTGGGGGTCCCAATTTGGGGGGAGGTTCCTGTTAATTATGGTTGGGGGGAAGGGAAGGGAGAGCGGTGAGGCCTTTGAAAGGGGGACTTGGCAGCGATGGGGGAAGTGGTTATTTAAAGATGGCGCACCAAACTCTGTGGAGCCCGACCTTGCTGATTCTATCAGTTTCCGCCCCACCAGAGTAAACCATGTTATCAGATTTTTTTCTGTCAGAGTGACTCAAGATCTGGTTTGAAAACTTGGCTGTGTTTCTGGAGAGATAGATGGGTTTTCAGTCAGAGCCTGGTGCTCTGCACTCTAGTTCTCTCTCTTACTCTCTTGTCCCTTGGGAATTAGCAATTAAGATCTTTTCTCATAGGATTAACGAATTAGCAATTACCTCGATCAGCAAGACTCAGCTGAATAATTAGTTGGCTTCAAATTTCAATTTTTGCTGCAGAATAAATATTAATATGAATCTACTTTCTCTCTCTCGTGCCCCAGTCTTTCTCTGTCATTTATTTCCTTCTCAGTTTAATGCACTTTCTGAAGTTTATCAAATACACAAAAAGGTTACAACCGGTATATATTCAGAACAGTCATGTTTTGGTCATTTTTCCTCACACATATTCAGTTTACCGCAAATAAAGCTTTGGAAATTTTTCCTCTTGGTTAAAATCATTTGAAGGAATGTAACTGAATGCAAAGTGCCAGAAACTGAGGAAAAACATAACATCCGCGCCGATGACTGAAATGTGTCGATGACTCTCGGGAAATTATTAAAGATACAACTAAAACACAAGAGACAGTTCAGATGATAAATTTATTCATGTTCATGTGAACTATGCTCCTTTTCACATTTAATTTTTAAAGCCTTATTTCAGACGTGAAAAACCTCACACTCTGAGCAAATGAAAGCTCTGAAAGCATTTCGAGTGATTTGTGGAAACCGGATCGTGCAATCACGTCGTGATATACTCTCATCATAAAGTAGCAACTATTCTATGTTGCACAGCACGACACCAACATTTCAAAGGCCCACCAATAAGATGGTCTTCAGGTACTTGTAATGAATTTTCAAAGATGCTTGCACTCCTTACACCAAATTTGATATGCAATAATTTTAATTTTTCTCCTTCTAAATTGCTGCCTGACATCTATATAATTTGGGATATAGGGATGATCCAGTCCAGAATAACCATATAGATAGCATTAATTCCAATGTTTAGCAGAATTTCTTTTGAAAAAATTAGCATTCTTAACATTTTTAATGGTGTTCATGGTGTACAAGACAACCTGGTGTACAAGACCATCCATTTTGTGGGTGCCAAAAGTCATGTTGAGGCCTATATTTGGCATATAAGTCAACCTCTCATTTCTATTAAGAAATGCCATTGGAGTTAGGCTTAATTTCTCACCTCAAAAATGCACCACCTACTCACCTTGTAAATTGGAACATAGGATGAAGCAGGTGAGATGGGCCTGTTCCATCCTATGTTCTCACAGATGACAGGCAGGAATGAAGATGTTGATCACAAGGCTGCCTAAAATCACCATGCCACGGGTAAGCTTCAGATTTGCCAGGGCTAAAAGCGGTAGTTCAGCCACAGGATGTCCATCCCAGGTGACAGTGCCAAGATCAACCCACCCAACCCTCAGGACCCTTGGGGATCTGTCCTCTGCAGCCTGGCAGCGCCAGAAGGTGAATGGGCACTCGCCTTGCCTCCTTGACTCCCATCAGAGTCAAAGGTGCCAGGCCAGGTGTCAGTGCCAGAGTGCAAGGGGCAGTGCACCATTGGCACTACCAAAGCATGGCGCCTGAAGAAGGGCCTGAGTAGGGTTCTGAGAGGAGGGGGGAGTTGAGTGGAAGTCTCAGGGGAATTTAAGGCTGATGATGGGTGGGAGCTGAGGGGGGTCAGGTACCCCTGGCAATGCTCAAGGTGTACCTTGGCACTGCCCACCGGGCATCAGGCAGACATCCTTATCTCTGCGTAGTGTGTGTTGGGGGGGATGACCCATTAATTGACTGATGGTGGGAAGGAAGCCCTTCTTTGCTGAGGGGTTAGTGGTCATTGGGGGGGGGGGGGGTGAGAGGGGGTGGGGAATGTTACCATTTCTGTTTTTAAGTGGAGGGGGAACCAGTCTGTGACTGCGAATATTGGGATACCCTCTGAAAAGGACGCCCCAATCTCTGAACAGCAGGGCAGGCTGGTATAAATTTGCACCCATCAAGTGGGAGAATCCCACCTAACAGATGTTGCCAGTGCCAGCGGGAAAGACTCTGGCTTCCCTGCTCGCATGGGCACTTAGTGCCGATGCCATAGAATCTGGCCCAATAGGTATTGATGAAGTTAAGCAGGCCAAATCAGGCATAGAGTCCAGCAGATCTTTGGAATAAGAGGTAGTTGGTGTAGTCATTTATGGAATGAAAATGTTTATTGTTGTGGCAGCAGATCAAGCTCGCTCAGAGACTACCAAAAGACCTCAGGGGTGATCCTCCCAGTCTGCTCCAGCAGCGCAACGGGCTGGAAGACATCAGCAGAGGCTGTTTTGTGGGCTCCCCGCTGGGTGCCACGGGTCTCCCAGCGCAAGGTTTTAGAGTCATCAGCTCTGCACTGGAAATTGGCGCGGAGATGATTTCAATATTATAATTGCTATTTACATCCCGTTAGCGGGCCCGGGACTGAAGTCTCCAGGCCCGCTAGTGTCCCTCCCCCCACCAGGAATGGTTCACTCCAGCGGGGCTTGTTAACACTCTCCACTAGTGAGGAACAGGCGGCCTGACCCCGCTGGAGTGAGCAGAGGTCATGGAGCCCCCCCAGGAGGTTGGGGGTAAAGGGGGGGGGCAATGCCAGCCTGGCAGTGTCAGCCTGGCCCCCCTGACACAGCCCAAGGGTCAAACTGGCAAAGCTCAAGGGGTACCTTGGCACTGCCGACTGGGCATTGGGCAGTGCCAAGGGGGTGGGGCCTATTGGGGCAGGGCCTATTTGGTGGGCGGGGCTTATAGGGGGCAATCGGTGGGGGTATGTGGTGAGTTCCGCTGTCAATTCTTGCTTTTATGCTGGGCACAATGGGGGTGATCTGCAGCCCATGTTCGCCATCCGTGCAAATGCCGATGGAGCTCAAGGTCCGTAGGTCGCAGATCTGACCAGAGAGAACGCGATTTTCATGCTTGATCTTCCCTGCCACTCACCAGCGACCTCATCAGGTTCACTCCTGTAACGGGCTTGAACCTGCTTTGCAATGATTTGAATGTATTTAAATATAATTAACCCACCCCCTCACCAGATATTGAACCCACCCCGCACCATATATTGACACCGCGCCAACGTGTCATAATGTTTTCGGCATAGAACATTACAGCGCAGAACAGGCCCTTCGGCCCACGATGTTGCACCGACCAGTTAAAAAAAAACTGTGACCCTCCAACCTAAACCAATTTCTTTTCGTCCATGAACCTATCTACGGATCTCTAAAACGCCCCCAAACTAGGCGCATTTACTACTGATGCTGGCAGGGCATTCCAATCCCTCACCACCCTCTGGGTAAAGAACCTACCCCTGACATCGGTTCTATAACTACCCCCCCTCAATTTAAAGCCATGCCCCCTCGTGCTGGATTTCTCCATCAGAGGAAAAAGGCTATCACTATCCACCCTATCTAAACCTCTAATCATCTTATATGTTTCAATAAGATCCCCTCTTAGCCGCCGCCTTTCCAGCGAAAACAATCCCAAATCCCTCAGCCTCTCCTCATAGGATCTCCCCTCCATACCAGGCAACATCCTGGTAAACCTCCTCTGCACCCTCTCCAAAGCCTCCACATCCTTCCGGTAATGTGGGGACCAGAACTGCACACAGTACTCCAAGTGCGGCCGCACCAGAGTTGAGTACAGTTGCAACATAACGCTACGACTCCTAAATTCAATCCCCCTACCAATAAACGCCAAGACACCATATGCCTTCTTAACAACCTTATCTACTTGATTCCCAACTTTCAGGGATCTATGCACACATACACCTAGATCCCTCTGCTCCTCCACACTATTCAAAGTCCTCCCGTTAGCCCTATACTCAACACATCTGTTATTCCTACCAAAGTGAATTACCTCACACTTCTCCGCATTAAACTCCATCCGCCACCTCTCGGCCCAACTTTGCAACCTGTCTAAGTCTTCCTGCAAACTACGACACCCTTCCTCACTGTCTACCACACCACCGACTTTGGTGTCATCAGCAAATTTGCTAATCCACCCAACTATACCCTCATCCAGATCATTAATAAATATTACAAACAGCAGTGGCCCCAAAACAGATCCCTGAGGTACACCACTTGTAACCGCACTCCATGATGAATATTTACTATCAACCACCACCCTCTGTTTCCTATCCGCTAGCCAATTCCTGATCCAATTTCCTAGATCACCCCCAATCCCATACATCTGCATTTTCTGCAGAAGCCTACCATGGTGAACCTTATCAAACGCCTTACTAAAATCCATATATACCACGTCCACTGCCTTGCCCCCATCCACCTCCTTGGTCACTTTCTCAAAAAACTCAATAAGGTTAGTAAGGCACGACCTACCTGCCACAAAACCATGCTGACTATCACCTATCAATTCATTACTCTCCAAATAACTATAAATCCTATCCCTTATAATTTTTTCCAACATCTTGCCGACAACAGAAGTGAGACTCACCGGTCTATAATTCCCGGGGAAGTCTCTGTTCCCCTTCTTAAACAATGGGACAACATTCGCTAACCTCCAATCTTCTGGTACTATACCAGAGGCCAACGACGACCTGAAGATCAGAGCCAGAGGCTCTGCAATCACTTCTCTTGCCTCCCAGAGAATCCTTGGATAAATCCCATCCGGACCAGGGGATTTATCTATTTTCAGACCCTCCAGAATATCCTGCACATCCTCCTTATCAACTGTAATACTGTCTATTCTACTCCCTTGCAACCCAGTGTCCTCCTCAGCTATATTCATGTCCCCTTGCGTGAACACCGAAGAGAAATATTGGTTCAATGCTTCACCAATCTCCTCCGGTTCCACACATAACTTCCCTCTGCCATCTATAACTGGCCCTAAACTTGCCCTAACCAACCTTCTGTTCTTGACATACCTATAGAACGCCTTAGGATTCTCTTTAACCCTATCCGCCAAAGTCTTCTCATGTCCCCTTTTAGCCCTTCTAAGCTCGCTCTTCAACTCCCTCTTAGCCAATCTAAAGCTTTCTAGTGCACTACCCGAGTGCTCACGTCTCATCCGAACATAAGCCTCCTTTTTCTTTTTAACCAACAAAGAAACTTTTTTGGTGCACCACGGTTCCCTAGCCCTACCAATTCCTCCTTGCCTGACAGGGACATACCTATCACAGACTCGCAGTAGCTGCTCCTTGAAAAAACTCCACATGTCGGACGTTCCCAGTCCCTGTAATCTCCTAGTCCAACCTATGTTTCCTAATTCTCTCCTAATAGCCTCATAATTACCCTTCCCCCAGCTAAAACCACTGGCCCGAGGTTCATGCCTATCCCTTTCCATCACTAAGGTGAATGTAACCGAATTGTGGTCACTATCACCAAAATGCACACCAACTTCCAAGTCTAGCACCTGGTCTGGCTCATTTCCCAGCACCAGATCCAATATAGCCTCACCTCTAGTTGGCCTGTCTACATACTGAGTCAAAAAACCTTCCTGCACGCTTTGAACAAAAACTGACCCCTCTAACGAGCTAGAGCTATAACAATTCCAGTCAATATTAGTCAAGTTAAAATCCCCCATAACAATTGCCCTATTACTTTCACTCCTAAGCAGGATTGACTCCGCATGGTTTACAGCAGGTTCACACTGACGTGAACCTGTCGTGGGAATCTCCCCGGGGGAGAGGGACATGCCTCTTGGTACAGGTTGGCATGCCAGGCTGGCATCAGGTCAACCTGGCAGTGCCAACCTGTGCCAGAGGGAGGGCTCAGTGGGAGCCTCATGGCGGGGGATTCATTTATATTTAGTGGTGGCTGGGAGTGAACAGATGAAGGAGCGTTGGATGCTGGTGATGGCCTTGCGGGGGTGGGGGTGGAGTGGGGGGGGGGGAGCGATGGGGGGTGGCTTTGGATGCCGGCTCAGATTGTTGGGGGTGGTGGGGTGGAGGAAGGGGCCGATAATCAGGGCCAGTGGGAGAAGGCGCTGATTCTAATCGGTGGGTGGGGAGTGGAATGCCTGAGACCTACTTGTTGGGCTAGGGGGGAGGTTTATACAGGTTATGATCAAAAGGGCGCCCTAATCTCTGTGCAGCCAGGTTCTGCTGACATCACCAACTAGGCCCCACTCCTCTGAATGACAGCGTGAAACATGACCGCTTGATTTCTTTTGGCAGAATGTTGTAAGATCTGGAGAGAAACTGAAAACTCTCTTGAGAAACACACCAGCTTTCTTGCCAGAAACAACACTACCATTTTTTGGTAAGGTTTAGCCCATTGTCACTGCAAAATCAGTCATGTCTTGATGGAAGTACCTTAGTCAGAGAAAGATCTGACGATGTTATGGAATAATACAGCCACTTGTAAATGGAATGATAGGAGTGCAGAAAGTTAATTCTATATCTATGAAGGGAGTTCAACAGTTATGTCCTTTCCTGCACATGTGGACAAAGTAATCTTAACAAGCATGAAAGTTATTACAAGCAATTAGATTCTGTAACAGCTGTTGCTTCCTTCAAAATAAATTGGTTTAAAATGTAGTGAGGTTGTTATTGTAGAGCTTAGCCAAAATGTACAGCTGTGCGGCATTGATCCATGGTAGATATAAACTCAAATTCCGTTTCTTTTTGCATCATCTAATCAAGATGAAATAGTCCATGCTTTAAAGCAGAATTGACATGGGGCAAACAAGTACTCTTACACATTCAACAAACTTCGGGCTGAATTTTCCACTCCTGCTAATGTAATTGTGGTGGGTGGAGGATTTAAATTGGGTGTGATGGAAAAAGTCAGTTTCCCGCCAGTGGGAAGTTTGTTTGGAAGTTTGTTCTCCCAACTTTGATGGTGGGCCAAAGGTCGGTGGAGTTCCCTGCTACGCTATGTCAGGAACCACATTTGCATTTATTTGTATCTCATGAATGCTCATTAAAAGGCCTGCTCACTGGCATTACGTTCCTCTGCTAAATTAACTGCCCTGCCAATGGATGATAGTTTGTTTCACAACTGTAAATAAGTGGCACACATTTGGCAGCTTCAGTCCATCCATGACTTGGAGGTCAGTAGATGCTGCTTTCACCTCCCTTTGAGGGCTTTGCTGCAAGTTATTGGGGTGCCTGTAGCACTAGCTGTGCCAAGGCAGAGCGTGGGACGGAAGACCAGCAGGGAAGGGTGAGACAGAGGCAGGACTGGGATGGTGAGGGATATGTGGAACATGAGAGGGGAAGGGGGAGACAGTGGCAGAACTAGGGGGTGGTCAAGGAACAGAATGGAGTAGTGAAAGACTATCATGAGGCAAGAGTTATAGGACTGTCCAAGGAAGAGCCACAGTCTACTCTGGGCTAAGGCCATGCTTTTAAAGAGGTCGTCCTCGGGTTGTGTGGGCCATGTTAGAGATTCTGCATGGCATGCATGTCTTTGTCCTGCTCTTGGGAGGGCGAAGGCCTCCCTAGGTATGACAGTCATACATAATATGCTGTACTCTGTTTGTAGAGTCACCTAAAGCATTTGGTCATGGGGGTTTGAGTCATAGTTTTGGGAGTCAAAGGTCACAGGAATGTTCAAGGGAAGTATCTGGATTGTGATGACACTGTGCCTTTAAGAAATGTATTTTTACAATGTTTTTTGTGAGGGGTATGTTTAAAATTCAGCTCTGTTTACACAGTGCTGATTTGTCTGCACCAGGCAGCACACATGTTGAGAATGGAGGCTAATAATTGATTTTAGCTAGGGATTTATTTGTTTTAATCTGAGTTAATGCATTTTTAAAATTTTGGTTTTTCGCCTGCATTTCAGAGTAGGGTTTTGATTAGGTTGATTGACAGAGACAGTCAAGTGTTAATGGGTGGAGCTAGGCTTACGGGGAAAAACGGTCAGTTTTAGCCTGGTCCTGAAAGAATCAAGGGGTGTCTTTCTGTCTCTCTCTCTCTCTTTGGAGGCTGCTGTTTGGGGCTGTCAGAACACAAGGATCGCTCCGTCTCTCTGTCTCTCCAAAGGTGTTCTAAAGGCTCTAGGACTGTTAACAAATACAAGCACGAAAACATGAAGGTTTGCTAACTGATTTTGGAGAGGGGTTTACATCTTTAAGAGGAATATTGCTTGAATTAGAACTAAGAGAGATAGGTTAAGTTAAGAACTGTATCCTGTCATGTTTAAGTATTTTAATTGGTAAAAAATTAAGCCAATTCATTTGTTATAGTTAAACTGTATTGTTGGATAAAGTTTGTTTTGATAAAAACTTCCTGGTGTGGCAACGGAATCACATTCTGGAGTGGGGGGAAGGGGGGAGGAGCGAGAGGCGCTCCTGAAAAATCTGGGTGCATGTGGTCTCAGGAAGCGAGTGGTCAGGTCAACAAAGGCCAGGGGGACAGCAATATTAAAGGGTTCAAGGAGGGAACAGGAATATCCACCTGGACAACGATGGGATCAAGGGTAACAGGGGAGTTCTGACATTGATAGCGAGAGCAAGAATGGGAATTAGGAAACTGTGAGTCTGGAGGTGGCTGGGAGGAAATTGATGGGTGATTTTGGGATGTTGGAAACTGGCCTCATGGACAAAAGTCAGCAGCATCATTTTCAATTTCACCAAAGAATAATGCAATTTGAAAAGTAAGGTAGAATAAGGGGGAGCTCTCTGGGTATTTTGGAAGAGTTCACCACTGCAATTTCTGGCCAATTGAATAAACTTCCTGTTCAAGCCACGGGGAGCCTGGCTAAGCTGAGTGCTGGACTCCAGAGTCAAATGTGCATTACTAATTATTTACTAATGTTGACCATTGAGATGAGAATTCATTAAGTTTAGGTGCTGCGGTGTATATGGTCTTAATTGGCCTCTGATTCTTACAGAGGCAAGTGAGAATAGATTCAGCATCAAACAATCAAGCACCACAGTTACTGCACAGAGGCAGCATGGACTCTTCAACCTCAATGTTCGCAGTGTACTGGCCATGGCATTCAAGGCATAATGCTTGCAGTCATGACATAAGCGCAAGGATTGGATATCAATAGCATTGCCAAGGCCACTGGAGGACAACCACCAGAAGCCTGACCCTGGGCTATAGGACATGGGCCGTGTGACCCCTATTAAGACTCTCATTTGAATGCGTAGTCAGATCTGAGAGGATATTGTTTAAGAAGGGGAACAGAGACTTCCCCGGGAATTATAGACCGGTGAGTCTCACTTCTGTTGTCGGCAAGATGTTGGAAAAAATTATAAGGGATAGGATTTATAGTTATTTGGAGAGTAATGAATTGATAGGTGATAGTCAGCATGGTTTTGTGGCAGGTAGGTCGTGCCTTACTAACCTTATTGAGTTTTTTGAGAAAGTGACCAAGGAGGTGGATGGGGGCAAGGCAGTGGACGTGGTATATATGGATTTTAGTAAGGCGTTTGATAAGGTTCACCATGGTAGGCTTCTGCAGAAAATGCAGATGTATGGGATTGGGGGTGATCTAGGAAATTGGATCAGGAATTGGCTAGCGGATAGGAAACAGAGGGTGGTGGTTGATAGTAAATATTCATCATGGAGTGCGGTTACAAGTGGTGTACCTCAGGGATCTGTTTTGGGGCCACTGCTGTTTGTAATATTTATTAATGATCTGGATGAGGGTATAGTTGGGTGGATTAGCAAATTTGCTGATGACACCAAAGTCGGTGGTGTGGTAGACAGTGAGGAAGGGTGTCGTAGTCTGCAGGAAGACTTAGACAGGTTGCAAAGTTGGGCCGAGAGGTGGCGGATGGAGTTTAATGCGGAGAAGTGTGAGGTAATTCACTTTGGTAGGAATAACAGTTGTGTTGAGTATAGGGCTAACGGGAGGACTTTGAATAGTGTGGAGGAGCAGAGGGATCTAGGTGTATGTGTGCATAGATCCCTGAAAGTTGGGAATCAAGTAGATAAGGTTGTTAAGAAGGCATATGGTGTCTTGGCGTTTATTGGTAGGGGGATTGAATTTAGGAGTCGTAGCGTTATGTTGCAACTGTACACAACTCTGGTGCGGCCGCACTTGGAGTACTGTGTGCAGTTCTGGTCCCCACATTACAGGAAGGATGTGGAGGCTTTGGAGAGGGTGCAGAGGAGGTTTACCAGGATGTTGCCTGGTATGGAGGGGAGATCCTATGAGGAGAGGCTGAGGGATTTGGGATTGTTTTCGCTGGAAAGGCGGCGGCTAAGAGGGGATCTTATTGAAACATATAAGATGATTAGAGGTTTAGATAGGGTGGATAGTGATAGCCTTTTTCCTCTGATGGAGAAATCCAGCACGAGGGGGCATGGCTTTAAATTGAGGGGGGGTAGTTATAGAACCGATGTCAGGGGTAGGTTCTTTACCCAGAGGGTGGTGAGGGATTGGAATGCCCTGCCAGCATCAGTTGTAAATGCGCCTAGTTTGGGGGCGTTTAAGAGATCCGTAGATAGGTTCATGGACGAAAAGAAATTGGTTTAGGTTGGAGGGTCACAGTTTTTTTTTTTAACTGGTCGGTGCAACATCGTGGGCCGAAGGGCCTGTTCTGCGCTGTAATGTTCTATGTTCTATGTTCTATGTTCTATCTCAGCCACTTGTTGTTCTCCAGGATGATCTCATCCTGCAATGGTGGCTCTGATACGTCATGTACAGACTGAGGGTGAGTCAAGGGCTAGAGAGTGGATTTCTACCTTGTATATAGAGTGAGGCCTGAATGGGGTCCCCATCATTCAGGGACACTATCATTGATTACTCAATTGTATCCTTCCACAGGTACAAGGTGGAGTGGCATATGAAGGCTGCAAGCAGCATTGTCTTGTTGATAACGATGATTGTAATGAGATGAAGAAGGGTCCATCACCGATTGGCACAGCTCAGGGAAGACCATTGCCGTGAAGAACAAGAGCCAGCAGGGCCCAGGGTGTCCCAGATACTGATGGGGAGAGGCCAAATCCATGAGGACATTTTGCGTGACCAAGGGTCTACAGAGGATGGAGTCTACAGAGCTCAAACATGGAGGTGAGAAAGACCGTACTGCTGGCACCTGTGCTTGTCCAGGGATGTGGTAGCTTATATTTTCCACATTCGTCCTGAGGAACTCATGCTGCATGGAGTTGGAGGGCATCCAGTACCGGTTGCTCTGAGGATAACGGCTGCACTGATTTGCAAGCAGGTCCTTCCAGGGCTATACCGGGGACCTTTGTGGAATCTCATTATCGGTGACATACAAATGCATAAGAGGGGACAGGTGCCCTTTTCAGTAAAGCTGACCATTATATGCAGTTCCGTATGGATGAAACAAGCCAGGCTGTCAGAGCTGTGGGAATATGCTGCAATGTCAGACTTGTGTAAATGCAGGGTGCCATTGACTGCTCACATGACCATGAGAGCTCCCAGGTAACAACTTGTGAGATTCATTAATAGAAAACAATATCACTCTCTGAAGGTCCAGCTCTTTGTGATCACAAAAAGCAGATCCAGCATGTTTCTGCTAGGGTCCCAGGGAACTCACATGAATCATATATTTGGAGTCACTCCAAAGATTTGTCAGAGATATTTAAGGAAGTTCGGCTCTTAGAGTGTTGGCTCTTCGGTGATAAGAAAACTTCGCTAATGAGGCCTGTTCGTCAGCCACAGAGTGCATCTGAGGAGAGATGTAATGCTGCATATTCTGACATTACATCCTTAATAGCGTAGACTATTGGCATCTTAAAGATGTGTTTCTTATGTTTCGACTGGTCAGGCGGTGCTCTCCAGTACTCACCTCAGGGAACGTCCTGCATCATCGTTGTTTGCTGCACCCTGCACAACTTACTGCTGCAAAAGGGGATGTCTTGCCAGACGGAGACATTGAGGAGTTAGACATCTCCTCAGAAGAAGAGGACATGGAAAGGGATTACTCTGAAAAGGGTGACAATTCAGATGAGCCACAAGAGGAGGCCATTGCAAGTGCATGTTGTGGCAGACGTGCCCATGACAACCTCATAGCAATAAAATTTCAAGAGGAATAAGGTGAAGCCAAGTTTTCACAATCAGCGATCTCTTCGGGCTTCAATTCAGGGGGACAACAAAACCTTCATTGTCAGCGTCAACAGATCTCGCAAGATCATCAATCTCATAATGACCACAGAAATAGTAGAAGTCATCTTCAGCCCGAACGATGGCGCTATCCTTGGAAGGCACAGTAGCTTGGGGACCATGTGACCACTGTGGAATGTGATTGGCACTCCACCTGTACACCTCCATAAGCAACTACACATAGTGCCAGCCTTTCAGCTATGACAACAACAGGTCAGTGGGCAGCCTTCAAACTGCTGGAACACCATTGCACATGATGCCAGTATAACAGCAACTTAGTAAGGCAGTGCTAACAGGAAAACATTTGACCATTTCAAGAGGGAACAACATCCCAATACACCATCTCTCCAAACACCAGCTCTCATGCACGAATAATACAGAGGCATCATCTTGCTACTGAGCCCTAATCTGCCTTCAGACATCACGACACAGTGAGTTGTTACTCTGCAGCATGCCCCCAAAGCTGAGTTATATTCACATTGCCCTCACAGAGAGTGGCTCTGCCAGACCATCATTGCATTATTTACAAACACTCATTTGTTGGACGGCTGCCAAATCTACGTGCTGCATTGCCTTGCCATTTGGGAGAAATGTGACCCAGTCAGTATTGACACAGCTGTCAATGACAACTATTTCCTTTCAAAGATCCTACTGAAGACTCAGGAGATGTGCCAAAGCATCGCTGTCATGGCATTACAGTCCTCAACTTTCTCCAGCTCACAAAGGTCAATCCTTTCTATCTACCCTCTGTCAATGAGTGCACAGTCATGCAATGAATTCCATACTGATTTGTGTACTGTGCCTTTCCAGAAGGAATCTGCAAAGCAACACTGGCAGCTGTTCAGATCCTCATAGTTAAATAAACGTCTTCATCAGGATGAGTACACACCTCTGACATTACAAACTCATTCCCTTCTAGTAGATATTTCAAATGTCACCGAGTGGAACCTATGCCCATTATTCAGTATCTTGAATGGGGAGGGTGGGGCTAAGAAAGGAATAATGCGGAGATGAAAACAATCTGCCAGGCGACATGAAAGGCTATGGTACTTGATGATGAATACTACTTCTCCCAAAAACTCACTTGTCATAAAGTATATTTGGGAGAAAAAATTCTAATATTGGTCATGACAAAAACTTGTTACATCCACAAACTACAGACTTTAGTGTGACAGCATCAAGATAATCACTAGCCATGATGATAAGTCTTCTGACGCCAAGAGTCTGACTTTGGAGTCAATAGAATTTCCACCTACCCTGGCAGAATACATCAGATCATTCATTATTTTCCTGCGTTGCAGGGTGGTCCTTTCTTGTTGGCCATGGGTGCTGACCTCCCTGGTGACCTCCTCCCAAGCCGAATGGTCAGGTGGCTGGACCTCCTTCTCCCATCCTGAGGAAAGGTGACCTCTCACCTTTCCTAGATGGGCTGGAGGAGCATCCCCACAGAGGGTATGTTGAACCGTGGAGTGGAGGGTTTAGTTCTTTTGGGTGCAATTGAGAACCTGAATGAAACAACATGCCTAACTATGTCGTGAGTGAATGTCCGTGTGGGCAGCATTTAAACTGGCACCAGAACCTTCAATGCCATGGGGAAACGGTGGGGTGCACAAATCCCTACCCACCCTGCCATGAGATGTAACAAGTTCCTCATTGATACATAATTGATGAGCTGGAAAGCGGAAAACCGTGCAGATTAAATCAACCCATCCTCCAATGGGAATCACGGACTTTCCCATCCACCACCGCACTTAGTCTTCAGAATGGAAAATTCCACCCTTCATCTTTCTACTAACAATAGTTATGAGGTGTACATGCTCTAGGCATTAAAAGATCAGCTGTAGCAATACAATGCATTGATAATGCGTACACAATAAAGCGGGTGTAGAATACTATCTCTCAAAATATAAGCTCACACATGCAGCAGTTTGCAATCATGAGGCGTTATTTGTGACATTTGAGAGTAAAATGTGATTTTCATGTTGCATTGAATGTTAAGCAATTTAATATCAAGTATGAAAATCTTAGAAACCAAAGAAAGGAAGACCAACCTGGAAATTCCTAGGTGGGCGGCACGGTAGCACAGTGGTTAGCACTGCTGCTTCACAGCTCCAGGGTCCCGGGTTCGATTCCTGGCTCGGGTCACTGTCTGTGTGGAGTTTGCACATTCTCCTCGTGCGTGGGTTTCCTCCGGGTGCTCCGGTTTCCTCCCACAGTCCAAAGATGTGCGGGTTAGGTTGATTGGCCAGGTTAAAAATTGCCCCTTAGAGTCCTGGGATGTGTAGGTTAGAGGGATTAGCGGGTAAATATGTGGGGGTAGGGCCTGGGTGGGATTGTGGTCGGTGCAGACTCGATGGGCCGAATGGCCTCCTTCTGCACTGTAGGGTTTCTATGATTTCTATGATGATTTCTATGTATGCTATTCAGGGGTTTATTATGGATAACTGGGAATTTTAATCCCGATTGTTGCTATTCTTAAGATTTTGCATAAATACTGTGATCTCGCACCTTGTGGGCTGAACAGTAGAACGTTGGAATCAATTCTGTTCTATTACAGACTCCTGTGTTTGTGTATGGGAGAGCAATATTGATGTAAAATGGAGATTCAACAGCCAAGCACCAGAGATCGTCATCTATGAAATGTGGGAGAAGCAGGGTAACCTCAGAAGTGACTGGTTCAGCAAGCTTGAGCAACTTGATGATCAATGATGAGTCTAGGACTCTGCACTTTGGTGCAAGTTCGGTAAAATGATTCGGAAATGATAGGCGACTGGCCTTGATAAGGCTACAATACAACTTGTTATGTCAAGTGCTTCCCCTAGACAGTGGCATTGTGGCACAGTGGTTAGCACTGCTGCCTCACAGTGCTGGGAACCAGGGTTCAATTCCCGGCTTGGGTCACAGTTGGTGCGGAGTCTGCACGTTCTCCCTGTGTCTGTGTGGTTTCCTCCAGGTACTCCGGTTTCCTCCCAGAATCCGAAAGATGTGCTGGTTAGGTGCATTGGCCATGCTAATTTCTTCCTCAGTGTACCCGAACAGATGCTGGAGTGTGGCGACGAGAGGATTTTCACAGTAACTTCATTGCGGTGTAAATGTAAGCCTAATTGTGATACTAATAAATAAACTTTAAGGGGCGGCACAGCAGTTAGCACTGCTGCCTGACAGTGCCAGGGACCTGGGTCTGATCCCTGGTTTGGGTCACTGTCTGTGTGGAGTTTGCACATTGTCCCCATGTCTGCGTGGTTTTCCTCCGGGAGCTCCGGTTTCCTCCCACAGTTCAAAGATGTGTGGGTTAGGTTGATTGGCCATGATAAATTACTCCTTAATAAATAAAGGAAATAATCCCCCATCCATCTTCACTGCTTTCCGTTTCCCTCTTAGTGTTCCCTCTTTCCACCTAAATTGCTACTTAGTGTTAGGGGGATGTCAGGGGATTAGTCGGGTAAATTTGCGGGGATGGGGCCTGGGTGGGATTGTTGTCAGTGCAGACCCGATGGGCTGGGTGGCCTCCTTCTGCACTGTGGGTGATCTGTGATTCTGTGAAATATGCATGCTACAAATTGCGCCTAACAATCTGAAAGTCATTTTACATCATTGTAGTTGTTCCTGCCTGCCATGAAAGAAACAATTACAGCATATGTATAACACCTTCAATATTCAGAAAAATGGGAAAATGCTTCACATAAGCATAAATCAGACAAAGGCAGACCCCAAATCAAAGGAAATTGTAGAAAAATGCGATGAGAAGCTTGTTTGAATTGATAAATTTTAAGGAAGATTTTAAAGGATGCAAAAGAAATAAAGTGGTGGAGTGCTTTATGGACAGAATTCTAAACTGCAAGGCCTAAAAGAATATTTGGTTTTCACTGGTGGGGAGGGTGAGGCACAGAAGACCAAAGTTGGAGGAACACTGAGTTCTGGGGGGGGGAAGGAATTGGAGGCATGCAGGAGGTAACAGAGATAAGGAAGAGTAAAACCTATGAAGCAATTTAAATGTAGGAATGAGAATTTTAAATTGGGAGGGTTTGAAGAATTAGAGTCGATGTTAGACCTGCAAGCACAGGAGTGATGGGTGATCAACAAGATTTTGGATGAACTATGGTTTACAGAGTATAGAGGATGGGGAGTTGATCAAAAAACAATTGGAATAGTTAAATCTAGCATGGGTGAGGTTTCAGCAAGAGGTATTACTTTGTGATAGAAAGGATACGGAGAGAGAATCTCGATTTGGCAGTTATTCGGATACTAAGGTTGCAAACAGTTTGATCAACCTGACACAATGGTTGGAAATGAGGATGGAATTGATGGTCAGGGTACGTTTGTGGTGGCATCTTAAGGTGATAGCTTTGGTCTCCCTAATAGTAAGCTGGAGAAAATCCTTGCTCATTTAAGAGTGCATTCCAGTACGGATTCTGACAATAAAGAGGGCCAAGCCAGGTAGTGGAGAGGTGGAGCTTGATGTCATCAGTAAATAACAAGCCCAATGACTGAGTTACATGAGGCAAACATATCAGCGGCTGTATTTACCTGAAATTATAAAGAGACTCAACACAGGAAATCTTAAAGAACAGCCTGGCTGCATGGATTATGTTAATTTGAGGTCCACTGTAAAGTGGTTAGCTGTGTTTCTTACTCAGTGCTACCTAGATTAGCTACATATCCATTTGCACAAGAAGATGACATGACAAATGGGAACGGATGGCTCAAGCATTATAAACCCTTGGCATCATTTGGGGAGGCCATCTTAGACATCATTGAAAATGATGCAACTGGAGGAGTAGAAGGAAGATTGAAGCTGGGAATCACCCCGAAATGTGGACTTCATACTATTCTGGTTTAATGAGGTCATATACTCATACTTAGGCACTGCCATGCAGCCATAAAGGCCTGACACTTGCCCAGGAAAATGGGAGTTAGGACTTTTTTTGGATGGCAAATAAGACACCTGCTGCCCAGCAGTTTGTGCCTCTGCTCCATGTCTAGGGATTCATAGTGCCTGCTTAGAGAAAGAGTTTGCTCCCAGAATAATATCAGTCACTGGAATCATTGTTAAGTAATGGATTTATCATAATGGGAGCATGGCTTGCTGCTGTTCAGATTATTGCTGTAAGGCCTTGGAGTCAACCTTCAATAGGCATTTTTGTCTTAATTCAATGTGCTGGCAGATTGGGAATCCAGAACAATGATACAAGGCTTCTCTCCCACTCACAGGTCTGTTCATATACAGATCAACAGTTAAACTGGTTCGGAAAACTTCACCATGGTTGGAGTAGCTACAAATAAGGGCAGCAGGTTGGCACAGTGGTTAGCACTGCTGCCTCCCAGCGCCAGGGACCTGGGTTCAATTCTGGCCTCGGGTCACTGTCTGTGTGGAGTTTGCACATTCTCGCTGTATCTGCGAGGGTTTCTTCCGAATGCTCCGGTTTCCTCCCACACTCCAAAGATATGCAGGTTATATTGACTGGCCATGCTAAATTGCCCCTTGATGTCAGGGAGACAAGCAAGGTAAATACGTGGGGTTAAGAGGGTAGGACCTGGGTGGGATTGTTGTTGGTGCAGGCTTAATGGGCTGAATGGCTTCCTTCTGCACTGTAGGGATTCTATGAGATGAGGATGCTATATTTCATGACACATTGGTCACATCCAGCATTGCTGTGCAATTAACTGTAAATGTGCCAAAAAATGGATCAAACTGAGCAGCTATATCAACTGTAAATTTGACTGCCAGCGACAGGACTATAAAAGGAATCTGCAGAAGGAGGAACAAGCTCTCTTGAATCCCAACCAGTAGCCAACGAAGCTTAGCAGCCAGTCAGTATACTTTCTACCTCCATGTCAAAAAAGGTCATAAGTTAAGAATGAAATAGGATTCATGATACACTGAGGGAAGGAATGATAACAAAAATGTCATCACTTGCCCAGCATGCAAGTTTATTGCACTGTATTTAAATTTAGCCAATAGATTTTTATTTGTGAATCTTTACAATAATATCTCAGCACAGAAAAGGACACATGTTAATGGTACTTGTCAAAGTGTAGACCGACAGTGTTGCTGAAAATGGGTGGAACTATTTTATTCTATGAATTTGGAGAAAAATTGGGATAAGGAGAAGTATAGCTACTTAGCTAAATGTATAATTTATGAGTGCTGGGTGCCCTTGTGTTTCAGTGGTTACTATTTAAGAACATGTATGGAAATGAAGGACATGAATGGATAGTATTGAATGGTTTTGTGTTGTATTCTCAGAGAATACTCACAGTGAAAATTTAATAAATGAATTTACCTGAGTGGCAAAATATTCTCCTATCTTTGTATGGAGGTGAATATCAGGGAAATAATAGTTGAGATGTTTAGTTAAAAAGGAATCCAGTCAGGGCTGCCTGGTTTTTAGTTAAGGAGACAGGGTAGGGGAATTGAAAACTAGATGGCATAGGTTTAAGGTGAGAGAGGAAAGATTTAAAAGGGACCTGAGGGGTAACTTCTTTACGCAAAGGGTGGTGCACATATGGAATGAGCTGCCAGAGAAAATGATTGAGGCAGGTTCAATAGCAACATTTAAAAAATATTTGAATAAGTACATGATGGGAAAGGATTAGAGGGATATGGACCAAATGCAAGCAATTGGGACTAGCTGGGAGGGCACCATGGTTGGCATGGACAGGTTGGGCCGAAGAGCCTATTTCCATGCTGTATTGCTCTATGAGTCTCTATCAGCTTCCATTCCCTCCAATTCACCATTGATTATGTTAAAAATTAAGTACAGGATGTGTTAATACTTTCAAATCATACTTTTCCTTTATATGATTAATCTCCACTTTGAGTGGCAGTCTAGAATTCAATTTACATTTCTATTTCCTTGTCAAGGATTTCAAAAGAATTATTTTTGTCATTTTTCTCTTCTACTGATTTAGGCTATGAGCAGAACTCATAGAAAGAGTAGAAGTAAGAGTTGAAAAATTGGCTTGCACTTTCTACTGGCGCAGCCACATATTTACTTTATTGTTTCCACACAAATCGACAATCAAAGAAAAAAATCCCATATTTAGAAATAGATTTTATTAATTTAGATCTAAGATCATTATTTCTCAGGGTGTTAGAATCAAAGTTCACAAAATCTGAAGTGATGTTTAGCGTAATAGCAGTGAGCTGTTAAAAAGAAAATAATGGTTGCTCTGACACAGATGATTAGATTTGCAATAGCAGAATAGGTTGGAATAGCTCAGGCTGTTGCTGCTGGTAATTTAAGCCTGGAAGTTACGCTGTGTCATATTACTGTACCAACATTTAATAGGTTCATATCAAATTCTCCTTTCCACTATTTTAGCAGAAGAATTAAGCTACTTATTTTAATAATGTTATCCAGATTAATTTCTAAATTTAACACCAATTGTTCAATAAGTTGCTTAAATGTTTATGTTTAGGACCTTTCCTTTTTTAATTTATCATTAATCTGTAAACTTGATGTTTCTAAGCCATAAGCTCAATGTTCATTATTTCAGGACAGTGTACATTGTAACTGTGCCAGAAATCCCAGTGTATTGTTGATTTCTCAGACAAATTGTCATGGGTTAAAATCAAATGCCAATTTGACAAAATAGCTCTGGCAATTTTTGCATGAAACAAATGATAAAATTGAAATTCTACATGTATTAAATCAAATTTGGCTGAAATCCTCAGCTTGTGACATCCAGGTTTAATTTCTCTCTAAGGATGATCAATTTTGTCAATCTGCCCTCATTAGTTTTTGAAATTTTCACAACTAAGTTTCTGCCTTTATTAAAGCTTGAAGCAAGGCATACAGTTAGGTCTTTTTATACCTTGTTTCCATTGTGCCAGGCCTCCTCCAGTCTGATGCAGGAGTGAAATCTGCTTTGCAGGAGTCCTTCATAAAAGTTTGGTCTGGATATTTTACAATACAAAATACTGCCTCCTTATTCTGATGTCAACACTGCACAAGTACAATGATGGAAAGGCATGTCTTCAACAAGTAATATCAAGAGAGTTGAGAAAATGATCGAGAGTTAGCTATCACTATTGCAAAAGTGTCCATTTACTGGATCAGTGTGGTGTCCCTGACTGGCCCCATGGAAAAACAACATCCCTGAAGATAGTCATTAGCTTTTGAAGATAGTATGGAACTTGGTGAGGATTGCATACAAACTCTGAACCCCAGATATTTTCTTACATTCGTCAACATGTTTATTTCGGTTTTACTCGGTATCATTATGACCTAATTGACTGCCTCTGCTGGGCCGTGTTGAAACACAATAGGCAATATATACAATTCTTCTCTCACCAATTGGCCACTTATTGGAATCCAGCACAGTCTCAGCAAGAGGTAAGAATGGCTCTACGGGGGTCTCTTGACATTTGTGGCACGTGTGCTTTTTGATCTTTTCTTTCTTTTTCAGCTCTGAAGGAACCAGCCTGCTGGCGAGACCATTTCTTATTCATTGGAGAAAGAGAAAACAGCATGCCGATGACAGATCGGGTGGTGGTGAAAGGAGGAGAGGAGATTACATGTCACTAATGATAATTGAAAAGAAAACAAGAAGAAAGCTTCATGTGCGAATGCCTTTTCGCAAGAGAAGGTAAAAGGAAAAGATGCTTCCATTTAAGAAGTCAACACTTTCTTAGAGTTAGAATTGGACTACATCAATTTACTTTGGAATTTCATTTCCCCTTATGGACATAAACAGTCTCCGCTCATCTCTTAGATCTTTTGTGCCATAAACATGGATGTGAGATATCTTCCATTCTTAACTAACAAATAAACCACACACCAAACTTACATTTAAAGCACTCACTATTACCACAAGCTCTTGAGAAGCTACTGCAAACTGCTGAGTTCCTAGGAAGGCCACTTCACAACTTTTTCATTGTAATTGTTTTTAATATCAGTGTGTATACCACTCTGACTAGATTGTTTGAAAGATGTAAGCATGATCTGATCTCACTATGGTGGCAATTTTATCTATTGACCTGACAGAAACCACATAAGTGGGCGGTTTTAAAGCTACCACGGGATTTAACTGATAAGGAGTACAGGTATTTTGGAGAGTTGTGGGGTTGTAAGAGAGACAGAAATAGAGAGGATCCAGGCCATGAAGGGATTTGAAAATGAGGATGAGAATTTTAAAAACAAGGCTTTATGTGATTGGGGGCCAGTGTAGGTCAGCGAACACAGGGCTGGTGGGAAGCTGGCAAGTGTGGTTTAAGGCAGCAGCACTTTGGATGATCTCAAGTTTGTGGACGACAGAACATGGGAGACTGGTCAGGAGTGTGATGGAATAGTTACGTTAAGAGGTAAGAAACGTATGGATGAGGGTTTTAGCAACAGCTGAGCTGAGGTGGGAGTGGGGTCAGATGATGTTATGGAGGTGAAGATAGGCAATTTAATAATGGTGTTGACATGTAGTAGAAAGTTAATCTTAGGGCAGCAGGTAAATAAGAAATAGGATGCAGAAGCAGAAACCTGATTGTAGGGTTTCAAAGATGGGAATGTGGGAAAGGGGCATTAATTTGGGAGTTGACAACACATTCAAGGACTTTGAAGAGGAAGGGGAGATTAGGAATAGAGTAGTATTTTGCATGGATGGAGGGCTTTGCATTGGTTGTTGAGGAGTGGGTTGATGTCAGATTTGAAGGCGAGAGGGACCAAACCTGTAGAGAGAGAACTGTTACCAATTTCAGCTGATATGGCAGCCCAGAAGGGAAGTTAAGTGATTGGTAGTTAGAAACATAGAAAATAAGAGCAGTTGTAGGCAATTTGGCTCTTTGAGCCAGCTCCGTCATTCATTATCATCCTGGCTGTTCATCCAACTCAGTAATCTGTTCCCACTTTCCCCCCCATATCCTTTGATCCCTTTAGCCCCTTGAGCTATATCTAATTCCTTCTTGAAACTAAGCAATGCTTTGGCCTCAACTGCTTTCTCTGGTAGCAAATTCCACAGGTCTCACCAAGGCCCTATATAATTGCAGCAAGACACCCCTGCTCTTGTACTCGAATCCTCTCGCTATGAAGACCAACATATCTTTGCCTTCTTCACTGCCTGTTGCACCTGCATGCTTACCTTCAGTGAGTGATGTACAAGGACACCCAAGTCTCATTGCCCATTCCTCTCTCTCAATCTATAGCCATTCAGATAATAATCTGCCTTTCTGTTTTTGCTACCAAAGTGGATAACCTCACATTTATCCACATTATATTGCATCTGCCATGCATTTGCCCACTCATTCAACTTGTCCAAATCACAGTGAAGCATCTCTGTATTCTCCTCACTGCTCACCCTCTCACCCAACTTTGTGTCATCTGCAAATTTGGAGATATTAAATTTAATTCTTTCATCTAAATCATTAATATACATTGTGAACAGCTGGGGTCCTGGCACTGATCCCTGCAGTACCACATTAGTTACTGCCTGCCATTGGAAAACAACCCATTTATTCCTACTCTTTGTTTCCTGTCTGCCTCCCAGTTTTCTCTCCATTTCAGTACACTACCCCCAATGCCACGCTCTTTTAATTTTACAGGTTAATATCTTATGTGTGACTTTGCCGAAAGTCTTCTGAAGGTCCAAATAAACCACATCCACTGGCTCCCCCTTGTCAACTCCATTATTTACGTTCTCAAAGAATTTCAGTAGATTTGTCAAGTATGATTTCCCTTTCATAAATCCAAGCTGACTCAGTCTGATCCAGCCACTGTTTAACAAGTGCGCTACTATTAAATCTTTTAGAATGGACTCTAGCATTTTCCACACAACTGATGACAGACTGACTGGTCTATAACTCCCTGTTTTCTTTCTAACTCCTAAATGGTTTGTTAGGCTTTTGGGGTCAGACAGAGAGAGGACGTGTCCCCTTTTCTTCATGCTCGGCCACTTTTCTTTCGGCTCACGTTCAACCCTTGTTGCCCCCCTGTGATGCCTTGCCCTTATCTGGTAGCTTGTTGTCTTCTTGTCTCCTGGAATAGGGTCAAAAGAGCAGAATTTGGGTCTCATGGAGAAGATGAGCTCAATAAGGGCATGAGGAAAGATAGTAGAGAAACTGGAGAAAAATACAAGCTCAGGGCTATGGTAGAAAGCAACCTTCGGGGAAGTTTGGCTCAATGAGCTAGGGGAAAGCAGTAACGTGGCTGAAGTAGTTGATCAGATGGTTTCAATCTTAGTGACAAATAAATCCATGAGCTCCTTACACTAGCTTTCTTTTAATTCAATCATGGGGCATGGGTGTCGCTGGCTGGCCAGCATTTATTGCCCATTCCTAGTTGCCCTTGAGAAGGTGATGGTGAGCTGCCTTCTTGAATCGCTGCAGTCCACATGCTGTGGGTTGACCCACAAGCTGGTGTTTGCTTGAAGTTTCTGTATCATTTAGGCATAAATAACAGTGATGCCATTAGCTTTACAATTATTTTGACAACAAATATTAAATCAAGGTCTTTTGCAGAATCCCAGTGCCAATTTCAGGAACTAATGGGTGAAGGATGAACAGATTATACTCTTCCTAAAACTTGTCAGCATTGAACAGTCTAACCAGCCCAGACTATCAACTATGCATCTGCCCCCACCACCATCTCCTCCTTAACTTTGGTTCAGTTCTGTGGATAAATCACTGCATTTCTGCGTTTTGTGCCCACCCTTAAACGAGCAAGGTGTGTACAAGCATTGTTTTAACACTCACAGGTCATTGGTATTGCCGAATGAGAATTGGTCAGGTCTCAAACCGATTCCTCTGAGTAGCTGGCGGGCTCACACAACCCTATTGAAAAGATCACCTGAAAATCTGCATAAGTCTCATATTTCTCATGTATCAGAACTATGGAAATGTGCCTTGAATCCTGTCTGTCTCCTGGCAGATATCATAAAGCAGTGGTTTTCAAACTTTTCTTCTGGCGACCCAAACAAAATGTCCGTCTCTCATGACCCACTGCCAGGCAAGTTGAGCGTGGCCTAGGGGGATTTGCTCTCTAATTTTCTTTCACTATTAGTGACATTAGTGATTAGAGCTTGATTGATTATTTTAAACTGGTTGTTAGTGTAGCTGTTAGCACACTGTGAATTATTAGCACTGAATAATATTTAACAGTAGATGTTTTGTTTTGGGTTTTGTAAATACAGGCTTGTTCAATACAGTCTGTACTCTGCCTATTTTGATCAGCCAATCAATGGGATGTGTGGTCTTCATACCTGGCAAATCCATATGTGACGTTGCTCAGTTGTGTGGTAGACAGAACATCTTATTGGACTGATAGCAGCATCCTGTTCATGGAAAATGACACTTGCGTAGCCACTGTATAGTAGAAGTATGAGCTGGCTTCCTTATTCTGTTGTTCAAATTTTTGAGATACCTTGCTTTTTCAGGGTAATTTGAGTTAGGCCAAGCACTTTTCAGGCACATGGCCCATTTGTGAGTTTGTGTCATACATAGTCAACAATGATCTAATTAAGATGTTCTGCCCACAACACACTCGAGCAACAATATGAACTGCAGTGTCAGTTCGATGCCAAGTACATAGGCTGCATGTCCATGATTGGCTGATTGAATCAAACAGTATGTTCCTTTAGTTCTTTGTGATAAGCAGAGTACAGACCGTACTCAAGCAGCCCATGCTTATAAAAACCAAAACAAAATGGTTTCTGTTAAAGGTAATTCAGTGATTGGGTAGCACTTACTGAACAATTCTGAGTGCACTAATAGTTACCGTAACAATCAATTTAAGATAATCAGTTGAGCACATAATTTGACTCACTTACGCTTACCAGAAATGACATTCATTCATACACAGGGACATGTTCTCTGCAAAGTAAAGGAAAAGGTTCAAGCCTTCAATCTTACTGAATTAGGGAGCTTGGGGAGCCTATAGTTCCCTGTTGCTTTCTCCGTGGCAATGCCAAACAGAGTTGAATTACCAACCAATCAGCACCCTTTTCTCATGTAGTATAGATTTTTGTGATCATCTGAAATTTCTGCATTTGTCCTGTTGAGTTCAAGATGAAAAGGTTCAGCAACATGTCTCTCTTTTCAACAAAATTCAAGTTCTGTGCTGACAAACAATCGTTTGGGGTGAACTTCTTGATGTGGTTCCAAAAGAGAAAACGCTGGAAAATCTCAGCGGGTCTGGCATCATCTGTAAGGAGAGAAAAGAGCTGACGTTTCGAGTCCAGATGACCCTTTGTCAAAGCTTTGTTCAAAGATGACCCGCTTTGACAAAGGGTCATCTGGACTCGAAACATAGCTCTTTTCTCTCCTTATAGATGCTGCCAGACCTGCTGAGATTTTCCAGCATTTTCTCTTTTGATTTCAGATTCCAGCATCCGCAGTAATTTGCTTTTATTCTTGATGTGGTTGCACACCAACTGCATGTTCAGAGAGTGATGGCCCTTGTGGTTTCTGTATCACTCCCAGTCGAAATATTAGCCCCACAAAACTCAATGTAAGCAGTTGATGACACCCTGCACCACGGGAACTTGCTATCCTGGAATCCACATGCCCTTTCTCCCTCCTTAGGAAGAAGAGGGCAATGCTCCACCCCCCTCCTTGTGTACAGTGCCTCTGTGTCCTGCCTCATGTAACTATCTGCAACAATTACTGTAAACAGTAATAAACTCACAACAGAAAAAAATTGACAATGTTTCTCAAACTGAAAATACTTCAGCATCGCAAAGTCCAGGACAAAAAAAAAGTGAAAAAAAATGTTAATTTTTACAGCACACACTTAGCCAAACTGGATTCTATCTAAACATATTCTGATGTTTTAAAGACTGCAGGCGATAGCTTTGCCTTCCATTACAGGATTCACACTGACAAGATGCAATACGTTGGTGCTGTGGTGATCCTGCCTGCTCCCACCTGGAAGGATCCAGTGGTGTAGAATGTTAGGGCAATGGTGACTTCATAGTCACTAATAGGGCAGTCCTCGTTGACTCTGAGCTTATTGGTCAGTGTGAAGGAGATGGCACAACGCTGTGACAAACTCCTTTGTGAATCACTGCTTCCCCGGATACTGCTCCTGGCTTATTGCAAAGTTGGATTGGTCTTCCCAGAAGATCCTCTGTGAGTAGAACCATCAATGGTGAGCCCTCCTTGTCCTCCGTCCCTGAAGAACTTACCCTCTGTCTCATCCTCTCAATGTCCTGTTCATGTTGCAGAGAAAGTGGGACTGCATCTCGAGCTTGTTTCCCTTCCTGTTGTCAGCAAACGCCTCCAAATTTCTCCAAGATCAAATTCAGTAAATGGCAGAACCCTTAGGAGCGTTGACATACAGAGGGATCTGGGTGTACAGGTCTATGGATCCCTGAAAATGGCAACACAGGTGGATAAGGTGGACAAGAAGGCATACAACATGCTTGCCTTCATTGGCTGGGGCATCGAGTATAAAAGTTGGCAAGTTATGTTACAGCTGTATAAAACTTTAGTTAGGCCGCATTTGGAATATTGTGTGCAATTCTGGTCACCGCACAACCAGAAGGCCATGGATGCTTTGGAGAGGGTGCAGAGAAGGTTTACCAGAATGTTGTCTGGTCTGGAGGGTTTTAGGTATGAGAAGAGGTTGGATAAACTCAGATTGTTTTCACTGGAAAGATAGAGAGTGAGGGGAGACCTGATAGAAGTCTAGAAAATTCTGAGAGGCATAAATAGGGTGGATAGTCAGAAGCTTTTTCCCAGGGTGGAAGGGTTGACTACAAGAGATCCCAGGTTTAAGGTGAGAGGTGGTAAGTTTAGGGGAGACATACGGGGAATGTTTTCCACACAGGATGGTGGGTGCCTGGAACGCACTGCTAGTTGAGGTGGTGGAAGCAGGCACATTAGCAACGTTCAAGGCCTATCTTGATAGACACATGAATGGGAGGTGAACAGAGGGATAGAAACTCCGTATCAGTGCAGGCTTGGTGGGCTGAGAGGCCTGTTCCTTTGCTGTATTGTTCTTTGTTCTTAACTCATCACAATCCTTGCTCATCAAAAGTAAGTGAAAAGCATCTCATCTGCAACTTGATGAGTGACTCTTTGAATAGCCTCAGGTTAGGGCCCATTCTGTCTCAAAATGCTAATTGTTGCAGGAATAAATAATGAAGATGCCACTTGCACAAGCATTGACTAAATATGTTAACCTGATGCACTCACAAACAATGGTGGGCTGTTGAGGGATTGTTCAGCTGGACTGCCTGTCTCTCTTCTGTGGCTACATCCACACCTGGTGTCCCTGGAGAGGGAGCACGTGGTGCCTGCTGGTACATGTCAAGTCTTCCATAACTGGTGCGTGTCGCGGCGTGGGCGGGCGGGGTACGGTGAATGGTTTGGGGGTAGGGGTGGCTGGAGTGCATCTTCATTTCCCAAAAGGGACATTTTAATTTGATAAGTTTCTGTGAACGTTTTATAGGCTCAGTTGCAATAATGTAAAGTGCCTGTTCAGGGGTAGATCATTTGTGGAATTATAGGGGCAATTGAGCATGGCCAATCAACCTAACCCGCACATCTTTGGAGTGTGGGAGGAAACCGGAGCACCCAGAGAAAACCCATACAGACACGGAGAGAATGTGTAAACTCCACACAGATAGTTAGATTAGCAGGGTAAATATGTGGGGTTATGGGGATGGAGCCTGGGTGGGATTGTTGTTGGTGCAGGTTTGATGGGCTGAATGGCCTCTTTCTGTACTGTCGGGATTCTATGATTCTATGATTATATGTTCATTGGTTTTCCTCAAAAGAGTATAAAAGAAAGACTTTGGGGGGTACTGAGTATTGGTTGGTAGGAGGCCACCATACGTAAAACTGCATTCTCTAAATAAACCAAATATCAAGAAAAGGATTAGTGACTAGTTTCATAATTCAATATCTGGCTTGGGATCCAAATAACATGTTGTTCTGTTCATTTTGACTCATCTTGTGAGAATTAGTGGGAATGTGACATTCACACCAAAAGCACAAGAAAAAATCCTCATGATAAAATAATGATATTGTGAAGTAGTATCAACTGGGATGTGTAGCTCCTAAGTCACATTGGCTTGCCAATGTGATTTAGGGCAGCACGTGGCAGATTGGTTAGCACTGCTGCCTCACAGCGCCAGGGACCCGGGTTCGATTCCCGGCTTGGGTCACTGTCTGTGTGGAGTTTGCATGTTCTTCCCATGTCTGCGTGGGTTTCCTCCGGGCCCTCCGGTTTAATCCCACAGTTCAAAGATGTGCAGGTTAGGTGGATTGGCCATGCTAAGTTGACCCTTAGTGTCAGGGGGACAACAGGGTAAATGCATAGGGTTATGGGGATGGGGCCTGGGTGGGATTGTGGTCAGTGCACACTCGATGGGCCGAATGGCCTCCTTCTGCACTGTAGGATTTTATGATTCTATGATAACTCTTTCAGTCATAGAATTTCTAGGATAGGTTTCCCTTGTCTTGTAATGTGCCTTCTCTCAATACAACCTCAAATCATTTTCATTTTCTGGTAATCAAAGATTTCTAAATTATCACTTTAACTATGTGACTAATTCATGCAGCACAAATTGAAGATGCTACTGTGAATCCATCTGGAAGAAAAGAGAGATTGAAGTGTTGAAAAATCAACGGGGATGATGTTTCACAGGCTTCAGTTGGCTGAAGTTGGGTAACCTGCATTATTCTCCTGGGGCCCAAAGGGAGACACCTGCTCCTCCCTGGCCTCACATAGAATAATTTTTGACATAATATTGATGGTCCTCTTCAACTGTACTGCCAGAAACAGCTGGTCAGCAGGTCTATGGCACAAGACTGGTCCAGGAGTCTCGCAAAGTGTTAATTGAGGCCATGTGGGAGGCAGTGGTGAAGTGGTATTGTCACTGGACTAGTAATCCAGAAACCCAGGGTAATGCGCTGAGGACCCGGGGAAGGAAATCTACATGTGACTTCAAATCCACATCAATGTGGTTGACTCTTAAATGCCGCCAAGGGGATGGGCAATAAATGCTGGCCCAGCCAGCATTGTCCATACCCGTGAATGAATAAAAACAAATGCATGCCATATTATGCCAATGAAAGCCTACCATCAAGCACCATTGTCGCTCGTTCTGCCCTGCTCTGGGTGAATTGGGAGTGTAGGTGGGGCAATAGTTTGAAAGGTGCTGCTGCCTTCTTTGATTATTTAATATCCACCCCGCCACCCCCCTCCCTCTCATCTGTTGTTTATACTGTGAATGGGATAGGATTGTAGAAAGCACTGTATTGCAAACACAAACAAAATCACAAACAAACTTCATGCTCGTATATATTGTTGTGGATTGAAATTAATATTTTACTTGAAAAGAGCAAATATGAACTCGTCACAAAGATTTATAGCTGTCTATAGTAAGCGCACCAATTATGCTATCACAGCTAAATGATTAATTTCTGCTGCGGTTTCAGATTACCTAGCCTGTGATAATAATCTAGTCATCTTAAAATAATATAAATTATTTTGAAAGATACTGGGGCAGAGATTTGCCTCAGGTGGTGATGCGAAATGAGTGATATTGAGTCAGCTCCCTATTATGCACAGCATGTAAAATTCAGTTCCATTGCAGTCAAGGGAATTGCTAGACTTTCCAACATTTGCATGCTTAATTAACCTCTGGATTTGCCTCTTGCTAAAGCAATTCTTAAACATTGATTATTGGAATAACTGCTTCCGAGCGTATATGTTGTTTCTTAATCAACAAAGTTTTCATCTGTGTGCCTATGCTAAAACATTTCCCTACATCACTTTGGCCAGTATATGTTACCTTTTACTAAAGTACTTTAGAAAATGAGGTTATGTTTGCCTAAATATTGTTCATTGATGGAAACGTCAGCCCATTTACTTGTTATTGAGTCAATAAACTTTTGTCATTGTCCATGTTGCATCAAAACAGAACAATTTATATGGTTGAAGTTACATGGATCAGAGCTATTGTTTGTTATTCCCTTTGTTTAAAGTCAAGGTCAGAGTTTCTACAAATTGCTTGACTTTTTGTGTATTCATGTTGATGCAGAAAGCATTTGGACTGTAGATTTAGGGCAGGGCTAAAGAAGACTTTGGGTTTTCTGAGAAACATTGTGGAATCCATAATAAACATTGGTCCAAGAATTGGATCGCCCAGTTTTTCAGGTGTGGGGGTTGTTGCTTGTGATCTGCCTGCAATGGTCCCGACAGAAATAGGCAGGACACAAACAATGTGATTGTGGCATGCAGTCAAATGCAACCTGCGCTGTTGGTTGACTGCACACACCAGGGGGCACCAGGAGCGTGCAAGGCAAACTTGTCTTCAGCTCTTGAAGGCAGTCAGTCTCCCTTAAAGTGTAAAGTTGAGTTGCAGAAGTGAAAGCTGCAAAGAAGTCATGCTTGAAGATTTAAGGCAAATGAAAATGAAGCATCACCCCAGGAATGGACTGAAAAATTCAGTGATCCACACTGGAGGCACTAGCCTTGGAGGTACACTCAATTAGATAATGTTTCCGCAGGAGGCTATGAGGCCCTTATGCCAGGCTCTCCACAGGGGTAGCAAAGGGTATAGATGCCTGCTGTTTGGCCCCAAGAATCTAGTAGCAGTGCCAGAAGAAGTTCAATGGCCTCACCTACATGGCAAAGTTCAGTGACTGCATCTTCACATAACATTTCATGCCCATTGCTCCACCAGTCTCTTACACTACTCAATATAATGCACCCCATCACTGACCCTGCAACGCTCATGAGCACTCAGGACTCATGCCTAACATTCACATACTCCACCTCACCCACACACTCACTTTCTATCTACTCACCCCACTGGAGGAGATGGTATTCCAAATCATTGAGCTGGTCACAACAGACTCCATGGCTTCGCACTTTGCCTAGATGTCTGTGGATGATGGCAAGATGCTGATCTATGTTCTTTCTCAACTTCACCCTCACCTTTATCCTGTGATCATAAATGCAGTGTAAGTTGCAAATGATGTGACCATTCACCTCCTACTTTCCTCCGCAATCACTTCCCTCACCCCGACCTTTCCCTTCTGCTTTTATGTTTTGAGATGCCTAAGAACCCCTGCCTGGTCATCTCCACCATTCCCAGGAGGAGGAGAGAGAGCAAACTCACACCAGTGATGAAGAAGAACTGTTACTTATTCTGACATTAGCAGCCATCAGCTCAGATACTGATATTGTACAGAAATTAGGGGGTAATATAGAGGAAGGATCTGTACATTGTGGGTGAAAAAGAATATGACTCTTGGAAGCAGGCTGTGAGGCAAGTGGTGTCACGAAATCAGGATGGAAGGAAGGGATTACAGTCAGTGCTTGTTGCCTTCCCAACTCCCTGGGATGCAATCAAGACTGGGTAAGGTCAAAAAAAGGCCTGTGGCTATTTAAAGGCCTGTTCCTGCCACTCTGGTATTGTACCAGTGGTGGGTGGCTCTGCGCTACATGAGGACACCACCCAGTAAGATTTTGCCTTGTGGCAAGCCTGGAGAGGACTGGGGGCTCTTGAATGGGTGCCATGTGGCCCATGGAGGACCATTTCCCAGTGACAATGACTGAACCTCAGAAAATCTTCCCCATCCTCAACAACGAATTACCCTGACTCCTCACTGGGGCCTGCTTGACTGAGCCCGATTCACTTAACTGGTTTCCCAGGCCTCCGCCATGGTTGTTGGTCTAGCCTGCTGCAGTCCCAGCAGAGGCCATTTCTCCCAGTGGTGCTGCTCTAAATGAAGAGCTGCCCAAGTTCTGATTGTCATTCTTGACAGTGGAATCTTTGCCTTTAAAAGAATTGAACTCCCGATGCCAAGCAGTTAGTTGCCCAATGGCCATTTAATTGCATCGAGGCTTCTGAAGATGGCCACAGTGGCCTTTCCCCAGCTTTTGACCTGACATTGTCACTGGCATTAAATTCAGCCCTATGATTCACTGGGCATGAGATGATTGCAGCCAAGCAGTGTTAAAGGATAGTTTTAGTATCCACTTCTCAGATACTGAGATAGAAGATTGGTTCCAGTGCAGTGTACTCAAATGAAGACTCTGATTTGGCAATGTACAGGAGAATGCGCATGAACATGCACAACGAGATGATTGGTGTTTGGCTGATCTGCCTGACAACCTCCTGTCATTGTCAAGGAGCATGGAGGAGTCTGGCTCCAAATTGACAGAGAACACCGCACCAAGCTTGAACCCAACCTATCCAGTTTGAAACTGGTGGCCCATTCCATGAGTGTACCAGCAGGTCCAGCCATGATAAAACATCTGGTTGCTGCTGTCTCAGCTTCTGCTGTAGCACAGGCAGGTGCCAACCGATGACTCAGTGCTGTAATGGAAGCTCTGGCAGAGGTTGTCAGATTCACACTTGGTGCCATGGAGGCTCAGACTCCTGCCATCGTGGCTGCAGGTTGCAGTGCCCAAAGGGCATGTTGGTTCTCCAAGTACTTCAGTAATCTGGCTTCCAACAGATCACTAGATTGCGGGGATGCCGACCCGTGGGAGTGGCAGTAATGCTGTGGTTATAAACACCTGCTATCTTCTCTCAGAATAACATCGTTCAAGCTCCCACAACTGCCACTCAGCCAGTGACCCTGCTATTGCCACTCAGCCAGTGAAACTCCAAGTACTGGCAAGTACAGTGAATAATCTCATTAGCGATAGACAGCATGGTTTTGTACGAGGGAGGTCATGCCTCACAAATTTGGTTGAGTTTTTTGAGGAGGTGACAAAAACAATTGACAAGGGAAGGGCCGTGGATGTCATCTATATGGATTTTAGTAAAGCGTTTGACAAGGTCCCTCATGGCAGGCTGGTGCAAAAGGTTAGATCTCACGGGATAAAAGGTGAGCTAGCTAGATGGGTGGAGAACTGGCTTAGCCATAGAAGACAGAGGGTAGCAGTGGAGGGATCTTTTTCTGGTTGGGGTCTGTGACTAGTTGTTTTCACAGTAAGAAGTTTAACAACACCAGGTTAAAGTCCAACAGGTTTATTTGGTAGCAAAAGCCACACAAGCTTTCGGAGCTCCAAGCCCCTTCTTCAGGTGAGTGGGAATTCTGTTCACAAACAGAGCATATAAAGACACAAACTCAATTTACATGAATAATGGTTGGAATGTGAATACTTACAACTAATCAAGTCTTTAAGAAACAAAACAACGTGAGTGGAGAGAGCATCAAGACAGGCTAAAAAGATGTGTATTGTCTCCAGACAAGACAGCCAGTGAAACTCTGTGGGGGTTACAAATAGTGTGACATGAACCCAATATCCCGGTTGAGGCCGTCCTCGTGTGTGCGGAACTTGGCTATCAGTTTCTGCTCAGCGACTCTGCGCCGTCGTGTGTCGCGAAGGCCGTTTTCCGCAGGGCTCTGTACTGGGACCTCTGCTGTTTGTGATATATATAAATGATTTGGAGGAAGATGTAACTGGTGTGATCAGTAAGTTTGCGGATGACACAAAGATTGCTGGAGTTGCAGATAGTGATGAACATTGTCAGAGAATACAGCAGGATATAGATAGGCTGGAACATTGGGCAGAGAAATGGCAGATGGAATTTAATCCAGATAAATGCGAAGTGATGCATTTCGGTAGATCTAATGTAAGGGGGAGCTATACAATAAATGGCAGAACCATCAGGAGTATAGACACACAGAGGGACCTGGGTGTACGAGTCCACAGATCCTTAAAGGTGGCAGCACAGGTGGAGAGGGTGGTGAAGAAGGCATATGGCATGCTTGCCTTTATTGGACGGGGCATAGAATATAAAAGTTGGCATATGATGTTGCCGCTGTATAGAACGATGGTTAGGCCACATTTGGAATACTGCGTCCAGTTCTGGTCGCCACACTACCAGTAGGACGTGGAGGCTTTGGAGAGAGTACAGAGAAGATTTACCAGGATGTTGCCTGGTATGGAGGGTCTTAGCTATGAGGAGAGATTGGGTAAACTGGGGTTGTTCTCCCTGGAAAGACGGAGGATGAGGGGCGACCTAATAGAGATGTATAAAATTATGAAGGGCATAGATAGGGTGAACAGTGGGAAGCTTTTTCCCAGGTCGCAGGTGACGAACACAAGGGGTCACGGGTTCAAGGTGAGGGAGGCAAGGTTCAACACAGATGTCAGGGAGACATATTTTACACAGAGGGTGGTGGGGGCCTGGAATGCACTGCCAAGCAAGGTGATGGAGGCGGACACGCTGGGACCGTTTAAGACTAATCTAGATAACCACATGAACAGACTGGGAATAGAGGGATACAAACGAATGGTCTAGTGGGCACATGAGCGGCGCAGGCTTGGAGGGCCGAAGGGCCTGTTCCTGTGCTGTATTGTTCTTTGTCCTTTGTTCTTTGTTCTGCCACTCAAACTGAGATGATAGCGAAAGCCAGATCCACTGCTCAAGGTAATGCCGCAAGGCCATCTGTAGTCTCCACCACTGAAGGTCAGCAGTCTTCCACCAGCCATACTGCAGCCACTGGGGTAGATTAGCATTGGAGCACTCGGACAATGTAGGGCACCCTCAGGACCGGCATTAATTAAAGGAATGCACAAGGATGAATAGTCCACATCTGTTTTTCTAATTGGATGTGTTGTTGTGTAATGTTGATGTGGAAAGTTTGTTGTTGGTGACTTTTCTTGCTGGATGGTCCTCAAGTAGATGCTGTGATGGGGGTGTCTCAGGTGGATGTAACAGTCATTAATGGTGCTCTGTGGGGAGGTTGTTTCTCTGAAATTGGAGCTTAATAATCTGCTCTCTTACAGGATGTCCAACTACAAGAGTCCAGGATGCCTTCTCTCTGACTCCTCTTCTTCTGCTTCTCCCTCCTCTTCTTCTTCCTGAGTTGGCCTCCAAATTCCTGGAGGTAATGGTTGCACTTAGCTGATGACAAGATTGTGCAGACCCTTTCTACTATGTACTGCAATGCTCCACCTGAGCAGTTAGGAGATGTGTTGTTTGAATGGGCCGACTGACTGCTTGATGATGTTCCAAATTGCTCCATTGCTCTTGCTGTAGGCCTGCTCAGCTTGAGTGGTGGAATGATGGAGAGGGTTATCAGCTAGAGCAGGGGGGTTAGTTCTGCCCATCACGAGCCAGCCTCTGGTTCGTCTAGGATGGTTAAAGAGTGTGGGTAGGGCTGATAGGCATAGGGTGAATGCATCGCGGCTACTGCTAGGATAATGGGCATACTCCAAAATGATTGTCTTGGCAACATGCACACAATGGAATGCAAGTCTTTATAGTTCCTAAACCTTTTCATGATAGCATGGTAGATCCGTAGAACCATGTGCATGCAGTCAATGGTGCCCTGCACCATTGGGTATGTCACTATTCGGGAAGTGATATACTCCCTTTCATCCCGCTTATCTCTCCTCAGCAAAATGGCGATAAATTGCCTTCATCTGGGGTAGATGGCCTTCATAACCTCTGTAATGATGCAATGGATGAAATCCTGGGAAATCTTGCCGATGTCTCCTGTTCCAATCTGGAAGGACCCGGAGGCATAAGAACTGAGGGTGACGGTGATATTGAAACCATTGGCGGGGCATCCTCACCCTACTGTCAGGTTGAAGGAGATGGTTCAGTTCAGTGGCCCACTCCTGGTTCAACCTGAGTTGCCACAGGCAGTGCTCCTGGGTGAAGTGTAGGTATGAGAAATGTTCTCGACAAACCCTTGGTGGGTTTGTGGGTTCACGTCTCTCCAGCCTCTGCTCCATTTCCTGGTCATATTGCAGATCTTTCCAGTTCTGTTGCTTCTTGTTCTTGCAAGGGATCCTGGATCTCTGGATTAGAAACATTTTACTGATCAGCATTAGAAGCAAGAGGATCCCAATGATAACACTATAAATGTCCATAGTTTAATGTTGGAGGAATGATATATTCACAGGTGTGTACTTTATTTGAGTATAATTGTGAACAATAGGATCCATTTTAGTATGACTTCATGTCATGCCAAAACAGTGCGAGATGTGCCAGAGGCTTGGATTAGCACAATATTTGAGGTTTTATTGCCTAATTACTGAACAAAGTAGCCTTTACTAGGACACACAATGCCTTAGTGTTTAACGCCATTGTAGGATGATTGGACAACTGATCATATCTTTTTTGCTAAGTTTAACCCATGTTATCTATTGTTTTTTTGTGATATCACCATATTTTTTCCCCAAACACTAAATAGTAATAGAAAGGTAATCAAAAGTTGACAAATAACCAAATTACTTGCAACGTGTGTTACTAGATTCATGAAACATGTATTAATCTCTCTTGTATATAGGTTGTGGAGTACCTAAAACAATGTGATTTGTGAAGCATATGTTAGCAGTTAGCAAGCTGATAGAGCAATCAACTTTTCTCATTTCATACTTTCTAATAACGAGAAGTATCCTGGGATTTATTAATAGGAGCAGAGAGTTCAAGAGCAAGCAGATTATGTTAAACTTGGTAGAACACTGGTTTGGTCTCAACTGAAGTATAGTGTCCAGGTCTGGGTGCCATACTTTGGGAAAGATGTGACATGGGTGTCACTGCCAGGGTGTCACTGCCAGCGCATCATTAACAGAGTGCCAGGAGGAGTGATATTTGCCTCATTTACGGTTGAAAGCCACCTCCAATGCAGGAATGCTATTCCAACATGAGTGGTTGAAGAAGACTCACCATGGAAATAAGATAGTCAGCTATGGACTTCAGGTCAAAGGACAAGTCTGTTTATCAACATTTCGGTTAGAAAAGAGAAGGTGAAAGCTTCTGCCTGCTGTTTAATAGTCTGGAGCTGTCAATCAGGACAAGCTTGTTGATAAACATTGAAGTTAAAGAAAAGGAAGTACTTGAGGTTTACTGGATTGTATTGCTTACTGGGTTTTCTCACACTTAGGGCTTCTGAGAGAAAACAAGGGAATCCGTCTTGGGAAACTGACATCTCCTGTCAGTCAGAGGACGTCAAAGAGGTTTCGCACACTTGGGGCTCATGAAAGAAACAAAGGGATCCTCCCAGTGAAATTGACATTGCCTGTCAGTCAGAGGACTTTAAAGGAGTTTTCTAAACACAGGCCCCAGCTTGCTTCATAGAATGCTTGTTGCTTCTGGAGTGAATAGTGATGACACTGCCTGCACATGAATTGACCAAATTTATTAGCCTGGTGTTGCACCAGCCCACTCGGGTCACTGATGTCTTGGTCCATTCATCCATTCTTCTGACGCCCGCAGGAAGATACCTGCATGCGTCACTCCAGTTCAGTGCCTCCGCTCAGGCCACGTAGGAAGCAGTCAGTGGTACACCTTGCACATGGAACACTTTAGTAGGCCTCTATCGTGATGCTAAAAGCAACTCTATGTAATTGAATTTTGCACTCTTCTACTTTGTTTCTCTCTCCAAAGAACCTTCGGAGGATTTCCAGTATTTTCTGTTTTATTTCCGGTTTTCAGCATTTGCAGTATTTTATTTCTGTAACATGCTATTTGGGATATGCTGGTCAGAATTGAGATTGTCCGACCAAAATCTTTTTTAGGTCACAGTCAGTGTGGTAACCCATGTACCAGCTTTCTGGTGTTCCAAAAGACAAATTACATTTACTTATTTGTTCCCGAAATGGCCATTATCAACCAATCCGATAATGTGGTCAATGGGATGTCAGATCAAAAGCATTTTGAACCTATCAGATCACTTGGAAGGTGGAATTGAAATCAAACAGAGCTATTCAGGCTAGATGGAAGTCAAAATAATAAAGCAACTCCAACAACAATAACTTATATTTCTACAGTGGCTTCAATGCAATAAAATGTCCCACGGCACTTCACCAGAGATTGATTGAGCAAAATTACACACTGATCTATGTAAGGCGATATTAGGGCAAATGGCCAAATGTCTGGTCAAAGAGGTAGGTTTCAAGAACCACCTAAATGAAAGAAAAATAAGCAGCAAGGCAGGGCAGCTTAGGGATGAAATTCTAGAGCTTGGGGTCTAGGCAGCTGACGGCATGGTCACCAATGTTAGAACAAAGAAAATCAGGGTGCTCAAGAATCAGACTAAGACAAGAGCAGATGCCTCATTGGAGCTGGAAGAGTTTGGAGAGATAGGGAGAGACGAGGTCAGGGAGCGAGCTGTAAACAAGAATGAGAATGTCAAAGTCAAGGCATTCTTTGACTGGGAGCCAGTGTAGGTCAGTGAACACTGGGGTGAGGGGAATGGAACTAATGCAAGTTAGGGCAACAGAGATTTGGATGACCTCAAGGTTATGGAGGATAGAGGGTGGGAGGGTGGGAGGTTGGCCAGCAATGCACTAGAATATTCAAATCTGGAGGAAATAAAGGCATAGTTAAAGGTTTCAGCAAGATGTGGAAAGGGTGAAGTCGGGCAATGCTACAGAGGCGGAAATAGGTGGTTTTAGTGATTGTGTAGATATATGGCCAGAAGTTCATCTTGGGGTCAAATATGACACCAAAGTTGCAAAGAAGCTTGTTTCATGTCAGGCAGATGTCAGGAAGAGGAATGGAGTTGATATTGAAGGGATGGAGTTTGGAGGGGGTTAGAAGACAATGGCTTCAGCCTTCCGAATATTCAATTGGAGGAAATTTCTGCTTATCTAGTACTGGATATTGAACAAGCTGTGTAATTATTTAGCAACAGTGGAATGACATGGTGATGATCGCGAACTGGGTTTTGAAAGAAAATACAGAATACAAGATGTAGCAGCAGACCATAAGGCTTGTTGAGCCTGTTCACTATTCAATACATTTGTGGCTGATTTTCTGCCTCAACTCCACTTTCCCACCCATTTCCATATACCTTAATTCCTTGAGGGACATAGGGGTGATTTTACCTTCTTGTCCCGCCGGTCAAGAGAGAGATCTGCACCTGCACAATGGCGCACTCTGGTGTAAGCAGCCGGATTTCTGGTGAGCTTAGACCCCGCCCCTCTCCCTGCTGGCGGGAAACAGATCTTGCTTCATTTTTTGCTCAGAGCGGCATAAGATTGGTTTTTTAAACTCACCCAAAAACAGATCCGAAGCTTTTATGTTTTTCACGCTCGTTTGGGACTTAGGATTCTTTTGGTAAAATCACCCCCATAGGATCTGCTTATTCCACAGAATGAAGCATCCCAATCTCTGGGTACAGAATTAGAAAGATTCAGACCTTCTGAATGAAAAGAAATCTCCTCATCTCTTTCCTATATGGTTGTTCTTGAAACCTAGCTCTTTTGCTAGGTTTTTAGCCATCTGCCCTAATGTCGCCTTAATATCCTATGACTGTGCCCCAGTTCTAGATTCTCCAACCAGGGAAACAGTGTCTATCCCCAGCTCTTTCAGAATCTTTTGTGCTTCAATGAGAACACTTTTCTTTCTGTTAAACTCCAGCGAATATGGGGCCAATCATCTCAACAACTCATCACACTGTCTGTGTACCTGTGATGAGAAATAGGAGGGGAAAATGATATATCCTTGGGGAACACAAGAGTATAGATGCAGGAGCAGGTAGAGAAGCTGTTGCAAGTTGCTGATTCCCTCCTTACCTGTGTATGAGAATGGAATCAGCATGTGCAGCCCCACTCAACCGGATGACAGCGGGGAGGTGTTGGAGGAGAATGGTGTGGTCGAGAGGTTAAGAAGGATAAGGAAGGATAGTTTACGTTTATCACAGTCACACTGGATGTCATTTTTTACTTTGATAAGAGCTGTTTTGATACCAAGGCAGGGTGGAAACATGATTAAAGGAATTCAAATGTCCTGGGAAAGGTGGATATGGACTTTTGAGAATAAAGGGAGATTGGAGATGGGGCAGTAGTTGTACAGACAGAGCACTCTTTTGGGGAGTTTTTGGGGAGCCCATGGGAAAGGAGGAAAACAACAAAAGCAGCTTATTAGATAGTTTCAATGTTAGTGACAAAGTCCATGAGTTCCTGGCATTTATTGTTGGAGGTGAGGGTGATGTAGACTGGGGAGAAGTGGTTAAGAGGATAGTTTGGAGAAGGAAAAGAAGATGGGGGTGATCTTTGCATTTTCAGATAACGAGGCAGTTTTAGTAGGTGAGGGCAGGACCCGATAGTGGTCCAACCTGAACTGATGGTGAGTGACTAAACTAGTTATCTGCCATAACCTCTCAAGACTGCATCCCTTCAACTTATTGGAGCAGAGAAGAGGGCTATACAGGGGTAATAGCTGGGTTGAGGAGGCGTTATTAGTAATTAGGGCATCAAAATCGAAAAATTGAATAGTACCCAAGAATGGCAATTACAGCCGTGTTTATTTAGTGTCTGTCTCTGAACAAATAACTGTTCAAAGCTTTTCAAAATGCTTCAATTTCCTCAGTGCAGCCTTCTGTGACAGAATATTGTCTTATACAACACCAGTTGTATCTGCTTTGTTGGTGTGAGTCCACACATTGGCTTTGTTCAAGCATTCCTCATGATGTACTTGCAGAATCACCAGGGTTTGGAAATAAAATAGTTTGATGGATTAGGATTTTTCACATTAACTACGCTGAGATTTACACACAGAATCATAGTGGGTTCCAAATGCCAGTAATTACATCAAATCAACTGTCAAAAAATGAAAGATCTCAGCTGAGAGGCATGTTGCCATACCTAATGAAAAAGCAAATCTACTTTCTTTGGCACTCACATCTCTCTCCAATAATTTATAACTCCACCACTGCTACAAATTGCACTTATGTGGACTGCAATAAAAATGATCAAAATCTTAAGAGATTACTTGCAGCTAAGTTTAGACAGGCCTGTGTTCCACTGCACTTTTAGTCCGATTCCTTGGGGTTTAAATTGGATAGGCCTTGAAAACTGGCTCTGGAATCTTATTCGCATTACTATCCGACGTTCAGTCATTGCAATGCATGTGCACTTTAACGCTGTGCTTCCTGCTGATTTGAGAGGTTTCAGCAACCAACCAGTGTTAACTGTGCTGTTAATTGGTTAGATGCATCAGCAGGGGGCCAAAATTGTGAGTGGCTAATGTCACTTAATGCTGGTCCGCAACCTTAAAGAGGAAGTGCACTGAGACCGGAGCAGCTGCTGAGAGTCATGGTTGCAGTAAGTATGACTTTGGATAGAATGTGGAATGGTACAACTTAGGTTTTTGGGTACCAGAGGCCTTGGAGACTGTGGAAAGGAGAGACAGTCCATGATATGATAATGGAGTACTTCACTGTCTAAGACCTTTCAACCACAATGAACCAAGGGGAGCAGAACCTCCTTGGAACAAATGACTCACTGAATGCATACAATGAACATTACATGTATCTCAGTTGTACTGAAGTACCTTGGAGTGCAACTTTTTCTATGTAGTCAACTTTTAAAATAACTTTGCAACATTTGTAAGACCATTGTAAAATATCTGAAATTTTTCCTTTACTGTATCGAAGCATCTAGAGTTACTCGATGTATGTGAAGAATCTGAATGTTATTGCTTTTTGTGTGATGGTCATTTTGGAATGTTTGTAATGTTCTTGCAGATTTGTGAAGAAAGTATATTTTTGAAAAAAACAAGATATCCCGTATCCTCAGGGGGTCAGGAGGCTCACAATATCCAAATTCAGAAGGCAATGAGAGCTCAAGCACCGAGGACGTGTATGCAGTGTTGCAATAAGTTCAGTGGCCTGAATGGTTAATGTCAGTGAACACATCTTCAAATGTCATATCCTACCGACTGCACCAATCTTCCTGACACAACAAAATGCTTGGTAAGCCAACAGTATCAAGGAGACCAGCACCAGTTCAGCACCAGCTTGGCACAGGGCTTTGCACAGATCTTGGAACCCATCCTATGCAGCATGGAAGTAGTGGCCAACTCCATTAGCACATCTGTAAATCCGATCATGGTGCAACATCCAATAGGCAATTTTGCAGCTTCTGCGGCATCACCAGCAACTTCAACAGAAGCCATGCAAGCTCAGACTGCTGCCACCATGGCTATGGATTACAGTGCAGTTTGCAGGGTATCACAGCAGTACAGCAATCCCTTTAGAGATTACAGAACTGTAGCAAGAGCCAGAAGAAATCAACCAGCTATGAGCCTGCAAGTTGTTGATAATTCCTTTAAATAGTAGCGGTGGTTGATCCTTCCTGCTATACAATGCATGCGAGGTTAAGAGAGAGCTTTGAGTTCCAAAATGGCACTACTGCTATCAAATCACAATAGCACACAATTTGATGTCAACCCTCTTGTGGCCCATGTGTGCGTAAGAACCCTCACCAGAATCACAGAAATGTTACAGCATAAAAGGATATTTAGCCCATTGTGCCATTGAACAATTCACTTAGTGCCATTCTCTTGCCTGCTCTCCATAACCCTGCACATTCTTCCTTTTTAGATGAATGTCTAATTCCCTTTTGAATGCTTCAATTGACCCTGCTAACACTGCACTCTCAGGCAGTGCATTCCAGAGCTTAACCACTTGCTGTGTGAAGAAGTTTTTCCTCATGTTGCTGTTACTTCTTTTAACAATTACTTTAAATCTGTGCCTTATTCTCGATTCTTTCACTCCATTCATGATTTTGAATAACTCAATCAAATCTCCTCTCGGCCTTCTTCTCGCCACGGAAAACTCCAATCTATCTTCATAACTGAAGATCCTCATCCCTGGAACCATTCTTATGAATCTTTTCTGCAATCGCATGTCCAATGTGTTTAATCCCACAAGTGTGTGAGTGCTCACTGCAGATGCTATTTTGGAGTTGTAAAGGTACTTCCATAACATACCAAATCATGTCTCCGCTCACTTGATGAAGGAGCAGCGCTCCGAAATCTTGTGATTCCAAATAAACCTGTTGTTGTGAGACTTCTTACTGTGCCCACCCCAGTCCAACACCGGCATCTCCACATCATGGATACCATATCATATCACACTATTACTAACATAGCGCCCAAGAACTGGATACCCTTGATCCACATTTTTCACTCCTGTTTGTAACCTGAGGTACATGCTTACAGGGCTCTTTTCTGACTGTTCATCAGCATTTACTTGTTGTAAATACAAAGTTTATAAGATTTTATAATTTGGCACTTTCTCTTTAAGGCAAAATGGGGACTGGAGGAGATCATTTGATCTGCTCTGGATTCTGCTGACCAACAAGTCTGGGTAGCTTGGTTGCCATGGGGCAAGAGAAAAGACTTGCTAAGAAGATGCAAATGTACACACCTGTGGACAATGGAAAGAGTATTTGTGCTGAGTCTCAGAGGGTTGTGTTAGAAATGTCAGGTTTTATAAAAGGTTAAACTTCAAACTTGTCTGTTTAGCTCCAAGATAGAATGAAGTTGGGGGTCCACAGCATATAGCATTTCTACCTAGATGCAAGATTCATGTGATTCATGTTGCCATGGAGATGAGCTTTGGGAGGGGAGAAGTCCATAGAAAGCCATTGTACTGTTGGCTTACTGTGTTCCTAAGCTATCATTGAACCCCACAGACAGAAGACATTCTGCAGCCAGCTGAGAGGCAGAGAGCAGGAGATAAAGGCAGGTAGTTAGCAGAGAAAATGCTAACTTTATTGTTCAGCATGTAGAAAGCAGTTAGGGGTTTGTGCTTAGTTGGAAGAAACGGAGGTCGCTAGGGTTTAAAGGAGGCTGGAAATGTTGCCTAGTTTGAGCTAGAGAGATGGAATCTCCAGTGTAAGCCACATAGTGAAAATTGGTCTGGGATTAGACGTTACCCAGTTGGGAAAGAAAAAGGAAGCAAGACATATCAACAGCTGAGAATAGCTTTGGACTGGTTCTTGGAGAATGAAGTGTCCATGTAAAGGACAATGTAACATGAATCATGGAATCCTACAGTGCAAAAGGAGGCCATTTGGCCCATCGAGTCTACACTGATCACAATCCCACCCAGGTCCTATCCCCATAACCCCATGCATTTACCCTAACTAGTTACCCTGACACTAAGGGGGATTTTTTCCTGGCCAATCCACCCAGCCCGCACATCTTTGGACTATGGGAGGAAACAGGAGCACCCGGATAAAACACACACAGACCAGGGGAAAATGTGCAAACTCCACACTGACAGTGACCCCAGCCAGGAATCAAACCTGGGTCCCTGGCACTGTGAGGCAGCAGTGCTAACCACAACTGTAGTATGAGATGTTTGTTTATTTTAAAGCTAAATAGGGAATTTCTTTCATGTAGTTTAACAAATAAATTGTCTACGGAATAGTGTTTCAGAAATGTTGCTTTTGATTTGTGTAATACAGTACAAGTCTTAAAAATTGAAATATCGTTATGTGACTGTGGTGATTGTCCCTTTAAGGATCAATCTGCACAGTAAGGGTCACATGACACGGAGAACAAATTGTGGAGCAGTGTGGGAGATCACCCTAGTAAGCGTGGGCTTCTGTACTCAAAGTCATCTCGGGAGCTGATTGCAGGCAAGAGGCTGCAAGCCTCTGTACACTTTAACCTGTAAATAAATGAGTTGCACTTTCCCTAAACTGGTGAATGAGCATCTTTACAATGATCCTATCAGTTAATGATTGAAAATTCAAACATCTTTTTAAAAGTTATAAATCAAAATGGGGATCCTAACATCCCTAGCCCCAGGATTTGCGCGCTTTGGCCTGATTGGCCGATTGGGTCACGTGACCCCTGAAATGTCACTACTAAAAGAAGCTCCCTACTACACCCCCCTCCCCTTAAGTTCCTTGTTACCATACACAAACACAAGTTAAACTATTTACAATAAAACAACAATAAATACGTTTTTTAACACTGTCCTTCACAAGCTCAGCCTGTCAGGGGGCGACGTAGTTCAGCAGGTGGAGTCTCTATAGCAGAGGTAACTTCAGATCGACTTTCAGAAATTGGACTCTCAACTTTTAAAGATGCTTCTGTGCTTATTACTTCCCACAGGAACATTACTTGGCCCTTCCTCAGATTGACTTGATTCTATTCCTCTTTCACTCAGAACAACATTACCATAGAACCATAGAAACCCTATAGTGCATTCGGCCCATCGAGTCTGCACCGACAACAATCCCACCCAGGCCCTATCCCCGTATCCCTACATATTTACCCACTAATCCCTCTAACCTCATATTTTACTCGCTAATCCCTCTAATCTATGCATCCTGGGACACTAAAGCGCAATTGAGTTTGGCCAATCAACCTAACCCGCCCATCTTTGGACTGTGGGAGGAAACCGGAGCACCCGGAGGAAACCCACGCAGGCACAAGGAGAATGTGCAAACTCCGCACAGACAGTGACCCGAGCCGGAAATCGAACTCAGGTCCCTGGAGCTGTGAAGCAGCAGTGCTAACCACTGTGCTACCATGCCGCCCCTGGCAGGTATATTCTGGCAGGTATATTCGGAGCAGACTGCCCAACTGGTTCTCCAAGTGACTCCCTTGTTCTCAAATGATCAAAATGCTTTTTCAGGATTTTATCTTGAACTTTCACCTCATGTGATGCTGGGTCACGACAACACCTAGAACCCAACTTGGATACATACCAGATCATCCACTTCGAATATCCTCTCAATTCTAGTTGAACTGTGATTCATCTTTTGAACACTTTGTTTTGCTTCCACCCTCCACGCCAAATTGGGAAACACCAGGTCCAACCTGGTCCTCATACATGTACTCATCAGCAACTCGGCAGGTGTTACTCCAGTCGTCATGTGTAGCCTTGTCCTATAATTAATGAGAAAACATGCTGATCTTAACTGCAGGAATGCTGGTAGTTTCTTTTTCATGGCTGCCTTAAAGGTTTGTACAGCTCTCTCAACGAGTCCATTCGATGAAGGTTGGTAAGCTGCAGTATGTATACGCTTGATGTCATTTGCCGACATGAATTATTGGAACTCCTCACTGGTAAATGCTGTTCCATTGTCTGAAACCAACACCTCCGGCAACCCATGAGTGGTAAAGCTTTGCTTTAACTTTTTCACCGTTGCAAAATAAGTCACGGACTTCATTTCATAAATATCCAGGCATTTTGAGTGTGCATCCACTATAAGTAGGAATATTGCTCCCATAAATGAGCTGATAAAATTCATGTGAAGTCCCACCATGGTCGACCTGGCCATTCCTAAGGGTACAATGGGGCTGCGGATGGTAACTGTTGCTGCACCTGGCATTGGTCACAATGGGGACCAATTGTGACTATGTTGCGACTATCCCAGGCCACCAAACGTAGCTGTGAGCCAACATTTCATCTTGGACACACCTGGGTGGCACTATGTAATTCCTCAAGTAATAACTTCCTGCCAGGCATGTCGATGATCACCCTCGTTCCTCACAGAAGGGCACTACCATCACAGCTCAGTTCATCCTTTCTTGTTTGAAAGGGTTTTAGCTGTTCAGACATTTTATTGTAACACCAGGTATGAAGAATCATGTGTTTTACTTCAGATAATATTGGATCTCTGAGTCCAGTATTTGATCTACTGGGCAGACACAAGTAATGTATCGAGAAAATTCAAGGCTAAGATAATTTCTTGTGGCAATGAAAGACGGCACAAGGTGTCTGCATTTGACATATGTTTTGCTGGTCCTGTTGGAAGGTGTATTCATAGGCAGCCAATAATAAAACCCAATGCTGTATCCTTGAAGTGTCCTAGAAGCATAGCCATTGGGCCTTTCTGACCCGTCATTCATTTTATGTAACAGAACTGCTCCAATTACATAAGGAAATGCATCACAAATGAATATGATTTCTTAGGAAGGATCGAAGTAGACCAAAAGGCAGTTTGATTGTAGGGCTTGCTTCACTTGTCTGAAGGCTCCTGTGATTATTACATCATCCAAGTAAACAACTACTTTGGGCAAATCTTGCGATAGGCTCTCCATTGTGTGTTGAAAAATTTCACATGCAGATGAGACTACAAATGGCAATCTGGTGTAATGGTACAGGTCCTTGTGTGTGTGTTAATGGTGATGATTTCTCTGGAAGCATCATCCAGTTCTTTGACAGCTCCGTAAAATAAAATGGATTGTAAATCATGCTACACTTTGGGTTTCACATCCTTTCAGTAATTACACAACTCCTGGGATGCAGATATGAAGCATACTGCATCCACTTTAGTGTTAAATTAATGTTACTCTGAAGAAAAAATAGCATGACAAAATGACGAATCATTTCTGAATTTTAGACAAACTATTATGTTAATTAACACACTTCACTCTTGGGCATACATTTAACAGACACTATTTTCAGTATAAATCATGCCAGAACTACATAACCAATCATTGTTGAATGAGTGTGGGGTCAAGTCTGAAGTAAGTTAGCCATTTGAGAACAATTTGCTATGTTTTCATTTGTCTGTTGCTTATCTACATCTTGCCAGAATTTTCCATTCTGATGGAGGATGCAGTATGTGTGGACACTGTTGAGGGTTGCTGTATCCATGGTAACAAAAGGTATTTTAAGTATTATAAATAGCTGTCAATTTAATGAACGCAAATATGATCCAAGTTTTGTTGGTCTAGTGTTGGTAGATACACTCCTGTGGAGTCCAATGAACCTATTGTTTTGTCTTGGTGTTCAAGTGAGACCTTCCTTCAGTTTTCTTAGTCAAAAATTTCTATCTGATCTCTACTGGGGTAGGGAGTGGTCATTGTCCTTATTGCACCAGAGCAGATTTGCAGGCAGTTGATGTAGACTTTTACACTCAGGTGCAGTCGCAAGATCTAATATCAAACTATTTTCATAAATACACACAGCTTGTGGACTCTGAAACCAGATGGATAAATAAAGAGGGACAAATTGCTATTTTCTCAAATGGAGACATGGAATGGAATTTAATTGAGCCCACTGGAGCAGGCATGATGGCCTTGGGGGTGGTGGGAGGCAGAGGGGAGAGAATAGTGTGGGAATATCCGTATCAGATTGCCAGAATTGGGAAAACTGTCCCCAATTAAGTTGGGGATGGGATGGGCCTGATGCGGGAATCCCCCCCATCAGGAGATAGATGTCAATCAGACTCATTACTGAACCACTTGACACCATTTATCCTGAACCCACCAGAATTTAGTGGTGGTTCAGGGATTAAATGGGAGTTACACAGCTCTGGCAAGTCTCAGAAAGGCCACACAGGAAATCGTGTTTTTGTTTCCCTGCAGCCTTGTATTGGTGGTGTCCGATTGGGGGACCTGGTACTGGAAATGGCCGGGGAGGTGAGGTATTGAAAGCCTTTGCCTTTGTCCACGAGTTCTTCACCCCCTGACCTCCATCATGCTCCACTCACTTGTGTCCAGGGATCTAATGGCAATCCTGGAACTGGGCCGTAAAGCATTCCCAGCTGCAGCCACCGCTCCCTGTGGCAAGGCCAGCAATGGCCCTCTGATTGACCAGCAGCTCTCGGGGGGGCAGAGGGGTGGGGTAGGATTTCCACCCTGTGTGGTCCTTAACCCTGAAGAAGGCCCAACACTGGTCAGTTAAATCACATTGGGCCACCATCATGGAAGTGGTTTTCCAACCAGTTGCCACCGCCCCCCACCCCCCACCAGCCCCACTGACCTCCCACCCTCCCACCTCCCTCTGCAGGACCAAAATTCCAGCAAATGATTTAAGTTTTTAGTAGTACAGGAATTTGGTAGGGAAACTCTTTTGCGCAGATTTATGAAAAGGACTTAGAAACATTATTATAAGAGGTGTTAAGCTATATGTAAACTAATTTAAAATTCAGAGATATTAATTGACAGCCACGTAACACAATAAATATGGACCTCATTTAAGATTTTGATTCAACAATAACTTGCAAGTCTATTGCATTTTTAAAGTGCTTACATATGGTTAGAAAGGAACATAGGGGCAAGAGAGAGCCATTCGGCCCATCAAGGCTACTCTGCCACTCAAACAGATTTACGGCTGATCCTCTACCTAGAAACCATTTTTCTCTGATTATCCTCATATCCCTTGATTTACTAGTATCCAGAAATCAATCGATTTCTGCTTTGGACATGCTCAATGACTCCGCTTCCAAAGCCCTCCGGGGATGAGAAATCCAAAGATTCACCATCAGTATTACATAGGATAACGTTGATTGGCAGCACAGAAATGAGAGATCTATGACTGGAATCTCTGGTGTATATGCAGGTGTGGGGAGAGTTCAGATTGCTTCAGGACCCTGGGATGAACCAGAGAGGTGATGCTGTGGAGTAAGATGCAATAGGAGACTGTTGAATGCTGTGTAGAGTTTGAGGAAGATTAATCAAAGTAATAAAGCATGTTGTTGCTGACTTTGACGGCAGTGTTTTCTGTGCTCTGCCAGGTTCTGAAGCTTGACTGGGATACTGGGATAAAATGTAAACAAGAAGCTAACTGGTGATTTCTGAGGTAGAGGGATTTGGACCTAATTCAAAGGAAGGACAGTATTCGAGAAAAGATTTTGTAGATTCAATTCAAGCATCAAACCATTATATCCAGAATTCATAAATAATCTATTCTCATTTGTACCTATTTACATCTTAAATCGAATCATTAACATCACTATCAATGCCATAAGGTTGTATTTAATATTGATGGTTATCTGTGTTGCTTCCAAATTTTGGATTCAGTTATCTCAATAAAAGTAACAAATGGGTCTAAAACATTCCAATATTCCATCTGCTTTTCCCATTTAAATACCATAGAGCATTTCCCCTAAAGGACAGATTGGGCGCATCCCAATTGTTGCTCATTTATAATAACACTTAAAATAATCTGTCTGCCAATGTTGCCAATCCTTTTGTCGCTAAATACAAGGAAGTGGCTTCTTTGGTTTTGCTGGCAAATTATTCAGTCTCTTTTTGCTATTAAGATGTGAAACAAATATCTGTGCAGCAAAAGGGAAACATCAAACACGTTGGTAAAACAGCAGCAGATGTATAAAATAATTGTATACCCAGGAGAATCTCTGTAACTTTAAGGAGTATCATTCACCAATAAAAACTTGGAATTTGCGATCTGTGACTAATCTGCCTTTAAAAGGTTCCAGCGAGAAAGAAATGGCGAGCCATAATGACCTTCTAGGTTGTATGAAGTATATAATTTAAGAAGACGCTCTGCCTGAAAATCTGAAGACTGCTGTTACTAAACTAATCCATACGCCATCTTCAACTGTTCTAGGCAAGGCATGAAACAGACATTACTCATTGTCTACAGGTGGTATTTCTTCTGTCAGTTTAATAGCAGGTGGTACCATGCAGGGAGAGGACATTTGTACAATAGATCATTGCAGTTGAACAATAAACCATGAGCTCATCCCCATTCCATTTTTTATGGCACTGCCAGTTACCTGGGTTCCTTTTTTTGAATTGCTTTACTGAATGTGTTCATTTTTTATATTGTTGCAGATAGTTAACCCCATACTTGCATAGTTAATAATAATGAACCAAAGAACACTCATCTTGCATTTGCAGGACATTGGTTTGTGTATTTATTTATTAGTGGCTCAAGTAGGCTTATATTAACACTGCAATGAAGTTACTGTGAAAATCCCCTAGTCGCCACACTCCAGTACCTGTTCGGGTACACTGATGGAGAATTGAGCATGGCCAATACACCTAACCAGCACGCCTTTTAGATTGTAGAAGGAAACCGGAGCACCCGGAGGAAACCCATGCAGACACGGGGAGAACATGCAAACTCCGCACAGACAGTGACCCGAGGCCGGGAATCGAACCCGGGTCTCTGGCGCTGTGAGGCAACAATACTAACCACTGTGCCAACATGCTGCCACATGGTGTAGCTTAAGAGAATGTTGTTACAAATCATCCAATCATTGTTATCATTTGGAAACCTGGGGTCAGGGTCAGACTTGGGATAAGTCTTCAGAAGTCTCAACTTGTTCTGAGTTTGGAATGCTAAGCTGCACTAGAATGTGCCAGTTAAAATGATAGTTTCAGGTTGAATAAGTTTTAAACCGTAAACACAAAATGATAGGCATGAATGATTGGGTAAAGTAACATTAATATATTTGCACAGACTATCTTACTAATGGGAAATGCGATTGTGATCCTTGTCAATCTGTTGAAGAGCATCAGGACTGGCGTGACAACTTGGTGAACTAGACAGTCATGAGACTGGTAGAAATTGTGTCTGTGTGTGTGTATGTTGGGGGGGCGGGGGGGCGGGGGGTACTGCTGTGGCACACTAGCATGGCCAGAAATAAAAGCTAAACTTAAGAAACTTAAACTCGAGACTTTATGAGCAGCTCAGCAGTCGGACGGCACAGTGGCACAATGGTTAGCACTGCTGCCTCACAGCGTCAGGGACACAGGTTTGATTCCTGGCTTGGGTCACTGTCTGTGCGGAATCTGCACTTTTTCCCCGTGTCTGCTTGGGTTTCCTCCCACAGTCTGAAAGACGTGTTGGTTAGGTGCGTTGGCCATGCTAAATTCTCCTTCAGCGTACCTGAACAGGTGCCGGAGTGTGGCGACTAGGGGATTTAAATCCAAGATGGCGCCAGAGTGAGGCGACTTCTTGCAAGCTGTGCCCAGCATACCTTCAAATTCTATCTTTTACTCTCGTTCTATGCTTCTCAAATTTCATTCTAACTCTTTTAAACTCTCTAACAATGTTTTAATTACAGTCTAGCTATGACTGTAACACTACAATCTGCACTCTCTCGTTTCCTTTTCTATGAATGGTATGTTCTGTCTGTATAGCGCGCAAGAAACAATACTTTTCACTGTATGCTAATACGTGTGACAATAATAAATCAAATCAAAATTTTCACAGTAACTTCATTGCAATGTTAATGTAAGCCTACTTGTGACACTAATAAAACAAACTAATAAAACATAAATAAGATTCACTGAGAGCCTGGGAATGGGACATTGCTCAGTTGCCTTCTCTCTCCGATCCTCACTATGGTGGCAGCATCTACCTCTGGCCAGCTGGTCGGGAACAGGCAAAGGCCAACAGCAGCAGTGAGCGGGCTCAATTCTTTCCTGGCAACACTACACTCTGCCCTGTAACTGCGCGCAGCCTTCTGGCAACTTCCTTCCCAACATGGCATCTGCACATGCTCACTCCATCCAATCACTTCCTCCTTTCCACAATGTCATGACCCGTTTGTTTTGCTACCTGACTTTCACTCAGCCGCTCACAAATGCCTTTCATACTTCAGCGGCCTTCTTTACTCAGTGCGCCTGTGTGTGCTGCAATGTGCGGTGTAGTGCCTCCCCCCTCAATTGTTCTCTGACCTGGGTCACCATGCTTGCTGCTTTATAAGTTGTCTTGTGCCATTTGACAGTCTGGCTGGGCTCTCAGTTGCTGGTGTCTCACTGTCCCACTGCCCTAGCTGGTCCAGTCAGCTGCCCTTATGCCCAATCACTCTCAGTGATTGCAGGTTGCAATGGCAGGACGTGGCACTGCTCTGCGCTGCTCAGCTGAGCTCAAAGTCAGACAACAACAGCTTGAAATTGGAGATCTGAGAATTAGTGAAAGGAAAGATGTAGCAGGGAGGAAAATGGATTTCCTGGACTGCCAGTGTCAGTGAAATTGGGGTAAGGAATGGCGAGACACTGAGACTGAGAGGGTGTTAACTTAGTGGTGAGCTTCAGCTTCCTCTAGTAGTTGTCTAAAAACTAATGCAGACTGAAGTAATTAATTCAGCTAATTTCTATCTGGCAGCATGGGAAGGGAATGGTTGGTGCCGAGGGAATGGATGGCACCCAGCTCCAGCCTCCTGTCTCAATGTCATGATCCTGTGATACGGGTTGAGGTCTCTTGAGAGGTATGGAAGTGTGGGGTAGACCACGTGAATCTAACTGGTGCTGAAATGATGGAGCATCAAAGGGACATCAGTGCTGCACCTTTGGATTACTATGAGGAATGTTTCCATCAATACTGGCCCACAAATAACTCTACTCTGATGAAGGGTCATCCTGACTCGAAACATTGGCTATATCCTCTCTCCACAGATGCTGTCAGGCCTGCTGAGATTTTCTAGCATTTTCTGTTTTTGTTTCAGATGCCAGCACTGCATTTTGCCTTTAAATAACTCAACTATTTGCCCTGAATGAGTTGTTTGATCATTCCTTTTGGACAGTTAAGAGTGAGTGCAGGACATATTGGATGCAGAATTTTTCCATGCATAATAATATAGACAGATACAGTTAATTTCATCCCTTGTCATCTGGCATCGTGCGCTGGGAATGGTACCGCCAGATAAAAATGCATTGGCCTAACCTGAGAGTCCTGCGCGCGATTTGAAGTTCAAGTTAACATCAGAGAACATGCAAGCTCCTGGATGGTGATTCCTTCTGGATGGGGAGGTCTTGCAAGAGGTTCAGGAGCAGATTGCGGAGCACACAAATCGAAGAAAAGCATCTAAGCAATGAATATAGGAGGCTGCTGATACTGGAGCAAGAACTGAGAGCAGGGCAGGCTGCAGGATTACGCATGAATTTGAGAATTTTATTTTTCTGTGTTTATGAGTGGGACCATTTTAAAGTAAACATTTTCTGAAGTATTTTTGGTGTGGGGCAGGGAGTGGGTGGGGTGAGGGATGGAGGGGGACTGGGTTGGGAGGGGGCGGGTGCGCCATGTTGAATGTTTGCCTAGGGCAGTAGAAGTTCCTGCCCTGGCCCTGAAGAGCACGCAACTATGTCAAAATGGAGAAAGCACACCTGAATGAAGAGGAAATACAACTCTTTCAGAAGACGAAAGATACAAATAAAGTCGAGATGAACAAACCACTTACCTGACTTGAATCATGAACACAACCTAGAGGGCACAAGTTCTACAATTTCAGGATATTTACACTTTTATTACTTTGGACATTTTCATTTAACTGTTTAGATAACTCATTTAGCTGAGCCCTAGTTCCTCAATTCCAAGAAAGAATGTTTTCACTTTACCAGATAACTGGGCAAATTTGAAGAATGCCGAAGGAGAGAAGATATTCTTTTCAGTAGTCAGCTACTGGGTGTATCTTATATCTTATCTATCCCATCTTTGGAAGATAGCAGAGTAACAACAGAGTAACAATGGGCAGCATGGTGGCATAGTGGTTAGCAATGGTGCCTCACAGCGCCAGGGACAAGGGTTCAATTCCGGTCTCGGGTCACTGTCTGTGTGGAGTTTGAATGTTCTTCCCATGTCTGCGTGGATTTCCTCCGGTTTCCTCCCACAGTCCAAATATGTGCGGGTTAGATGGATTGGCCATTGCTAAATTCTCCCTTAGTGTCAAGGGGACTAGCTAGGGTAAATTCATGGGGTTGGGGCCTGGATGGGATTGTGGTTAGTGCAGACTTGATGGGCCGAATAGCCTCCTTCTGCACTGTAAGTTTCTATGTTTCTAACACTGCACTATACTTTGACTGCTGGACAAATTTATTAAAGAGTAAATCCATCTGAGATCAAGTGGCTGAGTAGACTCAAAAGAGGACAGCTTTTGGCAGTTCGAAATTAAATTAAATTTGCGCCATAAAGCAACACTAAAATTGTGCCACCCACACTCATACTTTCCTTTCCCACTCCCAGGATAATCTCCCTCCTTCCACTTTTGGTTTACTTCTGCTGGATTTCCTGTCCAATCCATGATGGACAGGTTGCCTGTCAGCACTCATTCAGCCCTGGCAGCCTGCCCTACATGCTGAGCTGAAGCTGAACCAGAGATCAGTTCAATCCTCCCACTGATCCTAATGGGTAGGTGAGAGACATGAAAGATTTATGTCACACCTGATTGGGGGTGGGTACGAGATGATTTACCCCTCAAGAGCAAAACAATAGCAATAGTGATATAACATATAAGTATTAATTTTAACTAGCTCCTCACACAGTAGAAGCTTCTAAAAACTTATAAAGAAGGACAGAATGGAGTGAAATTGGTCTGCAGCAATCATACAAAATTTTAAACGACTATCTTCCCTTCAGGCTGCTTAGGCCAGTGAATGACAAGCAGCAATGAACGGAACATCTGCACATTAATGCTTCAAAATTGCCTTGAAATTCTATTGATGTCATAGGATCTCAATTTACTTAAGACCAATGAAGTATCCACCTGCTTCCAACAGGAATCTTGATGGTCCATTTCAAAGCCTTTGCCAAAATGGTGCAGATTGGAGTGGCAGTATGAAAGATGCAGTAAATGCTGTTCTGCGATATTTATTGTCCTATCGTTAGGTGATGTTGCTCTTCTGCGCAAAATGTGTACCAGTGCACCCCCAGTGGTCTGTAAAATGAGCACTGCATTAACAAATTTCCAGGACAGTGTGTGCGCGTGTGTGTGTGTGAGTGTGAGGTGAGAAGGGTTGATTACTGTGTGAGTGTGTGTGTGCGTGTGTGAGTGCGTGTGTGAGTGTGTGAGTGTGCGTGTGTGAGTGCGTGCGTGAGTGTGTGTGAGGTGAGAAGGGTTGATTACTGTGAGTGTGTGTGTGTGTGAGTGTGCATGTGAGTGCGTGTATGTGTGTGTGTGTGAAGTGAGAAGAGGTGATTACTGTGTGTGCGTATGTGTGTATGTGTAGGGTGAGAGGGGCTGATTACAGTGAGTGTGTGTGTGTGTGTGTGTGAGGTGAGAAGGGTTGATTACTGTGTGAGTGTGTGTGTGAGTGTGTGTGTGAGTGTGAGGTGAGAAGGGTTGATTACTGTGTGTGCGTGATTGTATGTGTGAGTGTGTGGTGAGAGGGGTTGATTACAGTGTGTGTGTATGTTTGTAGGTGTGTGTGAGTGTGTGGTGAGAGGGGTTGATTATAGTATGTGCGTGTATGTTTGTGTGTGTGTGTGGTGAGAGGGGTTGATTACAGTGTTTGTGTATGTTTGTAGGTGTGTGTGAGTGTGTGGTGAGAGGGGTTGATTATAGTGTGTGTGTATGTTTGTGTGTGTGTGTGGTGAGAGGGGTTGATTACAGTGTGTGTGTATGTTTGTAGGTGTGTGTGAGTGTGTGGTGAGAGGGGTTGATTATAGTATGTGCGTGTATGTTTGTAGGTGTGTGTGAGTGTGTGGTGAGAGGGGTTGATTATAGTGTGTGTGTGTATGTTTGTGTGTGTGGGGGGGGGGGTGACAAGTGTTGATTACAGTGTGTGTGTGTATGTTTGTGTGTGAATGTGTGGGGGGTATGGGGGTGAGAGGTGAGATGGGCTGATTACAATCTTTGTGGAGGTGGTGGGAGGAACATTCACTGAATGTTCTCTCACTGGGGAATATGGAGAGTTTGGCTGGAACCTCGGTGGCCAGTAAGTGTCACATAGTAAACATTCTACACTTGTCCAGAAGTAGTCCAATTTCTTTATAAAGCCCAGCCTCAGTTTGGGGAGAGCATGGCTCCACATTCAGGTAACTTACTTTGTGAATTGAATTGTATTCATTTTAAAGCTGTGATTATGTAGCAGTCCACATTGAAACTGTGGTCTCTGGGACCATGCATATTCTTTTGTGCCAATCAAAATCTTCAGTAGCAAATTAAAAGTTTATTTGACTCATCTCATTTTAAAATCAATGATGTCAGGACGGCCTTTAGGGAATCTTAACCTGATGTTTCTATTGATCAGTAATGCTGAATGCCAATGCGAACGTCATTGGTATCTGCTGCTTCCAGGTTAAAGTGCACGAGTGGAGTGGCTCAGATGACTGGTGAGTACATAAAATAAGAACATTTTTATAAAGCTCTTTAAAAATACAGATTTTCATATTACAAGTTGAACCATAATAAGCAAACTTTAATAATTATGGTATGTTTTGTCACAATTTTGCTTTATTGCTGTCTGTTTTGGAGTCTGAAGTCAAGCAGATTTTTGGGAAGCACAATTCTAGGCTTATATTTCATTCACTTTGCAACTCCTTGTATAGTTTATTTGTATTCGTAGACTACAATAGATTTTTTACAACAAAATGTGCACTCTGATTGGCAGGATGCATCAAGAAGGAATTCTCAAGGGCTTGTACTGGGACTTCAGATTTTCATCATTTATATTAATGACTTGGATGACAATATAAAGCCACATTTCAAAAGTTGCAGATGGCGCTATGATCAGACGAACAATAAATTGTGTAGACAGGAGCAGGAAGACAGCCAAATCAGAATAGTTTATAAAAGACAAGAGACTAAGAACTGTGGAAGTCACAAAAGGTCACAAAAGGCTAGAGCAGAGATATTAAAAAGTAACCAGATAGATTGGTCTTTATTTCAATCATACTGAAGAAAGGTATGTTTCAGTTCTACAGATTATTAAGCAGACTTCATTTGGAATAATGCATCTAGTTTTGGGCATCAATATCCAAGAAGGATATAATTGCAACACATTCACCAAAATTATACCAGGACTTAAATGGTTAAATTGCAGTATTAAATTAAATGGTTAATTTGAAAAAACAACTTATCGTGTATTCTCTTGCATTTAGAGATTGAGGGGTGATCTCACTGAATTGCTAAAATAATAAAAGAATGCTGAAGTGGATTACAATCGTCGCCCCTTTTTTGGGATTATTCCAGAAAAGGCGTTGTCCTCGGGTGATCACTTTTATTTAAGGTTGAGAAAGACAGGCCTCAGAGGCACTTAAATGGGTCGAAAGAAAATATCTCATTCTTCCTGATGGAAGAGAAAATGATCATAGTCCAGATAGTCTTTTTAACAAGTTTTAGCTAGATTATAAGGGTCCAGCAATCTCTCCTCAACAATGTACCTCTCCACTGAAGAATGGCAGAGATGGGTTCTTAAGTTTGGATACAGAAGGCACAGTATATTTTCAAATTACATAGAAGTTTTTTTTAAAGGAGCAAGCCTGGAATTCACATTTGATGGTAATCACAGCATTGATAGTTCTAGAAAAATGAAGCATAATCTTGTTTTTGTTAGAGAAACCAGGTTTAAAATGTTTCAAAGAGATATTGAAGATATCCATCAATATTTAAAACAGTATTTATCTTAACTCCCTGAGTAGAAAGCTACAGAGTCTAGCGAGATAGCTCTATCCCAATTAAGGGGAGAACCATTATTACTACATTACAGTAATTATACCTATCCCTGAGAGACACTGGAGTAAATCCAACAAATCTAAAAATCCCAATGTGTGGTTTCAATATTTATACGATAAAAAGCTGAACCAGCAGGAAGCATGTTGAGCATTCATGCTGGACAACATCTTTTGTTTGGGTCAACATCCTTTCTTTTAGTCAATGTCCATTGAGCAAACACGAGGTGCAACTGATAGTTACTTTCTTGCTTCACTCAATTTCCAGGATTCAGTTGACAAGTGATCTAATGGCATCCTTAAAGTTATCCATTGTTAGATTGTGGTATCTTCAATTTATCAATACCTTGCTGAAGTGCTGCAGAGGCCAGTTCCTGCTTTTTTCAGGAACAGCCTTATGTTAGATAATATACATATCTTATGCCACAGGATGTTGGTGTCCACATAATTATAGTCCAGGCAAATTTATGAACTTCTGAATTTTGGCCCAGCAAATGTACTCTGCTTTTAATTTTTAATCCCTACTTCATAGAAGAATTACTCTTTTAACCTTATAACTCCATACTTGTAGCTGCATTCTTTCACAGTGCAATAGAATAGTTATTTTGACTGGCGAGAGGATCCAGAATGTGGGTTGTGGGGATGGGGGGGTGTAGGGGAGAGGTCGGGGCGGTGGGCACAGTCTTAAACTCAGAGCCAGGACATTCTGAAATGCAATCAAGAAGCACATTTTCCTCAAAAAGCAGTGGAAAACGGAAATTCTCTCTCCCAAAAGACAAAAAATGCCAGGCCAATAAAAAATTCGAAATTGTGATTGAAAAATTTTTAATCAAGAAAATGTTTCAAGAGACGTGGGTAAAAGGCAGATTGTTGGAGTTGAATTACAGATCAGCCATGATTTAATTGTGTGGCAATGCCTACTTCTTTTCCTATGTTCCTAAATTAGATGACGAATTGAGGTTAATTAAGAAAATGTTGTGAATGTGTGGAGACGTGAAAGGCAATAGAAATATTATTTTGTTTTCACATTAGAATTAATTTTACAAAACGCTTCAAGATTCTGAATAAAGTTTGAAATGTATCTCGTCTTCCTGGTTCTGTGGTTAAAGTGTGTCCGATCTCTGGTAATACTGAGGTGAGTATGTGCTTGACCCTTGCCGGGATATGTGTTTCATTTCTTGTGATATTGATTGAGCATATGTCTGTTCTTTGGTACTGGCATGATTAATATGTAGATTTAGCAATGGGTGTTATCTATCACCATTCCTCACCCACCAGGTGAATATCTTGCCCCCTTGATCTGAAAATTGGATATCCTGCATTTCAGAATCAGATGTTCTACACATTACTCTGCTTGGAGAATGAACCTAAATGGAAATATTGGCATACAATCTTTCCTCTTTCACTGATACAACAGCAGCAGGTGCATGTCTCAAAGGAAACATACTTTTGACAGGAAGGGATTTTATCCTTTTTTTCCCATTCACGATAAGCAACAACTGGAAATGATTTTAACCGAATTCTGCTGAAAAAATAGATCTGAGTTTAAATTCTTTTTAAGTTAAATTAATTTTGAATTTAAAAAGATTAAACTAAAAAAAAGGAAGTTAATCGGACTTTATTAGACAGTTACAATTTTTAACAAAATGAATAAAAGGTGAAAAAGCAGCTTGTCTTATCAAGGTGCAGAAGGAAAACCTTGGCCAAGAAATTAGGTGTCCTGGCAGCTATTTTACACTTGTAAAAGGACATAATGAGAGCCAATTTAGTGACTAATGCTCTGCACTCCAAAGATGTTTGAAAGATAACCAACTTGATATTGGGATGATCATCGTCCATTTTTTAGACATTCAGGAAGCATTAGGCCTCTTGTTTAAGCTAATGAGAGGTTGGGTGTCTTTTTCTAGCCCTTCTGGGAAATTCCCCTATCCTAGGAGGAGCAGCTGTTGAACTCAAGTTTTGCTGATTTGGCTTTGCATCTGGTGGTCACCAAAAAAGGAGGTGCCTCCTGGTTTCATAATACTTCTGAGGACCACTGAAAATGACCATTGGAGCCACCTCTTACTATTCTCTATCTGGCACTTGTCTGAGGCTGTTGCTGGTGAGGTGGGTGGCTCAAAGCTCAATCCTCCAGAAGACCAAGCTGCTTTTGAAGATGTGATGGACATTAGTGCATTATTTAGATGAGGAACAAGACTGAGGATGCATCACTATTATTACACCCAGGACTATGCATGACAAATTTCAAACCCTTCTTGTATGCAGAAACCATAAACATTTAAGGCCATAGGAGTTTATATGGGAGGATTTCCATGTATAAAATAACTTATTTCTGAAGTTAATTTGTCTATCTTCCTTACCTATTTTATTATGAAACAAAACTATTAGGTACAGATTTGATTTATTATTGTCACATGTATTGGGATACAGTGAAAAGTATTGCTTCTTGTGCATTATACAGACAAAACATACCATTCATGGAGTACATAGGGAGAAGAAAAGGAGAGAGTGCAGAATATAGTGTTACAGTCATAGCTAAGGTGTAGAGAAAGATCAACTTAATGCAAGGTAGGTCTGTTCAAAAGTCTGATGTCAGCAGGGAAGAAGCTGTTCTTGAGTTCGTTAGTACATGATCTCAGACTTTTGTTATCTTTTTTCCAACAGAATAAGGTGGAAGAGAGAACATCCGGGGTGCATGGGGTCCTTAATTATGCTGGCTGCTTTTCTAAGGCAGCGGGAAATGTAGACGCAGTCAATGGATGGGAGGCTGGTTTGATGGACTGGGCTACGTTCACAACCTTCTGTAGTTTGTTGTGGTCTTGATCAGAGCAGGAGCCATACCAAGCTGTGATACAACCAGAAAGAATGCTTTCTATGGTGCATCTGTAAAAATTGGTGAGTTGCACTGAATTTGTAATGACCGTTGAAACCTTTAGATCAGTGGTTCCCAAACTTTTTTCACTGGGCTGCACTTTCGGAATAAAAATTTGCTCACGCCACACCAAATGTTTTATTGATAAGAAATACATTCAAAAACAAAAAAAACCAACTCCTAGCAGTGCTTGATTCATAACATAGAACACAACTACTTTATAATAGGATCATGGGACATCCAGAAAGTATAAAATAATGCATCACTTGATGCTCTTGCTCTCACTTCGGAAAAATGTCTATCCATGTTTAAATGTTTCTTTGATTGTCCTTGAATCTTCCCGCCACACTTGCCATCCTCTCTCGCCGCACCAGTGTGGCGCGCCGCACCCTTTGGGAACCACTGCTTTAGATGGTAGTTAATGGGGCTATGTACAAATTAAAAATAAATCAATAGCAGCATATGCCATTAAAACCAAACAATAGCTGGCAACAGTGAGGATAATACAAATCGACTGCACCAGGACATAGATAGGCTAATAAAATGGGCAGCCAAGTGATAGGTGAAATTTAACACACTGAAGTGTGAGGTAATGCATTTTGATGGAAGGACAAGATTAGTCACTAGATTAGATTTAATGGCACAAAACAAAAGAGTGAGCAGGGACAGAGTGTTATAAATAAGAAATTTTATAAGGTTGTTATGTACTAGGTCGATGGCCCGGATTTCCATTCCCGAGATGGGAAAGATGAGTCAAGAATTTCCCCCTTTGCGACACCCACCTCAGGAGAAACTTCCTTGAATTACAGGATTTTCTTTCCAGGGGAGTGTTTACAGTTGTGGGATAGTGTCAGGCATGTTGGGTGGAATTTTGAGTCCCCATTAGCCATCAACATAAATGGCGATGCAGGCCCAAATTCTCGTGAGAGTTGGGAAATGTGATTCTCATCAGCGAGATTTTGTTTCCTGATTTTCCATGTCCCCCGCCTGTGGTGTAGTGAGGTTCCTGCAGGAAGGTTGGGAACCTCATTTTAATAATTTACAATATCACGAGCGAACCATCCCACCGTCACTTCCAGCCACGTTGAATATTCAAATCGCCTCGGTTTGATGGCAGGACGGCACGGTTTACAACAGCTCCATAAAACCTTGACCCTGGTGACCTCGCCTCTGAAGGGGATATCGCAAGTGAATGCACAAGTCATCACTACCCACCAGGGAGTCCAATGGAGATAGCGCACTGGAAAGCACATGGGGGAACCAGCTAAGCCATTCTTGTGGATGGGGGGGGGTTGAGTCCCAGTGATTTGATGGGAGGAGGATGTTGCTGCTTGCAGGCCTCAATTCTTTTCATGCTCTTGGTCTCCTATGGGTCTAGCGCTTGGTGAAGGGGTGGGGGCAGGGGGGGGGGGGCGTGGTACCTTCGCGTGGAATTCACACATCCCGGGTCACCCTTGCTGGAATTTTAAGTAGTGGTTCCTGTAGTGGCAGTTAACTGTCAAAAGTCACATGATTTGTGGCAGCCATCTTAAAAGGTTGTTTGTGTCCAATATTTATAAGTATTGACTGAAAGTTCATAATATGACATGATTGTAATAGACATAACACTTTCTTGTGCAGACGGACATGGTGTCCATTCTATGCCTTTTATAAAGGAGGGATATAAATAGCTTCCTTATCACTGATCTAATGGTAAGTGTAATGTATCGCACTTTCTGCCAGTCTGCGGCACTTTATGATGGCTCAAATCTTGTCATCATTGGTGAAACAGAGGCATAGCCCACTGACCACATTAAAAACTATGTGCCTACCATTTTAGTTGGCTGCATCAGAAACTTGTTCTACTGGCCGAAGTTTGGATCCATTGGTGGGGTGAATAGAGAGGCCTAGTGGAGTGACAAATTCATGTCCTCTTTACTGTCACCAACTGAATACACACTCTTTAAGTTCCACCTTCAGCTCAATGATAGATAAGTGTTTACAATGATTTTCAATTTTTTATTTGATCTACTTTTAATTGCAGCCCTGCATTCCCCCCCCCCCCCCCCCCCCCACCCCCCACAACCCTTGATTACACTCCTGATCCCTGGAAACCCTAGGTCCTCTTCTCTCACCCTTACCTCAGCACCCCTGGCTCTGCTGACCCCAGCTGACCCCAGCATCCCATTAAGGATAGCGGCTTCCTCTCCAAGCTGTGGTCCAAAGAGAAGGCCATTAGCATGTTATCATGCAAAAATACAAATGAACATACAAACAAGGAGCACGTGTAGGCCATTTGGCCCCTCCACCAGTTAATAAGATTATGACTGATCTGATAGTAACCTGAAATCTGCATCCCACTTACTCCTGATAATCTGTCACCCTCTGGCTTACCAAGAATCTATCCACTTCTGCCTTAAACATATTCAATGACTCTGCTTCCACTGCCTTTTCAGGAATGGAACTCCAAAGACTCACAACCCTCTAAGTGAAAATATTTTGTCTCATCTCCGTTTTAAATGGGTGACCCCTTATCTTTGAACGGTGACCCTTAGTTCTAGATTCTCCCACAAGAGGAAACATCCTCTCCACATCCACCCTGTTAAGTTCCCTTAGGAACTATATGTTTCAATGAAGTTGTCTCTTACTCTTCTAAACTTCAGTGGATACGAACCTAACCTGTCCAACCTTTCCTCATAAGACAATCCACCCATTCCAGTTATTATTCTGGTAAACCTTCTCTGTACTGCTTCCAACACATTTTCATCCTTCCTTAAATGAGATAACCAATACTATTCCCAATATTCCAAATGTGGTTTCACTAGTGCCTTGTACAACTGAAATATAATCTCCCGACTTTTGTATTCAATGCCCCTTGCAATAAGTGATAACATTCTATTAGCTTTCCAAATGCTTGCTGTACCTGCATATTAGTCTTATGTGTTTCATGCATGAGGACACCCAGAGCTCTGCAATCTCTCACATTTAGATAAAATGCTTCTTTTTTATTTGTCCTGCCAAAATGGACAATTTCACATGTTTCAACTTCATACTCCATTTGCCATATTTTTGCCCATTCACTTAACCTATCTATATATTTTTGTAGCTTCCTTATGTCCCCTTCACAACTTACTTTCCTATCAATCTGTGTCATCAGCAAATTTGGCAACTATCCCTTCAATACCTTCCTCCACGTTTATTATGTAAATTGTAAACAGTTGAGGTCCCAGCACTGATTCCTGTGACACACCACTCATTACATCTTGCCAACCTGAAAAAGGCCTATTTATCCCTACTCTCTGCTTCCTGTTGGTCAACCAATCTTCTATCAATTCCAATTTGTTACCCCCAAAACATGAGTTTTTATTTTCCACAATGACCTTTGATGTGATATTTTATTAAATGCCTTCTGGAAATCTAAGTACTGTACATCCACTGGTTCCCCTTTATCCACAGCACATGTTACTTCCTCAAAAAACTCCAATAAGTTGGTCATACATGATTTCTCTTTCACAAAACCATGTTGACTCCATCTGATTACTTTCAGCTTATCCAAGTCCCCTGCCATAACTTCTTCAATAATAGCTTCTAACATCTTCCCTATGACAGATGTTAAGATAACTGGCCTGTAGTTTCCTGCTTTCTGTCTCCCTCCCTTTTTGAAAAGTGGTGTTATATTTGCTATCTTCCAATCTAATTAGACCTTCCCTGAATCTAGGGAGTTTTGGAAAATTAAAATAATGCACCAGCTATCTCACTGGCCATTTCTTTTAAAACTTTAACCTTGGCCATCTTCACGTTGAAGCAGCCTTGGAGGACCAGAAATAATTTTTTAAACTACCACGGTCAGTCTCACAAACAACAAGCAAACAAATTGCCACTCATATTAATTTTACTTGTTTTGGTTCAAAAATGTGTCCCGAACTTCCTGCTATTTCCTGAATAGTTCCAGAGTTTTAAAATTTAACTGACCAAACAGGTTGCTTCCTATCTTATCCAAACAACGGCACCTCCAATAATGCAATACTTCCAAAGCACTGTGCTAAACGGCCCATATTAAGTGCAGGAGTCCTGAAGAGAGATATTGAACCACAATCTTCTAACTCAGACAAAGATGCTACTGATTAATCCAAATTGGCTCCGCAGATGACACAACACATGTGACACAAGAAGCAACGCCAGATTCTAATGCTGCAGAAGAAGTAAAAACCCCAGAGTGTCCCTCATTATTATGCTTTCCTGGCAGAAGAAGAATCACAAATATATTCCATCATGAGTTTCAAGGGGCATTGCCACGCAAATGCTGGCATAAATGAGCAGGAATGAATCAAAGAACAGATACTTGCTCATTCAGATTATATCGATCCTATGCTGCCAAGTCTTGAAATGCATGCCTCATGAAAATGTCATTTACAAGAAGGACATTAAATGAAAACAAACATTTTATGCAGCCATCAAAGAATGTGCCAAGTGCTCTGTTATATCTGACAGTAAGTGTGGGGGAGTCTAGTAACTGCAACTGTTTAGTTAAATACAGAGATATTCCATGGTCCACCAGGCGTATGTGGCAGCTTGAGAGCCAACTGCACTGAATCCTCTAGGCTAAAGTTCATGAGTTCAATTTTAGTGTAGTTTATTTATTAGAGTCACAAGTAGGCTTACATTAACAATGCAATGAAGTTACTGTGAAAATCCCTTAGTTGCCACAATCCGGTGCCTCTTCACTGAGGGAGAATTTAGCATGGTTAATGCAACAAACCAGCATGTTTTTCAGACAGCCGGAGGAAACTGGAGCACCCGGAGTAAACTCATGCAGCAATAGGGAGAACATGCAGACTCTGCACAGACAGTGACCCATGCCGGGAATCGAACCCGAGTTCCTGGTGCTGTGAGGCAGCAGTGCGAACCACTGTGCCACCATACCACCCCAGTTAGACAGTCTTGTGGATGATCAGACTGTTGTCAGAACGAGACGGCTTGAATTCAAATCTACCACAAGACTGGGGATTGGATGGAGAGATCCATTTTTGCTAAATTGATATATACATCCTAATGAGAACTTGGAACACTGAAGGGATGCTCAGCAACATTACCATGGCTAGAGATATCATGAACGAGGCAACTGCTTCTCAGGGAGAAGCCACTCCTGGATTCTCCAGAGAGTGACATAAAATGTGCTCGACAGGAATCAGGCGGCCACCACAACAGAGGACAAAGCAGAGTTAGTTGCAAGCACATCTCATGACCTTGCATAAGGTGATAGGGGGCCTCCTCAATGTGGAGAGGTTTCCATGGACCCTCTGCTGACCTCTATTAGTTCCTCTCATGGGGGAATACAGTCAAGGAGCAGAAGATTAGGATGTAGAACACAAAAGAAGTATGCTCCTATCAAAGGGGAACACTAGAGTAAGACACATTGCCCATACTGCAGTGGATACAATATGGAAATAATTTAACATTAATTAATCACCACTTTATCCAGCGAATTATTTATATTGTGACCAATTGAAATTGTTCTTTGGTTGCAGACAGAAATGCCACACTGTTCTCACCATGAATTGTCAATAGCAAATGTCAAATATGTCCTGCTGTTGATGATGTTCAACCGAAACTTCAGATTTGACCTACTGAGCTCTTCAGCCATCATGGATAGCTTTTGCTTATCTTTGGCCATTAGGGTAGTATCATCAGCAGTTCTGTTGTTCCAGATGTTGTGAGCACCATTGCTGGCCCCAAGATCAATTTCAATTTCTGGGACTTAAGGATGACCACAAATGGGGATAACAGCTCTGAAATCATGACAAGGTTAGCAATTACCCGCTCCAAAACTTGGCAGTTGAATGAAATATGGAAGACCTCCAACATTGGCCTGCATCTAAAAGCGCAACTTGCAAAACCTCTGATATGGATCAGTGTGAGAGCTAGACCTTAAATAAGGCTGATGAGACTTTTGAAATGTGGCACTGGCAAAGGGACCTTTAATCAGCTGGCAGAGCGAAGAACCAAAGGATTTGTCTGCAGGAAATTTGGAGTCCCAGCACCTCGTGAAGTAAAGAAATGGAAATTGAGGAAGTACAACCATTGGAAAGGTGGGATGAGAGTCTAATGTTGATGACATTAGATGGTGAAACATCAAGAAAGAGCAGGCCAAGTTGGCGAAGGACTGGATGGGTGGGCAACATCAGAAATTTGACAAAGGAAGGACTGACAGTGGCATGCAGAATTACAGTGAACAGAGAGAGAGAAAAAGGTGCCTATGGCCCTTGTGGACTATGGCTAATTATGGCTGGATACTGGCAAATTATATATGCCTACTTTCTTTTTGTATCTGGCAAAGCATGTTTGGTTAGTTTATATTGCAATCTCTAGCATTAAGTTAACATTGACTTTCCAAAGTGCAACCGGACTCAGTAGCTTCCAGTTGGGTGTCGTGGCACATTTTGAGGTACATTGAATGTCATTGTTGTAAGAACCAGTTTACAGATCCTTAATTTTTTAAGGATTCTGTTCTGCTGACTTCTTGTTAAGAATTTCTTCTCAAGTCCAATACAAGAATAAGGAACGTGTAACAAAGCTAATTTACCAAAAGCATTTGTATTCCTTTTAAGGTTGCTGTACCCATGTAATTTATCTATAATGTCTGGTCTGAATCAACACAAGGCAGTACTTCCACACAAACAAACTTTTCCGGGCATTATACCCTAGAGGAGCATTGGCAACCATGGACTTCCATTAGATTGGTCCATGATTATGTTTGACAAAGTGTTGCATTGATTTTCTGTTGCCTTCGGCAGTTTGGCTGGCCAGGAAACTCTCCTGCTCTTTATCACCTGCCACCAGGTGCATTGAAAGGATTTACAGACTGATAGTCAACTTGATTGGCCACGTTATGCAGGCACCTCTTCATGGCCTTCATTTTGGCCAGCCTGAAAAACTCCTATTTTCTTCCAAAATATATATTAGTTAATGAATTCAAAAGAGGCAAAGCTTGATGTTCATTCGTTGGTTCATGCATACTGCAACCTCCAGCACTAAATAAATGGTCACTTTCTAAAGGATAAAGTTCAACTTTTATAGTTCCTTTTTTGAGATCTCCATGTGGGCTAGCTTATGCAGAAAGCAGAGCTCATGACCCAGAGGTAGGGATGCTACCCACTGTACCACAAGACCTCCTTAAACCAACAAAAGGAAATCATAAAAAAACTAACAAAGATCTTCATTAATAGACAGCAAGATAACACAAATGCACAACCCAAGTGAAAAAGATGAACAGGAACTTTTCCAGAGAAAATTGAGCAGGAGTGACCTGTACAAACTTCCAGTTACTAAATGCTTGAGTTCCAACAGTAATACTAATACATTGGGAATGTTACTGTGACATAGCAGTGGAAACAGTCAATGCATTAGTTCAGAAACCAATTGAGTCAAAGTGGCTTTAGTGGCTGGAACCACTTATTTGTTACATCAGTTTATGCAAATAGTAAAGTCAAATGCATTATTCAAAAATCTCTAAATACTGATCCCATAACAACCACCTCACCTGCCTGAGAAGAGATCCACACATTTCCTGAAAGTTGGGAATTAAAATTAATATTGGAGAAAGATAGGATGCTGCCTTTATTTCAATCCATGGACACCCTGCTCACATTGCATGTAGACATCTGGCGGTGGGTAAGGGATGGTCAAAATCAGCCTTAAATGTCTGGAAAATAGCATGATCCTCATAGGAACCACAATTTTAACTCTGGATGAGTGGTGAACATGAGGCGAATGGGGAAAGTGGCATTAGACTCCGGCTACTTTAACTCTTGCACCTGTTTTAAATACACAAAGCCCATCTCCTGCATGAACCCAGCATTGATGATGTATGATTAGCAGTTGGGTGTTGACAAACATGGCAGGCAGTCACAGTCAAGGAGCTTTGGGAACACTCCCTGACAAATGGAGTGAAGATGGCAGTGCCCATGTTGATTCTTGGAAGCCTAGGGCAGGGGTAGGACAACCTAGCACCAGCTAACCCACATGGAGATCTCATAAAAGGAACTATAAAAGTTGAACTTTATCCTTTAGAAAATGACCATTTACTTAGTACTGGAGGTTGCAGAAGAATGAACCAACCAATGAACGTCAAGCTTTATCTTTTTTGAATTTATTGACTGATATATATTTTGAGAAGCAAATGAGAATTTTGCAGGCTGGCTAAAATGAACCTTGATAAAATAACACAGAGTGAGCATGCAACATTGACTAGGTGACTGCCACACTGCCTCTTTTTCAATCAACTCCTCCCTCACCCACCTCCAAGACCTTTAATGTTTGAGCATAGGAATTAAATTTGGGATTAGAGTGTTTTTAATTTCACTGACCATGGTGGCACAATGGTTAGCACTGCTGCCTCACAGTGCCAGGGACATAGAACATAGAACAGTACAGCACAGAACAGGCCCTTCGGCCCACGATGTTGTGCCAAGCTTTATCTGAAACCAAGATCAAGCTATCCCACTCCCTATCATCCTGGTGTGCTCCATGTGCCTATCCAATAACCGCTTAAATGTTCCTAAAGTGTCTGACTCCACTATCACTGCAGGCAGTCCATTCCACACCCCAACCACTCTCTGCGTAAAGAACCTACCTCTGATATCCTTCCTATATCTCCTACCACGAACCCTATAGTTATGCCTCCTCGTAATAGCTCCATCCACCCGAGGAAATAGTCTTTGAACGTTCACTCTATCTATCCCCTTCATCATTTTATAAACCTCTATTAAGTCTCCCCTCAGCCTCCTCCACTCCAGAGAGAACAGCCCTAGCTCCCTCAACCTTTCCTCATAAGACCTACCCTCCAAACCAGGCAGCATCCTGGTAAATCTCCTCTGCACTCTTTCCAGCACTTCCACATCCTTCTTATAGTGAGGTGACCAGAACTGCACACAATATTCCAAATGTGGTCTCACCAAGGTCCTGTACAGTTGCAGCATAACTCCACGGTTCTTAAACTCCAACCCTCTGTTAATAAAAGCTAACACACTATAAGCCTTCTTCACAGCTCTATCCACTTGAGTGGCAACCTTTAGAGATCTGTGGATATGGACCCCAAGATCTCTCTGTTCCTCCACAGTCTTCAGAACCCTACCTTTGACCCTGTAATCCACATTTAAATTAGTCCTACCAAAATGAATCAGCTCACATTTATCAGGGTTAAACTCCTTTTGTCATTTTTCAGCCCAGCTTTGCATCCTATCTATGTCTCTTTGCAGCCTACAACAGCCCTCCACCTCATCCACTACTCCACCAATCTTGGTGTCATCAGCAAATTTACTGATCCACCCTTCAGCCCCCTCCTCTAAGTCATTAATAAAAATCACAAAGAGCAGAGGACCAAGCACTGATCCCTGCGGCACTCCGCTAGCAACCTGCCTCCAATCCGAAAATTTTCCATCCACCACCACCCTGTCTTCGATCAGATAGCCAGTTACCTATCCAATCGGCCAACTTTCCCTCTATCCCACACCTCCTCACTTTCATCATAAGCCGACCATGGGGGACCTTATCAAACGCCTTACTAAAATCCATGTATATGACATCAACTGCCCTACCTTCATCAACACACTTAGTTACCTCCTCAAAAAATTCAATCAAATTTGTGAGGCACGACTTGCCCTTCACGAATCCGTCTGACTATCCCGGATTAATCCGCATCTTTCTAAATGGTCGTAAATCCCATCCCTAAGGACCTTTTCCATCAATTTACCAACCATCGAAGTAAGACTAACCGGTCTATAATTACCAGGGTCTTTTCTATTCCCTTTCTTAAACAGAAGAACAACATTCGCCATTCTCCAGTCCTCTGGCACCAGCCCGGGGACAGCGAGGACCCAAAGATCAAAGCCAAAGGCTCTGCAATCTCATCCCTTGCCTCCCAAAGAATCCTAGGATATATTTCATCAGGCCTAGGGGACTTATCGACCTTCAGTTTATTCAAAACTGCCAGGACATCCTCCCTCCGAACATCTATTTCCTCCAGCCTATTAGCCTGTAACACCTTCTCTTCCTCAAAAACATGGCCCCTCTCCTTGGTGAACACTGAAGTAAAGTATTCATTCATCACCTCACCTATCTCTACTGACTCCATATACAAGTTCCCACTACTGTCCTTGACCGGCCCTAACCTCACCCTGGTCATTCTTTTATTCCTCACATAAGAGTAAAAAGCCTTGGGGTTTTCCTTGATCCGACCCACCAAGGACTTCTCATGTCCCCTCCTAGCTCTCCTCAGCCCCTTTTTCAGCTCGTTCCTTGCTAACTTGTAACCCTCAATCGAGCCATCTGAACCTTGTTTCCTCATCCCTACATAAGCTTTCCTCTTCCTTTTCAAAAGACATTCCACCTCTTTCGTGAACCATGGTTCCCTCACTCGGCCATTTCCTCCCTGCCTGACAGGGACTTACCTATCAAGGACACACAGTATTTGTTCCTTGAAAAAGTTCCACCCGGGTTTGATTCCTGACTTGGGTCATTGCCTGTGTGGAGTTTGCACGTTCACCCTGTGTCTGCGTGGGTTTCCTCCAGGTGCTCTGGTTTCCTCCCACAATCCAAAGACGTGCTGGTTAGGTGCATTGGCCATGCTAAATTCTCCCTCAGTGTACCCGAACAGGCGCCGCAGTGTGGCGACTTGGGGATTTTCACAGTAACTTCATTATAGTGTGAATGTAAGCCTACATGTGACTAATAAATAAACTTTAAAACATTTTGTCTTTCAAAAATGCAATTCACTTTTTTAAACTTGTTTAAAAGAAAAATCATAGTTGCAAAATCTTGGTATCTGTTGGGTGATACAGATCGCTAACTTAGCTCAATTTTAACGGACTGCAATTTTACAATTCTCAACACTTTTGCCCCTTACCTACTGCGGCTGTTTGAGACTACACAAACCTTTATTGTGCGCGTCCAGTGACTTAACTATCAATGAATATATGACCAGCGAAATGTTGCAGTCCCTTGCGAAGTACTTATCTGTTTGAATTTACTATGATTGCCTTTGAAAATCTGCAGGAGGTTAACATATGCCGTTCAGCTGGAACGAACTGCACAAGTTCAGTTCTTGCTTTAAAGGCATGAGAAGGGCAATACATAACGTGGAAGCAAAAGATTTATGTAGAATAGCAAAATATAATCCTGAAAGGCACATGTTAAGTAAATGCATTAATTTAAGGAAGTATCCTATCTGCAAAAAGTTTGAAATTAATCCACGTCCCCAAGATTTCTGTGTCATAAGTAGTTTATCCACTTGTACAACACTAAACACCATAAAACTGCAAAATTTCCCTTTGTAGTGACACATGTGGTCAACTTTATTCTGTCTTCAGAATGTACAGGGTCCTTTTCAATTGCTTTCATCCTGCTGTATTTGCTTTAGAAAGCTGAACTTTACCAGTCACACTGTCTGATTTGTTATTTAGACAGAAGCAAGGGAGTTATTGGCTGCCCAACTCCACTCATGATAAGTGGCTGAAGTGCAAAATCTTGGAGTGCAGTCAGTTTTATAGCCTTAGTTATCACTTGTTGATTACTGGGTGAGTAATACGAGCTCTAATATAACACATTCCCTTTGTGGCTCACTCACTAACAGAAAATCACATGGAACGTATCTTTGAAAAATAGAAGGATGAGCGTAGCAAAAACTTTAGCGTCTTTTACTAAATAATTTTAATGACCAAGTAAAATTGGATGATAATTAGAAGATGAATCCAATATAATAGAGAACCCTACATGCTCTGATACAGCCAAACAGGTGCCGGAGTGTGGCGACTCGGGGATTTTCACAGTAACTTCAGTGCAGTGTTTATGTAAGCCTACTTGCGATACTAGTAAATAAACTTTAAACTTTATTGCTGGAGTGGGAATGATTACAGAAATTTGCCTCCAGGAGGGGCACATAGATGCTCTTTATCCGTTTACAGTTTCTCTTCTAAGAATTATCTTTCATGCCTGCTGATCTGTCATGCTGCGGTAGGACCAGGACTGGTGTGTTATGTATCACCTCAGATAATGTGACTCCCAATCGATCTTAGTGGCAAGCTGGAAAGTAACACCGATACATGTTGGAGTGAGTGGCTAGGATTGGGAATGCGCTGCCTGAGAGAGTGTGGAGACAGTTTCATTTGTGGCTTTGAAAAAGGGAATTGCATGAGAACCTGAAGAGAGAAGCTTTGCTGTCGGGCTGTAGGGAAAGGGTGGGGGAAGTGGGACTATCTGAATCGTTCTTGCAGAAGAGCCAGCATTGAGACAATCGCTGGAATTCTACTGCCCCGCCCACCACGGAATTGGAGCGAGCAAGGGACAGACAATGGGAATGTCCATTGACCTTGGACGGGATTTTCTGGTCTCCTTCAAGCGGGGCTGTAAAATCCTGCCCAATGGGTTGAATGGTCTCCTGCTGTGCTGTATAATTTTAAGTAGTTATTAAAACAGGGAAAAAGTAAAAAACTTTAAATTTAATCCTGCATTCTGACAACAAGTGGATGGGTTCCCTGAGCTCTCTGCATCTCGTCAGGGTCAACCAGGCTAGTTAGTACCACAAGGGGTAAGTGCTTCTTCAGTGAAACTAACGGCTTGGGAAGCTTTTAAGCAGTCAAACTAAAGAGCTGCAGCCATACCTAGGTGAGAGACTGCTGCTCTCAGTACTTCTTTTGTGGGTGTGTTTTTACTGCTTGTCAGGTGATTTACAGCTTCGTGGAAGCTTGTTCATCGGCTTGATCTTCGCTCATATAGATTTGAACTTAGAATCATAGAATCATAGAATCCCACAGTGCAGAAAGAGGCCATTCGGCCCATCGAGTCTGCACCAACCACAATCCCACCCAGGCCCTACCCCCATATCCCTACATATTTACCCACTAACCCATGCATCCTGGGACACTAAGGGGCAATTTAGAATGGCCAATCAATGTAGCCCGCACATCTTTGGACTGTGGGAGGAAACCGGAGCACCCGGAGGAAACCCACGCAGACACAGGGAGAATGTGCAAACTCCACACAGACAGCAACCCGAGCCGGGATTCGAACCCAGGTCCCTGGAGCTGTGAAGCAGCAGTGCTAACCACTGTGCTACCGTGCCGCCCATAGAATCAACAGTGCAGAAGGAGGCCATTCAGCCCATCGAGTCTGCACCAAACACAATCCCACCCAGGCCCTATCCTCATAACCTCATGCATTTACCCGAGCTGGTCCCTCTGTCACTAAGGGGCAATTTAACATGGCCAATCAACCTAACCCGCACATCTTTGGACTGTGGGAGGAAACCGGAGCACCCAGAGGAATCCCACGCAGACACAGGGAGAACGAGCAGACTCCACACAGACAGTGACCCAAGCCGGGATTTGAACCTGAGTCCCTGGCACTATGAGGCAGCAGTGCTAACCACTGTGCCACCGTGCCGTCCAGTAACTTTCCTGGTATAAGCCTTCACTGCGGTATGGGAGCACCTTAAGCTTAGACTTTTGATAAGGAACAGGAGGAGCAATAACATTAACAGCACCGGTAGAAGAATGAACAAACCAACATCAGCACCAGTAGCCTTCTCCTTAGCGATATGCCCCTCCGTAGGACAGAGGAGATGATTGAGGGAGGTGAGACTCCCAGCAGGCTCGGCAGAAAGGACCAGTTCTCTTGACATGTTTGAGCATCAGTGTTCAGGAGCCTCAGATTTTCAGGGCAGGTTGTTGCTGATATCTGCACCCTTCTGGAGTAAGACCGCTTCCCAGTGGATTAGGAGGGCATATATTGCTAATGGCTATCAAGATGCCTTCACTGGAGACTCTCGTGCTCTTTCTGCAACTTTAAGACCATAAGACCATAAGACATAGGAGCGGAAGTAAGGCCATTCGGCCCATCGAGTCCATTCCACCATTCAATCATGGTTGATTTACGCTCTCTTCACCTGGAAGGAGAGAAAATAGAGAGTCGTGAGTGTGAGAAATAGGTTGTGAAGAGGAGTGAAGGACAGCATTTGTGGTCGGGTGACTGTAAGGCATGAGTTCGCGATGTCAAAAAGCGAAGGGATGTGCCTGGGGAGAGATGAATAAGTGCAGCTGCAAAGTGTGTTGTTCCAAGGAGTGTTGTGCAGGTGAATGCTGGGAAAATTCAGAGTGCAGGGCGTGGCACCTATAAGTGTTCTGCCTTTTCTCCCCAACTGAGACCCTTGAACCTCTTGGGGCATTGCTTCCAGATTTGAGAGACCACAAACCTGCTGCTCACTTCCTGGGTCAGTTCCATCCACTCCTGCCTGGTTTGTGAGGCTGCACTCTTCCTACTATTCTGGGCAAACATTACCTCACTTCACTTCCTCAAATCTCACAGCTGGACCTTTAGTTAACAGTCCAAGACAGGGGCTCAACTTTCTCAGGTCTTCCCTACATTTCTGTGGTTGCTGCAAGCACAGAAATCAATGTCCAGTTCAGCCAATTCTGACCCCTGCTGGGATCCTTTTAACTAAGAATCCTCCCTTTGACAAACTTGGCAGGTCATACTGCCCACCTTTTCTGAACGGCCGGGAAAACCAAGAGTGAAACGCTAATGCCATAGCGAAGTTAAAAGAGCCAGGGCAAAGCTCAATTCAACTGCAGACAGATTCCCAGCACACTACTGGCTTCCCTGATGCATGCAGATCATAGAATCATAGAATCCTTACAGGTGTGGACCCCTCAGGAAGGTAGGGGGCATGGACATTCACCTGTACTGATGGAGGGTGATGGGGGAGGATTGAAAAGTAACTGCAGGAAGGTTAAATGTTGCACCTGGGGAGTCAATGGTTATGGGGCTGCTGGTGCGGGTGACAGGAGGAAGGTAAATGTATTAGACCTGATGTGAAGGTCATGACAACCATGCAGAACCTGATGGTGGAGATCTCAGGATGCTGCAAGGGTGTTGGGTCATCGGGGGCGGGCAGAGATGCAGCTCAGCTCAACTGGGCAACTGAAGGGGAATCCCAGCAGCAAGTACTAACAATACCGGGTGCTTTCCATGACATCCTCAAGCAAGGGTGGAGGCAGCCTACTGAGCAGTTGGCTCTGTTGTCTTGGATGCGTTTGGCAGCTGTCCTCTGGAGACCCGAGGTCTGGAGGGCCCCAGCTTACTTTCGCTGTCCTGCAGTGGGGCAACCACCCCCTCTGCAGCCACATAGGACAACATTGAATGGGACCACAGGTATGGGGGCTTCAGAAGGGCCGGACCCTCTGAGACTGAATGGAGGTCCAAGGGGTGTCAAGCAGCTGCTCCTGCTCTATTTGGGTGGCCAAGGACCCCTGCCTGACTCCTTGAGAATGGCACCTGGAGGGACCGAGGTGCCCCATCCCTTTCTCATGTAGTCATTGCAAATTCTCACCCATGGCAACAGTGATGGAGTGCAGGTCAGCATGTATTTCTGGCAGAAGCTGAGCATTTTGCTGGTTCAGATTCTCCATGCCATCCACTCGCTATCCATGGTGCCCTTGCCACTAAGGCCAGTGTTCCCTCTACCATTCAGTGGAGTGGTTGTGAGCAGTTGAGGGTTCACTTACTCTGGTAGCAGATGAGCTCATTCATCTGTTTGTGGTATTGCAGGACAGTGCTCTGGCGGAGCCCTGGGCACTGACATCCCTGCAGACTTCCTCACATGTTGGGTTGGGTTGGTGTGTCAGCTTAGCTTCCTCTTTCCATCCTTTTGATAGAGGTCGGCCCTCCCAGCCTTCACTGCATTGAGCAGGAGCCTCCAAGGACATGTCACTGAATCTGGGAACTGGAGATCCTGTGATTGGCGGACTATCTCCTCCTTCAGCGGTGGATAACTGCAATGGCCAGTGACTTTTAAATATGACACCTGAAGACGAAGCACCCCACCTACCCTTACTGAAAAACATTGGGAAACTCCTGGCTGCACAATTAATTAGACTGGCATTGTGTGATTTGAAAATTCCAGCCTCTGTGGCTGGAAACATTCCTGGTTCCTGCTGCCATCATAGGATCTAGTCCCGGAATGGAAAACTTCTCCCAATAATTTGTGTCCATGTGGATTCTTCTGAAAAGTCACATTGACTCGAAACATTGGTTGGAACTTCCCGGCCATTCACATTGGTGGGATCTTCCAGTCCCACTGATGGTGCACCCCTACTGTGGGTTTCACAACAGCGAGGGGTGCATTCAATGGGAAACCCTGTTGACAACGGCAGGACCAGAAGGTCCTGCTGCTGGCCAATGGCAGGTCAACCCCCCACCGCTTCCAAACACACAGCGGGATGAAACAGAGTTCCTTTCCGCCCAGTAATTCTGTTTCTCTCTCCACAGAAGCTGCCAGACCCATTGAATTTTTTCAGCATTTTCTGTTTTTATTTCAGATTTCCAGCATCTGCAGTGTTTTGCTTCTATTTCAGCATTGGTTCCTTCTTGGCCTTTTTCAAATATCCTGAAATTGACACCACTAATGAGGTTTCGAATATCTTGATAGGAATTCCACTTTCATGAGGAGATGCTTTCCCTTCCCAGGAGAAGGAATTTGTACAATCAGCAAGAGCAGTATGACTATATTTTCTTTTTAACTTGCTCTTTCTGGTATACCCAAGCAGATTATCTTGACAAATGTTCGGTGCACACTTGCCTCTAGAGGAAGGAGCCACTAATTCTATCCAGATAATAATTTACACCACATATTTTCAACAACATAAATCCCAGTGATTTAGAATGTAGTAGCAGATACCCTTTCTATAGAAAAGAATATCTGCCGAAAAATTGTAGTACTCGTGGGATAATTTGACCTTAGATCTGTCTGTTCCATTGACACGCTCTCATGTCCTGAGATGTGCTTTACTATTCTTTCACAGTCCACAGGAATGTTTTTGTGATGGCTGACCAAAGGAAAATCTCCTTTTTCTGCCTGGCATCATCCAAAATTGGCCATTAGCCCCATAATCCTTAATTTCCGAGCTATAGTTTGGAAGATTTAGAAAGCTCTAAAATAAAGTTGTGTGCTGACTTTGAGGTTCTCAGCAGAAGTTTCTCTCAATCTAATCCCATGTCTTTACATCTTAGACATTGGCTCATCCCCCCCGCCCCCTCCATATGTATGAAGAATTATTTTTATGAATCATCTGGCATTATTTGATGATCTTTCCTGTTCACTGAGAGACTTCATAAAATTGTACTATGGAGACATCTTGGCGATGGTAGATCTGAAATTGTTTCCATTTGTACGTTTTTAATGATGTCATAATTACTTCATTATCAATGAGCTTCACAAAATGAATTTCTTTGAAGAGTCGGTTAGTTATTATGCAGGTATTTTACATATTTTACATTGCGCTCTAATTCCAACCTTATTCCCCGGGGAGCCCTCAGCTGCTTCAGAGCTTAACTACAGCTCCCATTTCATCTCAAGCAAAGAATGTTGATAGTGTAGAGAAGGTGCACCAAACGCTCCAGAGAATAGCAAAGTTTGTGAATTGCAGCTTGGGGTGGGGATTCTCTTTCCCAGGGGATTCTGGGTGAAGCTTGCCTATAATGTGGAGATGCCGGAGTTGGACTGGGGTAAACTTGCCTAGTCAGTCTTGTGCTGACTGTGCGAGGAAACAGACGTGTTAATAAACAGTTCCAGTTAATTTACTATCACGGACATCGTGGTCTTCTATTAGTCTCTCTATCAGATTTCAAACATGATAACTGGCGACAGGTCTGAGTCACGGTCCACGGACTGCATTCCACTAACTCGAGACATTCCAAAAGAGCTTTGCAGCCAATCAAATATTTTTGAAGTGTCGTCACTATTTTAATATGGGAAATGCTGCAGCAAGATCCCACATATAGCTAGGTGATAATGACCAAATAATCTGGTTTTGTGATGGTAATTGAAGGATAAATACTGATAAATGTTACAGTATACCAGGATAATTTCCCAGCTCTTCTTCAAAATTATTAGGTTTGAGGAGAGTCATGACTCACACATGAGGGAAGACCAAACTCAGTAACGCTATTTGAACTCTGTGCTGAATTCAAACAGGCTCCATTTCACAGGAGCAAGGACCTTACCCTTCTGTGTGTGAGTTACACATTTTTAGAGTGTAATACTTTTGAGGATGGATAAGGCCTGGAGAACTGTCAAGATATTTAAATGTCCTGCCCTTTAAAAATTGATTTAAAACTGCGTGCTTGAGTCTGTGAAGAAAACTGTTCAAAGAGGGTGATCTTACTGACTCATCCTGCTGGTTGATGGGTGGGGTAAGGTCGTGCGGGAGGCAAGATAATCGTGTTCTTGCCTCTTACGATCTTACTAGGCCTGGATTTCCAGTGAGAGCAGCTTCTTATAATATTTAAATCTATTTAAATGCTGATTTAAATATTATTAGTGGGCCTGGGGTGCAACCACCTGGGCTCACTTGCCTTAGCGGCCTCGTGGGTGAAAGTCCTCACCGACAAGGATCATGTATGGTCCCCATCGACGGGGACTTGACGTGATAGCCTCGCCGGTAGGGCTGGGGGCCATTGAGGTTGGGGGCAGGAGGGTAGTGCCATCAGGCACCCTGGCAGTGCCAGCCTGGCTCCCTGGCACTGCCAGCCTGGCTCTTCCCTCCAGGCACCTGGGCAGTTACAAGAGGGCAGGCGGGGCCTGAGAGGATCAGGGCCTAAGGAGAGGGGTTGGGGACATGATGGGGTGGGGCCTAAGGGGAGGTGGGTGGGGAAGCTGTGACTCTGCTGCGGGGAGGAAGCTGCGCACTCTGCTACTGGCAATTGGCTAGCGGGGGCGTTGAGGGAGGGGGAGAAGTTACACACTTCATTAATGCCATTACTCAACTAAAAGAATGCAATCTGGAGTGGGAGCTTGTGACTGAAGGCCACAGTCGTCGACCTGTGGGAAATGTTTCTGGCATTTAGTATCTGGCCATGATTTTGAATTCTTGCTGCGGTCGGTGGGTGGATAGGCTGCGATTGGAAGGATGGAATGTAACCCAGTGCAGAGGAAATTTAAGGCTTCCTTATATAAGGACTTCCTTATATATGTGCATTTCCTAGCCCACATGGAAACACCAAAAATAAATGTAGAACTTACCATAGAACAACAAAGAACAAAGAACAAAGAACAATACAGCACAGGAACAGGCCCTTCGGCCCTCCAAGCCCGCGCCGCTCCCCGGTCCAGGATTGAATCCTGAAACCAGGATCCCCGCCCAATTTTCCAGCCTATCTACATACCAATATCCTATCCACCGAGCTGTCCCTCACAGCTACGATGCTTTGTTCATTACAACCTATTAACTCACCCCCACCCCCCCATTCCAGACCATGTGATCTCCAGGGAGAGGCGAAAACCCAGAGTGAAAAACCCCAGGGCCAATATGGGGAAAAAAAAATCTGGGAAATTCCTCTCCGACCCCCTGAGGCGATCGAAACGAGTCCAGGAGATCACACTGGCCCTGATCAGAAAATGCTTCCCAACCCTATTCATTTCCACTTCCACGAACACCATATGAATTCCCTGCCCCCGAGACAGGTTCCCAACTATCCGCAGTCTCGCTCTGTACTGGCACCAGCAAGATGATCATAGAATGAAGCCTTGAAACGAGAAACAAGGAACAATTAGCCCGCGCCGCTCCCTGGTCCAAACTAGACCACTCTTTTGTATCCCTCCAGTCCCACTCCGTTCATATAGCTGTCTAGATAAGTCTTAAACGTTCCCAGTGTGTCCGCCTCCACCACCTTGCCCGGCAACACATTCCAGGCCCCCACGACCCTCTGTGTGAAATATGTCCTTCTGATATCTGTGTTAAACCTCCCCCCCTTCACCTTGAACCTATGACCCCTCGTGAACGTCACCACCGACCCGGGGAAAAGCTTCCCACCGTTCACCCTATCTATGCCTTTCATAATTTTATACACCTCTATTAAGTCTCCCCTCATCCTCCGTCTTTCCAAGGAGAACAACCCCAGTTTCCCCAATCTCTCCTCATAACCAAGCCCCTCCATACCAGGCAACATCCTGGTAAACCTCCTCTGTACTCTCTCCAAAGCCTCCACGTCCTTCTGGTAGTGTGGCGACCAGAACTGGACGCAGTATTCCAAATGCGGCCGAACCAACGTTCTATACATCTGCAACATCAGACCATCTTAGCTCTTCTGGCCTATTGGATCAGCTATTGCTAGGTTTACTTGACGGAGAAAGCAATATTATCCCTGACTTAGGCCTCTGGTTGAAATTGCTGATCTTGGTGCCTGATGACTTTAATGGACCTGATTTGCATATTTAAAGTTGAAACCCACTTCCTTTTTGCTGTCCGTTTAAAACAGCAGGTTCATTTGAAGAGATTACAAGAAGGAAGCAGGATCAGAGGGAGTAAATGACTCCCATTATTTTAACTTAGCCCCTCGCCATTTCCAAAAAGTGGGGCAGTTAATATCAGGGCCAAGTTTTCAAAAAAGCCTGAGAATTGAATTTAATGAGGATTTGTTCAATTGCCAAGCAAAGCAGCAAATTGTTACTTCTTGGCCTTTTGGCTAAGGTCAAGCGTCAGGCCAAGCCCAAGATGGGTTGCCATGCCTTATTTTGTCAGCTTGGATCTTATTTGTCTCTCTTTTACAGGGACCATGACTTGGATTCAATTGGATTTTGAATTTGGTTTTTGAAGTAAGCAAGGAATGGATTCGGGTTTGCCCGGCCCATTCTGAGCATTGGCTTTGTCACTTTAGGGATGGGATAAAACGTTTTAAAAACCGCAAGGCAGCAAATTGCCTTCAAATACAACGTATTTAGTGGTTGCTTAACTAGTTTAATATGGAAGTGTATTACTCTATTCTATAATCTGTGTCATATAATTTGAGATTATATCAATGGGAATTATCTTCAGATGAATATTTATAGAACTGTTGAAAGAATTAGTCATAGCAGTTCTTCCTTACCATGGAAAAAATATTTTGACAAACCTTACAACAATGAATATACTTCTGAGCTTTTAAATATGAGTTCAGCATTTTGTGAGCCATGAGGAAATTTTGGCCCATGATCACAAGGCCCATGAGCCTTGAAGTGAGATACTGGGGGAAAATGTCTTTGAGTAAGAATACTCATAATATAGAGCTGATTAATTACTTTTGAAGAGTGGACATTGTCTTAATGAAGGAAACTTGGCAGCTGCTTTATGCACAGATAGATCTCACAAACAGCAAAGGGATAATGGGTGGAATTTTCTGTTTTTGTCCCCAAAGCGTTGTCTCAGGTGGGGAAAGTGGTGTGTGGCCTGTGAGCTGCACTGCCTGCGTTTCCCACATCGGCAATGTCAGCTTTCCAGAGATCGGGGCACCAGTTTTAAAGGGTGCCTTGATGTAACTGAGCTAAAAATAGAAACAGAGAGCTTAGAGCATAGAACATTACAGCGCAGTAGAGGCCCTTCGGCCCTTGATGTTGCGCCGACCTGTGAAACCAATCTAAAACCCATCTAACCTACACTATTCCAATATCATCCATATGTTTATCCAATGACCATTTAAATGCCCGTAATGTTGGTGTGTCCACTACTGTTGCAGGCAGGGCATTCCACGTCCTTACTACTCTCTGAATAAAGAACCTACCTCTGACATCTGTCCTATATCTATCACCCCTCAATTTAAAGCCATGTCCCCTCGTGCGAGCCATCACCATCCGATGAAAAAGGCCACCCTATCTAATCCTCTGATCATCTTATATGCCTCTATTAAGTCACCTCTTAACCTTCTCTCTAACGAAAACAGCCTCAAGTCCCTCAGCCTTTCCTCATAAGACCTTCCCACCATACCAGGCAACATCCTGGTAATTCTCCTCTGCACCCTTTCCAATGCTTCCACATCCTTCCTATAATGCGGCGACCAGAACTGTACGCAATACTCCAAGTGCAGCCACACCAGAGTTTTGTACAGCTGCAACATGACCTCCTGGCTCCAAAACTCAATCCCTCTACCAATAAAAGCTAACACTCCGTACGCCTTCTTAACAACCCTATCAACCTGGGTGCCAACTTTCAGGGATCTATGCACATGGACACCGAGATCTCTCTGTTCATCCACACTACCAAGTATCTTACCATTAGCCCAGTACTCTGTATTCCTGTTACTCCTTCCAAAGTGAATCATCTCACACTTTCCGCATCAAACTCCATTTGCCACCTCTCAGCCCAGCTCTGCAGCTTATCTATGTCCCTCTGTAATCTGCAACATCCTTCCGCACTGCCCACAACTCCACCGACTTTAGTGTCATCCGCAAATTTACTAACCCATCCTTCTACGCCCTCATCCAGGTCATTTATAAAAATGACAAACAGCAGTGGCCCCAAAACAGATCCTTGCGGTACACCACTAGTAACTGAACTCCAAGGTGAACATTTCCCATCAACCACCACTCTCTGTCTTCTTACAGCTAGCCAATTTCTGATCCAAACCATTAAATCACCCTCAATCCCATGCCTCCGTATCTTCTGCAATAGCTTATCGTGGGGAACCTTAAACACTTTACTGAAATCCATATACACCACATCAACTGCTTTACCCTTATCCACCTCTTTGGCCACCTTCTCAAAGAACTCAATAAGGTTTGTGAGGCATGACCTACCCTTCACAAAACCGTGTTGACTATCCCTAATCAAATTATTCCTTTCTAGATGATTATAAATCCTATCTCTTATAATCCTTTCCAAAACTTTGCCCACAACAGAAGTAAGGCTCACTGGTCTATAATTACCAGGGTTGTCTCTACTCCCCTTCTTGAACAAGGGATCAACATTTGCTATCCTCCAGTCTTCTGGCACTATTCATGTAGACAATGACGACATAAAGATCAAAGCCAAAGGCTCTGCAATTTCCTCCCTAGCCTCCCAGAGAATCCTGGGATAAATCCCATCCGGCCCAGGGGACTTATCAATTTTCACACTTTCCAGAATTGCTAACACCTCCTCCTTATGAACCTCAATCCCGTCTAGTCTAATAGCCTGTATCTCAGTATTCTCCTCGACAATATTGTCTTTTTCCTGTGTGAATACTGACGAAAAATATTCATTTAGCGCCTCTCCCATCTCTTTGGTCTCCACGCACAACTTCCCACTACTGTCCTTGACTGGCCCTAATCTTACCCTCGTCATTCTTTTATTCCTGACATACCTATAGAAAGCTTTAGGGTTTTCCTTGATCCTACCTGCCAAAGACTTCTCATGTCCCCTCCTGGCTCTTCTTAGCTCTCTCTTTAGGTCCTTCCTGGCTAACTTGTAACTCTCAAGCGCCCTAACTGAGCCTTCACGTCTCATCTTTACATAAGTCTTCCTCTTTACAAGAGATTCAACTTCTTTAGTAAACCATGGTTCCCTCGCTCGACCATTTCCTCCCTGCCTGACAGGTACATACTTATCAAGGACACGCAGTAGCTGTTCCTTGAACAAGCTCCACATTTCAATTGTGCCCATCCCTGCAGTTTCCTTCCACATCCTATGCATCCTAAATCACGCCTAATCGCATCATAATTTCCTTTTCCCCAGCTATAACTCTTGCCCTGCGGTATATATCTATCCCTTTCCATCGCTAAAGTAAACGTAACCGAATTGTGGTCACTATCACCAAAGTGTTCATCTACCTCCAAATCTAACACCTGGCCTGGTTCATTACCCAGTACCAAATCCAATGTGGCCTCGCCTCTTGTTGGCCTATCTACAGACTGTGTCAGGAAACCCTCCTGCACACATTGGACAAAAACTGACCCATCTAAAGTACTCAAACTATAGCTTTTCCAGTCAATATTTGTGAAGTTAAAGTCCCCCATAATAACTACCCTGTTACTTTCGTTCCTATCCAGAATCATCTTTGCAATCCTTTCCTCTACATCTCTGGAACTTTTCAGAGCCTGATAGAAAACTCCCAACAGGGTGACCTCTCCTTTCCTGTTTCTAACCTCAGCCCATACTACCTCAGTAGACGTGTCCTCATCAAACATCCTTTCTGCCACCGTAATACTGTCCTTGACTAACAATGCCACACCTCCCCCTCTTTTACCACCTTCCCTGATCTTACTGAAACATCTAAACCCCGGAACCTGCAACAATCATTCCTGTCTCTGCTCTATCCATGTCTCCGAAATGGCCACAACATCGAAATCCCAGGTACCAACCCATGCTGCAAGTTCACCCACCTTATTCCGGATGCTCCTGGCGTTGAAGTAGACACACTTCAAACCACCTTCCTGCCTGCCGGTACACTCCTGCAACCTTGAAACCTTATTCATGACCTCACTACTCTCAACCTCCTGTACACTGGAGCTACAATTCAGGTTCCCATCCCCCTGCTGAATTAGTTTAAACCCTCCCAAAGAGCATTAGCAAATTTCCCCCCCAGGATATTGGTACCCCTCTGGTTCAGAGACTTCCTCCCTGGACATATACACCCACTCCCAAGCACATGGGGATTCCCATCCCCAAGCCATGGGGTGTCTCATTCCCAGACAGAGGGAACTCCCTCTGGACCTCACCAAAGGAAGCCCCACTTTGGCACTGCCCCTAGTACTACCCCCTTAAATCAGCGGATAGTGCCCGGGCATGTCCCTCACCCCACTAGGGGCTGTACATAACTGTGCATCCCTGACGGGTTGCCTTTGCCAGGTTCATGTTGCTCCAGACCTGTTATAGGGGGAGATCCAAATGTGAAGGGTCGATACTGCGGAGATGACCGTAGTTAAATGGGGTTCCTGTCATTGCATGGCTGGAACTCCATTACGTCACTGGTGGGAGAAATGATTACATTGCAATATCTTGCTGGTGAGGACCTTGTTTTTTGGCTTTCACAGGACTATCTGCCCCCATCGCCATTTGAGTCCACAGCAAACAGCAGTATACAATAACAGCCAATGACCACCAGACAATCTTATTTAGTGATGTTAGCTGAAGGATAAATATTTGCCAGGACGCTGGACATAGATAGGATGCAAAGCTGGGCTGAAAAATGGCAGATGGAGTTTAACCCTGATAAATGTGAGGTGATTCATTTTGGTAGGACAAATTTAAATGTGGATTACAGGGTCAAAGGTAGGGTTCTGAAGACCGTGGAGGAACAGAGAGATCTTGGGGTCCATATCCACAGATCCCTGAAGGTTGCCACTCAAGTGGATAGAGCTGTGAAGAAGGCCTATAGTGTGTTAGCTTTTATTAACAGGGGGTTGGAGTTTAAGAGCCGTGGGGTTATGCTGCAACTGTACAGGACCTTGGTGAGACCACATTTGGAATATTGTGTGTAGTTCTGGTCTACACTATAAGAAGGATGTGGAAGCGCTGGAAAGAGTGCAAAAGGAGATTTACCAGGATGCTGCCTGGTTTGGAGGGTAGGTCTTATGAGGAAAGGTTGATGGAGCTAGGGCTGTCCTCTCTGGAGCGGAGGAGGTTGAGGGGAGACTTAATAGAGATTTATAAAATGATGAAGGGGATAGATAGAGTGAACGTTCAAAGACTATTTCCTCGGGTGGATGGAGCTATTACGAGAGGGCATAACTATAGGGTTCATGGTGGGAGATATAGGAAGGATGTCCGAGGTAGTTCTTTACTCAGAGAGTGGTTGGGGTGTGGAATGGACTGCCTGCAGTGATAGTGGAGTCAGACGCTTTAGGAACATTTAAGCGGTTATTGGATAGGCACATGGAGCACACCAGGATGATAGGGAGTGGGATAGCTTGATCTTGGTTTCAGATAAAGCTCGGCACAACATCGTGGGCCGAAGGGCCTGTTCTGTGCTGTACTGTTCTATGTTCTATGTTCTAAACTCCCATGCACTTCTTTGAAATAGTTGCTATATGATTTTTTCTTCATTCTTTCATGGGACATAGGCATCACCGGCTGGTCAGCATTTTTTATTGCCCATCCTGAATTGCCCTTGCAAAGGTGGTGAGTTGCCTTTTTGAACACTTATGGTCCGTATGGTGCAGATGCAACTACAGTGCTGTTAGGGAAGGAGTTCCAGGACTGAGACCTAGTGACAATGAAGGAATGGTAATACAGTTCCAAGTCAGGATGGTATGTGCATTAGAAGGGAACTTGCAGGTGGTGATGCTCCCATGCATCTTGCTACCCTTGTCTTTCTTGGTGGCAGAGGTCAGGGATTTTTACATCTACCTGACAGGGCAGGCAGTGCCTCAGTGACACATCCAATAGTGCAGCATGTGAACAGTCACACCTCTGAAAGGCAACTTGAACCCACAACTTTCTAACCTGGAGCCATGAGTACAGAGTCTGCCATTGCTAGTAACAAACACCAAAATATGCAACAATTGGGATTAGCTTCGTGGTTAAAAACTGGGCGGCATGGACAAGTTGGGCCAAAGGGCTTGTTTACATGCCGTAAACCTCTATGGCTCACCCTATGAAACACAAATTGTACGTGTTCTGGGCATCCTTCCTTCATAGGGCACGATCGTCAGGGAAAGCCAAGTCACAGTTACAGCATTAGCTGTTGTATTCCAGTATGTTTAAATGTCCTAAAGCCAACTTGAGAAGCTACAGAGAGACAGTAAGTGTGTGTGTTAAGTACGTGAGGCGGTAAAGTGGCAGGTGGTTGGGGGTAGCAGGACGGTGGCTGAGGGTTAGGGTGGAAGGTGGGTGAGTGAGGGTTGGGGTGGAAGGTGGGTTAGTGAGTGAGAAGATAGGGTGGAAGGTGAGTGAGTGAGGGGGTAGAGTGGAAGGTGAGTGAGTGAGGGGGTAGGGTGAAAGGTGAGTGCGTGAAGGGGTAGGGTTGCAGGTGAGCATGTGGATTGGGGGGGGATATTGGGGTTGAGTAGTCCAGGGATTGGTTGGTTTGGTATTCAGGGGTTTAATTGGGGGTTGCCGGAGATATTTGGGTGGTTGGGCGTGTGGTTGGGAGGTGTCAGGGGTTAAGAGCAGATCATAGGTGTAGCTGGGAGTTCGGGGGTGGGGAGGTGTATGTTAGCAGAGTAGTCGGGTCAGGGGGTAATTTGGAGGGGGTTTGATGGTGGTGGTGGTGGGGGGGGGGGGCGGGGGGAGGGGGGGGGCGGGGTTGTCCAGTGGGGAGTTGGTGGCCCAGTAGTACAGTTTCCCAAGAGTTCAATCTGGTGTTAATCCCTCTCACGTTTCCTGGTAACTATTCTGCTGAGTGAGTCAGTATAATCCAAAGTCTCTGACTTTAACCTAGAGTTTCTGAGGGTTCCTAGGTGCAGGTGAATTGTCCAATGAAAGCCCAAATTTCTGAAGAAATTTTCACATAGTCGGTGCAAGACGACTTCTTCACAGCCCATCCTGGAGGGGGGAGGGGGGAACACCCCAGGAAGGCAATCTGAAGATTGGAAATTCTGAACCACAGTCCTTTGTCTTGCTCAGTTTGTTGACTGCTGCTTTGTTAGTCTTTGTTTTAAGAATAATTTCCCCTCAGTTTTAGTTTGTTATTGTCTGGTTAAACCTCTTATTCATGTTCATATTTACATTACACACAGGAGAAAAGTACATTTAAAATGACATGCTTGGAAGGGCTGAAACACATGGGCCTCTAAAATTGTCTAAGTTGGAGTGGGGTGGAGGAGATGAAGGTCTGAATTTCTGTATGTGAGCTACTGATTTCAGTCACACCTTTACAGGACACAGGATACCTCCTAGGCTCAGCAGCAAGTTGGTCCCAAGCCCGAGAGACATGACTTCCCCATGGGAAGGGAAAAAAAGTGCAAAAATGAATTTTCCTACCTCTATATGGCAGTACAGTTGAAGTTAGGGGAGGAGGTTTCCTGCCCATTCTATCAACTGGGAAAAGTAGATAGTGTTAGAGACACTTCAGAAAGGGGCAGAAAATCAAAACGTTTGAAATAGATTGTGGTTATATAAGTTTATGAAGACCAATAGACTTATAATTGAGAAAACAACCATTTATATCACAGTTTTACTGCTCATTTTCAAGATGATTCTTTATATCCTGTTATGTCTTGTGTAAAATGTTTATCTGATTATTAAAGTGTTATCAATATCTTCACACTAATGATTACAACTATAAAGTCCCATGCTTTGCTAAACACTCCAGTTTTTGATATTAGGCTGGAACTCACGAGTTCTAATTAATGAGTTTTCGGAGTGACAGCTGCACTTGCTATCCTGATTTTTTTTTAAAGTATTGTGTAGCACTGGGAGGACGCACAAAACCTCCAGCGTCAGCTATAGACACATACCATCTCAGGACACCTCCTGGGCTCAGCAGGAAGCTGGCAGTAAAGAATCCCAAGCTACTGAGATGTGTTATCCGTAACCTGGGAAGATACTAATTATTAACAGACCCTTCCCTCCTCTTGTATATGACTGATGGTCTGTTGGCGTGTGACCTTGCCTGGCCATCGCAATGCAGTGTCCAGACTTGCACATAGAGCTGTGTAATGTCTGGAGTACTGGGAAATTCTTTAGTAGAGATGAAGAAACCTGACCAAGTAATCAAATCTGGTTCCTCTGAGTATATGTGGCATATTATTGACTCATAAAATGACTCACTGGCAATCCTTAAGATGATGGAACAGAAACATGAGCTGTAAAAAGATTATTCCTGCCTGACTTCCACAGGTTCTTGTTAATTCAATTTATATCTTTAAATTTTTAAGTTAGGAAAGCATCAAAACTATCTAGATCTCTTTTGTCATCTTATTTTTGCATATGATTAAAATATAGCAACACTGATCTACATTGAATGTAGTGGTGTCATTCATGCAGGTTATCCATATGATGCTCAGTGTCAGCGAGTGGTTTATAAGGCTAGGGGTTGCAATTGGCAATTTTTGTGCTTGTATATGTCTCTGCTATTTTAATGAAGGTGAATGCCAATTTGAAGTAAAAATAATTTCTTGAGAATAGTAATTACAACTTCGACCCAAATTTCATTAAATGGCTGTCATTTTCTGGCAGTCATTTTAATTCTAGAATGGATATCTCAAGGCTATTTTGAGATGAAATAGAGGCACTATCATAGATTAATGCACAATGACTAAGACAATGGGACAATTTGAGTGTGAAGCATAATTAAAATAAACCAAGTTGACAGATTTTGTAGGTAAAATTGAGGGAATAAGACACTTGTATAATTAAGTTAATGTCGCCTATGATAAATCTTGATTGTCCCGAGCATAATTTTTACATCTTAAACTGCTGCGATGAATTTAAGTGTGAGGATACGTTAATGTAACTATGAAGCAAAGGTCTTTTTCAATATTTGAGAACAATGTATATGATGTTTAAAAATTGCTTACAGTAAGCAGAAAGGAGTTGAAATGGAAAATAAGGAGGGGTAGTACACCAGCCATTCATTTCTGGAAGCTGGATTTAAGGCGAGTGTAGTTTGATGCCTTTTCGCTCGGTCCGTTTCAAAGGGTTTTATGTAAAATAAGTTTTGGATGGTCTATCTATTTCCAAGTGGGCATACAACTGTCACTAATCAGCACCTGACTCAGGAAGATCATAAGGATTGTTGGTGCAGAAACTAGGGTCACACTGGTGTGGTAGGGGATGCTTTTCTGAGGGTGGGCAGGATGAAGGGGGTCTTTAATCTGCCTATAACTGTGCTATGCCTGACCCTGGGAATGTTTGATGCTGACACTCAGGTCCTGGAACTGGAAAGCATACACCATTACCTATTACTAACATCTGTCATATTGAAAAGCATAAAAATTCAACAAAGCAAAAGATGAACTGCAATTGTTTAACCATATTATTGATTTAAAGTGGCATATCAATAAGCAGATGAATGGATATGCACTCCATTAAGTTATTTTTATCATTTACCTACACAATGGAAGTCACCTTCCATTTATACATATCAAGAAAAAGAAGGTCCAAATGTGAAACAGCATAGCAGCATGTCAGGGATGCTGGAAAGATGAAATTCTGGAAACAAACATACCTCATAAAACAGAACTTCTCAATTTAAAAAAGATAGTGAATAATATCATCCATTATTTGTGGTTAAACGAATGTGAATGTTGTTCATAAAAAAGGGGACTGATTTGTCATGACTGATTACTTTTTCTTTTCTCCTAGACATTTTGCTGTATTACAATTTATGCATAATTGCATAAAATGTACTACACAGAAACATTTGGCCTAAATAGCCTGTGCTGGCGCTTATACTCCATACATATCTTCCATTCCAGCTACCTCATTTCAGCTTTACAGCATATCTTTCTATTCCCTCTTCTCCCATGTACTTGTCTATTTTCCCTTCAAAAGTATCTAAGCTATTTGTCTCAACTACTTTCTGTGGTAATGAGTTCCACATTCTAACCATTCTTTGAGTAAAGAAATTTCTCCTCATTTCCCCATTGGATTTATTAGTAACTATCTTGTCTTTATAACTCTTAGTTTCAGGTCTCCCACAAGTGGAAACATTCTCTGCAAATCTAACCTATCCAAGAATTATTCAGACTTCTATCAGGTTTCCATTAAGTCTTCACTCAAAAAATAAAGCCCCAACCTGTCCAATCATTCTTGATGGCTATAATCTCAGTTGCTCGACCACCATTTTTGCATTTACTCCAGTACTTCTATGTCCTTTTTATAAAATGGATATGGGGGGGGGGGGATTTTCCTGCAGTATCTCAGGATCCTGCTGTGAGGTCAGAATTGTAACAATAACTCATCTGTGATTTTTTTTGCCAAATTGTCCAATTAATGAACTCATTGTTCTCAATGACCATCATTTCCTCTCCTGCAAACTCTTCCAAGCGCTGATTGTACTCTCATCTTTGCCAGCTCCAGCCAGAGTTACCTCGCTACACATGTCCTCTAAAAGACCGAGAAGAATGCACCGTTATTAAACAGGATGAAAAGAGATGACTGCCCCCTAGGATACCACTTTGCAATTGTACTTAACCCAATGAAGTTATCAAGTGCCTCTCTGCTCCTTGCCGACATTTTCAAGACTATGATTGCATAACCAGTATATCACTTGTTGCGCTTGTTAGTTACTCGGACAGATTCCTTAACACTTCATTTCTGAGAAGGCCGCAGATGTTCTTGGGAATACAAATCACAACACACATTGCCATCCAGTTAATACTGATGTCTAACACATCACCATATTGTTACCTACATAAGATAAGTCCTCTTCATTCATTAATAACTGCCTAACATGAAATATGGTAAGAGTTTTAACAACACCAGGTTAAAGTCCAACAGGTTTATTTGGTAGCAAATACCATTAGCTTTCGGGGTGCTGCTCCTTCGTCAGATGGAATGGAAATGATTGCCACTCCATTTCCACTCCATCTGAAGAAGGAGCAGCGCTCCGAAAGCTAGTGGTATTTGCTACCAAATAAACCTGTTGGACTTTAACCTGGTGTTGTTAAAACTCTTACTGTGTTCACCCCAGTCCAACGCCGGCATCTCCACATCAGAACATGAAATATGACAGTACATTATGCCCTCCAAAAGTGTCCATCCCAGCAAATGCACATAATACATAAAATCATCAAATGAACAAAATATATTGTGATATATATAAAACACGTGCATATATAACATTAATAGCATGTGAACACCCGTACCATCACTGTCTCCTCAATACTTCTTAATTTTTCTGTTACAACCACCATGTTTAGGCGTGATCCCAACATCAGCTGCTGATGAGGTGGCAATCCCTTGAGAGAAATGCTGCATTGGATATTTTTTGTGGTCTTCACGACACACTCGTGTGCCACAGCACACGCACACTGGTTGGCAATCATTGCTTTACAGAGTGAACCTGGGGAGTTGATAATGGAAAATAAATAAATAAATAGCAGCAGTATTGAGCAGGTATTTTGTGTCTGCATGGTAAAGAACTTAGACATCTTCACAAGGATTCTTTGAAAATCAATAAATGATAGGGAGGGATGAATTTAATACAAGCACCATCATCAGGAAAGGGTGTTAGAAAGATTAGCAGAATACTTAGATAATCATAATTTGATCAGGCAGAGCCAACATGGCTTTGTGAAAGGAAAATCCGTAACTAATCTGTTAAGAGTTTTTTGACAAAATAACATTCAATGTGGATAAAGGGGAACTGGTAGATGTGGTGTATTTGGATTTCCAAAAGGCATTTGATAAGGTACCACATCAAAGGTTGTTACACAAAATATCTAAGTATTCTGCTATAACCTCCTTTATAATGGATTCTAGCGCTTTCCCTATGACGAATGTGGCCTATAGTTTCCTGATCTCTGCTTCCCTCCATTCTTGTATAAAGTTTTAAATTAGCTATTTTCCAATCCACTGGAACTTTTCCAGAATCTATGGAAGTTTGGAAGATTAAACCAGTGCATCTGCTATCTATGCCACCACTTCTTTCAAGACCTTAGGGTGCAGGCCATCAGGTCCTGAGGACTTGTCAACCTTGTGGTCTAATAATTTTTCAAAATCCCTGCTCAATACTACTGCTATTTATTTATTTATTTTCCATTATCAACTACCCAGGTTCACTCTGTAAAGCAATGATTGCCAACCAGTGTGCGTGTGCTGTGGCACACTAGTGTGTCGTGAAGAGCACAAAAAATATCCAAAATTCACGTAATTAAACTAAAACTAACTTTCATCTTCAGCTCTGTGGTTGACATCTTCAAGATCTGGCGGATCTTGGGCCTCCCACCTATGTGCTGACTGCGAAAGAGCCGCACATGCGTGGTTTATATTTTATTATGTTGGGCAGGTCCATGTGCATGATCAATGGATCATGACAAATGTCCCACAGGCCTGCAGAAAAAGTGAAAACTCAATAAGGGTGCAAAAACTCTGAGAGAAGTGAGAGAGGAGAGGTTTAAGAAAGACATGTGAGAGGACAGGAAGAAGTTAAAAATGAAGTTCCCAGAAAGGGAAGAAGATAGAGAAAATAGGAGGTGTGTTTCAATTTTTTTTATAGTATAGAGTTGTGCCATGGCGTATAAAATGTTGGGAATCACTGCTCTAGAGAACCAATGCTAGCTGTAGTTACTCTACCTATTCAAATACTTGTAGAACCATTTACTATCTGTTTTTAAACTACTAACTAACTTTCTCTCATATCCCATAAGAATGGAGCCTACCTCATATTAAGTTGATCTTTCTCTACACCCCAGCCATGACTGTAACGCTATACTCTGCACCCTCTCCTTTCCTTCTCTATGAATGGTATGATTTGTCTGTATAGCATGTAAGAAACGATATTTTTCACTGTATACTAATACATGTGACAATAGTAAATGAAATCAAATCAAAATCTTGCTTCTTCAAGCTAAGGTCTTCTCTCAATACTAAACTGATGTCATCCTTAATTAACAGAGCTATCCCACCACCTTTTCCTAGCTTCCTGTCATTCTGATATGTGAAAAACCCTTCAACATTCAGGTCCCAGCCTTGGTCGCCTTTCAACCATGTTTTTGTTGTTCCTATCAGCTCTTTCATATCTAGCTCTGTCTGTGCTAATAGTTCATTCATCTTGCAACAAATGCTATGTGCATTCAGATACAGGGCCTTATGCTCTTTAGCTTGACCAGGGGTGCACTCTTACATTTGTATGTTCTGTCCCTTGCTGTCACACTCTAGAACTCATTGCTGTCCTGTTCCATTATTTTTTGTATCCTTTTACTTTACTATATATCCTCTCACAAGATCCCTTTCCCCCCACTATTTATTTTAAAGCTCTCTCTATCACCCTACTTACACGATTCACCAGAAAACTGGTCTCAGCAAAGTTCAAGTGAAGACCATCCCACTGGTACAGCTCCCACTTTCCCCACTAATGGTGTCAGTGCCCCATGAAACAAAAACTATTTCTCCCATATCAATCTTTGAGCCTTGCATTCATCTCTTCAATCTTATTTACCCTCCAGCAATTTGTTTATTCCCCTTGAGGTTTAGGCCCTAGGTGCTCATACTCCCTATACTCCTATCTATGTCATTGGTACCTAAATGGACCATGACCACTGGATCCTCCCCCTCCTACTGCAACTTCCTCTCCAGCCCAGAGCACATGTCCTTAACATTGGCACCAGGCTGGCAACACAGTCGTCTGGACTAACGCACTCAACTGCAGAGGACAGCATCTATCCCTTACTGTACAGTCTCCTATCACTACTACGTTTCTCTTCATTACCCCTATTTGAATGGCATCCTTCATCATGGTGCCATGGCCAGTCCACTTGCAGCCCTCCTCCTCATTCACACAGGTAGCAAACACCTCGTACCTGTGGAACAAAGTCAGGGGCTGAGGCTCCTCCATCATGATGTGCTGCTTTCCATTACCTGCCTGAATCACAGTCACATCCTCCTGTCCCTGACCACTGATCAACTCTAACGTTCTGCCTAACCTAAGGAGAGCGACTGCCCTCCTGGAACAAAGCATCCATGGTGCAGCGGAGTCTGAGTCATGAAATGGTTTCAAGTAGGAGATCAATATATTTCAAATAAAAAAAGGTTAAAGGGATATGGGGAACAGGTGGGGAGGTGGATTTGAGACCAGGAAGAGATCAGCCATGATCTGATTGAATGGCGGAGCAGGCTCAAAGGGCTGAATTGCCTACTTCTGCTCCTAATTCCTATGTTCCTTTGTCCCTATGTAAATGTTTTGAGTTCTCTTTGTGTACCGAATCACCGTGTATCAGTGACTCCCGTTCCTGAACAGTGGGTGGCAAATTGTGAGATGTTGCAAATGTCTTCAGTTCCGGCGGCAGGAGCTCAGAATATTGAAGTTCATAGCCACAGACACATTCACAGCCACTGGTAATGCAGAGCACATCCTGCTCTGAGGGTGGCTGTAGCATGTGGCATATTTCACCGAGGTGCTGACATCTCACATATTGTTCCTCTTGAAGGTTCAGGTGAGAGAGTTGTTCTCTGAACACCCTGGCTGGCTATGGCCTCCTGCTGAAAGCCCTTCCCTCCCTACTCCTCCCTCTTCTGGCAGGTTGTCCTGCTCTCTGTTTCCTCTATTCTTTTTAAATCATGCTGTACTTTAAGGGAAATGAATGCCTACTACCGCATCCATGTCTGGGAGCAACTGGTTAATACTGGAGCCTTAAAGTCAGATCAAAACCTTTCAGCGCCTGCCACACCGCCCTGTAGATGTTTGAAACCTGAAGCAGCTATTGAAAATACCAAACACTTGTCGAATCATGGCAACAGCCAGAATAAATCAAGCAGTGATTAACCTGTTAGCTGTTGAAGATTCTTTTGAATCGTGCTGTTGGGAGCGGGGGGAGCAGTGTGGTGGGGTCCTTCCTGCTACTGAATACAAATTCAGCTGTACAGGATTAGCTGGAGCACGAAGCTTCAACATGGGAGTGTTGGCATCAAATCCGCATCGCATGTTGATTATGTTACATACATCAGCAGGTGTTCACTGCACGTGCACTAACTACCTCACCCGTCTGGTGAAATTTGCCTCCCGAGTGTGGGCGCACACAGCAGGCACCATCATGGAGCGCTAGAGGCACTCGCAGCACCAAGAAAATCAGCCCAAAATATCCCAATACATGCCCCACATTCATTACAAATCAAATCTGCTGTGTCTGGAGACAACCCTTTCTTACGATGATAGTTTCAGGAAACTGGAAGTAGTACTTCATAGGAGAGGCTTTTTATAACATTTTATTCTTCCTGCGCACCCTGATATTATGATTTATGATATTAACTCTGCTAGTTACATGCATAGGAACATAGGAATTAGGAGAAGTAGGCAAATTCAGCCCTTTGAGCCTGCTCCGCCATTCAATCAGATCATGGCTGATCTCTCCCTGGTCTCAAATTCACCCCTCCCCCCACTTGTTCCCTATATCCCTTTATCCCTTTTTTATTAGAAATATATCTATCTCCCTCTTGAAACCATTCAACAATTCAGACTCCACCGTGCTATGGGGCAGCGAGTTCCACAAATTCACCACCCTCTGCGAGAAGTTGTTCCTCTTCATTTCAGGTTTAAATCTACCGCCTCTCAAACAATACCTGTGACCTCTTGTTCTAGATTTCCCCACAAGGGGAAACATTTGGTCTACATTTACTTTATCAATCCCTTTTAGTATTTTATATACCTCGATAAGATCCCCTCTCATCCTTATAAATTCCAGTGAGTGTAAGCCCAAACTGTTTAATCTCCCTTCATATACCAACCCTTTCATCCCGGAATAAACCTGGTGAGCCTCCTCCGAACTGCCTCCAATACCACCACATCCTTCCTCAAATAGGGAGACCAAATCTGGACACAATACTCCAGGTGTGGTCTCACCAACACCCTATACAATTGCAACAACACTTCTTTACTTTTATACTCCAGTCCTTTGGCAATAAATGCTAACATTCCATTTGCCTTTTTTATTACATGCTGTACTTGCATACCGACTTTATTCTCTCTTGCTGGAGACCAGCAGGTAGAGGGAGCAGGTGGCTTCTCCAGGATTGTAGGTTTCCCCATAGTGTGGGATGCCAATTACCACACACATCACTTTGAGGTGGTGCCACACAAAAACTGCCCTGCACCAGAAGTGAAAATGATTGCAATCCCATAACATCCAACTGGTGTGTGATCAGAGGCAGTTAGTCATGCAGTCAATGGCCAGTGTTCAGGCAGCAGTCATGACGGGGGTTTGTGGATCTGCAAGTCGGTGGGTCTGTGGGTCTGTGGGTCGGTGGGTCTGTGCATCAGTGGGTCTGTGGGTCTGTGGGCCGATAGGTCTGCAGGTCTGCAGGTCGGTGGGTCTGTGCATCAGTGGGTCTGTGGGTCTGTGTGATGGTGGGTTGGTGAGTCTGTAAGTCAGTGGGTTGGTGGGTCTGTGGGTCTGCGGGTCGGGGGTCTGCAGGTCAGTGGGTCTGCGGGTCGGTGGGTCTGCGGGGCTAGGTTGGTGGGTCTGCGGGTCGGTGGGTCTGCAGGTTGGTGGGTCTGCGGGTCGGTGGGTCTGCGGGTCGGTGGGTCTGCGGGTCGGTGGGTCTGCGGGTCGGTGGGTCTGCGGGTCGGTGGGTCTGCAGGTTGGTGGGTCTGCGGGTCGGGGGTCTGCAGGTCGGTGGGTCTGCAGGTCGGTGGGTCTGCGGGTCAGTGGGTCTGTGGGTCGGAGGTCTGTGGGTCGGGGGTCTGCGGGTCGGTGGGTCTGCGGGTCGGTGGATCTGCGGGTCGGTGGGTCTGCGGGTCAGTGGGTCTGAGGTCTGTGGGTCGGGGTTCTGCGGGTCGGTGGGTCTGCGGGTCGGTGGGTCTGCGGATCAGTGGGTCTGTGGGTCGGAGGTCTGTGGGTCGGGGGTCTGCGGGTCGGTGGGTCTGCGGGTCAGTGGGTCTGTGGGTCGGGGGTCTGCGGGTCGGGGGTCTGCGGGTCGGTGGGTCTGCGGGTCGGGGGTCTGCGGGTCGGTGGGTCTGTGGGTCGGTGGGTCTGCGGGTCGGGGGTCTGCGGGTCGGTGGATCTGCGGGGCTAGGTTGGTGGGTCTGCTGGAATGCCTCATTTGATCCATCGTGGTAAGGCAAAGAATGGCTACTGGGTAGCAAGGGCTATCCACTGACCATATGACTCATGACTCCTGTAGGGGACCCACACACAGCATTTGCACAGTATATATATGGTGGAAGTCATGTTGTCAGACAAAATAGATCATTGGCATGCTAATAGAACGGTTTCACCAGCTGTACCACTCCGGATAAGCCCTGCAGTATTCAGCAGAGCAATTATCAAGATTCATGGTGTCTGCTGAAAGTTGCACAAGTTCATCACCCAGTCTCTACATTGCCAGGTTTAAGAAGAAAGAAAAGAGCTATTTAGACAATGATTTTACCATCACGTTGCACCCATTTTTGGGCACAATGCAGTCGTAAAGGGGGGCGTAAAGTGATTAGTGCAATTGCCGCCAGGTTTCGCGACCAGCGCCGTTTTATGAGTGCTGGATTTCCGGTGCGGTCAGCCTCTCGCCGGAAATGGGTGAGAGACAAGTTAATGTATTGAAGTTTATGTAAAGAAGCATTTACATGCCATTAGGGAGCCCAGCTTGCCCCCCTTTTATGACCTCGTTGGGAAAGATTCTCGCCGGCAAGGAATAGATATGCTCCCCGTGAATGGGGAGCAGTCAACTTGGCCTCGCTGGTAGAATTGGAGGCCATTGAGGCCCCCCAGGGAGGCCGAGTTAAGGGGAGGGTGTCCCTTGGGCAGTGGCAGACTGGCAGTGCCACCCTGTCACCTGGGCAATGCCCAGCGGCAGTGCCAGAGAGTGGAACTAATGGGGAAGGGACCATTGGGGTCAGTGGGGGTGGGGCTAATGGGGGTGGGGCTAATGGGGGAGAGGCCAATGACCTGGGGCTAATGGGGGAGGGGTGGCCTGCTGCCACACTGCAGCAATCGATGGGGGGGAGAGAGAGAGGGGGCCTGCTGCCACACTGCAGTGATCGGTGGGGGGAGGGCAATGGGGCCATGATCGGTGGGGGAGGGAGGGGGACTGCCATCGGTCTGGGTGGCAGGGCGGGTTGGCATGGGCTGTATCTTGGGCTGTGGGCCCCACGATTGCAGGGGGGAGCTGCTTCATGCTGTCTGCATTAGCAGGGGCATGACAGTTCTCTCTTTGTCTGTCAGACTCCAGCAACTGCTAATGCGCATGTGCAGCATCAGAGGCCGGCACGTGCGCACTATCTCCCCCTGCAGGCTTTCAGGCACATTAAGACCCGCCTACAGTCTTCTGCATCGAGCAACAGGCTTGCTCAGAATTTTTCAGGCAGAATGCATATGGCGCGGGGTGGGGGGGAGCGGGGGGGAGGCGGCCTAAATACGCATAAGACGGATCTGAAACTCTCCCAGTTTCAAGTCCGCCCAGCACTTAGACAAAAAATGGTGAAGTCACCCCCCGCCACTCCCAGAGAGGCCACACTAAGTTTCTGTTTATGGGGAAATGCGAATGAAGTTTCAAATATCTTCACATGTCTGGATATGTATATCTGCAATCCACTGAATACGTTCTGGAAGCTTTACCATGTTGCAGGTGAAAAGGTCAGGTGATTTTTGGCAGCCATCTTTAGGGCTTCTTGTGTGCATTTAAAAAGGAAGATTAGTTTTTTTTTAACAAAATCTATAATATCACAACTACACGTTTGTGACATCTGCAACAACCTGTTATAAAAATTATCCTCTTGAAGTTCTGACGAAAGGTCATCAAAACTCGAAATGTTGGTTCTATTCTCTCTCCACAGATGCTGTCAAACCTGCAGAGATTTTTCATAATTTTCTGTTTTTGCTTCAGATTCCAGCATCCGCAGTAATTTGCCTTTATGACTGAATGCCAAAACCTTTGAAAAGGGCAAGCAGCACAATATTATTCTTATTTTATTTCTTCACTGAGTTAGTATTCCTTTACACCATTCACTTGCTGAGTGAGTGCAGGTGTGCCACACTCAGACCTCAACCATATCTGTTTTCTCAATGTTCTCAAAAGGTGAATGAAATTCTCTTGTATCTCCCTGTGTCAGCTACCATTTTCAGCATATTTATATTTCACATAAATCACCGAATTGTGTGGAAGTGGCTCAATGGTTTTGACCTTTTCTGACGCAGGTGCAAAAAGGATGGATAGGCTTGTAACTGAGAGAAAGGAGGTCAGTGACTTTTATGAACACATGTAGCCCACATACTGAATGTAATGCTCAGTCGGATGCACATTAAGAAGCCTGGCGAAATACATTTTGAAGAAAAGTTTCTTCTTTGAAATCTTAGTAATAATATGCATTCTTTATATTTATGCAGGTATTAAACATAGCTTCTGGAAAATGAACACATGTAAATCTGTTTCTGTCAGAGGTAAGTCTCGACTGGGTGAAAGATTGCTTGAGTGATTTTACATATAGATTTACAATACATCTTCTCTGAAACATTGTACAATTTCTACTGTTTCTGGAATATATTGAAACACAATAAACTGGAACTAGCAATACAATGTTGAGGGAAGACATGGTACAGCATTGTATCAACAGTGGTAGGATGTGGATTCTTGCATGTGATACTCCACATATTAAATTCACATCATTGCTTCAATTACTAAAGAAAGTATGTTTCCCGCTATAATATTTTTGAATGGGGCATACCTCCCCAACCTAAAAAAAACTTTCAATTCACTAAACAGAAACATATAGAAAGACACAGGCCAAAAATATGGACACTAAAAAAACATGCGCACAAAGTGGACTGGATTACTGTGAATTCCGGCTGCACACTCAGTCCTGGAAGGGTGGAAAATCAGAGGGAAGTTCATCTTGTTGCATGCCTCATACTGTCCAACAGACCATAATTACTGGGCACCCAAGAACAGTTCAGCATTCTATCCTCATGGTGAGAGTGCAACACTGAGAAAGATTGCAACAAGGGAAAGGGAAAATACAAAACTGCAGCCTCACAGTGCCAGGGACCTGGGTTCGATTCCAGGCTTGGGTCACTATCTGCGTGGAGTCTGCACGTTAAGAACATAAGAACATAAGAAATAGGAGCAGGAGTAGGCCATCTAGCCCCTCGAGCCTGCCCCGCCATTCAATAAGATCATGGCTGATCTGAAGTGGATCAGTTCCACTTACCCGCCTGATCCCTATAACCCCTAATTCCCTTACCGATCAGGAATCCATCTATCCATGATTTAAACATATTCAACGAGGTAGCCTCCACCACTTCAGTGGGCAGAGAATTCCAGAGATTCACCACCCTCTGAGAGAAGAAGTTCCTCCTCAACTCTGTCCTAAACCGACCCCCCTTTATTTTGAGGCTGTGCCCTCTAGTTCTAGTTTCCTTTCTAAGTGGAAAGAATCTCTCCATCTCTACCCTATCCAGCCCCTTCATTATCTTATAGGTCTCTATAAGATCCCCCCTCAGCCTTCTAAATTCCAACGAATACAAACCCAATCTGCTCAGTCTCTCCTCATAATCAACACCCCTCATCTCTGGTATCAACCTGGTGAACCTTCTCTGCACTCCCTCCAAGGCCAATATATCCTTCCGCAAATAAGGGGACTGCACACAGTATTTCAGCTGCGGCCTCACCAATGCCCTGTACAGATGCAGCAAGACATCTCTGCTTTTATATTCTATACTTTACACCATGGTTGTCTGCGTGGGTTTCCTCTGGGTGCTCTGGTTTCCTCCCACAGTCTGAAAGGCATGCTGGTTAGGTGCTTTGGTCATGCTAAATTCTGCCTCAGTGTACCCGAACAGGCGTCTGAGTGTGGCGACTAGAGTCATCGAGTCATAGAGGTTTACAGCTTGGAAACAGGCCCTTCGGCCCAACTTGTCCATGCTGCCCTTTTTTTTAAACCCCCTAAGCTAATCCCAATTGCCCGCATTTGGCCCATATCCCTCTATACCCATCTTATCCATGTAACTATCTAAACGCTTTTTAAAAGACAAAATTGTACCCGCCTCTACTACTACCTCTGGCAGCTTGTTCCAGACACTCACCATCCTCTGTGTGAAAAAATTGCCCCTCTGGACACTTTTGTATCTCTTTCCTTTCACCTTAAACCTATGCCCTCTAGTTTTAGACTCCCCTACCTTTGGGAAAAGATATTGACTATCTACCTTGCCTATGCCCCTCATTATTTTATAGACCTCTATAAGGTCACCCCTCAGCCTCCTACCATCCAGAGAAAAAAGTCCCAGTCTATCCAGCCTCTCCTTATAACTCAAACCATCAAGTCCCGGTAGCATCCTAGTAAATCTTTCCTGCACTCTTTCTAGTTTAATAATATCCTTTCTATAATAGGGTGACCAGAACTGCACACAGTATTCCAAGTGTGGCCTTACCAATGTCTTGTACAACTAGGGGATTTTCACAGTAACTTTATTGCAATGTTAATGTAAGGCTACTTGTGACAAAATAAATAAACTTTATTGAATGTTTTGGACTGGTTTTGCTCTATTCACTTTCAAGGACCTGGCAGAATGGGTTAATTTTAATTTGCAAGAGGGAGGGGAGGAATAGGTGCCGGTGTATACAGGGTAGGGTTTAAATCATCAAAAACTGTGGTGTGGAGTTGGGGTGGGGTAACTGGCAGCAACCTGACTACTTCCACATTTAAATGTTGCACATTTCTCAGGATTGGGAAACTCCCGTGGGACAGTCAGTTTAAATAAGCAGAAAGCCAATTGACTGAGGATTTAACCCTATATTCTGGCTTTAACTATGTTAGCTAGGCTATCTGAAATTATATCGTGAAGGCCAACGCAGAGTCGCTGAGCAGAGACTGATAGCCAAGTTCCGCACACATGAGGACGGCCTCAACTGGGATCTTGGGTTCATGTCACACTATCTGTAACCCCCACGACTTGCCTGGGCTTGCAAAATCTCACTAACTGTCCTGTCTGGAGACAATACACATCTCTTTAACCTGTGCTTAACCCTCTCTCCACTCACATTGTCTGTACCTTTAAGACTTGATTACCTGTAAAGGCTCACATTCCAACCATTAGTTTGTAAATTGAGTTTGTGTCTTTATATGCCCTGTTTGTGAACAGAACTCTCACTCACCTAATGAAGGGGCAGCTCTGAAAGCCTGTGGCTTGTGCTACCAAATAAACCTGTTGGACTTTAACCTGGTGTTGTGAGATTTCTTACTGTGCTTACCCCAGTCCAACGCCAGCATCTCCACATCATATCTGAAATTCCCCAGGGCAACAAGGTGAGAGCGTAGCAGGAATGGGTGAGGGTGATGAAATAAAAAGGCTGGAAAATCTCCAAATATTGAACTATCATAGTTGCTTTTTTGCCTAATTGAATGGCTCAGCTCACAGAAGGAAACACCCATTCCCATCAACACAGGATATTCAGAAAGACAGTCGCATCTCCGGACATGACTGAGCACAAGTGTCTCAGGAGGATCATTTTTTGTGACAGGTTGTTGCACTTGTCACAAATGTGTAGTTGCGGTATTATAGATTTTATAAAAAAGAAAGCTAACCTTCCTTTTTAAATACACACAAGAAGCCCTGGAGATGGCTGCCAAAATGCACTTGACCTTTTCAACTGCAATGCGGTTAAGCCTCCAGAAAGTTTTAAGTGAATTTCAGGTATACGTATCCAGACATGTGAGGATATTTGAAATTCAATTTGCATTTCCCCATGGATAAACAGAAACTTAGTCTGGCCTCTCTGGGAGTGTAAATAACTCTTTGCTTTCTCCTCAAACCTGGCAGAATGGGAACCATTCAAATTAACGGTTGAGAAATATAAAATTACCTCGACTAAAAAGACAATGGATGGGGTATGGGAGCATAATTCAAAAGTTTGAGATGGTAGTCATTTGAAATCCTGGAACTGTATAAAGACAGACTGAGAACAGCCATTTTGTGTGCAGAACCTCAGGAAGAACTCTGAGAAACAACTCCAGGGAGGGTTTTTTGGTGAAGAGAAGACAACGACAAAGCCACGAGAAATCAACTGCCAAAAAAAGCCCAGGCAATCTGCAAGTGCCCTAACCGCAAAAGTAATGAGGAATAGGAAGCCTTCTCTTTTCCCCAGAAACCTGCAGACTTGCTGAGTCTTCCTGAAAGATGCAAACACTGACTTGGCAACTATGGAAGCCACCCCAGCAGCTAACCAAACTTTAAGTTCCAAACCCTTCAATTTGGAAAGAGGGAACTCAAGCAATGGGCCTGCAATGATAACTCAGAGAGACTTATTTGAAATCTCATTTTTAAGTATCTCTTTCTCTTTATCTGCTTTTAATCTTTGTATCTGTATTTTGATAATTGTATCACTTTATACCTAAACAACGTTTAGCAGTCGTTTTTGTAATAAATCTTCAGAGGCAGAAGTCCCTTCACCAAAATCACTTTATTTACAAGTCTAACAGCAGTACACAGAGCGCTAGCAGTCAGCAGTCTACCTCCAGGGGGTGTCAGAGGAACTGACACTCTCGGTTAAGTACAAGGCAAAGACTCCCTGATTGGCCCATCAATTGGATCCTTAATCAGGGAGTTCATACTGAAATAGGCTAACCTCAGTGACCTGATTGAAGTCATTCCGTTTTGCAATAAACTAACCTATTTAAGGCTAATGCCTGTCTGGTGGTTTATTTTTAACTTGAACCATTCATAAATTAAGATTGGGCTCCATACATACACACAAATTCTTAGCTTATAGACCACTTCAAGAAAGTACCTTTTACGCGGTTGTGTCACTGACATTGGCAGCCTTCTGGAACAAGACCTGCTTCCAAGGATATGCATTGCCAGTGACTGTTCAGGTCACTGCATCCTGAATTTCTTTGCCTCTGGCTCCTTCCAGTAACCTGCTGGTGACATCTGTAGGATTTCACAATTTGTGGCGCACAAATACAGCTTCCAGGTGGCTGATCCCATGTTCGCCAGAGCTGCCATCTTTGCTCACTTTCCAACTGATGAGACAACCATATTTGATTTGCTGAAATGACTGTATTTCCACAGCTACAAGTAGTCAAGTAACATTCGCACCACATAAGTGCCAGGCACTGAACATCTCCAAGAGAGGATCTACTCATCACCCTTTGACATTCAAAGGCATTGCCATCATTGAATCCCCCACTATCAACATCCTGGAGGTTACCATCGACCAGAAACTGAACTGGACTAGCCACATAAATACTGTGGCTACCAGTGGTTGGGGAAAATCAAACTCAACTGGGGAGCTGTAAATCAACTGGTTGATAGCAAGTCCGACCAACATATTGCAATTGATGAAAAAGTATAAAAGGTGTGTTTGAAAAGTCAATGGGCTCAATGACTGGAGTTGAAGTCCAGTTAAAATTAAGCCAGAGGGTATGCCGGGATGTCTAAAAGCCAGTACGCTGCCATATGCCATCAAACCAAAAGTCAAAGAAGAACTAGAAAGACTAATCAAAACAGAAGTCATTGAACCAGTTGCTACAAGTAATTGGGTTACACCAGGATTAGATAGGGTGGATAGTGAGAGCCGTTTTCCTCGGATGGTGATGGCTAGCACGAGGGGACATAGCTTTAAATTGAGGGGTGAGAGATATAGGACAGATGTTAGAGGTAGGTTCTTTACTCAGAGAGTAGTAAGGGCGTGGAATGCCCTGCCTGCAGCAGTAGTGGACTTGTCAACATTAAGAGCATTTAAATGGTTATTGGATAAACATATGGATGATATTGGAATAGCGTAGATTAGAGGGGCTTTAGATTGGTTCCAGTGGTCGGCGCAACATCGAGGGCCGAAGGGCCTGTACTGCGCTGTAATGCTATGTTCTATGTTCTAGTTGTGCCTGTTCTAAAACTTGATGGCTCAGTAAGAATATGTGGAGATTTCAAGACGACAATTAACCCAGTATTATGTGCTGATCAATAGCCACTGCCGCTAATTGAAGAATTATTTGCTGGACTGTCTGGAGGCGAGAAATTCGATAACATAGATCCATCCATGAATGTGATTGCAAGTTTACAACTTTACTCACTATAGTGACACACAAAAGATTTGTTTCAATATAGGAGACTGCCATTTGGAATAACATCCACACCTCCTCTATTCCAGAGGTCCATGGATTAAATTCTGAGTGGGCTAATTAGTGTACATTGTTACCTAGATGATATACACATCACAGGTTCAAGTGAACAAGAGCACTTGAAGAACTTCGAAGCGAGATTGGAACATCTGCAAAAGCATAATCCCCAAGTAAAGAAGGAAAAGTGTGACTTTTTCAAAATATCCATAAATTACTTGGGTCACATTATTGATAAAGATGGCTTGCAAAAGGGACTAAAAAAGTTGATAGCAATTTTGGAAGTACCACATCCTCAAAATGTGATGCAACTGAGATCATTTCTAGGATTGATCAACTATCATGGTAAATTCATTCCAAATTTGGTCATGCTATTGAAGCCATAGCACACTGCTATGTGACCAACAGGCATGGCACTGGATCGAAGAATGTGAAAGAGCTTATGAAGAGGTAAATGAGACCTTAAGGAAGCCTGAGTTATTGGTTCATTTTAATCTCAAATTGAAGTTACAACTTGCTTGCGATGTATCGCCCTGTGGGGCATGCACATACTCTTAGGAGAAGTGGGAACGATAGCCTTTGCTTCACGAACAATTACTATCGTAGAAATGAATTATGTTCAGCTGGTCTGGCTCCTCCCACAGTCCAAACATGTGTGGGTTAAGTGGTAAATGCATGGGGTTATGGAGATAGGGCAAAGGGAGCCTGGGTGGGATGCTTTTTCAGAGAGTAGGTGCAGACACGATGGGCCAAATGGCCTCTTCCGCACTGTAGGGATTCTATGGTTCTATGGAAAAATAAGTTTTTATATTTGGAATAAAAGATTTAACCACCATCGTTATGGTGTAGTTTTATATTTTGATAGACCATAGACCCTAGTTGACAATTTTTGGGCCATAGAAAGGTATTCCTTCTTTATCAGCTAATAGGTTACAGAGAAGTCTTTAATATTATCGGCACACGCCTATGATATTAAATATTGTTTATCGGAGCAGCATATGAATGCTGATGCTTTGTCATGATTGCTATTACAACAAGCAGAACCTATAGAAAATTTTGTTAACATCCTATATTTTTCACAAGTGGATAGTGTTCCTGTGACTTCATCTCAAGATCAGACACACACAGGAACCCATTCAGTGATGGGGCAGGTTATAGAAATAGTCCTAAAAGGAACAATGACAAAAGGACATTTAAAAAACGATGTCTAAAGCCTTATGTCACCAGAAGACTTGAGTTGACAGGCTAGATTGGAGTTTTATTGTCGGGAGTCGGAATGATTATTCCTCTGTGCTTGCATGGAAGAATCCTCGAATGGCTACATGAGGGATCTCCAGATGTGGTAAGAATGAAGGAACTAGCATATAGTTATTTTTGGTGGCCAGGCTTAGATGCACAAATGGAAGAGAAAGTGTGCAATGTCACTCCCGTGCAAAACTAAGGGCCTGATTTTACCATTTTCACTCTAAGTGCCGAATCTGGGCGTAACGCAGATCCGACTTAGAAATCTGCTTTCAGGTGCCCCCATACACTCTCAGCCAGCTCCAGTCCCATTCGTGCTGTGGGCAGGGCTTAGCACGGGCGAAACGATCGGAGCTCTAAACTGCGCATGCGCAGTTAGAAAAAAATTGGAAAAAGCGCACCCGTGTCGGATCGCTCCCGAGCCGCAGAAAGTGGGGAAAGCAGCCCGGGAGCGAAAAGTGGGAATGAGGTTGTATCTCGGGGGGTGGGGGGGGGGGGGGGCGGATGGATCTCTGATGGGGTGGGCAGGGGGGTCCGCTGCCACTCTGCGGGTGATCGGTGGAGGGGGAGGGGGGCAGGGGTCTCGATCGGCCTGGGTAGTGGGGGGGTGGATAAGGGGGGCAGTGATGTGTGTGGGTAGTGGGGGGGGTGGATAAGGGGGACACACACACATCACTGTCCCCCTTATCTACCCCCCCCACTACCCAGACCGATCGCCACCCCTGCCCCCCTCCCCCCCCACCGATCACCTGCAGAGTGGCAGCGGACCCCCCACCAGAGATCCATCTGCCCTCCCGCACCAGAGATCCATCTGCCCCCCCATCAGAGATCCATCTGCCCCCCCACCAGATATCCATCTGCCCCCCCCACCAGAGATCCATCTGCCCCCCCACCAGAGATCCATCTGCCCCCCCCACCAGAGATCCATCTGCCCTCCCGAACCAGAGATCCATCTGCCCCCCCACCAGAGATCCATCTGCCCCTCCCCCCACCAGAGATCCATCTGCCCCCCCCACCAGAGATCCATCTGCACCCCCCCCGAGATACATCTTACCCACCTCCCTCCTCCCCTCCCCCCCCAAGACAATGACCTGGCCTCACTCCCTCCCTCCCCCAGAGAATGGTCTGGCCTCGCTCCCCCTCCCCTCCAGAGGAACATCTGACCCGCCTCCACCCCCCCACCACCAGACAACCATCAGCCCTCTCCCCCACCACCAGACAACGATCAGCCCTCCCCCCCACCACCAGACAACCATCAGCCCTCGCCCCCACCACCAGACGATGATCAGTCCTCCCCCCCACCACCAGACAGTGATCGGCCCTCCCCCTCATCACCAGACAACGATCTGGCCTCTCTCCCCTCCTCCCCCCTCCAACCAGAGAATGATCTGACCTGCCTCCCTCCTCCCCCCCACCACTGACCTGAGTCAGAGAGCCGTTGGAAACACTGAACGTGCCCTTCAGCAGCTGGAGCACCCGATTCAGACTTTTATTTTGCAGGTCTGTTATGGCGCGGTTCCAGATTGGCAAACGCAGTGGTAAAGGGGGAAATGCTGATAAAGTTGGGCGGGCAGTTCATTAATTCAATTTAAATGCATGCAAATGCATTTAAATCACCGTTGCGCCCGTTTTGGGCATGAATCAATTCGCCATTCCCGGGTTTCGGTAAAGTGGCCATCTGCGCGGATGCGGGTGCGGATCGCGATAAAGGCCTCACACCCGACTTTACCATGTTTTCGAGCCCGAAAACGGGCACAAGGCAATGGTAAAATAGGGCCCTAAGAAACACTCCACCTCTATAACCCTTATATTTGTGGCAATAGCCAAAACAGCCATGGCAGAGGGTACACATAGATTACACTTGTCCAATGGAAACATGCTTAGAAACATACATAGAAAATAGAGGCAGGAGTAGCACATTCAGTCCTTTGGGTCTGCTCCACCCTTTATTATGATCATGGCTGATCATCAATACACAGATCCTGCCTTCCCCCCCTTATCCCTTGATCCCTTCAGCCCCAAGAGCTATATCTAATTCCTTCTAGAAATCACACTGTGTTTTGGCCTCAACTACTTTATGTGGTAGTGAATCCCACGGATTCACCACTCTCTGGATGAAGAAATTTCTGCTTACCTCAGTCTCAAAAGGTTTACCCCTTATCCTCAAACTATGACCCCTAGTTCTGCACTTCCTCACAATCGAGAAAAATTTTCTGAATCTACCCTGTTAGAATTGTATAAGTTTTCATGAGATTCCCTCTCTTGTGTTTGATTGTGCACAGTGAATTACCCCTCTGAACTTACCCTATCTTGAATATGCCATGGGGTTATTAAAAGAAATTGGATCTCACTAGAACTGAGGGATTGGGAAATAGACTTAAAAGGGAGAAATCAATTTCTATTTATGGACGGATGATGAGAAGAGAAATCAGGGCTGTTTAAATTAAACCCCCTCCTGTCTGGGACAGGGATTGGCTCTTGCACTTGCCTTTCCTGCCCTGATGATGTCTTATGACACTGTATCCATGAACGAGTCATCACACCTCTGATGCTCACGTCCTCCTTACTTCCAGCCATGCTTGCTTGGTCTCATCGACTGGCCTCTTCTTCTTGACTGCTGGGAAGGATATTTCTGTGTGGAACCATGCAGTCTGCAGCGTTACCTCCAGGGCTGCCTCAGCGAACCAGGGCACAACCTTCCCAATGCTCCTTTAATACAGTTGCTGCATCTGTTCTGACAATTTTAGAATGGATCCATTCTGATTCCAACCTGGGCTCCTTGAAACAGTGAGGTTTGAACAGTTAGGTGAGGGTTGTGATCACGCCTGTTTGTTCTGACTGGTCAGGAAACCTGGAAGTGGGATGCTAATGTTGTGGCTGCATTAAAAGCCATGGCAAGGCCTGCTCCATAAACGTTTGAATCCCTTTCCTGCTGCCAATCTTTCCTGCTGCCAGTGGGCCCAACAGTTAAACTTCTACCCACATGTCTCTAAACAGTGAAGTACATTGTAGATTCTTCACAGAACTATATATACTCAGTTATATTGTGATTGCATAGTCAAAATTAATATCTCTACTGTTGAAGGGTTCTCAAATTGAGTAATAAATGTAACCTTAATTTGAAATATCTCTGTGCAGCCCAGTCATTTCAGCCCCTGCGCTGAGTTTGATTATAATTTAATACAGTTCCTCTGCTAACATGTTAACTGCCTACATTTTACCATAGTTGATTGATGTCTGTGTAGTTTTCAGACCTCTCAGAAGTTTGTGCAATAGATCAAATACTAATAAAAAGCATTAACTATACCCATGTGAAACTGGTCAAGGTATCATCTGGTTACAATGGATCCAGGTGTTACACCAGCCACAAGGTTTAATGGAATGTTACACTTTCTGAAAAAGTCAGTATGCGGACACAACCTAACAACTGGAAAGAATTTGGTGCATGTGAGCACTTTAGACCTCAGTGACTCATATAATTCTCTATCACTGCATAAAAGAAGGAAGGGCTTAAAGGGCAATGTCCTCTCGCTGATTGATAGGCATATCTTTTTTGAATTACGGTAACTAGTTTTTATAGTATCAAAAATCAGATCTGCATCTCGTACTGTACAACATTCTCCATACTACAAATGATTTTTTTCCCACACGTTTTGGAACCAATGCAAAGTGGAATTACATTCCATTATTAAAATCATAGCAATGTTAGCAATTGTTCAGACAAAGCTATATGTGACAGGAAATGTTTCTGGAATCTGGCCCAGGCTGATAACCCATTTATCTCGATGTACAGGTGGATCTAGATGGCTATGTGGCTGCCATCATTGAGCCCATCTAAATGTGTGCTGACATTGGGCAGCCATGACATAACTCCTGTTGCTACTCAGTAGGAAAGAGGCTAGAATATTGGCCATGCTAACAGAAACATCGAAAGGTTACAGCGCAGAGGGAAATCATTCAGCCCTTTGTGTCTATGCTGGCCCTCTGCAAGAGCAATTCATCTAGTGTCACTCCTCTGTCGTTTCCATGCAACTCTGCAACTTTCTCCTTTTCAGATAATGATCCAATTCACTTTTGAAAGCCATTATTAAATATGCCGCCACCACAATCTCAGGCAGTGCATTTTGGATCCTAAGCACTCACTACATATAAAAGCTTTTCCTCTGACTGTCATTGCTTCTTTTTCCAATTGCCTTAAATCTGTGCTCTCTTGTTTTCGATCCCTCTGCCCGGTGCCAGGTTTTGGGACATCTGCTCTAGGCTGGAGAGAAACTTGCTTTGGGAAGGAGAGGATCCCATGGTCCTGGTCCATGTAGGTACCAATGACATTGGTAGAATGAGGACTGATGTGCTGTGTAGGCAGTTTGAGGAGTTAGACACTAAATTAAAAAAACAGAACCACAATCTTTGGATTAAAATTAATCCCTAGAACCATTCTCATGAATCTTTTCTGTACTCCCTCTACTGTCTTAGATCCTTCTGTGGTGCCCGGAACTGGATTCAATACACCAGTTGATCCAGTGTATTCAGCATATTAATTATTGAGGACAACGATTAATACCCTTAAGGCAGAAATGTTGCGGTCAGTAATGCAGTTGACTGACAGTAACAGTACTGTCTCTGTGCTGAAAGTTGGTGAAGGTGTCCTCGCAGCAGGTGGCCGGGCTCTTCAGTTGTTTGCCTGCTGAGTTGGAGCCTACAGAGGCATTTGTCCTCTGTCCTCTGTCGCTGGTAGGCATGGTTGGCGGCATTGTTATTGGTGCAGATGGTCTGGATTTGGTGGCTGCCGATCGCCTTCATCTTGTATCACTTCATCTTCCAACATGGAATTCAGACACTTTATAGCAACTTGTATTGTTAGTTTTGCACTGATTTGCCAGCTCACTCAAGAATCTAGCAGTAAGAAGACTTGTCACTCCCTCAGATGGAGTGAAACTAACATCTGTTTCCACTCCTCGTTTACGATCTTCCTGTTCTGCTGAAATTTTGTCAATCCTTTAGTCAGTCAGCTTGTTGAGTGACTTTTTCCCCCTAAAATATTCAGCTGCCTTTATTATTATATGTTTGTTCTAATCATAAGGAATATTTTTTAAATTGCTAAATAGCTAATGAATTAAATGCAAGTTAAAAAAATCTTCAAAACTCTATGAAAAATCCTGTACTTGACTGACATTAAGGGTCCTCCTCAATCATGAACCCAAGAAAGATTTTGGGCGGATATAGATCCCTATTCAATTTCCCAACCATCCCATTCCTGTTCCATGTTATTGGTTGCTGCTGGCCCAGAACGTGTGCCCGAGCAGTGGATCCACTCTGCTTACAGATGTGGAGAAAAGATGAGACAGGACAACTGGAATCAAGCAAATGCTCATTTACATGCACTGTCTTAGCTCCTGTCAGCATATGTTCTTTCAGCAATTCCCTGCATAACATTATTCTTTTCAGTACCCGATAACTACATTTACTGTAATTGCCACTTTTGTTTTAATACTTTTGCTGTTATATACCTAAGGAGCTTTAGGGGGATGTGAGGAAAAACCTTTTTACCCAGAGGGTGGTGATGGTCTGGAGTGCGCTGCCTGGGAGGGTGGTAGAGGTGGGTTGCCTCACATCCTTTAAAAAGTACCTGGATGAGCACTTTGGAACATCATAACGTTCAAGGCCACGGGCCAAGAGCTGGTCAATGGGATTAGATGAGAGGTCCGCTGTTTCTCGCGTGTTGATACTCGATAGTTCCAAAGGGCCTCCTCTGCACTGCATGATTTTATGATTCTAAAACATCCCGTAGCCCGTCAATTAAAAAATTAATGCCTCAATAAGGAGTCTTCTTCACTTGGTTATTTGGAATATTTGGTCCCTTTCCTTGTCATCAGTGATAACTCTGGAATTGACCCACTGTAAATTGAGGGAGTTACATTGTCCCCTCCAACTGGTTCATTAATTGTATTTTAAGGTCATTAAGGGGCGAAAGGTGAACAAAAGTAAAAAAGTAAAAGTTAAGGGAAGCTATGGCAGAAATTATTCAAGAAATTGGGAAGAGCATGGGGAAAGGGAATGGCAGAAGTAAGAGAAAGGATGATGTTCTGTTCCCCAATTACTTTAAATGCTGCCAACACTGGAATATTATTATTCATTTCTTTAGATTGTGATGCCAAGAAATGGCAGAGACAAGTTCAAGAGTCCATCAAATGACCTATATGACACACATTACAGCATTATTAAATGGAATAAAGAGGAAAATTGATAATAAGCTTAAAAATTGTTAGTTCTTATTATCTTTGATAAAATATGTTGACAATTTCCTTTTATTTCTTCAATAGTTACATGGATAATGATTTATAAACCATTTGATATCTATCCTAAAGTGCAGTTAAAGTCGACAAGCTTGTCATTCTGCTCTTATTTATTTCATTGGATGGTGCATGGTACCATATGTTGCACATTACTGACATATGCAAAATGCATAGGGCCCTATTTTACCAAAACTTCGTGCCCGTTTTCGGGCGCGAAATCGCGGTAAAGTTGGGTGTCGGGCCTTTAACACAATCTGCACCCGAATCCGAGCAGATCGCGGCTTTACCGACACCTGATTCGGGTGCGGGTCCAGTCCACGCCTGAATCGGGCGGCCCAACAATTTAACTGTATTAGCATGCAGTTAAATCGACTTAATGAACCACGTGCCCAACTCTACCGCCAAATTCCACTTTACCGTCTTCTGGCCCGTTCCGGATCCGCGCTGTAAGCGACCTGCCGAATCTGAACATTGCACAAAATTAGAGGAATTCCCTTTGGAAGATAATGTCAAAACTATAATCGCAGGAACTGAAAACCTGACAGTCAAAAATTTGGGAAAATATTTCAAAATATGGATGGGGGATATATATTTTGAAATATTTTCCAGTGCCGGCAACACGCGTATCGGCGCGCTGGAAAGAGGATTCCAGGCGCGGATCTATTTGACGCCCGGATTTGGCACTCAGACTCAAAATGGTGAAATCAGGCCCGCTGTTTTTTTTCTTTCGCCCCCGGGCGCGCTGCTTCGGATTTTTTTTCGAACTGCGCATGTGCAGTTCAGAGCTCTGATCGTTACGGCAGTGCTGAGCCCCGCCCACTGCGCGGATCAGATCGGAGCCAGCAAAAAGCGTATGGGCGCGCTGCAAAGAGGATTCCAGGCTCGGATCTGCACTACGCCCGGATCCAGCCCTTAGACTCCAAATGGTAAAATTCCCCCCATAATGTCTATCTTGATTGTGGGAAATGTATCCCTCTTGTTTGTCTTTCCCAATGTGGTGGCCAACAGAGTCCATATGCCTCCTGTCCACCATACATGGACCTTTAGTGTCCATAGAGCAATGCAATGTCTATGTTTATTAATATATATTGGTTGTAGTTCCAACTAAAATGATGAGACATCAGTTATTTTATTTAAATAATTTCTCTGCTTTTGTAACTGGAGTAGACCAACTGTGGCCAGTGACATCAAACTCTGGCCAGTAACATCCAAAAGCTTAAAAATTGTTTGTTCTTATAATTTGTTAAAACCTGTTAACATCCAAAAATCACAGAATGGGCTTGCAATGTCTGGGAAGCAAGGCAAGGATCCATTAATTTAAGATCTTTGCTTGATTCATAGAATTGTAGCACAAATAGCACAAATGGAGGTCATCAACTAATTGCCGCCTATCAATCAATGGAAATGAAAGGTTGCAAATATTTCATTCACTAAGTATGGGCTGCACACTTGAAAAAATGCACCGGTCACAACGCAAGTGTAGGATAATTGTGAGCATCAAAAAATTCCGTTGGATGCGCTTTGCATTTTATCTTTTTAAATATTGAATGCAATCTTCCTAAACAGCTTTCGCAAAAAAGTATTTTGAAACACAGGGCAGGATTTTCCAGCCAAGCTTGCTCCAAAACTGGAAAATCCTGCCTGAGGTCAACGGAGCTTTGCCTGGTCCGCCCTTCGCCCTTCGTTTTAATGATCTGCAAAAGATTGGTTCATAACTAAATGGATGACTTCATGTTCTGGTGTTGAACCACATAAGTAATTCAAAGATAATGGAATCTAGTTTCAATTGTTATATTAACACAATCTAGGCAAAATTGGCCAAACAGCGCAAAAAGATTGAGAATTGAGTTATACTCTAAACTTATGCCGTGTTTTCTATGAATTTACGCTGACTCACAATTCAATTTGCCTGAATAAGGCCATGCCCACAAATATCAAAATTGCAAATTCATGCTAATTGCAATGCTTCATGAAGGCTTTTCAAATTGAGCTCATTTTGTTTTTGGTGCACAGGCATTTATAGGCATATTTTAAAAGTTTTTTTTCACCTCAAAAATGTTTGTGTTTCTGCTTTGGACACATGGCCAAATTAGTTTCTGAGTAAATGAGATGTTTTTTGACATGATAAGACAAGTGGAAATGTGACCCCATTTGACTTACTAAATTTACCATTGATCAATATATCTCTCTTCCAAATTTGCTTAATTTGACCCCAGTGATCCCGGCAGGCTGAAGTTGTTAAACTGAAGAGGGCCCAGTTGGAGACCGCTAAATGCCAGCCCACTCAGCAAGTGTGCTTGCAAGCTATGTACATTAGTATGAGTTTCACGCCTCCTGCTTAGGAAAGGGCATTAGGTTGGATCTCAGGGAGAGAGAGGTGGGAAAGGCCAGAAGTTTAAATCAACAAACTAAGTACGCATGCTCTGTACTAGTCTCGTTCATGATCCATAAAGCTCAATTAGCTGCATGTTGACTTTGCTCCTTTCTTTTATCTCTGTAACTTGTCCATACTTACAAAGGGATTTACTATCCTAATCAAGATCACAAACACTTGGAGATTTTGGTATAACCGGTGTGAAGAAATAGTAAATGAGAATATAATAAAGATATAGTTAACTTTTACGATTATATAAAACATGTTAAAGAAGGACTTAAGAAGTTTTAACTTGAAAAGATGTTGATTGCTGTAAGTACAAAAACAAATGGGACAATATAGAATAATTTTCATGTCTATAAACACCAGCAAAGTCATTCACAATTTTTTGAAATCTCTTTATTCATTCACTGGCAAAAATGTTGATTGTTGATTAAATGATGCATTTAAAAAGTTGTATATTTTAGTCCATTCATTCTTAACCAAGAAATTCTGGCAGCAGTACAACAGTGAATCTTGTTACATCTTAATTCAAAACTATCATTATTACAACCTTTTGGGTACAAAATGCCTTCTATTGCACAGAGATCCAGAAGAGGAAAGGGAGTAGAAATACGTCTTAGGTGGTAGCAATAAACAAGGATTATCTATTGAAGTAAATGAAACTGAATATCGGGTGGAGAGTATAATGGGCAGCTAATATGATAGTGCCTGATTTCACTCCTGCCACAGAAAAATTTCTATCCTAGTGTATTCAGGAATGATCCATTGCTGCCCAAGGCCTGCCTGGTGTTGTTAAAACTCTTACTGTGTTTACCCGAGTCCAACGCCGGCATCTCCACATCAAGGCCTGCCCATCAGACTTCTTGAGTGAACCCGTTGCAGATGGTAACCTGATTTTAATATTTAAATTGGGGTTCTATGTCTGTTGTGATTTTCTGTACGCTGCACACATTCTACTCACTGATTCCTGGCATGATGCTTTCTCACCAGGGAAAGCTGGAAGTTGCCTCAAAAATAGATCAAAGTATTTTTTTCATTGTTCTACAAAGGTATTCGAGACCACCATTGTTCTTTATGTGCTCTTTACTCCTCCATTGGAAACACATCCCTCACCCAGGACTGGACTGTCAAACATCTCAGCATAGGAGCTGACCAATTTTCAACCCACTGCAACCCACTCACCCCCCCCCCCCCGCCCCCCCACCAACCCCCACAATCTCCCCAACCTGTGAGAGTCCATACACTTGCAGCTCACTGACTGTTCGTCTATGCAAAAGAGGCACCATAATGGTTCAAAAAACTTGTTGGTGTGATTAACAACAATCAGGGTATCAAATGAATCATAGAATCATAGAATGATTACGGCACAAAAGGAGACCATTCAGCCCATCAGGCCCATGCCAGCTCTCTGTAAGAGTACCTCCGCTAGTTCAATAGCCCCACCTTTTTGCGATTGTCCTACAATTGTTATCTCTCTAGATAATTTTCCAGTTTTCTTTTGAAGCCACAATTGAATCTGCCTCCACCACACTCTCAGGCTGTGCATTCCACATTTAACCACTATCCACACAACTGAAATTGCTCATCTCTGAAAAAAATACTTTGATCTATTTTTGAGGCAACTTCCAGCTTTCCCATAAAACCTTGTAGATGTGCCACAGTAATCACCACTACTCTCTGTTTCTCTATATTCTCTGATGCCTTCATATCCTTCTTAAAGTGTGGTGCCCAGAACAGACACAGTACTGCAGTTGAGGTTGAACCAGTGTTTTATACAGATTCCTCTTTTTTATATTCGTTCATGGGATATGGACAATGTTGGCTAGGCCAGCATTTATTACCCACCTCTAACTGTCCTTGTGAAGGCTGTTTGGGAGGGAGTTCCAAGATTTTGATAGTGATAGTGAAGGAACGGCAGCATAGTTCCAAACAGAATGGAGTGTGGCCTAGAAGGTAACTTGCAGGTGGTGGTGTTCCCATGTGTCTGCTGCCTTGTCCTTCTAGATGGTAGTAGTCATGGGTTTGGAAAGTGCTGTCCAAGAAGTCTTGGTGAGTTCCTGCAGTGCAACTTGTAAATGGTACACACTACTGCAACTGTGTGTCGGTGATGGGTACACACCACAAGTCATTGAATGTGAAAATACAACTCTTGGTCCGTATACTCCAATACCCCTTTTAGAATTGGACCTTTTATTTTACACTGTCTCTCCTCTTTCTTCCTTTCTTCTTACCAAATTAAATCACTTTAGAATTCTCTGCATTAAATTTCATCTGCCATTGATCTGCCCATTCCACCAACCTGTTATGTTCTCCTGAAGTTGATCATTTTTCTCCTCATTGGTCACAATACCTCCAAGTTTTGTGTCATGTGAAATTGTTCTTGTACTCTCAGATCTGGGTCATTAATATATCTGTAGAAAGCAGTATTTCTAAGATAACCCCCTGGGGAAACCCATAATATGCCTTCCTCATGTTCAGAAAATAATTGTTCACCACTACTCTCTGTTTCCTATCACTCAGATAATTTTGTATCTACACTGCCACAGTTCTTTTGAATCCCATGAGCTCTAACTTTGCTGACGAGCCTGTCATGTGACACTTTTTCGAAAACCTTTTGGAAGTCCATGTACACCACATCAACTGCAGGGACTCTCATCAACTCTCTCAGTTGCCTCATGACAAAGCCCAAGCAAATTAGTTAAACATGATTTGCCTTTAATGAATCCATGCTGGCTTTCCTTAAGTATATCACATTTCTCAAAGTGCCTGTTAATTTTATCCCAAATTATAGTTTCTAAAAGATTTCCCACCACCGAGGGTAAACTGACTGGCCTGTAATTGCTGCGTTTATCCTTGCATTTTTTTTGAACAAGGGTGTAACATCTGCAATTTCCAGTCCTCTGGTACCTCCCCTGCATCTGATGAGGATTGGAAGAATATGGCCACTGTATGTTTATAGATGCGGGGTGACCACATCTATAAACAAGCTTTCCATAAAACCTTGTAGATGTGCCACAGTAATGCCAGCAGCAATTGGAATGCTATCCTGAGGCAAGGGTCAAAATCAATTGGCAAAGATTCCTTCTAATTGGCTTTTTATAATTTGCTAATGGTGAATGTCAGCAGAGACCACATATTTAAGTTTAAGTTTAAAGTTTATTTATTTGTGATTAGTGTCACAAGTAGGCTTACAATAATGCTGCAAAGAAGCTACTGTGAAAATTCCCTAGTCGCCATACTCTGGTGCCTGTTCGGGCACACTGAGGGAGAATTTAGCACGGCCAATGCATCTAACCAGCACACCTTTACAGTTTCATTAGAAATAGCAAAAGAAGAAATTTCCCTTTATGATACACAAAGTAATTTAGAAAGGTTTATTTTTTATGACCTTGCTTGACTTAAGGGTGCCTTATGAAGATGCTGAGGAGCTAATTTTACAATGATTTGATTCCATCAATGGACATAAAATCATGGTAAGAGTTTTAACAACACCAGGTAAAATGCTTACTGTGTTCACCCCAGTCCAACGCCGGCATCTCCACATCATAAAATCATGGGCAGCCCATATGGTTTTCTGATATGCAAGACAGTCTGTACTCCGAAAGTCAACCCTTGAACCATATTTGTTCCCTAATGCTGAAATCTGTCACCTTAAATAAGCACTGGTTGTGAAGATTTGCTTCAACAAATAAACAAACAACTTTTCAAAGTGAACCACCTTGTTCTCCTGCCTACTATTGAGGGAACTGGAGCAAGATGCGAAGGAGGAAGGATAGGCTGGATCAAAATCAAGTTTAAAAAATATAGGTCTATGATAGCCTTGCTGTAACATAGTAACGGAATTAAAATATCGTTACAAAAAGGATACTTGATGACGGACAGTGGATTACAAGGAAATAATCCAAACCAGAAAATGTCATAAATCATAAAAGCAAAGTTTGAGTTCATCAGTTGAACTCAGATATTGGATTACTGTTTGCAGGGCTTTCACAGAGATTTAGCTTTTCTTGTTCATTGTTTCTTTAATGAAGAAAATGCATTTCTTATTAAAGTTGATCTTCGGTTGCAATGCTTTGTCGGATGTTCTTTGCAATCATGACATTATCTGTCTTCATCTTTTCCACCACTCTGCAGATTGCAACACTGTCAATCACTCCACCCTCCATCACCTCTGTGGAGCATTTCCAAGGCACTGCTCCATCTTGGTCTCATTCCCACCTGTCTCATCAGTCAGTACATTTCCTGCTAAGGCTTGTTTTCCTGTGTATACCTGTGCTACACTGTTGGCTCTCCTCCACCGCTCCCCTTCGACTCGCTACCTCATCCATAACAATGGTGCCAGCTTCCACGATTATGTTGATGACATCCCAAATTTACCACTCCATCACTAACTGCAACTCTGTGACTGTTGCAATAATGTTTTACTGCTTCTGACCCTCTTTCTCTCACGATACTTTCACTAGCACCCAGTTTAAGGACCTCATGCATTTCTTCTCATGAAGCCATAAATCCCACTGCAACTTCAGCCAGACCAAAGCTATCTTCTTTGGCTGCTGCAAGAAACGTTATACCTTAGGTAACGATTCCCCCTTTGCTTTGAGCTAAATACTCAGATTAAACCCTGCAAATTCTATTGAACCCGAAGGTAAACTTTGAACCCAAAATTGACTTCTTCTAACTCCATAAAAAGAAAAACTTGAATTTATATAGCACTTTTCAGGAACACTGGATGTTTCATAGTGCTTCACATTCAATATTTTTTGAAGTGTAGTCACTGTTGAAATGTAGGAAAAACAATGTAACAACATTGCCTGCTTACCTTCTCCTATTGCTGCTGAAACCCTCACTAGCTTCTTTGTATATTGATTTCTACAACACTGTCCTTGCCTAAGTCATGAACTCCACCCTTCAGTCTCCATTTCATTCATGATTCAGTTTCTCCTAACTTATAATATACTTAAGCCCTTATCAACTCTGTCACCACAAACACCATGGGTAAAATTTTCCGACTGTTCAAGCCGGTGGGATTTTCTGGTCCCACTGCAGTAAATGGAGAAATGGAGGACCAAATTCTCCATCCTCGCTTGTAGCGGCGGCAGGGAGTGAATGGCAGGAAAATCCTGGCCCATTTGCTTCCACCACTCATTTTCCAATCATTTTCCAGCCCTATATTCCAGCAGATGTGCTCTGCTCTTCTGGCTTATGTCAAATATGTGTGTGTCTTCTTCTTCACTTCACCATCAATGGCAAAGCATTTATCCACCATACCCTTGAACTCTGACATGCTCTCCCTAAACTGCACACTCTTACTACATCTCTCTTCAAAACGCATTTCAAAACTTACTTCTTCAATAATATTTTGCACTTCCTCCTGTATCTTAGAACATAGAATATAGAAAAGCTACAGCACCAACAGGCCCTTCGGCCCACAAGTTGCGCCGAACAGGTCCCTACCTACTAGGCTTACCTATAACCCTCTATCTTACTAACTTGCATAAACTTATCCAACAGTCTCTTAAAAGACCCTATCGAATCCGCCTCCACCACCACTACCGGCAGCCGATTCCACGCACCCACCACCCTCTGAGTGAAAAACTTACCCCTAACATCTCCTCTGTACCTACTCCCCAGCACCCTAAACCCGTGACCTCTTGTGGCAACCATTTCAGCCCTGGGTAAAAGCCTCTGAGAATCCACTCTATCAATACCTCTCAACATCTTATACACCTCTATCAGGTCACCTCTCATCCTTCGCTTCTCCAAGGAGAAAAGACCTAGCTCTCTCAACCTATCCTCATAAGGCATGCCACCTAATCCAGGCAACATCCTTGTAAATCTCCTCTGCACCCTTTCTATGGCTTCCACATCCTTTCTGTAATGAGGCGACCAGAACTGGGCACAGTACTCCAGGTGGGGTCTGACCAGGGTCCTATACAGCTGCAGCATTATCTCCCGATTTCTAAACTCAATTCCTCTATTGATGAAGGCCAGTATTCCATACGCCTTCTTAACCACAGCCTCTACCTGCAACGCCAAGATCCTCCTGATCTTCCACACTGCCAAGCATCTTACCCTTAATATTATATTCTTTCATCCTATTCGAACTGCCAAAATGAACCACCACACACTTATCTGGGTTGAAGTCCATCTGCCACTTCTCCGCCCAGTCTTGCATCTTGTCTATGTCTCATTGCAACTGCTGACATCCCTCTACACTATCCACAACACCACCAACCTTTGTGTCATCAGCAAACTTGCCAACCCATCCTTCCACTTCTTCATCCAGGTCATTTATAAAAATCACAAAGAACAAGGGTCCCAGAACAGATCCCAGGGGCACTCCACTGGTGACCGACCTCCATGCTGAAAAGGACCCATCTACAACCACCCTTTGCCTTCTGTGGGCAAGCCAGTTCTGAATCCACAAAGCAATGTCCCCTTGTATCCCATGCCCCTTCACTTTCTCAATAAGCCTTGCATGGGGCACCTTATCAAACGCCTTGCTGAAATCCATATAAACTACATCTACCGCTCTTCTCTCGTCTATGTGTCTAGTTACATCTTCAAAAAATTCAATTAGGCTCGTAAGGTATGGTCTGCCTTGGACAAAGCCGTGCTGGCTATTTCTGATCATACTATTCCTCTCCAGATGTTCATAAATCCTGCCTCTCAGGATCTTCTCCATCAACTTACCAACCACTGAGGTTAGATTCACTGGTCTATAATTTCCCAGGCTATCTCTTCTCCCTTTCTTGAATAACGGAACCACATCCGCAAACCTCCAATCCTCTGGAACCTCTCCCGTCTCCATTGATGACGCAAAGATCATCGCCAGAGGCTCAGCAATCTCTTCCCTCGCCTCCCACAGTAACCTGGGGTAGATCCCATCCGGTCCCGGCGATTTATCTAACTTGATGCTTTTCAAAAGCTCCAACACATCCTCTTTCCTAATGTCCACATGCTCATTTTTCTCAGTTCACTGCAAGTCTGCACTGCAACTACCAAGATCCTTTTCCACTGTGAATACTGAAGTAAAGTATTCATTGAGTACCTCTGCCATTTCTACCGGTTCTATACAGACTTTCCCACCTTCACATTTGATAGGTCCTACTGCTTCTTCTATCTTCTTGCTCTTAACATACTTGTAGAATGCCTTGGGGTTTTCCTTTATCCTGTCTGCCAAGGCCTTCTCACGACCCCTTCTTGCTCTTCTAATTTCCATCTTAAGTTTCTTCTCGCAAACTTGTGGTTTGGTTTCCTATGGCGTGCTTTTGAATGTTTTGCTGTATGAAAAATCTGACATTTTTGGTGTTTAGGTTCAAATCTCATCATCACATTGGGGGTTTGAATTCTGCTTTTCTTCTAAACCTGGAAATAAAAAGTTGGGCATAAGCGAAAGTGATCATGCAGATATGGATTTATCGCAAAAACAACTTTTCACTAACTTTCTTAGAGACAGAAATTTACAATTCATACCTACCTGGCCTGCATTTGAGAGCATAAGATCGTAAGACATAGGAGCAGAAGTAGGCCATTCAGCCCATCAAGTCTGTTCCACCATTCAATGGGATCATGACCAGTTCCACACTAACTCTTCGTGGTCCTCTGAAGTGGGATTATTTATAGCAAAGTAAATATTGTAAAGAACTATTTAGCATGGGTGACATGGTGGCACAGTGGTTAGCACTGCTATCTCACAGCGCCAGGGGCTCGGGTTCAATTCCAGCTTCGGGTTACTGTCTGTGTAAAGTTTGCGCGTTCTCCCCGTGTCTGCGTGGGTTTCCTCTGGGTGCACTGTTTTCCTCCCACCATCCAAAGATGTGGGGGTTAGGCTGATTAGCCATGCTAAATTGACCCTTAGTTTCAGGGGGACGAGCAGGGTAAATACGTGGGGTCACAGGGATAGGACCTGGGTGGGATTGTTGTGTGTGCAGGCTAGATAGGCCAAATGGCCTCCTTCTGCACTGTAGCGATTCTTTTGCCGATATTTTATGACCTCGCTCAGGCGAGGCTCGTAAAATCTCGCCCAAGGCCGATGGAGAATTCTGCGAGCCACACCCATTGCGGGGCAGGTGTGACGGTAAAATTTTGGCATATGATTCCATGATTCTATGATCATCTTGCATAAACTATAATTTTCTAACGTATGCACAGAAATATATACAAATAACAAAATGTCATTTGTATTTTATATTCTGGTTCTTATTCTCTTGGTCTATTGTCACAGAGAATCTCTTTGAATGACACGACTCTTCCCAATGTTACTGTGTAAATACAGTGTTCAGTCTGTACTAGTCCAAAGCACATATTGCTCTGCAGACGTGAGTAATGATTAAATGAAAATGATGAAAAGAGGGTTAGGAATGACTCTGCGGTACACTGAATGCATCTGACAGTGCTTTTAGGGTTGTAGAGTTAATGATACTTAATACTTAACATCATTATTTTGAAAGAATGCAATATTTAGAGATATTAGGTAATGGAAGCCATAATTAGGTTATCCAAATTAAAGTAACTTTTTTTTGGCCTGAAGTGCACTTTAACCTGCAGCTACGCAATTCAGAGGTTTTAGACGTTTTCATCAAAAGAAAAACAAAAGAAGCATTTATTTTAAATTAAAACTTAGCATTACGATTTTTCATTCAACTTTGAACCTTTTTTTCGTTAAAACATTTCCACACATTTTAGTAATTAAAGTTGTGACTCTACATAATAAGCTCAGCTCAGGAATGCATTTGGAAAAACTATCTCATCCCTTCTCAGTTATGCAAGGATGTTATTTTAATTGGGCAGAGCAAGAAAGGCAAAAATAAGGAAAAAAACACACCAGGAAAAGAGGTATCTTGCCTGCAGTAATGCAAAATAAAATATGAATCAACTACATGCAGATCTGAAATAAAATATAAACCCTAAGAACCAATTTTTTCATTGGAATTCCGATGTCCTACCTTCTGGAACCACGTGGAATAATCATCTTCTTTCCTTCTTGACTGCAGTATCTCCAAGGTATTTTACAAGCAGGGAGTTAGTGTCCTTAATGCTTACCAGCAGCAGAGTTAGTAGCACATGATATCTTAAATGTAACAATCAAAGAACCATGCAAGATTTTGGTATTTCCGTCAGCTTACAGATGTGCAGAACCTGTGTCCAAGTGCTGCACTGTCAACTCTGAGAGAATAAAGCATCAAAGCACAATAGTGTTTCATTACCATCCAGTCAAGAGTAACTAATCATAAAAAAACACCAATTGCAGACTTTCCAAATCTCCACTTTGGAATGTAAACTTATATCCTCAGACATACTGTAATCAACAACTCCCCTCTGACACACAGGACTAATCCCTACATTCCTCACTCCACTGGGAATTTGGTTCAATTTAAACTGCTCAAACTTTTGGGTCCATTATCATCAAAGTTTTTAGGACAAAATTCAACATGCTGCTTTTACTATATGTAGTGCATTCTACATGTGCAGGTTAAAACATACTTGAGAAAATCTGATTTTATATTTATGTTTCCCATCGGAAACTAATAAGTACCAAGTGTTATATACATCTGAGCATTAGTCACATATGTCACAGCCAAGCTTGTGTATTTATAGCACACTATATACTTAACCTGAAAGTCAAAAGCAAATCACTGAGCTGCATCGATAGCTATGGCAACATGTTATTGTAAAATGGCCAGGTTCTTCTTCTGTATCAGAGTGAATGATAGGTATCAATGCATCATTTAAACAGATTTCTTTCGAGAATATAAAGATCTTAAAAAGTTCACAAGATAAAGGGAGGAAATAGTAGGAAAACAATATAAGGCTTAAGCCAACATAATAAACTACACATTTCCAACTACAATTAAAAGTTTTAGCCACTTGGAGATTGAAATAAATGATAAGGTTTGTAACATAGAAGAGAAATTCAAAAATTAAAGCTTGTTATAAAGATTTTTACTGGAGTTTGGGATTTAACAATAATGACACATATCTCACAATGATCTGTAACCATTTGAAATCATTAAATAGGTGATTATTGCTGAAAAAAGAGACATGCAGTCAAAGGAGCAGGAATAGGCCATTCAGCTCTTCGGGCATACTCCCCATTCATCATGATCATGGCTGATAATTCAATTCAGTAACCTTCCTTTTTTCCCCCAATATCCTTTGATCCTTTTGGCCCCAAGAGCTATATCTAACTCCTTCTTGAAAGCATACAATGTTTTGGCCTCAACTGTTTTCTGTGGTAGAGAATGCCACAATTTTTTCCTCATCTCAATCCTAAATAGTTTACCCTATATCCTTAGTGTTACCCCTGGTTCTGGACTCCCTCATCACCAGGAACATCTTTCCTGCATCTACCCTGTCTAGTCCTGTTAGAGTTTTATAGGTTTCTATGAGATCCTCCCTCATTCTTCTAAACTCCAGCGAATATATTTGATTTGATATGATTTATCATTGTCACATGTATTAGTATACAGTGGAAAGTACTGTTTCTTTCGCGCCATACAGACAAAGCATATCGTTCATAGAGAAGGAAACAAGAGTGCAGAATGTAGTGTTGCAGTCATAGCTAGGGTGTAGAAAAAGATCAACTTAATGCAAGGTAGGTCCATTCAAAAATCTGATGACAGCAGGGAAGAAACTGTTCTTGAGTCAGTTGGCACGTGACCTCAGACTTTTGTATCTTTTTCCCAACGGAAGAAGGTGGAAGAGAGAATGTCCAGGGTACGTGGGATCCTTAATTATGTTGGCTGCTTTGCCGAGGCAGCAGGAAATGTAGACAGAGTCAATGGTTGGGAGGCTGGTTTGCGTGATGGATTAGGCTACATTCACAACATTTTGTAGTTCCTTGTGGTCTTGGGCAGAGCAGGAGCCATACCAAACTGTGATACAACCAGAAAGAATGCTTTCTATGGTGCATCTGTAAAAGTTGGTGAGAGTTGTAGCTGACATGCCATATTTCCTTCGTCTTCTGAAAAAGTAGAGGCATTTCTTAACTATAGTGTCAGCATGGGGGGACCAGGACAGGTTGTTGGTGATCTGGACACCTAAAACTTGAAGCTCTCGACCCTTTCCACTTCAGCCGGGTTGATGTAGACAGGGGCATGTTCTCCTTTATGCTTCCTGAAGTTGATGACAATCTCCTTTATCTTGTTGACATTGAGGGAGAGATTATTGTTGCCGCACCAGTTCACCAGATTTTCTATCTCATTCCTGTACTCTGTCTCATCATTGTTTGAGATCCGACCCACTACGATGGTGTCGTCAGCAAACTTGAAAATCGAGTTGAAGGGGAATTTGGCCACACAGTCATAGGTGTATAAGGAGTAGAGTACGGAGCTGAGAATACAGCCTTGTGGGGCACAAAAGTTGTGGATGATCGTGGAGGAGGTGTTATTGCCTATCCTTACTGATTGTGTCAGGATATAATCCTAACCAACTCAATCTCTCCTCATATGTCAGTCCAGCCATCCCTGGAATCAGTCTGGTAAACCTTTGCTGCACTCCCTCTATAGCAAGAACATCCTTCCTCAGATAAGGAGACAAAACTGCACACAATGGGCTAAACTTTATCAAAAAATGGCAGAATGTTGTTTCGGGCAAGAACACAGATGTGTTTCTCTCCAGAAAAACAGGTCGATTTTCTCTCCAGATATCCACCAAAAATAGTCAAGCGGGCATCTTTCATGACATCATATGGAGGGCGGGACCTAAATATGCCAGCAAAACCCAGCTGCATAGAGATCGGGCCGCCATCTTTAAAGGGTGCCTGATCATAACAAGCATATACCACCCCCCAGCCCACCATCGAGGTCTCAGGGGCTCCCCTCCTCAGCCCCGATCGGAGTCGGCCCCTTCTCCGCTCACCCTAATGATCAGTACCTCTTCCCACCTCCCCGATCATCGGCCCCTTCTCCCCTCCACACCTCCCAACCATCAATCCTGTCTCCATTCCCGCCCGATCATTGGTCTCTCCCCCCCCCGACCACCCCGTCGCAGTCCGAGCCAGCACCCCCCCCACCCCCCCCAACAGCCATTGCTGGCATCTCCAGCTCCTCCATCTGCTCCCCGCTACCAACACATCTAAATGAGTCCTCTTCTTCCCCATGAGGCTGCCTCAGGGGCCTACCACTTGACACAGGTTGGCACTGCCAGGGTGGCATTGCCAAACTCTGCCAAGGTGGTATGCCAGATGGTATTGCCGGGCCACTGCTTGGCATGTTCCTTTTTCCCAGGGGCTTCATGACCCCAGGGAGACCCCCCCAAAACAGGTTCATGTCTGTGTGAGCCTGTTGTAAACCACGCAGATGGGATATCAGGTCAATGTGGTTTCAATATATGGCAGACGGTCAATATCTGGTGAGGGGGCATGTAAATAACATTTAAATATATTCAAGTGGATGTAAAGCAGGTTCATGCCCATTATGCATGGATGGCAAATGCGGGTTCGTGATAGTCCCCAATATTTCAGGTGTGGTCTCACTGTGGTCGTGTATAATTACAGCAAGACTTCCCTGCTCCTTTACTTGAATCCTCTGACTATGAAGGCCAACATATCATTTTGCCTTCTTCACCATTTGCTGCACCTGCATGCTTACTTTCAGCAGCTGGTGTACAAGGACACCCAGGTAGTGTTGCACACTCCCTTCTCCCAATCTATAGACATTCACGCAATAATCTGCCTTCCTGTTTTTGCTACCAAAGTGGAAACTTCACATTTATCCACATTATACTGTATCTGCATTTGCCCACTCACTCAACTTCTCCAAATCAAACTGAAGTATCTCTGCTTCCTCCTCACAGCTCACCCTCCAACCCAGCTTTGTGTCATCTGCAAATTTGGAGATATTTCATTTAGTTCCTCATCAAAATCATTGATACATAATGTGAATAGCTGAGGTCCTAGTGCCGATCCCTGCGTTGCCCACTAGTTCCTGCATTCCACTTGGAAAATACCCATTTATTCCTATTCTTTATTTCCTGTCTGCCAACCAGTTTTTTATCTGACTCAATACATTACACCCAATCGCATGCACTTTAATCTTACATCCAATCTCTTATGTGGGACTTTGTCCAAAGTCTTCTGAAAGTCCAAATATACCACATCCACTGGCTCACCCTCATCAACTCTATTAGTTACACTCTCGAAGAATTCCAGTAGATTTGTCAAGCATGATTTCCCTTTTGTAAATCCATGCTTATCCTATCTAGGACATAAGAACATAAGAAATAGGAGCAGGAGTAGGCCATCTAGCCCCTCGAGCCTGCCCCGCCATTCAATAAGATCATGGCTGATCTGAAGTGGATCAGTTCCACTTACCCGCCTGATCCCTATAACCCCTAATTCCCTTACCGATCAGGAATCCATCTATCCGTAATTTAAACATAATCAACGAGGTAGCCTCCACCACTTCAGTGGGCAGAGAATTCCAGAGATTCACCACTCTCAGAGAGAAGAAGTTCCTCCTCAACTCTGTCCTAAACTGACCCCCCTTTATTTTGAGGCTGTGCCCTCTAGTTCTAGCTTCCTTTCTAAGTGGAAAAATTCTCTCCACCTCTACCCTATCCAGCCCCTTCATTATCTTATAGATCTCTATAAGATCCCCCCTCAGCCTTCTAAATTCCAACGAGTACAAACCCAATCTGTTCAGTCTCTCCTCATAATCAACACCCCTCATCTCTGGTATCAACCTGGTGAACCTTCTCTGCACTCCCTCCAAGGCCAATATATCCTTCCGCAAATAAGGGGACCAATACTGCACACAGTATTCCAGCTGCGGCCTCACCAATGCCCTGTACAGATGCAGCAAGACATCTCTGCTTTTATATATTCTATCCCCCTTGCGATATAGGCCAACATCCCATTTGCCTTCTTGATCACCCGTTGCACCTGCAGACTGGGTTTTTGTGTCTCATGCACAAGGACCCCCAGGTCCCTTTGCACAGTAGCATGTTGTAATTTATTTCCATTTAGATAATAATCTATCTGATCCTGTTTTCCAAGTGATGTACTATTAAATCTTTTATAATGGACTCTAACATTTTCCCCACTACCGACGTCAAGCTGACTGGTCTATAATTCCCTGATGTGGAGATGCCAGCCTTGGACTTGGGTAAGCACAGCAAGAAGTCTCACAACACTAGGTTAAAGTCACTCACTTGCTGAAGGAGCAGTGCTCCGAAAGCTCGTGATACCAAATAAACTTGTTGGACTTTAACCTGGTGTTGTGAGACTTCTTACTATCAGTTCAGGCATCCAATGGCGACCTAGTTGGAATCTCCCACCGTCCGTGCACAGATGTGTGCGGCAGGTCACAGATACCCTGTGCCGGGACAGGGCAGTACATAAATTTCAATGTGGGCCGTGCACAGCAGGAGGCCCAGGCTCTAGGCTGCGCTTCCATTGCTGGAATTCCCAATGTCCAGGGAGCAGTGAATGGGACGCACATTGCCTTGCGGGACCCACGTGAAGGACCGCAGTGATTTGTGAACAGGAAGGGGTTCCATTCCATGAACGTCCAAATTATCTGCGACCATCAAATGAGGATCATGCAGGTCGATGCACGCCATCCAGGGAGTGTCCATGACCGCTTTGTGCTCAGCCAGTCGGACATCCCTGGGCTCTTTGAAGACCAGCCCAGGGTCCCGGGATGGCTAATGGGTGACAAGCGTTACCCGTTAAGGTCATGCGGAGGCCCGAGACCGACGCGGAGACCCGCTACAACAGGGCCCATGCAGCCACCCGGTCCGGTCCGCTGTTGAGCTGCTGAAGATGCGATTCCACTGCTTGGACCGCTCTGGGGGGACCCTCCAGTATGACCCTATGCGTGCTTCACGCATCATCATCATTTGCTGCACTCTGCATGACATCGCCCAGCAGGGGGGAGACCAGCTGGAGCAGGAGGAGAAGGAGGAGGAGGAGGAGGAGGAGGAGAAGGAGGAGGAGGAGGAGGAATGACGAAGGAGTGAAGTGGACATCCTGCCATATGAAGAGCCGGAGGAAAGAGGGAGGGCGTCGATGGCAGATGTCTGGCGGGGAGGGCAGCGAGGGGCGTTTTGATTGCAGCCCGCTTCGCCTAGCTGGTGCTGTGCAGTGATGGGGCTGCAACCACCACACATCCACCACACTCCAGGAGCAAGTGCAGCCGCTATTCCCCCTCCAAACTGACCTGTGCCATCAAACCACCACATCACCCTTCCCCAGCTTCTGTCATCCCACCACCCTATCCCCCAGAAACATCCGAACCTGTTAATGTGCCTGGGATGGCAATGGTTGCAAGTCTTGGTTGAAGGCTGGAGGATGATGATGACTCGTTGTTGTGCAACTGGGATCCAGCCCCTTGTGCAACTCAAGTCTGACTCCTACCTGTACTCCGAATGCACGCTGCCACCCTGGCCCACATAGCTGTAAGGGTTGGGGACACATGTTTTTGGCCAATGGGAGTGGGGGGAGGTGGTGCTGCTGTGTCTGCAGAATGCCAGCGAGAGTCGCAGCCATGGCCAGCAATGTCTCCCACATACCCCCGACACCCATGGCCATCGAACACTGTGCCTCCTGGAAACACACTCGCCCGTGGCCCATTGTGTCTCCAGGATGGCCTGGACCCTGTCACCCATGAGGACAGACCCCTGAGCCAGACTGTCTACTGCAGTCACCACCCTTGCAGTGTTGGCCTGGGTCTCACGCTGTGTTGGCACCACCTCCTGCAACAGCACTCTGTTGGACTCCCCTAAACAGCCTTGCAATCGCAGCATGGTCACTGACAGCCCTTCCACAACTCCCCAGGTTTCCTGATGCATCTCCACCAGCCTTGGGAGGAACACACCCAGAGGCCCTGCAGCTGGCTTGGGGACAGCTGAATCCTGGCCTCCGGCAGACCTCCGTGTGCCTGAGCCCTCAGATATGCCCACCTCCACCCGATGTGCATCAGTGTCTGTGATGTGCTCACCAGTTTGTGATCCAGAAGCCTCAACACTAAAGGCACCCAACGTGGTGATAATCTCTGTGTTGGTGGGTTGTGTGGTACATGCTGGTGCTGCTTCAGTGGTGCGGCCCTCAGAGGATACCCCACGCCTCTCCTCCTCGGCATCTAGCGGGTGCTCCTGGCCGGCCTCTGTAAATCTGGGTGCAGGTTTGCGCGCAGATATCTTTGTGGCGTGACTGTGTGTCCATTCCTGCTTTTTATACACAGCTCTGGCTTATTGGGGAGTGTGGGTGCAGTGAGTGTGGCTGGTCATGGGCCCTTGGGCGACAAATACTTGTGAGAAATTTTTAAGGCTGCATTCAGTTGAGTGTCATTCATCCCTCAGGGTGCTGATTGGCTGCCATTCAATCAGCTGCTGTGTCCAGGGGGGGTTGCAATACTCAAGGCTCCAATTCAAGACAGTGAATGCTCGCAAGCTGGGGTTGTGCATGTCAGCACAACGCAAGTTCTCTGCAGGGCAGCAGTGAAGTCAGTATGTTCAAGGGATGGAGGGATTGGGTACCCGCATTATCCGAATCCATGGGGGCATGGGGTGAGCAAGCAGCCATGTCTGTGTGGGGAGAGGGGGCGGGAGGGGGGCGGGGGCTGCGATGTCTGTGTGGGGAGGGGAGCCTGCAATCTCTGTATGGGGGAGGGGGGGGCAGTGCTGTCTGTCTAGGGGAGGGGGGCCAGTGATGTTTGTATGGGGGAGGGGGGCCAGCGCGGTCTGTCTGGGGTAGGGGGGGTCAGTGATGTCTGTATGGGGGAGGGGGGGCAGTGCTGTCTGTCTAGGGGAGGGGGGCCAGTGATGTCTGTCTGGGGTAGGGGGGGTCAGTGATGTCTGTATGGGGGAAGGGGTCCAGTGATGTCTGTGGGGGGGTTGTGGGGGCCAGCAATGAGGCCATCGATCTGTGTGAGGGGATTATGGGGGCCAGCGATGTGTGTGGGAGGGGGGGGTTGTGGGGGCCAGCGATAAGGCCAGCGATGTGTGTGGGGGGGATGTGGGGGCCAGCGATATCTGTGGGGGCTGGATGGCAATGATCTGGACGCTGGGAGGTCTTTTCAGCGATCTCCCAGCGATGCGTGCATGCCCGGGTTCCCGCTCATCCCATCGATTTCAGGCTCTTTGGTGCAAATAGGCCCCGCCCCCTGAGCTTTTAATGATATTCACGATTGTGACCTCTGCATTGCACAGAGTGCGGAGATTCAGGTCTGAGGTTGCACTGAAAAAACAATTGTGATCTAGAGCAGTTTTCCCGCCAATTCGGCACTGGTGGGAGAACCGGGGGGCGATGTTTCTGTGGAGCAGAGGGTTTGTTAGGGAGGTAGCTGCTGAAAATTGCAGTTAAACTGCCACATACTCTTCTGATTTATGCAATGGAAATCTGTGGTTCTCTGTGCATTGCACAGAGTGCGGAGATTCAGGTCTGAGGTTGCACTGAAAAAACAATTGTGATCTAGAGCAGTTTTCCCGCCAATTCGGCACTGGTGGGAGAACCGGGGGGCGATGTTTCTGTGGAGCAGAGGGTTTGTTAGGGAGGTAGCTGCTGAAAATTGCAGTTAAACTGCCACATACTCTTCTGATTTATGCAATGGAAATCTTCCCTAATATTACAACAAATGAGGACAATAAACCCTAAAATTAATGTTACCCATTATCACAGTTATCCTCAGAGATTTCGTACTCTGCATAAACGTGTGATGTCCTGTCGAAATCATCTTTCCAGTTGAGCATCCAGGAGTTTTAGCTCACATAATTTTATTGGCAAGAGCAATCGTCCCTTCACTCTTCAATCAGAAGGTGGCTTTTACAATCCAACTGGGAACCAATAACCTTTTGTTTAAAGTAGACAACGTTTGAAATCACAGTTACCGACTAAAAGAATAAAGATACCAAATCCCATAGTTTTAAATCAATAAAATAAACTTTACTATACAAAGTCAGCAAAGTAAAACAATCTACAATGTCTATCTTATATTCTAACGTTCAGAATTAACATGAGGTAAATATGAGTCAGCAGGCAAACTATGATCGAACATAACATACTGCACATTAAATGGCAGTTGCAACCAAGACAGATCTGCCAGATTTCCCAGCAACCCACCCAGACATCAGTAACCACTCTGAGTCACAATATCTCGGGAAAATTCTGTCTCACTCAGGAGGGATTTCAAATCTTCACTTTCAAAGATATAGAGCGGGATCTTCCAGCCGCGCTCGCCCCAAGGCTGGAAAAGCCTGCTCGAGGTCAATGGACCTTCTACGATTCCCGTGGCGGGCGGGACAAGAAATCCCTCAAAATCTGCTCTGCCTCAATGAGTGCTCACCTCGAGATGGTTCAATCGCTTCTCCTGAGACTGTGCTCCACTGGATTCACAAAGCTGCACTCCTGTCCCGAATCACCAGCATGCTTACAACTCTTTTTCAAACTGCTAGCTTTACTAAGCTGCTTATGTCCCCAGGTTACTCCAAACTCCCATTTCCTGGCTGCACCAAGTTCAAATAGCTCTTAGGGCTTTTTCTGAATCCTAACACTCTCCAGCAAAGAACCAGCAACCATCCACCACCCTTTCAGCTCTCCAGGACTTCTTTGAGCCCTAATGACCTGGAGCCTGCTAACATCTCCCAGGGCTTCTCTGTAAGCTGCAAACCAAAGCAGGTACACACTGCAACCAGCCCTCTCCTGTAGCAAACACACAGATGAATTGAAACAAGAGGACATTCTTAAGCTCCACTCATCCCCATCACGACATAGCCTTTTGGGGTTCACTGAATGCTTTTCAATTAATTTAGCTCTACTTCCCAAAATAAACTATCTCTCTGGACTACAGTTGTTTGCAATTAGTGCAGACAACAAGACCGGGACTTTTCGGCCATTCACACCAGTGGGATCTTCTGGTTCCGTCGTCGCCGTACCCCTGCTGCAGGTTTCCTGATGGTGAGGGCTGCAGTCAATGTGAAATGCCATTGACAACGGTGGGACCAGAAGATCCAGCGACCAATGGCGGGTTCCTTCGCTGCTGCAAAACACAGAGGGGTTGTGTGGAAAATCCCACCCAAAGTCTCCCGTTTAAAGTTTTTAAGGTTTGTTTTACAGCTAAGTAAGCCCACCTACTGTTCAATAATATTAACTTTCTAGCCGTTAATCTCTTCAGTCAACAGGGCCCCAGCCATTTAAATTTAATAGACTCCAAGCTGCTTCGGCTGCATTTATCCCATTTTCTACAGTTAAACTTCAGTCTTTCCAGAACTAACAATCACCTCTAAAATATTAACACGTACCATGAACTAGATATCAGACACATGGCACATCCTCACTTCTTCCCCGCCCCTCCAGCTCCCTCATGCTCGATGAATCAACTGGCACCACACCTTCACTACGGATATCTAATTTACCCCAAATAATAATTTCTAAATTTGTGTTTGGGAGTGAAAAAGCAAATGAGGCAGTGGCCAAGATAAAGGAATTTGTGGCAGAGAACCACAGGTCAAGATTTTATTGCAGGAAATATTCAACAGGACAAATTTAGTGCCTTTAATACAAGCTTAAAATGGTAATGCCCTCAGATGCGAAGCCTTCCCTTTGACCCAATGCTATTTCCCACCAAGCCTCAAGTTTTTGGCTGGGGGGTGCTGGATAGCTCGGGGTGGGAAATAAAAAGATTCACCCTCTTACCATCCTCGATCTCAGGTGGGAAGGTAGGTGGGGTGATGGTGGTGTTGTTGGGGGGTGGGGGGTGGGGGGAGGGCATCTGGGTGCTACAGTGTAAGTTCAGACTGAAGTCCTGCAAGTTCAGTCAGTTCTTATGCGGGCTCATCTTGCTTGTCAGGAAGGCTCAGACTGCTGCCTTCATGGCTGCAGTTAGTGTTTAAAGGCAGCAATGTATGTGCCAACACGTTACCAGGATAGTTGAGGAACTGCCCCGGGTTGCGGTAGTGTTTTTACGCAGCACACACCTCATGATCTCTCTCAAGATGACAGCAGCTGTCACTCCACCAGTGTCCTTGCTGCTGCCTCTCAGGCACCCAACTTGGACTAGGTGATGCAGTCCAAAACGAGGCCTTCTAAGGCCAAACCTTTAAGTCCATTTGAGCTTTCCCCCACTAAAATGCCAGATGGCCCTCTAGAAATCCACTCAGATACAACACTGTGGATAACATATCCTTCCCTCGTTTCCACTTCCTACCTCGAGACCTCCACTGCAGCGCTCAATAACTGTACAGCCTGTGCTTTCTCCTGTTGTTCTATTCTTGAATGTTTCCTAGGTGAGAGACACTTCTTGCATGACTGCCAGTGTCTGCTCCAGCGACATTGCATCTTTCCTAGAAAGGCTAGTTTTTGTCAGTGCAGGCTAGCTTTAAGTAGTGCTGGTCATTCACAATATTGGTCTTCTGCTGATATGTTCAGCCAACCAACCAATGAAAAGGCGTCACAGAGTTGCCGTGCTACCTGTATCACAGTCAGCGGGTGTGGGGTAATCCCACATCCCAGCCCCGTGCCCATTTTCTGGGATATCAAATTTAGCCCCCAGTGTCTGAACAACACAAAGGCAAAAAGATTACCTTACAAAGCAGCATTCCATTTACAGGCAAACCGAAGGCAGGGAGCCAATTTGGCTCCAGATGAAATTTTTCTTTTGGCTTCAAATTCCAAAATGAAGATTACTGAGTTGGCTGCAAACCAATAAAATACGAGCCATGGAGTTGAGCCTCTCTTCATTGTGGAGTTGATGCCAGACAATGGATACTTCTTCTCCTGAGTGCAAATCAAACCAAGTGCTTATATATTATACAAGGAACCTCAGCTGTCTTATTTTCTGAAACGAATTGCTTTCCAAACGGAAAGTTTCTTTTGAAACCATGCAGAGTGGACATTAGCATAGGGAGCCAGTGTTCAGGAACACGAACTCTCAAACTTGTACCATTCAGTGTCAGCATCAAGTGACCCCCGACCAGGTGATATTCTCTGATCTATTCAAATTTTAAACTTCAGCACACCAAACTTGTATGTGATTTTTCTGAGGGTAACTGACGATGTGATGTCAATTCCTGGCAAATTTTGGTCAGCTTTGTTACCCTTGTTCCAATAGGCCAAAAGCCTGCAGCTGTTCTGATGGTCCATAGAAACATAGAAACCCTACAGTGCAGAAGGAGGCCATTCAGCCCATCAAGTCTGCATCGACCACAATCCCACCCAGCCCCTATCCGCCTAGCCGTACCTACATACCCTGCCAGTCCCCCCCAGTCCCCCCTGACACTCAGGGACAATTCAACATAGCCAATCAACCTAACCTGCACATCTTTAGACTGTGGGAGGAAACCGGAGCACCCAGAGGAAACCCACGCAGATACGGGGAAAATGTGCAGACTCCAGTTCTGTAACTTCAGCACAATTCTATCAGACAAGCATAAGTTGGCTGAGAAAGCTGGATACACTGGATCCAGGTCTTCTGCAGGTGTGGCTTCTGCTAGTCCATAAATATCGATTGATGTGGAAGAGGATATGGATCAATGATATCTTCCCAAGTTGGGAAGTCCCTCAATCTGGACCTGGAACAGTGTTGGCAGGTATGAGGCCTACCTGGTGGTCCAAATTTTCAATTTTCCTTTGTCAAGAAATTGGAAAACAAGAGACTCTTGATGAGTGCAAGATGTATAAAATATTGTTTTGTAGGGGTAAGTTGTAAACATTTGTTATCGGGTAGTTGAGAGCTTTTTATCTTCACAGATTACTTTGGGACCTTTTTTCTGACTTTGCGCTGCCATTTAGATGAATAATTGGAACATTATACGCACTGCCTGTCTGAATATCTGATATGAGTTTCCCACAGGTGAGGTTTTCCAATTGCACAGCAAAGACAGAAAATGATCACTGTTAATATTTCCATCCATATCCTGTATCTCAAGCTGAGACTAACAGATCCTGAAGTTCTGACTTCGGATTTGGCCATTTGTCAGGCATTAGGTTGAACAGGTGATGGGGCTTTTCCAACAGTCAGTGGGGAATGCTCCCTAGCTCTGTCCCGCAATGCCCTCAGGATGTTGGAAATGGGGCTGGTGCACCATCAGGGGAGGAAGTCGTGCTGCTGAGGGTTTCTGACTATCTGGTTGGTCCAGCATCTCCCTGGGCTCCGTTGTGGCACCGGGAGCAGTGACCGCTACTGAGACTGTATCCAAACCTGGACATCAAGTTACAAGGAGTCAAATGGAAGGTGAATTTATTAAAATTCATTTACGGGATGTGGACATTGTTGACTAGGCCAGCATTTATTGCCCATCCCTAATTGCCCATGAGATGGTGATGATGAACTGCCTCCTTGAACAGCTGCAGTCCCTGAGGCATAGGTACACCCACCGTGCTGTTAGGGAGGGAATTCCAGGATTTTGACCAAGTGACAGTGAACCATGGCAATATATTTCCAAGTCAGGATGGTGAGTGACTTGGAGATGCTGCCAAAGGAACCTCGGTGAGTTCCTGCAGTGATTCTTGTAGCAGATACACACGGCTGCTGCTGCTCGTTGGTGGCGGAGGAAGTGAATGTTTGCAGAAGGGGTAGCAATCAAGCGGGCTGCTTTGTCCTAGATGATGTTGAGTTTCTTGGGTGTTGTTGGAGCTGTACTTATTCAGGCATGTGGAGAATATTCCATAACGCTCCTGACTTGTGCCTTGTAGATGTGGACAGGCTTTGGGGCGGTCAGGAGGTGATTTACCCACTGCAGGATTCCTAGCTGTTTTGAGTACTGGGAGATTCTCAGTGGGGCCAGGCCTGGAGATACTGAGGGAGGGGGAGGTGAGGAAGGCAGTGTGGTACAAAAGCTGGGGAGGAAGGGATACCCAAAGGGGAAGCCTTTGCAAGAGGGTCCAATTGCAAAAGGGGGTCAGTGAAGTAGGCATCCCCATTTCCTGCCCGAAGCCCAAGCAGGCTACCTTGCCAGGTTTCTGCACCTGTCTCTGACCTCCTCACCCTGGGGGAAAAATTGCGCCTGGCATGGAAAGTGGCCTTTAAATTGCCCTTAATTAGCCACTCAAGGCTGTAATTGAGAGAGGGTGGGTGGGCCACCCGAGCCTTACTCGTCCCATTCTAAAATGGTGGTGAGGCCTGAGGCAAGCAGAATTTTATGGACCTCCCTATCTGCCAACCTGCCCATGTGTGGTGATGGGGGTGGGAGGAACAAGAAGGGGATGGGGGAGACCAGGTGATGGGGCATAAAATATTGTCCCTAAATCCCTGAGCTTCAAACAACACACTGGATGATAAGATATTATAAACCCAAATCATATGGAGCCACCCTGGCTTTGTGTGCTAGATTGGCAGAGCTCTGGAGGGGAACTGATCCATTGGCCAATTTTTTGATGGCACTGGTCTGTGAGTTATAGTGTATAGTGTCATTTGAATTTGCACTCCTCTGGGTAGATTGTAGGAAGCCTCGCACACAACGACGTACCTTGTGTGCCTTGAGCCTGGAATGGAAAACCTATTCTTCAACTCATTGCTTCAAACATTTCATCAACAAATCAACTCCAGATCTTGGACATGTGTCGAATTCACTTGTGGCCATCTGTTGGTCGATGTGTAATTAGTAATGTGACTATAAAGCATCAATCAAATTCTCATACACAACCGATATTGCGAAAGACAGTTCTGCAAAAGATAAACAATAAAGGGCTGTTTGAGCCGGAAAAGCAGGTGTGCAACTGGCGCAGAGAGACCAATCAATTGGAAGGGCAGGCCCAATGCCAATTTTTTCAGGATCTGTAATTCCACACTCTTCTGCATTTAGTGAACTGAACTTTCTGCACCCATTATGTGCACTAGCCTCGTTGAAGCTCCAGATTTTTGCAACAACTAAGCAAAGGTTGTGCTGTTTTTTACCCTCTTTGGGCACCCATTCAGAATAAGAGCAAGTTAAGTCCTGAGGGTGAAGAAGCTCTTAATTCATCTATGTATAAGTATGGGGGTTGGTTTTGCTTTCTTTAGTTTTAGTATTTCTGAGATTTTTGTTAATTTTTATCTGTGAGGAAAACACTTCGGGGACAGTTTTTATTCCTTTCTCTGCCCTAGCAAAACAAGAGGGGAAACTCTCCATTGGTTGGAGTCATACCTAGCACAAAAACAGATAGCTGTTGTTGTCAGTTACCTCAGTTCCAGGATATTACTGCAACAGTTCCTCAGGGCTGTGTCCTAGACCCAACCATCTTCAGCTACTTCATCAACAACCTTCCTTCCATCATAAAGTTGGAAGTCAGAATGTTCGCTGATGACTGCACAATGTTCAGCACCCATTCGTGACTCCTCAAATTTCATGTCCAAATGCAGCAAGACCTGGACAATATCCAGGTTTGGGTTGGCAAGTGGCAAGTAACATTCACACCACACAAGTGCCAGGCAATGACCCTCTCCAATAAGAGAGAATCTAACCGTCGTCCCCTGATATTCATTGGCATTGGCATCACTGAATCCCCCACTATCAACATCCTGGCAGTTACCATTGACCAGAAACTGAACTGGACTATCCATATAAATACTGTGGCTACAAGAACAGGTAGATTCCAGGAATTCTATAGTGAGAACCTCACCTCCTGATTCCCTAAAGCTTGTCAACTATCTACAAGACACAAGTCAGGAGTGTGATGGAATATCCCCCACTTGCCTGGATGAGTGCAGCTCCAATGGGTGCCCAAACGCTCAAGAAACGTAACACCACCTAGGACAAATCAACCTGCTTGATTGGCACCCCATCGACAAATATCCACTCCCTCCATCACTGACATACAGTGGCAGCAGTATGTGCCATTTACAAGGTGCACCGCAGTAACCCACCAAGGCCCCTTAGGCAGCACCTTCCAAACCCACGACCACTATATCTAGAAGGACAATGTTAGCAGATACCGGGAACACTGCTACCTGGAACCTTTGCTCCAAGTCACTCACCATTCTGATTTGGAAATATTTTGCTAGTCCTTCATTGTCATTGGGTCAAAATCCTGGAACTCCTGCACAAATAGCACTATGGGTGTACCTACATGGACTGCAATGGTTCAAGAATGCAACTCACCATCACCTCCTCAAGGGCAATTTGGGATGGCAATAAATGCTAGCCTAGCTAGTGATGTCCACATTCCATGAATAACTTTTTAAAAAGTTACGGATGTTAAAGGTCAGACACAGTATTTAATGATTAAGACAGGAGAAAATGAAAGAAGGTTTGCCAAAAAGATCAGGCCTTGATTTATCTACTTTATCTTAAGCTCAGCTTGCTCAGAACCAGAGCATTTCAATCTGCAAAGCTAACATCTGCAACCTTTGCTTCTTCAGTTCTCTGCCTGAAGGCTGCTCTGACTCACAGTGCCATGATTTCTGCTTCAGGTAGGACAAGGAAGCAGGTGCTGAATCCATCCTAGCCAGAATGGGGAATCACATCCCAGTGCTGTTGGCACTAATCTGATCCACAATGGCCATCCAGCCAACTGAGTCAACCGGACCCCCTCAAGATGCCAAGTTGTTGTGGCAACATGTACTTTTTACATGCATGTTGTAATCTTGACCTATGAATAATGATGGCAGAGGCTGCATCATTTTTCCATCACATGACTGACCAGGAATGCCTCATGCTCTTGCCACCTTTCAGTGGCTTATGTTGGAAAGATTTACAAGGTCAAATTTAACCTTCCTGGCCATCAAATCCTGGAGCGGGACTTGAACACAGTACTTCCAGCTCAGAGGTACAGATGTTACCCACTGCACCAAAAGGCCGCCATCATCCGCAACTAACTTGCTATATGTGATTGACACTGACAGTTGTTGGTAAGGTCATTTCTGCCCTTAACTATTATACTTGTGTTGCAAGGTAATGGTTTAACCCCATATTTATCAAACTAGTGAATGATACTTTGATGAGCATGGCCAGGGCTTTCATCTCAGTTCCCCATTGAACAGCAGGGCATGACAGACCAGTCACTGCACTGTCACACTTTCCAAAGCACCAAGGGCCATTGATGGCTGTCACATAACCAACTCAAGCCCCTTCTGGGCTAATAAGTCACCATGTTTGTGTTACAATGGTTCAATGTGGGTGATGTGAAAGCAGCGCAGCTTTGAATTGTCTTTCATAACTCTGTGTTTCACATGGCATGCAAAGGTGTAAGAACTGAACAATAAATTTATATAAAGCTTTGGCATGGGAAGCAGTAAACATAGATCAGGCTGATCAGGCAATACTTATGAGGCATGGAATTGTTGGCCATTTACTGGGAAAATTGTACAGTTGGGAAGTTTTGGCTTGCCAAAGCTTTAAAGTGTGTCCTTTACCAGTTTGCAAATATGTCATAGACAAAGATCAGCCTGACCAGTACCACCTGCCCAGCCAAAATATCTATTCACCTCTGAGGATAACTGGTATGTCAAATAGGATAATCCTATGCCTCTCTCAAACTATCCCTCTGTCAGTGATCAAACAAGAGTTCAGGGGCAGCATCAATTTCTATTTGCCCACTGATGCTACTTTGTTGTTCATTCTTTTGCCCATTATTTCTTTCTTCACCATGCAACTGGTGCAACTGCAAACCATGCAACTGCAGACCAGCCTCCCATCCATTGACTCTGTCTACACTTCCCGCTGCCTCGGCAAAGCAGCCAGCATAATTAAGGACCCCATGCACCTTGGACATTCTCTCTTCCACCTTCTTCCTTCAGGAAAAAGATACAAAAGCCTGAGGTCACGTACCAACCAATTCAAGAACAGCTTCTTCCCTGCTACTGTCAGACTTTTGAATGGACTTACCTTGCATTAAGTTGGTCCTTCTCTACACCCTAGCTATGACTGTAACACTACATTCTGCACTCTCTCGTTTCCTTCTCTATGAACGGTATGCTTTGTCAGTATAGCGCGCAAGAAACAATACTTTTCACTGTATGTTAATAAATGTGACAATAATAAATCAAATGAAAACAAAACTGTGAGCAAAATTGATACATTTGGAACGGTCTTTTCTGACTTCAGTGGAAATGAATATCTGCCAGGTTCTCTAACAGATAGGCAATTTGCTTCACCAGTTTGCTAGCTGAGCGGTGAAGGTTCTGATTACCTCTATAGCCTCTGAAATTCCTGGGGGTCATGCTTCTCTAGCACAAGCATGGCAAAACAGAGTCCAAGTTGGTTAATGCGCAAAAATGCAAGCCTTTGCATGGCCAAGTGAGCAAATCAAACAGGTATTCAGTGGCCCTCCACCCTGAGCAGTTGGGTGGAACTGCTTCACTGATACGTTGGACTTTAACCTGGTGTTGTTAAAACTCTTACATTACAGCAGGCCAAAGATGGCCATCTGTCTCTTGTTCTTCCCTGCATGGAAGGGTGGCAAAGGCCCAATCATGAACTCTAGTTCCTGAATCCATTGTTCCAGTGAAGCCTCTTTGGATGAACAGTTCATGAATCAATTATCTTTCACTAATAAACATTTGGGACCATTGTAAGATCATCAGGGAAGAACACACAAGCTCTCAGCTCAACTTTGAATTCTCACAAAGGCAGAATGGGTCGAATTTCCCCTTGGCATAGGGGAGTGGCTAGAAGATCTGTCCACAAGCTCCCCCTGCCCCCCCGCCTCACCACCCATGTATTGCCTGGAGAACTTCTAAAGCATAATTAAAGTGCTGCTTAGCTCTTGATAAGAAACATGAATAAGACTACAATCCATTTTAACATAGAAAACAGAGACCTGAATTTAATATCAACAGTCAAGTCTGAGTAAACGTAACTGCTGACCTCCATTTAACTCCTGAGAGTTTTTAAGCACACATACACTTTGAATACATGCTACATGCACCTCATTTGGATATTTTATTCAAATGCTTTGAGGCACCAAAGGGAGTCACCAGTAAATAGAGTGCTTTATTTTCTAGTATCCAGGAAACTTGCTGATCCTATTGGCAGTGCAAGCAGCTTGGTATATAATCTTCTGAGACCAGAAAAAGGATGCCTGTACTTGTCCATGGAACAAATGAGTTTGTGGTGACAGTGAAGCCCGCCTTGCTGATTTCTGTCGGGCAACTCCTCCCCTTCACTTAGATAGGAAATTAAGCAAAAAATTGTGGATGCTGGAATCTGAAACAAAAAGAGAAAATGCTGGAAAAATTCAGCAGGTCTGACAGCATCTGAAGGGAGAGAAAACAGAGTTAACGTTTCGAGTTTGTTTGACCCTTCATCAGAACTGGAAGAGAGGGAAAATGTATTGGATATTATACTGTAGCTGGGAGAGATTGCAACAAAAATTTAGCAAACTTAAGAACAAGAGACAGATGGCCATCCTTGGCCTGCTACAATGTACCAGTGAAGCCTGACACAAGCTGGAGGAGCAGCACCCATCTTCCGATTAGGCACATTGCGTAACTCAAGCCTCAACATTGAATTCAACAACGTTAGACTGTGATCTTTCTTCTCCAACTTAACCCTTCTTTTTGCTATCCTATGCATTTTCTGTCTCAATGCAAAAGCCCTACCTTCATGATCCTGCGTTAGGAGATCAGATTAAAAAAGGTGACTCCTTTGGTGCAGAATATCACCAGAGGAAAGCATTGCATTGAGGCTGCTGGCAGAGAGAATTAATGAACTCTCCTGGGCCGATTGTCCAAGGAGGAAGCATTTTCTTGATAGCGGAGAAATACCAAGGCAAGTGCTGCCTTTCCTGCTTACATACAGGGCGGGACTTTCTAGCTGTGCTTGCCCCAAGACCAGAAAATCCCGCCCGAGGTCAACAGTCCTCTACATGGTCCTGTGCCGCCCGCTACGATTCCTGTGGCAGGCAGGATAGGAAAATTCCACCCATTTTCTCTTCTTCCCTAGAAGTTTCTGGCCCAGTGAATATGTTTCCCTTTTGTATCGATAGAGAAAACTGACCTTTTTGTACAACACTGTGGCATAGAATATAGCAAGAAGGGCATAGTTATCATGTGACACAGTGATATCTTGCATGTAACAGTTCCACATTCTACTCATGTACGCCACTGTCAACAGGAACACCAAACTAGCTCCTTTGAAAAGTTCTGGTCCTGGGAGGGAGTTGATCTGAGTTCAAGGATGCTGTTTGCCACGTTCAGGGAATTTCTATTGTTTTCTGTTAAGCAACACTCAAAAAGCTTGACACCATCCAGGATAAAGCAGTCCACTTGATCGGTACCCCATCCTCAACCAACGCAATGCACCATCTACTTAATGTACTGTAGTAACTCACCAAGCCTCCTTCAACAGCACCTTCCAAACCAGTGACTGCTACCACCTACAAGGACTAGGACAGAAGCTGCATGGGAACACCACCACCTGCAAGTTCTGCTCCAAGGCACACACCATCCTGACTTGGAAATATATCTACATTCCTTCACTGTCACTAGGTAAAATTCCTGGAATGTCTTCCCTAACAGCACTATGGGTGTACCTACAGCAGACAAACTGCAGCGGTTCAAGAAGGCAGCTCAACACCACAATAATTGCTGATCTTCTCAGTGACATTCACATCCTATGAAAATATTTTTAAAAGCATCGCTTCCACACTCTGCAAAATGTAACTAATGAGTTTGAGGAAGGAGCACTGGATGAATCACAATTCACAAATCCAGAGCTGTCAGGAGAGGATGAACAAGATCTGGTTGGGCTGTGAGCCATCTACATGTCACATTTAGCCTGTAATAAGCCAATAGTGATCAGCTGTAAATGAAGCCACAGGGTCCAGATAGAGTTCAAAAACTGCAGTGAACAATGAATATAAAACACACCAGATGAAAGAAAGTGATGGAGTAGAGTGGAAAGAGAATAAGAAAATAAAAGATTTGCATTTTTACACCTAGACTGAGGCTGGCATTATTCCATCTCATTTCTTTCTATATATGTGACCAGTCACATGAATCTAATTTAGCAAATTAAATTGGATACTCTGCATTTTGTATTCATGTGTGCTTGTAACTTGGTAAGTGTACAAATCAGAAAAAGGAAACAGTTTTGCCGCAATCTATCAATATCGTAACCTATCTACACTCCATCTGTTCCTTTGCTGTGTTATACATTGGATAGCACAACAACAGGGTACAGCCGGAGGCAACCATAACAAAGATAGACATCTCACAAACTGGGTCCTGGAACTGACAAGTACTCAAGGAGGGCGGTTCAGACGTCTTGCTGCAGGCCTATTTTTAAAGGGGCACCACTTTAGTGGTGCACTTCACTGCATTACAGGCGTGCAATTAAAATGCCACAGTCCCTTCTCCCCTTCTAAAATAAAACAGTTACTGAAACATTTTTCATGAGGATAGCCTGAAGTGTTTTAATTTTTGTAATCCATATTATATATCTACGCCACAGATTTATAAATACCAACATTAATTCATTTTAAGTGGCTATTCAAGAGCATTTTGGGGAGGTGGTGACATAGTGTTCATTTCACTGGATTAGTAATCCAGATGCCCAAGGTAATTCTTTGGAGACAACGAGTTCAAATCCCATCACAGCAACTGGTGGAATTTAAATTCAATTAATTTGCGTGGCACGGTGGCACAGTGCTTATCACTGATTCCTCACAGCTCCAGGGACCAGGGTTCGATTCCCAGCTTGGGTCCCTGTCTGTGTGGAGTTTGCACGTTCTCCCTGTGCCTGTGTGGGTTTCCTCCGGGTGCTCCGGTTTCCTCCCAGAGTCCAAAGATACGCGGGTTAGGTGCATTGGCCATGCTAAATTGCCACTTAGAGTCACTGGGTGCGTAGGTTAGCGGGATTAGCAGGGTAAATATGTGGGGTTACGGGGATAGGGCCTGGGTGGGATTGTTGCTGGTGCAGACTCGCTGATGGCCTCCTTCTCCACTGTAGAGATTCTATGATAATAAATCTGGAACTGAAAAGCTAGGCTAAGTAATAGTGACCACAAGACCATTGCCAATTGCCATAAAATCCTATCTGGTTCACTAATGCCCTTTAGGGAAGGAAATCTGCTGTCCTTACCTATCTGGCCTACGTGTGACTCCAGATGCACAGCAAGGTGAGTGGTACTTAAATGTCCTCTGGAATGGCCTAGCAAGCCATTCAGTTGTGTCAAACCGCTACAAAGTCTAAAAGGAATAAAACCGGCCGAGGCACACCCAGTTCTGTCGACCCTTCAAAGTCCTCCTTACTAACATCTCGGGGTTTGTGTCCAAGTTGGGAGAGCTATCTCACAGATCAGTCAAGACTAGTCAAGCGACAGCATGACATCGTCGTACTCATACCTTACACAGAATGTCCCAGAAACCACCATCACAATCCCTGCCGGTGTGACAGGACAGACCCATCAGAGGGGACGTCACAGTGCTATACAAACATACATACAAACTAAGAGCAGAAGTAGACCATTCAGCCCTTCAAGCCTGAACCATAGAATCCTTGCAGTGCAGAAGGAGGCAATTTAGCTCATCGAGTCTGCACTGACCACCATCCCACCCAGGCCCTATCCCTGTAACCCCACGTATTTACCCTGATGGTCCCCCTGACACTAAGGAGCAATTTAGCATGACTAATCCACCTAACCCACACATCTTTGGACTGTGGGATGAAACTGGAGCACGCGGAGGAAACCCACACAGACATGGGGAGAACGTGCAAACTCCACACAGACAGTGACCCAAGCTGGGAATCGAACCCGGGTCCCTGCTGCTGTGAGGCAGCAGTGCTAACCACTGTGCCATCGTGCCGTCCTAATGGCTAATCTGTTTGTGTTTCAAGTTCTACATTTCCATCTACCCCCAATAATCTTTGAGTCCCTTGCCTAAGGTAAATCTATCTACCTCCACCTTAGGAATATTTAAATACCCCACCTCCATTGCCTTCTGGAGCAGAGAGTTCCAAAATCACACAATTCTCTGAGAGAAAAAAACTCCCTCATCTCTGTTCTAAAAAGGTGATCCCTTATTTTAAAATTGTGCCCCTATTTCCGGACTCATCCACAAGAGGAAACATCCTTTCCACGTCCACCCTGTCAAGACCATTCAGGATCTTAAATACATCAATCAAGTCACACCTCACTCTTCTAAACTCCAGTAGAAACAATCCCACTCTATCTTTTCCTCATAAGACAACCATTCATTCGAGTTATCAATCTAGTAAACCTCCTCTGAACCGCCTCCAGTGCATTTACATCCTTCCATAAATAAGGTGACCAAAAGTGCACAGTATTCAAGATGTGGTCCCATCAATGCCCCGTGCAACTGAAGCATAACACATTTACCTCCTTCCATAAATAAGGAGACAAATGCAGTTGGGATGGAATTGCCCTGGAACTGCTCAACATTGGCTCTGTATCTCATGAAGTCTCATTGCATCAGGTCAAACATTGGCAAGGAAACCTCCTACTGATTATCACCAACTGCCCCCCTCAGCTGAGGAATTAGTACTTCTTGCAAAAAGCAAGGGCACAGAATGTATCTGGGTGGTCCATCACCAAGAGTGACTTGGCAGCATCACTACTGACTGAACTGTTGCAGATGCATCTGTCCGTGACTGTATTGGTAGCAGTGATCACTGTACAGTCCCCGTGGAGACAAATTCCTATCTTCATATTGAGGACACCCTCCATCGTGTTGCGTTGCACTGCCACCATGCTAAATGGGATAGATTTTTAACAGATTTAACAGCTTAAAACTGGACCATCAGCAGCAGCAGAATTGTGTACAATCACAATCTGTGTCCGTTACTTCAGCAGCTCGTATGATTAGTCTGATTAGTGGCAAGTAACATTCAGGCCACACAAATGCCAGGCAGTGACCATCTCCAACAAGAAAGAATCTGACCATCTCCTTTGACATTTAATGGCATTATTATCACTGAATCCCCCTACTATCAATCCCCCTACATCCTGGGGGGTACCATTGACCAGAAACTGAAATGAACTAGCCATATAATTATTGTGGTTACAAGAACTGGTCAGAGGCTAGGGATTATATGGAGAGTAACTCACCTCCTGTCTCCCCAAATTCTGTCCACCATCTGCAAGGCATAAGTCAGGACTGTGTTGGAATATCCTCCACTTGCCTGGATGAGTGCAGTTCCTACAAGACCCATGTAGCTTGACAACATCTAGGATAAAGCAGACCACTTGATGGGCATCCCAATCACCACCTTAAACCTTCACCCCTCCACTATCGATGAACAGTAGCAGCAGTGTGTGTTTCTACAAAATTCACCGCAGCAATTCACAAAGGTTCCTCCAAAAGTACCTTCCAAACCTATGACATCTACCCACTTGAAGGACAAGGGCAGCCTATGCATGAGAATACTACCACCTCCGAGTTCCTCTCCAAGTCGCATATCACCCTGATTTGGAACTATATCACCGTACCTTCACTGTCCTTGGTTCAAAATCCTGGAACTTCCTTCATAAGCAAATAAAGAAAAAGTTATTGTCGAGTAGTTTTTCTGCAGAAGTCTCCCTGATCTCCCACTGTAACCTCAGTAAAAATCCCAAATATTATGTAGTTGTATTAATTCTGTTGAAACCTCTGAAAACTAAAGAGAACATACAACAGCAACAAAGACAAGTGGAATGGTGGGAAAGCAAAGCAAAGCGCATAGTTTTCCACCAAGGACAAGGGGTTTTGGCGAGGAGTTACTCCCCAGGAGAGAAATGGGTTCCTGTCACTGTGGTGAACCATCGTTGGTTCCCACCAGTTGTACTGAGCCAGGGTCTGGCCAGTACTATGAGTCTGTACATATGTTGCTGTTGGGGTTAGGGTTGGGTTGTTCTACATGTTACTGTTGGGGTTAGGGTTGGGCTGTTCTACCTGTATTATAGTTATTATGGTACATCCCAGTCGGGCTCCGCCTCCTGGGAGAGGTATAAAGGTCACTGCTCTGTCTGGGACCCCTCAGTCTGGGATCGTGTATTATATATGGTAGCTCTATTGTAGTAGTCAATAAAAGCCTTTATTTCCTCGAGCATCTCTAGCCTCGTGAGTTATATCGCGCATCAGCCAGTCCTTCACAGACTGGACCTGTCTCTTATACTGTCCAGACCAGAGATGACATTATCTGTAGGAGACATGCAGACCAGCTGTTGGCTGGGAGAAATGATCCACACGATTTGAGACCTGCTGAGAATCCAGATTCAATCATATAAAGTCCTGACCTGAACCTTCATGCAACCCCGACACCAACAGGCACAGTTGAGGAAAGTAACACCTCATCAACTGATCAGAGACAACCTCTAGTTCCCATGTCAACAACGGTTAAACCAACCATTGATGATGTTCGTCCAAAGACAAGAATGGACTTCCAGACCACTTGACTTACTAATAGTGATTGACCTATTGATTATTGTTCATGTTGAACTTGTTTTCAATGTGTTGGGGACGTTCGATTCAAGGGGGGAGGAAATGCTATGTATTTGCATTAATTCTTATTGGCTCACTGGAACTATGCTGTATTAATATATTCATGTAGTCACCGGAAGTAATGTCATAAGTCCCTAGCGCGGGAAACAGGCAGAGAAGAAAGAGCCATGTAAGAGAACATACACCTGTAAATAAGGCCCCATTGTTTTTAACCCTTCGTGCTTCCTTGCGTCATTCTCCAATATACAACTCCAGAGAAACAATGAAAAAGGCTGCTTGTATCACACCTCTGAGTGATACACTCAGCATTGAGTGGGCCTCTGAATTACTGGTCTAATGACATTACCACTACAACAACGTCTCCTCTTATTGCTTATTATACGATTTGAACTTGCCTCAAGGTGCCAAGACAAATCCCTGTAGGTTTAATACTCAAGTGCTGATTTTGTGAGACAATCTATGTGGACTCCACTTGCCCACTTCCACTGAAGGTCTGATGCATAACGACAACTTTCAGAGTGGCTCAGGGCCTGAGTGAGAGGACACAGATTGGCCAGCTCTTTACCACTTTAGCAACTAAAGTCTTCAGCCAAAGTCCCCCTTTTACTGTTATGATTACAGACGTTCATGTTTTCATTAATTTCTTATATTATTTGTTCATTGCATTTGTGTCAACATCGGTCAAGGAAATGATCCCCTAAATTAGGAGATGTCCGGACAATGAAGGCAATTGTTGCAATCATTCAGGGGTGATATTGCCAAAAACAAACAAAGTGCCCAATGGATGGGAGATTTTCCCGCCTATTTTCTGGGTGAGCTGAGTGGAATGAACCTGCGCATCACAGAGTCTGTAACACAATTCAAACCGGTAAGGTGGGGTGGGGGGCGGGGGGGGGGTTGGAGCCTGAAAGGCCAGAGAGGCCGTCATCATCTTTGGCTCCACAGTTGTATCTGTGGAAAGTGATCAAAGGTAGCTCTCCTGTAGCAGTTAGCTTTTTGATGCAGGCTGATCGTGGCATTTTTCTACCTCCTCCTGTTATGGCTGCTGCTCCTCAATAATTCCAGGGTGAAATGGTTCTATTGAGAATCATATTTCGCACCATATGCCATTAATTTTTGCCTTTTTTTGCTGAAAAGCAGTCCAAGCATCAGTGTGGAATGTTGCTTCTACACCACAAAGTTCTGCTTGATGATTCTCCTCGTCTTCACATAAGCTTTGATGTAGCTGCTCTCAGCTGAGTTCAGTGAATCATAAATTGTCATAAAAAGCCAGCATTGTAGCAGACAGGGCAGAACCATCCCCCCCAGTCATTGTTCTCTCTTGAAGAGTCGTGACATGCACAATTGTCTCAAAATGAAAGAAGCACCTTAACTTCCCAGAGTTCTGGCTTCCATGTAAATAGAATCATAGGGCGGGATTTTACAGCCTCGCTCATCCCAAAAAATCCCATCCGAGGTCAACAGACCTTTCCCTTGTTCACCCCTCGCCTGCTCCGATTCCCATGACGGGCCGAAGAAGCCCTACAGTGCAAAAGGAGGCCATTCGGCCCATCAAGGTTGCACCAACTCTGATAGGGCAACTTACCTAGGACCACCCTTCCATCCCCATAACCCCGCGCATTTACCATGGCTATTTCTCATCAGAGCATTATGAGCTATATGAAGATTCATGGAAATTGTATTTCTTTCTATACCTGTATGGCATAACATGGTTTACAATTATGAAGGGAGCTATAGTCAATAAAGGCTTGGATCTTAGGAAAGCCACCCTTAATTTAAAAAGAAATGAACTACCCTTACCTTTTCATTTGGGAATTGTAGTGCAGGAGGGTGTGTGTGGAAACAAGTTATCTGTCACATCTAAGGCAGCACGAGGAAATTGGCTGAGACCAAAGATATACCCTGAGGGACACTGTAAAAACAATTATATGGAGGTTCAAGGCTGCGGTAAAGTTAGGATTGTCATCCCATATGTTTACATATCCTATTGTGTCAGATGTCATTGTCACTTACAACCACCCTACTTAATCTGAGTCTTCTTAAGCAAGGCTGCTCAAAAGTATAAGGTAGCTGTATTTGGGGCAGTGCATTCTATGGTTCATGTAGCTGTGTATTTGTCCTCTCCTGAAAGGGTGTCAGGGCTCCTGGGCTGTCAATTGCTGTTCCCCCCTCCAGCGCTTCACAGAGATAATGTTTGATCTTTCACCCTCATGCTGACACTGGAAAGCAAAACAAGCTATAATTGATTGAATGTAGCTTCAAGTTGAGCTTTCACTATCAGTTGTATCACCAACCTGCATGAGGACAAATGTTATGTCCAGAAGTCGAGAAAAAGAACTACAGTCATTTCAAAACATATATAATGAAAGGAAAATGACAAACTCGTAGACTTCATTAATTAGACTGGGCACACAGGAACATAGGAATCAGGAGCAGAAGTAGGCAAACTCAACCCTTCGAGCCCGCTCTGCCATTCAATCAGATCACGGCTGATCTGCCCCGGCCTCAAATCCGTCTCCCTACCTGTTCCCCATATCCCTTTTACCTGTTTTCTTTTTATCAGAACTATATCTATCTCTTTCTTGAAACCATTTAATGATTCACATACCTCCGGACAGCAAGTTCCATAAATTCACCACCCTGTGCGAGATGTAGTTCCTCCTCATCTCAGTTACATTTTCATGCACAGTTATGAAGTTACACACTTGTAGAAATAAATTTAGCATCTTACATTTATCATAGAACAATCGTAGAATTCCTGCAGTGCCGAACGAGGCCATTTGGCCCATCGGGCATGCACTGATTCTATGACAAGTATCTTACCCAAGACCACCCCAGGCCCTACCCCTGTAACCCCACACATTTACCCCACTAATCCCCCTAACCTACACACCTTTGGATACTAAAGGGCAATTTAGCATGGCCAATCCCCTAACCCACATATCTTTGGACTGTAGGAAGGAACCGGAGCACTTGAAGGAAACCCACGCAGACACGGGGAGCATGTGCAAACTCCACACAGACGGTCACCCAAGGACAAAATAGAGCTTGGGTCCCTGGCGCTGTGAGGCAGCAGTGCTAACCACTGCCGTCCTAATTTAATCTTTACTATGAGGTTTTGTTAACAGTAAGTATATTTTTAACAGTTTTAAGGATCTCATTTTGTGTTGTTGCAGACTATCCCCGTAATCTGGCGTATTTACCATGATGTGGAGATGCCGGCGTTGGACCTGGTTGGCTGTAGAGATTCGCATTCTAATCAGTATTCTGTAACTTGATTTTGTGTCTCTGTGCCCTGTTTGAGAGCAGATTTCCACTCCATCTGACGAAGGAGCAGCGCTCCGAAAGCTAATGGCATTTGCTACCAAATAAACCTGTTGGACTTTAACCTGGTCTTGTTAAAACTCCTACTGTATTTACCATGGCCAATCCACCTAACCTGCACATCTTTGGATCGCCCATTGCTCCACTACAGCTATTACTGTCAGTCCTTGGTTTCATTGTATCCTGGTTAGTTTCCTTCTTCCCCATTTAACCCTCTTTCAATTTAAACATTCCATCCATATCAATAATACTAACTACATTTATGTAATGACTCTGTCAGATGATTGTATACCTGGAATTATTGATAGATGAATGGAAGAATGTACAGGAAAAAAAATCAAAAGATAATTACTCCTTCAGAAAATATTGGTAGTTGTACCTTCTGCAAACTCTTAACATTTTTCTATGAATGATATTTGGAGAAACGTTTGCATCATAGGTACCAGTATAATGAAAAAAGTGAACTCATTTTGTGTTTTGCATGCAAATGCCGTGTCTATCTCACATAATCTATATGTTTTATGCCATGTGTAAATATCTTTCTCAAATTTCCATGCTTTCTCGTTTTGCTGCATGGAGCGATGACATCTATCTTACTGTAATGTTGGCAATCCTGCCAGTATTTATACCGTGACTTTGCTGAGGATAAGTTATCCTCAAGATGAAATAAGCCAACAATGATTATCTCTTAAACACAAATGAAAAATGTCTTTGGCCTTTCCAGTGCACCTCTGTTGTAGGTCTAATGGGACCACATAGGTTCTGGTCCACTTCAGAGTTCCCATAAGGGATAGACACATTTTAAATTGGGAATTTCTGTGATCTGGCTCTTTGAGGGAAAACAGAATATTCTTAATCATGGCACTTCTGGTGAAAACAGGTCTATGCGTTGCCAACAGGCAAAGTGGGGCTTGTTACAATCTCTGCAGAAACAATTAACTTTTGAACAGAAATCAGAATTGCACAACAAGATTTAAGACTTTTACTGTAACAAGTTAACTAAAAACAACATTGCCTAAACATCATTTTCTTGGCAATTGTATTTGAATTACAGAAACAAACTTTCTCCTTTAACTTCTACTGCAGCCAAAGATTCCCCCACCACCATTATATATAATAGTGCCTCTGAAGTAAACATACCGGGGGCAATTCTACCAGCCCGTTGCGCTGCTAGAGCAGTGGGAGACATCAGTTTAGGAGGCCGTTTAGTTGGCTCCCTGCTGGGTGCCATGGACTCCGTGCATCTCCAGGCCAGGATTTTCAGTGTAACCAGCTCTGTGCCGGAAATTGGCGTGGAGCTGATTTAAATATTAAAATCTGCATTTACATTGCATTAGCGAGCCCAGGACTGAAGTCTCCGGGCCCACTAGCATCTCGCTCCTTCCGCCAGTTCCCCAGAGAACTTGTGGCCGATCCCGCTGGACTGAGCAGAGGCTATGAAGGCTCTCACAGGAGGTCAGTGGTAAGTGGGGGTGTGCCCACTGGACATTGCCAGCCTGGCAGTGCCAGCCTGGCCCCCTGGCACTGCCCAAGGGGCAAAATGGCAATGCCCAAGGGGCATCTTTGCACTGCCCACTGGGCATCAGGCAGTCCTAAGGGGGCAGGGCCAGAGAGAGCTGGATCTACTGCGGATGAGGCCTATGGGGGCGCGATCGGAGGGGATGGGGGGTCCCGCTGCCACTCTGCGTAGGGATCGGTGGCAAAGGGAGGGAATGGGGTGATTGGGGCTGGCGGGGAGGGTAAGGGAGATTGGGGTGGACCGGTGGTGGGGGGGGGCGCAGGGAGAACATCGGTGCTGGCCTGGAGAAGTCCAGGAGGCCAGCGATCGGGTGGTGGAAGTGGGGGGGGGTGGGGGGGGGGGGGGGGTGGGGTGGGGGGGGGGGGGGGGGAGAGATATGGGGGGGGGTCAGAGGGGCAGTGATGAGGGGTCATGGGGCTGGCCAGCGATCGGTAGGCTGGCAGTGTGGGGCTACTCTGCATGCGCCGATCTCTGCTCTGACAGATCGACGCTTACGCAGCGGTCCGCTCAGTGCTATGCTGCCGGACTCTCCAGCAGGAATAGGCCCCACCCTCTGATTTTCAACATGAATCTCACTAGGACACTCTTACCTGATAATGGGCAGCGCTCCGAAAGCTAGTGGCTTGTGCTACCAAATAAACCTGTTGGACTTCAACCTGGTGTTGTGAGACTTCTTACTGTGTTTACCCCAGTCCAACGCCGGCATCTCCATACCTTTGGAGACTAACAGCACTGTCAACATAGATGCTTCTGTTAGTGTGAACACCTTGCAACTGCTTCCAGAAAAATAGTTTGCCCCTCCCCTTTCATCTTTAACAATCAATCTATCCAGGTTTGCTGCGATCAGAATTCAGAACAAGATACAAAAATCTCTCCTTTCCTCCAATTAACCTGATATCAAAAACACAGTCCCAAAACATAACAATTATACAAAGCCGCACATTTGTAAAAGGCTAAAAAGGTTGAGGCCATGATCCGTGTTCGGATCCCCCAGGAGAAAAAGCTTTGACTGTATTTAGTAGCCATGATGTGGAGATGCCGGCGTTGAACTGGGGTGGACACAGTAAGAAGTCTCACAACACCAGGTTAAAGCCCAACAGGTTTATTTGGAATCATGAGCTTTTGGAGCGCGATCCTTCATCAGGTGACTGGGCACCTGATAAAGGAGCCGCTCTCTGAAAGCTCGTGATTCCAAATAAACTTGTTGGGCTTTAACCTGGTGTTGTGAGACTTCTTACTGTAATTAGTAGGTCACTTGTAAAGATGGCTGATCAGAACAGGGTACTCTATCCAGGAGGGAAGGGCTAATAATCCTTGAACTTGGATGCAGCTTTTCCTCAATGTGGGCATGCAGGGGGCAACCACCCGAAGTATTGACATGAATGGTCCAGATCAGCAGTGGGTGTGTTCCTGATGTATTTTTCTGGATCACTGACCCACAGATTTACTGCGCCTCAGTCTCATGATTACATCTTAAAATTATTTTAGGTATTTGGAACCTTTTTTATTTGGACTGTGGAGTTGTAAGAACTGTACCACTCTACATTCAGTGAGAAACCAAAACAGTCAACACAATGTCTTACAAAAATTGATGTGGAGATGCCGGCGTTGGACTGGGGTAAGCACAGTAAGAAGTCTCACAACACCAGGTTAAAGTCCAACAGGTTTATTTGGTAGCAAATACCATAAGCTTTCGGAGCAATGCTCCTTCGTCAGATGGATTCCATCTGACGAAGGAGCATTGCTCCGAAAGCTTATGGTATTTGCTACCAAATAAACCTGTTGGACTTTAACCTGGTGTTGTGAGACTTCTTACTGTGCTTACAAAAATTGAACAGATAATGTTACCGAAAGAATTCTGTACAGTCTCTATAGCCTTTTATGATTGAGCTAAATAATTACTTAAAATAGCTTATTTAAAAGGACTGGTAATAAGCATAAATAAATTGACATCAATTTATCCTACTCTTATATTAATTTACCTGACATGAGGAAATTCATGTTCTGTATATAGGTTAAAAAGTGAGGATCCAGGGGATAAAAGAAATGAAATGGCTCTCATTTGGACTGACAATCACTCATTTTTATTCAAAGACGTGGCCTGCCTCAAATCCTTTGTTCCTTCGCCATCTTTTACTACCGTAGTGTGGAAGGTTGTTCGGGGAACATCTTGAAGGAATTTACCTTGTTGCTGATGCATCCCTTATGTCCATTGGCTGTGTGGAAGATACTGCAAAGCAGGCATCATCATGAAACCTTGCTGTTTGCTTGCCTGTTTTACACCTTGGGATTTATGTTGCTCTTAACATTACTGGAAGCTACAGATCTTATTTTATGAATGCAGTCTTCCAGTTGGTAGCTTGGCTCACTCGGATGGGTAGCAGGATATTGAGGGTTTGCTTCCCATGATTGGTCTATTGATTCTTTTGAATTGAGAGTCGGGGGGGCGGGATGGGGGGGTGGGGGGGGGTGGGGGGTGGTTGGAGTGTGGTCCCAATGACCAAATATCCAATCCCTGGAGGCTCCCTGCCGGAAATGCACATCAGTAAAATTGTCCCTTTTTTAAATGGACTTTTAAGCTACATCACCCTCACTAATCTTAACGTATCACCCTAACACATTCCCGGTGGTGACCCTTGACTGCTGGAAGCCTTTATGCACTCCCATGATTTTCCATCCATTACACACCATGGCGGGGAAGTGGCAGGGGTGGGGCGGGGGGTGGCGGGGGGGGGGGGGGGGGGGGGGCAGATGGTGGGGATGCTGGTCCCATTCTTAGTAAACTAAGTCAGTGAAATCTTTGCCTCTCAGCAAAGAGCAGTTTTCAGACTTCACACTGCATAGATATTTGTGTAATTAGACCTTATTCCCAACGGTATGACTTTATCTAGTACTGACAGTAAATCTACCTGAGAACAAAATGGTAAATGAGTAGTTGGGCAATAACTATATGGAAATCACTGAAGAGTTGCTGCCAAGCTGGTATGCACACAACTAATACTGCACAAAAGGGAAACCTGGACGATATAATTTGAAATCATTCACATTGAAGCATGATTGTTCAAAACAGTTGGTGGACAGCGCTATTGGCCTGTAACTACTGACAGAGGCACCACTAATCATTCATAAACTCATCCTGATGCACCAATCAGTGAACATCTATCTTCAAACACATGTCTGAAGCATGTGAGGTTAGATTTTAGAGAAGGAATTGAAATGCCTGAAATGTTCATAGAGTAAAATGTGGATAAATGTTCTTTGGTACAATTCACCAGTATAGGGTAGAAGGCAACAGTAAAACACACAAAAGGAATTAGGTACATGATTATAAATACAAAAAAATTAATGTGACGTCCACTGTCAGTTTTAGGTGCAAAGTGAGGTGGGGATTGGTTCAGATGTCAAATAGAATAATGGAGGAAATTCTGGCCAAATTAACCTCGAAAGATCTGATGAAGAATCATCCAGACTCGAAATGCTGGGCTGAATCTTACCAAAAAAAGGCAGAATGTTGTTTCCGGCGAGAAAACCGGCATGTTTCTCACCAGATCTTGCAACACTTTGCCAAAATAAATCAGGGGGATGTGTTTGATGCTGTCATATAGAGGGGCGGGGCCTCAACACATCAGCAAAACCTGGCTGCACACAATTGGGGCACTATCTTTAATGGGCTCGATCATAACCTGAGTAAACCTCCTCCCAGCCCACCATGGACTCAGGGACTCCTCTCCACACTCTTGATTAGAGTCCATACTTCTCTAACTCCCCCCTCCCACCCTCCTGTTCATCGGTCTCTCTCCCCCATTCCCCCCCCCCACCCAATCATTGGCCCCTTCTCCCAGCCCAATCTGAGCCAGCCCCCACTTCCACACCCCTGACCCCCCCAACAGCCATTGCCGGCATCCCCGGCTCCTCTGACTGCTCTCGGCCACCACCAAATCGAAATAGCTAGCCTCCTCACCCTCTCACCCCCTCCCCATGAGGCTCCCAAAGCAGCTTCGTTCAGATCTCACACGGGTTTCATCAGTGCCAACCTGAAATTTCAGTTTTCAGATTTTATGTTGCATAGATATTTGCGTAATTAGACCTTATTCTCAACGCAATTTCAATTGGCATGGTGCCAACCACTGCCAAGGAGCAATGCCAGGGACAGTGCCTGACCACCGCCTGGCCATGTCCCTCTGCCCCGGGGCTATACTTGCCTTTGCGTACCTGGAGAGACCCCCATGGCAGGTTCACATCTGTGTGGAAACCTATTGCAAACTATGCTGACATGGCATCACACTGGCATGATGTCAATATACGGTGGTGATGGGGGGGGTTCAATATCTGGCGAGGGGCAGATTATTAACATTTAAATATATTCAAATTCATATAAAGCATGACATCACCGGTGAGGGACAGGGAAATTCCAAAATCGCGAACTCGCCGGTGAGAACTGTGACTTCCAGATCTTGAGCACCCGCCGACATTGGCACGGATGGCGCGCGTAGCCTCAAGATCGCCCACGTTAGTTCTGTTCTCTCTCCACAGGTGGTCTCAGATTTGCTGAGATTTTCCAGCATTTTCTGTTTTTCGTAATCTCTAATGTTGTTCCTTTTAACAATTAGGAAACTATCAGTAAATTCAATCACAGAAGATAGACTGAGAAGTGAGGTTGAAAGAAGCTGCCAGCTATCTTGATTCGTGTTATAATGTGTTCTAATCTCCCGTAGCAGTTTTGTTCAGATCTCACACGTGAGTTTCGTCAGTGCTAATGTAAAATTTCATCAAGTTCTTTCCTTTACTTAGGATACTAAAAAAAATGCTCTTTGGCTGCAAATTGGAAAATTAAACTAGGAGCAAGAGGAGGCCAGGTGGCCCTTTGAACCTACTTCACCATTCAATAAGATCATGGCTGATTCCTTCGGAAAGGTTCAACTCCTTTGAAGAATCATTGGGCATAACCTCTATTGACTTCTGCGACATGTGTGGAGGTAGAAGACATAAATTAGAACTGATAAGGTGAGAATAGTGCAACTTATTATTATGAAGATGATCTTATTTCACTCGCTATTGAAATCAAGTCAATATGACTGAGTGCTGTTTGGCATGTGAATTACTCACATTTAATTGTGGCACCTAACAGTTAGGAGGTCCCTGTCTCCCCATCACCAACAGTCAGGGATACCGAAATATCATTTATCACCAGCACCTCTTCTGACTTAAGAGTTGGGAAATGAATGGAAGGCCACTTCTAGTTCTCTCCCTCATATTCTTGACTCTTCTCCTGGAATGAGGGTAAGAGCAGAGCTGTTGAGTGGGTACAATGGTATGTCTTCACTCATTGGAACCAGTGCATTTGGTGAGGGTAACTATCAGTGATGATGGTGAGTGGCAGGATAGATGGAAATTTGAAGAAATGCATAGAAATAGGAGGATGGATGTGCATGCAAGATAGGTGCTGTGGTAAACCTGTAAGTAAGTGAGCCTATGATCTATGTACATCACCAGACAAGAAGGTATCACTTGGTAAATAGTCTGCAATATCTGGTCATCCAAGTAAGGTGTGTTATCAAGTTCTCCAAGATTATACATACTCTATCTAATCTTTATGAATAAATAACCCAGATCTGAATTTACCAATCCTATTTTCGTGGTTGATGAGTGTGTGTTTGGTCATAAAAAATAACCACAACATGAAGTTGTCATAAGGGAGAGATGATGGTCTAGTGATGTTATCATGGACTCAGTCCATGTTATCCAGAAACTCAGGTAATGTTCTGGGGACCTGGGTTCGAATCCCGCCATGGGCAGATGGTGGAATTTGCATTCAATAAAAAATATCTGGAATTAAGAATCTACTGATGACCATGAAAACATTGTCGATTGTCGGAAAAACCTATCTGGTTCACTAGGGAAATCTGCCGCCCTTACCTGGTCTGGCCTACATGTGACTCCAGAGCCACAGCAATGTGGTTAACTCTCAACTGCCCTCTGAACAAGGGCAACTAGGGATGGGCAATAAATACTGGCCAGCCTGGCAGTGCCAACCTTTGCCAAGGGGTAATGTCAGGGACGGACCCCAGTGGGAGCCTCATGGGAGAAGAGGTAGGATTCATTTATTTGTGGAGGGCGGGGGGGGCGCAAGAAAATGTGGGAGCTGTGGTTGCTGGCGATGGCTGTTTATGGGGAGATGGTGTGGGTGCTGGCACTGACTATGTGGGTAGGGGGTTGGGGAAAGGGATGCTTGCACTGATTGCTGGGGTTCGAGGGGACAAATGCCAGCTCCTATGGGGGAAGAGGGGGAAGAAATGCTGGTTCCAATCGGTGGGGTGACAGGGGGTGAATTCCGGCTCCAATTGGGGGGGGGGGGCGGGGGGGTTGTAGGGGGAGCCCTTGAGATCTCTGTGGTGGACTACAGGGAGGTAATTGTTTGGTCTGATTGGTCACCATTTAACATGGTGCCCCAATCTCAGTGCAGTCATGCTTTGCTGGCATGTGGAGGCCCCGCTCCATATGTGATGGCGTGAGACACAGTTACCTGTTTTTTTGTGTCAGAGTGTGGTAAGATCTGGAGAGGAGACTAATGTGTTCCTCTGGCAAGAAACAAGCCATTTTTCTTGCTGGAATCAACACTGCCATTTTTTGGTAAAGTTTTGCCCATCATCTCTTTGTTTCTCCAACTGAAGGACAAGAGCTTGTTATGAAGTTGAGCTATTGCAGCACACATAACCTTTCCACTGCAATAGTCAAAGAAAGACTTATTTATATGGCACCTTTCACACCCACCAAATGGCTCAAATTACTTTACAGCTAAGGAAGGTATTTTGATGTGTAGTCACTGTCATAATGTAGGAAACGTGGTGGTCAATCTGCACAAAGAAAAACACAATATTGACCAGATAATCTGTTCTTCTGATAGTGGCTGAGGGGTAAATATTGTCCAGGACACTAACCCTAACCCTAACCCTAATCCTAACCCTGCTCTTCTTCAGAAAAATGCCATGGGATTTTTTACATTCATTTGAGAGGGTAGGCAATGCCTCGGTTTAATGTCGCATTCAAAATACAGTGCTTCCATCAGTGCAACACTCCCTCAGTACTGCACTGAAGTGTCAGCCTTGATTTTTACTTAAGTCCTGAAATAGGATTTGAATTTAAAAACTCCAAGGCTCAGAGGTCAACAACTGAGCAATAGCTAATGCCAAGTTTCCACACATTACATAGAACTATTCTTTCTGGAATAGGTTTATCAATTTTGAGAAGTAGAATATCACTTTCCAAATGCACTTGGCCTCCATTACACCGGTACATTCTTATTCTTATAATAATAGTTAGGCCCTTATCAGCAACATGTTGCTACTTTTTCATAGAACAAATTTTTTTGCATTAGAATTTCACCACAAGATTGACAAAAAAATTGACATCAGGCCAGAAAAGACATCAACAATAAAGGCTAAAACAAATTTAAGCATGCAAGAAATTTGTTTTGGAAAGCTCTGAATTAAGAAAAGCAAATAACCAACAAAATTAATTTGATCACCAATATTCTACAATGTTATAGAACTATATAGTGGCCACACACTTCCATTAAATATAGAATGGAATGATATCGTGGCCATGTTCTTCCAGTAAATTTATCAATAATAGACAGTTCCATTTCTTTCAACCCTCCATGATTTAAGCAAGTTGTGTTATCTGCACCATCCGTATCATACTGGCTCCTTTCTGTTGTCTAATAGGAACCTAATTGCCAGGGATGAAGTTGTTCCTTTCAGTACTTGACTCATTTTTCTCCTTTGCTTAATTGCTGTGAATGGTTCTCAGGTGTTTCCGATCTAAACGGTTGGAAGACTCTATGATCACTTTATTTAGGCCACCTGGGTTTTCATGATATCTTTTCCTGATAATAATTATGGTAAATTATGTAATTGTGCAAACATAGTTCCTGCATAAACCCCTCTCCCCAGACCGCCCCTCCGCCCGCTCCCCAGAACATCAGTTTCATAATTTAAAAGTAAACTACACCAAAGGACAGAAGTCAAACATCATAACTACGAATTTGCAGTAATATAATATAACCATCAATCCTGAGAAGGAGAAAACGTTCTAGCAACCTGAGTGACTGAAATAAATGATGAGTTATCTGACCAGTAGAACGAAAAATGCCCCAACAAATGAGCAATGTGTTCAAATGAATTTCGCCATTGGTATTTAATTCTACTAATGCATCCATAGCATGTAGATAAATGCATTCAACTGGAGGTGAACTAAGTCAGTAAACTGAAAAGGCATCTGGCCCAGGTGGATTGGGATCAAAAATTGGTAGGTAAAAATTTAGATTAATCTTCAAAGGGGAAAGGTTGGGTACACAGAGTTGACATATTTCCTTGCGAAGAAGAGTAAGAGCATTGAAGGCTAGAGCTCCCCAGATGGAGCAGCTCAGTGGCACAATGGTTAGCACTGCTGCCTCACAGTGCCAGGGACCTGGGTTCGAGTCCCAGCTTGGGTCACTGTCTGTGTGGTGGTTACTCCCCGTGTCTGTGTGGGTGTCCTCTAGGTGCTCCGGTTTCCTCCCATAGTCCAAAGATGTGCGGGATAGGTGGATTGGCCATGCTAAATTGCCCCTTAGTGTCAGGGGGACTAGCTAGGGTAAATGCATGGGGTTATGGGGATAGGACCTGGGTGGGATTGTGGTCGGTGCAGACTCGATGGGCTGAATGGCTTCCTTCTGCACTGTAGGGATTCTATGATTCTATGACTAAAGATAGATTAAAATAGAAGAGAACAAGGAAGCTCATGATATATAGGGTTGCCAACCCTTTTGTATTGGCTGGGAGTCTACACGAACTATCATTAATCCCTCACTGGCCAAAGAAAACAATCTGTGAAATTGTAAAACAAAGTTTTTAATAAATCTTCTATAATTGGTCATCAGCCAGCACCAAGAGGAAGAAACTACAACTCCCATCCTGAGGCTTGCCGTATGGTGACATCACATCCAATACCAAGCCACCCAATCAAATTCAAAGCTCAAACCTCAAAATAAAAAAAGCCAGAAGGACTGGGATTGGCTGGGATTTTGGCACGCTGCAGTGGGATTGCTTTGAATTTCATTGGAGGATTGGTTGCAAGCAGTACATTAGTCCATCTGTGATTGGTGCCAGTGGGGGTTTGATGGCTTCATTTCATGAAAAACACCGAGATGGAGAGAGAGAAAAAAATATTTTCCCCCCAGTTTAAGCAGCTTTTGATATCCCTGTTTGGGACCACGGCATCAGATCTTATAACAATTAAAGTTCATTTGTTTTCCTCTCTCAGGTTTCCTTAGAACCCGCTTTGCACCACACCGTCAGCTTTCCGTGATGTCACTTCCACTGACGTCTTCTGGAATATGACCAGCCAGAGTTGGCAAACTGATATATGTATATATCTGTGTCATCTTTCAATAGAGAAACCAAGCTGACTACAAAAAAAAAGAAGAGAACCAAAAAGGAGATACAAGGTGCAAAGAAAACGTATGACACACTATTAGCAGGCAACATAAAAGGAAACCCAAAAGTCCTTTACAAACGTTTAAATAATGTAGTCAAAAGGAAGGGTGTGCTGATTCGGGACCTAAAAGGAGGATCATCAAATGGAGGCAGAGGGCGTAATTGGAATACCATCTGCCTTCACTGAAGATGAGAATGCTAACAATACCACAGTAAATGAGGATCTAGTAGAGGAATTGGGTGGAAGTAAATAAAGAGGACGCACTAAAATGGTTGACAGTGCTCAAAATAGGAAAGCCACTCAGTCCAGATGTGATGCATTCTAGTTTTCTGTAAAGGTGGGATTTGCTGGGCCTTTGATGGGCACAGAAGACAGGTTAAATCCCTCGGCCAGCATTAGATCCTGGTGGGTTTAGGGATGATTAGCTTTAAGTGGTTCACTAATGTGCCCAATTGGCATTCTGCCACCTAGGCTAGGTTCCTGCACTGGGCCCTTCCCAATCCCTTCTAAATTAGGAGTTGTTTTCCTCCTCCTGTTAAAGGTCTGTATATGCATTAACCGCACCTTCACCCACCCTTCTCACGACTTTGTCAAATCATTCAATCAAGTTAGCTAAACATAAGACAAAAACAGAAAATGCTGGGAAGAGCCCAGCAGGTCTGGCAGCATATGTGGAGAGAGAAACAGGGTTTACATTTCTCGTCCATACGACTCCTGTCCCTGCAACCCTCATCCTTCTACACTCGCCTATCTCCAGGGATTCAATGTCAATCCCTGGGGAAAGCTTTAGAGCATTACCAGCAGCGGTCACCACTCCATTGCAAAAACTAAATTCCACCCATTATTTTTCAAGGAAGGAGATATGCACTGGTGTCCTTCAGGGGTTGAAGTTGGGACTGCTGCTCCTTTTAATATAAGTAATGATAGGGAATTGGGCGTAGAGGACATAATTTCTAGGTTTGCAGATAATGCAAAACAAGGGAATGTAGCGAGCAACAAACAGGGAAGTATAGTCTTCAGGAAGACAGAGACAGACTGGTGAAATTGGCAGTACACAGGGTGAGTGTAATTTAACACAGAAGTACAAAGTGATCCATGCATTGGCAAGACAATTGTTAAAAAGGTATAAAGTATCCTTGGCTTTATAAATAGAGTAAAAGCAAGGAAATTGTTAATCTTTCTGAAACACTAGTTAGACCCCAACTGGAGCATCAGGACTAATTCTCCGACCTCGCCCACGGCTGGGATTCTCCGACCTCGCCCCCGCGGCTGGGATTCTCCGATCTCGCCCCCACGGCTGGGATTCTCCGATCCCGTCCGCGGCTGGGATTCTCCGATCTCGCCCCCACGGCTGGGATTCTCCGACCTCGCTCCCGCGGCTGGGATTCTCCAATCTTGTCCGCGGCTGGGATTCTCCGATCTCGCCCCCGCGGCTGGGATTCTCCGATCTCGCCCCCACGGCTGGGATTCTCCGATCTCGCCCCCGCGGCTGGGATTCTCCGATCTCGCCCGCGCGGCTGGGATTCTCTGATCTCGCCCCTGCAGCTGGGGATTCTCCGATCTTGTCCCCGCAGCTGGGATTCTCTGACCTCTCCTCCGCGGCTGGGATTCTCCGACCTCACCCCCGGCTGGGATTCTCCGACCTCGCCTGCGGCTGGAATTCTCTGACCTAAAGTGCTGTAACCCTCAAGGTGACAGACCAGAGGCTGGAAGATGGGATTAGAATGTGTGGCTTTTTAAAATATTTTTGTCTGGCACAAACACAATGGGTTTAATGGACTCTTTCTGTGCCGTAACTTTTCTATGGTTCTTGGGTTTTCCAGGATGGACAGCACTGTGAGCTATTACTGTCTTGGTGGTGTTTGTTAATGATATCAGCGAGGAAAGATGCACTGCTTGTTTCCAGAGAATTGACACAGAGCTTGAACTAAACCTTCCTTCTCAAAAACGTTTAAGGATATCCATAGAGTAATTAAGGAGAAACTGTTTCCAGGTGGGTTAATAGCCAGAGGTCACAGATTGAAGGTGATTGACAAAAGAACCAAGTGATCTTGCCATTTTATTTTCTGATTAGGTGGCACGGTGGCACAGTGGTGCGCACTGCTGCCTCAGAGCGCCAGGGACCCAGGTTCAATTTCGGCCTCGGGTCACTGCCTTGTGTGGAGTTTGCACATTCTCCCCGTGTCTGAGAGTGTTTCCTCTGGGTGCTTCAGTTTCCACCCACAGTCCAAAGATGTGCAGGTTAGGTGGATTGGCCATGCTAAATTGCCCCTTAGTGTTAGGGGATTAGCAGGGTAAACATGTAGGGTTATAGGAATAGGGCCGGGTGGGACTGCGGTCGGTGCAGACTCGATGGGCCGAATGGCCTCCTTCTGCACTGTAGGGATTCTATGATTCTATGATCTGGAATGCATTGCTTGAAAGGGTAGTCGAAACAGATTCAATTACAACTCTCAAGAGTTTTCAATAAGCAATAATCACGCCTTAGTTAAACCTCATTGACTACAATACTGCCACTGCGCAAAGCATTTTTCTTTTAATGAAAAAAAGTGCTGGGCTCTTGGGAAAAATCAGACGCCTGACAGTAATTGGATATCTCTTCCAGAGGTCCAGCATTGAGACAATGGACCAAATAGCCTCCCTCTGGCTTATCACTCTATGATTTTATGCTCGAGTGCATGGTAATGAGTGGCAATTTTGCCACCTATCCAATGTCCTGTGTATCTACTCACCTTCCCAGTGCTCTGCTCTCTCCATCAGCCTGCGAGGGAAGTCACCAGCAGAAACTATTAGTCATGAATTTATGCAAGTTGGAGTTCTATTACATCAGTGAGACCCCAATTGAATTACATCCCAGTGAGTGGGAAAACTGCTGTAGCTATCCTGCTGGGTTCAAGCAAGTCAGACAAATAACTCCTCTAAGGTAAGTGAAAAACTTTCTTTTTTGGGGTCACGAAGAGCAGGAGTGTTCCTCGCAGCCACAAAAGGAAATTTATGGCCTCCCCTGCTCCAAAACTGCTTCCTACGCTAGACCCTGCAGAAAGGCCCTCCCGCGTCTTTGTTTTTTACTGGCGAGCAGAGGAATTAGATTGTGACATTAGTATAACTCTGATTCGACACCACTGCAGTCATTTTTGATATCAGACTTTCTTAAACATGAACGGCTGAAACTGCCTTCAGCAGCAGGAACGACCACCACCCCCCTCCCCCCAAACACTGTTATTTTTCATTCAGCAGCAAGAAGGGTAGAAATCTTAGAAACCCTACAGCACAGAAAGAGGCCATTCGGCCCATCAAGTCTGCACTGACCACAATCCCACTCAGACCCTACCCCCATATCCCTACATATTTTACACACTAATACCCTCTAACCTACGCATCCCAGGACACTAAGGGCAATTTTAGCATGGCCAATCAACCTAACCCGCACATCTTTGGACTGTGGGAGGAAACCGGAGCACCCGGAGGAAACCCACGCAGACACGAGGAGAATGTGCAAACTCCACACAGACAGTGACCCAAGCCGGGAATTGAACCCAGGTCCCTGGAGTGTGACGCAGCAGTGCTAACCACTGTGCTACCATACCGGGTACACCCCCCCCCACCCCAATTTAGAAAGCTTACCAGCTATTTTTAGGTTAGTTGCTGACCGACTTCCACTCATGCCAGCCACAAGCCTTTGGTGCCAAGCTGCCTGCCCCCTTCCTCCATCTTGTCTGCCAGAGGCATCTCGATCAGGCTTGGGTCTTTAATAAGGCCAGTGAGTACATTGTCTCCTTTTTCTCCAGCCCACATCCTCTCTAATGTCCAGTCCCAACAAAGAGTTCACCAACAACACATGGAAACAGCAAAATACTATCACAGCAAACCATCATTCCAACCTCGTGAGACTTTGATGAACTTCAGAATTAGAGCTCTCCAAATTGTAACTAAATCAAAAAGCACAGTTAGACAGTTACTCCCTTTTGCGAATAATTTTCTGAAATAAAATTAAGCTTTTTTACTACATTAATCATAGAATCCCTACAGTACAGAAGGAGGCCATTCAGCTTATCGACCCTGCACCGACAACAATCTCACCCAGGCCCTATCCCCGCAACCTCATCTAATTCCCCTCCTAATCCCCCTGACACTAAGGGGCAATTTATCATGGCCAATCAACCCAATCTGCATATCTTTGGATCGTGGGAGGAAACTGGGGCACCCGATGGAAACCCACGCAGACACAGGGAGAATGTGCAAACTCCACACAGTCACCCGAGGCCGGAATTGAACCTGGGTCTCTGGTGCTGTGAGGCAGCATTTTTAACCACTATGCCACCGTGCCATCCTAGAATTTTCCTGCATATGCATTGAATGCACAAAATAACCTTTGCTGTTTTGTCTGTGGGCTTATGACCTTACATCTATAAGATGGCAGACGCTGCTTAAGGCACAAATTGTGCATAAGCACTCAAGGCTTAATGAGCCAGTGAAATGAAGAGCCTCTAAATAGCTCCCTAGCTGCACTTCTGCAAGACAGGCATAGGTAGAAGAGCTGGGAACATGAACCCAGTTGCTCATGTAAAAGGAAAATTTAACAACATTGTACATTGTTCAGACAAGAAAATAGCTATAATAAGCACATTTATTACGCATAATGTCTTGTTCAATTCTGAGGGAGATTCAGTGTATTTTTCTTTTTTCCTGGAATGTACACTTGTGATTACTTGTCCCCTTCAACAAGTTGCAAGTGAACTATTCCGCTAAAAATGACAAATTGTCCATTAGAAAGAGGAAATATGATAGAAGAATTGGTTTATTTCTGCCAATCTTTCTTATGTTTGCATCCTAAATTGTTGAGTACTGCACTGCCTCATATCATTCGCACAATGCACATGTGCATAATTAAAGTTTTAAGCAAAGTCTTAAGGTTCACTCGAATCATTACTGGAATAAGGGATTTATCTTAAGAAGAAAGGTCAAACAGACTGGGCCTATACCCATCGGAGTTCAGAAGAATGAGAGGTGATCCTTTTGAAACCTACAAGATCCTAAGGGGATCTGATGGAGTAGATGTTGCGAGGATGTTTCTTCTTGCAGGAGAGGGTAAAATCAGGAGACTGTTTAAGAATAACCATTTAAAATAGAAGTGAGGAGAATTTCATTCTCTCAGTGTGTCATTAGAAGTGTCATTAGAAGAGTACTTTCATACCAGCAGAGTATTCTACCCAGGCCCTATCCCTGTGACCCCACATATTTACCCCACTAATCCCCCTAACTTACACATCTTGAGACACTAAGGGGCAATTTATCATGGCCAATCCACCTAACCTGCACATCTTTGAAGTGTGGGAGGAAACCGGAGCACCCGGAGGAAACCCACGCAGACACGGGGAGAATGTGCAAACTCCACACAGACAGTGACCCAAGCCAGGAATTGAACCTGTGTTCCTGCACTGTGAGGCAGCAGTGCTAACCACTGTGCCACCATGCCACCCAGTAGTATGTGTAATTCTCTTCCCCAGAGAGCAGTGGAGACTGTGTTATTGAATGTATTCAAGACCGAATTAGACGGATTTCTGATAGTCAAGGAAGTCAAACGTAATGGCACATGTTCCATAGCTATTACCAGAGTTAACTCTTTACACGAAGAAAGAGCTAAAGAGAGAGAGAGTGAGACACCATTTAAAAGAGTGTGAGGAGAGAGAGAAAACAAGAGTGTGAAGGGAGAGAGTAGGATATTATTTACAAGGACACAAGGAGAGATTAAGAGGACAAGGAGAGTGTAAGCGGGACACCATTCAGAAGAGCATGAAGAGAGAGAGGGAGAGAGCAGGGCACCATTTAAAAGAGTGCAAAGGGAGAGAGCAAAATGAGGTGATAATCTCAGATTCATATGAATGGAAATGCTCTTTCACACTTCAACTATTGAGAATATCTAACATTAATAATTGCTGGCCTCCATGGCATTTTCCCAGCCAGTGATTGTAGTGCAAAAGGTTAATGTTAAACATGTAAATATAGAGTACATTGTGGGCATGATTTTGCAGGTCAACATCCAGTCCCACCTAAATTAATGGGCATTTGAACGGATCGCCACATCTGCCATGGAAAAACCCGCCATGGCGGGGCTGCAAGTTCCAGCGTGTCAGTGACATAAAATCACATGATAACAGAGCATAGAGAGAGATAGTTCTATGTAGAGCCTCATGCTGACTCTACCTTGCACATAGCATAATGTTCAATAAAAGTAGTTCACCAACAGTATTGCCTCCAGCCTTAACTAAGTCAAGAACCACAACTATCCCAGACAAAACCAGAAAACAATAACAAATATATATGTAGCCAGGCCTCAATAAAGAACCCAATTTGAAGTTTTAATTGATCCTTTATACCTGGTCAGTACTCCGTGTGTTTTTCATACTAATACAAAGGTGAAGCAAAAGTGACATTCACCACTCCCCCCTTTCCCACTATCACTCACCTGTAACTGGATTTGTTCTTGATCAGAAGCCTTGGGTGGTTGTCATACGGGCAGCAGCCACTGGTGACATTGCTGTAATAGAACTGCCGGATCTCAACCAAACTTCAGATTAGACACCAGAGCAAGAAGCGCAATTCTTTCAGACCCAGAGAAGTGATTAAAACCAGAGATACTCCAGCCATTGACCATAAGACTCCATGGTTCAGGAGAGAGAGTAGGCTGCAAAATTCCAACGCAAAGGAAGAGGAATCACAGAAACCGTGTATGTGATTCACAAGTAAGAAAGCTCACCGACAAACCAGAAATCTTGCCCAGATCTATACCACATTTCCAAAGGTGGTGAATCAGGAAGCTCAGAAAAATAAATAGCATTCCAGACAGAATTCCCAAAACTATTCCGAAGTCCAAGACAGCTGAAAACTGCGTATTGTATCACACTGAGTGCTAGTTCACCCCAAGGTTGGTTCCACATCCACTTTTAGAGAAACTGAAACAGGAAATTGAATTCATGCTGCCTCAGGGAGTCATTGAAACTATCACCAAACCCGCAAATATGTGCTCAAGCATGGTCCCTCTATCAAAACTGAGTGGCTCAATATGTTCCTGCATTGACATCACACAGTTAAACAAGGGAGTGGAATGGGAGATTCCTCCGACCGCATCTGGTAAAAGTGGCATCTGGCAACTACCATTGGAGAGGAATCCAAACTACTGACTACATTTATTACTCTCCTTGTGTCCTTGTAAATAATATCCTACTCTCTCCCTTCACACTCTTATTTTCTCTCTCTCCTCACACTCTTTTAAATGGAGGTATTGTCTTAATCACCTACCTTATGGAATCGCGTCGACTTCAGAGATTTCCAGAGGTGAATGACAACCATTCTGGAAAGATTAAAAGAAGGGGAGATGTAGGAAAATTTAAGTAGTATCTATGAGAGATAAAGACTCTCTGGGAGAATATGGGACAGAGTTCTCCTGTGGCAGTGGTATGGACGGGGATGAGGAATGTTTCCCACTGGAGAGGCTGATGGGAAGCCACACAATATCTTCTGGCCCCAACCTCATTAATTATGCATCCAGGGGTTTAGTGCCATATTCTGTGGTGAAGTGGGCATGGTGGTATGCATCCCATCGTTACCTCTGGATGCCATCTTTAAAAGGCACCCAACATCACTGACCCACCATTGAAGAAAGAAGATGAACCTTCTGAAAAAGATGGATCTCCGGGAACACTCTGAGGCTGGAAGTTGGACCTCCTCGATGGCAGTGATGTTGGAAGATCCACCTGAAAGATACTCACCTCGCACACCGCTGTGATGTGCCAGGACCCAGAATTGCTGGCGGCCTCCATGCTGAACTTTGAAGGCAGCCCCAAGCATTGTTCAGGTGAGTCTCAATTTTTACTTGCCATGTTGTTCCAGATGTTTCTGGACCAGCATATTTTCCCATTGGCGTGGGGGTGGGGGGAAGATTCTGGTTGGGTTTTCATCTGCTTCCCATTAACGGGATGAAAATTAGTTTCATACCTGTCTCTAGCAGGTTTCCTGATCGGCTAAGGTGGGCAGCAACAGAAGATCCCACAGGAAATTCACACAGGTGTAAAACCAATTTTTGGACTCTGGCCAAATTCTACCCCTCCCTGCTGCCCACTATTGAGCCTGCTGGTGGAACATGGGAGAATTCCGTCCATAGAGTCTACATAATCAGTGGCATAAAATCATACAATAACAAAACATGGAGAGAGATAGTTTTATGTACTGCCTTGTCTGTATTGCACATAATAAGTCTAATAAAGTTTAATGTTTCCCAACAGTCCAGCCTCCAGCTTTATCTGCAAATCCATATCCATGACTACCACATCTAAGACCCAGGGTGGAATGTGCCCATCCCACCCGCCACAGGAATTGTAGCGGGCGGGACAGGACCTGGCAAGCGGACATTGACCTCAGATGGGATTTTCCGGGTCTTGGGGCGAGTGCAGCTGGAAAATCCTGCCCCCAAAATCTTCACATATCACTTACTCCAGTTCAGGGTTGCAGGGAGTTGGAGCCTATCCCAACAGACACTGGGCATTTAGGCTGTGTACACCAGGACGGGACATCAATCCATCATAGGGCGCACACTCACACTAAGGGCAATTCACCGTGGTCAATCCATCTAACCTGCACATCTGTGGACCATGGGAGGAAACCGAAGCACCTGGTGAAACATGTGGACATGGGGAGTTCTCGCCTTAGAGTTGAGGTGATTAAGGGGAGATTTAACAGCGGTGTTCAAAATGTTGAGAGGTTTTGACTAAGTAGAGAGGGAGAATCTGTTCTCACTGGCAGCAAGGTCAGTAATCAGAGGATACAAATTTAAGGTATTTGGCAAAAAGGGGAAAGAGGAGAATGACTTTTCCACTGCTAGTTTTGAATCTACTGCCTGTAAGGGATAAGTCAACATGATAGTTTGTTTCCAAACTCTTTGGTTTCAATTTTGCAGCTGCTGATGTTATTTGAGTCACTGGTGTCTTAATTCATTCAATTTCTACTTAAATTACTTTCTGTTTATATACAGTTTCACTCAGAATAGGTATCATTCCAGCACACGGTTGATTTTGAATCATAACCATTTTGAACAAAATGAACTGTGACCAATTGCATCAATTATAGAAACAAAAACATGTTGTAAACAGTAGTGAATGTCTACTCAATGTGACATTTAATACAACAAGGCTACAGGATACCAATGCAGGCAATACTTTGCTCTACTATTTTAACAGAGGCATAAACTTGCTTATTTTAAGCATTAAAATCGCAGTGGAAAAAATTGCATATGAACAGTCAAGTATTTGCAAACAAGTATCACATGCTGTAATAGACACTGGTCAATGTTTAAGGCAGTGTTTGGGGAAAGGCAATCAGGAGACGGGGAGGCAAATGTTGGCTGGCAGCAGCCCACAAATTTAATGTGGAGCCAGGAAGATTATTCCTGTTCTTCCTAGCTACAATGTAAGGTCTGTAACTTACCATTTTGAAGACAGCCACCAGCGCCCGTTCAAAGAACACTGACTTGGCTGCGGAGTGCTTGAGAAGAATGGTCAGTGCAGTCGCAGTGCTAACTGTGATCAGTCTCAAACAAATTTTGCAAAGGAGGCCTCAAACATGTGTCAAATCCTTATTTTAAATATGCAAAGGCCCTAACACCTGATGATTCTGGACCAAAAAACTCAATTTGTAATTCTTTCACTGTCATTAGATGTGTAAACAAACAAGAAACCCCATCAACGACAAATTCCATTATTATAGACTTGTAAATGTTTCAATAGCTGTTGGGTCGGTCATACCTGATTTCAACTGAAACTTTTGAAACCCAGCCAAGCAGTTATAATGAACCTCTCATAGCAAAAGCTTCCAGCTCTACTGACAGAACAGATAACCATTTCCATTTCAAAGCAGAGTGCCTGTCAATGAATGGAGGAAGAGCAGGTTGGAGCCATTTTTCTATCTTTAGAAGCAGGTTTTTTTTGAAACAGCTAGATCTGCCAATCTAATTAAATCAGAGCACAAAAACATGATGATAGAGGACATATTTTTAAAATTAAAAATAATATATCGTTGTACTTTCTCCATTGGAAAAGTATTGTAATGCATGTAAACAATTACACAATGCTGGTCAACGTAAGGGTCAGCTTACCTCTTACCTTTGTACGACAGATTCCTATGGTGAATTACTACATTGAAAACACATCTATCTTACAATACAGCATCTAATAATGATATTTGAATGTATGAAAACATTTTAGTTATCTTTCAGAATGCTTCTGACTCCTGATTTCCTTTATGAACTTTCAAGCTTGGTGTGCTTTTAATCAACGTTTAATGAAAAGTAGCATATAACCTTCCCACCACCTTTCCACCATCTCGACCTGTCTTCCATTTTACAGTGTGTGGGGGAGGCATCAGGAACCCCGTTTCTCTTGGACCTTAAGTGGCCATTTAATGCCTTCATAGTTCCCATTTGCAGATTGGAGCCTCCCCCCCCCCCCCCCCCCCAGGATCAAATCCCTCTTTAATAGTCCCTAGCAACTTCTCAACCCCAGTCACCCTCCCTGTGATCTTCCAACCAGGCTCTGACAATACGCTAGATTTATCTTGAAGTCAAGCTTCCATAATCTTCTCTTTTTCAGGGACTGCCTGCCATCCCTGTCATCCAGCAGTGTCCACCACTCAAATCTGGCACGACTAGGACTACAGAGTTGCCAGCCAATCAGATTAGCCTGCAGGTCTCTAAGGTAGACAGTTCATGCTGTTTCCATCTTAAAATGGCTGCCGAGCATATGGCTTTCTGATGGGTGAGCTGCTACTGACTTTCCAAGTCAGGAAGGTGGGGATTACAACACCCAGTAAAATAGTGTGGCCATCCATGCACTGAAATGTGCTACTTCAACCGGATAGAAATATGTACGCAAAGGCAGTCTTATCATTGGAAATGACACTGATGTTTGGCCAACTGCATGTTGCATACCAGTAAAGTAGCTTAAATAGCCATAAACAGTGGATCCAAAAACAACTGCATGTTCAAGCCTTATATGTTTGTATTTGCTTTAAACTAGAGTCCACTGTTGTAGGAACCATTCCATGTTATGAATGTGACATTTTATACAGCAGTGGGAGCAACACCAGCATTGCAGAATCACTGCAACAGGCAGTTCCGCAAACAAACTTGTGTTGAAAAGAAGCACTGGCACTCCCAGTAAGGCTAAGAAGTTTTGCAAGTACCTTAAACATGCTCAGTGCCAGTCTCTGACCCCACTTAAAGAGTGACAGCTGGGAAAGACATAGGAAGCAATTAAAAACACAGCATTGCTCACAAAGCCCTTTCCCTGATGACACTTCGCACTCCTGAAAAGCAGTCTGCAAAAGAGATAAAGGGATCCAGGCTTGTGTTACATGGCCTGTAAGATTTTGTGTGATGTATCCTTCTGGTTTCACTTGAGGTTATTTATTTACGTAGGCTGTTTTTAAGGGCTGTAGGCTTTGGCCTACTTGACTAATTATTCGCAGCACCTGTCTCTGTGGACACAGTTTGCAACAAAAGTAGATCTCCCTTTAATGCATTCACAGTAGAAACCCTTTGAACAAATTAGGAAAAACAAAGAAACAAAAAGATATGTTTTGTTTTTTCATTGAAAGGTTTACCATCTTAACGAAGTCGCAGCAGTTATTCCTCTGAGAGTTCTTGTTGAAACACGGAGGCTGAAATCTTAATAAAGCTTATCTCAAGACAAGTGGCAATAGCTGTCGGTTTAACTTCTGCCTGCTTCTCTTTTGCTGCTGGATAGATCTGGACCTGCCTTTTCCCCTTCTGCGCCCTACAATCTCCACCAAATGTTTCACATTACTCAGTGTGAAAAACCTCCTATTCTTTCAGATTTTTACAAGTTCATACATCCGTGGAAACTTGATATTTCATATTTCATTCTGCTTTGCGGATGTCATGATGAGGGATGCTGGTTCACATGCAACTGGTCCCTTTGGCCTTTGATCAGCCTGACCGCAACTAATTGGAGATGGAGAACAAATGAAAGAAATATTTACAAATTTCATGGGAATTCAACGATGGTTCAGCTAAAGCCTCCGCTGTCCTATAACTTTCATTTGCGGTACATGTTCTGACAATGCATTTGCTCCCAAAGTGGGCTGGTTTATTTTTATAGTGTTAAGTTTGCGACTATCTCCTGCAGCTTTGCAGAACTGACGAGATAAAACGACCCTTGTATCTTTCGCTTCTTAAAGTCCTGTTTGTTGAAATGAGTGAGGGTGATTATTCTGCTTCCAGGTTACAGCTGTAAGGAGGACAAAAAAAAAAGACCGGAAAATTTAAACCAAATTTCTAGGCGCGCAGCAAAGTGAAGAAAATTAGTAGAAAATGGCAGAGAACTGCGGAAAATAAAGTTGCAAATGTTTAGAGCCAATTTTAACAGCTGAAGGGTCACAGAGGCTAATACTAAATGACAATAGTAGAACTCAGACACAGTTTATTTTGCAAATATTCCAGTTGAATTAAAATGCCTGGCACCAATGTTTTAACTAACCAGATGTGCTTTTGAATACACCAAGTTGTCTTTGCTTTCCTTCATAATGGATCCACAAATCTAAATCTGACATAGACCTAAAAGAGAGAGAGAAAAAAAATCAAAGTTGTAAATACTGGACATGCAAATCTGGTTTATCTGGCGATATCCAATCGCTAGATTATGGGAACTTAATACCAAAGAGGTGAATTTGTGTCATTTATAAAAGCCAGTGGGACGTTCATTAAGTCCATTCTCAATTAATCCCAATTTTTAAATGTAAAAAATGCTGTAGTGATTAATATCTGACCCACCAAAGGAGACTCCATTATTTTCACTGTTCCAACTTTCAAATGTGACATTGCTGAGGAAAATCTACTTGTCTGATTTTGTGGTGTAACCTGGTGTTTAACCTGGTCTTTAACCCTGGTGTTGTGTTAAAACTCTTACTTTGTGCTGTATGCCAGTCCTGCTGCTTCCTGTAAGTCCAATTTACTCTTTCACTGGCAACAGTTTTAACGAAAATGAGAAGTTAAAAAAAAATCATCTTGGAAGACAATATAGTTTCTAATTTCATTCTCGCTCTCCCATGAAACATTTCTACAGCTAGCTTTCCCACAATAATTGGAATACAATGTAGATGGTAACAATATATGGGCCATAAATCCTGTTTTTCCTGTTTGATTAATGCAAAAAGGGAGTGGCCAAAAACTCTGTATTTGAACTAAATCTCTTTAGGATCTAGCAGCAGGGGAATAACTTCCTTTGTGTATTGTGCAACAAAGTTGTAACTCCGGTCACAATGAATGATAATCTGATTTTGTTACATATGTACATAGAGGAAATCGTACCTCAAAATGATTTAATGTAAGCAACACTTCTGTTGTCTTTGAATATGTAACTGCCAGTTCCATGAGAGAACCTCTCATTGCGCTAAATTGGACAGGATATGGCGCTAGACTCATTGATCAACAGTTCCGACGCGCCACAGCGAAAAACCGCACCGACCTCCTCAGAAGACAAACACGGGACACAGTGGACAGAGTACCCTTCGTTGTCCAGTACTTCCCCGGAGCGGAGAAGCTACGGCATCTCCTCCGGAGCCTTCAACATGTCATTGATGAAGACGAACATCTCGCCAAGGCCATCCCCACACCCCCACTTCTTGCCTTCAAACAACCGCACAACCTCAAACAGACCATTGTCCGCAGCAAACTACCCAGCCTTCAGGAGAACAGTGACCAAGACACCACACAACCCTGCCACAGCAACCTCTGCAAGACGTGCCGGATCATCGACACAGATGCCATCATCTCACGTGAGAACACCATCCACCAGGTACACGGTACATACTCTTGCAACTCGGCCAACGTTGTCTACCTGATACGCTGCAAGAAAGGATGTCCCGAGGCATGGTACATTGGGGAAACTATGCAGACGCTGCGACAACGGATGAATGAACACCGCTCGACAATCACCAGGCAAGACTGTTCTCTTCCTGTTGGGGAGCACTTCAGCGGTCACGGGCATTCGGCCTCTGATATTCGGGTAAGCGTTCTCCAAGGCGGCCTTCGCGACACACGACAGCGCAGAGTCGCGGAGCAGAAACTGATAGCCAGGTTCCGCACACACAAGGACGGCCTCAACCGGGATATTGGGTTTATGTCACACTATTTCACATAAATATTTCTGCTTTTTTCCTCCTGAGTCTTTATCATGCGATCCTAGAATCAGAATTTATGTCACACTATTTGTAACTCCCACAGTTGCGTGGACCTGCAGAGTTTCACTGGCTGTCTTGTCTGGAGACAATACACATCTTTTTAGCCTGTCTTGATGCTCTCTCCACTCCCATTGTTTTGTTTCTTAAAGACTGGATTAGTTGTAAGTATTCGCATTCCAACCATTATTCATGTAAATTGAGTCTGTGTCTTATAAGTTCTGTTTGTGAACAGAATTCCCACTCACCTGAAGAAGGGGCTCAGAGCCTCGAAAGCTTGTGTGGCTTTTGCTACCAAATAAACCTGTTGGACTTTAACCTGGTGTTGTTAAACTTCTTACTAAATTGGATTACCAGTGTGTTCCAAGTTGAGCGGGATGTGTTGGCATTAGTCACCCTAGTTTCAGGATAATGGAGTGCTTGGGCTATATTCTGAGAATTCCACTCACTACCTACCCAGTAATAAGCATGGGAGTCGGTTTAGCTCAGTTGGCTGAATTGCTGGTTTGTGATGCACAGGATTGCCAGCAGCATGGATTCAAAGTTAAAGTTTATTTATTAGTCACAAGTAAGGCTTACATTAACACTGCAATGAAGTTACTGTGAAATTCCCCCGGTTGCCACAGTCCGCCGCCTGTTTGGGTCAATGCACCTAACCAGCACGTCTTTCAGAACGTGGGAGGAAACCAGAGCACCTGGAGGAAACCCACGCAGACACGGGGAGAACGTGCAGACTCCGCACAGACATTGACCCAAGCTGGGAATCGAACCCGGGTCCCTGGCGCTGTGAGGCAACAGTGATACTGTGCCATCCCTTTTCCCATACCAGCTGAGAGTATTCATGAAGGTCCACCTTTTCAATCTTGCCCCTTGCCTGAGGTGTGGTGATCCTCAAGTTAAATCACCACCAGTCAGCTCTCCCCCTCAAAGGGGCGAGCAGCCTATGGTCATCTGGAACTGAGGTGATCTTATCTTAGTAAGCAGGTTCCTTTTCACCTTTGACAAGTTCAGAATCAAAGAAACCTGCTGTCTTGCAGGAACAATCAAAGCAATTTTAACCTGTTCATTGGGGAAATGTTTGATTCGAGTTGCAATGACAGCTTTTTACTCTGTCCAATTTTATCTTCATGTAGTCAATGGAAATCATGTTGGCATGGTGTCAAATGAATATTCAACCCATTCCGTTGGACAATTCCGAGCTCTGCAAACCCAATCTGGGAAAAACTAGGGAAGGAGAGGAGGTAAAAATGAGAATCATGGCAGACAAGCTTGGAATGAATGTGAAGGCTGCTGGGCATGGAGACAGTCTATGCAGAAGGTCGGTCACAGAGCACCAGCACTGTAACAAAGCCTTAACAAAATCAACCAAAGATAAAACAACCCTCTAGCCCTCATCCTTCAACCCCCCACACACTCCCCATGTTTCATCTATGCCAACCCCCATGACAACTTGTGCCCACACCCACCACCACATAGCCGCTTGTACCTTCAATGCCAACATATGCCCCCATGCAATCTCACCTGGCCCTTCATAGTCCTTATGCTAATTCAGAGTCTACCTTTGACCCCACCTTCTCTTCCAGGCCTGTATGCCTGCCATGTCACCTCACTCATTCAGGTGATTTTGCGCCCGTGTTTGCCATGAGCGGAAATGTGAAGCAGTCAAAGGGAACCCGCCGCGGGCATAAATATAAGTATAGCCCCCGGGGGAGAGGGACATTCCTGGGCAGTGCCTTGGCACTACCCCCTGGTATTGTTAACCTGGGAGTGCCATCCTGGCAGTTTCAAAGTCAAGGTACCAAGGGACAGTGCCAGGAGGCTCTCTGTGGAGATCCAATGGGGGGGACGGTTCCTCTTTTGTGTGTGGTGGAGTGATTTTGCCTTATTTGTCTGGGGGGGGTTTGCTCTGATATGTGAGGGGGGCTTTCCCCATATCTGTGTGGGGATTGCTTTTGTGCATGTGGGAGGAGGGGTCCCCTGTTTCTGTGGGGAAATTTCTTTGTAGCTAGCTGATTGGGGTGCCCTCTAAAGGAGGCACTCCAATATCTGTGGAGCCGGTGTTGCCGGTTCCATGAGACCCGCGCCACCCCACCAGCATGAAGGCATCAGAGACGCCAGAAGAATTGCTTTCTCGGAGTGCCAGAAATATCTGGCAGGAAAAGCCAGTTGGGCAGCCGGGAGCTGCATGCTGGTCTTCCTGGCACAGTCGGCACTTAGAGTAAATTTCACAAGATTCTCAGGACCCGTGCTGAAATAAGATTAAATAAAAACGATTGAAGAATTTACTGGGTGAGATTCCCCCTCCACCGTGGAGAGTCACAGTGGAGGCAGCCCGGCATTGGCTGGCAGTGGGATCTTCAGGTCCTGTCACTGTCAAAGTGTTTCCTGTTATTCGCACGGTTCATCACTGGCGGGACTGGAAGATCCCGCCAGCAGGAATGACTGGAAAATCCCACCCACTAGTTTATTTTGGAAAACACTTTCATTTCTATAAACCTATTCACTACATTTATCTTCCTTTAATTCCCTACAAACACGAGCAATGGAATTTACAACCACTTGGAGCTGTCAATGAAACCATGAAATGACAGGCACCCCCTGCACACCCCCCCCGCACCCCGTGAAAATGAAAGGTTATGAAATCAGCCAAGCAGTATTATTCACATAAAGATATCCCTCAGGCCTTTGCCAACAGACAGAGTGAAATAGCAAGCATTGATTGTTTTAATTAACTGCAGGCAGTTTTAAAAAAATATTTAAAGAGCAGGAGTCTGACTGATTAACTACTCCATTTGACCATTCCTTTTGTTGGAGTGCTTGAGTTGGAGCTCCTTTGACAGCTTTGTTAACAGCTCCTTTTGACAGTTCAGTTGACTGCTTTGTTGATAGCTTGTTTTGACAACTTTTGACAGCTCTGATGATAGCTGTATTGATAGCACCTGTTGACAGTTCTTTTGACAGTTCTATTGAACTCGACAGTTCTGATGGGTTTTAACATTTTTACACTCATTCATGTCTACTTTTAACAATCCCAAAGGACACCTAACTTACCCCCAAAGGTGTCCCAGGACCAAATTCAAATGGATACCTATTAGCTCTCCAAAAGGGTACCCCAACTCTCCAAATGATTCAGACAGCTTTATATCTTCTCCTACAGATCTGGAGTGCACAAATTATGTTTTGCACATCCCACCAATGAAAATCATATCATTCTGAGACAGCTGCTCTTTAACATACATTGCTTTCTCTGTAAATCTTTCTCTGCCTCAATGCGCAGGCATGATTCAGGGAGACATAGACCTAACCTTGGTCCCCACCTCCTGGAATGTGTTGAAGTGTCTGTACACAGCCAACAACACAAACCCAGAAAAACCCAGAGACCTCTGTGAAGTGAAATGATTCATATATTTACGAAGGTGATAAAACTATATACAATGATTGTACACTCAAGCAACCAGTGTTTACTTAATGTTTCTTACTTGTTCTTAATAACCAACACCTCTAGGTGCTCCCCTGACATCTGCAGCAGCTGCTGACTACTGTGCCCTTTGAGGCCTTTGATGGGCATCCTCTGAAGGCCCGAGGCCTAGAAGGTTCCAGCTTTCTTTGGTCTCCTGCTCTGGGATAGGTGCACCCTGGTGGTCACAGAGGCTGGAGCTGATCAGGTCAAAGCCAGACGAGACTCAGGTAACATGGATTCCCTTGTAGTTTCCTGGATGCAAGCCCCAGGGATGTCCACCTGACCGTTCACCTTCCTTTGGGTATCTGAATATGCCTCATTGATTCCTTGAGGAGAAGGGGCACCTGACGGGAGTCGAGGTGCCCCTTTGCCCTCTTGTCTAGCCACTACACATGCTTACCCATTGCTAGAGTGATGGAGTGCAGATCCAAGCACATCTTCGGCAGACTTCATGTTCTACTGGAGCAGGGTCCCATGATGCTCACTGTCCTCCTCATGGAGACCTGAAAGCGTTCACATGCCGGAGCCATGATGCCAGAGAGCACACGGATACACTCCTCCATCCCTCTTGTTGAGGGATTCTGCAACCTCTCCCTGATGTTCCCCTGTGTCTTCAGCACTCTCAGCATCTTCTCCATGGCCACTTCCAGAAGATCTTCATTTGACTTTGCCCGAGCAGGAGTCTCTTCTCCAGCACTCCTTCGAGTGCCAAAGACCTTGGCTCTTTTTATCTCTGCTTGATGTGGACATGCTTCTGTGCAGTGGCCAGCAGAGTGTGAGCCCAAGCTTAAACTAGATATACGCAGCAAAGTGTGTGCTGTGACAGCTAATCATCATCTGAACTCTCCTGAGGGGCTAGTGCCTACTTCTGGAGCGGGGCTGGTCTTCCCCATTCCTACTAACACCTGGCATGGAGAGAATAGAGAATGAGTAACAGCCTAGGCTGCCTTCTATGTTGCACACAGCATCACTCTCAGGTTTGACTTTCAGAGATTCAGCACGCTTCCTGACTGGATGCTTGGGGGAGGCCGACCATAGTCTTGGCACAGACATGGTCCCCCGCCAGCTTGGCACTCTGCCATTCAAATTGTGCGAGGGACCTGAATTTCCACATGTTCCTTCTCATCCTCTCTCTTTCTCAGCGTTGTGTGCTGTCTTTTCCTGCATAAAGATCGATGGAATGTGAGCGCTTTTGATTCTGGAGCAGGCTGAGTGCAGCTAATTCTGTGATGAATAAGTGACCTCCTCACCCTCCAAAGCCTATTCATCATCCATAAGGCACAACTGAAGAGCTTTAGGGAATACTGTCATAGAATCCATAGAATCATAGAATCTCTACAGTGCAGAAGGAGGCCATTTGGCCCATCAAGTCTGCGCTGACCACAATGCCACCCAGGCCTTATCCCCTTAGCCCCATCTATTTACCCTGCTAGTCCCGCTAAGGGGCAATTTATCATGGTCAATCAACCTAACCTGCACATCTTTGGAGTGTGGGAGGAAACCGGAGCATCCGGAGGAAACCCATGCAGACATGGGGAGAACATGCAAACTCCAAACAGGTAGTCACCTGAGGCAAGAATTGAACCCAGGCCCCTGGCGCTGTGAGGCAGCAGTGCTAACCACTGTGCCAGGGTGCCGCCCGTGTCCATACGTGTGGCTCCAACAGCACTCAGGGAGATGGGTGCCATTCAGGATGAAGCAGGCTGCTTGATTGATAACCCAACCAGTACCTTCAACATTCACTACTGACCCATAATGACAGCTGTGTATGCGATGTGAACGATGTTATGCTGCTACTTACCAAGACTACTTCAGCAGCTCCCTCCAGACCCTGGAGGTCTAGTATCTAGAAGGACAAGAGCAGCAGAAGCATGGCATTAGCAGCATCTGCAAGTTACCCTCTACTTTTTTCTCTGGAGCGTAGGAGGCTGAGGGGTGACCTTATAGAGGTCTATAAAATAATGCGGGGCATAGACAAGGTAGATAGTCAATATCTTTTACCAAAGGTAGGGGAGTCTAAAGCTAGAGGGCATAGGTTTAAGGTGAGAGGGGAGAGATACAAAAGTGTCCAGAGGGGCAATTTTTTCACGCAGAGGGTGGTGAGTGTCTGGAACAAGCTGCCAGAGGTAGTAGTGGAGGCGGGTACAATTTTATCTTTTAAAAAGCATTTAGACAGTTACATGGGTAAGATGGGTATAGAGGGATATGGGCCAAATGTGGGCAATTGGGATTAGCTTAGGGGTTTTAAAAAACAAGGTCGGCATGGACAAGTTGGGCCGAAGGGCCTGTTTCCATGCTGTAAACCTCTATGCTCTACTCCAAACTCCTCACCCTCTTATAATGGCTGTGCCTTCAGTGTGGCTGAGCAAGAAACTCACAGTTGCCCCCCCCCCCCCTCCACCCATCAGCAGGCCACATGGCCACAGTGGGTAAATAAGGCAGCACACCAGCATCTTCTCAAAGACTTTTAGGGATAGGTAACACAGAAGCTAGCTTTGCCATTTGTGCCCACATCCTCATGCTGGATTCAGAAAAGGGTGAGATGAATATAGATAGTACAAGGTTCACTTCCCTAGCAGTGCAAATTAAATCATTCATCCGTTTCCTGCACTGCAGGGTGCTCCTCTTCTGCACCTCTCTGGCACTGACTACCATGGTAACCTCCTCCCAGGCCATTGTGGTGAGTCAGGTGGGCCTCCTGTTCCCATCCCTGGGAAAGAGGACTTCCCTCCTGTCCTCCAGGCACGGAGTAGACAGTCCAGCGATCGCTGAAACATGGGGCCAATGCTTGGTGCCTTCTCGAGGTCATCCCAGCGCCCTGAAGTTCTGGCATGCTCAATCACTGACTGTGGGGGTGCCTTTTAAATATGGTGCCCAGACATGATGGTGAGGCATGCTACTTCCTTCCTTTCCCAGCACAAGATGTATCGTGAACCATGCATATGCATACTTAATGAGACAGGGAACTTACAATTGCACGTTAACAGCCTGCCCAGCTCATCGACGGGAAACAATCCGGGTTCCCACTCCTGCCGTGGAACGTATGGCGGGAAGGGAAAAATCCCAGCCCTCGAATTAGTTAGAATTACCACTTAAGAATCTGTTAATCCTCCATTTTTAGTTTGCATTTTACTCTTATTCTGGTTTCATTTTCCATCAAATTCTTTGAGTGATACCCTAATGTGCCTTAGCTACTGACTAGCTCTAAACTGAAAATGAGGCAAAAATTAATTTAAACAAGCTTTGTTAAAGCATGGCTCACAGGGTAGATTTTAAAGTGTGTTATTCTTCCCAAAGCATTGTGTCTGGCTGGTAACTAAGGCCAGTAAAACTTTGCAGAGAGGTTTGTTAAGTTTGGCTGAAAGATATTAATTCTTGCAAAGAAGCAGTTTTCTTTTTCGAAAGGCCTTTTCTCTCACCCTCTCCACAGAGAATCTTTACATCGAGTAACTTATTTGACTGAGATGAGAATCTGCTCCCAGACATCTGTCAGTACAGCTCCGTATCTGACCACTAAGAGGCATGCATGAACAATCTAGAATAATTCTCCTCTTGATGTTCTTCCCCCCCACCCCTATGAGGAAATGCCTAACTTCCATTGATCTTCATATGATAACATAAATAAGATGGTAAACTCACTACCTGGGGATTTACATCTGATTTGCAGCTGACTCATTTGTGGCCCAGTGTGTTGGATCTCCAAGAAGTTTCGCCTTTTCCGGCTGAGATTTATTTGTGAAATGTGCAGAGATACTTTAGTGAAATCTGAGGAACAATTTCCTTACACTTAAATGTGTTTCCTCATCGATAAAACTGATACACCATATGTTGTCAATAATAAAAAGCACATGGTTGTATTAAACAAAGTACTGAACTCATTTTACAAGTAGCAACTTCACGAACCGTCTCATTTACACACATTCATCTAGCATTACCAAATCGTTTCAAAACTCACCTTCTATTCATCCTTTTCTCTGAGAATCCAATAATTATAGTCATCTGTTGTCGACACCTCCAGATTGAAAGTGGACTTTTGCAGCAGTTCACTAGTGCAGGCATCATAGGTTGATTCCAGTCATAACAGCGGCCATTTTGGCTAACATTTCTGCGACAATAAAATGACTATTTTTCTGACTTTTTCCTAATTTTATCGAAGAACTACATTTGTGTATTAAGTAGGGAATAATGTTTTATAATGCCACGAGCATAATGTGGTATTCCAAACTTTACTTACATGTTTAGGGGCGGCAAGGTGGCAAAGTGGTTAACACTGCTGTCTCACAGCTCTAGGGACCCGAGTTCAATTCTGGCCTTGGGTCACTGTCTGTGTGGTGTTTGCACATTCTTCCTGTGTCTGTGTGGGTTTCCTCCGGGTGCTCTGGTTTCCTCCCACAGTCCAAAGATGTGCAGGTTAGGTGGATTGGCCATGCTAAATTGCCCCTTAGTGTCTCAAGATGTGTACGTTAGGAGGATTAGCCATGGTAAATGCATGGGGTTACAGGGATAGGGCGGGGGAGAGGACCGGGGTAAAATACTCTGTCAGGGAGTCGGTGTACACTTGATGGGCCAAATGGCCTCTTCTGCACTGCAGGGATTCTATGTTTACTTTTTTATGCACTTAGCAAAAAAAGGCCTATTGTCATTTTGGTACGATTAGAGTAAGGACAAAAATATGATTCCATTGTACAATACTCAAATACAAATAACAATGAATGTTACATATTTGTAATAACCTGAAGATAGTGTATAATACACCACTCTGATTAATACTGGATAGTGCAAAGTAAAATTAAGAAATAATGTTAGTACACATTTATTGAGGGAAAATGGCAGCAAAGAAATTCTTTGTTCAGTATGAAAATATACTTCAAGAGGCAAGTCCTTGAACATCACAATCTGCAAATATGATAAACTTGCAGCATTCCATCCTTTACTTCCACCTGCTTATCAAGTTTTGTACGATAGCTGTTACAATCTCTAGAGAGACCAATAACTTTAAAAAAGCAATTTGAACTTACAGTTAATAGCTGAAAGAGGACACATCAAGGTTTCATGTCAGAATTTCCTTACACGCCAAATGGGCTCCAACCTGCACTCAAAGTCACCTTTGAAATGGAGCAGTCAGATGAGTTCCATTTCCTCCACGTGCTCGTTGAGAAATGGGTTCTCTATTAAAGTCTCCAGAAACCTACATGCACTGGTCAATATATATTTTGGGATTCCTACAGTTCCACACGCTTTAAAATTGGCCTTATTGACAGCCACATAAATAGGTTACAAGCCATTTGCTCACTGTGGAAGCTTGATGCTGAAATAGGGCACATCAGTGTTATCCAGGGGGATAATGGCGACCCTGATCAGATCATTGCTCACTATATATCACACAAACTCATGATAGGGCCCAAGGCCACCACTCCGGCCCTTAAAAGTGCTCAGTCAAGGTGGTTCAAAACATTGAGCAACAGGTGAAGTTAGCCGTTGCATGCTGTTACTATGCAGAAGCACAGAGGCAGGCTTTCTGCCCAGCCAACCTCCACATCTGGCAGCCTCTGCACTTGTTCTGGGGCCACCCACCCAGGCTCCTATTTCACCCTGCCTGCACCCTCCACCCTGGTGATCAAAAATCTGACTTACTTGTGAAGATCAGATTTGCAGAGTTGGAAAATCTCCAATCTCTGCACACCTGACCTGGGGACAAAAACCTGAGTGAGCCTATGCCCCAGTTAATAAAGCCTAGGTTACTGTGAGCTCTATTAACCGTGCTCTCAACCTATCCCACTACCATCAATGAATTATGCACATATGCACACAGATTCCTTTGCTCCTTCACCCCTTTCAGAACTATATCTTTATTTTATATTGCTTCTCTGAGTTCTTCCTACCAAAATGAATCATTTTACACTTCTCTACAAATAATTGCATCTGCCACTTGTCTGCCCATTCCCCAACTTCTCCATGTTCTCTTGAAGTTTTCACTATCCTCTTCAGAATTCTCAATGCTTCCAAGTTTCATATCATCCGCAAATGAATTGAATTTGACCCTCTACCTCACGGTCTTGGCCATTAATATATATCAGGAAAAGCAAGGGTCCCAACACTGACCCCTGAGGAACTCAAATACAAACCTTCTACAGTCCAAAAAAAATCCATTAACCACTACTCTGTGTTTCCTGCTGCTGAGTCAATTTCTTACCCATGTTGCTACTGACCCTCACTCTGCTCAAGTTTGTGGTAGGATTTAAACCATCGACCTTCTGATTCAGAGGTGTGCATGTTACTGAGGCAAACTAACATTTAATATTGGCCTTACCAGCATTTAACAGGGAATACATATTTGATACAAAAGTTTTACAATTTTTGTTCAGAGCCATGAGTCTGAGAACCTACCAGTGGTGCTGGAATATGTGAGCTACAAAAGAATTACCACCACTGGTTCTTCAGTGCACCCACTCTTTAGCAGAAAAGTCTAGAATGTCTGAAAGGAGATAATGTTAGGAGATAATTAGGACAGCATGGTGGCACAGTGGTTAGCACTCCTGCCTCACTCCTACCAGAGGCCCTGGGTTCAATTCCTAGCTTGGGTCACAGTCTGTGTGGAGTCTGCACGTTCTCCCCGTGTCTGTATGGGTTTCCTCCGGGTGCTCCGGTTTCCTCTGACAGTCCAAAGATGTGCAGGTTAGGTTGAGTGGCCATGCTAAATTGCCCCTTAGTGTCAGAGGGATTAGGAAGGTAAATATGTGGGGTTACGGGAATGGGACCTGGATGGGATTGTTGTCAGTGCAGACTCAATGGGCCAAATGGCCTCCTTCTGCACTGTAGATTCTATGATCTGTGTCACTGCAGCACTCATCCAAATGAGTTAGCTCCAAATGTGGAAAAAACCTGCAAGCTTGCAAAGTCAGTGTAAAGTTACTTACCTGTAGTAATTGTGGGGTCTGTCTTTTTAAGACAGCACAGCAGAATAGGGTCACCTGGCTTGAGGGACATATCACACCAGAGAGTGGAGTCCTCCCTTGTACAGAATCATCGAGCAGCCAAGTACTAAGCATGTAAGAACTGGGGCTCTGCCTTGAGGCAGCCATGTCTGCTATCCCTTGTACCTGATTACTCTTTATCAATAAATACCTTTTATTCCTAACGAAGCCTTAAGTGTCTTGACATCGCCCGCGGGGTGCCACGCTATTACACTACCATTACCTTATCATAGAAATCATAGAAACCCTACAGTGCAGAAGGAGGCCATTCGGCCCATCGAGTCTGCACCGACCACAATCCCACCCAGGCCCTACCCCCACATATTTACCCGCTAATCTATGCATCTCAGGACTCTAAGGGGCAATTTTTAACCTGGCCAATCAACCTAACCCGCACATCTTTGGACTGTGGGAGGAAACCGGAGCACCCGGAGGAAACCCACGCAGACACGAGGAGAATGTGCAAACTCCACACAGACAGTGACCCAAGCCGGGAATCGAACCCGGGACCCTGGAGCTGTGAAGCAGCAGTGCTAACCACTGTGCTACCGTGCCGCCCCCAATTGTCAGATAAAATATCCAGCCCACTCAAACCACCTTACAGCCCACTGAATGCAAGGCTAATCTGCAGCGTATGACAAATTGTTGCTGCAACTTCATCTAATTATTAAAAACACTTCACACAAAAAATCCACGTAATAAATATCTGGCTACATGTACTTGCACCCAGATTGAATTTGGGATAAAAGCTCTGGTGTATCGTTAAGAGGTCAGCACTCTTTTTCTACTTTCATGATAAGGAAAACATAACAGAAAGGAACACATCATAACACAGTCCCATATTGTGAATCACACTGCTACACAAGTTGACCACGCTGGAAATCATTGCTACAAAGTGCAAAAAGGAAGTTGCAGAGGACGGAGCTTGAACTTTACCCAAATCCTGGGCTTTCTCATATATTCTTCTTCCCTAACCATTTATTGCTACCCTCTCTCCCTGCACGCATAAACGAGGGGTGGGATTCTCCGGCCACAAGCGCCCCCAAGACTGGAAATCCCCGCTGGAGCTCAACGGACATTTACATACTCCTCTGAATTTTCTGTCTCGCTCGCTATGATTCCCGCCACAGGTGGGACAGGAGATTTTCGGCCCATGTCACTCAGTATGCTGTGTTTGCAATATTAGCACTGCTGCTTCACAGCTCCAGGGACCTGGGTTCGATTCCTGGCTTGGGTCACTGTGTGTGGAGTTTGCACATTCTCCTCGTGTCTGCGTGGGTTTCCTCCGGGTGCTCCGGTTTCCTCCCACAGTCCAAAGATGTGCGGGTTAGGTTGATTGGCCATGCTAAAATTGCCCCTTAGTGTCCTGAGATGCATAGGTTAGAGGGATTAGCGGGTAAATATGTAGGGATATGGGGGTAGGACCTGGGTGGGATTGTGATCAGTGCAGACTCAATGGGCCAAATGGCCTCTTTCTGCACTGTAGGGTTTCTATGGTTATATGGTTCTAATCTAACATATATTCCTCTTCTCTCTGTTTATTTCTAATCAGCCACAGTTTCACATATTGACCCACTTACTCTTGCTGCTGTAAACACCAGCACCTCAGGTGGTGGAGGGTGCACAAGGAGAATCACAGAGCACATACGAGCAGGGTCAAGTTGCTTGCAAGCCTGCAAAGTCAACTACCGGAAAGCTACCTAGGAATTGGAACTGCAGAAACCTGCTGGGCAGAACGCCAGCTCATATTTTTCTTCATCTGTGAAGTTGGAATTAGGACGTTACAGGTCCTGTAGCTAAAGGAATGCTTCTATCTGAGTATCAATATTTTATGCATAGCATACGAAAAGCATCTTGCAATGCCTGGAGATGACTGTGAAGAAGCTAGTTACCCTTAAGAATGCAGTTATCTGTGTGTGTCAGTTGCTTTCATTCTTGTCTCTGAGTCAGAAGGTTGTTGATTCAAGTACAGCTCCAGAGATTGGAGCACAAATATCTAGGCTGACATTCCAGTGCAGGCCTGCATTATCAATGGTGCCATTTTGCAGATGGGATATTTAACAAAGACCCCTTCTGCTCTCTCAGGTGGATGTTACACTATTTTGAAGAAAAGGGGAGTTATCCCCAGTGACTATTTATCCCTCAGTTCGCATTAGTAGAACATATATCGGGTTGTTATCATATTGCAGTTTGTGGGTGCTTTCACTGCACAAATTAGCTACTATCATTAGTGACTACACTTCAAAAGCATTTTGTTGGCTGCTCAGCACTTTAGAATATCCTGAGGTTGTGAAAGATGCTATATAAATGTAAGTCTTTCTTTCTTCTCTTGCTGACTACCTAATAGAACTATAGTCCATTTGCTGTGTGTAACAACTCCAGGAATATCTGCAGTGAAACCCTAGAAAGGCCTTGAGCCCACTTTAAGTGTGTCTTGTAAATGGTCAGACTTTGTTTAAACTTGGACTCTAATCTCTGAACAACAGACTCGACTCGCTTCAGACGGTTGTGGAATCAGCTGGAGAAGACTTTTAAAAGATTTCTTCACTTCCCTGATGGGAGGGAATGGTGCTCACAGTGGACATTCTAAAAGAGTGTGCAGCAACAGGGGTAGGAATGGATGAAGCAGCTGGCTCTGAAGGCGGTCCCATATTGACTCCTGTGGTAGCATGGCCCTTTTAAGGGGGCAAATCCTGAGGGCCACGTGATCGGGCTAGACCCTATGGAGAGGCAGCACAGGAACCCTAGCCAATCGGGCACAAGGGCATGCATCAAGGATCCTCATTTGGAGTCAGGAAGGAGTGGAGAGTAGTTGTGTGTTCAGTTCTGTCAGACGCTTGTAGTATTTATCTATTTATTGTTGCTGATGAACCCTTTATAACTTCAAGCCACAATGAGTCACCTTCGATGTTGTTACAACTCCCATCACCCATTCCTGCATCTCTCGAATGATAAATGAAAAAAAGACTTGCATTTCTATAGGTTCAAGGTGCCAAAGTGCTTTACAGAAAATTAAGTACTTTTTGATGTGCAGTTACTGTTTTAATGTAGCGTAAGTTATGCTAGAATGTACAGGACAGTTGGATGTGATGCTGCCACATGCATGGCTTTCTCCTGACCAGGGGACAATGACCAATTGTGTTTCTGCTGTAGTATTTAGGGATTGAGTTTATTGCATGAGTTATAAAGGTTAATCTTCCATTAGCCTTTTTAATTTACTTTTACTGATGACTATATTTAATGATCTGTGTACATGGATCCCTAAATCTCTTTGAACCTTCAGTGTTTCTCGCTCTTCACCATTTAAAAGACATGTATTTTTCCTTTCATGGTCCAAAATGGGCAGCCTCACATTTACCTGTGTTGAAGTCCATTTGCTGCAGTTTTGTCCATTCGCTTAATCTCAAAATTTTATGCTCCCGTTTTACACTATTTTACTGTGCCACCGGTCTTTGTGTCATCAGCAAACTTGTATTGATGGCTCACAATTGCATTATCTAAGTCTTTATAAAAATGGTGAAGAGGCCTCGGCACAAGTTTTTGTGCCCACTACTTTAGTCACAACTTGTCAGTTAGAGTACCTGTCTATTATCCCTACTCTCTGTGTCTTCCAATCAGCCAATTTCCTGACTCGATCACTAATCTGCGTTCAACTCAATGGGTGGAATTTTCCATCGCCTCCCATTGGCAGGATCTTCCAGTCCCACTGAAATTGATAGAGAATAGAATGGATTGCCACAGCCTCTGTGGGAAAGCCCGCCCCGGTGGGGCCTGAGAATCTTGGTGCGTGGGTTTCAATTCCAGTGAAGTACATATTCATTTTCTCTACCATCTGTCTTCTAATGCCTAACTAATCTGTTAACCTGCACAAAAATGGGGGGAATTTTACCATTTTGAGTCTAAGTGCCGAATCTGGGCATCAAATAAATCCGTGCCTGGAATCCTCTTTCCAGCGCGCCCATACGCGTTTTGCCGGCTCCGGCCCGATCCGCGCCATGGCCGGGGCTTAGCGCTGGCGGACCGATCGGAGTTTTGCACATGCGCAGTTCAAAAACCTTCAGGATGAAGCGGTTCCTCGCTAAGAAGATGAAGCAGAACCGGCCGATTCCACAGTGGATCCGCATGAAAACCTGCTACAAGATCAGTACAAGTCCAAGAGGAGACACTGGAGAAGGACCAAGCTGGGCCTGTAAAGCGATACACCATCACTGGTGTGTGGCATGAATATCTTTCTCCCCTTCTCGCCACTAAGGTATCAGACCGGTTCTCCCTTCTGCCGAACACAAAGGTATCAGGGCACTCCCCCCTCCCACACATAGGACTCTCTTCCTCCCCCCACCTGCAGTATCATGGTCACCCTCCTCCTCACAGGCAAGTCTCCCCATTCACTGGCAAGGTCCCCCCTTCAAAGGTGACATCTCTTCCCCACCTCACCACCACACATAAGGGGAATCCTTCCCGCCAATGGGGCGCCTCTGTCCGACCTGCATTGCCAACCGGTGCTGGGGGAAATGCCAATCCTTGCTGGCAAGAATCTCGTTTCCCAAGTCTCATGAGATTTTGCGCCTGCTTCAATATTTATGCTTGCGGTGAATGTGGCTCAAAATGTGCCAGACCTGTTGCGTTTATCCAGCCTTTTCTGTTTGTATTTCAGGTATTGGAATAGTTGAGTGAAAAGGGCATGGATTATGATTGAGACAGGGGTGGAGGCAGTCAATGCTATAGAGGTGGAAGTAGATGGCCTTTGTCAGAGAGTGACTATGGTGTAGTAATTTCAGTTTAGAGTCAATAGAGTATTGAGGTTTTGGGCACACTGATTCAACGCAAGACAATGGCAAAGGCACAGAATTTGCAGAAGGACCCAAACATGATGGCCTTGATCTTCACAATGTTTAATGGAACAAAATTACTGTTCAATGAGGATGAGAAATCAATGTGAGAATACAGAAGCATTTGAGAGGTTGAGGTAAATGAGGAAGAAATAGAACATTTTTATTCATTCATGGGATGTGAGCGTCACTGGCTGGGCCAGCATTAATTGCCTAACTCTAATTTCCCTCAACAAGGTGTTGGAGAGCTGCCTCCTTGAATCACTGCAGTCCATGTGTTGTAGGTGCACCCACAATGCTTTTGGAAAGGAGTTCCAGGATTTTGACCCAGTGACAGTGAAGGAACAGCAATATATTTGCAGGTCAGGATGGCAAGTGGCTTGGAGGGGAACTTGCCAGTGGTGGTGTTCTCATATATCTGCTGCCCTTGTCCTTCTGGATGGCAGTGGTCGTGAGTTTGGAAGGTGCTGTTTCAGAAGTCTGGCTGAATTACTGCAGTGCATCTTGCAGATAGTACACATTGCTGCCACTGTGAACCAGTGGTGGAGGGAGTGAATGTTTGTGGATGGGGGCCAATCAAGCGAGCTGCTGTGTCCTGAATGATGTCAAGTTGGAGCTGCACTCATCCAGGCAACTGGACTTTATTCCATCAGACTCTGATTTTTGCCTTGTAGAAGGTGGACAGGCTTTGGGAAGTTAGGAGGGTTAGTACTAACAGTCCTGGGATGAGGCCCTTCTGTGGTCATTAATTGGCCACTTAAGGGCTTCAGTATGCAGTAGAGAAGGAAGGTTGATCATGGATTTTCCCACCTAGAACTTAATTCTGGCAGAGGAGGAAAGGTGATGAGGTTCCAGTCTGTCACCATCCTATCTAATTATATCACCTTCCCACGTCCCCGCTCGCTGCAATTCTCCCCTTTATTTCACAGGACCTTTCACCTCAGATCTAAACTAACTATCTCTGAGTATCTTGCAGCACACTGTAACACTTAACCAAGTAGCCAACTACCATTAACTCACAATATTTTCATTTCCGTTGTTCTTACTGGAAGCCATTGAGAAGTGGAATGCTTGAAGTGTTGCTGCAGCTCATATTCCCCATGCTTTATTTCTCCATAAATTGCAGGTCTACGTTTTTAAAAAATTATTACATTTCCCAACTGGTAGAATCCAGGGGAGTTGCGGGGGGCTCACACTCAACACATACAGCAACACCAACAACATTGTCCAATGAGGGAATTGGCCCTATAAAGTTAATCTCAACAAAAATTATAGAATTATACAGTATGGAGGAGGCCATTTGGCCAATCATGCCCGTGCTGACTCTGAAAAAGCTATCCAATTAGTTCTACTTCCCACACTTGCCCCATAGTCTTGCAAAACATTCCTTTCAAGTATATATCCAATTGTCATTGGAAAGTTACTGTTGAATCTGCTCCCAAAACCCTGACAGTCATTGCATTCAGATCAGAACATGATGAATCATGTGGCTGTTCAGGCTCTTTGTAAGGAGGCATTGTCACCTTAATTTTAACTCAAAGTCAGCATTACTGTGATTGTCATCTAATACATTAAACTGACCTCCAGCTTCTTATCAGAACAGGATAAGCAGTAGTCAGGATGTGGGGCAGAAAATAAATCAGGAGATAGAAAAGGCACATAAAAAAAGCAATATTACAATAATCATGGGGGACTTCAATATGCAGGTGGACTGGGAAAATCAGGTAGTAGTGGATCCCAAGAAAAGGAATTTGTGGAATGTCTAGGTGTTGGTTTTTTGGAACAGCTTGTGACAAAGCCTACTAGGGAACAGGCAATTCTAGATTTGGTGATGCGTATTGATCAGGGAACTTAAGGTGAAGGAACCCTTCGGGAGCAGTGACCACAATATGATAGAATTTACCCTGCAGTTTGAGAGGGAGAAGCTGGAATCAGATGTAACGGTGTTGCAATTAAATAAAGGTAATTACAAAGACATGAGGGAGGAGCTGGCCAGAGTTGATTGGAAAGGGAGCCTAGCAGGGAAGACAGTGGAACAGCAATGGCAGGAGTTTTTGGAGGTTATTCGGGAGGCACAACAGAAATTCATCCTAAGGAGGAGGAAACATGCTAATAAGGGGAGGATGAGGCATCCATGGCTGATGAGGGAAGTCAAGGACAGAATAAAGGCAAAAGAAAAAGCATACAAAGTGGCAAGCATTAGTGGGAAGCCAGAGGATTGGGAAGCCTTTAAAAGCAAGCAGAGGACAACTAAAAAAGCAATAAGGGGGGAGAAAATGAAATATGTGTGTAAGCTAGCTAGTAATATAAAAGACGATAGGAAGAGTCCTTTTCAATATATAAAAGGTAAGAGAGAGGCAAAAATAGCCATTGGACCATTGGAAAATGAGGTTGGAGAAGTAATTATAGGAAACAAAGCAATGGTAGCGGAACTGAATAGTTACTTTGCATCAGTCTTCACAGTGGAAGACACCAGCGGGATGCCAGAGCTCCAGGAGAGTCGGGGGCACAGGTGAGTGTAGTGGCCATCACTAAGGAGAAGGTTCTGGGGAAACTGAAAGGTCTGAAGGTGGATAAATCACCTGGTCCTGATGGACCACACCCCAGGGTTCTAAAATAGATAGCTGAGGAAATTGTGGAGGCATTGGTGGTGATCTTTCAGGAATCACTGGAGGCAGGGAGGGTTCCAGAGGACTGGAAAGTAGCTAATGTAACACTGCTGTTTAAGAAGGGAGGGAGGCAGCAGACAGGAAATTATAGGCCGGTTAGCCTGACTTCGGTCATTGGCAAGATTTTAGAGTCCATTATTAAAGATGAGATCGCGGAGTACTAGGAAGTGCATGATAAAATAGGACTGAGTCAGCGCGGCTTTGTCAAGGGGACAAATCTGTTAGAGTTCTTTGAGGAGGTAACAAGGAAGTTAGATAAAGGAGAACCAGTGGACGTGATTATTTCGATTTCCAGAAGGCCTTTGACAAGGTACCGCGTAGTTAAATAAGTTAAGTGCCCATGGTGTTAAGGGTAAGATCCTGGCATGGATAGAGGATTGGCTGACTGGCAGAAGGCAGAGAGTGAGGATAAAGGGTTCCTTTTTAGGATGGCAGCTGGTGAAAAGTGGTGTGCCTCAGGAGTCAGTGCTGGGACCACAACTTTTCACAATATATATTAACGATTTGGAGGAAGGAACTGAAGGCACTGTTGCTAAGTTTGCAGATGATACAAAGATATGTAGAGGGACAGATAGTATTGAGGAAGCAGGGGGGCTGCAGAAGGTTAGGAGAGTGGGCAAAGAAGTGGCAGATGGAATACAATGTAGAAAAGTGTGAGGTTGTGCACTTTGGAAGAGGGAATGGAGGCATAGACTATTTTCTAAATGGGAAAATGCTTAGGAAATCAGAAACACAAAGGGACTTGGGAGTCCTTGTTCAAGCCCTCTTAAGGTTAACGTGCAGGTTCAGTCGGCAGTTAGGAAGGCAAATGCAATGTTAGCATTCATGTCGAGAGGGCTAGAATACAAGAGCAGGGATGTACTTCTGAGGCTGTATAAGGCTCTGGTCAGACCCCATTTGGAGTATTGTGAGCAGTTTTGGGCCCCATAGCTAAGGAAGGATGTGCTGGCCTTGTAAAGGATCTAGAGGAGGTTCACAAGAATGATCCCTGGAATGAAGAGCTTGTCGTATGAGGAACGGTTGAGGACTCTGGGTCTGTACTCGTTGGAGTTTAGAAGGATGAGAGGAATCTTATTGAAGCTTACAGGATACTGCGAGGCCTGGATAGAATGGATAGAGGGGCGGCACAGTAGCACAGTGGTTAGCACTGCTGCTTCACAGCTCCAGGGACCTGGGTTCGATTCCTGGCTTGGGTCACTATCTGTGTAGAGTTTGCACATTCTCCTCGTTTCTGCATGGGTTTCCTCCGGGTGCTCCGGTTTCCTCCCATAGTCCAAAGATGTGTGGGTTAGGTTGATTGGCCATGCTAAAATTGCCCCTTAGTGTCCTGAGATGTGTAGGTTAGAGGGATTAGTGGGTAAAATATGTAGGGATATGGGGGTAGGGCCTGGGTGGGATTGTGGTCGGTGCAGAATTGATGGGCCAAATGGCCTCTTTCTGCACTGTAGGGTTTCTATGATTTCTATAATGATGATGTGGAGAGGATGTTTCCACGAGTCGGAAAAACAGAACCAGAGGGCACAACCTCAGACTATAGGGACGATCTTTTAAAACAGAGATGAGGAGGAATTTTTTCAGCCAGAGAGTGGTGAATCTGTGGAACTCTTTGCCACAGAAGGCTGTGGAGGCCAGGTCATTGACTGTCTTTAAGACAGAGATAGATAGGTTCTTGATTAATAAGGGGATCAGGGGTTATGGAGAAAAGGCAGGAGAATGGGGATGAGAAAAATATCAGCCATGATTGATTAGCGGAGCAGACTCGATGGGCTGAGTGGACTAATTCTATTTCTATGCCTTATGGTCTTATAGGATGTTCTTGCACGTTAACTTTGATAAATGACCCTTATCTCGATCCTTATCTTTACCAAACATAACCCTGATTACAATCCAAAGATTAAACAATAGTTCTCTCCGTTACTGCCTTTGACATGCTCACATTCCTAAATCTCCTTTATTCCACAGTCCTCTGCATAACACCATTCCATTTGTCTTGTTAAGGGGGCCTAAATTGGTCCTAAAAACAGGCATAGGGATTGTTTTGTTAATTATCCCACATCCAGTTGATGTAATGCAAGCAATGCAGCATCTTTGAGATGCCTGGTCAGTGTCAGGATTATAAAGAAACATAGAAACGAGAAGCAGGAGTAGACCATTTGGTCCTTTGAGCCTGATCCGCCATTCAGTTTGATCTCGGATGATCATCAAATTCAATATCCTGATCCCACCTTCTCCCCATATCCCTTGATCCCTTTAGCCCCAAGAGCTACACCTAATTTCTTCTTGAAATGACATAAAGTTAAAGTTTATTTATTGGTCACAAGTAGACTTACATTCACGCTGTAATGAAGTTACTGTGAAAATTCCCTAGTTGCCACACTCCGGCATCTGTTCGGGCACACTGAGGGAGAATTTAGCATGACCAATCCACCCAACCTGCACATCTTTGGACTGTGGGAGGAAACCGAAGCACCCGGAGGAAACCCACGCAGACACGGGACTCGCTGATATTTTTGCAGGCTGAGTGCGTATGGGGGCGCCTGAGAACGGGTCTAAAAGTGGGATCTGAAACACTCCCAGTTTCAAGTCCACCCAGCACTTAGAATCAAAATGGTAAATAGGACCCTTTGCCTCTAAACTCAAATAAATCCATTCCCAGACATTCCCAGCTCCCCAAGGGGAAGTGGAGGATGACAGTGGTTGGCTTTGCTATTAGGTATTCAGTGCACATGTAAGACAATTTGAAATTAGTTATTCTATGGAACAACTGATGCCTGGCCACCAGACTGACTGCTGGGCTCCTGCTCAACATTGTGTTTTCCCTTAGCAACCTTGATGAATTCTTTGGAGAACCTCAAGTCAAAGGGTGGGATTTTATGGCCTTGCTCATCCCGAAACTGTAAAATCACACCTGCGGTCAACGGACCTTCCCATGCGCCACCCCTCGCCCCCTCCAATTCCCGTGGCGGGTGAGTTGGTAAAATTCCGGCCAAAGTGTTTTAGGGGTAACTGGCCTGTTATTAAAAACTAAGAAATCATCACTGATTGTGAAATGCTTCCTCAGTTCCAAGTACTGGTGTAATGTTGGCATGTTCGGAATATAATTAAGGGCGGCACGGTAGCACAGTGGTTAGCACTGCTGCTTCACAGCTCCAGGGACCTGGGTTCGATTCCCGGCTTGGGTCACTGTCTGTGTGGAGTTTGCACATTCTCCCCATCTCTGCGTGGGTTTCCTCCGAAAGTGCTCCGGTTTCCTCCCACAGTCCAAAGATGTGCCGGTTAGGTTGATTGGCCAGGCTAAAATTGCCCTTAGTGTCCTGGGATGTGTAGGCTAGAGGGATTAGTGGGTAAATATGTAGGGATATTGGGGTAGGGCCTGGGTGGGATTGTGGTCGGTGCAGACTTGATGGGCCGAATGGCCTCTTTCTGTGCTGTTGGGATTCTAAGATAATCTGGCCATCCTTTCTGGCAGTATTCAATTACTCAGATATATTCGACATTGTTGTACTGGCTTAAACTCCTGTGATATATTTTCAAAGGTTATTGCGGAAAACAAAAGCCCATGATGTAGGGGGTAAGTGTCTGCATGGATAGGAGATTGGCTGGCTAACAACAAACAGAGAGGGTGGGGCCACCACACTCTCCATCAGCAGGAATGGCAGTGGGAGCTCAAACTTTGGCAAAATCTCGGAGGTCATGGAACTTGCCGGCGAGATTGTGACTTCTGATTTTCATCGCCCGAATGGGTGATGAAATCAATTCACGCCTATAACCTGACTTACATTCATTTTAATATATTTACATATTATTAAAACCTCCCCTCGCCAGATATATAACCCTTCCGCCATTTATTCAAACTGCACCAACGTGACATTAGGTCAGTGTGGTTTACAACAGGTTTACCCAGATGTGAAAGTGTTGTGGGGGTTCCCTGGGGGTGTAAAGGTGAGTATAGGGGGAGAAGGACATGGCTAGGCAGTGTCCTGGCAGTGCCCCCTGGCAATGCCCCCTGGCAATGCCCCCTGGCAATGCCCCCTGGCACTGCCCTCTGGCACAGGTTGGATTGAAGTCTTGTGGTTGGTTTCTGTTTTAAATTATAATCCCATCATGCAATCCAAGAACTTCTTGCATATCCATGTTGCCGCAAATGCTTCTTTCTCAATTGTTACGTAGCTTTTCTCTGTCTGAATGATCTTGAGGCAGGATAAAGTGGTCTTCTTTTACTATCTCTTTGAAGGTGGAAAACAAAACTACATCCAGGCCTATGGATGATGGGCGGAATTTTCCGAGATATTTTCCAGCTAGCATGAGAACGGGAGAGTAGCTGATCTGTTTTTCGGGTGAGTTTTCACGCCCAATCATATGCACTCAGTCATTGAAAATATGGACTAGACCATTTCTAGCCGCGAGAGGCAGTGGGCGGGGCTTAATTCACCAGACAGCCAACAGCTCAGATCGGAGCCACAAACTGCGCATGCACAGGTTATGGGGAAAAAACAACTCTGCTGACAGAAGCTCCCCGGACCAGACAGAGTCGCCACCCCTTCACATGGACATCGGAGACCTTCCCCTCCAACATTACTGACCCCCTTACCCCCCCACCCCACAGTCCCCACCCACCCCCGGACCCCCTTGCACAAGGCACCCTCATCAAACCGCCCCCCCCCCCCCCCCCCCACCCCGGGGCCCTGATGCTGACTGACTCTCTCTCCCTCCCCTGCCCCGATCATCACAGAGGCACAAATCGCTCCCCCCCCCCCCACTCCTCCATCCATCAGCACACCTGCAAGAGTTGACTTGGCTTCCCCTCCATGCGAAACTCGCTGGAATGCCCTAATAGGCACGTGACTCACCCAAACCCCTGCCCTAACAAGGGAGAGCTCCATTAAAAACCCCAAGGATGGACAGACAGGCAGGCAGTGCAGGAAGAAATGGTTTCCAGGAAGACAGCCTCCTGATTTTCAGATGCTGATCTTGCCAGGTTGCTAGAGGTAGTGGAGGCAAGGCGGGACACCATCTTCCACCCAGCAGGATGCCGCCCCAGAGATCAAAGAAATATTTTATATTTACTGAATTCTATTCCATTCAATTGTTTAAGCCCTGAGATAAATAGTTGGTCAAATCACTTATCAATATCACTAATTTTGAAATTAATGCAGATTGACATTTCACAATAGATTTAACATTAATTTATGTAAAAATTAACAAGGAAAGTAGAATGTTGAGCTCTAAGTATCTCTGCATTATTGTTTTGACATCTGAGGTATTATTTTACTGTCACCTGGACAAAAAGAACTAGTTACAAGCTGTATAAGATAAAGGCATAGTTAATGTATTAAGTATAATTTGCTAACTCAACTTTAAATATACGTTGAAAAGATTTTTGCAGATGGTGTGTAAAAGAAATGGTGTACATACGTTTAAAGCATCCAACAGGTTAGTAATGGTGGCCTGGAAATATGACCATGGGCTACCCATTTTTGGGCTGCTAATGGCTCCCTGAGTTTTCAATATGGCAGAATGAAGATACACACTTTTTCTCAGTTGGAAGTGACGGAGGTAAAATATTAATGTCCAGGGCCGATCCCTGAAACAAGCATTAGGCCCATGGTTTACTCAATTATGGGGCCTAGTGCCTGTTTGAAGTCCCCTCTGTAATTTTTAATTACCCGGCATTGGATTGGTTGCATTCAAGAAAATCAAGGCTACATGTGGCTTGACAGGTGGCAAGTCACAATCAACAAGCCAAGAATTTAGAGAAAGTCAGAAGAAACGGCCTATGTTGTTCACTTGAAAAACCACTGCAGCGTGTACAAGTTCCTCCCCCAATATCCTTGAAAGGAAAATAAGGTATTGTACTTTCTAAGTTTCTCCCTGCTTTTCTTGAAAACTTGATTCAGTACAGTCGCAGAGGCGCTGATCACACTCCAGTGTCTTATCCAAGTGGGCATTCTTTATGTTGTTGCCCCAAACTGCAATTTTTGGGGAGAATTATGCTCACTATTTCTGTTGGTCAAAATTTTCAAGTTGGATTTGGAGGTGAGGATAACGGGAGGAAATTCCCATCAGGCTGGCTCCAGGACATGCTCCCATCCTCCACGGGATTCTGCAGTTGGCAGTATGGTGGCAGGAATGCTTACCAACAAATAACCAATGTGATAAACAGCCAATTCAAGCCCTTAATTTAAGTAATTCTTCCAATATCGTCTAGCTTTTCCAGCCAACGCAAGGGGTAGTCAAGTGGTTGTCTGACAGTGACGGCCTGCCAGCAGCAGGTCAGGTAGCCATCAGAACCAGAGGCTCCATTCCATGGGGAAGGCACTGCCCTAATAAATAGCAGCAACTGCAGCAGTGGGGGACTTTCTCTCTCATGTCTCAAGCCCTAACCTTTTTGGTCATTCTTATATCCCACACTTGTGGCTGGTGACGATGAATGGAAGTGCCCTCACACTTTTTTACATACTTCAGCAGCACTGACCTCTGGCTATAGGTGCCTGCCAATCTTTCAGTGCCCGATGGCCTCTTAATGGCTCTCCAGACTTGGGGGTCCCACTGCCCCTTAATTGGAGAGGGATCCTGGCAGTCACTTAATTGGCTGCCTCCTACAAAATCTCCCCTGGAATTCTACTGTCAGTATTTCCAAGTTCTTGACCTTCATTTCATCCTAACAGCAGGGTAGACCCGGAAATGAAAATGTTGTTCATTACTTCTATTCCAAGCTATTAGTTTAAAACAGCAGCAGATATATGAAGCGTGTTTTATAATTTTTTCCTCATACATAATTAACTTAATTCCCTTAAGGCAATGAGGGACGGGCCATAAAAATAGCTTTGTGCCCCAAGAACAAACATTAAAAAAATGTACAGATCACTCCAGCCTGAATGTAGCCAAAAAAAGCTCAGCCAACTTTGCAGAGCACCATGTAGTAGGTGTATTGGTTTGATTTTGATTTTAATCCTCTTGATTTTGGTCAGCAAATATATATTTTATGTACGGGCAATTTTCAAACTTTCTATGCAAGGTGACCTGGATATAATTACAAAGCAATAACTTATTCAAGGTTTCAGATGGCACCATAAACCCAATTAGGCATGAGCTGTACATGCTGCTAGTTTTACAGGCTGCTTTATTCTGGTTGGTCTCGTTTCTCTGCCATTGGATGTAACAGTGGTGTGGTCAGTGGAAAGGTCAACATCCAGATCTTCTCGATTTAACATTCAGTTACACACTTAAGGTATCAGGTCTATCACAAGAAAGAAGTTATTAGACAAGGGCCCAGATTTTTGCTACAGAAATGGGTTGCTTGAGCTGGGGAATATCCTGATTCGCCTCACCTCACCTGCCTCGGTAGAAAGGCTGACAAATGGTGCGATCTTCATTCCGGGGGTTAGGTGAATGCAGGATGGAGTTGGGCCTGCCATCCCGGAGGCGGAGCATAAGAGGCCTTGGGGGTGGCCGAGTGATGAGGCAGGCTGGTTAAAAGGCCCACCTCAGTTCTCTGGGACTTTGTTCCAGTTGTATTTTGAGATGGCCTTCACCAAAAGGTACTTCAAGCATCTTTACCAGCAAGCTTATGAGACAACATGATCCACAGAGAATCACCCCCTTAACCACCAGACATCCAGCCATCCCCAAGCGACTTTCTCATGCCAATCCAACTGCCTCTCTTGGACAGTACCTTGCATTCCTGCTGTACTTCAATGATGTTAAAACATTTCAAGGTTCTTCACAGTCAAAGATACACACTCAGCCGAAGAAAGAGACATAGAACCAAAAAGTAGATTTTAGGGAACATTGCAAAACGGATGCTGAGGTGGAGAAATTTAAGAAGAGAATTTTAGAGCTTAAGTCCTGGAAGAATGCTGGTACAGTCACCAACGGTGAGGTGAAGGAAGCAGGGAACAAAAGAAAATAATCAATAAAATATGACGGCACAGTGGCACAGTGGTTAGCACTGCTGCCTCACAGCGCCAGGGACCCAGGTTCAATTCCAGCCTTGGGTGACTGTGTGGAGTTTGCATGTTCTTCCTATGTCTGTGTGGGTTTTCTCTGGGTGCTCCAGTTTCTTCCCACAGTCCAAAGATGTGTGGGTTAGGTTGATTGGCCATTGTAAATTGCCCCTTAGTGTCAGGGGGACCAGCAGGGTAAACACGTGGGGTTATGGGGATATATAGAACCTGGGGATATATAGGATTGCTGTCGGTGCAGACTCGATGAGTCAAATGGTTTTCTTCTGTACTCCAGGGATTCTATGATTCTATGATCAGAATTCTCCCCAAATAATTTTAAGTGTCAAATTTGCATGAAAATTGGAGTAATCAGTGGGAGTTCAGAGAAGAATCTCCCACACTCTGCACTGCAGAGATCACCAGCATGCACATCATTAAAAATCATTAAAAATCAGTGGGTGTATTCCCTCCTGGGAGACCGGCACCATAGCGCTGAGCAGGGCACTGCGCATGCTTCGATCTGTCAGCGATCGGCGCAGGTGGAGTGGCTCCTATCTGTTGGCCTCCCGATTGCTGGCCAGCTCGATCACTGGCCAACCCCGCGACCCGCACATTGCCAGCCCTCTGCACCCCACAGCCCGATCGCTGGCCCCCCGATCATTTCTGCACCAGCTCCAAAACCCCCCTGGCCCACCCTGACCTCCTGCTCCCCCCCACCCCCGATTCCCCCACCCGCAGTCCCGCACCCCCCCTCTCCCGGAGTCCCGACCCCCCCCCCCCCCACCCACCACCCCCCCCCCCCCCCCCCCCCCCCCCAAGCAGACTGGCCCTCTCCCACATCCCCAGTCCACCCCAATTGCTGGCCATGCTCCTTCCCCCACCAATCCCAACTGCAGAGTGGCAGCAGGTCCCCCACCCCCACTAAATGCCCCACCAGGCCCTGCCCCATCAGACCTCGCCCCCTGGGCCTTGCCCCCTATAGGCCCTGCCGCATGCCTGGTGGGCTGTGCCAAGGTGTCCACTGGGCATTGGCACTTTGCCCCTTGGGCTCACACTGCCAATGTGCTAATGTCCAGGGGGCACTTCCCCCCACTACCCGGCCCTCTGGGGGGCCATGATTGCTCCCCCTTCACTCCAGTGGGGACGGGGCACTAGCTCACCGTTAGTGGGGAGCTAGTGTAATCGCCGCTGGAATGAAACACTTTGGGCCAGAGGGGGTGGTGGTAGAGAGATGCTAGCGGGCCCGGGACTGCAGCCTCCAGGCCCGCTAATGAAATTTAAATTATATTTAAATAACCATTGACCATTGAAATGGTCTTAGTGCCTTCTCCCTGATTTCCACCGCGGAGCTAGTACCACCAGAAATCCAGCGCTGGGAGATGCTATCGGTGTGTGAACGCATGCGTGAACCCAATTGGGCCAACGCAAGAATCTCCCGGCCCACTATGCTGAAAAATGAGCACAGCGGAAAGGGAGAATCGTGGTCTATGATTCTATGATAGGTGCTGTGTTAGTGATAGAGGAAATCTAAATTCAATAGAAGCTTGATTTGAAATATACAACATCTGCTTTTTTTACCTTGGCAACTGTGAGGAACTGTGAACTGTCTGAAGCAGACTGATCTGTAGCGGTTGATAGTGTAGATATGGTACATAAAATTTATATAGACTTAACTTGATTGCAGAGACAGAGCAATATCCTTTTATGCTATTAAACGCTCACAGCATTATGCCTGATATCACACCAAATAATTTTCCTTCTTTGTTTTGAAAGTATGCAATGACTAAGTTATGACTGAATTCCACATAGCCCCATAAATGTTATATTCAAGTCTTTCGTAAGCAGTATTCTCTTGCTGTCTGGAAATGTTTTAATTTCTCACGATACAGAAGATAGCAGCATGACAGCAAGCAGTAGAACAATAGAAAAGTTACAGCACAGAAGGAGACTATTCAGTCCAACTTGTCCATGTCAGCCTGAGGGCACCCAGGAGCCCTTTCTAATCCCACCTATCAGGCCAAACGTTTGAGTAAAATGTGCTCCGGGCTTTCTCTGTTTAAAGGTGCAGTCATTATAAAAGGTAAGCTGCATCAATACTTGGGACTTGGTTAGTAAACATACACATTCAGAAGCAAGCATCTGGATCGGGCGGGGTGGTGGTGAGGGGAGAGTGAAGATGACAAACACAACAAGGCAATACGCTATGTAAGGGCTGTGAGGGGGCAAGGACAAACACAAGGAGGGCTTGCAAGGGCTGTGAGAGAGGAAAAGGGGCATGATAGATGGCAGATGGTAGACCAAGGGCTGGGTAACTGGAGCCTGACAAAAATACATGAAACGTCGGCTATCAAAGATGTCAAAGGGACAACACATTTTTGACTGGAAGGGGATGAATGTTGACTGCAGAATAGGAGGAGGAATTGTTAGTGTGGAACATAAAGGATTGGTCGCATGAAGACTTGGGAAGGTGAGGGTGTGGTTTGAGAAGGGACTCTGCAGTTCCTAGTCTTCATGGCAATGGGGAATTCTATGAACATCCAAGTCCTTGGTCAGGAGTCACAGAGTACAGACACTCCTTTGGTGATGTGGAAAGGAGTCCCGGATCACAGGCAGTCCAAGGGCTATGTGGACCTCCATGTCAGAAATCAGAGATAGGAGAGAGTCCTGGAGTGCAGTGGACATGCTTCAGGAGGCGTTCTCCAGCTGCAGGCTGGGGCAAGGACTGTGTGTTCCAGAGCTTTGAAGCACAGCTTGGTGTGTAGGCCTGTCTCACAGTCACTGTCTTTGGGCTTGGCTGTCTCCATACTCGGCTGCAGATGGAATGCTGATGGTAACTGGCAGCATCTGCAGCCTGTGTGTGGGAAAGATCGGGGTGGTGTGGGTGGGGTTGGGATGTGGAGCTCTCCTGTGGGGGTTCACCTCAGTAGGTGACCATCACAGAATCTTGAGATGGGGTGGGTGGATGTCCACACGAGGCATGGGAACTTCACAGGTGATGGTTTCAAGGGGGAGGGTAGAAATTTCCACCACAACAACTATGGGATCCAAAGGACTTTTGACTTGGTCACTTTGAACTGATGAGCTTTTGATTCAGCTGAATTTTTGGTTTGGTTATTGGGGGAGGCTGGAGAGCAACAGTAGGAAGCTTTACCTTCACATCTGAGGTGTATATCTGGCACACGGATAATGAGAGAGGGACTGCTGAATTCCATTTAGAAATAAATGTGAAGAACCACCATCTTGCTGTACCACAGTAATGGTACTGGTTTAAAACAAAAGTAACAGCAAATCTGATCGGGAGGAGTGCACAGCTGGGCTAAGGGGCCCCTTCTGGGGGTGGAGGAAAGGGGTGGAGGGCGTCTTCTAACTTATTGGTGCCGCAAGAGTGAACAGAAGTAAGCTTAGTTAGAAAGGAGGTAGAGCTCCTTGGGAAAAAAGCTACTGAAAGCCAATGCCTTCATTAGCACTGTTAAAGGAATACTCGGAACTCAGTGGCTTCACATCACAGTCGCTGCATCTGAAGAGTAACACATAGAATGTAGACTTTGTGAATACAGGCAATCGTGCAGGAGCCACAGCCACATCATGTGTTCACCAGAACTGGCATTCATTATGGCTCAAAGTTCTTTTGACCTGGTCGCATTGATTTGATTTAATTTGATTTATTATTGTCATATGTATTGGTGTACAGTGAAAAGTATTGTTTCTTGCGCTATACAGACAAAGCATACTGTTCATAGAGTACATGGGGGAATTAAAGGAGAGGGTGTGGAAAGTAGTGTTGGAGTCATAGCTCGGGGGTAGAGAAAGATCAACTTAATATCTGGTCGGTCCATTCAAAAGTCCTATGGCAGCAGGAAAGAAGCTGTTATTGAGTTGGTTGCTACATGATCTCAGACCTCTGCATCTTTTTCCCAACATAAGAAGGTGAAAGAGTGTATGTCCGGGGTGTGTGGGGTCCTTAGTTATGCTGGCTGCTTTTCCGAGGCAGCGGAAAGTGTAGACAGAGTCAATAGATGCGGAGGCCGGTTTGCATGATGGACTGGGCTACGTTCACAGCTCTTTGTGGTTTCTTGCGGTCTTGGTCAGAGCAGGAACCATACCAAACTGTGATACATCAGAACTGATGAACATTTAATTCACCTGCATTTTTGGTTTGATCTTGCAATGAAATTCAGCATGGTGTATTTTTCTGTAACATTTTTACCAGGGAACCTGGAAAATAACTATCAGATGTAACATAACCAAATTCCCCAGGTGCTCTGTACATGATTTGTTTGTCTCGTGAAAAATACTAAACTGATCGTTCTTCCATTTAAACGATCAGCCGTGGATTGTGGAGCCAAAGATCCTGGTTAACTTGAACCTTTTGCATCTGAAAGTTCTTTCTCCTTCAAGTGTGGCACTCCGCAGTGGAGTAACTAGCAGAGCTGTCAAAGAGCTGCCTAATCATGTCATGATGAAATAATACATGGACTTTCCATTCCAGCAACCGGTCAGTCATATCTCCAATTAACACAAGCAGAAGTCTGAGTTTACCTTTAATGCTCTTGGAATCTAGATCAAATATTTTCAATAAATGTATCTGCCTGAAACAAAGAAGTTAAATCCAACTACAATGCCCTGTTTATTTCCCTTTTTTTGCAATATGACAGACCTGATGTTGCACATTCTGCCAACTGGAAAGTAGCTACAGAATACCAAGCATGAAACTACTTAAAGTAAAGGAGAACAATTTTGAAATGACTCTCAGCTGCCGGACACAGCAGTCAGAATTCAATGCTTGAAGTATGGTTCGCTTACGGATGTCCTTGTGAGCACAAGCCAGATGGGAAAAATTATTCCTGCTGGCCGTTTAACACAGAACTCTGTAACCTTTCACTTAACGCCGTCACCATGCTTTCATGTGAACTTTCTTTCTTCACCTCAGACTTGTCGACGATACAAATGATCTTATGGAGTGTTGAAGAGTGAAAAAATAATCTCGAAATGTCAACAAATTGATTGGAAGTGTCTCCTCAGAGGGCCAAACATAATGACAAGCAAGTTCTATTTTCTGTTGCTAAGTATCCTAAAATTTTAAGCAAATGATCAATCAACGTACCTTTTTTCCTCATAATTGTGTAGGAGTAGCCTTGGACAGATTTAGAAGGGCACAGCGTTGATCTAAATTTCCCATTGAGTCAAGTATTAGAAAGGGAAATATCTGTACATTTATGTTACAATTTTTTGGCACTATGACCTATTCTCATTACTGCTTTAGAATCACCGTTCAGCCAGGAGAACTGCACTTTGTGTATAACTACTCTGACAATGACATCAGAATGGGGGATTGGATTCATTCAAGACATCCTGGGGCATCGTCAGCACCCACTGATGAAGTCACAGCAAAGGAAATTCTGAACAAATGTCCCAAGACTGAGTTTGACTCACACTTATGACAAGACTAAGGTGGACAAAGGGACACGACTGAGTAAAAATGTTTCTTTTTATGGAAATTAGGAAGCACTACATGAAAATGTAGACATTTCCCCTTTTCCTTTTAATACTACATGTTGGAGTAAAATGTCTAAAGCAATGGTTCAGTTCTAACTGCATCACTTGCTGATATTATGTCTGTAATTAATTTGGAGGCGATTCGTTGTGGCTCCAACAAGAAAAGGTTTAACTAATGTTATATACATACAAGACAAGGGTCTGTCAGAATAATATACACAGGTCTATTCTCTCCTCCTCTCTGCCTCCAACTGCAGGTCCTCCATGTCCCAGGATGTGTGCCCTCACTCCTGATTGGACTGGCTTCCCACGCGGCCTCTCCATAGGGTGCGGCCCGATCACATGGCCTGCAAAGGATCGCCCCTTAAAGGGGCTATGTTACCAAGACAACCTTTTTGATTTCACTTCTGTAGACTCGAGCAATTGTGTGTGATTGAAAATGTGTGAATATATGTGTCAAATGGGATTCCATTTTGACTTTTGGACGGCGGCTGACAGGCTGCGATTGTGATGCTGCAGTGTTGCCAGGGCACTGCAGTAGCTCCACAACAACCTTTATTAAAATATATGTTTTAAAAATTTACCAGCAACTTCGATAGAGCCCTGAGTGAAGCAGACTCAGTTTCTGCCTGAAGTATGGTGCCATCTTTTGGATGGGACCATAAATCTGGTTGCTGTCCATCCTCTCAGGTGGCAGATCCTAAAAGATCCCATGGCACCATTCAGTGAAGAGCAGGGGAGTTCTTCCCAACTTCCTGGCCAATATTTATCTCTCAATCTGGAAGCAGATTACACGGTTATTATGACATTCACGTCTATGGGACCTAATTGTGCGCAAATTGATAACTGTCTTTCCTACATTACAGCAGCATTTACATTCCAAAAGAACCTAATTGATTCAAAGTACTTTGGGAAGTCCTGAGGTCACGAAGGGGGTTATACAAATGTAACCCTTTCTTTTCTCATATATACAATTTTTGAAGAAAGGGTGAAAATTTAATTTTCCCTCCAACTATAAAGAAACACAGGTGAGACTGTATCAGTATAAGTAGATGGAGGGGCAAAGTTGCAAATCCACAATTGCAGTGAGGAGCCTCCCTCATCAGGACCACATTGGAAATCCTGGTGACATGTCCCATGATATTCCAATTCTAAATTCTGTCTATGAGTAAAGTTCCTGTTGGCAGTGCATTTAAATTGTCAAATTTTTATGCACCTCACCTTGAATTATCTTGTTCCATTTAATTTGTTTTTACAAAATAGCCTAGAGGTAAACTTCAGGTTTAAGTGGGTGCGGCTGATGTAACAGGATTATTCCACAGGTTTTGGCAATGCAGGCAAAATGGGAGTCCCAAGTCAATATTTGCCAGCAGTGAGACCAGCTCCATTTATCCCAGAAAGTGGCCCCTTAATTAGCCACTCCTGGACTTGCCATCCAATTAGGGTTGGGGGTTGGGCTGCTGATGATGTCAGTCCAACCACGGGGGGGGGGAGCCGGGAACTCCAGATTCTCAGCAGCTCCACACGGAGAAGTGGGCACTGCTGAGGCAGGCAGGCGACAATGCGGGGGTCCTATCATAGAGGCACCTTCGGAGGGTGAAATTAAATTAATCAATTAGCGGGGCAATGCTGCTAGGACCCATGGATCACAGGGAATTCCTGCAGATGCACCTTTGGGCCTGCGCTGTCTTTTGTGCTCACAGCCCCCTCTTTGGGGCATGGTGCCTCCAGCTCCAATGCCTCTCCCCGCAGTCTGTCAGAGGAAGGCAGGCTTTATTAAGCTGGTGGTCTCCGCATGTGGGCGAGGTCTGCTCCACTGCCAGCAAAAAAGCTGGAGCCCTCTAAGTCACCCTAACTGGGGCATTAAATATGCAAGTTGGCCGGCTGCCTTTGTGGTTTGGGCTGCCTTTCTGCTTCCCAGGCTGACTCTGCAAAACTGTCCTGGTGGTGGGACTGCACTGGAGCTGTTCCGATGATGCAGTTCCCCTTCTTTCCCGCCTCACACCCTACCTCCAAACACCCTCTCACCCCGCTATGGGAAGATTCAGCTCAATGAGTTTTCTACCTATGCCTCTGTGCAGGAAATATCATAGAATCATAGAAACCCTACAGTGCAGAAACAGGCCATTCGGCCCATCAAGTCTGCACCGACCACAATCCCACCCAGGCCCTACTCCCATATCCCTACACATTTACCCGCTAATCCCTCTAACCTAAGCATATCAGGACACTAAGGGGCAATTTTAGCATGGCCAATCAACCTAACCCGCACATCTTTGGACTGTGGGAGGAAACCGGAGCACCCGGAGGAAACCCACGCAGACACGAGGAGAATGTGCAAACTCCACACAGACAGTGACCCAAGCCGGGAATCGAACCCAGATCTCTGGAGCTGTGAAGCAGCAGTGCTAACCACTGTGCTATATATGTGTATCCATCTTGAAGCAGATTTTCATTTTCATCTGGGGCATCGGAACAGGAAGCAAATGTCACCGACAAGTCCAAGAAAATATCCCGTTCTCAGGACAAGTTTATATATGTTGTTTAACAGTTCCTTTGAATAATAACCATTTTATATCTATGTCTTGTCTGTCTCAATGCACCTCAGACCTGGATGCGGGCCTCTCTGACAGCAACTGCACTCCACACATATAAAGAATAGCTAACCAGTATCACACTGTAACCAAATCAAAACACATGGCTTGTAATGTTGGTCTGTCAGAATTCACAGCAGTTAGTGATTTTGACATGGTATTGGCATCTGACAACCAAGTGTTTAGTCAATTATCATGAAGAAATATGCATCAAAAAGACACATTGAGATGTGATTATAAACTTCTGGCTGCTCAACTTTCCTTTGGTCGGTTTTCATGATTATTAAATCAAATTTCATTTGAGCTTTGTTGTTAATTTGTCTTTTGTTTTTATTTTCTCCTGTTAACATTGAGTTAAAATAACAATAGCTGGCTTGTCAGAAAAGGCATCCAAAATATTTGGAAATGTAGAACAAAAATTTATTGCAGGGGCTGGTTGCCCCAACACCAGCATGGACAAGTTCAAATGTCATCTAAATCCCATGGAGCATTTTACGAACTTGTCATTTTCAGATCAGCGTGAATGCCACTTTTTAATTTAATAATTCCCATTATTAAACAAATATATTCAAATTGTGGACTACAAGTATCTATGTACCTGTTTGTCAAAGGGGAATTATGAATAACTTATTTTTAGCACACTGTCTGTAGAATTTTTTAAAATATGGTAGCGATTCCACAATCCATTTTTATAAGAAGAAGATAAGGAAAAAGGACCCAACTAGGCCATTCACCCCACGAACCTGTTCCTTATTCAATGGGGAGGATTTTCTGGTCGTCCCTTCCTGTGACAGGACATTCCCGCTCGAGGTCAAAGGGGAATTAAATGGCCAGCCAAATTCTCCAACCTGCCCGCGACAATTCCTGCGACGGGCAGGACCGGAAAATTTTCCCCATTGAGATTCTGGTTGAATTATATTTCAACTTCATATATCTGTCTTGGTTCCGTAACCCTTAATACCCTTGACCACCAAAGATCTATCAAGATCAGTTTGAAATATTGGATTGTCCTAGCCCCACCCAACACACCCACACTTAATAATTTAACTCCTTCACGCAAGTTAAAAAAGGTAATAAAAGGGAAAAAAAAGTGGTTAAAATGCTTGGCTCACTTGGAAGGAGAAGGCCAACTTTAGGAAAAAGTTCAATTTTATTGCAGGGTTTGCTGGGTTCACCCGAGTAAAAAGGCACTCGGCATCTGGTGTGATTGTACGTGTGTGCATGCGTGTTTGGTGTGCGTGCGCGTATGTGTATGTGTGTGTATGCAGGTGTGCGCGCGTGTGTGTGTGTGTGTGTGTATAAGTGTGTGTGCGCGCGTGTGTGTGTGTGTGTGTGTGTGTGCATGTCTTCATATTAAAATGTGTGTATTAAAAAGAGCTTCCTGGGATCCCGCGGCAGGTTTCACACCACTATGTGGGTGAGGAGGCTGAAAGATCGGAACTTAGAAACTTGCCGGCATGAATCGTGTTTTCCAAGTCTCTCCGGATTTTGAGCACACGCCACCATTCCCGCAGACGGAGAGTGCCGACTCAAAATCGCCTCCATAATTTTCAGCACCATTCGCGATTGCTCAGACACTGAAGCAGAGCATGTTCACATTCAGCAAGACCTGGACAATATCCAGTCTTGGGCTGATAAGTGGTAAGTAACATTCGTGCCACACCAAGTGACAGGCAATTACCATCTCCAGCAAGAGAGGATCGAACCATCGCCCCTTGATATTCAACAGCATTACCATCACTGAAACCCCACTATCAACATCCTAGGGTTACCATTGATCAGAAACTGATCAGGACTAGTCATATAAATATTGTGGCTACCAGAGCAGGTCAGAAGCTAGGAATCCTGAGGCGAGTAACTCACTTCCTGACTCCTCAAAGCCTATCTGCCATCTACAAGGTACAAATCAGGACCGTGATGGAATATTCTCTCCTTGCCTGGAAGAGTGCAGCTCCAATAATACTCAAAAAGCTCGACATTATTCTGGATAAAGCAACCCGTTTGATTGGTATCCCATCCACAAACATTCGCTCCCTCCACCACCAACAAATATTGGCAGCAATGTGTACCATCTAAAAGAACTCAACAAGGCTCCTACGGCAGCATTTTCCAAACCCACAACCACATCTAGAAGGACAAGGCAGCAAATACCTGGGAACACCACCACCCGGAAGTTCCCTCCAAGCCATTTGCCATCCTGACTTGGAAATATATCGCCTTTCCTTCTCTGTCGCTGGGTCAACATCCTTGGAACTCCTTTCCTAACAGCACTGTGGGTGTGGGGGGTGTGTGTTGTGTGTGTGTTAAACTGTCTACACCTCAAGGACTGCAGAGGTTCAGAAAACAGTTCACCACCCCCTTCTTGAGGACAACTAGGGAAGGACAATAAATGCTGACCCAGCTAGTGATGTCCACGTCCAACAAATGAATATAAAAAATACTCAGAGAAGAATTACTGTGATTGGCGGCCTCTCACTTCTCACCTAGGCTGCAGCTACTGCATTCAATTTCACAAGCTGAAGGTTGCCCAGCTTCTTAGTTTCACTCAAGCACTCCCCACTGCGCTCTCACATGGTTGCCCCTTGCAAGTTCTACACAGCTTGGGAAACCCATACACTGGTTGTTGAAGTCAGAATCCTGGGTTAAATCCTGAGTTATTTGATTTGATTTGATTTGATTTATTATTGTCACATGTATTAACATACAGTGAAAAGTTTTTTTTTGTGTGCCATACAGACAAATGTTCATAGAGAAAAGGAGAGAGTGCAGAATGTAGTGTTACAGTCATAGCAATGGAGAATGTTCAACTTAGTGTGAGGTAGGTCCATTCAAAAGTCTGATGACAGCAGGGAAGAAGCTGCTCTTGAATCAGTTGGTACAGGACTTCAGACTTTTGTAACACCCCCCCGCAAAAGAGAAAATGCTGGAAAATCTCAGCAGGTCTGGCAGCATCTGTAAGGAGAGAAAAGAGCTGACGTTTCAAGTTCAGATGGCCCTTTGTCAAAGCTAAAAGGCATAGAAAGTGGGAGATATTTATACTGCAGGGTGAGAGAATGAAAGATGAATCATAGCCACAGAAACCAGGGGAAAGGTGGCTAGTGGCAGTCCATTGTGAGAATAAAAGGTGTGAATGGCTGAACGGCAGAGAAGCTTCATGTGGCGGCGCATGGCACTGAGTGCAGCTTTCAGGAAGCAGCAAGAACAGCAGTTCCAAGAATGTTGTATATCCTGGAGGTACCTGTAATCCTGGAGGTTACATGCAGGCTGGAATTTGAGCTGAGTCATTCGCAAGCACTCTCTCTGGGACCTCCCCCCTCACCGGATATTCAGTGGACGCTAGCACGACATCACACTGGCACCATTTACAACAGCTCTCCATAAGCGTGAACCTGGTGCCTTCACTTCCGAGGGGGAGTTCAGAGGTGAGCGCTCAGGTTGCCATCACCCTCCATGGTATGCACCGTTCAGGAGGCACCGGATAGGACTCAAAGACACAGGTAAGTCAATGCAGGGCCAGGGATGGGGGTCCCAAAATTGCCATTTAAGGGAGAGGGGTCAGGAGGGATCACCTGCAGGCCTTACCTTCCCTTCAGGTCGGGGTTGTGAAGGTTGGCATGCAGACAGCGTTTCCCATGTTCTTCTTCCTGGGATCTTGCCCATATTGCTGTGGAGGGAGTGCCCTTCCTTAGTGGGGGCTTACAAGTGGGTAGTGGGTGAGATTTAAAACAAGAGGCTCATCACTGGGGATGGGGGGGAGGGGGGGAGGGGGAGGGGGGTGGTGACTGTGAGTTACGCGAGTGGGGTCCCATGAGAGATTGGGTTGTAAGGGCAGAGTGGGGGATTCAGGAATGGGCTGCGTCTCCTCTCATGCACCCTGAAGGTGTGAGGACAAAGAGGAGAAGCTGTCCGGCGGTCCAAAACCAATTGTCAGGGGTGCTGTTGTGAAATGGTAGATCTCAATGGGTCATGGAAGGCTACTCAGCTCGGCACCTCCTGTGACCTGGGAGAAACAAGGTGCACTGTGGGAATGAGCTGAACATGCTGATTGCTGGCCTCATGATTCAGCTGTGCCTCGTCTGCCACAAGAGGCAGACACCTGGCTGGACAGCCATCCCAGCCTCCCCTCACTCGTAGTTATGCCAATAAATGGTGTGCAATCAAACGGCACAGCCATTTAGTGGAGGCCACCTTTTAACCATTTGCAAATATATGTCCCAGGCATTGAGCTGACATTCCCAGAAAGGCTGCAACCTCACACCGATAACACTGATGTGCATCCCTATCAAGGTGTGATTGGTGATGTCTATCAACATGCAACCCAATCGAGGTCATGATGGGGTGCATCGATGTGGCCCCCCTTCAGGATGTAAATACTGGTCACATGCAGCCACTTGACTGCCGTCTAACGTGACCCCAGATTTCTTTGGAGGGGGATGTGAGGGCTGGGGAAATGCGGGCGTTTGGTGCCACTGAGACCCTGGTGGGTCCACACGCTACATCCGGCTGGAGTTGAGAGGGAGCAGTGTGGAAATGTGGCTAGGGTGTCAAAGTGGAGGATGCAAGGGGTGGCATTGAGGCACTGCTGCAATTCAATGGTCGTCCCAGATGAATTGAGGGAGGAGGGTCAGGACTCTCTTATGAACCCTTACAACTCACTGTGGTTTTCTCTTCTTTACTGTGCATGGTCTGGAGAATCTTGGAGCCTGTCGAGTTGGCTACCCTACTTATTGCCATAGAACTGGCAGGGACACCAATGTGCCACGGGATGTGGCCAGGAGAGGTAGAGGCTGCGTCTATTGCTATTATGCATGCGGCACCATAGATGAGTGTGTCTCATAGGTACCGGCCAAGGGTATTCTGACATCAGTCATCAAATATCAGAGATGCAGTGCTGTAGAAGGCTGTGAATGTCCTGGAGGGGGGTGGGGGTGGGGGGGGGGGGGGGGGGGGTGGCAGTGGGGAGGGGGTGAACCACCTCTGCCAGACCCTGCAAGAGCTGGCAGCCCATGGAATGGGAGGACACCCATTGCCTGTGGCCCTTAAACTCACAGCTGCTCTGAATTTCTATGCGAGTGGCTCATTCCAGGGCAGCACCGGTGATCTGTGTGGCATCTCCGAGTCAGCCAATCACAACTGCATCCGGGAAGTTACAGATGCCCTTTATACAAGGGCTCACATGTCTATCAACTTGGACTGGGACCAGCTGAGCCAAGACGCCAGGGCCATTGGCTTTGCCGTCTTAGCAGCCTTGCCCCAAGTGCAAGGTTTGATTGACTACACCAATGTGGCTCTGCATGATTCATGAACCACAAGGGACATTTCTCCATCAATGTGCAGCTTGTCTTCGACCACACAATGCACTTCATGCAGGCGCGTGCCTGTTTACCTGGAACGTCCATGACAGCTACATTAGGTACAAATCATCATTGTAGTCTGTTGTGCTCTCCACTGGAGACGGAGACCACTGGACCTGGAGGAGATGGAGGAGCGTCTCATCTCCTCGGTGAGGAGGAGGTTGAGGAAGGTGGCGAGGGTGACCATGCAGAGGAGGAGGTGAAAGAGCCTGGGCAATGGACAGCACCCGACTGCATCAATGGCCTCATAGCTTCTCAGTTCAGGGACAAGCAGGATTAGAAGTGACTAGCTCCCCCACCATGGGGACTAACATTTAACCAGTTATGTGGTGCCAGCAATATGCTGTTAGCAGGTGTCTTGGGCAGGGCGCTGAAGCCATTGGCCACACTCTGTGGCAGAGTGATGATGATCTGCATTGAGGACAGAGTGATGCTCCTTTCATCCTCAGCAATATGTCTGACTTCTGCCTGAAAGAGAGCTTAACGCATCCTGCCATCTAATAGGCTTGTCACGGGACTCAGAAATGCAGGGCACATGGCATCAGCTACTACAGGCCCCACCCACATCAGGGGTCCTGGTGTTCACATCCATCTTACAGCAAAGGTGGGCAACCTTGCCTCGTAACATGAGAGGGGTGAACTTTGATGAAGGGGTGAGGGATTCACACTTCCATGGATGGGAGTTGGGAAATGGGTTCGGGGGGGCAGTGCTTTAAGCAGCTGTGCCTCCTTACTGCGTTGCCAGTGTGGGAGAGACATAGGATTGCCATTCTCATACGCCACAGAGATGAGGCACCAGGTGAGCGCCGTGGTTCCCTCAATGGTGGCATGAACAGACAGGGTGGAGGCACTATGGGTGAACAAAGTGAATTTTAATGACAAACGTTCAATACGATGGTGATTTATCTACACTAATGGCTGTATTCACCCGTGCACACTAAGTGCCTGAGGTTTATTAATCATCCTGACCCTGCACTACATCTAGGTGTATCCCCAGGATTCACAACTGAGGTCGAGGCAGCCTGCTGACTCCACGCCTTTTGCCTGACAGTCCAGGCCTGCTTTCGGGGAGCACGGATAGTTTCCTGCTGTCCTCCTCAGCCCTCCTGGGCTCGATGTGTGTCAGTCACAAGGAGGCAAGGTGTCAGATGGGATGGAGACATCCAGGGTCCTCTGGCTCTAGGCTGTACTCCTGCCAATCCTTTTCTCTTTGGGTTCCCAGGGGGCCCTGTTCTCCTCCATGGGATAGAGGGGAAGCTGGAGTGAGATCCAGAAGCCTCACCATCCTCTGGCGCTTACACATCAGTGAATTCCCATCAGTGCCATGCACCAAGCAGTCAAAGCCCTGCATTATGGAATTCATGCCCCCAGACATGGAGGTCATGAGCTGAACCATGGTGTGGACACCTCCTGCATTGGAGTGCCTGTCCTGCACCAAGGTCTCCTCTGTAGAAGTCACCCTCGCGGTGTTGACTGCATTGCGCTGAAGTGACAGAACCATCTTCTCAGACAGAAGGTAATAGGTCTCCTCCAGTCGGCCTTGCAGTCCAAGGCGGGATGCTGTCATCCCTTCCCGATGTTTGTGACTCTGCCTTTGCAGCTCCAGCAGCTGTGGGACGACCGGGCCCAGGGGCACATCATTGACAAGGGGCTCTGACATCCCTCTGAGTGTCGGTTCCCTGGACATCCCTGCCTCTGTCTGTTGTTGAGCTTCAGCTGTGAGGTGCTCACCAGTGAGTGACCCAGAAACCTCAGGAATGAATGTATATTTCAGCTATTCTGCAATTCCTTTAATGAGAAATCCTTGAAGCAAGTGTCATGTCACTCGCTGCCCTCTCCGAGTGGTTGGGAAATGCAGATGCTGATGTTGTGGCTGAGTTAAAGAGCCACAGCAAAATCAGCTGACAGCAAACAGATTCCCAACCTGCTGCACACCTCCCCATGCATACGAGCTGAATAAAATTCTTCCCAAAATGTCTGTACATGTGAACAAAATTTTTGTTGGCCTTAAAAATGCTGATAGTTTCACAGCACGCTTGAGAATTTTAAGGGCTGTTTAAGTGGATGGCAACATTCATCGGTTGCTACAATAAATGTGGAGTTTGTGGGGTAGTGATGGTGGGTTGCAAAACTTTTAGTGGTGTTGTAGCATGATCGGATTGCTGTGTTTGCCATTCCACAACTTGCTTCTCAACGTACAGCAGAATAGCATGTCAGGTAGTATGATGTCGGGTCACTTAGCAACAGCCATGTCTTGAATCACCACTTGCCTGTCATTATCCATGCTCTTCGTCACCCGATTATGCCAAAACTAAAGCGCTTCATTTTCAAATGTGAGTTGGCAACAGTCTCATCTGGCCATGGCTTTCCATTTAAAGAAAATTAATGAATGAAAAATCTTATTCACTCCACCTGCAATTTCCCAATATGACTCCATTGAATGGTTATTAATAGCCTGTAGTGCTGGTCATTAAGGATTACTTTGCACCAGCGTCTGACCAAGACCTGAATGCTGGAACTGCAGAACATTTTATTTCCTTCTGTGAATTCTGTAGATTCAGGCTCCTTCACAGGCTAAAGGTGAAGGTCCTATCTTCAAAAGGCCAACTTCAAGGCCATTGTGAAGGAAGGAAGGGAAAAACATCAAGCAATGTTCCAGTGCCTGATCACGACTTAGTGATGACTGCTGAAAATATATATGTATGGACAATGGGTCAGATTAGATTGGCATCAGCAATGTTATCATACACAATGCAGTAGCTTCCTGACACTTGGGTTCATAGGCTCATAGAGCAATTCATTCAGTCCCATTAGAACTGCAGAACCATAGAAATGATACAGCATAGAAGGGGGCAATTTGGTCTATCTTGTCCAGGCCAACCCAGAGCCACCTAGGTGCCCTTTCTAATCCCATCTTCCTGCACCCAGCCCATAGCCCTGCAGCTTACAGCACTTAAGGTGCAGATCCAGATCTTTTTAAAAAGAGTTTAGGGTCTCTGTCTCCACCAGCAACTCAGGTAGTGAATTTCAGACACTCTCCACCCACTGCGTAAAAACATTTTTCCTTGTGTCCCCTCTAATCCTTCTGCCACATAGCTTGAATCTATGACCCTTGGTTTTTTGAACTCTCTGTCAAGGGAAATAGATTCTTTCTGTCTACTCTATCCCTACCCCTCATAATTTTGTATACCTCAATCATGTCACTCCTCGGCCTTATATGTTCCAAGGACAACAACCCCAACCTCTTCTCATAGCTCCAATTCTCCAGCTCTGGCAACATTCGAGTAAATCTTCTCTGGACTCTTTCCAGAGCAATTATATCCTTCCTGTAATATGGTGACCAGAACTGCACACAATACTCCAGTTGTGGCCTCACGAGTGTCTTATACAGTTCCATCATTATATCCCTACTATTGTATTCTATACCTCTGCCAGTGAAGGAGAGCATTCTTTATGACTTCTTTACAATCTCATCTATCTGTAGGGTTACGTTTAGGGACCTGTGCACTTGCACGCTAAAATCTCTCATTTAGAGTCATAAAGTCATAAAGGTTTACAGCATGGAAACAGGCCCTTCGGCCCAACTTGTCCATACCGCTTTTTTTTTTAAACCACTAAGCTAATCCCAATTGCCCGCATTTGGCCCATATCCCTCTCCACCCATCTTACCCATGTAACTATCTAAATGCTTTTTAAAAGACAAAATTGTACCCATCTCTACTACTATCTCTGGCAGCTTGTTCCAGACACTCACCACCCCCTGTGTGAAAAAATTGCCCCTCTGGACACTTTTGTATCTCTCCCCTCTCACCTTAAACCTATGCCCTCTAGTTTTAGACTCCCCTACCTTTGGGAAAAGATATTGACTATCTAGCTGATCTGTTCCCCTCATTATTTTATAGACCTCTATAAGATCACCAGAGAAAAAAGTCCCAGTCTATCCAGCCTCTCCTTATAACTCAAACCATCAAGTCCCAGTAGCATCCTAGTAAATATTTTCTGCACCCTTTCTAGTTTAATAATATCCTTTCTATAATAGGGTGACCAGAACTGCACACAGTATTCCAAGTGCGGCCTTATCAATGTCTTGTACGACTTTAACAAGACGTCGCAACTCCTGTATTCAATTTTCTGACTGATGAAACCAAGCATGCCGAATGCTTTCTTCACCACTCTGTCCATCTGTGACTCCACTTTCAAGGAGCTATGAACATGTACCCCTAGATCTCTTTGTTCTGTAACTCTCCCCAACGCCGGACCATTAGCTGAGTAAGTCCTGCCCTCGTTCAATCTACCAAAATGCATCACTTCGCATTTGTCTATATTAAACTCCATCTGCTATTCATCAGCCCACTGGCCCAATTGATCAAGATCCCGTTGCAATTGGAGATAACTTTCTTCACTGTACACTATGCCACCAATGTTGGTGTCATCTGCAAACTTACTAACCATGCTTCCTATATTCTCATCCAAATCATTTATATAAATGACAAATAACAGTGGACCCAGCACTGATCCCTGAGGCACACCACTGGTCACAGGCCTCCAGTTTGAAAAACAACCCTCTACAACCACCCTCTAACTTCTGTCAAGAAGCCAATTTTGTATCCATTTAAATACCTCACCCTGGATCCCGTGAGACTTAACCTTATGCAACAACCTATCATGAGGTACCTTGTCAAATGCCTTGCTGAAGTCCATGTAGAGAACATCAACTGCACTGCCCTCATCTACCTTTTTGGTTACCTCATCAAAAAACTCAATCAAATTTGTGAGACATGATTTTCCACTCACAAAGCCATGCTGACTGTCCCTAATCAGTCCTTGCATCTCTAAATGCCTGTAGATCCTGTCTCTCAAAATACCTTCCAACAACTTACCCACCACAGATGTGAAGCTCACTGGCCTGGAGTTCCCAGGCTTTTCCTCTGCAGCCCTTTTTAAACAAAGGCACAACATTTACCACTCTCCAATCTTCAGGCACCTCACCCGTGACTATCAATAATTCAAATATCTCGGACCCGCAATTTCCTCCCTAGCCTCCCACAATGTCCTGAGATACATTTCGTCAGGTCCTAGGGATTTATCTAACTTGATGTACTTTAAGACTTCCAGCACCTCCTTCTCTGTAAGATGTACACTATATATAAATTGACCCCTCTCAATATGTTCCTTTTTATTGTTTATTCCCTTATACTGTTTGGCCTCCGTCAATGCATTTCCTCACACTTATCAGAGTTGAACTCCAATCTGCCACTTTCCTGCCCACTCTACCAACCCATCTATTTTATTTTGGAGCTTACAGCTATCCAGTACATGGCCAATTTTGTGTCATGTGCAAATTTCCCAATCATGGCCCTCACGTTCAAGTCCAAATCATTAAAATATAAAACAAACAGCAGGGGTCCCAAAACAGAGTGCTGTGGAACACCACTTGAAACAGCTTTCCATCCATAGGGGCAACCATCAACCATTACCCTTTGTTCCCTGTTACTAAGCCAATTTTGGATCTAATTCACCACATTACTCCATATCCCATTGACTTTTACTTTTTTGACCAGTCTGCCATGTGGAATCTTGTCAAAGGCCTTACTAAAATCTATGGAAATAACACCCACTGTACTACCCTCATCGATCCTTCTTGTCACTTCCTCAAATAATTCAATCAAATTTGCATGTCATGACCTTCCCGTAACAAAGCCACGATGACTATCCCTGACTAGTCCATGCCTTTCTTAAGTGATACTCTATCCGATCTCTCAAGATTGATTCTAACAATTGTCCAATCACTGAAGTAAGACTAACTAGCCTATAACTGTTTGGCATTTCCTTCGTTCCCTTTGTAAACAATGGAACCACATTTGCATTTCTTCAGTTCTCTGGCACCTCCCATTGACAGCAACAGAACCAGGAGATCTTGCTACTGGCCAATGGTGCGCCACCTCCCGCTACAGGAACGATGCCTCGGGGAAGCCAGAGAATCCTGCCCATTGAAATAAAACTAAGTCAAACAGAGAAGTGCTTGCTTACTTGAGATTTGTGGAAATTTGCAGATGACACAAAGATAAGTGGGAAGGCAAGTGATGAGAATGACACAAAGAGTGGGATTCTTCGGCTGCATGTGCCTCAAGACTGAAAATTCTCACCCGAGCGTAATGGACCTTTAAATGGTCCACCGAATTTTCTATCATGCCCGCTATGATTTCCATGCTGGGCAAGACAGGAGAAATTCTGTCAAATAGTCTACAGAGGGTTATAGACAAGGTAAGTGAGTGGGCAAAAACTTGGCGGATGGAATATAACGTAGGTAAATGCGAAGCTATAAACATTGGCAGGAAGAATAAAGAATCTGAATATTATTTGACTGAAGAAAGACTGCAGAAAACTGCAGCACACAGAGATTTGGGAGCCCTCGTGCATAAATCACAAAATGCTAGCATGCAAGTTCAGCAGGCAATTAGGAAGGCAAATGGAATGTTGGCCTTTATCTCAAAGGGAATGGAGTATAAAAATAGGAAAGTCTTGCTAAAACTAGACAAGACACTAGTTAGATGAGACCTGGAATACCCTGAACAGTTTTGGTTCCCTTATCTGAGGAAAGATATACTGGCATTGGAAGCAGTCCAGAGAAAGTTCAGTAGGTTGATCCCGGATGTGGAGGGAATATCTTGTGAGGAGAGGTTAAGTATATTGGGCCTGTACTCATTGGAGTTTAGAAGAAAGAGAGGCAACCTTATTGAGATATATAGGATTCTCAGGGGGCTTGACAGGGTGGATGCTGAGAGGTTGTTTCCCCTTGTGGGAGAATGCAGGACCAGAGAGCATCATCTCAGAGTAAGGGGTCACCTATTTACGAGAGAGATGAGGAGGAATTTCTACTCTCAGAGGGTAGTGAATCTGTGGAAGGGCTGTGGGGGCTGGGATAGAAAGATTTTTAATCAGAAAGGGAATCAAGGTTTATGGCGATAGGACAGGAAAGTGAAGTTGGGGATTATCATATCAGATCAGTCATGATTTCATTGAATGATGGAGCAGACTTGATATGCTGAATGGCCTACATCCCCCCCTACATCTTATGGTCTTGTGGCCTTACCTCAATAGCACCCTAAATAAGGTCCTTGAGAATAGATCTGGTAAGTCTAATACATCACCTAAAATAACGGAAATGTAATAATGCATCCCTCGGGACAGAATTGGGGAAAAAAAGCACAGTTTTAACTGGGACAATTGGATGTTGTTTTAATAAACAGAAATATTAATGATCATAGATTATGATCATGATCTTCCTCCCCTCAGCCATTAAAGTTATTTTTTGACCATATGTCGATAAAGGTAGAAAATGTGGCGGTGCATTTTGTTAAACTATTGAATTTAAAGTCCTTTAGGTAAAATGTAACGCTCTCAGGCATTTCATTGTGAACGTTTTCGCGCGTTTGACACGTTTGCCTCATTGGTAACAACACACTTTGAAAACAGAATACATCTGGCACTGGATGTTCCACATATGGCTGAGGGGAGATCGGATGCAAGGAGTGAACGCAGTCCCATCCAGTTAAACAATCGTGTATGGAATGGAATTCCTGCTGAAGATTTCTATTTTTTCACCTATTTTAAATTGGTAATATTTTGCTCCATGCTGTTGATAATATTACTGGTCAGTATCTAAAATATATTCTCATGGAGCAGTGCAATGGACCAGGCGCATTCCAGGAAGTGCTTAAGCACAGTTACAGTGAAGTGGTTAGGACTCACACGCTATTGGCAGTGTGCTCAGAGTGTTCTCTCTGTTGTTGAGAAGACTTCTCATAATTCACTTACGCATTGTGACACGCATAAGTTATGGGCCCTTCACACCTGTAAGAATTCTTGTGACCTCCCACCTCTGGTGCGATATCCTGTAAATAATTTTATTAAATATCATTCTCCGGGATGCTAGATAATAGCAAACAGATTTGTGCTCTCAAAACTATCTGGGGAATCCAGTTCTCAGCATAAAACATTTTTTTTCTTGTTGGGGGTGTGGGGTGGTGGTGGGGGTGGGAGTGGGAGGCGCTGGTTGCTGAAAATCAGAACAACACAATTCTTCTATCTACAATCCTTAAAACAGGCAGCACTACCATTTATGCAGCATAGATGATGGTCAATATAATATGGGACCTAAAGGAGTTAATATAATATCACTGCATTATTGGCACATTAACAAGGAGCCTGAAAGTATGCCAAACAGCAAGTTAAGCTTAACCAAATTTGAGCCCCTATAAACATGCAGACCTCTTTAGTTCCACACAGCATACTCGTATATTTGCTGGCCACCTGGCTTTACTACTTTTATGTGAGAGGAGCATTAAACTGATTCTACTTGGAACTCACGATGGATTCTCAAGATGATGCACCTGATACTAAAAAGCAGTTCACAGGACTCTTCAGAGAGAAGAATTGCTCCCTTAGGACATCTTCTGCTTTCTGTTACATCCCAGAATTCCACTTTCACACTCTTCCAGCTTTGACAGCCTTCTGCTCTGCATTTGCTACCCTTGTGACATAAACTAAACTGCTGGGGTCGAGAGGTTAACAGGCATTCTCATATGCTTCTGCCATTATGATCAGCTCAAATCATGAAATGATAATAGCTACCAAGCCACGAGAAGATCAATTAAAATTCTTCACTGTGCCCAGGTTTATGGTAAACTTCATTTGAACATAGCCTCCCTTTGTTATATATTTAATGCAGATGGGAATGACAGGTTGTTTCTCATCCCAGTACTGGTAACTTGATGATCATCGCTGCAGTGAAAACATGTTGTTTCTTGGCAGAGTGCGCACACTGCAGCTAGACAAAATACTAATGTGCAGCAGTCCGAGGCAGGCTCCTGCTGTGCACCCATTATAAATCAAGCGCATCAAGGCATTTTATTTGTCAGTTATAAGTGCTTCTCTGTACATTAGGCTACTTTATGCGCTGAAATGTGAGCTGAGCAAAAAAAGTGGAGGTGGAAAGGTTACTGCTCTGTAAGTTTTTAAAAATAATTTAATTAACAAATATGTAGATTACGTGCCAAGTCAAAATGCAAGATGAATGGTTTCTATTATGACGAAGCCATGACATTCCAAATGCTTAGATTACAAGACTTTTAGACTGGAATCTGACATTTTAACCACTTAAAATATAGTTTACATACATGCATTATATTGATTAAACAATTGGCAATGCTGTGCAATTTTTCCAAAATATTTGCCTTCTTTCCTAACCTTCAATTATTGCTTAATTGCAGTTAGCAGTCGGCAAGTGGTAACTATTCTGCTGCTCATTGTATCCCACCACCTACCTGCTGCAGGTATCAACAATCAGAAGTCTATTTGTAGCATAGGACCAGCTTGCTTTAGTTCATAAAGCAGAAAGTGACTTAAACACTCCCCAACCCTTGTCCATTATCTCCATTTTGCACTGTGTCAGCAGCACAGTGCTGCCCCTTCAGACTTAAAGTGAACCTTAAGAACCAGTAAAAAGTAAAAATTAAACACAGCAGAAGAGGGGAAGTCCAAGCTCCTGCTTTTCCAGTGGGGAGTTCACTCTCAGAGGAAATGCTGGTTGGAGGTCGAGATATAATTTTGTTTCCCGAGTTCGCTGATGCACATTTTAGGAGAGAAACTTTCTTACTGGGAATGCCAGCGCAGGAAGTTTACTCCTGGTTACACAAAAACCACTATAATGTTTATTAGCAAAAGGCATTATCAACTGAGGGACACGGTCGATGGTGTTTAGATCTGTATTGGATGCCTTTCTGATGTGGCGTGCACTTGTCATCCTATGTTCCTTTCCACACAATGGCTGTCAGGTATCAGAATGGATGGAACTTCAAAAGAAAGAAAACAACTTATTGAATAAATTACAATTGATGTTTTAATACATAACATTATAGTTGACTGCCAAAGTGGAATGAACAATCAAAATTCCATGAGTTGGCTACAGTGTTACATTACAAGAGTGATGACATTCCAGAAGTATTTAATTGGTTGTAAAGCATTTTAGGATGTCCTAAGGTCATGAAAGGCACTAAAATTCTTTGCATAGAGGTTCAGAATGAGGTTATTCTGCCCTTTGAGTCCATGCCAGCTCTCTGCAGAACAATCCCCTCAGTCCCGTAAGAACCATAGAAATGATACAGCATAGAAGGAGGCCATTTGGTCTATCTTGTCCATGCCAACCAAGAGCCATCTAGGTGCCCTTTCTAATCCCAATTTCCTGCACCCAGCCCATAGCCCTGCAGATTACTGCACTTAAGGTGCAGATCCCGGTACTATTTAAAAGAGTTTAGGGTCTCTGCTTCCACCACCAACTCAGGCAGCGAATTCCAGACACCCACCACCCTCTGAGTAAGAAAGGCTTTCCTCATGTCCCCTCTAATCCTTATGCCACTTAGCTTTAATCCATGACTCCCTGTTTTTGAACTTTCTGCCAAGGGAAATAGGTTCCTCCTGCCTACTATCTTACCCCTCTCAATTTTGTGTACCTCAATCATGTCATCCCTCAGCCTTCTCTGTTCGAAAAACAACCTCAACCTCTACAATCCCTCTTCATAGCTACAATTCTCCAACCTTGGCAATATTCTAGTAAATCTTCTCTGCACTCTCTCCAGAGCAATTACGCTTACCTGTAATGCGGTGACCAGAACTGCACATAATACTCAGTTGTGGCCTTGCCACTATTTGATACAATTCCATCATTTTATTCTTACTTTTGTATTCTTTACCTCTGCCAATGAACGAGAGCATTTCACATGCCTTCTTTACAACCTTATCTACTTGTACTGCTATCTTTAGGGACCTGGGCACTTGCACGCCAAGGTCTCACACTTCATCTACTCCTCTCAATCTGTTCCCTTTTATTGTTTGTTCCCTTTTACTGTTTGGCCTCCCTCAATACTACCTTACACTTATCAGAGTGGAACTCCATCTGCCACTTTCCCACTCATTCTATCCCCAGAGCCCTGGAAAATTATGTTCCTCAAGTGCCTCAGGTCTCTGATTTTTTTTTCCCAAATACCTTAGATCCGTATCCTCTTGTTACCAATGCTTCTGCCACTTAAAACAGTTTCTCCCTACTTTATCAAAGTCCCTCAAGATTTTGAACACCTCTATGCGATCTCCAATTAACCTTCTCTGCTCCAAGGATAGCAAACCCGCTGTCTCTAGTTTTTCTTTTCTTTCAGTGTGCTGCATCTCACTCAGCATAACAGCCTTCCCATATTACCAGGTGCTGAATGATTCAGGGCAGTGGACATTCTTGGTATATGGTGTTCCCCCTCCCTGGCTCTTTGCAAAACATTAGTAAAGAATTTGCAATGAAAACAGAAAATGATGGAAGTACCCAGTTGAACCATTAGGATCTCTAAAGGATAGACAAGTTAATATTTCAGATGTGCAGTGTTCTGAAGAAAGTCCTTTCAAAAACATTAACCTATTTTACCATTTACAAACATTATAAGAGCTGCTATATTTCCAGCATTCATTTTAATGGAAAATAGAGTTCACTAGCATAAAGAGTAAATCTTCACGGATAGATGGATTCCTGATCGGTAAGGGAATTAGGAGTTATAGGGATCAGGCGGGTAAGTGGAACTGATCCACTTCAGATCAGCCATGATCTTATTGAATGGCGGGGCAGGCTCGAGGGGCTAGATGGCCTACTCCTGCTCCTATTTCTTATGTTCTTATGTTCTCTCAGTGCAGTGTTTCCTGGAACCAAAAGTGGGGTTATGGGGATAGGACCTGGGTGGGATTGTGGTCTGTGCAGACTCAATGGGCCAAGTGGCCTCCTTCTGCACTGTAGGGTTTCTATGAAAAGTGTTGCATTGATAGTTTGCCAAAAGTTGTCTTGTGCAATGCTCTTTCTTGGTGAACCATTGCAACAAAAGGAGGGACAGGAATTTCCATAAGTTTTTTTCCTCTCTTCATGGTAACTTTGGTGGAATTACAGTTTGGTACAGCGATGGACTTAGTTATGCCTTGGAAAAAATCAGCCACATTGGTTTTTGTATTGATGTGAAATTATTTCATTTTACTATCTGTTGAAAAAAGCTTACATATCAGATTCATAGTAGCTTAATCATATGTGTACACACATTCGACTGATGATGGTAGCCTGGGGTGAGATCACAACTGTGCATCCATAACATTAATTTGGTGGGGTAGAAAAGATCCTTGTAGCAGCATCCATTATTAGATCAGTGTTTGGAATGGAGTGTAGTGATTGGAGTGCACAGCAATGGCTTATCCTTCCGCTCCCCTCATTGTCATCACAAAACTTCCCCAAAGTTCTATAGTAAGCACATGCACTTCAAGAAAGCAAGGCAGATAGACTGACCTGCATTCAGATGGTGCTTTACACCACCTCAGGACATCACAAAGTGCTTTACAGCCTCTGACATCTTTTAAAATGTAGTCAGTGTTGTAAAGTTAGTTGATTTTAGTCTTCCTGTCATTCTGATACTCCAGTTTATCCACTTGATGATTATATGTCTACCTTTCCTGTATGTTTAAGGAGACAAGACAACTTTTTGTTCTGACCTGAGCAATTTCCACCAAATGATACCAAATTTGAATGATGAGCTAATGGTAGTCCATATGAAGCAAAGGCAACATTCTCAGAAGTACAGGGCATGAGACCGTTTAGCTGAGGAGTAGAAGTGAAGTTAAGAAAACCCTGAGGCTAATCTTGCATTAACCTAGCTCAGCAACCTTAACATAAGTTCTTCCACAGCCTTCACATCATTGTGTGCATTGTCTGCATATAACAACTCCTTCAATAAATCCATAAGCAAAAGCATCTAGGACTCTCATTTTTGGCACTGATAGAATGTCGCTAGCAGTACTTACATCAATTTGGACATTTTCTGTTCATTTACTTTACCATCTGAGCCATCATTTACTCATTCATAATCATACACTTAATGTGACAACCTGCTAGTGCATTGAACTAAATTGCCTGCTCTACTCAATGCCCTTTGTGCCCCTTTTCTCTTAAGTCCAGGAAATGTTTTTAATTTTGCAAAGTCACAGACTGACTGGAGAACCCATCTGAAGATACAGTCTTCACTTCACAACTGCAACCACTGGGGATCTCTTTAGAAAGCACTAGAACAGGAAGGAGTATACTTAGGAAACGTACCAGGTGTTTACACAATGGTGATAATTCATAGAATCATAGAATCCTTACAGGCAGAAGGAGGCCATTCAGCCCATCAGGCCTGCACTGACAACAGTCCCACTCTGGCCCTATCCCCATAACCTCATGTATTTACCCTGCTAGTCCCCCTGACACTAAGGGGCAATTTAGCACGGCCAATCAACCTGACCCACACATCTTTGGACTGTGGGAGGAAACCGGAGCATCCGGAGGAAACTCACACAGGCACGGGGAGAATGTGCAAACTCCACACGATCACCCAAGGCTGGAATCGAACCAGGGTCTCCGACGCTGCCTGCAAATGCACAGTCATTTGCATAAGCCAGTAAAAATCCTAATCCTTTTCGTCTGTGTGCAAAAAGTTTCCTTTGGCAGTTGGTGGCCCTCCAACATTAGTTGATATAATATCAATGTTGGTTTTGGGTGGATCCAGCTTCTAAAAGCATGCAAGGGGACAAGATTTGTTCATTCATTGAAAGATCTCTTCAGTGAGCTGTGTTAAGGAACACAGAAATGCTGGCAATTGTTGGAATCCTCCTGCTTCCTTGCAATCCTCTTTACTGCCAATGTTTTCTCTTTTGTCATGTTGACAATCCATTGCTGGTGTAATGGTACTTCATGTGTTTCCACTACAGCATATAGTTAATCACTATCATATACTTTCTGGATTATATTGGAAGAAGCCACTAGACTAGTTTAGACTTATTGTTTGAGGATTCCAATAGTCTCTTTGATGGGAACTCTAGTTGAGCCACATTTTGCCTTCAAGCATGAGTTCCTATAAGCAGCCATGATCCAAGTGGGTAGGGAATATAGCATGTGTCTTCAAACAACCAGCTTGTTGTGCAGGAACAAGGAGTCGGAGGATATAAGGAATGCTGCAACATAAAAGCATCATGACAGATGCCAGAAAAGTTGCTACTGAGCTGCATCATGTGCTGCTGGTGATCACATTAATGGAGTGGAAACCCTTATGGTTCATGGCTACAGTGGAATCGTGTGAAGGGGCCTGCAGGGCAACATGGATGCAGTAAGGATCCCTACGTGATCTGCAGAACTCTAACCTGCTGCTTTCATGCTCCCATGAAAGTGATGAAGGTTTCTGCTTTAACAAGCACAACACCTGTCACACAGTAATGCTAGTTTGAGCTGCCGACTGATTGATGTTACTGATTCCCCTATGTTGCAGCCTTGAAGGAGGGGGAGGCAAAGAATCTCAGGGTTGCAGGACCAATGTTTGCAATAGGCAATGCTTTGTTAGTTGTGGTAGTTGATTGCAGGTCTTGATAGTGGATAAGTTTGTGGCAAACTGCCTAGAGAATGAAAGCCTCCTCATGGATTGCACTACAGACTTGTTGTTTGCCCTGGGTCTGTAAAATTTGCTTGGAAAGTAAAGATTCCTACAAGCATGCTTCCTTCTATTTTTCTGTCCCTACAAGCCATTTAAAGTTAGTCAAAACCACAATAAGTCAGCAGCAAAATGTCTCCCAAGTCCTTACAGCATTTCAAATGAGAGTAGATAAGAATTCCTGGGAAGTGCACTGGAAATAACCCTCTATTGACCTGTACAAGTTTGGACAGGTTGAGTAGTTGCTGTGCTGATTGACTTGGAAATGACTTTGGAAACTGACAATGTGCGGTTGACTCCTATTATCATAACTTAACGACACTCCTTTCGTATCCCGTGGGAGTGCTCGATGTCTAATTCAGCTTCGACCTGAAATTTCGAACAGGAAAAATTTCAGTGATATGTCGACATTTCTCTTCCCAATTTTATTTCATGATGTGGAGATGCCGGCGTTGGACTGGGGTGGGCACCGTAAGAAGTCTCACAACACTAGGTTAAAGGCCAACAGGTTTATTTGGAATCATGAACTTCCGGGGCACTGCTCCTTCATCAGGTGATCATGGAAATTTTATTTCCACAACCATCCATTGACAGGAGGAGATAAATAGCCCCCTATCTTTCTAACCTCTTGGCCAGTGAGTAATGCAGCGGGAAGGTAACTGGATCAGGGAAAATAATTTACAGAAGGTAGAGAGAAATAAAAATATTGAGATGCCTGCTGGGTACAAAACTTACAGATAACATGATGAAGTGCTCGGGACCACATCTTTCAGTAATGCCATGCTTTTATGCTAGATTACCTCAATTCCAATCAGCATATGTACACGATCAAGTAAGATAATGCTGTGTATTTCACATGCTGGTCAATGTCTCATGAGATTAAATCACATGAGTGTCATTTTGTTGACAGACAACATCAGGAAAGCAAATGTGCAAATGTGCATTTTTGAATGAAATATGCTATCTTGGTACTCAAAGGATATGCTGAACTAAATAATCCAATTATGGAAGGCCCTTTTCATTTTGGCTTCACTATGCCACGAATAGAGGATTTACACTAGCGATGGCAGCTAAAGTATTTTGCAGACCCTAGCTAGGATTCCAATGAGCTTGCAATGAGTCAAAGACTATCTTTCAAAATCTGACAAGCAATTATTTTCCTCTTGGATTACATTTTGTTGTGTAAAATATGATTTAAAAACTGATCCAGGGGAACTGCAAGATAAGAATACTCCTTCTAAAATAAAAACCTTTGTTGCTATGTTGCCATACAGCAGGCAACCTATTGCCTGTGCCTATGTTTCTATGATGGAAAAGCTAAGGTCAAAGCTAGGAAAACTCTTAGAAATGGCCTCACACAACCAGCATTACTTCCCCAAAATTGTGGCACAAACTCAGGATCAGTAATTCGTTGGGAGAGAGGGTACAGAGAGAAGAGAGAAGGGAGGAGGGGAATGCTCTCTGGGTTACAAAAATGGATTCTTTGACATTCTTATGGATTTAGGAATGATGAAATCTGGAATAGGAACATCCAATGAACAATCGGCTTAACTTTATCCTCAGTGCACCTGAACAGGTGCCAGAGTGTGGCAACCATAGGAATTTCACAGTAACTTCATTGTAGTGTTAATGTAAGCCTACTTGTGACTAATAAATAAACTTTACTTTACTTTATCCTGTTTGGTCCAAAGTTGACCTGGGTGGCTGTTTTGTCTATCTAGGTTAACACGTATGCTTCATATGATGATGGAGGTAGTCCTTTTTTATAGATTGGGATTGTAATGGCAACTTTTACACCTGAGTATCTGCAACCTGTCTCCATACATATAAAAATTAGTATTCTCTTATGTGTATAATACTTCTATTCCAATATGTACAACTATACCAGCAGGCATTAGTGCAGCCCTTGCTTTCAAAAATGGCACATAAACAAAATGACATAACCTTGCGGGTCAGTGTGAAAACTTTGAAGAAACAATAAGAAATGGTCAAATTTAATTGCATATTTTACTGCAGCACCATGAAAGTATATTGTGTCTTTGATTCTGACAATAAACTTGTACCCTAGAGCTGCAAAGGAACTTGCTAAGTTTAACCATTTCTGAGTTATTGTTTTAGGAAATAACCCAATACATCATACAATGTAGAAAAGTTCCACAGTCTTTTGTTGCAACATATCTTAACCAGTTACAGCAATGGGACACAGCTTAGTCCTTATACAGGGCTAACTTACCTCATACTTCGATGATCTATTGGCCTATTTCCTAAAACAATAATTCAGGAAGTGAAAGTAAATGAATTGTAACCTAGTTTTGACCTAACTGAGAAAACAATCTGTCATGAAGTTTCATGTCCTGACTTGAAATGGGACAGTAAATTAGCACAGCCTGTATAGGCAAGGGGAGCAATGTTGCCATCATTTGGTAGTGTTGTAACGATTGTGTTCCAAAATTCCTCGGTACATGATCCCAGTAGTTATAATGAAATTATACCTGCTGCTGCTCTCCAGTGCTGACAGTGCCAGAGTTAAAAGAGTTCGACCATAAGATATAGGAGCAAAAATACACCATTTGGCCTGTTGAGTCTACTCCGCCATTCAACCATGGCTTATAAGTTTCTCACCCCAATTCTCCTGCTTTTTCCCCATAATTCTTGATCTCTTTACCAATCAAGAACCTATCTACCTCTGTCTTAAATGCACTCAATGACCTGGCCTCCCTCAGCCTTCTTTGGCAATGAATTCTATAGATTCACCACCCTCTGGCTGAAGAAATTCCTCCTCATCTCAGTTCTAAAGGGTCATTCCTTTACTCTGAGGCTGTATCCTCGGGTCCGAGTCTCTCCTAATATTGGAAACATCTTCCCCACGTCTACACTATCCAGGCCTTTCATTATGCTGTAAGTTTCAATGAGATCTCCCTTCATACTTCTAAACTCCATCACATCCAGATCCAGAGTTCTCAAACGCTCCTCATACATCAAGCTTTTCATTCCCGGGATCATTCTCATGAACCTCCTGTGGATCCTCTCCAAGGCCAACACATCCTTCCTTCGATACAGGACCCAAAACAGGACCCAAAATTGCTCACAATATTCTAAACGTGGTCTGACCAGAGCCTTATAAAGCCTCAGCTATACATCCCTGCTTTTGTATTCTAGTCCTCTCAAAATGAATGCTAACATTGCATTTGCTTTCTTAGCTACCAAGTCAACCTGCAAGTTAACCTTGAGGGAATCCTGAACCAGGACTCCCAAGTCCCTTTGCGCTTCTAATTTTTGAATTCTTTCCCCATTTAGAAAATGGCCTACACCTCTATTCTTCCTACCAAAGTGCATAACCTCACACTTTCCCATGTTGTATTCCATCTGTTACTTCTTTGCCCACTCTCCTAACCTGTCCAAGTCCTTCTTCAGCACCTCATTTGCAATGGAATAATGAAATCAACCTCAAAAGATTGACCTGACTGCCCCACACTCAACTCCCCAACAAACACCAAAATATCCATCCAGCATATGGTTTGGGAGTGGATGGGTGCTGGTTCCCACTGATCACTTCTATCATAGTCTTGTCCTCTTTGGGCCTATTGTGTAAAGGGGAGAATATCTGTTGAAAACAAATTGTCATTACTTCAGAGTCCAACCACTTTCTCCGCCAGGACTTCATCAGTGTTGGCCATTTTTGCCCTGAGGTCTCTATTCCTGATATGGAAAGCTCACTCTCTCCATGTAAATAGGTAAACATAGAGAACCAACCAAAGGCATGTGGTTCACCAACATAGAACACTGGCAAGCTTCCTACTGCTTGCCCAACTGGCTGATCTTTTGGCAGGTTTGCTTGCACAGTCATCAGCAGTGGAGTGAGAAGTACTCAAACCCCAAGTGGCAAGATTCATTGATGAGCTAAGCTGATGGTCAATCAGTCAAAGAGGTTTACAGCATGGAAACAGGCCCTTCAGCCCAACTTCTCCATGCTGCCCAGTTTATACCACTAAGCTAGTCCCAATTGCATGCATTTGGCCCATATCCCTCTATACCCATCTTACCCATGTGGCTGTCTAAGTGCTTTTTAAAAGACAAAATTGTACCCGCCTCTATAACTACCTCTGGCAGCTCGCTTGCAGCCTCACCACCCTCTGAGTGAAAACAATTGCCCCTCTGGACCCTTTTGTATCTCTTCCCTCTCACCTTAAACCTATGCCCTCTAGTTTTAGACTCCCCTATCTTTGGGAAAAGATGTTGACTATCCACCTTATCTATGCCCAGTCCATGCTGTCTGATTGATGGATTGGATTACTGTTGAGCAGTAGCTTGGTTCTAATGACCCGTTAGTAGGCAAACCGTGTTGGAGACTAAAGGGAGCTTATTTAGCACCCACACAGGAAGGGATGCACAAAGTGATAATCAGAGATTTGACAGAAATATTGTATTGAAAATTTAATAAGATGGATTGCATTACAAAATCTGCAGGGCAGTGACAACGTTCAGATATCATATATGCCAACAATACCACTCAGTTAATTTATAGGGGTTGATTTTCCTCTCATTGCTCTGGCATAAAGGATTGCCCTATAATCATAGGGAAAAATCAAGCTGGTGTAATCATATATCCATAAAAAAATCCCGTCCAATTTTCTGTCCGTAAAATTAAATGGGCAGAAAATTAGAAGGTATCTATTGCTCTCATGTGATCCTTTCCACCAATTTTGTGCAACAAAATCAAAACTTGGTGTGTTACAGTATATAACTCACTTTCATTTATAGTTTATACTTTTTGTCTAGTTATACTAGAATTGCACTATGAGCTGCAGTAGTTCTGTTGGATACGGGACATACTACAAAGTAAACCCCTAATTAAGTGAGTAGCATTGATGGATGGTTGCACAGCCAACTGCCAAGCTGCAGGGAATACAAAAGGCCCAGTAACTGTATCATGATCGATGTGCTTCAGTGCCAGGGGTCACCGTTTCAGTAGTCACTGTGAGCTTAGTGCTTTCAGAAGCTGGGAATGCTTACCATTTATGTGGGGCTGCATTCTGACACTGAACTGTCCCTGACATGAATGCCAATGGCTACTGCTATAATACATCATATGTGCCACCGACAAAGGGTATCTCCTTATGATGCCCACTGATCTGGGCAAGTTTATTTCCTGGAACTGCTTTCCAGTGGATTTCAAACTGGCTGCAGCTGGATATGAGAGCTTGAAACCACTGGGGGAGGAGGGGATGGGGGGGGCGGGGGGTGGGGGGGGGGATACGTCTGTGGGGGTAGCTGGAGAAAGAACACAGTTCAACCCTGGGTGGGAAAGGGGTGCCCCCATCAGAAGCCCCCTTCTAAAGTTAGGTGCCCCCCTGCATTGAGGTCTGGTGGTCTCCAGGCCTCCCTCCCCATCTCCCACAGTCTCTTTCATGATCTCATCCTTCGTGCTCTCTCTTTCTTACCCTTCATGCCCTTTGAACCCTTAAATTTGCTGGACCTCCAGCACCTGGACTTAGGCCAGTGGTTTTCAACCAGGGCTCCCCCACCCCCCCAACACCCCCACCCCCCCCCCCCCCCCCCCGCCCCCTCCCCCACCACCCCTGCCAGTCCTGGCCAATAGCACTCTCCATTATTCCTAGGCTGTTGTCTAAAACTTTTATACTTTGTGACTGTTCCACCGCCTGTGTTTAACTCTCCTAATAAACCAGTGCCTTAATTCCTGATGTCACTACTGCTCGCAGCTTCCCACCCTAACTGGTGGACCTCGTCGCTCTGAGCACTTTGAGTTCCTGGGCACCTTCTTTGGTACTCTACATCACTGATGTCATTTCTAGCGTCTTTTTAAAAGTTATCTCCGATTCCGCTAACAATTTCTTCTGTATACAACATGCGTTTACACCACATGGTCCCTTAACATGTCGTTCAACACTGACCCAAAATCAGCAATGCACCTCATCTTAGCCTTGCTACAAAGGCTCCAATGGTCTCTCCTGGGGTTAGGAAGATAATGCCCCTTTCCTAGCTCAAGGAGCTCTGCAAATATTTTCGTGTCAGGAGCTTCCAGGAACATTAAACTTTAAATCAAGTTATACATTTGGGTTCCACATGCAGTCAGCAATATAACTTTCTTCTTATCCAACCCCTCTATTTCAGTGGCACGGAAAATATATTCCAAATGCTCCACATAGTGTACCTAGTCTTCTGTTGCAGCATCAAAAGCTTCTAATTTTCTAAAGAAAGTTATGTCTATTTTTTCCCCTTTTTCAGGCTGGACTCAATTGGATTTTTTTGCAACTCTTGCATACAAACTGTCCTTCAAATTTTTCATTGTAATCTGAGTTGCTGTTGTTTACCTTGTCGCCAATGTAGTCAATGCAATAATTCACGACCGCCACTTAGCTAACAACCAACAACAGGTTCATTACTATTTACAACTATATGCAGAGTTTTTGATCAATGGCCGGGAGATAACAGCGGGGAGCCTTTAACAAAGTTCGCAACTGACGAATCTCCCAAGCGCTTTGCTCTGGACCGCAAATTGGCACAGAGTTGATCAGCAGGACTCGGGATGATATTCTCCGGGTCTGCTAGCATCTCCCCACTATTGGAGCGATCGATGGGGTGGGGATCCACTGCACTGGGATCTGTGGGAGAGAGAGGGAGGAGGGATTTGGAGCTGGCTATGGCAGAGGGGGGGAAATTCAGGGCTGGCCTGGGAAGGTCTGATAGGCCAGCGATCGTGGGGTGGGGTGGTCTGGAAGGCCAGCAATCGGGGGGGTCGTGGGGCAGGCCAGCGATCGGATGCCAGCAATCAGGAGGCCGGTGATGGGGGGGTTCCAGTGCGCATGCATCGATCTCTGCACTGACCCGCTCAGCAGTATGCTTTTGGCATCTCGGGCAGGAATAGGTCCTACCCCCTACTTACCAGAGTGAATCCCACTGAGGCACTCTGCAATGCTCAGAGTGTCGGAGATTCATTCTGGTAAGTACATCCAAAAAATGGGCAGGAAATACTCCCATTTTCCCATCCATTGGGCACTTAGTTTTGTTTTGGGAGAATCTAAAGAGATGGCTTCATTCTCAGCTCTTGGATCAATCTGGCTGCAAAACTGACGCTCAGCACTGAGGTGCCCACACTCATTCTCCATTGGGTGATTGGCTCACATGACCCATTTGATGCCAACCTTAAAGAGGCTCACTCCAACAACTCCAAACTGTTCAGTCTCAAAATTCACCATTATGCTCCCAATCTACCCTTACTACCGGACAGAGATTCTCCCTATTTACTACATTGAATCTTTTTAGCATTTTAAGGGTTGGGGCACCTCAAAATCTTTGAGACAAGGCAATACAATCTATGCAGGTTCTCCTCATAATTTAACCCCTTTGCCCAAGGAACATTCTGCTCAACCTGCACTGCACCCCCTCCAAAGTCCAAGGTGTGCTGCCCAGAATCGAACATATTAATGATATCGAATCAGAGCTTTGTACAACTGTAACTGAACATCTATGATCATGTAACACAGCCCCTACTGGAGCGAAAGGTGAAGATTCCATTAGCCCCTTTAATTGCTTTTTGAACCTGTCCACTGACTAGATTCTAAGTGGGTGTGCCATGGAATTGTTTGTCTCATTGATGTTTGCCGTGTTACTGAAAAGGTTGGGAACCACTGCACACACAGTGCTGTGGGAATTCCAGGATTTTGACCCAGTGACAATGAAGGAACTGTGATATAGCCCCAAGCCAGGATGGAGAGTGGCTTGGAGGAAACTTCCAGATGGTGGTGTTCCCATGTGTCTGCTGCCCTTGTCTTGTAACTGGTTGTGGGTTTGGAAGGTGCTGCCTGAGGAACCTTGGTTAGTTCTGCAGTGCATCTCATAAATGGAACGCACTGATGCCACTGTACTCATTGGTGGAGGGAGTGAATGTTTATGGAAGGGTGGCCAATCAAGTGGGCTGCTTTGTCCAGGATTGTGCCAAGTTTCTTGGGTGTTGTGGAAGCTGCACTCATCCAGGCAAGTGAAGATTATTCCATCACACCCTTGACATGTGCCTTGTAGATGCTGGACAGACTTTGGGGAGTCAGGAGGTAAGCTACTCACTGCAGGATTCTTAGTCTCTGACCAGTTTCGATAGCCACAGTATTTATATGGCTGGGCCAGTTCAGTTTCTGGCCAACGGTAACCCCCAAGGATGTAGATAGTGGGGAATTCCACAATGGTAATGCCATTGAATGTCAATGGGAGAGGTTAGTGTTATATAGTGTTGTAAAGCATTGCATCTTTGTGTGATTAGTCACATGACATGCTGTGACATCAATCAGAGGCATCAGCAGGATTTTCTCTCCCACGTTGGACTTCAACCTGGCAACGGCTTTTAAATAAATCTGTGTTGAGTTGGTTCAAAACCCACTTTTGTCTTGTTCATACTACAGGTCAAAACATCTGATATTTAACAACATGATAAAGACTGGTGACTGGTGACAAGAAGGTTTTTCAGAATGATGCTCAACAAAAGCCCAGTTTTTAAACAAAACTGGTGACCAAGGAGGCTTTCCAGAAAGATGTTCAATAAAAAAAGATAAACACTGGAATTTTACTACCTTGCCCGCCACGGGAATCGGAAGAGGGGCAGTCAATGGAAAGGTCCGTTGACCTTGGGTGGGATTTTACGGTTTCGGGATGAGGGAGGCCATAAAACCCCACCCAAAAACGCAAACTGGCAACGGGAAAGGTAAAACCGTTGAACGGATAGGTTTCTAACCTGATTCTGGTGTTTTCATTTCAACTGGAGCCTCAACATCAAGAAGAAAAAATCCAGCATCTCAACTCCTAAAATAAGTTGAGTAAAGCCATCGATGCACTAAGAAAACATTGTTTAAAAATATACAAAACTGTGAGTAGGTTGAAAGAAAATGCTTGCTTACCATTTTGAAGCTGGGTAGACTTCCAGGCTGCGGGGACCTCGCACATGCTGGGCTGCAGTGACGGAGATCCTCATATAAAGAGAGAGGGTTGCTGCACTCTTAAAGGGGAGCTACTACTCCAGAAAAAAAGAACTACAAGTAAAGCTTTCTTCGCGTAGTAAAAGGGAGATTAATTTCCTTCCAAGAAGTAGTTTGAAAAAAGAAGTCAACCTACAGATCCAGCTAAAACAAAACAACAAAATACATCATACAAATTAATAAGGAAGATAAAAAAGAATTAAGAGGGGAGAAAAGTTAAAGGAAGTACTACAATTTAATAACCCGTAACTACTGGCGACGAGGGGATTTTCACAGTAACTTCATTGTGATGTTAATGTCAGCATTCTTGTGACTAATAAATAAACTTTAAACTTTTAAAATAATGGCAGGCAAAAGTGGTGCCATCGAGGTGTTCAAAGTGAATGTGGAAACCTGGAATGCTTACTGTTATGTATTGTAAATCAATGCATTTGTGTGCTTAGTCACATGACATGCTGTGATGTCACCAGAGACATTCTCACTCTTCCATGTTGGACTTCAACCTGGCAACGGCTCTTAAATAAATCTGCGTTGAGTTGTTTCAAAACCCACAATGTGGCAACTTATCATCTTTTCTCTTGTTAGAACTACCGGTCAAAACATAGAAACATAGAAAATAGGTGCAGGAGGAGACTATTCAGCCGTTTGAGCCGGCTCTGCCATTCATTATGATCATGGCTGATCATCCAACTCAATAGCCTAATCCTGCCTTCCTCTCATATCCTTTGACCCCTTCACCTCAAGTGCTATATCTAACTGCTTCTTGAAAACATACAATGTTTTGGTCTCAACTACTTTCTGTGGGAGCAAATTCCATAGACTGACCACTCTCTGGGTGAAGAAATTTCTCCTCATCTCTGTCCTGACCAGTCTACCCTGTATCCTCAGACTGTGACCCCTGGTTCTGGACACCCCCACTGTCGGAAACATCCTTCTTGCATTCACCCTGTCTAGTCCTGTTAGAATCTTATAGATCCCTATGAGATCCTCCTACATTCTTCTGAACTCCAGTGAATAAAATCCTAGCTGACTCAATCTCTCCTCATATGTTAGTCCTGCCATCCCAGGAATTGGTCTGGTAAACCTTCTCTTCACTCCCTCTAGAGCAGGAACATCCTTCTTCAGTTAAGGAGACCAAAACTGCACACAATATTCCAGGTGTAGCCTTACCAAGGCCCGTATAATTGCATTAACACATCCCTGCTCCTGGACTCAAATCATCTCGCTGTGAAGGCCAACATACCATTTGCCTTCTTTACTGCCTGCTGCACCTGCATGCTTACCTTCAGTGACTGGTGTACGAGGACGCCCAGGCCTCATTGCACATTCCCCTATCCTAATTTATGTCATTCAGTTCGTAAACTGCCTTCCCTCTTTTGCTACCAATGTGGATAACCTCACATTTATCTAAATTACACTGCATCTGCCATTCATTTTCCCCCTCACTGAAGGATCTCTGCATCCTCCTCACAGCTCACCCTCCCATCCAGCTTTGTGTCATCTGTAAATTTGGAGATAGTAAAATTGGTTACCTCATTTCTAAATCATTAATATATAGAGTGAATAGCTGGAATCCCAGCACTGATCCCTATGGTACCCCACTTGTCACTGCCTGCCATTTGGAGAAAGACCCGTTTATTCTTATTCTTTGTTTCCTGTCTGTCAACCAGTTTTCTATCCATCTCAATACACTACGCACAATTCCATGTGCTTTAATTTTACACGCTAATCTTTTATGTGGGACTTTGCCGAAAGCCTTCTGAAAGACCAAATAAACCGCATCCACTGGCTTCCCCTCATCAACTCTACTAGTTATATCCTCGAACAATTCCAATAGATTTGTCAAGCATGATTTCCCATTCATAAATCCATGCTAACTCTGTCCAATCCTGCCACTGTTTTCCAAGTGCTTTGCTTTGATAATAGATTCTAGAATTTTCCCCACTACCGACGTAAGGCTTGCTGGTCTATATTTCACTGTTTTCTGTCTACCTCCCTTTTTAAACTGTGGGGTTACAGGAGCTACCCTCCAATCTGTAGAAACTGTTCCAGAATTCATAGAATCTTGGAAGATGACCACCAATGCATCCACTATTTCTCGGGCCACTTCCTTAAATACTCTGTGATGTAGATTATCAGGGCCTGGGGACTTACCAGCCTTCAATTGCGTCAGTTTCCCCAACACCATTTTTCCACTAATATTGATCTAACATGCAGTAGTTAGATTCCCTCTTGTTGGAGATGGTCATTGCTTGGCACTTGTGTGGCATGAAAGTTACTTAACGGTCATTTTAGCATGAAATAGCTGCAGGGCACTTGAAGCCCTCTGGGGTGTGTTCTTCATCAATTCTTCGTATGGAAAGTGCAAATATTCACAAGAAATGTTTCTTCTTTGTCATTATCCAGCCCGATTTCTAGTGCTGCTGCCGTACAACGTTAGATGTACAACAGCTACTGCATTCCTGATTGTGCTGCATTCACCCATTATCCCAAACTGTCTTCTAGTCTTGTGAGAAAGGAAATAAATAGCTGCTATAGTTGGCACTTTTTCCCTCACTGCTTTTCTTGTAGTTAAACAAGTTTCCAGAAGGAATCTACAATGAATTGAATGCACAGAAAACACAGTTTATCTGCAAATGAATATGTATTCATCATCACAGAAAAATCATCATCGTGTGCGCTGAAACTGTATAATAATAACATTAATTTAGTATTGACTAAAAAGTTTTTTTATGTAGTTTTACTTCCAAGTGACAAAACAACTAAAAGCATTAAATCACAGACAATTTATTTAATATCCACTGTTAGCACCAATGACATTGTGAATTGTGAATAAGAAGTGCGATATTTATAAACTAATTTTCCATATTGGTTGTCTTTTTTGCCTGTCATGGTCAAGCCTCTCTTAAATACCCTGCTTTGAAAAGAATTTAGCTTAAAATGTGCAGCACGGTGGCACAGTGGTTAGCACTGCTGCCTCACAGCACCAGGGACCCGGGTCCAATTCTGGCCTCGGGTCACTGTCTGTATGGAGTTTCACCCCGTGTCTGCGTGGATTTCCTCCGGGTGCTTCAGTTTCTTCCCACACTCCACAGATATGTGGGTTAGGTTGATTGGCCATGCTAAATTAACCATAGTGTCAGGGGATTAGCAGGGTAAATATGTGGGGTTACGGGAATAGAGGGGATAGGTGGGATTGTGGTCAGTGCAGACTCGATGGGCCGAATTGCCTCCTTCTGCACTGTAGGGATTCTATGTGGAACGTAGACATTGTAGAGATGCCAGTACCTCCACAGATACTGTCATTTCTATTTAAATGCTTCGGTGAGAAAGTATGACAGAACAACATTAATGTCTACACTTGGTTAGCAAACAGTGTAGCAGGAACCTCAGACTCTTTTGCAATTATGCAAAATCCAGCATTTGTCATCAGCACAATGCTTGTTTTATTGAATATTGAAATTACCTGGCAGTATGTGCATTTAAAGGGATAAACATGAACAAAAAAGAAACAGCCGGTTATGTTGATATGGTTTGATGAAGAGGGTGGGAGGAAGTTGGCTTGGAGCTTAAACACTGACATGGACCACTTGTGTTGAATGGCTTGTTTCTGTGAAGTAAATTCTATGTAAATCTAAGTAAACACCAAGCTGAAAACTTGGTCAACTAACGCAGCATTCAGCACAGGTACTGAAGCAAATCACCTCAATTGCAAACAGAATATATGGACATTTAAATCAAGCCACCACTCCTATTTTGAATAACTTATGCAAAATTCATGTGCATGGGATCGATCATCATATCTGGTGTATGCCAGGTGGACAATGGCTCTGCTTTACATCAGTAGAAGGCCCAATCCATTTTCACAGTCAGACCTCATGTAAATAGGAAGGTGAGCTGTCAGTGTTAATCTCCCTGCTTATTTATTATTATTCCATTGTTTGGCAGGGCAGGAGTTCTAACAGAGCATGGACTGAGAGGAACAGTTGCATATGGCAGATACAAGCTGCAGGAAATTATAAATAGTAATTCTCAATTTTCCTCTCACTATCATCACAGTTCTGGCATACATTGGGTGATAGCGGGACAAAAATAAAATAAACATAATTGTCAGTTTCCATCTGGGAACCCGTCTGTTCCAATTTTCAGGTGGAACTCAATTTAGCCATCCAACATTACTAAATAACAATTGCTTTAAGTGCTGTATAAAGTCCAGAAATCAGAACAGACAGGACTCAAGAAGGTAGTGGACAATTGGTTTATTTTTGTCCTGCCACTGCCTGATTTATGCCTAACAATGGGGCAGTGGTGAAGTACGAATTGGTTCTCTGTCTCTGAATGACATTGTCTAAATGTCTTTGTGCACCTCCCTTGATGCCACTACATGTTAATGATGACAAGATGCGAGGTCACATGACACCAGGTTCGAGTCCAACTGGTTTATATGAAATCACAAGCTTTCGGAGTGCTGCTCCTTTGTCTGGTGAAGTCTGGTGAGTGACCACTGGTGTCGTGTGACCACTACACATTAAAGAGAAGGATACACTATGTTCTAATGTCCAGAGTGTCATTTTCCTAATGGGCTGCTAACCTGGATGTTTGTTTAACCTACTGTTTGCCGATTGCTTTCAGGTTATAAAATGCCATTGAGTGAATTGGCGCTTACAGTGAATTATTAGGACTCAGCTGCGTTTCCTGAAGTTGGTAGTTCTTGTAGAGCCGCCAACTTCTCCCTTTAGATAAAGGTCATTGGGACAATGTTTAAAGGACAGAGTCATTGCTGAGTCTCTGCATTTACCTTCCCATCTCCTCCCAACTAAGGTGGGAATGGTTGAGGATGATCTTCCCACTCGGAGGTTAATCGAGGTCCTTAAAAAGCCGCTTAAGGCCTCATCTCACTGTCGCTGGTATTATAAAAGCGGCAGGTGGAGAACCATGCTATGTAACCCACCAGATAAACTGTGGCCGGTATGTCAGCAGCTTTGTGGGGGGTCACTCCTTCTCCTGTACCTTGAGTTCAACAGAGGGACCCTCCAGAAGCTACCATCTCTTCGCTTGACAATGGGCTCCTTCCCCACCGCCTAGTCTTGGGTTCGCTGACTGGCCCTGTTGATCCTGTGTCACTCACCCGCACTCACCCCCTCCCTCCTGATGGAACTGATGGTACTGAACAGCTGCTAGATTGGGGCTGGAATATCCATCCGGCGCCAGGAAAATCTGATGGGAAGTTCCCCCTGCAGCACCTGGGAACCATGACAGATACTAGTAGGCTGTCTGAGTGGGACTTACCCCAAATGGGGCTCCCAGAAATTACTACGACAGGGTTACTACCAGGCACACTGCTGAGACCATTAATTCCCAGCTTCTATCAACATCCCAGGGGTTCACAACTGACCAGAAACTTAACTGAACCAGCCACATAAGCAATTCATTTCCCTGCCTACAATCTACAAGCTGCAGGTCAGGAGTGTAATGGAATACTCCCTATTTCCCTGGATGAATGCAGCACCAAAAACATTCAAGGAGCTCAGCACCATTCAGGGCAAAGTGTTCGGATGCCATTTTGGAAGGATGTCCTGACCTTAAAGTGCACTTGGAGACACCCTCTCCCTCCCCCACAGACATCAGGACCCCTCTCCCTTATCGACAGCATGTTTCCCCAATCCCTCCCCAACATGGATTGCCAGTATCAGGCATTGGCACTCTCCCAATGGGCCCCCTTCGTGAGCACCGACATGACCCCCTTCATGCTCTATCCCTGCACAACCCCTTTGCACTGCCCCTGTGCATAGCCCCCCATCATAGCCCCCAGTCAAGTCCCTCCCCTTTGGCACTGCCCAGACACACTGGTAGTGCTCAACTGGCACTGATGGGGTGCCCCGTGGGCACTGCCTGGTGGGCACTGCCCAGTAATCTCCCTGACGATCTGGGAATTTCAATGGCATCTGAACACCCCCTGTATGGCCATCACACCTGGTCTCCGCAAATGGAGATCAGCGCTGATTCTTGCTGATCTTGCGCTGTGTCCACAGGTGCCCGGGAACTGCGAGAATCTGTTGTCGAACGGGCTATGCATATTAAAATGCTACTTTAAACATGCTAATTGACCTTAAGCCCAGAAAGGGCACAATCCAGTTTGCACCATTAGAAAGGGACTGGGGTGATTGCAAAGCGTTTGCTGCCGGGCGCAAAACCGATTTTTAGGCCTTCACACTATTTTCTGGGATTAGTGTGACCTGTGCCAGGCGCAGCAAGGTTGTATAATCGCTCTCTTGGTGAATTGCAAGATCTTCTCCCAGTGACACACCATCTTTGCTTGAAAATACATCGCTGTTTCTTTATTGTCACTGGACCAAAGTTCTGGAACTCTATATCTGGCCACACTGTGGGTGCATCTGATGCGCTATCAATTCTGCAAAAGACTACTTGTGTGCCAATACAACTGTAGGCTTTTATTCATTACAGAACCAGGAGCACATCCCAACAGATAACCGACCCGAACTGAACAAGGGGGAGGAAACAGCCACCTTTATACTAGGTGACAAGGGGAGGAGCCGAGCCAGCAGGGGATGTGTCCAGGCATAACAAACACAAAACGGTGGTCCAGGTAGGACAAAGGCACAACTGAGGTCCACCACATTCACCCCTCCTTTAAAAAAAAACAACATGGGGTGAAGCGGAAACAATGTCACAAGTTCAGACGACCTGGTGGCTTGATCCGCCGTCGCGATCGCCGTAGTGCAGGTTGCAGAGTCGTCCGAGCAGGGAGCGGTGTCAGTCCAGGCTCCTTGCCGTGAGTGTCGAGAGGAGGCGCCAGGTGATGTGAGGCGGACCGATCCGTCGTCCCGTCCAGTAGTCGGGTACTGCATGGCGACGGCACCGGCGACTCAAGCGAGCTGTACATAGGGGTGAGGAGAGTGAGCTGTGGCCCTGGTGGTGTATGGAGAACAGGGGGAACTGGGGCTGGGGGGCGGAGGGACGTAGTGGGCTCTGGGCGCACAATATAGGAGACTGGGACTGAAGGGGGGAGGGGCGTAGCGGTCTCTGGGCGCACAACACAAGGGACTGGGACAGTGGGGCAGAGGGACGTGGTGGCCTCAGGGGCACCTGCGGGTGCCAAGTCACGGACAGAGACTGTGTCCTCCCGCCCGTCAGGGTACGCTACATAAGCGTATTAAGGATTAGCATGGAGCAATTGGACCTTCTCGACCAAGGGGTCTGCCTTATGGGTCCGGACATGCTTCCGAAGCAGGACGGGCCCCGGGGACATCAGCCAATCTGGGAGAGAAGTACCCGAGGAGGACTTTCTGGGGAAAGTGAACATCCGCTCGTGAGGGGTCGTATTGGTCGCTGTACACAAGAGTGACCTAATGGAATGTAATGCGTCCGGGAGGACGTCTTGCCAACGGCTGACTGGAAGGCCCCTAGACTGTAGCGCTAATAGAACAGCCTTCCAGACCGTTGCGTTCTCCCGCTCTACTTGACCATTGCCCCTGGGGTTATAGCTAGTGGTGCGGCTGGAGGCAATGCCTTTGGCGAGCAGGTACTGCCTCAGCTCGTCACTCACGAATGAGGACCCACGGTCGCTATGAATATAGGATGGAAAACCGAACAGGGTGAAGAGCGTGTTCAGGGTCCGAATCACCGTGGCCAAGGTCATGTCCGGGCAGGGGAAGGCAAAAGGGAAACGCGAGTATTCATCAATGACATTCAGAAAATAAACATTGCGGTTAGAGGAAGGGAGGGGGCCTTTAAAATCAATGCTGAGGCGCTCAAACGCGCGAGTGGCCTTTATAAGGTGCATCCCACCTGGCCGGTAGAACTGCGGTTTGCACTCAGCGCAGACCCTGCATTGCCTTGTAACCGACCGGACTTCCTCGAGGGAGTAGGGCAGGTTACGGGATTTGACAAAGTGGAAAAATCTGGTGACACCCGGGTGACAGAGATCGTTATGGAGGGACTGTAGCTGATCCAGTTGGGCGCTGGCACATGTTCCACGGGACAGGGCGGCTGGGGGCTCATTGAGCTTCCCAGGCCGGTACATGATGTCATATCTATAGGTGGAGAGCTCAATCCTCCACCGCAAGATCTTGTCATTTATGATCTTGCCCTTCTGCCTGGTGTTGAACAGAAAGGCAACGGACCGCTGGTCCGTAATTAAAGTGAACCGTTGGCCCGCAAGGTAATGGCGCCAGTGCCGGACGGCTTCCACAATGGCCTGAGATATTTTCCAGGCAACAAGGACACACCTGGGAACCATGACTGATTCTAATAGGCTGTCTGAGTGGGACTTACCCCAAATGGGGCTCCCAGAAATTACTACGACAGGGTTACTACCAGGCACACTGCTGAGACCTTTAATTCCCAGCTTCTATCAACATCCTAGGGGTTCACAACTGACCAGAAACTTAACTGAACCAGCCACATAAGCAATTCACTTCCCTGCCTACAATCTACAAGCTGCAGGTCAGGAGTGTAATGGAATACTCCCTATTTCCCTGGATGAGTGCAGCACCAAAAACATTCAACGGGCTCAGCGCCATTCAGGGCAAAGTGTTCGGGTGCCATTTTGGAAGGATGTCCTGACATTAAAGTGCACCTGGAGACACCCCCTCCCTCCCCCACAGACATCGGGACCCCTCTCCCTCATCGACATCATGTTTCCCCAATTCCTCCCCAACATGGATTGCCAGTATCAGGCATTGGCACTCTCCCAATGGGCCCCCTTCGTGAGCACTGACATGACCCCCTTCATGCTCTATCCCTGCACAACCCCTTTGCACTGTCCCTTTGCATAGCCCCCCATCATAGCCCCCAATCAAGTCCCTCCCCTTTGGCACTGCCCAGACACACTGGTAGTGCTCAACTGGCACTGATGGGGTGCCCCGTGGGCACTGCCTGGTGGGCACTGCCCAGTAATCTCCCTGACGATCTGGGAATTTCAATGGCATCTGAGCACCCCCTGTATGGCCATCACACCTGGTCTCCGCAAATGGAGATCAGCGGTGATTCTTGCTGATCTTGCGCTGTGTCCACAGGTGCCCGGGAACTGCGAGAATCCGGTGTCGAACGGGCTGTGCATATTTAAATGCTACTTTAAACATGCTAATTGACCTTACGCCCAGAAAGGGCACAATCCAGTTTGCACCATTAGAAAGGGACTGGGGTGATTGCAAAGCGTTTGCTGCCGGGCGCAAAACCGATTTTTAGGCCTTCACACTATTTTCTGGGATTAGTGTGACCTGTGCCAGGCGCAGCAAGGTTGTATAATCGCTCTCTTGGTGAATTGCAAGATCTTCTCCCAGTGACACACCATCTTTGCTTGAAAATACATCGCTGTTTCTTTATTGTCACTGGACCAAAGTTCTGGAACTCTATATCTGGCCACACTGTGGGTGCATCTGATGCGCTATCAATCAGGCAAAAGACTACTTGTGTGCCAATACAACTGTAGGCTTTTATTCATTACAGAATCAGGAGCACATCCCAACAGGTAACCGACCCGGCCTGAACAAGGGGGAGGAAACAGCCACCTTTATACTAGGTGACAAGGGGAGGAGCCGAGCCAGCAGGGGATGTGTCCAGGCATAACAAACACACAATGGTGGGCCAGGCAGGACAAAGGCACAACTGAAGTCCACCACATTCACCCCTCCTTTAAAAAAAAACAACACGGGGTGAAGCGGAAACAATGTCACAAGTTCAGACGACCTGGTGGCTTGATCCGCCGTCGCGATCGCCGTAGTGCAGGTTGCAGAGTCGTCCGAGCAGGGAGCGGTGTCAGTCCAGGCTCCTTGCCGTGAGTGTCGAGAGGAGGCGCCAGGTGATGTGAGGCGGACCGATCCGTCGTCCCGTCCAGTAGTCGGGTACTGCATGGCGACGGCACCGGCGACTCAAGCGAGCTGTACATAGGGGTGAGAGAAGTGAGCTGTGGCCCTGGTGGTGTATGGAGAACAGGGGGAACTGGGGCTGGGGGGCGGAGGGACGTAGTGGGCTCTGGGCGCACAATATAGGAGACTGGGACTGAAGGGGGGAGGGGCGTAGCGGTCTCTGGGCGCACAACACAAGGGACTGGGACAGTGGGGCGGAGGGACGTGGTGGCCTCAGGGGCACCTGCGGGTGCCAAGTCACGGACAGAGACTGTGTCCTCCCGCCCAACAGGGTACGCTACATAAGCGTATTAAGGATTAGCATGGAGCAATTGGACCTTCTCGACCAAGGGGTCTGCCTTATGGGTCCGGACATGCTTCCGAAGCAGGACGGGCCCCGGGGACATCAGCCAATCTGGGAGAGAAGTACCCGAGGAGGACTTTCTGGGGAAAGTGAACATCCGCTCGTGAGGGGTCGTATTGGTCGCTGTACACAAGAGTGACCTAATGGAATGTAATGCGTCCGGGAGGACGTCTTGCCAACGGCTGACTGGAAGGCCCCTAGACTGTAGCGCTAATAGAACAGCCTTCCAGACCGTTGCGTTCTCCCGCTCTACTTGACCATTGCCCCTGGGGTTATAGCTAGTGGTGCGGCTGGAGGCAATGCCTTTGGCGAGCAGGTACTGCCTCAGCTCGTCACTCACGAATGAGGACCCACGGTCGCTATGAATATAGGATGGAAAACCGAACAGGGTGAAGAGCGTGTTCAGGGTCCGAATCACCGTGGCCAAGGTCATGTCCGGGCAGGGGAAGGCAAAAGGGAAACGCGAGTATTCATCAATGACATTCAGAAAATAAACATTGCGGTTAGAGGAAGGGAGGGGGCCTTTAAAATCAATGCTGAGGCGCTCAAACGCGCGAGTGGCCTTTATAAGGTGCATCCCACCTGGCCGGTAGAACTGCGGTTTGCACTCAGCGCAGACCCTGCATTGCCTTGTAACCGACCGGACTTCCTCGAGGGAGTAGGGCAGGTTACGGGATTTGACAAAGTGGAAAAATCTGGTGACACCCGGGTGACAGAGATCGTTATGGAGGGACTGTAGCTGATCCAGTTGGGCGCTGGCACATGTTCCACGGGACAGGGCGGCTGGGGGCTCATTGAGCTTCCCAGGCCAGTACATGATGTCATATCTATAGGTGGAGAGCTCAATCCTCCACCGCAAGATCTTGTCATTTATGATCTTGCCCCTCTGCCTGGTGTTGAACAGAAAGGCAACGGACCGCTGGTCCGTAATTAAAGTGAACCGTTGGCCCGCAAGGTAATGGCGCCAGTGCCGGACGGCTTCCACAATGGCCTGAGATATTTTCCAGGCAACAAGGACACACCTGGGAACCATGACTGATTCTAATAGGCTGTCTGAGTGGGACTTACCCCAAATGGGGCTCCCAGAAATTACTACGACAGGGTTACTACCAGGCACACTGCTGAGACCTTTAATTCCCAGCTTCTATCAACATCCTAGGGGTTCACAACTGACCAGAAACTTAACTGAACCAGCCACATAAGCAATTCACTTCCCTGCCTACAATCTACAAGCTGCAGGTCAGGAGTGTAATGGAATACTCCCTATTTCCCTGGATGAGTGCAGCACCAAAAACATTCAACGGGCTCAGCGCCATTCAGGGCAAAGTGTTCGGGTGCCATTTTGGAAGGATGTCCTGACATTAAAGTGCACCTGGAGACACCCCCTCCCTCCCCCACAGACATCGGGACCCCTCTCCCTCATCGACATCATGTTTCCCCAATTCCTCCCCAACATGGATTGCCAGTATCAGGCATTGGCACTCTCCCAATGGGCCCCCTTCGTGAGCACTGACATGACCCCCTTCATGCTCTATCCCTGCACAACCCCTTTGCACTGTCCCTTTGCATAGCCCCCCATCATAGCCCCCAATCAAGTCCCTCCCCTTTGGCACTGCCCAGACACACTGGTAGTGCTCAACTGGCACTGATGGGGTGCCCCGTGGGCACTGCCTGGTGGGCACTGCCCAGTAATCTCCCTGACGATCTGGGAATTTCAATGGCATCTGAGCACCCCCTGTATGGCCATCACACCTGGTCTCCGCAAATGGAGATCAGCGCTGATTCTTGCTGATCTTGCGCTGTGTCCACAGGTGCCCGGGAACTGCGAGAATCCGGTGTCGAATGGGCTATGCATATTTAAATGCTACTTTAAACATGCTAATTGACCTTACGCCCAGAAAGGGCACAATCCAGTTTGCACCATTAGAAAGGGACTGGGGTGATTACAAAGCGTTTGCTGCCGGGCGCAAAACCGATTTTTAGGCCTTCACACTATTTTCTGGGATTAGTGTGACCTGTGCCAGGCGCAGCAAGGTTGTATAATCGCTCTCTTGGTGAATTGCAAGATCTTCTCCCAGTGACACATCATCTTTGCTTGAAAATACATCGCTGTTTCTTTATTGTCACTGGACCAAAGTTCTGGAACTCTATATCTGGCCACACTGTGGGTGCATCTGATGCGCTATCAATCAGGCAAAAGACTACTTGTGTGCCAATACAACTGTAGGCTTTTATTCATTACAGAACCAGGAGCACATCCCAACAGGTAACCGACCCGAACTGAACAAGGGGGAGGAAACAGCCACCTTTATACTAGGTGACAAGGGGAGGAGCCGAGCCAGCAGGGGATGTGTCCAGGCATGACAAACACACAATGGTGGGCCAGGCAGGACAAAGGCACAACTGAAGTCCACCACATTCACCCCTCCTTTAAAAAAAAACAACACGGGGTGAAGCGGAAACAATGTCACAAGTTCAGACGACCTGGTGGCTTGATCCGCCGTCGCGATCGTCGTAGTGCAGGTTGCAGAGTCGTCCGAGCAGGAAGCGGTGTCAGCCCAGGCTCCTTGCCGTGAGTGTCGAGAGGAGGCGCCAGGTGATGTGAGGCGGACCGATCCGTCGTCCCGTCCAGTAGTCGGGTACTGCGTGGCGACGGCACCGGCGACTCAAGCGAGCTGTACATAGGGGTGAGAGAAGTGAGCTGTGGCCCTGGTGGTGTATGGAGAACAGGGGGAACTGGGGCTGGGGGGTGGAGGGACGTAGTGGGCTCTGGGCGCACAATATAGGAGACTGGGACTGAAGGGGGGAGGGGCGTAGCGGTCTCTGGGCGCACAACACAAGGGACTGGGACAGTGGGGCAGAGGGATGTGGTGGCCTCAGGGGCACCTGCGGGTGCCAAGTCACGGACAGAGACTGTGTCCTCCCGCCCGTCAGGGTACGCTACATAAGCGTATTGAGGATTAGCATGGAGCAATTGGACCTTCTCGACCAAGGGGTCTGCCTTATGGGTCCGGACATGCTTCCGAAGCAGGACGGGCCCCGGGGACATCAGCCAATCTGGGAGAGAAGTACCCGAGGAGGACTTTCTGGGGAAAGTGAACATCCGCTCGTGAGGGGTCGTATTGGTCGCTCTACATAAGAGTGACCTAATTGAATGTAATGCGTCCGGGAGGACGTCTTGCCAACGGCTGACTGGAAGGCCCCTAGACTGTAGCGCTAATAGAACAGCCTTCCAGACCGTTGCGTTCTCCCGCTCTACTTGACCATTGCCCCTGGGGTTATAGCTAGTGGTGCGGCTGGAGGCAATGCCTTTGGCGAGCAGGTACTGCCTCAGCTCGTCACTCATGAATGAGGACCCACGGTCGCTATGAATATAGGATGGAAAGCCGAACAGGGTGAAGAGCGTGTTCAGGGTCCGAATCACCGTGGCCAAGGTCATGTCCGGGCAGGGGAAGGCAAAAGGGAAACGCGAGTATTCATCAATGACATTCAGAAAATAAACATTGCGGTTAGAGGAAGGGAGGGGGCCTTTAAAATCAATGCTGAGGCGCTCAAACGCGCGAGTGGCCTTTATAAGGTGCATCCCACCTGGCCGGTAGAACTGCGGTTTGCACTCAGCGCAGACCCTGCATTGCCTTGTAACCGACCGGACTTCCTCGAGGGAGTAGGGCAGGTTACGGGATTTGACAAAGTGGAAAAATCTGGTGACACCCGGGTGACAGAGATCGTTATGGAGGGACTGTAGCTGATCCAGTTGGGCGCTGGCACATGTTCCACGGGACAGGGCGGCTGGGGGCTCATTGAGCTTCCCAGGCCGGTACATGATGTCATATCTATAGGTGGAGAGCTCAATCCTCCACCGCAAGATCTTGTCATTTATGATCTTGCCCTTCTGCCTGGTGTTGAACAGAAAGGCAACGGACCGCTGGTCCGTAATTAAAGTGAACCGTTGGCCCGCAAGGTAATGGCGCCAGTGCCGGACGGCTTCCACAATGGCCTGAGATATTTTCCAGGCAACAAGGACACACCTGGGAACCATGACTGATTCTAATAGGCTGTCTGAGTGGGACTTACCCCAAATGGGGCTCCCAGAAATTACTACGACAGGGTTACTACCAGGCACACTGCTGAGACCTTTAATTCCCAGCTTCTATCAACATCCTAGGGGTTCACAACTGACCAGAAACTTAACTGAACCAGCCACATAAGCAATTCACTTCCCTGCCTACAATCTACAAGCTGCAGGTCAGGAGTGTAATGGAATACTCCCTATTTCCCTGGATGAGTGCAGCACCAAAAACATTCAACGGGCTCAGCGCCATTCAGGGCAAAGTGTTCGGGTGCCATTTTGGAAGGATGTCCTGACATTAAAGTGCACCTGGAGACACCCCCTCCCTCCCCCACAGACATCGGGACCCCTCTCCCTCATCGACATCATGTTTCCCCAATTCCTCCCCAACATGGATTGCCAGTATCAGGCATTGGAACTCTCCCAATGGGCCCCCTTCATGAGCACTGACATGACCCCCTTCATGCTCTATCCCTGCACAACCCCTTTGCACTGTCCCTTTGCATAGCCCCCCATCATAGCCCCCAATCAAGTCCCTCCCCTTTGGCACTGCCCAGACACACTGGTAGTGCTCAACTGGCACTGATGGGGTGCCCCGTGGGCACTGCCTGGTGGGCACTGCCCAGTAATCTCCCTGACGATCTGGGAATTTTAATGGCATCTGAGCACCCCCTGTATGGCCATCACACCTGGTCTCCGCAAATGGAGATCAGCGGTGATTCTTGCTGATCTTGCGCTGTGTCCACAGGTGCCCGGGAACTGCGAGAATCCGGTGTCGAACGGGCTGTGCATATTTAAATGCTACTTTAAACATGCTAATTGACCTTACGCCCAGAAAGGGCACAATCCAGTTTGCACCATTAGAAAGGGACTGGGGTGATTGCAAAGCGTTTGCTGCCGGGCGCAAAACCGATTTTTAGGCCTTCACACTATTTTCTGGGATTAGTGTGACCTGTGCCAGGCGCAGCAAGGTTGTATAATCGCTCTCTTGGTGAATTGCAAGATCTTCTCCCAGTGACACATCATCTTTGCTTGAAAATACATCGCTGTTTCTTTATTGTCACTGGACCAAAGTTCTGGAACTCTATATCTGGCCACACTGTGGGTGCATCTGATGCGCTATCAATCAGGCAAAAGACTACTTGTGTGCCAATACAACTGTAGGCTTTTATTCATTACAGAACCAGGAGCACATCCCAACAGATAACCGACCCGAACTGAACAAGGGGGAGGAAACAGCCACCTTTATACTAGGTGACAAGGGGAGGAGCCGAGCCAGCAGGGGATGTGTCCAGGCATGACAAACACACAATGGTGGGCCAGGCAGGACAAAGGCACAACTGAAGTCCACCACATTCACCCCTCCTTTAAAAAAAAACAACACGGGGTGAAGCGGAAACAATGTCACAAGTTCAGACGACCTGGTGGCTTGATCCGCCGTCGCGATCGTCGTAGTGCAGGTTGCAGAGTCGTCCGAGCAGGAAGCGGTGTCAGCCCAGGCTCCTTGCCGTGAGTGTCGAGAGGAGGCGCCAGGTGGTGTGAGGTGATGTGAGGCGGACCGATCCGTCGTCCCGTCCAGTAGTCGGGTACTGCGTGGCGACGGCACCGGCGACTCAAGCGAGCTGTACATAGGGGTGAGAGAAGTGAGCTGTGGCCCTGGTGGTGTATGGAGAACAGGGGGAACTGGGGCTGGGGGGTGGAGGGACGTAGTGGGCTCTGGGCGCACAATATAGGAGACTGGGACTGAAGGGGGGAGGGGCGTAGCGGTCTCTGGGCGCACAACACAAGGGACTGGGACAGTGGGGCAGAGGGACGTGGTGGCCTCAGGGGCACCTGCGGGTGCCAAGTCACGGACAGAGACTGTGTCCTCCCGCCCAACAGGGTACGCTACATAAGCGTATTGAGGATTAGCGTGGAGCAATTGGACCTCCTCGACCAAGGGGTCTGCCTTATGGGTCTGGACATGCTTCCGAAGCAGAATGGTCCCCGGGGACATCAGCCAAGCTGGGAGCGAGGTACCCAAGGAGGACTTTCTGGGGAAAGTGAACATCCGCTCGTGAGGGGTCGTATTGGTCGCTGTGCACAAGAGTGACCTAATTGAATGTAATGCGTCCAGGAGGACGTCTTGCCAACGGCTGACTGGAAGGCCCCTAGACTGTAGCGCTAATAGAACAGCCTTCCAGACAGTTGCGTTCTCCCGCTCTATCTGACCATTACCCCTGGGGTTATAGCTAGTGGTGCGGCTGGAGGCAATGCCTTTGG